>NC_071390.1:119164150-120414150 GCF_022682495.2 Desmodus rotundus | reverse complement strand
GTATTTCATTTTCTTAACTGTTACGTTGAAGTATAATTGACATACTAAAAACTGATTATAACTGTATAATTTGGCAAGTATAGACATATGTGTATACTCATGAAACCATCGCTAAAGTCAAGAAAACGAACATCTTCATTATCTCACTAAGGTTTCCTTATGCTCATTAGTACTCCCTTTCTTCTGCCCCTCCCATTTCTCCCCAATCCTCAAATACTCCTTTGCTTTCTGTTGCTATAAATTAGTTTGCATTTCCTATACTTCTGCATGGAGGGAATCATACAGATTTTACTACTTTTCTGTGGCTTTCTCAAAATAATTATTGAGATTATTATATTATTATTATATTATATTGAGATTACATTAGCATTAATTATTATTAATAATAATTATTTTGAGATTGTCTGTGTTGCATATATAGGCACATCATTAATTTTTTGTACAGTGGAGTAATATTCCACGTGCAGATTTACCACAGTGTTTCCATCCATTTGCCTGCTGATGGATATTTGTGCTGTTTCCAGCTCTTGACTGTTACAAATAAAGCCAGTAAGAAGGTTTATGTGCTAGTCTATGTGTGTTCACATGCTTTCACTTTTTAAAAAATGCCTAGGAGTGAAAATAATCAGTCAAAAGGTTTACATAAAAATATAATTGTAACATACTTCCAAAATATTTGCCAAAGCAGCAGTAAGATTTTACATTGTCAACAGCAACGTAGGAGAGTTCCATTTGTTCACATCCCCATCAGCACTTGGTACGTTCAGTGTTTTCAATGTCAAATGTCCATAGATGCGTAGTGGCATCTCGAGGTTTTAATTTGCATTTCCCTAAAATCTAATGGTGTTGAGCACCTTTTCCTGAGCTTATTTGACATCCCTATGTCATCTTTGCTGAAATAGCCATTCAAATTGTTTGCCTTTCTTAAGTTGGGTTGTCTATAGTCTTATTACTCAGTTTTGAGCGTTATTTATAAATTTTGGATAAGTATCCTATATGAAATATTTGGCTTTTTTCTCCTCATGGTGACTCTTCTTTTTATTCCCATCTTTCAAAGAGAGGAAATGTTTAATTTTATAAAGCATATTTTATTATTTTAATGAATTGTTCTTTTGATACTATACATAGCTTAGATAAATGCCTAACAAGTTTTTTCTTCATATTTATTTCTTTTTCTTTTTTTTACCCCCACCCAGGTACATGCTTATTAATTTTAGAGAGAGGGTCAGGGAGGGAGAGAGAGAGGGAGAGAAACAATGATGTGAGGGAGAAACATTTCTCCTTGTACACACCCCAACTGGGTCTGAACCTGCAACCCAGAAATGTACTCTGAGTGGGAATCGAACCCACAAGCTACTGGTTTACAGGACGACACTCCAACCAACTGAGTCACAGAGGCCAGGGCTAGATATTTAATTTTTTAAATATTGTGAATGTTAAAACGTAGACAAAAGAAGGGAATATGGTGTGATGATCTGCCATGTACTCATCAACCTTCTTAATACTAATCAACTCATGGTTGATTCTGTTTTATCTGTATTCCTTCCTACATCTGCATATTCCCATGTTGTTAACAGTTTTAAAGCATTTTGTTTACTAAGGAATCTACAAATTATAAATATGTAGCTCAATAAATTTTCATAGAGTGAAAACATTTCATTGTATGTTCCATTGTATGCATGTATATTAAGAATCTCAGTCAAGAAGTTAAATATTATCAGCTGCCCAGAAGCCCCCTCATGTTCTCAAAGAAATTTGTATCCTTTCTTTTAATATCATGTGTAAATTTTGCCTTTGGTTAAATTTGCATAATGGAATCACACAATATGTGCTCTCTTATGTCTCAGTTCTTTGGTTCACCATATGTTTATGAACTTATCCATGGTGTTTCATACAGCAAATTGTTTGCTCATATGATTTCTATTTAATATTCTACTTATGAATAAACTGCAATTTGTCAATTCTGATGTTGATAGGCATTGGGACTGTTTTCACTTTTTGACTCTTATATACAGTGCTGCTCCTATCATTCTTGTACATTTGTTGTCATTGCTTATATTTATACATTACTGCTGGGTACATAGCTAAAGGTGGAATTGCTGACAGGTTAAGTATATATGATCAGTTTTAGTAATACAGTGACAGTTTTTATAAGTAGTTGCACAAATAATTAATGTATATATACATTCTGTATGATATTCTGGAAAATATTTTAATCTCCTTAGTTTTCTTATATTCCTGCATCTGTAACCACTGGAAGAAAGCACTATTTGATTCTATTATTCATTTACGTACTATTTGCACTTATATTTCATGAGTTGTTTCTGCGAACTTGCTCCATTCTTTGGTCCAAATTTTCTGGAACTGCCAGGCTGAGGACTGGATCTTTAAATGAGGAAACTGACCAAAGTCCTTCTACTTCCTCAAATTTCAACGGAGCATTATTTAGTCTCCCTAGATATTTTTTTTCTCATTTCATTATAACTGCAATTGTTTTTTAAAAAAACAAAACAATAAACAAACAAAGTACTATGCTAAAGCCTGCTACATAGATATACTATAAATGTGATTCTCTTCTCTTCTATTACAGTAATCTTTTTACAATTTCCTTTAGCCTTTTCATTATTGTTAACATCTAGCCTCTTACAAAAAAATGTCTCTATAGTCACAGTTTTAGTACCACCTAGACTATAAAGTAGAATTCCATTGCCAGGTAAGCCTTCAAGCTTCAATGACAAATCAATATCACATCTCTATGAAACAAGTACATCTTAACAATGTTTTCACAAAGGACCTGGCCTACGCCATCTCTGTGTAAGTTTGGGACCAATCCAAATACCAGTATAGATCTGAGTAAAATGTTCCCATTTCAGGAAATGCTGTTGAAGGCTTTGAAATAAGCTCATAATCAAAAGTAAAACAATCATTTTGGAAATTTGAATATCTCACTTTTGCAATTGCAGAAAAAACAGTTACTAATTCATAGTTTTCTGTGTAGCAAACAATATTATTTGAAATGTACAGATTAACTTATCTTATGCTTAATTAGTTATTATTTCAAAAATTGCATTCTTGTGTGCTCATACTTATATAAATTTGAAATTTATTCCCACTAAATGACAGAAGGCCCGAGAACTTAGTGAACACAGACTAGGCTGGTGTGGTATTCTCTATGACTTTTACTAATTTATTACCACTGGTGAATAAACATTTTCACATTGGGTAATGAAAGGCTAAATTGATTACAGGTTATAAACTAATTAGGTGGCCCTTAAGTGATTGAGGAACACAGATTAAAGCTGAAACAAACATGAAGGCTTATTTGCATATGGATAATGTAACCAAAGTGGATATTATATCAGTTAAGTAAAGCCACTTATCTTTTTTTCAAGTCATTCACTAATTTATGTTAGTCAAACCTATTGCAAAGCAAAGGGAAAGTGATATAACTATATCCTTTGATATTTATTGATCCTAAGTAAGCACCGATTATTGTTAGAAGTGCTCTTGGACAAGAAAATAAATAAAAAATAATGTCCTTTTAGAGAGTTTATTCTTCATTTGATTATGTGTAGTATGTATATATTATAGGAGAACATTTAAGAAAATGCACAAAACAATGTAGAGTTTCTGCTGTGTTGAATCTAACATTCATTTTATTGAGTTTTTCATCAGATAGATCAACTAACGTGTTCTATTTAGAAGTTATCCTATTTTTAAAAACCTGATTTCGTCTGTCCTGTAATGACTTTATGCATGTTATAAGGGCTACTCAATAGACTGGTTAGGTAGTACCTGTATAATTATTACTCTGTCTATACAGCAAAATTGCCTGTGCAACTAGAAAGAATTATAAAATACAGATTCCTTAACTTTATACCTGGAAGTTTAGGTGCAGAAGGTTTCAGACAGTAGATTAGGCATTTATATTCTAAAATCAGCTCCACGGAGAATTCTGACTTGAAGCGCTACTTTGCCACTCACCTAACTCACTTTCTGTGTGTGTCTGTGCCTACCGCATGTCTCCAGCGATGCATTCTAGTACCTGCACCCCGGAATTCTTGTTCTCCACAGACTATTGCATTTCTCAGCCTCCTTTACATTAGGTGCAGTCATGTGGCTGAGTTCTAGCTAGCATGGTGTGAGCAGAAGTGATTTGGGATTTTAACAAAAAAGATATATTTTTAAGGTTTTCCATTCTCTTCCCTTTTTGTTAGTTGGATGCTTTTTCCAACTAACAAATTTTATGGCCATAAGTTAAAGATTCCAGACAATATAAGTCCATGTTTCTAAATCAATGTGTGAAGCAGAGACTCTACTGACATGAAAATTTTGCTGAGTAAGAAACAAACTTTTATTGTGCTTGAGCCATTATTTAAATTTGGGCTATTTGTTATAATTAACCCGAACTATCAACTACGTACTAATATAATAATATCAAATGACCTATTGGTTACTAAATTATATTGAAGAAGGCACTCTTTCTGTCCTACAAGAAGACCAAAGTCTTACAGTAAAATAAATAGAAAAAAATGATGATATAATGCAAAAATCATCATAATAGGGTGGAAAATGCAGATAGGTAAGTAACTTTTCCGAGTGAGATTGGGTGGGTGGTCAAGAGAGTCAGAGAGCTATACGGGAGAGCAGGTTCTTTTGGAATGTGGCCTAAGGCATGAATAGGAGTTTGCCAGGTGTACAGGCCCTTTAGACAGTGGTTAGGCGTGGAGGACTTACAAGGATTTAAGTGAACAGGATTGGGACATAGCATAGCAGTAAGGGCTAATGGCTAGGAAAGAATCAGATTGTGGCGGTTCCATCATACTATGAAATTTGGAGTTTATTCTATGGTAATCAGTAGACACAGTTTTGAAAAAGTAACAGAATTAGCTTGTTTTTGAGAAGTAGCACACTTATGGAAAAAGACACACTGGATACAGAGAATATGATTATTCAGGTTTTTTTTTTTTTTATTGTTGTTTAGTCATAGTTGTGTCACCTTTCTCCCCATTGCTCAGCCCTACCTCGCCCCTGCCACTCCCACAGTTAATCCCTCCACATTGTCAGTTCCTGTGAGTCCTCTGTTCATGTTCCTTTGCTTGCCCCTTCCCCTGCTTTCCCCTCCGTTATTCACCTCTCCTTTCATCACTGTTAGTTTGTTCTTTATTTCCATGTCTCTGGTTCTATTTTGCTCATTTGTTTGTTTTGTTCATTAGGTTCTACCTATAGGTGAAATCATATGGCATTTGTCTTTCACTGCCTGGCTTATTTCACTCAGCATAATGCTCTACAGTTCCATCTATGCTGTTGTGAAGGGTAGGAGTTCTTTCTTTGTTTCTGCTGCATAGTATTCCACTGCATAAACGTACCACAGTTTGAGCCACTCATTTACTGATGGGCACTTAGGCTGTTTCCAGCACTTGGTTATTGTAAATTGTGCTGCTACGACCATTGGGGTGCATAGGTTCTTTTGAATTGATGATTCAGGATTCTTAGGGTATAATCCCAGCAGTGGGATCACTGGATTGAAAGGCAGTTCCACCTCTAGTTTTTTGAAGAAATGTATACTGTTTTCCACAGTGGCTGCACCAGCCTTCAGTTTTAAAAAATGTTTTGGAAGTAAGTGATGAAATTATGTCATTAACAATAGGATGGAGAGAAGAGGACAGCCGCCAAGAGATGTCTGAAAACAGAAGAGGAAGTAAATATTTAGTAAGTGACTGAATACCTGGGCAGTGAGGAATTGGGTAGAATTACGTCAAGGTCTCAGCTTGGACATATGCACCGATATTGATGGTCTTCACAGAGAAGGAGAATTAACAATATGAACAGTAAGGATGAAAATGGCTCTCTTCTTATCAGTTGCTCAATATGTACTGTGCTCAGCAAGTTATGTGTATTAACCTAATGAAACATCATGTCTACTTTATAATGTTAGTACTATTCTTTCTGCCCTTTGCAGATATGGTCGCTGAGGCCTAGAAAGGTAAAAAAATTGCTCAAGGTGAAACTAAACTGGTGCTGGTGGAGCAGTGTGGACAGAGTGTAGCTTCTGACCAAGCTTTTAATCAGTTACCACACTCTAATGCCTCCCAGAAGAAAAGACAGAACAATCATTTTTGGATATGTTGAATTGGAGATGCCTGTGAGTCATTCGGCTGAGAATTTGTAGACAGTTTAAATATAGCTCTGTGTTTTTTGAAAGAAGAGCCTCAAGCATATCTGTGATAGTTGAATATGCAAAAGTAGATGAGATTTCACAGTGAAAAAATGTATAATGAGGAAGAAGAAGAATTGAGGATGGTATGTTAGAGAATGAAAATATTCATGGTCATGGCAAGAAGAATAAGGCAGTTTGAGTGATAAGTGTGAACATACCCGCGGTCAAGTAATTAAAAAGATAATCAGAAAGGGCAGAATTTGGTGTGATGGGTGACTAAAAAAGGAGAGTTCCTAAAGGAAGGGATGATAAAAATGCCAGATACACCAAAGATTTCATGTAATATGAACGTAGAAAGAAATCAGTGGTGACCATTACCAGATTAACTTTATTACATGGGAATTTAAATGAAAAGAGTTTAAAATTCCTTTGGAAGAGGTGAGAAAATGGAGGCAACAAAAATCTTCCAAGACTTTTGAGGAGATGGAAGTTTCCAGGGAATGAATTATCAGGATGACTAGAACTCAATCTCCCAATACTCTAAATATCTCCAGAACTTTGAATCCAGGCTGCAGCACTAATTGCTTATAAAATCTATTTTTCATATAACTGTCAGTAATAATTCTTCCTGTTCTTTTACTTAAGTCTCTCCCTCTGCAGTTTCACTCTTATTCTTTTACTTTATATGAGAGAACTAGCAATTGTCCCTAATCCTTTACCTTGTCTGGAGCATTGCTGATTTCTACTAATTTAAATCAATTTCCAGAGGTAGGAAAATGCTAACTAGAAAGAGTTTAAACCTAGTGGTCCATTATAAAGTTTTAATTTAAAAACAGAGACAATAAAGGATTAAAACAATGTGGGATAATGAGAAAAGCAGGTAAATAGAAACAGACTTAATGAATTAAAACACATTTCTAAAAAAATAAAGGTTTATTATGTTGTATAAAGTCTCAGAAATAATTAGTACATTGGCAACTGAACTAATAAAGAGTTCTCTCCCTAAAACTGTTAAATTTTTATCTCTCTTGTTTAATATGTAACTAGACTGGGTAAGTAAAAGATAAATATGAAAATTCTAAGAGTTTTGAATAAAGGAAAAATGTATAAACAAGATGTCCTTGGAAGCTGACTTTTACTTTTGGTTTATATTTTGGTGCATGGAAACAATCAAGAAAAAAATGGTACTCACAAAATAGGCAATTTTCTTCATTGTCAATTATTGTTTTATATATTTATTAATGATAATCAATTAGGTCACAGAAGTAAAAATGGAATTTTTTTTGTCTTTAACAAAATTGTACAATAATGGAAAAACCAAACAGGTTTTTCTTAAAAAAAAAAAAAAAGAAATAAAAGGATTTAACATACTCTAGGACACATGGTATAATGTAGAAAATACAGTGATAGACGCGTTCGGAATTGAATAGGTTGGCCTCCAACAGATTCTATTGTATTTTCAAAGGACAAACTGAAACATAAAATAACAACCTCCATAGTTAATGATATGAGAATCTAAAAGAATAGTAATATGTGTCTGGGGTGGGGGGCAGCACTGAGAAGCACACATAAGAAAGATGCTAACCAATCTTATTTCCAAGCAAGAGAGTTTAAAGGTCTTAAGTATGACATCTGAAACTTCAGGAAGAGAAAAAAAAATAAACAGCAATTCCTGGGAAATGAGGAAGCAATGAAGAGACATTGGCAGGAATCCAGGTGAGAAATGATGGAAACTGAGTTAGTGGTGAAACTTTAGAGGAAGAAAAGGAGGACTAGAAAATAAATATACCTATATATCAATGGCACTAAGTTACAGATAAAACTAACTTTTTGAGGGAAAGGAAGATACCCAGAAACACTCAAATTTCTGTCATGGGTAATGTTAGATGCAAAGGGAGACATGAGTTTGGAGGAGATACATTGAGTTGGATGTACCTGTGGGAAACCTGAATGTTGACTGTCTTTGTTCGTTTGGACTGTCATAACAAAAATACTATAGAATGGGTGGCTCAAACAACAATTTATTTCCTACAATCCTGCAGCCTGGGAAGTCCAAAACCCAGGCACTGGTAGAATCAATGTCTGGTAGTAGCTCACTTTCAGGTTCATAGACAACTGTCTTCTCATTGTAACCTCATGTGATGAAGGTGTAGAGATTTTTAAAGAGGGACTGTGAGTCCTCATTTGTGGATTTTGTGTTTGTAGATTTGCCTAGTCCCTAAAATATTTGTAACCCAGCAATTAACACCCATGGTTCTTTCACAGTCATTCGAGGACACATACATGTGCACAGCAACAAAAAAATGAGTTGCCTGATGTGAATAGTATGAGATGAAGTCAAACAAGGTGACCCTCTGTTTTTTTCTGTTTCAGTTCTCATCATGTTATATCCATTACATGCATGTGTTTTAGTGCCATATTTTTGTGCTTTTTTGGTGATTTTGTTTTATGAAACACTTCCTAGTTGCAGTGTTGAAATGCCGTCTATTGTTTCTAAGTGGAAGATAGCGGTGGTGTGTCTTCCGAGAAAATACATGTGTTAGATATGTATTCATTTATGTATGAGTTATAATGCTGCTGTTGTTAAGTTCAATGTTAATAAATCAACAATATATATTAAATAAGGTGTCTTTAAACTGAAAGACAAATACAACAAGGTTATGTATTGATTGGGTAATGAACATGTGATCTGAGGCATACAGGAACTGAACTCTGTTTTTCCCTTAGAGACGATTCAACATTTATGAATTCTGTTTTTCCCTCAACTTTATAAAACAAAAGTAGTGCAAATAACAAGAGTTGTTTGTACTTGTGGACATAAGTGATAAACCATTTTTGAAATCATATCCAGAGAGTGAAACAATGCTGATCAATCTCACAAACATAACGTTAGACAAAAGAGGTCAGACACAAAAGAATGTATCCAGTATGACCATTGATAGACTGTTCAAGACCAGGTAACACTACATTTAGTAGTAGAAGACAAGATAGTGGCTGTCATTGTGGGGGACATGTGATCAGAGACGGCACAAGAGCATCCTGAATGTGATAATGTTCTGACATAATAATGCTTGAACCATAAACATGTTCTGTTTCCGAAAACTCATTGAGATGCATGGGTGACTTTGAATACAGCAGTCTGACTCAAGAGGTTATCCACTTAGCACCAACACGGTATTTCTGGAAAGGCATAATGGTGAAAAAACATGTCTAAGCACATCCAGTTTACCCTTGTAAGTATAAAAGTTGTTGTTAGCATCAGTACTCTACTTGACTTAAAAACGTATCAGCTTGACCCAGCATTAACCCCTCCTACATGTACAAGTTTGTTTTTACAATGTATCCTTAATTGTCTTTTGAGAGTGAATGTGTTTAATTACACGAGGACAGCCTGTGTAAACTAACACTGTCCTGGTCACACTGGGACAGGCGGCTATCGTACGTGAAATGTGAATTTGCCCGCTGGCCTGAGGTCATTCTTTTCATGAGTATAGCAGCAGTACTATTGCCTGATGAGTTTCTTAAGCTGTAAAGAAATTCAGAGGCCATTGATTTCTATTTCTTGTTTTATAAATAATTTATTCTTAAGGCCCAGGGACATGAAATTATTTGCCCAAGGGCCAAGAAAAGAACTGGTTAGTACCTGAACTAAACTAGACACCTAGTGAGTTTTTTTCCTTTTCTTTTTTAATATTCAATTCTGCTTTGAGGCAAACGTGTATTTTTTTTTAGCTGGAACCAAATGGAAACACACTGGCAGGTTTTTTTTTTACTTTTTTTTCCTCTTTTAAACTAGAGATCTATTCTAAAACTGACCAGAACTTACAGACAGTCCAAAAAAACACTTTAGAGAGGGACCATGGGCAGTTTTATGGGCTGTGGAGTCAGCATATCCTAGATATAGGTTGTTAGCTTTGACCTTGTCATTGTTTAATTTAATGACTTTTGATCAGTCACTTATAGTTTATAACTCTTAATTTCCGCACATTGAGAGAGAGGACATGGAAAAATAAAACCCTCTCAAGTCATTTTTGGTTTAAATTTAGTGAGAACACAGTCTGACTTTGTGGAATGCTAGTTGGTAAACAGAGAAGTGAAGATACCAGCAACTGATTTCAATTTTTCCAAGGGCTAGTCATGAGTCCGTTGCATGTAAATCACATAGTTCTTGAAGTGGATTAATAAGTAGGTAGATAGAGATATTGATTAGGACACTAGTGATTATCCAGTAAATTATGCATGACTGAGTTTAAGGAGACCAGCAGCATACTTTTGGACCGCTTCCCGCAAGACAAATAACACCGACATCTCATTTTCTAAAATCATGTGGGACCACTTAGGGCTTTATAAATGAGCATAATGGGGATTTTAAAATTTAGATCCTAAAATAAAGGGCAACTAGGAGACTAGAAATGAGTCCTAACATTATGGGGAGTTTTAAGTTATTAAGACCTCTATATTGTATACTGGGGTGGGTAAAAATAGGTTTACAGTTGTTAATATGGAAAAATATATAATACAAGAATAAATATTCATACAAGAATACAGCATCTGTCTGGTGTACTTACAACTATAAACCTACTTTTGCCATCCCTGTATAATATGGAAGTAATTGCTAAATGTTTATGCCATTTAATATTTGGTAAAAATAGTAGAATCAATATACGTAAATTATTAGTATTCAATTCTGTAGTCAGATAAACAGGTTTAAATAGTTTACTGGCTGACTGAGATGATTGTGGTGAGAACTGAATGAGGAGATGCGTGTGAGTACACACCCACTCTCGCTGTGCTTCAGCTACATTGGCTTTCTTTCCATTCTTTGGCTGCATTACACTCTCCTCAGCCACAGAGATTGTTGAATGTATTGTAGATTACTTCATTCAATCACAGTTATCTCTCTGGTAGCATATACCTTCTTTTAAACCAAAGACTAAAAAGCTAAAGACTGCATTTCTTTGATTTCAGTACATTAGGATTCCAGCGAGACATTCCTCCAGCAAATAGGCACACATAAACCACACTAGGAAGGCAAAAATCAACATTGGGGAACTCTGTACCCTTTCCTGAATATAGTCTGGGAAGCCTTTTATTCCTACAATGTCAGCTATATGAATGTATGAATCTTTGCTTTTCATAACTGTTGAACAGCAGTGATAGTATCAGTAACATTTCTGGTGTTGACATTGGGTGTATCTTATTCTGTTGAGCACCAAGTATAGTTCCATGGACTTCCCCAAAATTCTGTGAGTTAGCTACTAAGGGCTCTTCTGCTTAAACCAACAAGAGTGGACGCTGTTATCTACAACTAAGAATCCTGAGGTAATAGAGCAATCTTAAAAATTGAAAAAAGCGGGCCTCATTATAGTTGCTTAGTATGATAATCTTTATTCATATATATCCATTCAAAATAATCATTAAGCATAAGACATTGGGTTAGAAACTACACATAAACTGGTGTATCAAAACAGACTTAACCCTAGGTATGAAAGTTAAAATATATTAGAGGAGACATAATTCACAATCAACAAGTAAATATTTTCTCAAATAATAATAAGTTCTATGAAGAAAATCAGTGACATAAGAAAAGAAACCTATTTATATCAGAAACAGTTCTCGGAAAGATGAAAAGATGCAGCCCAGAAGAGTGTGGGAGGTGCATATTTGTAGGTCTGAAGGTGAAAATGTGTTTGTGCATAAAGAATTCTAGCGAATTTTATAATCACTTATAAAATAACAGATAGTTAAATAAATATGGTCAAATAAATAAAATCTATAGTATGGCAGAAATCAATGGCTATTTAGTCAATGAAATATAATTCTGATGACAGCAATATCAGTAATAATGACATTTTTGATAACTGGCTACCTACATAATTATTCTATACAAATGTAAAGAATATAATTTGTTTAAAGGAAAGGGGTGGATTATTTATTAGATGACTAGAGTCTCCAGTAAAACATAACTCAAGTGAATGTTATACTTTCATATAAATTCTGTAACATATCAATAGTTTGGAATTCCTTTGATCTCACATGATAGAAAAACAAGGTGAGGAAATAATATAATTATAAAGAGCAAAACGAACTAGTTGAAGAATGTAGAATGGTCAGGTGTTTGTACATTATCATTTAGTTCCTGTCAAAAGACTGTAATTATTGAATTTTCTGTACTTTTTCATTGATGCTACTACTTTTACAGATTAACTTTTACTATAAAATTTTTCCTCTTTCAAGGACTTACTGTTCTTAAAAGTCTAAAGTGATGTGCTAAAGAATCATCAGTTAGTTCCTGTAGTTTTAGTGAAAGAGACCTGTGGTTATCACATTGAGGAACAAAGTGGATCAAACGGTCTAAAATTTTTCAGTGTTCACAGTTCAGATGTGGTGTCTTCAAGGATCAGGTACATTTTCTTACCTTATTATATCCATTTGCATTTTAACAAACTCTCTTTCTAGCCTCTCTTTGCACCTTTGTCCAGCTACACCTGGGAGATCATGGTGTGAATGGGCACACTGCCACCATAGCAGATGGACCTGGGCAATGAGATCAAGAGCCAGAATGTATGTTGTATTTGACTAAGATGGACACATTGACACCAGTGTGTGGAAATAACATTTGGTGTAAAATCTTGCTCCCTGTGGCTGAGGGGATATGACCTACCACTCTAGCTGAGCAATGAATAAGCTTGGTAAATAGAAAACATTTAAGTCTAATCACTAATGGGTTATTTTCCCAGGAAATTAGGACTAGAATTCAGGATTTGTTGGAGGAGAGAAACATATAAAGCTTTGTTCCCAGGATGTTTTTAGAAGAAAATATTGGATATACATATTTCTTCCAAAAAGTATTATTATCAACCACAATATCATATAGATCATTTACTCTATTCATGCTACCTATCAGGTAGTACATCTTATAAACTATCCTTCAAAGGAAGGATTTATGGGTTTTCTCTTCACATAAGCAGAAACACATTATCTGAGCAATTTTATATTTTATATCTCTTTCATCTTTATATAAACTATTAATGTTTCCAGAGCTATTCACTTCCATTTCTTCAATTTTGCCTTTTGTCTCCAACTGCTCTACTATAACTTACATTCCACTTGGTCAGAAATGAATGTTTTGAGAAACATGTTTTAAATCATTGTCTACCTCACCTCCGTCCTCTTAATCCTTCCTCTCTTGTAATCTCTGCCAATGGTGTGATATATGTTCTGGTTAAAAACAAGGTCATCTTTAACATTAATATATCTTTTATTTCCATATCTAATTATTCTTCAAAATTTACCAATGATATCACCAATTTACCAATTTAATTAATCCTCTCCTTTCCATACATATTTCTGTTACTTTAATCCCTAGGCTCATCCTACCCTAAGGAAAGCACTCTCAAGTATTTGGCATAATAGCTTCAAAGACAGACACACAGGCCATAAATCTTGGCACAACCATTTAACGTCTGCTGGATCCTGAAGAATTTACTAAATAATACTTATCTCTGAGGAATGTGCGAAGGAACAAAATTGCATTGCATGTATGAGTATAAATACGCAGACATTACCTCAATGAATGGTTACAATATAAGACGGCATCATTATTATCATTATTACTGTATTTTGTGACGGTATACCACATTATTTATATGCTTCATCTAGCCCTATAATGACCAAACACTACTCCCACCCCGCTTCAAACTTACGTAAGATGCTCCTTTAGTTTTACAAAATAAAACACATGTATCTTAGTGTGTACTACAAGAAATAGTGGGGTTTTTGTTGTCTAAAAGGTGGGATTTAAATCTAAGCATTGCCATTTAGTCAACAAATATTCATTGATGACCTGTTGTATAGCTGACACTTAGTTGAAAACTGAGGGTAGAAGAATAATTTTAAAAAAAACAACCCAATACAAACTCTCCCTATTACAGCTACTTAATCTTGATTTTCTTAATCTAGCTTCTTCATTTGTAAAACAAGGATAAAAGTAACTAGATTTGGGGCTTGTTTAAAAGGTTTGATGTGAAAACTGATGTGATGATGTTGATGATGATTATGATGATGATGATTTTAGAAATGTATTTCCAGGGATAATTAAGAGGGGAGGGGGAGAGGGATAACAGAGAAAGATGGGTCAGGGTCTAGTAAAGGAACATGTATAAAGGACCCATGGTAATGGACAACAGGGTGGGGACTGACTGAGGGAAGGAGACAGGGTAGGGAGAGCAATGGCCGGGGCGGGGGGGGAATTGGGACAACTGTAATTGAACAACAATAAAAAAGAAAATTTGAGGGAAAAACAAAAAAAATTGATGTTATATATTTAACAATAACATTTACTAGTTACTATGACTAGGTTTTTGTAAGTGTGCATTCTGATTTCCTGATGTGTTCATAACAGCTAAGACAAATGTTTCCCAAACCTTACGCACTATTAATAATTAATCTGAATTATTAATGCTATACTAGCACATGCAGTTATATTTCAGTCTTCCTTATCACAGTTTCTATTTGTCTCTCTATCTGTGTTATTGTTTATTGCTCATTTCTCTCACTCGATAATATCTCTATCACAATAAAAATTGCCTATTTTAACAACCATTTAAACTATGACAGCTAGACATGACTAATAAATAAATGACTGATGCTGATGCTTGATACTCTACTACACATTCTCCTACTAAGAAAAAAAATAAAGTTTCTGTATTCTCTTCCAAAAAAGAAGTAATCAGAGTGAAGTCAGAAATAAAAAATTAAGATTCATAATGTTAGAAGCATATTCCAAATTGAAGGAAAAAGCAGGAATGAACATTCTGTTTGTGCTCACAGGTGTAATAGTGTAAAAGTGGTCTTCTTATTCATTAAGTTACTTATACAATTATTAGTTCCTGCTCATTGATTTTTTATTGTTTATTTTAAAGCAATCATGCCTAATATATGTATGTTTATTTTCCTCTTATATAATGTAGTATTTTCAATATTTTAGTACTAGTAAACTTACATAGTGTTCTTATATGTTTATAAACATAAAATCTAAATAGAATTAGGATGTTTTTAAAATATATAAATGAATGAATCATTCTTCCCCAACTTTTTGGAAGGACAATAACATAGAGCATATTGTCCTTCTGAAATGGGAAGGGCTTATTTCTAGGAGATATCTGGATGGCAAGAAACAATGAGGACAAAGAAGGAGAAAAATAAAGGAAGAAATAGCGTCATTAGGAGAGAGACAGTGGAAGGAAAAAGGAGTTTATACGAGTTCAAAACAAGCTAAAGCACTTTTTATTTCACATATATGGCATGGTATGAAAATAACTCTTCATTTATGTTTTCTTTTAAATTTCTAACAATAACTTCATTATTTTATTACATATTCTCTCCCTCTGAAAATATTATCCTGAAATTTCTAGAAAGAAATAGGAATAACAAAAAGTTAATTCTTTCAAAGTCAAGGTGTCAATTAATTAGAAGACCTAAAGTAGAGCTTTATATCTCCCTCACTGTGAACTACTCTATTGGTGGTGGAAATTATCAGGGAAAATGGGATGTACTATGAGAAAGTCTTAACACAGCTGACATTTACATGTATTCATGTAATTTGTTCATTAACCTGTCTTCCCTTTGCCAGATTGTCAACAGATAAGGGACTGAGAAATTTTGGCCACTGTCATGTTTCTATTTTCTACCAGAGCTCCTGGAGCTACATAGTCAATTCATAGAATTAAAATCCAAGCTTCTTATCATGGCCTTATACAATTTCTAATATGGTCTTACCTGACAAAAAAATTGACTGTGGTTCCCACTACTTCCTTTTCTTTGAGAAACTATGGTCATGCTCTCTTCCTTGTTATTCCTAGAAAACACCAAGCACACACCTGCCTTATTGTTTTTCATTTTTATTCTCTCTCCCTGAACTTTCATCCCATAGATATCTGAATGGCTTAGCCCATTATTTGATTTAAGTCTGAGTATTTGTCACCTGTTTCTAGAGGCCTTCCTCGACCATCCTACTGAAGATATCACTATCTGTCACTCTATTTGTTTAGCTGATTTATATTTATTCATAGATTTTTAATAATTATTTTATTTATGATATGTTTGTTGAATACCTATGTATCAGATAATTATCTAAAAACAGGGGTAGAGCATACAAAATCATGCAGAACTCCCTGTCCTCGTAGACCTTAAATTTAAAACAGAAATAGATGATACAAAAGGCTTAAAATAAAGTATATAATATTTTTGTTAGTGGTAAATGCCATGGGAAAAATAAAATAAAGAAGGGGGTAAGAAATGTCAGGTGTCCAGGTTAGCCCTGTTAAAAACTGATATTTGAGTGAAGACTCAAAGAATGTGATAGAACACGCTGTGGGGTCATCTGACAGAGGAGCTCTTGAGGAGGAAGTCATAGCAAATGAAGAGGTTCTCAGCTGGGCGTCTAACAGGCTTGATCCAGGATCACAGAGCAAGTCACCGTAGCCAGAGCAGTGATTGAGGGAAGCGTATTAAGAGGTCAAGTAGCAAGAAAAAAACAGGATTTCGATCAGGTAGGGCTTTGGAGATCATTGTAAGCCTGAATTATGTTCCTCTGAGATGGTAGAGTTTAAAATGGAGAGTTAATATGATTGAACTTGGCCTTTAATTGTAGCTCTCAGGTGACTTGTTATGAACTGAATGAAGTGGGGCAAGGCAGTAGTATAACCCTCAGTTAGGAAGTTCTTACAGTAATCCAGCAGGAGGTGGTAGTGGTAGCAGTGGAAATAGTAAGAAGTAGTGACATTCTGGATATATTTTGAAGATATAATGAATAGCTTTGATGATGAGTAGAAGGCAGGGTTTGAGAAAAATGTGAGAAAGATAACTCCAAGTAACCAAAAGAAAGGAATCGCCATTTACTAAGGTGGGTTGCACGGTGATAAGAATAGATGGTTGAGGGTGGGGTGGATGCAAAAAAGTGCTCCAAGTAAGGATAAATGAAAGCAAAATAAGTATCCAATATCATTCAGCTTATGACCCACTAAGGAAAATAGACAACAAATAAATGTTTACTCTATTAAATGGCATTCAGGGGTTTTCTAATGCACATAGGAGGGCATATCATTTGTAGTACACAATAGCTCTTGTAACAGCACTGCTTTACCCATAATGAAATTTCCTGTTCATCTGTAAGTTCAAACGGTGGCTTTGTGGTAACAGTGGGGTACAATGATCTTTGAAGTTATTCAGAAACCCAGACTAATGGGGACTCTATTATCTTAAAGTATGGTTCCTAATGTTACCTTGAGCATTAATACCTAGATGGCTAACATGAGAAGAAAATGTAGAGATATCACAGAAGATTTTTTGGGGTAGGCAGACACGATGGAATTGACTTTACCCCTTCCTTCATTCCATTGAGTATTATGTAACCACATGGTTTCTTTAGATGCAAGGGGACTTAGGAAATGTGGTCCACGTCTGGGCAGCCACTTGCCAGCAACAACTACATCACATTACAGGAAAACAGCCTTTGGTGGAGAGCTAGCTCTCCTCGCTACATGGGAACAAGTTTATTTTGGACTGAAAGGTTACATTTAAGCAAAAACTTGAAGAAAATGATAGAGTGAAACATGTAGTTCTTTATATGAAGTAATCTTATGCAGAGAGAATAGCAAATGTAAAGATCCCAAGCAGGCAAGTGGGGGTGTTCTTTTGGAGCAATAGCAAGAAGACCTGGGTAGTAGGCATGCAGCAGCCAACAGGAGAGTTGGAGGAGGAAAGCCAGAGGTGACCTGGGCAGATTCTGGAGCTTTTTAACTATGGTCAGAATCTTGGTTTTTAATTTGAATGAGGTAAGAAGCTATTGGAAGATTTTTAAGGAAAGAAGGAAAGTGATATAGTTTTGAAGTGAATTATTCTGGCTGCAACTAATTTATGATATAGAGGCACATGTGCAGAAGCAGGGAGAAGAGTTACAAGGGCTTCAGTAGCCCAGGCAGGAGGAAACAGTTATTAAGAACAAGCATGTGAGTTTGTTGAAGGTGTTAAGAAGTAGTCAGACTCTAGAAAATATTGTATATTTTTAGAATTAGCATTTCCCCTGTACTTGATATTCTAACATTTTAAACCTATAGAATGCTTAAGTAATGGTAAAATAAACAACCATATACTTTCATTTAGGTTCATCAACTACTATTTTGTTATATTTGCTTTATATCACTCTCTTTACTATACACATAAATATGCATGTATGCATATACACACATCCAACTTTTTTCCCAACTCATAGCAAAAGCATGACATGTTATTGCTAAATACTTCAGTGTGCAACTCCTAAGGGGAGCCTACAAGGCAATAATACAGAAATATCTTCAAGGCAAAACTGAAAGGATTTCCAGTTGGATTGTTTGTGAGATTTAAGAGGAAAAGTCAAAGATGTTCCCAAAGATTTTGGCAAGAACAACAGGAAGTGTGGAGATTCTGTTCACATAGATGAGGAACATTGCAAGGCAGCCTAGTTTGGGGGCATAGAGGTTAAATGTCCCACCATTCTTGTCTAGAGATTGGTCAGGGCAGGACATAATCTGAAGGTTTGGGGTGTATAAAATTACTTAAAGTCAAGGAAATATTGTATAGGGCAGGATAAAAGAGCAAACCTTATGACCGAATATTTTTAGTGAAATAATTTAACAGGAATCTTAAGAGGAGAACGGAGCCATTTCACTTCGTATGCTTTGGCTGTCTGCGGCAGTACATCTGAGATTGCTATGAAGTTAAGAAAATGGGTAAGTTCCAATGTGAAGTAGCGCAGAGTAGAGCGATCTCCAGAGTTGGTTCAGTTAATGTGCCCAACAACCCATGTTTTTTCTAGTTCTCTGTTCCATTATCCTAACCGTAGACTTCACTCTGATCCTGTTTCCCATCATATTCTTCAAGACGGCTGCTAGAAATACCTAAGGTGATGTTCATTTGTTCGTGTCCAATGGAAGAGCAAGAGAGAGAGCTCTGCCCCAAGCATGTATCATAATTCTCTCTCCTAAGTACACTTGGTCCACTTGAGTTGTCAGTTCAACAGTTACCGGGATCCATGCAATAGGTAATAATTTAGGTATGGCTTTTTTTGGTTCTGCATAATGTCTGTGAGATTTATTTATTTATGTTGTTTTATGTATTGACCCTTTATATTGTTGCGTAATACTCTGTTTTATGAAAATACCACATGGACGTTGGGTTGTTTACATTTGTTGGAAACTTTGGATAAATCTACTATAATCATTGTGAACAAGTCTTTGGCGACTACTGTATTTTTTTTTCTTTTAGAAAAGTACCTAGAAATAGAATTTCTGTGTTGTAGGGTAGGTGCATGTTTAACCTTATAAAAAACTACCAAGCCTCCCTTCAAAGTGGTTGTACATAACCAGTTCTAAATATACCAGAGGCAGAAACAAAGTCTGCAGCTTTAGAATTTGTACTTATGAATTTGTAAAATAAAATTTAAATTATAATTAAGTCTTTATTCTAAATTACCATATGTAGAAAGAAGAGAGCAACACAGGTCTTATATCCTGAGAAGATACACCAGTTCCTTCCAGGGCTGATGACTACAAAGTTGCTGGCACCTGATATTTGATGCCCAGAAGAGAAAGTGGGCACATATTTTCCTGATGGAATGGAAACTCAGCACTCTCTCAGAGATTCAGGAACTGAAGTGCTCAGTAACACCCACCCACTAGAACAAAGGAAGGGCCAGCACATAGGACTGTAGACGGTTTGTTATTTTTAAGTCACATAAAATACCAAGAAAAGTTATAGCCACTGAGTTGTACGTGTTTTCCCTGAGTTAGGAAGGGCCTGGTGTCTGATTAAATTATTGTTAATAGTCAGTTTCGCCTCCATGCTCTGGGCAGTCCTGCTATGCCTGGAGAGTCAGCCTTTGACTCACCTACACTGTCCTTCACTAGAAACTGACTGATAATTTCATGTCACTTCACATGTCACCATCTGCTATGCTATGCTTGTTTGTGCACTTCCAAACTTTATATGTTGAATTCCTGACCCCCAGGCTAGGAAACAGGGCTTTGGAGAGGTCCTCACGAATGGGTTTAGTGCCCTTAGGAGAGGCTCCAGGGAGATCATTGGCTCCTTCTGACCATCAGTAGACAAGAATCTATGAACCAGGAAGTGGTCCCTCATCAGATACAACCTACTGGTGCCTTAATCTTGGACATCCCAATCTCAAGAAATGTGAGAGATATGAGAGATAAGTGTTTGTTGTTTCAGCCAAGTCTGTGGTATTTTTGTTAGAGCAGCCCAGGCAGACTAAGATGCCATCAAGCTGGGGTGTGGGTTTAGTCTAAGCCAATCAATTCTAATACAAACACAGAGTTCAGGAAGTTTGCTATGACCAGTCAATATCTAAGCTAGGTTTTCATCTATGTCTCCTAGTTTTTATTTGTAAGATTTTTCCAGAGAAGGGAAAGCAGGGAGAAAGAAGGAGAGAAAAATTAATGCGTGGTTGCCTCTCATGTGTCCCCTACTGGGGACCTGGACTGCAACCTAGGCATGTAGCCTAACTGGGAATTGAACTGGCAGCCCTTTGGTTCACAGGCTAGCACTCATTCCACTGGGCCACCATAGCCAGGGCTATATCATCTAGTTTTTATGACCTTGTAAATACCAGGTGGGGCAAAAGTAGGTTTAAAGTTGTGAGTATTACAAACACAGAGTTTATTCTTGTATTATTTACTGAGAATTGTATTATTTTCCATTTGAATAACTAGACGTACTTTTGCCCCATCCTGAATAACACTGTGTACTTCTCCCTTCCTCTTACCTCCTAGATAAAAACTGTTGTGTATGATTAGTTTTGTAATATGCCTAAAAGTTCCCACCATCAGCTCAAAAATATATTTTTTCCTGTCTTATTGAGAAATAATTGATATATCACAGTATAAGTTTAAGGCATCGAGCAAGATGATTTGATTTACATATGTTGTGAAATGATACCACAATAGTTTCAGTTAACATCCATCTTCTCATATAGATACAATAAAAATGCATTTTTTTATTCCATTTATGCATGTGCTCATGGGCATCCTGATCACTAAATGAAAGTTGACACACAGCCAGACTTTAAAAGTCAACTCTATTTAATATCTGTTTACTTTCTTTCATGTACATGATACAATTTGTTGTTGGCAGACAAAGCTAGACAATTACAAGTCTAATGCATTATTTTTTCCCACTCTGTTTTGAATGAAACCACGGGTTTGTGGTCATTGTGTGTATTAGAGAAAAGATGATAATGTGATCATCATATTTCTAGTTCGGGATCTGGGTCTCCATCTCAGTGCAGTGACTACTACAGGGATCATTGGTGCTGCAGGTGTAAAGGTGAGCTCTTTCTATAGTTGTTTGTGGGGCTAGGAGCAAGGAGAGAGGGCGAGCATCATCCTTTGTGACAACTTAGTTAAAATAACATTCTCTAACGAAAATAATTCTCTCTCTCTCCCTCTCTCTCTCCATCCCTCACTCCCTCACTTTTGCCCTCCCTCCTTTCTTCTCCCTTCTTCTGTCTTGTTTTGGAGGGGAAGTCTCCCTATAGAAAGGACGATCTAACTTTCTGAGGTCACATCACTTTCAGGAGGCTTACAATCCTCTTGCAAGAAGATGCTGCATCCACCTTCACCATTTTAAGCTCTTTCTCATCATCGCTCTAAACTCCTGCAACTGCTATCAAGCCAGACTCAGCCAGCCGGTCCTTCCCTCATTTTCCTAAATCACCACTTGCATAAGGTTATTGCATATTATGGACATTTACTGAAGGGTAGCAAAAGGTAATTAGAGCCTGAGGAAGGAAAAAATTAAATTTAAATAGAAACCACTGTCCTAAAAATTTATTATTTCTTCCATGCCAAAGGGAATTTCTTGCTGGCTACATTGCTTCATATAAACCTCAGCTTATCACCACCTCCTTGGGCCTCTTTCTCTACCTGATATCATTTGCTCCCTCCACTGGGCTACCAAACTTTACTTTCTCAGGCAGAGAAATTCCATCTTCTGCGTCTTATCTCTCGATCACCCTCCAATAGACTTGGAGACTCTCAACTCTCTCAATGTTGTGGACTCAGCAAGTTTCTACAAAGTGTTTAACATACAAAAGCAACGAAAACCATTTTCTTTCCTTAAAAGCAATATTTCATCCTGTTTCATCCCTATCTCTATACTTACCTCTTTTTTTCCTATCTATAGAGATTTCTTATCCATTTCCTCATTCTAATTATAATTTGAATCAGAATTCTGAACTCAATGATTTAAATCATCATTGAATAATCTCAGTATAAAAAGCAGTGAACACAAACCACATTGCATTCAGATTGAATTTCCCTTCAGATGGCCCAAAGTAATTGCCTCTAATATTTAAATATTAAACGGGGCATACAAGAAGGGATTGCCAAGTGGTGTAAAACAACTAACAAATTAGTAAATCATAGTGAATTGCAACACTAATCTTGTACTATTTTGTCTTAGCTTTGCGAAAAGCATAGTTAACCAAATGCTTCAAGGGTGTGAACCAAAGACATTCCTTTTATACAGCTATGCCACATTTCTGCCTTTTCATTCCTAAAGCCCAACGTGGAAAAATGGACTGGCGATTATACGAGGTTACACCACCTTAAGTTGACTCGAATATCCACGAAGGTTTTTTTCCCAGTCGCAGGAGACCTTGAAAAGAGATGGCTGCTCATGACCTCATTTCTACAAGGCATTTAGAAAAGATTTAGAAAGTGCTTAAATAATGTTAGCTATCATTATTAGTGAGAGGTCGCACAGTATAGTAGTAGTTAAGAAACTAGACTCTGACTGGATTGGAATCCTGAAACACCACTGCCCGCTGTGATGCTAGGAAGTGAGCTCAAACTGGGACTCAGGTTCCTCATTTGAAAAAAATGTCAATAATGACAACTACATTGGGGGATCTTCCAAAGGATCAATTATTTAATACAAGTGATTTGCTTAGAATGAAGCTGCTGCATTGTCAGTGCTGGATAAAAGGTCACGTCCTTTGTTTTTGCTTTTGCCAGAGCTGGCCTGGACTCAGTCTTCTACACTTCATGGCTGCAGTCTTTGAGAAGCTGGTGAAAAATATGGAATTGGGGTGAGTACCACATCTAAACAGTAGTAGCTGGAAAGAGCACATGTTACAAGCCTTGCTGCTGTTTCAGGGTCGGTATGCATCCGCTCAGAAAACTTTAGAAAGGGGTCCCACTGGGAATCTGAAGCATGTGTACGATGATACTAGTGGAGGTTTGGCAGTGTGTATATTCAAGATCCAAACTGAGGAAAGAAGGAAAATGTCCAGGCCTGAATTAAATGAAATGTCTTCCATGTGGGGATCTTAGGGTACTCACAATTTGTAACAACTTATTATAGAAAGAAAAAAAAATTAAAATCTCGCCATGCAAACCTTTCTTCTACTTTTTGTTTAGTCTCACATTTAGAGATTTTGCTTGTTTTAATGTGTGTAATGCATCACATTTACTCACCATGCTCATGTTTTGGCAAATGGAAGTCATATGGATGTTATTAGAGTTTTCTGAATGGGCTGTGGGAGGCCTTTTATTCTCCATTTGCCAGTGTGGCCCCTGGCCCCTGGCAGTTGTTAGTAATATTTCTACCTGGAATGGGCCAGGTTAAACTTGGTAAGGGTTAGAACATCTCACCGAGAACTTATTTTGGCTTTATTCAATTCCGCGAGCCTCTCGTTCTGCAGTTTCTGGAATCTGAGTCCAGAATTTAGTGGCTCTGTTGGGCGGTATGCAGGTTCTGATTTGTAATGCAGGGCTGGGAAAATATTCATCCATCTGCTGGGAGGTAGGAACTGAGCCAGGACGACTGCTTGACAGCATTTGACTTTCGACAACACAAACTGGTTGTCCTTGCTTTCACATATGCAACTCTGAGAACAAAGGCAGAGAGGGAAGTAGTGAGTGGCAGGTATGTGGCCTCTTATTTACTAGGCAGGGGCTGTGCAATTTACTGGCATCTCCAAAATTCTAGCTGTGTGTCTCTGTGGATGTATGCATGGAAGTGGGTATGAGGCTGAGCAAATGGGCAACAACGAACAAAAACTCCCAGCATCTTTCAGATCTTGGCTGGGGTGCATGAGGTAGCCTCTGTGTGAAGCAAAACAAAAAATGGGTTCAGAAGAGGAAGAAAGCCAATGTGTCATTCAAATTCACAAAACCAAAACTAAATGTATGCAAATTTTTCCATCACATTATTTTGCAATCAAGTTGCATATTTTAATTTGAATCAGACTTTAATGCTTAATGTATACATAGTTGCATTCTTTAGTGAAAATTCAGGATAAATCTTTGATTGTATCAGGTAGGGTACTATGTGAGTTATTTGTTAGTTCATTTCACTGATGTTAAGAAATGAATTTACTGCAGCTTAAAAAATAATGTAAATGTTGGAAATTTAAGGATTTAATGTAAGAAATAGAAATGGCTTTAGAACCTATTCCTTTAGCTGTATTTAAGAAATTAGGAGTTGGGGTACTTGGTTCAATTAATTTCATTGTTCATTTAAAAATATCTACTCAGTGCCTCCTGTCAGGCATTTTACCAGCTCTAAAGGTACTGCAGCATGAGGTTTGTTTCTTGGCCTGGAGAATATCATAAACTAAGGAAAAGACAACACTAAGCAAGTAATCATCATAAAACAGAATTACGTAGTCTCTGACAGAAGCATCAAATATGTAGGTAACCACAGGCAGTTGATTGGGGTTCAACTCCAGCTTCTAATGCTTACAGACGCTTTGATCTTTGGTTAGCTATTTGCCTCTCTGAGCCTCAATTTCCTATCTCCCAAATGAAAAGAAAAATACTGCTACCTCGTAGGGTTGTTATGAATACCCAATAAATAAATCCCTGTGGTGTAACAGTACCCAGCACACAGTAAGTCCTTAATATATATGTTATTATTATTAGCTTTGATATCAACCCAAGAAATTAGAAACATATTAGAGAATCTCCATTTCTCATAATTCCATATATAATTATTTCCTGCGTGCATTTTCTCTCACTGGTTTATTTAAGAAATGTGAAAATAATGTCTATATGCATTCCCAATATTCATTTTTTCCATGTGTTTAAATAGTATCTATGCATTTATGTGTAGCCTGGCGATATGTAGGGTCTGGCACAAATAACACCCCTTTTTATTACAAAATCTTTTATTAGAAAATCATTAGCATGTAATTCTGTGACATAACAATATCACACTGAAGCACATCATGTGACATTCTAGGTGAAATTTTCAAATTAAAACTATCAATTATTACATCCATGTTATTACCCTACCAACCACCCACAAGCAGGTGTTACTTCTGCTGGACCCTGTACATAACTCTTATATCTAATGGAAATGGCCTCAGCTCATATCTAACCAAAATACTCAACATTTTTAGTTGAACATTATTTAGTTAAGGTTAGTTTGGCCACCCATGACGAAAAAAAAAGAAACAAAACCCCAAAACAAAACCAAAAAACCCGTTAACAACAGTGCATAAGTAAGATAGAGTTTATTTTTTCCTCAAGTAACAAGTCTGGAGGGGGGATATCCAGGACTTGTTATGATCAGGGAACCAGGTCTTTTCTAAATTTATTTATTTATTTTTTACCTTAAAATATAGGTCTCTTCTGTCAGTTCCAAGCACCTGCTGTCATGTCTGCATCTCAACAATCAGGAAAGATAAAGAGATGAAACATCAGAGACACACCTTCCAGACATCTTCTGAGGAAGTTTCTGCTATAACATCTTCAGAACAATTCTTCTTACACTGTTTTGGCCCTAACTGAAGCACGTGGCCACAAATAGCACCAAGAGAGGCTTGTAGTGTCTTTTGTTTTGTTTTTTAAATTTGAAGCATCCAAGTTAAAAATAATGTGCTGTTGATGCTTTAGGTAAGGATGAGAGTCTAAAGCAGGGGTGTCAAACTCATTTTCACCAGGGGACACATCAGCCTCGCGGTTACCTTCAAAGGGCCAAATGTAATTTCAGCTCCTTAACACTTAAAGAGTAGTTACATTCATACAGTCTGAAAATTATTTCGGTACTTGGAAGGCAACCGCAAGGCTGATGTGTCCCCTGGTGAAAATGAGTTTGACACGCCTGCCTAGCAGACTGAGAAAATATTGGCTTGGCCATAAAGTTTGTTTGTTTTTTTCCATAAGATGGCTCTAGTAGCACTTAGTTCTCATCTCTAACTTCATCAGAAACAGTTTTTTAGATGGTATTGTGACAGCTGTCATATCATCATGCATTTTAAAAAATACTTCTCAAAATTGGTGAATTTTAAAATGGTGAACGTAGCCATTTTAATATTGAAGATGGAATAAAATACACAATATTTTTGCTATATTGTGTTTTATCATTTCAAGAAAGATAGTAATGAAACTGAAATGCAAAGAAAAAGAAAAAGATTTTTGCAGTGTATGGAGAATATGCTGTGACTAATCGTATCTATCAAAAGTGGTTTGTGAAGTTTGTGCTGGAAATTTCTCACTGGACTGGATGACACTCCATGGTTGTGTAGACAAGTTGAAGTTGATAGCAATCAGATCAAGACATTAATTGAGACCAATCAATGTTATACCATGCGGGAGATAGCCAACATACTCAAAATATCCAAATCAATAAAGGTTTTGGTGAAAATGAAAAATGTGCCTTTTATTTTGCAGAAAAAACTAAACAGGCTTTTGGCCAACCCAGTATGTAGAAGGACGAAAAGTCTGAAGTCGGGAAGAGAGAAGACCACTGCTACAGAAGCAGTGATAAGGGGACAGAATGGTGTCAGTGGCATTGTGAAAAGTAGTTATATTTCGGGTATATCTTCATGGTGAACAAATATATTTACTTAGGTGGGCAGGAAGATGATGGTCAAAATGACTAACTTTTTTATCAGTATGCTATTAAACTATCACTTTCCTCATTCACATTAGATACTACCACAATGTCTTATACTTGATAAGGGCTATGTCAATTGGAAAATTAGCTCCCCCTAATTATTTTGGGGATTTACTTTCATTAGCAGACAAATTCATTTATACAGTGGTCATAAAGTTATAATTATATAAATATAGTGAATGGTGTTCTGACTAATATGTAATTATGTAATTTACTAAATTGAATTTGAAATAATCCCATATAACTCCTAGTAAGAGCATAAAACCACTGTCATAACTTTTGTTTCTATACCATATTTAAAAAATACAGACATTAAATATAAATAATATTGCTGTTAACTTACAATCAATATGGTGAAGTGAAAAGAATAGGACTTTATAAGCAGGTCAACTGAAGTTCAAATATCAGCTCAAATATTTAAGTTTTCCAAGTTTCCTTATTAGTTGAGTCTATATTCCAAAAGTCTTTCTCTCTCCCCTTGCCCGGGTGGTTCTTTTGTTTATTATTTAATCAGTGAACAACTTCATGGATCTCCAATCCATTTTTTATGGTTTATTTTTATTGTATTTCCCATTACCATTTATTACTCTTATACTGTCTTCTACCTCCACCCATGACTACATCTGCAATCACCACACTGTTGTCTGACTCCATGAGTTCTTCTTTTTATCATTTTTTAGTGCCTCCTTCCTAAATTTAAAAAAATTTTTATTGTTATTCAATTACAGTTCTATGCCTTTTCTCCCCATCCCTCCACCCCACCCCAGCTGAACCCACCTCCCTCCCCCACCTCCACCCTCCCCCTTGATTTTGTCCATGTGTCCTTTATAGTAGTTCCTGTAATCCCCTCTCCTCACTGCCTCCTCCCCACTCCCCCCCGCCGGCTATTGTTAGATTGTTCTTAACTTCAATGTCTCTAGTTATATTTTGTTTGCTTTTTTCTTCTGTTAATTATGTTCCAGTTAAAGGTGAGATCATATGGTATTTGTCCCTCACCATCTGGCTTATTTCACTTAGCATAATGCTCTCCAGTTCCATCCATGCTGTTGCAAAGGGTATAAGCCCCTTCTTTCTCTCTGCTGCACAGAATTCCATTGTGTAAATGTACCACAGTTTTTGGATCCACTCATTTGCTGATGGGCACTTAGGTTGCTTCCAGTACTTGGCTATTGTAAATTGTGAGTTCTTTTTTTCAATCCCTCTACTGCTCCTCCCTCCCCCCCAAAACTACTCCCTTTGCTTGTAAGTTCAGTTTTCTCATTAGATGTCACGTATGCGTGAAATTATATGGTACCTGTTTTTCTCTGACTGGCTTATTTCACTTAGCATGATGGAATCACTGGGTCGTAAGGCAGCTCCATTTTTAATTTTTTGAGGTAAATCAATACTGCTTTCCACATTGGCTGATTAAACTGTATTCTCAACTACAAGGCAGAAAATTTCCCCTTTTATCCACATCCTCCCCAGCACTTGTTTGTTGATTTATTGGTGATAGTCACTCTGACAGATGTGAGGTGATTTCTCATTGTGGTTTTAATTTTCATTCCTCTAATGATTAGTGACATTGAGCATCTTTTCTTACATCTATTGGCCATCTGCATACCCTCTTTGAAAAACATTCAGGTTTTTTGCCCATTTTTAATTGAATTGTTTATTTTTTGGTGTTGAGTTTTATAAATTCTCTATAAATTTTGGATATTAACCCCTTATCAGACATATCAGTGAATATGTTCTCCTGTTCAGTGGGTTACCTTTGCATTTTGTTGATGGTTTCTTTTGCTGTGCAAAATGTTTTAGTTTGATGTAGTGCCATTTTTTTTCTTTTGTTTCCCTAGCCTGAGGAGATACATCAAAAAAATATTGTTACTAGCAATGTCCAAGATTTTATTGACTATGTTTTCTGCTAAGATTTTTATGGTTTTGAGTCTAACATTTAAATCATTGATAAATTTTGAATTTTTTCTTGTGTGTGGTGTAATGAGGTGGTCTAATTTCATTTTTTTTGCATGTATGTGTCCGATTTTCCCCACACCATTTATTGAAAAAACTATCTTAAACCTATTGTATGTTTTTGACTCCTCTGTCAAATATTAGTTGACTAGAAAGGCATGGGCTTGTTTCTGGGCTCTCTATTCTATTCAGATATATTTCTTATTCCAGTCTCTGTGTGGCACATTTTTAAGGCCTTGTCTGGGATTTTTATTGTTATTATTATTTCATCCGCATGAAATATATAATTAAGCTGGATATCAAATGATTGGCTCAATATTCTTTTCCTTTAGTATTTTCAGAATATTATACTTTTGTATCCATTGACATTTGACTTTCTTTAATCCTTGTGTTTTTGTAGGTGATCTCTTTCTGTAGGCTGATAAAATTTATTTTTTCTTTTTTACATTTCACCTTATCTATTCCTCCTGTCAATGTATAGATCACTTAAAGTTGGGATCTTTCACTTTTCATATATCTGTTTTTTTATGCTTTTTATTTTCTGCCATTTGATACTGGCATGACTCTCTCTATATATATATCTTTTATCTCTTTATCCATTCCTGTTACCCTTGAGAGAGTATGTGCATCAGATCTTCTAACTCACTAAAATTTGTTCTTCAGCAGATTCCACCTTTCTATTTATCCAACATATTGTTTCACTTGTTTTCCCTCATTTTCTTTTTTTTTTTGATTCATTATTATAATTTCCTTCTGATTTAATTTTATCTTATCTCCTAAGTATAAAGTATATATCATTATTATTTTAAATTATGTGTATTCATTTCAGTAACTCTATTTTGAATGTTATCCAGTAAGTTAATTGATATTTAAGGTAGCTGTATACCTCAGGTATCCACTTTCTTAGACCTGTGACTTTACGTCCTTCTAGGAAGGACTCTCAGCTATACTGGCTGGATTGTGTGTGGGTCTCATTAGTCTGCATTGGTCTCATGGAGTCTATGGGGAAGCAAACAGTGAGTGTCAAGATGGACGACTCCATAACCACAACATGACAGTAATTGCCTTGGGAAATTTATAAATCCTTAGAGAGAAGCAGCTTTGGGGGAGCCACTTTCTCCAGATTGTCATCAGCCATTGTGTGTACTTGAAGGGGAGTGAATTCCCATGGTTTTCTGGTCAATGCTCTACTGTGCTTACAACTCCTCCTCTTAGTAGGGAGCAAGGCTTGTGCTCTCCTGGTAGTCTCCTGTGGACTTCTGTGCTTACATATGGACGGCTGCTGTTGATTGCTCCAGTGAGGTGATTACGCTAGAGGGCCTAGTGTAATTTGCTGAAGTCTGTGCTGGGAAGAGGGAAGAAGAGATTGTAAACCTCTATTTTCAACCTCCTCCTGCCATCTATTTCTGTCCTTACCCATGGTGGCACACAGACCCCCATCCTCCTTGCCTCTAGCACACATCCTTGAAGCAAGCGGTCTGTTTCCCCAGTGGTTTGTCATTTCTGTGGTTGCTCAGTTTCTACGGTTCTTGTTGTTAAGTTTAATTCTTTGTTCAAGCCCAAGTCTTCTTCTGCCTTCTGTGGCTTCTCAGAATTGATTTCATAAAAGGAAACAGATAGTTTATGCAACTTTATTATTTTGTGTGATTCTTTACTCAACATAGAGGATTTTTCAGGTCTTTAAAATCTTCAGGGAGTACATTTTAAATTGAAAATATCAATTCATGACAATGTGATCTTTTTCATGAATTTAAACTTTGATTTTATTTTTAAAATTTTACTTAAACCATCCTCCAAAACATTTTATCTCATTTTTTTTCTAATCATGGGACAGTAACTATGCAATATTTTCTTGTAAAACTGCCCATACTTATGTACTTTGAAAAATTGATTAACTTTCTAAAATATAAGCTCTATTTCTCTTGTCACACTTGTGAGATGATAAATTAGTAGGCCTACAAAGTGATGCATTATAGTTATATTTTATTTGTCTTTTTGGTCATGCTTTACAAAAACAAATATTTTGCCAACAAATAAAGTAGACAAATTAGGCTTGGCTACAGAAATATTGCAAATAAAGTTGGAGAAAGCTCCAGCACTGGTCTTCCAAGCATTGTAGAAACAACTGCTGTGAAAAGATATTGTTCTTTTTTCTACCTATTCATTTATTTTTCCCTCCTGAATTTGTGAAGTGGGTTTTTGTTTGATTATAAAATGGTACATATTTCAGTGACTGCAGCACAATATAGGTCACCAGGTCCTTAAAGATTCATTTAACATTTTGCTTTTTTGTTAGTTTGTTTAGTGAGTCCAAAGCCAATTAAAATTAGAATATATTCATTAATGTTCTTTCCAGGTGAAGCTAATGGACATGACACATTGGAATTTAAAGAACCACATTAAATAATAATGGGATTTTCTTAATGATTAAGAAACATTATAGTCTCGATTAGAAACAGAGGGGCTGAAGGAGAATTAACAAGTATGTGCCAGTTACTTAGGCTGGCTCCTTACTCCACTATATAATTTGGAAGTTAACCTGGCACATTCTGTGCAGTTGTTTAAAGCACATTTATTGAATGTTTTACAATTATGTGTTTTCCCTGTTTGCTTGTGTAGGTGACCTTTGGTTCAGCTTCTGTGTATGTACACAATTTAATTCAAGCTTTTAGAGAGTTCTAAAGGAAATGGAATTAGTCTTCGAGATGTTGTCTCTCAGAGAAATCCTGCCAGTAGGTGTGAAGGTTCGGGGGTTAAATAGCTGCCTACGTAGTGGTAGAACTATGTCATTTATTTTCTTTACTCCACTTTCTTTTCTCCCTTTCCATATGTTATATTTTCTCTTGTTGGTAAGTATGCATTGCTAGATACCAAGAAACTAGGACTAGTTGATTAGACAGGATGCAATCTGACCTTAAATCAGTTGCAGATTATATGTGTGTTTAGGTAATGAGATTCATTTTATATGTTATGACTAATACAACCACAAGACGTGGTATAATCAAATGAGGCTGGTTTCAAAAAGCCATACAAGCAAAATATAATATACTTAGGAATTATTTACAAAGGAAAGGCTAATAAAAAATCCTTTTTTAAAGAAAAGAAAGAAAAGAGAAAAAAGGAAAAAGAAAAATCCTTTTTAGTGGAAAAATCACCTTTAAAATATGGATTATGGGGTTTTTTTTGCTAAAGTTATTCACAACTAAGTCTAATAAATAACATAATAAAATGTTATATTATTGGTATTATCTTTATATGATTAATAAAAATGGAATTTAAGGAGAAGATAATTTTTTTGTAGGCTCTAAAATGATTGAGAGAGCAGTTTTTGAAAGAGGAGTTTGGATGTGATAGAAATCAAAGAGCACATAGACTTTAAAGGGGACACTGTTAAAGAGTGCTTGTTTGTATATTTAAATCCCACTGCATTTCTGAATAAATCATACTCATCATTATAGAGTCACATTTTGTGTACATGTGCTATGAATGCAAGATATTCCTCATAAATTTCATATATTGAGAGAATAGGTAAAAATGAGAATGAAATTAGAAAAAGGGGGTAAGCCCTGTTTATGTGCAATAAAACTCAGCTGGGCTGAAAACCGAAGTGAAGAAACAATCTTCTAGGCAAGAATAATATGTGACCCAACAATTATACCTGGTGCACTGAATTTGCTGGTTATCACATGACAAAAAAATTAAGTTCCCTCTTTTGACTCACTATATCTATCCATCTTTTGTTTTTGTTCAAAAACCTGGGGGAAACTGAGTAGAGTTAGATGCTAAGATACAGGAAGAGGAAAATGAAGTTTAATCTGTTCAGTTTACAAACATGCAGAATAACAGAACTTGGATGTGAATCCCTAACTATGGGCTGGTCCCAGGATTACATTTTTTGGTAGTGTAAAAGATGAGTAAGTGCTTGCTATCAATATGTAGCAATAATGGATTGCCTATCTTTTCATCCTCAAATTAAAAAAAACAAAAATAAACAGATTTTGGTACTGAGAATCAATAGAGAACATTAGAGGACAGGTTTCCCTGCCCTCCTTCCCTTCCTCATTCTCCCTCTTCCTTTTTTATTGGGTGGGTGGGGGGTTCCACCCATCATATAACCTCTCTTCCTATGTTTGGAGAATTTTCTACTCTCTGGGCCTTGTTTGGGAAGGGCCTTCCTGCAGTTGCAGAACCTGCATGAGATCTTTTAAGCTTTATGGCAGCTAAAGCATATGTGTGTGACTTGTTACCAGCAATCAGGGCTTGGTAATGGGGGTGGGGGAGGGGAAAGCCACGTGTTCCCAGCTGTACATGTGCTGTGGTGTCAGGGGCAACCTCCAGTGTCTGGTGATGGGAAGTGTGGAAACCAAAACAGAAGAGAGAGAGTGCTTGTTATCTCCCATCTGGCAAGATCTTCATTTATTCATGTCAATATTTACTGGATCTCCCTGTGGCCCCAACACTGTTCTAGACAATTTGTGTTGATTAAACTCATGTGTTCTTTATATAAATTATCTGAGGTAGGCACTATTTTTATTCCCATTCCACAGATGAAGTAATAGAAAATGGAAAATACAAGAATTTGCCTGAAATCCTGCAGGTACAAAGGGGCAAAGTTGAGACTCAAACCCAGGTGGCACGGCTCTGCTATCTGAGTGCTCAGTCAAGGTGCCATCAGCACCCCTTTGCTCCTGCCCATTTTCCAGGCCTGGTACCAGAGCCTTCCAGTCATTCTATGAGTTAACTAATGTTTTTTAATATACTATTTTTATGCTTAAAATATCCAGAGTTAGTTTTATTTGCTTAAACCTAAAGACCTTGTTTAATACCATAGCTATTCCATAAGTGAATTAGCTTTATGACCCCAAGCAGATCAATTAATATCTTAAGGTTCATACATATAAATTTACATATTTATAATTATTACTTACTACCCTATCCTTCAAGCATTATAAGATTCAAGTAGAATGAGGTTGGAAGAATTACCTTGTAAACCAATAAGATTAAGTTCATTTAATTTCACATTGACAAGCATTCTTCACTTCTCGGAATCGAATCGTCTTGCAGTAGACAGAGATGACACGGGGCTAGCTCTCACCCACAGACTGCCACAGCGCATCCTTCATTGTCCAGACAAAGGCAGAAACTACCACACCTTTCAAACAGAGAAGAGTTTATTGTAAGAAATCAGTGGTAAAAGTGTTTGAAAAACAAAAGTGGAGAAATGTAGTTTTACATAGATTTCAATAATTATAGGGAGGTCCTGCTGTGGCTGTTGCTGCAAAAACAAAAGTGAGAAGGAGAAATAATCCAGAGATCAGTGATTATGGAGATTATAGAAAGCCCATTTTCTCCCTACAGCTGAAGGCCTGGCATGCGGTTGACTACAAAAAGGTAATATGACACATTACATTAAATTCTAGAATAATGTTAATGTATATTCATTAAATACTTTTCTTAACAAGTTATGTTTAACAAGTTTATTAAATTGTTGTTCATTGCAAGTCAATCTTTAGGTGGAATTCTGTCTAAAGATGACTACTGTCCTTGGCCTCATCTCAGTGACAGAGCTGATGAGATTATTTAAAACATCTATTGATATTTCATGAGTTTCATATATTGGGTCTGTCTTTGGGTCAAGCTTTATAGCCCGGGCTACAGGTGCAATTGTTCTTCAAATTCAGTACAACAAACAACATGAGAAATTTCTTAGAAAAAAACAACTGTTATTAGTGGCAGATAATAAGCCCATAAATTTTGGTTTCTAAGTTTCTAAAACATAAAAGGACTTTTAGGGTACCTAGAGCATATTTACAGAAGACAGTGGGTGGCATTGGGAGAGAAATCCTTCACATGCTGTAGGCTCGGGCAGCACTGGTGAGGACCCTGTTACCTGCAGGGGAGCTGGGCAGACCATCCTGGAACCTGATTCGGGTTTGCATGCAGGGAGTAGAGAAGAGTCCATGGACACAGTAGCAGGTGTAAGAAAGTTGCATGAGATAGAAATAATGTAGTTTTCAAAGGAATAAGCAACAGACAGAGTTCCAGGTCTGCTATAATCATGGGATGTTGTCAAGAGCATGGTTGAACTGGAGAGAGCTAAGCGGCCAGGTGTCAGATTCCTTGATTAAGGCAAAATGAATGCAACAGTCACACGTTTAGTCAGTTACTGTGAGAATGTAAGCAAGAGGCTGAAGAGGGTATAGGGCTGGTTTACCCTTAAGAAGGTTTCAGCACAGGCATCTGGGAGGCCACAACTGAAGGTGGCCTATAAAAGGCTTGTGAATGAAAGGCATGGCTAACACAGCCATGCAGAAGAGCATGGCAGAGTGGAGTACCTGAGACGTTGACTGCAGTTCCAGAGACTGCAGTGAGCAGGCTTTGCCCAAGTCTCTGAGTGGAGAGCCGCTTTCTGCATAGGACTGTAGCCAATGACTTTGTATTTACCTGTCTTCAGGCCTGAAAAATCCTACACAGACTTTGGCATTGGAACCAGCCTTCTCAGAGGTAAAGGGAGCACAATGTTCCTGCCTGAGACAGGAAGAGTGATGTGGCAGATGATTGGGAATAAACGCTGTTTTTATATGGAGGGAAGCACAAACAGGCATCACAGAAATCTCTCCACAGGCCGTGGTACACTTGGCCACCAAGTCTCAGACTTTGAAGGACCAGAATGTTGAGATCAAATAATATTTTGAGGCATTATAGTATATGTTTCTCCTTTTCACTTATTTAGAGATGGATGGGGGAAGAGAAAGATAACAGTTTCAGGGGCTTTTTCTCTTTCTCTAAAAATTAAAACCCAATATGGGAAGCAAATGTAAGTAGTGTGATGTCAGGAAAAAATTACTGTGGACAGTGGAAAAATAGAAGTTAGAACACATGGAAATATGTGGGTCCTGAAACAGAGAGAGAACAAAAAGCCCAAGAGAGGGATGGTGACACAGGACATCTCAGTGTAGAGTCTGGGGCTGCCACGAGTGCGATTTCCCTGCCACAAGTGTGACTCAGAGGATAAAAGCAGTTAATACATCTGACAGATGACAGAGGACCTCAGGTGCCCAGCCTCCTTAACCAAAAGCTTGCAACTACAGATGGCTCCAGGCCTCTAGCACAACCTGATCAAGGGTGAGCACTGAGGTTAAGTGGGTAGCCATCTAGCAGAATAGATCTGGAGTAGGTAATTAAGCTGAGTTGAGGGAATTAAGTGCTAATGACAGCTGAGAGTCACACGTGCCGCTGTGGTGCTGTCAACATTAATGTAATACTAAGCACTTAATTTTAATGAGCATGTATTGTGTGCCTAACATTTTAAGTGTTTCAAATGCATTAGATCTAAAGCTTATGAAAATCCTTTCAGATGGAGATTATTACTATTCACTTTTTCCAGTTGAGGATATTGATTTTGGGTACCTGAAGTAATATTCTCATACTCTGGAAAGCTGGTAAAAGTGGCTGACTTCAGACTTCAACATAGGAAACTTCCTCCAGAAATGTGGCTTTACATTATCAATCATATAAAGAAATTAGGTGAAAAAAGGTTATTAGATCTTGGATAAAAATTATAGAGAAACTTCCAGTAAATGTTCCCTGGTGCTATACCTCAGGTATCTCTGTAGAAATTTGTGTGTGACCTAGAGATAAAGGTTGCGCTGGGCCTTGCAGATGGAATTCACATACCCTGATTGAGGAAAGAGATTTGTGTGGAAGGACCAGCTGAGAGACAACATGTGTCTTAACATCATTTATCAGCATATCCCTACTGCCAATGCAGTGCCTAGAATGAAAAAAAATAAATAAATAAAAGGACAGTGAATATATAATGTCAATTGAACAAATAAACTGATCTTAGGCAATCTACTTTTCTTTAAGGTCCTCAGTTTCTCTATCTAAGAAATAGAAAATAAAGATGCCTAATTCAAGATGCCCCAATCAAGGTGGATTTGTTCATAGCTACTCACCCTGAGCTCTGTTGAAAATAAAGATGCCTAATTCAAGGTGGATAAGATGAGATGATAAAGAGATCCAAGATGGTGGCAGATTAGGTGGAAGCTATACTAACCTCCTCTCAGGACCAAACTTAATTACAGAAAAACCATCCTGAATAACCAACTGAACACTAGCTGAAGAGGAGCCTTATAACCAAGGACTTAGAGAAGCAGCCAGATCTATGAGCCAGGACTTATAGAGACTCTCAGGAAGTGTGGAGGTGCAAGAGGACTGGCTGGTAGTTGAAGTTCTGGAGGAATATCTCAGCTGTGGGAAGTTTCCTCCTGAGAAGTGTGGGATATGAATCCTAAGCCTGGCTCTCCAGCCTAGAGCACCAGAACTTGGAAAGGTGAGCACATAACACCCAGCTGTGAAAAGCAGCAGAGTTTCTCTCCACCAGGGAGAGAGGGCTACAGACATAGGCACCCTCTTAAAGGGACAATGCACAAAATTTTGTTCATAGCCACTCACTCTGGGCTCTGTTGTAGGGAAGGAAGAGCAGACTAGGGCTATGTGAGCCAAGTCAGAGGTTTTTTGACTTTGAGGAGAGAGCTGAAGTTTTAGCCACCAGGGTCCCTATCCTGAGTCATTTCCCCATACTGCAGAAGCCATCTTTTTTGGGCAGAGCACTCCCCTCCATGTGGCATCACCTGTGGGGAATCAATAACCTCACCCACAGGAATTTCATTCATCCCACCTGTGGATCTTAAGCCCTGCTAAGGAGTACAGCTGGAGGCTCTTTCAGTGATTAAGCTTAACAGGCAGCCTACAGGTGGAAACAGACCCCTGAGTACTTTGATACTTTTGCTGACACCCCAGTCCCAGTGCTGGTAATAATCAGCCTTGGTGCATAGCTTGGTTCTTTCCACATGCACCCAGGCCCAACAGAGGGAGACACAAACAAGGGGTTGTTGATGGCTCCAAACAGGTTGCCCAAAGCTAGTCAAAAGTCTCGACCAGTCTTTCTGAAGAGACCCAGAACCAACACACCCAGTACCAGCTACAGAGAACAACAGAGCAAGATCAGTAAGCTTCACAAATAGTATATCCACAGGGAGATGTTGGCAGGCACCAAACTCCGCTAAGGCAAATTTGGTTTCCTGTAATCAGAACCTGCACAGCAATTGCACACTGTGTTAGAGGCTGAGCCCCACAGTCAGCCAGCCTAAGGGTTGATCCCATACACGAACAAGCCAATAGCAATCAAGAATCAAGTACACTAGGACTGCCCACATAACATGATGCACAAAGGACATTCCTAGAGCACCCAGCTCAGGTGATCAGGAAGAGCGTGCCACTGAGTCTGGAAAGAGACCTACTACATAAGGCTTCTCTACCAAGACCAGGAGTCATAGCAGATCTACCTAATACCCAGAAACACAAAGAAACAGTCAAAATGGGGAGACAAAGAAACAGGCCTCAATGGAAAGAACAAGAGAATTCTCCAGAAGAAAAACCAAGTGAAATGGAGGCAAGCGATTTATCAGATATAAAGTTGAAAGTAATGACTATAAGATGCTCAACAGCATGAAAAAGAATATACAAGCCAGAGAAAAAGACCAGTCAAAAAAGAAGAATGCAATATCTGAAATAAAGAATACACTGTAAGGAATAAACAGTAAGTTAGATGAAGCAGAGGATTGAATTGGTGATTAGGAAGACAAGGTAAAAAAAAAATACCCAATCATAGCAGCAAACAGAAAAAAATGAATAAAAAAATGAGGATAGTTTAAAAAATGAGGATCTTTGGGACAATAAGAAGTATAACAACATTTGCATCATAGGAGTATCAGAAAGAGAAGGGAGAGAGTAAGGTAACAAGAACCTATTTGAAGAAATAATCACTGAAAACTTCCCTAACCTGGTAAAGGAAAAAGACACATAAATCCAGGAAGTGCAGAGTACCAAACAAGATGGACCCAAAAAGGCCCACACCAAGACACATCATAATTAAAAATGGCAAGAGTTAAAGAGAAGGAGAGAATCTTAAAAGCTGCAAAAGAAAGACAGTTACCGAGGTAACTGTCAGCTGATATCTCAATGGAAACCTTTCAAGCCAGAAGGAACTGGCGTATTCAAAGTGATGAGAAGCAAGGACCTACAACCAAGGTTACTCTACCCAGGAAGGCAATCTTTTAAAATTGAAGGAGAAATAAAAAGCCTCCCAGACAAGAAAAAGCTAAATGAGTTTCTTGCTACCAGACTATGTTATGAAAAATGTTAAAGGGCTAGATTCAAGAAGAAAAAGAAAAGAGGAAAATAGTTAGAAAAAAATGTCAATGAATATATAACTATCAATAATCACTTCGAATGTAAATGACTTAAATGCTCCAATGAAAAGACACAGCATAGCTGAATGGATAAGAAACCAAGACCCATATGTATGTTGTCTCCATGAAACCTACCTCAGAATGAAAGATACACACAGAATAAAAGCAAAGGATGAAAAACATATTTCATTCAAATGGAAATTTTAAAAAACCTGGAGAAGCAATACTTACATCTGATAAAAGAGACTTTAAAACCAAGGCTATAGTAAGACACACAGAAGGGCACTACATAATAATAAAGGGAACAATCCAACAAGGAGATTCCTGTAAACATCACTGCACACAAAATAAGAGCTCTGCAAAGTGTAAAGTAACTTTTGATGGACATAGAGGGACAACTTGAGAGAAATACAATCATAGTAGGGGATTTCAACACTCCATTGACATCAATGGATAGATTTTCAAGGCAGAAAATCAACATGGAGAAAATGGCTTTAAATGACACACTAGATCAAGTGGATTAAATAGTATCTTCAGAGCATTTCAACCCAAAGCAGCAGAATATACATTCTTTTCAACTGCACATGGAACATGTTCTAGTATAGATCACATATTAGGAAACAAAACAAGTCTCAGTAAATATAAGAAGGTTGAAATCATATCAAGCATGTTATCTGACCATAAAGCTATGAAATAGAAATCAATCACAAGAAGAAAACCAAAACACACATAAAGCCATGGAAGGTAAATAACATGTTAACAATGAATGGGTCAATAACAAGACCAAAGAAGAAATCAGATACCTTGACACAAATAAAATTGACAATAGAACACCCCAATCTGTGGGACACAGGGAACGCAATCCTGAGAGAGAAATTAATAGTATTACAGGCCTATCTCAAGAAACAAGGAAAAGCCCACATAAGTAATGTAACTTAGCACGTTAAGGAACTTTAAAAAAAATACAAAAAAGGCAACAGTGACTAGGAAGAAGGAAATAATAAAGATCAGAGAAGAAATGAACAAAATAGAGTCTTAAAAAAGGTACAAAAATCAATGATTCCAAGAGCTGATTTTTTGAAAAAGTAAACAAGATTGACAAACCTTTAACCTGAGTCATCAAAAAAAAAAAAAAGACTCAAATAAAATAATAAATGAAAGAGGAAAAGGAACAACTGACACCAAAGAATAAAAGGATTGTAAAAAAGAATTATATGCCAATAAATTTGAGAATCTGGACAAAATGGATAAATTCTTAGAAACATACAATATTCCAAAGCTAAATCAGGAAGAATCAGAGAATCTGAATAGACATATTACAAGCAGTAAAATTGAGGAAGTAATGAAAATCTCCCCCCAAACAAAAGGCCTGTACCATATGGCTTTATAGCTGAATGTTCAAACATTCAGAAAAGAACTCACACATCTTCTTCTCAAACTATTCCAAAAATTCAAGGGGAGGAATGACTCCCAAGCTCATTTTGTGAAATGAACATTTTCTTAATTCTAAAACCAGATAAAGACACCAAAAAGGAAGAATGTTATAGGCCAATATTCCTGATAAGCATAGACAAAATATCCTCAACAAAATATTAGTGAACTGAAGACAGACATATTAAAAAGATCATACACAATGATCAAGTACGATTAATTCTGGGGCAACTTTGGTACAATATCTACCAATCTGTAAATGTGATACACACCACATAAACAAAATGAAGGATAAAAACTATATGACCATATAGTAGATGCAGAAAAAGCATTTGACAAAATACAGCACCCATTTATGATAACTCGCAAAGCGAGACTAGAGGAAACATACCTCAATGTAAAAAGGCCGTATATGACAAAACCAGAGCCAACATTATATTCAAAGGGCAAAAACTGAAAGCATTTCCCTTAAAATCAAGACCAAGATAGCGGTGTTCACTTTCATCACTCTTATTCAACACTGTACTAGATGTCCTAGCCACAGCAATCAAACAAGAAGAAGTAAAAGGCATCCAAACTGGAAAGGAAGAATTAATTAAAACTGTTGTTACTTGTAGATGAAATGATTTAGTATATAGAGAACCCTAAAGATTCCACCAAAAAACAAACAACCCCCCCCAAAAAAACCCAAACCTCCTAGAATTGAAGATGAATTCAGGAAAGTAGCAAGATACAAAACTTATATCCAGAAATCAGTTGCATTTTATATACCAGTAGTAAACTATCAGGAAGGGAAACTAAGAAAACAGTCTCACTCAATATTGCTTTAAAAACAATAAAATACCTAGGAATAAATTTAACCAAGAATGTAAACGACCTTTATAGGAAAATTATAAGACACTGAAGAAAGAATTTAAACAAGATACAAATAAGTGGAAGCACATACTGTGTTCATGGATAGGAAGAATTAACTTCATTAAAATATCCATATTACTAAAAGCATTCTACATATTCAGTGCAATTCCTATCAAGATACCAATGGCATACTTCCCAGAACTAGAACAAATATTCCAAAAATTTATATAGGACCATGAAAGGCCCCCAGTAGTAACAGTAATCTCGAAAAGAACAAACTAGAGGAATCACATACCCAATATCAAACTAAACTATAAGTCCTCAGTAATCAAAAGAGCATGGTAATGGCATAAAAACAGATGTACAGACATATAGATCAATGAAAAAGAATAGAGCTCAGAAGTAAACCCACACTTTTATAGTCAATTAATATTTGACAAATGAGGCTTAAATGTACAATGAACTAAAAATAGTTCATTCAATAAATAGTGTTGGAAAAATTGGACATATATGTGTGAAAAAATGAAACTAGAACACCTTGTGCCACACAAAAGAGTAAATTCAAAGTGGATTAAAGACTTAAATGATAGACTTGAAACCATGAAAGTCCTAGAAGAAAACATAAGCAGTAAAATCCTGGACACTTCTTATAGCAATTTTTTTTTCTAATATATCTCTTTGGGCAAAGGAAAGAAGAGAAAAAAATAAACAAATGGGAATACATCAAACTAAAAAGATTTTGCACAGCAAAGGAAACAATCAACAAAATATAAAGACAACCCACTGAATAGGAGAACATATTGGCTGATACATCTGATAAGCAATTAATATCCAAAATTTATAAAGAACTTATAAATCTCAGCACCAAAAAAATCCAATTAAAAATGGCCAAAGGACTTGAATAGACACTTCTCCAAAGAGAACATAGAGATGGCCAACAGGCATATGATAAGATGTTCATTGTCACTAATCATCAGAGGAATGCAAATTGAAACCACAGTGAGTTATCACCTCACACCTGTCAGAGTGGCTGTCCTGAATAAATCAACAAACAACAGGTGCTGCAAGGATGTGGACAAAAGAGGAAATTTTCGGCCTTGTTGGCAACGCAGATTGGTGCAGCCACTGTGGAAAACAGTATGGACTTACCTCAAAATATTACAAATTGAACTGCTTTAGGACTAAGTTATTCCACTTCCAGCAATTTATCCAAGGAAAAATGAAACACTAATTTGTAAGAATTTATGCCCCCCTACCTTCTTTGCAGCATTACTTACAGTAGCCAAGGTTTGGAAGCAGCCCAAGTGTCCATCAGTAGATGAGTGGATTAAACAGCAATGGTACCATTATACAATAGAATACTACTTGGCCATAAAAAGAAGACAATTTTACCTTTTGCAACATCATGGGTTGACCTGGAGAACATTATGCTAAGTGAAATAAGCCAATCAGGAAAAGACAAGTACCATATGATTTAACTCATATGTGGAATCAAATGAACAAACTGAAATAACAGGTGAAATAGAGACAGACTCATAGATGGAGAGCAGGCTGACTGCTCTGGGAAGAGTTGGGAGGTTGAGGGATCAAACCAAAAAAAGAACTTATGGGCATGGACAACAGTGTGGTGATTATAAGATGGAGAGTGTGAGTGGAGGTGGAAGAGGGTATAGGATGAATAAATGGTAATGGAAAAAGTACAATTTAAAAAAGGAAGAAAAGTTTAAAAAGATTAAAAAATAAAGAGGCAGAAAAGAGTAGATGAAGGAAAAGAAAGTGTTTTGGAAAATTTAAAGACTATAAAATATAATATATGGCTCTTATGATCATTTCATAGAATAAAGTTATATAGAAATAGAACACTGAACTTTGAATCATATGTAATTCCCCACTTGCCAAAATCTTTGAGCAAACATCTAATATCTGAAAGAGAGAGTCTAAGAAACAGGTCAACTGTGTCTTCTTCTTCACAAAACATTTTTTTTTCTACATGCATAGCTTGTATTAATTTAGAGTACAATAAATTAAAATATCTTCATGATACTATTTTCATTGCCTATACAAAGGTCTTTTTGTGTTATAATTTAGTTTCATGCCCTGGACCTCATGTACTAAAGTTTATTAAAGACATGGTCTTTTGGAGAATGATTCTGTATCTTTTTGAAAATCATATTAGAAAACACCTTTCATTAATTACATTGATTCTATAAACCACATTTGCTTTCTGAGTTCCTAGAAATATATAGATGTATTATCAGATTTAGTAGTAAATCAATGACAATGATAGCAATTAAAATGTGCACATTTCAACCCTCTCTTCCAGTTCTGATCTTTGTTTTTGCATGCATCACTGGGCTATTTTGGATGGTTTTGGATTTTGGATAGTATTTACTACAGTGGTTGAGACAAACAAGCAAAGGGAACAGTAAAGGAAGATAAAGGAAGTGCCTCTTGGTGGCAAGAACCAAGATAATAATCTGTTAAATTGAGGATGTGCATTGTAACACTGTATTTTCTACCTGTCTAAAAACAAAGAGCAAAACTTTATGCATTTTATCAATGTACTGTTGCATAACTAAGTAGCCCAAAACTTAAAACACCCACCACTTCATTTATTCACAATTCTCTGTCAGCTTCTAGGCGATTCCTTTTGTCTAGGTTATCATAGTTGATGTCTACGGTGCCTTGACTGGAGCTGAACAGTCCAGTGTATTTTTAACTTTCACATTGGCAGTTGGCAAGTCTAGGGAGTACAAACTGATATAGCTTGTTTCTGTTTCATGTGGTTCCTTATGTTCCATTAAGCTCGTCTGGGCTTCTTCAAATGGTGATAAAATGTTCCCAGCAACAAGAGGGAACAAGACACAATGTAAATGTGATTTTTCAGGCCTCTTCTATACCCACTTGTTAATGTGCAATTTAGGTAAAGCGAGTCATGTGGCTGCACGCAGATGCAACAGGTGGAAGAGAAAGAGCTCACCTCTTGACAGCAAACTCACACTGCGAAGATGCGTGAATAGAGCGAGGGAGGAATCTGCAGCCACTTTTTTACAATTTGACAGTATATGGTTAGACACAATGGAAAGCTCTTCTGCTATAAAATTATTTGTAAAAATCAGCACCATTTTGTTTCTATGGATAATCATGTGGGATCTAAATATAACACTATTTTACAGGGCATTTGTTTATAATTGTAGGAAGTATCCCTCTTTTTAAATCTTTACTGTGCAAGACAAAGCATAAGAATAAAATATGAAAATATAAGAAAGATAAAAATGTAGTCTTTGAGTGAGTTGAAAACAAGAACACTCAATAGTAAATTTTAATTACATTAAAAAAGAAACACATGTCATATGGAGGCAAACACGCAGAAGTTGAATATCCAAATTGAAACCTCATCACATAAAACCAATAAATAAAAGCTGAAAGAAACAAACTTAAAATTACTGTCAGAAAATATACTGGCAGTAATAAAATACATCCAAGAAAACTGTAATTTACCATATAGAAGATAGGGTTTTAGTATGTACAAGGGGAAAAAAACAAGCAAAACAAAATAGCATAGCATAAAGAAATAAATATATGTGCTGAGTATTTTAGATGGGAAGGACAGAGCAATTGGACTTTCTACCACTTTGATGCAAATGTGAGTGCCCAAGATGATTGTTACATTCTGAATCATAATTGCCTTGTAGCTCTGTTCACGCTGCTTTTTTTTACATTACAGCTACCAGGTGGTTATTATTATTTACTGTTTCAGACAGGAAATGTACATGATGGACAAATCCTAGACAAATAAGAGGCTACTGTCCCAGAGAGCATGCAATGAACAGATATGAGCAGGTAAAATGTAGAACAAACAAGGCAATAATACTGACTGTTCCTGCAATTTAAATACTTAATGAGGAAGGAAAACTGTTTGAAAACTTGTAAAGGAAAAGAAACAATATTCTTGGGGAAAATATACTAGGAATTATTAACCTTTTCTAGTATCTAAGACTTACAGCGTTGCATGGAATGCCAAGTTATCTTGGCTAAAAGGCTGGATGTCTAGAAATGTCAAAATCAGCACACAAAAAAAGAAAAATGAGAAAAATATGTATGAAAATTTTATGGATGTTATGAATAGTTATCATAGGGGGTGAATCTGCTGATAATGTTAGAATTATGAGAAAATTTCACTACACTTTATTTTTAGTAAATAAGTCATGATATCTTATATTTTACATATAGTATGTATCTCATATATTATAACAAAATTTTTGGAGTATTTCTAAATTCTTTTGGGGGCAATAGATTCTTTGTAAAGCTGGGTATTCATAATACAAATACCTATTAGAAGGACTACCTTCAAGTAGAGTCTAAAATTTATCCTAAAAGATATCCCAATGATATTAAAGGATATAAAAAGCATAAAACTAATTAAATTTACATTTTAGGAGAATCACTGTGGTAACAATAGATGGAAGTTCATGGACTTAGAAGGATATGATTGTAATCCAATTAATAAGGGATGAGTGCCTAGAGAATGGCAGGAGAAATAGCAGAGGTGAAATGATTTCAAGGGATTTTAAAAGGGAGACTCTATAAGCCTTAGTAATTAATGAAGGTGGTCAGTGTTCAAAAGCCTCATCACCCCTAGCTAAAGGTCACAGTCCCAGGTTCAAGGAATAGGTTATCACCAGGAAAATGGGTTGGCTTTTTGGCTTAATCATAGGGTAGTTCTATATAGGCTATATGAGATTCCCATGAAATTTTAGGTAATTATGTTTTAATTCCATACTGCTCTTGACCTTCTTCCAACCACTGTTCTGTTAGAATTGTAAGGGGTAATATAGCCTTTAAGTTCCTAATTAGGTTTGCACCATCAGCAAACAACCCTGAATCATGTATCACGAGAGTGTGATTTCACTTTCTGCCTTCCTGTGATGAGCTCTATGCTGAACTTCATCATCAAATCCAGAGTCCTGGTCTGTGGCTTAAAGATACAGTGGCCCAATGCCTGGGTCCTTTCAACAGTCAGGATACATTTCTTTTAGTTATAAACATATTCCACAATACCTGGACTATCTGTTCCTATTTCAAACAAAGACTCTGGATACAATTAGAGCTTTTTTTTTTTTTTAGTTAAAACACTGATCATAAACATACACTTAAGTCCTATACTGCATGTTCAGAGAAAGACAAAACCAAGGTCTTGCTCTGCGTTTCAGGACCTCCTCTAGACAAGAAGAGTGTCCTTTGACACTGAGCCTCTAGAACATGCCAAGCACTGTTCTTGGTGGTGAGGATGCAATAGTTACCAAAAACAGATGATGCTTCTGCCCTCATTGAGCTTACAGTTTGTTTAATTTAGAAATAACAGTTGTAGACCATGTTTTAATGCTTTGTTATGGCATATTTATGATATTTATGGATATGTTATGATATTTATTCAACTGTGGTTACTTAAAGGACATTACAAACTGTCACAGTTCACTTTATGGACTGTACATCAAATGTGGTCAAAAGTAGTTTGACTTCAGGTATCACGAGAGCTTTACTTTAGCTTGTGCACGGGAACTAGTAAGCTGGCAAGGCAGGCCATACTTACCATCCTCTTTGATGATGTCACCATGTATATGATAACAATAGGTTAGAGTCAGGGAGAATTTGTCATTGACACAAAGATTCTGATATTGACAGTCCAGTGCTGAAGGTGATTATCAGGTTATCTGGTGACATGTATGTTTTCAGGTCACTGATGACTCAATGGTAGGCTCTCGGCAATGATTCTTACTTCTACCATTAGATCTCTATTCAGCACAGTGATGGGGAGTGGAAAGACATCACTTAAGTTTTTTGTTTTTGTTTTCTAATTTGTTTAGGTAATACTGTGTAGGCTCTTTTTAAAAATCCACTTCTGTAATTTTTCATAAGTTGATCATTTTTATTGTTGGTAGTGATGGTGAGAATGATAAAATGAGCCAAATTCTGCTGCTGGAGCTATTCATTTTGTGACTTTGTTTTCCCCTATATATCCAAACACTCCAGATAGTCAAACACTATCTTATGGCTCTGTAAAAAGCAAAGTAAAAACTACATTTGATCACGGTGTGAGGTGCATTTTTATTTCCTAGTTTCTGATGACAGTGATGACCTAGTGCTTCCTTTGTCCCCAATGATTGAACTAAACTAGACATAGGACGCCAGTCTTCTGAACACACCCTAGAGCAGGTGGGACCCCAGCCATACAGGAAGGAAGGAAAGGGATGGGGATGAGATGGAAGATAGCTCGGATTACAAAGGATGTCTGGGATCAGAGTCATAAGGCAGTGCTACCCACAATGTGGCATGAAAAGTAGCTGGAGTAGCGAGGTTTGTGCATGTGTGTATGTGTGTATAAACAGGAGAGATGCAGATGACAGACCTTCCGAGGATTTTGAACCTGGTAATTCCTTTGAGCTTGGACAGGCACAAGGGTGATACATCTGCTGACAGGGACACGGGGTTTGCCAGGTACAAAAGCAGCAGCAGTGTGCTGGTTGGTAAGTCCTGTTGCTCCACTGCAATCACCAGAGTTGACCACGGAAGGAACAAGGCCACTAATCAAGTTTAAGCATGAGAGTGATATCAGAATTATGCTTTAAAAGTGTTAGTCTTGCTTCCTAGTGGATCCCTGTTGTGTGACCATAAATCCACTGAAGTGCCTGTTAATTTCTTTTTTAAATTAATTAATTTATTTTTATTCAGTTACAATTGTCTGCATTTTCTCCCCATCCCTCCACCCCACCCCAGCCAGTCCCACCTCCCTCCCCCACCTCTACCCTCCCCCTTGATTTTGTCCTTGTGTCCTTTATAGTAGCTCCTATAGACCCCTCTCCCCACTATCCCCTCCCCACTCCCCTCTGGCTATTGTTACAATGTTCTTAATTTCAATGTCTCTGGTTATATTTTGTTTGCCTTTTTCCTTTGTTGATTATGTTCCAGTTAAAGGTGAGATCATATGGTATTTGTCCCTCACCGCCTGGCTTATTTCACTTAGCATAATGCTCTCCAGTTCCATCCATGCCATTGCAAAGGGTATAAGCTCCTCCTTTCTCTCTGCTGCATAGAATTCCATTGTGTAAATGTACCATAATTTTTTGATCCACTCATTTGCTGATGGGCACTTAGGTTGCTACAAATACTTGCTCCATGGCCAGTTTCAAGCTGCCAATGATTGGACAATTTATTCAAAAAATCCCTGAATATTTAATGATAGGTTTTCATGAACTGGTAGGTGCTATCTCAAACATACCACCTGTCCAGAGAGAGGTATGTTACTTGTGTTATTGTTTTTTGTTTGTTTGTTTTTATAATTCATTATTTTTTTAAAGATTTCATTTATTTAGATGGAAAGGGTCAGAGAAAGAGAGGGAAACATCAATTTTTGGTTGGCTATCACCTGCCACCTACTGGGGACCTGGCCTGCAACCCAGGTATGTGCCCTGACTGGGAATTGAACTAGTGACCCTTTGGTTCACAGGCCAGCACTCAATCCACCAAGTCACACCAACCAGGGCTGTTTGTTTTAATACATTGTCTAGAAGTAGAACGTCCTGGTAGAAGACTGTTGCAGTTATTTAAACACGAGAATATTGATGATACTACATAAGCTAATATAATTTTAGGGAGAGTGGGGAAAATGTATCTAAAGCAAAAAATAACTTGGTTTCTGATTTTTTCAAATATGACGGGAGTATAAAGATTCAAGGACGACTGCAGGGTCAAGTCTGGGTATCTGGATGGATGGTAATCCTATTCCTTGAGAGAGGAAGAGAAGGAGAAAATGGCTTACTAATGTTACTGAACAGAAGTGGAGTCCAGCTGCTGATCGTCAAACACAGGCATAAGACAAATGTTGGTGGGGAAGGAAAAGGTCTTTACCAAGATGCTGCACTATTTAGGGGTAGGGAGCACTCCCTGACTCCAGGCCAATCTCACACAGATAAAACCCAGCCACCACCCCCAACCAGAAACAGTCTCCTGAAATCTTGTTCTATCCTTATCTGCAGACTGAGGCTGCTAAGCAGATGGCTCTCTGGCTTCAGTCTCTCCCTGGAGTCGGCGCATGTGGGGCTGGTGCCACCATCACCATGCTGTGGCTTCCCACTCTGGGGTCCTGGGGCTGCTGTCAACTGCTGCAGCCAGTCATGCAGGCACTCAGTCCGCAGGGCTCAAGGCTGCCTCAGCCCCTGAGGCCATCAGGCACTTTGGCCCATGAATTTGTGTGAGGATTCCCGAGGAACAGATGCAGCCAGCCTCTGCTCTCACTCCATTTAAATCTCCTGGCCCCAAATTCCCTCTGCCCAGCTCTGGACATGTACTCTGGAAATGTCCAGCTTTCCCAGACAGTCGTATCCCTTTCCAGGCTAGACTGGCAGGTCAACACCTCCCCCTGATGCCATGTTAACCTTTGGATACGTGGGCTTCTGTGACCTCTGGTTTCCCCTTAAATCAGGAACCAGAAGCGGGTAGGAGGGTTCTCCCTTTGTCCATCATGCCCAACCCTTGTGCAGACTCTGTGCAAGGCTTCCTCCTGCTGTGTCTCCCACAGGGCCGGGGATCTATCATCATGCACTGCACTGACTTGGTTGCCATGGCAAAGCCACAGGGCCACACCACTTTGGGTCTCTTCTGTCACCCCTCCCTCACTACAGGGAATGCAGCCTCTCCCTCACTGCCTTGGGGCCACTCCCTCATTTGGCCCAGAAATCTGGCCAGATCTCCCTGTGTCACTAGGATTGATAATCAAATTTAGTTTTGGATACGCTGAGCTTCAGGTATTCACAGACCTCTAAGGAGATGTGTTCAGTACAGAGTTGAGGACTGCTGGAGCGGGGTTTGCATTAAGGTGAGTGACGATTAAACAAGGAGACAACTGGTGAATATTCTCTCACGGAAAGGTGAGCAAAGAAGAAAAGGCAAAGTGAGTCATTATAGCTTTGTTTTGGGCCTGAAAGAGAGTTGAAATAATTATTGGTCGATGTCCTTGATTTACTCAGTAAGTAGGCTAAAACTGATGTGTAAGTAATATGGAGCTTTGAGAACATGGGCGAAACTTCAGCAATATTTACTAAGGACAATAAATAGGAGAGACACCTGAAGGAAAATTTCTTAGGGAGTTATTAAAGAACCAAATGAAATTATGTTTGAAGTAATTTTTGACTCCATAATTTAAATAACTGCATGCCTTTTTTTTAGTAATCAGAGATATATGGTACATTTGATATTACTTGAAAATAGTCTCTAATTCAAACTTCCCATGCATTCTAATATAGTCTCACACTAAGCACAAGCCACTGTATATTCCAAGAGCAGCTGCTTTTATGGTAATTGCCTTCTAAGAGTTTTGTATGTTACTCGTTCATTTAATTGTCATGGCAATCATGGGAAACAAGTACTATTATTTTTCTCATTTTGTCTGGAAAAGATTTAGTAATAGATGATTAGTAACTTGGTCAAGTTCATGTGACACAACTGAGATTACAACCAGTTCTGCTGGCTCCAGAGCTGGGGCTCTTCACCTGCTTCTCAATGTGGAATAGCTATGGAGTCTGTGTATGCATAAATATCAGTTATTTTATTGTATTGCACAGGGGTGGGCAAAAGTATGTTTACATATGTGAGTGATGTTCTTTTGAGTTAACAAAGCCATTTTAATAATCATAACCTGCATGTGTTTTTCCATATGAACAACTGTAAACCTACTTTTGCCTACACTCTATTTTCTCACCAGGTAAACCAAATTAAAAAGGATATAAAACAAAAAAATGTAAAAACAACACAAAGTAAGACAATAAATGCACACCTTTATTTAGTTTTATTTAATGATATGTGAGGAAATACTTAATAGTTCAACACAGGACATAATCATATATGACATAACCTTTAAAAATGGAAGAAACATCTATGATGTGCTCACCATGTGGAAGCATTTGTACTCTCACCAAGAGTTGAGCAGATCCTGACTGGTGTGGCTCAGTGGGCTGAGCACCAGCCTGCGAACCAAAGAGTCACAGGTTCAATTCCCTGTGTACGTATGTGTCAGGTCACATACCTGGGTTGTGAGCCAGGTCCCCCAGTAGGGGACACATGAGAGGCAACCACACATTGATGTTTCTCTCCCTCTCTTTCTCCCTCCCTTCTCCTCTTGCTAAAAATAAAAATTAAAATTAAAAGTCTTTAAAAAAAAAGACTTTAGTTGAGAAAATCTATAAATTCCCTTTGGTCCCATCATAGAAGCCATTCCCAGGCAATCACATGCAACCATGGCATTGAAGGGAATCTCCGCAGGATCAATAGTATCACAAATTGTTAGAGTTATGTCAGGGCACATGATGACGTTTCAGTACTTTAAGGTTTGGGTATTCTGTAATTCTGTAGACTGAGATGTCTCTGAAATGTGCATGTCATTTCTATTAAAATATGATCAATACAAGTTACGCAAAATGGCAAGAGAAAAATTTGACAGTGCCTTAATGGCTCATGCATGTAGGTTTTAATAACACGGAAGAACAAAGGATTTTATATCATGTGTATTTTGTACCAATTGTAGTCAACTAACACTAAAATGGACTATGATGCAACTGAATCATAAGGATTTTCTTAATTTCAACTCGTCAATAAAAAAAAACATAAATACTTTTAAAAGAAACAAACTGACCAAACCAACACATAGAGCTAAAATTCTACTGGCCAGAGACAGCTGGTCAATAGGTTCGGTCCTCACAAAATGTCTTTTAAGTCTGGCAGGTGAGTCTTCAAAACATTAAGTAGCACCATGCCTTCAGTCATATTTTAATTAATATTAATATTGTATTTAAAAGTTACATCTACTTTAGAGTTAGTGTATGATTATCTACAAAATAGAACTTTGAATTTCTCTACGTTACTGTGAAGCCACTTAGTTTTCTGCGAGAACATAAGCTTTAGTCTCATTACTATTTAAAAACATCAATCCAAACAACACCATGCTTTTAAAAATGGCCTGTGGCATCCCAAACTCATTTATATTGTATTAGCTACTAATTCAGTAATGTGCTGCTTTTTTTTGTTGATCTAATAACATGAACAACGAGTTTGAAAGAAACCTTGTGGTCCTCATTTAAGGATGAGAATTAGGTACATTTCTGAAGAGTTTTCCTACTTCTATTTCCTCAATGCATGTATCCATACCACACACCGAGCAGCTCAATAAACATTATTAACGGTCTACTGTGTACCAGAAAATGTGCTAAATGTTGGTTATACAAAGCAGGGTGAGACACTGTAAGAGTATTTCATGAGTTAATTTTGTTGTAATACATATTGATACAGAGTATGAGGCAATCTACAGAAGTATATTTACCAAACACATAATTATTGGGCACATATTATGTACCAAACTTATATATGTAGGGCAGTCCCTAAAAAGTAAAATATTTAAAGTGGAGAAAGTTAGGTGAGTTTTCTTGAAGAAGATGACATCTAAGCTAGGTAGTACTGTAACTAAAGAAGCAGTGTATACAAAGTATAGAAATATGAAATAGCAACAGTTGAGGATGTTCCAGGGGTTAGATATTGCTGAGTTATGGAGTACACAATAGAAAAGAGATCAAAAGTCACATCATGAAGGGGTTAAAATCTTCCTTAATCGTAACTACAATCACTACAATATTTTCAGATGTTCTCAATTCCATATCAAATCTATATTAAATAGTTATTCATGGGAATAAAGGTTTAAAAAAGTCCTGATACTAGCATACCTTTCCAACCTTGGCAACTCATTCTTTCACTCCAGGCAACTTTAGCCTTTGCTGTTCTCCTAAAAATATTTGGCATTTTCTCCCCTTGCTTCATTGTTCATGCTGTTCCCAGTGCCCAAGAAGCTACGTGCGTTTGTCATGATTTCACTCTTCTTTGAAGGTACAGTTCAAAAGGCACAATTGCATAAAACATTCAGAGATTTCATAAGCCAGTGTTATCTCTGGTCTTCCTGAAAACCCCCGAGTTCATGTATTTCAAGATAATTTTTCCCTAGAAACTTCACAACATTGAGCTTTTAATTTGTGTGTATTTGTAAAGTTATCTTCAAAAGTTCCTTAAACCAAATAATGTGTCTTAAGGATTTTTATTTCTTGCTACTTGTATTAAGTAGAACAAAGGATATAGTAAATAAATATCCCCCAAAGTAATGGCTCTGCTCAATAGATATTTCTTTCTTTTTGTTTTATTTTTGTGCATTACAGTTGTCCCCATTTCCCCCAGCCCCATTACTCTCCCCTTGCTCTACCCACTCCCACCTCCCACATTCAGTCCTCCCCACCCCATTGCCTGTGTCCATGGGTCCTTTATACATGTTCCTTGACAACCCTTCCCCTTCTTTGCCACATTATTCCCTTCCCCTCTTCCCTCTGGTTACTGTCAGTTTGTTCTTTATTTCAGTGTCTCTGGTTATGTTCTGCTTGCTTGTTTGTTGTGTTGATTAAGTTCCACTTACTGGTGAGATCATCTGATATTTGTGTTTCACTGCCTAGCTTATTTCACTTAGCATAATGCTCTCCAGTCCCATCTATGCTGTTGCAAATGGTGGGATTCCTTCTTTCTTTTTGCTGCAGAGCATTCCATTGTGTAAACGTATCACAGTATTTTGATCCACTCATTTACTGATGAGCACCTAGGTTGCTTCCAGCACCTTGGTTATTGTAAATTGTGCTGCTATGAACATTGGGGTGCATAGGTTCTTTTGAATTGGTATCTCAGGATTCTTAGGGTATACTCCCAGCAGTGGAATTGCTGGGTCAAAAGGCAGTTCCATTTTTAGTTTTCTGAGGAAATCCCACATTGTTTTCCACAGTGGCTGCACCAGTCTTCATTCCCACCAATAGTGTATTAGGGTTCCCTTTTCTCCACAACCTTGCCAGCACTTGTTTGTTGATTTGTTTATGATGGCCATTCTCACTGGTGTGAAGTGGTATCTCATTATGGCTTTAATTTACATCTTTCAGATAGCTAGTAATGCTGAGCATCCTTTCATATGTCTCTGGGCCCTTTGTATGTCCTCCTTGGAGAAGAGTCTATTCAGGTCCTTTGCCCATTTGTTGTCTTCCTGGTGTGGAGTTGTGTGAGTTTTTTATATATTCTGGAGATTAACCTTTGTCTGAGGTATCTTTTGCAAATATATTTTACCATACAGTTGGTTCCCTTTTCATTTTTCTGATGGTTTCTTTATGCAGAGGCTTTTTATTTTGATGAAGTCCCATTTGTTTATTCTTTCTTTTATGTCCCTTGCTCTAGGGGACATTATCAGTGAAAATATTGCTGCAAGGAATATTTGAAATTTTCCTGCTTATGTTCTCCTCTTGGGATTTTATAATGTTGTGACTTATTTTTAAGTCTTTTATCCATTTTGAGTTTATTTTCATGTATGGTGGAAGTTGGTGGTAGAATTTCTTTTTTTGCATGTAGCTTTCCAGATCTCCCAACACCATTTGTTAAAGAGGCTATTTTTACTCCATTTTATTTCCCTGCTCCCTTTGTCAAATATTAATTGACCAAAGAGACTTGAGTATGTTTCTGGGCTTTTTATTTGGTTCCACTGATCTATGTGTCTGTTCTTATGCCGATTCCAGTCTGTTTTGACTACAGTGGCCATGCAATGTAGTTTGATGCCAGGTATTGTAGCCCCTCCTACTTTTTTCTTCTTTTCAAAATTGCTGAGGCTATTCGGGGTCATTTATGGTTCCATATAAATTTTGAAATGTTTGTTCTATATCTGTGTATGGAAAAGTTGTGGGCAAGTGGACAGGTTAATTGTCCAGATGTCATCTACACATTCAGGAACCCAGGCTGTCAGAGACTCTGCCATTTTCACCAAGTACCATCCAAGCCTACCACTGTCATTAACATCTAACCAGCAAGAAAGGATAATGGTCATTGAACGGAAGGAACATTTTATAGGACAGGCACACCTCACATGGCTAAACTAAACAAGAAATAAGTCATATATTTGTCCAGATAATTTAGGTGTTCATCTACCCATCTCTGTCATGTAGGGTTATTATAACACCTTACATATAATAGTACTAGCCAATATTTATAAAACATTTGTTAGACAGTTTTTCCTAAGTTATTAACATGTATTAGATTATTTACAAAGCCTTATAAATATAGAGCATCTCATATCTCTTATAGTGGGAAATGTTGAAACAGGAAGTTTTAAAAATTTTACCAACGTTATATAGCTAGTATGCAGTACACCAAGGGTTTGGTTCCACAGTCCACGTGCCATACTGCCTTCAGGAGTGTAATTCACTATGCATACTGTCTTCAGGAGAGTAATCTCTCAATAGATGCTCATTGAATGAATACAATGAACATATTTCAAGTAACTAAACAGCTCCAGGACTCAAAGATCAAACATGAGCATTCACATTCCAATTTCCATACATACAGAATGGGGAAATAGTTTATTTGCACTATCCTCAAGATAAGTTCTAGCAGCCTACCTGCAAAATGTTTACAAAGCAATTTTAAAGACTTTATGAAATGGTTCATAGTATCATAGTGAGCTTCATCATCACCATATGGACATATGAGGAGGCAATTTTCATATTTCATTATTTAGTATAATCCCTAATCAATAGATGCAAGTCTATAATAAATATAAAGGTAGTTTTCCTACTCTTCATTAAAACACTGCCTGGAGGTGCCTGGTGTGCCAGACATCCTGGAGACTCTGTATTGATAGCTGAACCTTTGAGCAAATCGATGGATTTGTGCCTTGACACCAGTTCAAAAGTGCTTTCACCAATCCATTGCAGGCACTGCAGGTAAATGGAAAAGCCTTCAGTGAGTGGGGTCATCCATTTTCGTGCTTTGTTTTTACTTTTTAATAACAAAGGTAACCAATATGTCTTAGCAGATCACCATTTTTTTTAAAATTTCACTTTAGATTTATGCTCTATGCTGTATAATCCCCTCCCTGAAGAAAAGCATATATTGATTTCACTTTGAGCAGCTGACTGCAAACATGGGATCTCTTGGCTCAATCAACCAAATCCAAAACATTTGCAAAGCATTAACCCTGTAAGATTTTATGGGATGTTCCTGAAGTCTTATAACTGAGGGAGGTATACTTAGTGCTTCATAGGCATAATTTAAATATTAGGATTGAGCTTATGTATGGCTATTTCTATTAACACAGATAAACAATAGTGACTGCCATCTTTTGAATTCCTAGCAACTATACCACATTCTTATGGTAACAATATTTATATTTTTATTTGGATTACTACCTGTTCCTCAGTCCTTGAATAAGGTAGGTCAGTTATCTTTCTGAGGTTGGCCTTTGCCCATTTCTGGACAGAGGATCACATTATCTGGTTCCAAAATGAGATATTGACTAGGGCTGCTAATATAGATGGATAATTTTTTTTCTGCTAATTGAAGCTGGGATGATGGGAAGTTGGAGTTACTATGGCTATCTCATTTTCATTAATCCATTAATTTACTTACCCAACAAATATTTATGCAACACCTACCATTTGCCTAACACATTCACTTGGGAGACAGAAATGAATGAAACTGACAAAATTTCTGGACAATGAAATGTAAGGGTCACCCTGAGAATGGAGTTAATACAGATGGGTTGGAGCTGAGAAATCTGAGGTTTTGTTGACATTATTAGTGTCCCAGGATCCAGCTGTCTAAAAAAGATCATACTGGCATGAAAAACTCTATTTCACAAGCCAGTACATTTGCTTCTTCAGTTAGTGTAGGTTAGATTTGTCACTTGTTTTCAAAGGCATCCAATAAATCCTCAGACTTAAACTAATTTACACTATAAAAATTAGCTGACTATTTTGTATGACTTGAACAATTTGTCTTGTTATTTTAAATTCCTCATTTTTTTTCCTGCCTTGCATTTTAGTCTGTTTTAAACCTTGTGGAAAAATATAGGGATTGCATTATAACCTACATTTTTATGGTTGAAAAAATTTGAGAATTGGATACAGTAAGTATAAATGTCATTTTGTATTTCCAATGCCTGAGTCTTGGAATATAAATCAGGAAAAACAACTAACATGAGTTGATGCAGTTTCTTTTCATTGGCAATACATCTGCTTTATATTGATCAAAGGTGTAACTTATAATGTACCATCAACATGGTATTTTTGTCTTAATTATTAATTGTAATATGCACTCTCAGATTTTAAATGTTTGAATAATTCTTCTTGCACAGTAGTCATATCATTTGAGTAAGAAGTATGATGCCTTGGAGAAGTACTTTTAAATTGAAAATGCAATTTGGAACTTATCATTTAAGCTAAATGTTTTTATGTGTGATATTATATTTGTTTTCAACATGGAAAGAATAACATCTAATCTACAGATTAAATTACTGTTTTTTGTTAGATTATGCAATTTATGCTATATGCTATTACAGCAAGTACAGAAAAGTATAAAGTGAATAAAAATCACCCATAGTGCTGCAATCAACTGATATTCTATTGCATTTTCTTCCAGAATGTATTTAACTAAATACCTAGCTAGCTAGATATTTTTTTAATGAAAATATTTTTGGATGACTAGTTTTTTGTTCAAAGTATTAGATGCTTATTTTCATCAACTATTCCTATGTTTTGTGCATGCTCTCTCTTAAATATAACAAAATAAGATTTTAATGGCGCCTTGTCATTCTATTTTATAGACATAACATTGTTCATTCAAAGTTCCCTTAGTGTGTCAATTTAGATTGTTTCAAACTTGTACAATTTTAAACAATACTGTATTATTTCTTATGCCATACTATTTATCTGCATCTCTAATTATTTAATAATTAAAATTTCTGGAAGTTTACTTTTAAAATGTGAGGAAGAATATTTTTGTCTTAAATTCAGTTCTTAGTTTGTTGCTTACATTAGTAAATTTTCTTCTGAGGTTCTTTTCTCAGCTTTTTCTAGTAACATGCTTTCTTTTTCACTTTGTATTCTCTGTGTAATTAAATTAACCTTTTGTCTCTCCTATTCATTGCCAATATTTGTTTAATTTTGTTTTATTTTCAAACTGATATGAGTCCGTTGGCATGAAGAGGTTTGGATACTGACAAATTTTGTATTCTTTTTCTTTGTTATTTGTTGCAGTGCCTTTTTTTTTTTAAGAAAGCCAATGCCCACTCTTAAATTACTTACATAATGTTTAAATAGATTTTCAATTAATCTTTTAATATATATGATACCAACATCTAAGTTTAGTGTGTTAGTCAATTTGGAACTACTTTTTAATTATGGTGTGAGACAAAACTTTTTTTAATTTAAATATTCATTTTCTCCTTAAATCATTTATTGTTTAATTTATATTTCCCTTATTAATTTTGATAATTTGTTCAATGAATGATTAGATATAATAAAATTTTCTCTACCATTACTTCTGTTTTATAATCATTTTACAGATTTTTTTCTTTACTGCTATACTGTATTAATGTCTAGAGATATGTTTTAATATCTAGTACAATATCTACATCCTTTTTCTTTTTTGAATTTTTTTATCATTAACTATTTGTATATACAGGTAAACTTAAGAATCATATCTTAAAATCTTCATACAAATTCCCTTAGTTCTCTGATTGGAACATCTTTAATCCTATATATCAAGAAAATATTTTATACTTTCCTGAAACAGGATGTGTATCTCTATGTCTTCTGTAATATATTTACATTATATATGTATGTGTATGTATACAAATGTATTTAGGTTTTTTTGTTCTTTCCTATCAGGTAGTATACAGTGTGGAAAGAGTATGGACCCTTAGATATTTTAATTCTTATGAATTCTATATAGGGAATTAATTACTTGGAACGTGGTTCATAGGGCTGGAGGAGTGAGACTCAGGCAGCTACCTGATTTCAAGAACACTCCCTTGAACGCAATCCAGAGATCAGGAAACTGTCGCGACCACGCCCGCAGCTGTCTCTGATCCCCGTGAAGCTTCCATTGGCCTGCACAAAGAGTCTGACCGTCAAAACTGTCTGTTAGTGCTCCTGTTGCTGTGCTATTGCTGATGACCAGAAGGAGCACAGGGAAGAGGACTTCAGCTTAATTCCTGTCTTCTGAATCTGGCAGAAATGCAGTTAACTTACTGGCACGATCTTTATCAGGTTCTCTCTGAAAAGTTGTTGTTGATCCACAGTAGAGCTGTGCTTGAGTGTTCTTTTTTTTGTTGTTCTTTTTTTTTTTTAAATGTTAACAATTATTATTTTATTTAATTTTTTTTTAATTTTTTTTAATTGTTATTCAATTACAGTTGTATGCCTTTTCTCCCCGTCCCTCCACCCCACCCCAGCTGAACCCACCTCCCTCCCCCCTCTCCACCCTCCCCCTTGGTTTTGTCCATGTGTCCTTTATAGTAGCTCCTGTAATCCCCTCTACCCACTGTCCCCGCCCCCACCCCCCCACCCCCGCCCTGGCTATTGTTAGATTGTTCTTAACTTCAATGACTCTGGTTATATTTTGTTTGCTTTTTCCTTCTATTGCTTATGTTCCAGTTAAAGGTGAGATCATATGGTATTTGTCCCTCACTTCCTGGCTTATTTCACTTAGCATAATGCTCTCCAGTTTCATCCATGCTGTTGCAAAGGGTATAAGCTCCTTCTTTCTCTCTGCTGCGTAGAATTCCATTGTGTAAATATACCATAGTTTTTGGATCCACTCGTTTGCTGATGGGCACTTCGGTTGCTTCCAGTACTTGGCTATTGTAAATTGTGCTGCTATGAACATTGGGGTGCACAGATTCTTTTGGAATGGTGTTTCAGTGTTCTTAGGGTATAATCCCAGCAGCGGAATTACTGGGTCAAAGGGCAGTTCCATTTTTAGTTTTCTGAGGAAATTCCATACTGTTTTCCACAGTGGCCTCACCAGTCTGCATTCCCACAAACAGTGCACGAGGGTTCCCTTTTCTCCACATCCTCTCCAACATTTGTTTGTGGATTGGTTTATGTTGGCCATTCTGACTGGTGTGAGATGACACCTCATTGTGGTTTTAATTTGCATCTCTCTGATGGCTAGTGATGCTGAGCATCTTTTCATATGTCTCTGGGCCCTCTGTATGTCTTCCTTGGAGAATTGTCTGTTCAAGTCTTTTGCCCATTTTTTAATTGGGTTGTTTGTCTTCCTGGAGTGGAGTCGTGTGAGTTCTTTATATATTTTGGAGATCAGGCCCTTGTCTGAGGTATCATTGGCAAATATGCTTTCCCATACTGTTGGTTCTCTTTGCAATTTGGTGCTGTTTTCTTTAGCCCTGCGGAAGCTTTTTATTTTGATGAGGTCCCATTTGTTTATTCTTTCCTTTATGTCCCTTGCTTTAGGGGATGTGTCTGTGAGGATGTTGCTGCGTGGAATGTCTGAGATTTTCCTGCCAATGTTTTCCTCAAGGACTTTTATGGTGTTACGGCTTATATTTAAGTCTTTTATCCATCTTGAGTTTATTTTCGTGTATGGCGTAAGTTGGTGATCGAGTTTCATTTTTTTGCACGTAGCTGTCCAGATATCCCAACACTATCTGTTGAAGAGGCTGTTTTTGCTCCATTTTATACTCCTGCCTCCTTTGTCAAATATTAATTGATCGTATAGGTTTGAGTTTATTTCTGGGCTCTCTATTCTGTTCCATTGGTCTATGTGCCTGTTTTTATGCCAGTACCAGGCTGTTTTGATTACAGTGGCCTTGTAATACAGTTTGATATCAGGTATTGTGATCCCTCCTGCTTTGTTCTTCTTTCTCAAAATTGCTGCTGCTATTCGTGGTCGTTTATGGTTCCATATGAATTTCTGCAATGTTTGTTCTATATCTGTGAAATATGTCATGGGTACTCTAATAGGGATTGCATTGAATCTATAAATTGCTTTGGGTAGTATGGCCATTTTGATGATGTTAATTCTTCCAATCCATGAACATGGTACATGCTTCCATTTGTTTGTATCTTCCTTAATTTCTTTCTTCAGTGTTGTGTAGTTTTCTGAGTACAGGTCTTTTACCTCCTTGGTTAGGTTTATTCCTAGGTACTTTATTTTTCTTGTTGCTATATCGAATGGGATTTTTTTCCTGATTTGTGTTTCTGTAGTTTCGTTGTTGGTGTACAGGAATGCCTTTGATTTCTGGGTATTGACTCTGTATCCAGCTGTTTTGCCAAATTCATTTATTAGGTCGAGTAGTTTTTGAGTGGAGTCTATAGGGTTTTCCATGTACACTATCATGTCGTCTGCAAACAGTGACAGTTTCATTTCCTCCTTTCCAATTTGGATGCCTTTTATTGCTTTTTCTTGTCTGATTGCTGTGGCTAGGACTTCCAATACTATGTTGAATAGGAGTGGTGAGAGAGGGCATCCTTGTCTAGTTCCTGATCTTAGTGGGAAAGCTCTAAGTTTTTGTCCATTGAGTGTGATGTTGGCTGTAGGTCTCTCATATATGGCCTTAATTATGTTGAGGACTGCTCCCTTTATTCCCACTTTGCTGAGTGTTTTTATCAGAAATGGGTGCTGTATCTTATCGAATGCTTTTTCCGCATCTATTGATATGATCATGTGATTTTTGTCTTTGCTGTTGTTGATGTGATGTATTATGTTTATTGATTTGTGAATATTGTACCATCCTTGCATCCCTGGGATGAATCCCACTTGGTCATGGTGGATGATCTTTTTAATATATTGCTGGATGCGGTTTGCTAATATTTTGTTGAGAATTTTAGCGTCTATGTTCATCAGCGATATTGGCCTGAAGTTTTCTTTCTTCGTTGTGTCTTTATGTGGTTTTGGGATTAGGATGATGTTGGCTTCATAAAAAGAGTTTGGGAGTCTTCCATCAGTTTGGATTTTTTCAAATAGTCTGTGAAGGATAGGGGTTAGTTCTTCCTTAAATGCTTTGTAGAAATCTCCTGTGAAACCATCTGGTCCAGGGCTTTTGTGTGATGGGAGTTTCTTGATGACTGCTTCAATTTCCTTTGCTGATATTGGTCTGTTCAGGTTTTCTGCTTCTTCTTCAGTCAGTTTTGGAAGATTATATTTTTCTAGAAATGTGTCCATTTCATCTAGGTTTTCAAATTTCTTAGCATACAGGTCTTCATAGTAATTTCTTATGATCCTTTGTATTTCTGTGGTATCAGTTGTAATCTCTCCACTTTCATTTCTAATTCTGTTTATTTGGATCCTCTCTCTTTTCTTCTTGATAAGCCTACTTAAAGGCTTGTCGATTTTGTTTATCTTTTCAAAGAACCAGCTTCTGGATTCATTGATCCTTACAATTGTGCTTTTAGTCTCTATGTCATTTAGTTCTGCTCTGATCTTGGTTATTTCCTTCCTTCTGCTTGCTCTGGGCTGTCTTTGTTGTTGTTCCTCCAGTTCTTGTAGGCATAGGGTTAGGTTGTTTGTTTGAACTGTTTCTAACTTCTTAAGGTAGGCCTGTATTGCTATGAACTTCCCTCTCAGGACTGCCTTTGCTGTGTCCCATAGGTTTTGGGGTGTTGTGAGTTCGTTTTCATTTGTTTCCAGGAAGTTTTTGATTTCTTCCCTAATCTCGTTCTTGACCCATTCATTGTTTAATAGCATGCTATTCAGTCTCCATGTTTTTGAGTGTTTTGGGTTTTTACCCTTGGGGTTGGTTTCTAGTTTCAGACCCTTGTGGTCAGAGAAGATGCTTGATATGATTTCAATTTTCTTGAATTTGTTGAGGCTTGCTTTGTGTCCTATCATGTGGTCTATCTTTGAAAAAGTTCCATGGACACTTGAAAAGAATGTGTATTTTGCTTCTTTGGGATGAAAAGCTCTGTATATATCAGTTAAGTTCATTTCCTCTAGGGTATTGTTAAGTGACACAATATCTTTGTTGATCTTTTGTTTGGAAGACCTGTCCATTTTTGATAGTGGGGTGTTAAAATCCCCTACTATAATTGTGTTGCTGTCAATATCTTTCTTGAAATCCTCCAAGATTTTCTTTATGTATTTGGGTGCTCCTATGTTGGGTGCATATATATTTACAATGTTTATGTCTTCTTGGTGGATTCTTCCTTTGAGTATTATGAAGTGACCTTCTGGGTCTCTCTTTATGGCCCTTCTTTGGAAGTCTATTTTGTCTGATATGAGTATTGCTACCCCTGCTTTTTTTTCCTGTCCGTTTGCTTGGAAAATTTGTTTCCAGCCCTTCACTTTCAGTCTGTGTAAGTCTTTTGTCCTGAGATGGGTTTCTTGTAGGCAGCATATGTGTGGGTCATGTTTTCTTATCCATTCAGCTGTTCTATGTCTTTTGATTGGAGCATTTAATCCATTTATGTGTAAGGTTATTATCGATAGGTAGTTATTCATTGCCATTATTTCCTACCTGTGTTCCTCTCTCTTTCTCTTTTCCTTCCTTTCCTTAAAGCAGTCCCTTTAGCATCTCTTGCAGAGCTGGTTTGGTGGAGCTGTATTCTTTTAGACTTCTTTTGTCTGGGAAGCTCTTTATTTGGTCTTCTATCTTGATTGAGAGCCTTGCTGGGTAAAGTAGTCTTGGTTGCAGGCCTCTGGTTCTCAGTACTTGGAATATTTTTTGCCATTCTCTTCTGGCTTGGAGCGTTTCCATTGAGAAGTCAGTTGCTAACCTTATTGGGGCTCCCTTGTATGTTACTTCCTTTTTCTCCCTTGCTGCCTTTAAGATCCTCTCTTTGTCTTGGAAATTTGCCATTTTAATTATGATGTGTCTTGCAGTGGGTCTCTCTGGGTTCCTCTTGTTTGGGACTCTCTGTGATTCCTGGATTTGGGTGACTTTTTCTCTTCTCAGATTAGGGAAATTTTCCATCATTACTTTTTCAAACAGGTTTTCTATCCCTTGCTCTTCTTCTTCTCCTTCTGGTATTCCTATTATACGGATATTGTTACGTTTCATGTTGTCCTGCATTTCCCTTATTGCCTCTTCATTCTTTCTGAGCCTCTTTTCCTTTTCTTGCTCCTTCTGGGTGTTTTTTTCTACTTTATCATCCAGCTCACTGATCCGATCCTCTGCTTCGTCAAGTCTGCTTTTAATTCCTTCTACTGTGTTCTTCAATTCAGAAATTGTATTCTTCATTTCCTCCTGGCTCTTGTTGATATTTTCTATTTCCTTTTTCATGTTGATATAGTTTGCAGTGAGTTCATTGTAGTTTCCTTGTAGTTTCTGGTAGTTCTCTTTGAGCTCAGAGAGCTCAGTGAGCTTCCTGATGACCATTGCTTTGAACTCAGTATCTGATAGTTGACTTGCCTCTTTTTCGGTTAGTATTCTTTCTGAGACTTCCTCCTTTCCTTTCATTTGGGGATTGTTTCTTTGTCTTCCCATTGTTTGTGAGGCTCTTCTTGTTGGCCTCTGCTTCTTAAATTGCTTTGTTCTGACTCCCTGGATTTATGATATGAACTTCTATGGTAGAATGCCAATGGGATTCGGTGGTGCTGTCTCCTTACTTTCCTGTGCTCACTGGTCTTGAGCTGACATTTATGTGTTTAACACGGTCTAACTCTAGTCTTTTCAGCACTCCAGGTTTTGTTGTCTCACCGTCAGATCTTTCAATGTCCTCTATCTTTGGTCTCTGATCTTCGTATATGCTGGAATACTGTTGGCTGTTCGCTCTGCTCCTCAGATCAGCTAGGTATTTCCCTGGCGCTGAGGGGAAGTGGATTCCGCTCCCACCTATGTTGCCGCCATCTTCCCATCCTCTTGTTCGCTTGAGTGTTCTTTATGCTGACTCTTTTAATGCAAGTTTGGTTAATGCAACACTGGTTACAAAAACAATATATACATACAATATATGAAAATAATTTAGAATTCTAAAAAAATATTTGTACATGAAACCTGGTAAATTTAGGTTAATTTATACTTTGGATTATAAATGTATGATTTAGATTAATAAAGCATGGCAAATTATACAACCGAAAATGTCAGAGTTAATTCAAAAAGGGACTTGTGGTTGGTGCTTATGAGTGAGAATAAACTCTTTCAAAATTTTCTTTTCCTATGATCTACAAACCAGTTATTCATCTTCTTGAATGTTACTATAGAAAGGGACTATGTTTCTCATTAGCTGTGTTTTTATCTGGTTTACTTTTACTTTGAATCTTGAAAGACATCAATACTGAATTTGATAACATTTTCCCTACATATTGATCTGACATCCCAGGAACCAAATGATCTTTTATTGTCAATAAAATTAATACTGTAAATGTGGTCAGGTTATATAAATTCTGTTTCAGAAAATGTGAATTGGCTTGTAGATGATTTAATTAAGTGTGAAAATGTTATGAACTTAATATTTTGTTAATTTAAAAATAAGAAATAGAGCCTTAACATACCTTATTTTGGGGAATGTTTTTATTTTTCAAGCTCACATATAATACAAAAGTTAGAAAAAATATTGCACCGACCACTGCTCCTATCGCTTTCATACTTCTGCATTTTAAAAGTAATCATTGTAAAGGGTGCTACAAAAGAAACATTCTATCCTGATATTTATTATTGAACACTCTTTATGGTGTTTGATGTTGTGATGGGAGAGGAAATTTAGAACCCGCTATTACCAAGAATTTCCACAGTTCTCTGTTATAGACCTGCTTTTCGTTCACACCGCGGTCCACAAAAAAAGCAACGATGGCACAGAGTAGCAGCTTGAAAGAAATTTCTTTTATGAAAATGCCTCTCTCTATTCTTAGTGTGTCATTTTATGTTGTAATATTTATGTGAGTAATGCCAGTTATATTTGTATACTGTTTAGCGTTCTCTATAATTTTGGTATTATTCAGTGCAACATCTTTATAATACAGTAATATTTTATGAGGCTGGATGATTTAGTATTTCTAATGTTACCATCAGATAAAAAAGTTTGCCAGTGGAAGGCTTCATTTGTAATTTATTAATGATGTTCTTCAAAAGGTATTGTCTTTATTATACATGATGTCTGGATGTTTGTATGTGTGGTTGTGTGTGGGAATCCACAATTATAATCCTTTGCCCCAGGCATTGCCTTTATTTATTACCATGCCTGTTCTCTTATTCCTAACCAGCAGTCCTTGGTTCTGGTTATTCTCCTCTGAGTCAAACACCCTAGCAACCTTAAGGGGCAATACCAAAAAACAGGGTGTGTGTGGTTTAAGAGTAAACTGAACTGAAAGTTGATAAATCAACCTGTTTTGTTTTTCCCTTAGTTCCTTTTGTCTGTACCTTCTGAATTTGAAGAAGACTGTACACATGTCGATTTGTGGCTATGAACGTTAGAACTTTCTATAGATATAGTAGCTAAAGTTCACTCAGTGACATTATGTTTGCAGCAGACAGAAAACTGACCTGGGAATCAGGAAATTGGATTTCTAGCTTCCTCTAATGTGTTGAACTGAAAGAAGCAGTGTTTTCTTTTCTACCTCTTGTGCTGAAAAGGCAGTTAGAGCTGGAGGGAGAATACTGTTGAGATTAATACTGTGATTGATTATGACAATTATGTACAAGTTGAAGACAAAGAGATTTTCTAAAAAGGAAAAGAAATGTAGAGTCAGGCTTCATGATGGGGAATAAAATGGAGCCCTAGAGGTTTGCTATGTGAATAGAAAACAATTAAATAATACACTTACCACAAACCAGTTCCATCTTCTGGATGATCAATTGACTTTAACAAAAGCCAACTATTTAAAGAAGTAAAACTTTAAGATAGATTTCTACATTTAAATCCTAGCTTGCTATATAGCTCTGTTCTATATGGTAATTTAATACATGTAGTTTAATATAATTAAGGTTTTTATATTAATTTAATATTTACTGAAAATTAAGTAATAGAAGTACTGGTCTAGGAGCTGAACATACACTGTTGTGGAAAACAGAAAATATTAATATCGCTCGTCTTGAAGAATTTATACTTTAGGGATTGCAAGTACCATATATTAAGGTTTCCAAGATTAAAATTCCTCTACATGACTCTACATGATAAAAATCTAATAGGGAAATAGGCAAAAACTTGAATATTCAGCTCACAATGAGCATTTTATAAATGGCCAATAAATGTATGAAAACATGTTCCTCTTCCTCAGTCAACATGGATATGCACATTGAATGTGATACTATTCCGTACCCATCAGGCTTCCCAAAATGAAAAAGATGGGAGGAGAACCAAGAGGGCGGCATAGGTAGACACACTGTGCCTCCTCGCACAACCAAAACTGACAGAGAATCGAACGGCAAGGGGGTCCGACACCAAGGACATAAAAAATAAACATTCATCTAGACCGGTAGGAGGGAACATTCATCTAGACCGGTAGGAGGGGCAGAGACGGGCACCAGGGTGGAGAGGACTCGAGTAGCTGTGGCGGGACCTAGATTGGAGGAGTGTGGGACGATGCGCTGGGACACTAGCACACCACAGCCCCACATTCAAACATAGATAAACCGGACAAACGGCGGGGAACTAAGCAGACCTCGCAACCCAGGGCTACAGCTCAGGGAAATAAAGCCTCAAACCTCTGATTGAAAACACCCGTGGGGGTTGGGGCAGCAGCAGGAGAGACTCCCACCCTCACGGGAGAGGTCGCTGGAGAGACCCACAGGGGCCTAGAGTGTGCACAAGCCCACCCACTCAGGAACCAGCACCAGAGGGGCCCAATTTGATTGTGGGTATCGGAGTGAAAGATTGAAATCCGGAGGAGAGTGAGGCGGGAGCCATTGCTCCCTCTTGGCCCCTCCCCCAAGTACAGCGTCACAGCACAACAACCAGCGTTACCCCGCCCCAGTGAACACCTAAGGCTCCGCCCCTTAAAGTAACAGATGCGTCAAGACAAAAAAAAAAAAAAGAGAGAGGAAAAAATGGCCCAAATGACAGAACACTTCAAAGCTCCAGAAAAAATACAACTAAGCGAGGAAGAGATAGCTAAACTATCGGATGCACAGTTCAAAGCACTGGTTATCAATATGCTCACAGAATTGGTGGAATCTGTTTGAAAAGTAGATGAAAAAATGAAGCCTATGCTAAGAGAAACAAAGGAAAATGTACAGGGAACCAATAGTGATGAGAAGGAAACTGGGACTCAAATCAATGGTGAGGACCAGAAGGAAGAAACAAACGTCCAACCAGAAAACAATGAAGAAACAAGAATTCAGAAAAATGAGGAGAGGCTTAGGAACCTCCAGGACATCTCGAAATGTTCCAACATCCGAATTATAGGGGTGCCAGGAGAAGAGGAAGAACAAAAAATTGAAAACTTATTTGAACGAATAATGAAGGAGAACTTCCCTAATCTGGCAAAGGAAACAGACTTCCAGGAAGTCCAGGAAGCTCAGAGAGTCCCAAAGAAGCTAGACCCAAGGAGGAACACACCAAGGCACATCATAATTACATTACCCAAGATTAAACGCAAGGACCTACATCCAAGATTACTGTATCCAGCAAAGCTATCATTTAGAATGGAAGGGAAGATAAAGTGCTTCTCAGATAAGGTCAAGTTAAAGAAGTTCATCATCTCCAAGCCCTTATTATATGAAATGTTAAAGGGAGTTATCTAAGAAAAAGAAGATCAAAAATAGGAACAGTAAAAATGACAGCAAACTCACAGTTATTAACGACCACACCTAAAACAAAAACAAAAGCAAACTAAGCAAACAACTAGAACAGAAACAGAACCACAGAAATGGAGATCACATGGAGGGTTGTCAATAGGGGAGTGGAAGGGGGAGAGGGGGGAAATGTACAGAGAATAAGTAGCATAAATTGTAGGTAGAAAATAGACAGGGGGAGGGTAAGAATAGTGTAGGAAATGTAGAAGCCAAAGAACTTATATACATGACCCATGGACATGAACTATAGGGGGGGAATGTGGGAGGGAGGGGGTGGGCAGGATGGAGTGGAGTTGGGGGGGGAATGGGACAACTGTAATAGCATAATCAATAAATATATTTTTAAAAAAAATTAAAAAAATGAAAAAGATGGAAAAATGCCAAGTGTTTGCAGAGAATTAGAGTTGTTAAGCTCTTGTTTCGCTAGTGGGAGTAGAAATAGTGTAACTACTTTAGAAAATTATTGGGCAATATTGAACATAAGCATATTGTAAGAATCATAAATTCTACTGTGAGGCATAGACATAATATAAATGCATAGATCTTTTCAACAGAAAGCATGCATTACACTGTTCATATTAGAACTATTCATAATGAACACAAATGTGAAAATAGCAAAATATCCATACTCACAAACAGTAGTATGGAAAAAATAAATTGTGGCATCACAATGGAATGAATTTTATACAACGTTGAGCCAAAAAAGCCAAATGTAAAGGAGTACATACTACATGGCTTCAGCGATATAATATAGAAAGCCAAGCGAAGCACTCTGTTGTTTTCTCAGAATAGCAGTTACCCTTAGGAGCAAGGGTATTGTGACTGGAAGGGAATGTGAGGGGTGCTTTATAGTACTGGTAATGTTAGCGTTTTTTACCTGTGGTAAGGACTGTGTAAACAGCCCTTAAAATTTGAAAATTTGTTGAGTTGTACACATATTAAACATCTACTTTTCTATATGCATACTGTATTTCCATAAAATAAAAAATATATAAATTTAATAAATTTTGTATATTAAATTATATATATGACTATGTCTTATTGAATTCAGCCCATTAAGTTAATTGGTTACAATAATTGTCTGTGCTGGAGAAGAGCTCTCCTGCCCACTTGGCCACAGCCCTGCAGACCCAGCACATGTCTCTCACATGCCAAATGGAGCCCCCCACCAAGAAGGCGGCCACTGCCATGGAAGATGATGAGGACTATGACATTGCCCTATCTGGCAGTGACAGGATGACAAGGAGGCTGTCTGGCTGGTGGGAGGAGTGGCTACAAGAGTATGCAGAGAAGGCCAAGAAGCCTGCCCTGGTGTCCCAGGTCTCCAGCCTCCTGGATGTTAATGCCTGGGATGACGAGATGTGCATGGCCCAGCTAGAGGCCCATATGTGCGCCATCCAGCTGGACAGGCTGACCTGTGGTGCCTCCAAGCTGGTGACCATCGGCTATGGCATCCCTAAGCTGCAGATCCATTGTTTGGTGGAGGACGGCAAGTTGAAGACTGACCTGCTAGAGGAGGAGATCACCAAGTTCAAGGAGCACGTGAACAGTGTTGATGTTGCTGCTTTTCTTTTTTGTTTGTTTGTTTCATTTTTTTAAAAGAGAACACAAACTAAGCTTTATTTTTAAACAGGTATAATAACTTTGGCCCATTTGAAACATTAGGTTCAACTACATAAAACTGATGTTTCTGAAGGTAACAACAGTCATTTCATATGGTTCAATATAATTATATACATCATAATTGTTTATAAATGTTATATTTGATTACTTAACCTAAGTCATATATATCTTAATTGTATATATGTTTTGTTAGATACTAATTACATATGTATGTCTTAATTATATATATAAGCAAGTCAAGGGGACATTGCTGCTTTTAACAAATTCTAAGCCCTAGCACCAGGCCTGAGTGTGAGGTCCTGCTGCTGTTAAAGACTGAGATTCCCTCTCTGCTCCACGCAAAATCCCTCCCAAAACTGGAGATAATTCATGAGCCAGGCTGAGCTTATGACAGACTTATAAGTCTTTGTTTCATTAAAGTTGACAATTATGCTCCCAAACATGACAGGACTGTAGAACTCTGAAAGAAAACTTTCTTCTACGTATTTACCATGTAAACACACTAGTAGTAATAATGAAAAAAATTGTAACTCTAAAGAAATTAAAATTCATTATATTTTTAACAGAGGTAGTGATTGAAACAATTTCCTATGAAAATAAATAGTGAAAGTGTACAGGAATATCGTTGGATATTTTGGAGGAACGATCGTATACGAGGGGTTAGGAACTACACAGACCTGGTTTTACTCTGGTTGTGCCACCAGGTAGTGAGCAGTCCATGCCAAAGTAGGTGATCTTAACCTTCATTTCCTGTGAACTGATCAAGTTTTGGGATCTAGAATGACGACGTCATGAGGGACATGAAATCGTCTGTTAGGCTGACGAGGGCTGCTCTGCTCTGCCCACTTGTGCATTTCTTGAGACTAGTTGATTGTGTGGAAAACAGTAGAACTGCTCAATTAATATTTGGGAAATAAGTGAAAATTGTATATAGGCACTTACTAAGTGGTTTAACATATGCATAATTTATATCATATTTGAGATTTTATAAATCTTATTTGATCCTCATGATCTATTCCCCCAAAAATGTATTAACACTTCCAATATAATATAATACAGTTTCTCAAAATTAGTATGCAAAGTCAGTACTCCAACTAAAAATATCTCTACCAAGGCTAGTGCTTTTCTTACTCTAAAGTAGCAAAATAGATGGTGGTTGTAAATATATGGGAAGAAACATAGTCTTGTGGACTATGTATAATCTTCATGAATATTTATTCAAGTCTCTAACTGTCAAGCGTCTTTGTCAAACATACCTTCAATACCTCCAGTACTAGAGAGTCTCCTTTACCAGTGGGTACACACTCTATAAATCCATAGCTATAGCTGGTAAGTATTCCTTATATTGATTTTAAACCAGGGTCCAAAATAAATAATACCTTGTGGAGCAACAAAGAGTAAGTCATATTCATTTCTATATGATAATCCATCAACAATTTAAATATAGCTCAATCTTCATATGGTAGAATTTCTAGATTGTTCACTGTAATGTTTGTCTACCTTTGGTTTTTTTATTTTACATAAAAGTGGTTTCCAGTTTGTGATTCATCCTATAATTTTGTTAATATTCGTAGAGTAGTCATATGACAATATGGATCTATAATATCTACATTATAGATTTCATCTTTTTCAAACCTTGTCAAGAGGCACTTTATTTAGGTTCTTCAAGGGTCATAAATTCCACAGTAATCTTTAAAGAAAAAATGAAAAAATAAAAACATTTTATACCACCTTCATCCATTTTTCCCACCCACCACCCTCTGCTTCTGACAACCACCAATCTGTTCTTTTTCTATGTGTTCTATTATTTTAAGTTTCCACATAGAAGCGAGATCATATGAGTCTTTTCTCCACTTGCCTGATTTATTTTAGTTAGCATTAACACTTTCAAGGTCCATGTATGTTGTCACAAGTGGCAGAATTTCCTTCCTTATTATGATTGAACATTATTTCATTATTAAATATTAATATATAATATTTTAAAATGTAAATATACTTATATTTATTTTTCTAGTCATCCAAAACCTAGGTTATTTTAGTTTCTTGGCTATAGTAAATCCTGCGATGACCATGGGGTGCATATACCCTTGTTGAGTTAGTGTCTTTGTGTGTGTGTGTGTGTGTTCGTTCATTTTGTTTTGGTATAAACACCTGGAAGTGAGGCTTTTGGATCACATGACAGTTCTATTTTCATTTCGCTGAGGAACCTCCATACTGGTTTCCATAGTGCCTGCACCAATTTACTTTTTTGCTCACAGTGCACCAGGGTTGTCTTTTCTCCACAGCCTTGTCAACACTTATTAATCTTTTTGGTAATAGTCACTCTAACAGGTGTGATGTTACTTTTACATTTTAATTATCTAATTGACATTTAGATTCACATTTCCCTAATATTTAGTAATGTTGAACATCTTTTCAGGTACCTGTTGGGCATTTGCATGACTTCTTGGAAAAACGTCTATTGAGATGAAAACAATGATCATTTTTGAATTCATAATGTTTGTGAAAGTCTTAATGATGCATTCATTCATTAAACAAATATTTATCAGTTGCACATTAGGTGCCAGTGCTCTTCCAGTGGGGTGGGGGGGCACGAGGGAATGGACAAAGCAAAGATCGCTGCCACCAAAGAATAATGTTCTAGTTCATGAAAGCAGCAGCCAAGACATAAAATGGTGAACTCTCTTCTACTTTCTCAGAAATGTACACTTTTTATGGAAAATTTTAGTGCTCCAAGCCTCAATTATTGGCTATTATAGTTAATGAAATAATGCCCTGATATTTAACTAAGGTTATTAAGAATCATGCCTTCAGTGAACAGAGTCCAATGAGTTAATAGCTTTCTATTGTTCCTAGCAAAATGAAATTTTTATGTAATTTCATTATTCTTTGCGAAGAGCTGTAATTAAAACTCCAATTTACAAACCCTCCAAATAATGTTGATTCTGGAGTGGGTGGAAATGCTTCCTGAAATTCATTCTCTAAAGTAAGATGGAAAATTACTTCAATGTTTACTGAATTAAGTCAAAAAGAAAGGTAGACATTTAATTTTTTTAATGAGAATAAAACCAGGCATTATGCCTACAAACATCGTTGTTTGAATTTGTACCCATGCAAAACTATTACTTTGTTAATTTAATATAAATTTATAATTTACAAGCTATTGTTCTGGTTAGGGTGTAACTTTTCATAAATTACATATGTGAATAAAGTGCATAATGGTGGTAATGTTGACATTATATTTCCTTTATATACTAAAATACTATTTCAAAACTGTATTAATCCAAACCAAACTATCAGGAGTAACAGGAAACTTATCCAAAGTATAAGACATATGGAAATATTTTGTACTTGGAAGAAATAGTGAAATCACAAGTGGGGTAATTATTTGATTCCCATATTAAATATATTACAGAGGTTAATGAAGATTAGCTCACTCTATTACTAACATTAATCATATTTTTAAAAATAACATACTTTGTTTGAATGAAGCAGTATATCAAATTCAACCCCGTAGCACTATGGAAATGCTGAATCACACAACAAATATTAAACCATGGGTGAGTTACAGTTTCAGTTGCTGCTTAAGAACAATTTTTCCCTCTAAATAGTAAGATTGCTTGTTGTTCAAAATCAGTTCTCCAACACTATGCAGATACATTCTATTTATATTTCAGTTGTACACCAAATAGCATATCTATTAATATCCTCAGAGCTTATTTACATTTAATCTGGTCTCTAAATTTACTTTCATGTCTCCAAATTCCTTGTTCTCAAGTTGATATTACTGTTAATGACTGTGTATGGCTCTACTCGGGCTGCCATAACAGACTGTCACAGGCTGGAGGGCTTACACAACAGAGATTTACTTTCTCACCACTTCGGAGGCTTGGAGAAACCCAGGTCAAGGGACTGGTGAGTCATTTTTGGGTGAGACCTCTCTTCCGGGTTTGCAGATGGCCACCTTCTTGCTCTGTCCTCACACTGCCTTTACTCTCTGTGTAGAGAGGGAGAGAGAGGGAAAGAGAGACAAAGGGCCCTCTGGTGTCTCTCTGCAGTCCTATTGGATTAAGGCCACACACTTATAATCTCTTTTAACCTTAATTACCTCCATAAAGACTCCATCTCCAAATACAGCCACAATGGGCATTAGGAGCTTCAACAGACAAATCTGAGGGGGAAGGAGGAGATACAATCAGTTCATAATAGATTGTTTAATATAATTTTTTGAAAAGAAACTTCTAATTTTAAGTTTCAAATGCTATATCACTGTCAGTATTAACATTGATGCTGAGGTGAGGGAGTGCTTGTCGGCTCAGTGCTGGTCCACTGTGAAGTTCCTCTTTTTGTAGGCCTCTTCGTACTGCCTTCTCTGTGAGGCAATAACTATTTGCTGACAACACTTACGGAGTCAGGAGTTACATTGCACCTTCTTGGGGGAAGAATATCTGTGTAAATTACTTAGAATTCAGCTGCACTGAAAATTTGTTTCTTCTACATTTATTTATGCATTTAATCATTTACATGTGTCTACATAATCAGTGTCCAGACCTGTAGAGAATTTTTATAAGAGTTTATTTGAGCCAAACTGATAACATATGCTGGGGAGCAAGATCTCCGATGCTCCAGAGAGGAACAGTTTGCAGTTACTTTTATACATTTGAAATTAAGGAGGGCATATAAGGAATATTACAGGGGACCTGCAGGAAAGCAAACCTGGGATTGGATTACAGGATAGTTAACAAGACTATGTGCTCCCTTGAGGCTGGTTGTCTTATTTCAAAGATGTGTTAACCTAGATGCCCAGAAACAATGGACAGAGCTTGCTTAAGCAAAAATAAACCTTTTACTTAAAAGTTATGCCTGGGATGTGACAACCCACCGCGACGTGCCCAGTTAGGAATTTATAATCAATCAGATCGCCCTGTTAGATTACTTTCCATAGATCTGCCCCCATTGGTTTATAGTACACATAAGTTTATACTCATGGGCAATTATTTTATGCTTTGAATTATAATCTAATACTACTTTATTTTCTTGCACACATTGCTGTAGCTTTGGCCATTGGGAGCTCTTTCAGTGAGTCCTTTTCCTTTTTTATATACTCTAATTGATACAGAGAGATCTGATCAGATCCCTGGGGAGGAACAGGGTGGGGACAAAGGAGGAGGTTGCCCAGGGCAATGCTAAACAGTCTAGGATGGGATTGGTTGAGAAGCTGAAGGCTTCTGCAGCACATGGAATTATGGGCCTGAAGATTAAAAAAAAAAAAAGAGGGCAGAGACTGGCTCTTGGGCTTTCTTCCTCCAGAATGCTTGGATGATATGGCTGCAGCTGCCGGAGTTTCCCAACGGATGGTATTTTGGTTGGGAAGGAACTCCAGGTGCAGCTTAGTATTGGTCTGGCCTGGCAGAGGGCAGCAGGTTTATTATTCTTTGGGTATTTTAGAGGGGATGAGCTCTGAGGCAGAAGCCTGCCATTCTTCCAAAATTGTATAGATTTTGTATTTTATGTGGTTTTAGTTTGTAAACTAACCCTATAGAAATAAGATAATGAAAAACTAACAAGGGGAATGCTAGGAGAACTCAGGTGTTAAGAGTTTAGCCCTAAGTGATAGCCTTAAGTGACTAATGCATGTGGAAAGCTGTTATTCCAAACTTGTGTAGCTTTTGATTAAAGACTACTTTCCTTTATCACCAAAACTTTGCCTCCAGAATTTTGCCTAGAGGGTGGTGGTGGGCAGCAGAACCCCACCTGCTGTTTAGTAACACAATTATGTATTTTTTTTCAATTGTTTGAGATTTTTTTTTTTATTCCCTGACACTACAAGATGTTTCAGGATCCTGCTCCAGCCCTAGAATCATAAAGTCATAGAATCAGCCTTGTTTTTTATTTTTTTATTTTTTACTGGAGAAAGGTAATAGACACCAAGATCTGGGTGTTGGGCACACTCACTAATCCCTGGGTCTGGTTCTAGGCCCTATTCAGCTACAGAGCTAGTGTAACAGAGCAATCAGGTAAAATCACTAGAGAAGGCAGGGGCGGGAGAGAAAACCCCCAAGGCAGAATTGAAGATTAAAAGCAGCTTTCACTCCCCGTGAAGGGAGGGGTTACAAAGGAGGGAGATTGCACAGAACAGATAAGCATCTTGTGACTCAGTAGAACAGAGCTTGTACAGAGCCCGCATGGTTCAAGACTTCTGCCCCCTTGTGGAAAATGGTGACCAGACGAGGGTTGAAAAGGCGGACACTATCTGGGATTCTGGAAGAGGACTTTTAAACCGAAGATGGGCAGAAGCGGCTGTCTTGCTTTGCCCTGCACAGGCGGGAGTGGCGATTGCTGAGATGGCTCCTAGGCCTCGCAAGTTGGACGCCAGCTCAGAGAGGTAAGGTCCCATGCTAGGATGCATGCCTCACTGGGCGCCCGACCTCGGGACACCATGACCCAGTGCAGCCCCCCACATGGCTCTGGACTGCTTCCACTCTCTGATCCTGAGAGCAGGCACAAAGACTGAGAGCCACGCTCAGAGGCCAGAGCTGCTACGGGGTGATAGTGACTCAGGCACTGGAGAGAGAGCGCCTGGAGCTGGAGAGGCAGAGACTCATTTCAGTAGCAGCCTTAGGCTACATATTAGCAGTACTGCGGAACTTCTGGACCTGGCTTTGGACTTCAGTCTCCCTGGGAGTGGCTGGTTTTCTGTGCTTTGAGAAAGAGGTCAGCTCCTCGGTCAACACAGAGCAGGAATGCTCCCAGCCCCCTCAAATTGGGAACGCTGTTCATGAAAACCTATTTCCTTACCACAAATCTCTGTGGTATGGGTATACATGGTGACAAGCAGCCAGTCCCCATGCTGCTCAGTTACACAAGGCAACATATTTGTGTATATAATACACATCTGTAAGTATCTGTAGCTGTACAATAATAGATATTAAAGAAGTTCATATTGCTGCCTCCACTCCAATGAATTACCACATGAATATCTCTAGTCCCCTCCCCTTGCTTATTTGTCACCTCTCATTCCAATGGTGAGAAACCTCGCTCTCACTATCTGTTACCCATAAACTTAATGATTACATTCCAGTATACATGTATAGAGGTATCACAGTTGTTAACCTATAACCCCTGTAGCAAGCAACTTTATCAAATACAGCACAGTACTTATGTACAGTTCCTTTTGCTTTGCTTGCAAATTCTACTGATTTTCAAAATTACTTAGGCTAGCAACTTCTCTTTCCACCACTTGCTGTGAGGGGTTTTCATACATTTATAACATAATTAAATTGTTTTGTCACATTCTGCATTCTATCCTGAGGTCCTCCAGTCTCCTAAATGACCTCTTAAAAATATATATACATTTGGTTTTATTCTTTATGCCATAAAATTGTATGAGTTTTGACAAATCATAGTGTCACAAATCCATCACAGTGCCATATAGTATACTAGTTTCATTCTCCTAAAAAAATAATCCCATCTTTTTTTGTCTATTCAGACAGTATCAACCACTGATCTATTTAGCAGCTCTTTAGTTTTGCCATTTCCAGAATTCACATAATTGGCATCATCCAATATTTAGGCTTTCAGACAGGCTTTTTTCACTTGGTATTATGTACTTAAAATTCATCCTTATCTTTTAGTGGCTTGATAGCTTATTTGTATTTATTACTGAATACTATTTATTGCATGGTTGCATGGTCTCCCTTTCTGATATTAGAAATTGTATTTCTTCCTTCCCTCCCATTTTGGTGAACCAGGTAAGCAGGTTATGTATTCATTAAAAAATAGCTTTTAGTTTTGTTCATGTTTAGTTTAAAGTTTAGTTTCTCTATTGTTTTTATTTTTAATTTCACTTTTATCTGATGACATTTGAAATATTTTTTCAACTTGCTTTAAGCTAATTTCTTTGCTTTCTCTCCTTTTCTAAGGTGCAATCTTAGGTTAGTGATTTTAGATCCTTCTTATTTTTTAATAGGTGTGTTTAATGTTGTATGTTTTCCTCCAAGAATGACTTTCACTGCATTGTACAAATTTTCATTGTCATTCAGTTAAAATACTTTTTGAGCTTTCCTTGAGATTACTTCTTTGATCCATGTTTTCTTTGATCTCCAAATGTTTCGGCATTTCCCAGGTATCTTTTTTTTTGTATCTAGTTTAATTCCATTATGATCTGAGAACATACATGGTATGATTCCTATTATTTTTTGTTTTATTGTTTATGCTATTACAGTTGTTCCTGCTTTTTAAAATTTATGATCCAGAGTATGGTTTATCTTGGTGAGTGTAACATTTTATTAAAAGCCAGACATGTTGTGTTAAGTGATTAAAAGTTAGGTAAATCGGCCTATATAGCATGTGGTTCATCTGACTAGGAGTTGGGCTGTGTTTAGTGTTTACTGTAGGTATAGTTGCTAGAAGATTCATGTTTCTTATTTTTGTCTCTACTCTTGATGTTGGGTTTCCATAAGTATTTCTCTTCAGAGAGGGGACTACATACATCCTCCCTCCCGCCCCATCAGTGGTAATTTTGTCTGCTATTATAATGAACCCTGTTGGTGTGGTGGTGTGGTGTTGGGGAAGGAAGACATTTTATAATCTTCCTATTAAACTTCAGTTATCTAATGGCTCTGGGTCTTAGTTTCTCCAGTGTAGAGTACTTCTCCCACCCCTACCCCCGCCTTTTAGGTGAAATAGGCAAGCTAACTGGAAGTGGAGGTGAAGAGTTCTTCTCACCGAGCTGGGATAAGGTTGCCCCTGGAGAGTAGTAGTAGGTCTTTGTTATGGAGTATGCCATAGGCATATTCCCTAATTACTCTTTTCCTCTACCCCCACAGCCCCAAGGAATTCTTTCTTAGTTCTTCACTATAAGATCCTGGCACAAAACCTGAGGGTAAATACTACTAAAGTCTGGGGAGCTCCCTAAGTCTTCAGCTTCCAGGAGTTTCTCAGGCTCCTGCTAATCTATGCTCGGCCTCCAGAAATTCACAAAATTATCATTTAAGTCTTCTACCAGTATGTGGCTCCAGCAGTTCTGTCCTGGTTAAGCAGATCTCACCTGATTTCATTTTTCGGTTCAACTTTTGGAGTAGCAACTTGCCCAGATCCCTCAGTCCTCTGATGGGCTAAAATAAATCACTTTTTAGTTTATTCAGATTTTTCTTATTATAAGAATGAAAGTGACAACTTCCAATCTATTTATATATCAGAGCTAAAATTTGCAGTCTCATATTTTTCTTTAAAAGCTTTATGTGGCCAGATGTTTACCCAGCCTCTCAATATAAAAACATCTGTAGCTATTTAGACAACACAACAAAATGCTAATAATTTTATTTATGTATTCAGAGAGCAAAATAGCCATCTTTGATTGCTACAGTCAATTCAATTGTGTATGGTCCTTATCAGTGGCAGCTTCTGAGGCCATGGTAGAAACTACATTTTTGCTTGTAAATTTTTGAAAGTTTATGTGGTTTAACAGCTAACATAAGCATTCAAGTTAACATTTCAAAATATGCAGATGACAAAAATATGCAGATATGGTGGACAGAATCCTAAATTATGTCCCATCAGTCCCACCAAGTTGGTGTACATACCCTATATAACACCTCCTTTTGGGAGGCACTTGTAATATGATATCACTTCTGCAATTATGTTACATTATATGGCAGAGGGATTTTGAAGATGTAATTAAGGTTCCTAATCAGTGGTTTTTAGTTACTCAAAAGAGGAATTATCCTAATGTATTCTAATTTAATCATGTTAGCCTTTTAAAGGGGTCAGAAAGATTTGAATCAGGAGAGTGTTGTTGTTGTTTTTTTACCCCTGACATTAAAGAAACAAAGTGTATGATTTGAATTGCCTATTCAGGAGCTGCATGGCAGTAAATTGAAGGTGGTCTTTCAGACTGAGTGTGGTCTCTAGTCAACATCCAGAGGAAAAGTGAGATTTCAGTGCTATCATTGAAAAAACCTGAAATCTTCCAGCTACTAGTAAGATTGGAAGAGAATGCTGAGCCTTTACTGAAAACACAGTGACTCCCGACACCTCGATATCGCCCAGCGAGGCTCTGATACCTGCCTTTGAGCCACGGATGATGAATGTTGTTATTGTGAACCTCTATGTTCGTGGTGATTTGTCACATACCAAGAGAAAACAAGCACAAAAGCAGGTAAAAATGAAATACAAAAATATTTTTTAAAAATTTAACATTAGCCTTGCTGGAATTTAGAATTAGTAGAAATAAATCCTATTTTTATCCCTATAATTATAAAACTAACACAAAAATAAAAACACATTGACTTGATTTATTCAAAGATAACATGCTTAGGTGTTTGTGCAGGCTGCTATAACAAAGTATCACAGACTGGGTGGCTTATGAAAAACAGAAATTTATTTTTAAAATTTCTGGAGGCTGGGAGTCTAAGCTCAGGGTGCCAGCCCTTTTCCGGACACTGACTACCTCTTCTCCTTGTGTCCTCACTCGGCTGAACAGGTGAGGGGACTCTATGGGGGTCTCTTTTACAAGGTCACTAATCCCATTTATGAGAACTTTACCCTCATTCCCTAATAAGCTCCACAGGCTCTACCTCACAGTACCATTACCTTGCAATGAGGTTTTTATCATATATATTTTAGGAAAACAAAGCATTCAGTCTCTAGCAGGTGTGCTAACACCTTCAGCTGAGTGCAGTTTTCATGTGCTCACTGCAGCCAAGCAATGAGTAAGCATCCAACAGCACCAGGAAACTCCGGCACATTAAGTTATCAGTTTTGATACCAGATAGTCCTAAGTAGATAAGAGCTGTGTGCTTCAGAGTGTTTATTAACCTAATCCCGATTTTTTTTTTTTTTTTTTTTTTTGCTATAATACCCGATTTTATTTTTTATTTTTTTTTATTTTATTTATTTTTTTTTAATTTATTTATTGTTATTTAATTACAGTTGTATGCCTTTTCCCCCATCCCTTCACCCCACCCCAGGTGAACCCACTTCCCTCCCCCCTCTCCACCCTCCCCCTTGGATTTGTTCATGTGTCCTTTATAGTAGTTCCTGTAATCCCCTCTACCCACTGTCCCCGCCCCCACCCCCCACCCCCGCCCTTGCTATTGTTACATTGTTCTTAACTTCAATGTCTCTGGTTATATTTTGTTTGCTTTTTCCTTCTATTGCTTATGTTCCAGTTAAAGGTGAGATCATATGGTATTTGTCCCTCACTTCCTGGCTTATTTCACTTAGCATAATGCTCTCCAGTTTCATCCATGCTGTTGCAAAGGGTATAAGCTCCTTCTTTCTCTCTGCTGCGTAGAATTCCATTGTGTAAATATACCATAGTTTTTGGATCCACTCGTTTGCTGATGGGCACTTCGGTTGCTTCCAGTATTTGGCTATTGTAAATTGTGCTGCTATGAACATTGGGGTGCACAGATTCTTTTGGATTGGTGTTTCAGTGTTCTTAGGGTATAATCCCAGCAGCGGAATTACTGGGTCAAAGGGCAGTTCCATTTTTAGTTTTCTGAGGAAATTCCATATTGTTTTCCACAGTGGCCTCACCAGTCTGCATTCCCACCAACAGTGCACTAGGGTTCCCTTTTCTCCGCATCCTCTCCAACATTTGTTTGTGGATTTGTTTATGTTGGCCATTCTGACTGGTGTGAGATGATACCTCATTGTGGTTTTAATTTGCATCTCTCTGATGGCTAGTGATGCTGAGCATCTTTTCATATGTCTCTGGGCCTTCTGTATGTCTTCCTTGGAGAAGTGTCTGTTCAAGTCCTTTGCCCATTTTTTAATTGGGTTGTTTGTCTTCCTGGAGTGGAGTCGTGTGAGTTCTTTATATATTTTGGAGATCAGGCCCTTGTCTGAGGTATCATTGGCAAATATGCTTTCCCATATTGTTGGTTCTCTTTGTAATTTGGTGCTGTTTTCTTTAGCCATGCAGAAGCTTTTTATTTTGATGAGGTCCCATTTGTTTATTCTTTCCTTTATGTCCCTTGCTTTAGGGGATGTGTCTGTGAGGATGTTGCTGCGTGGAATGTCTGAGATTTTCCTGCCAATGTTTTCCTCAAGGACTTTTATGGTGTTACGGCTTATATTTAAGTCTTTTATCCATCTTGAGTTTATTTTCGTGTATGGCGTAAGTTGGTGATCGAGTTTCATTTTTTTGCACGTAGCTGTCCAGATCTCCCAACACCATCTGTTGAAGAGACTGTTTTTGCTCCATTTTATGCTCCTGCCTCCTTTGTCAAATATTAATTGATCGTATAGATTTGAGTTTATTTCTGGGCTCTCTATTCTGTTCCATTGGTCTATGAGCCTGTTTTTATGCCAGTACCAGGCTGTTTTGATTACTGTTGCCTTGTAATACAGTTTGATATCAGGTATTGTGATACCTCCTGCTTTGTCCTTCTTTCTCAAAATTGCTGCTGCTATTCGAGGTCGTTTATGGTTCCATATGAATTTCTGCAATGTTTGTTCTATATCTGTGAAATATGTCATGGGTACTCTAATAGGGATTGCATTGAATCTATAAATTGCTTTGGGTAGTATGGCCATTTTGATGATGTTAATTCTTCCAATCCATGAACATGGTACATGCTTCCATTTGTTTGTATCTTCCTTAATTTCTTTCTTCAGTGTTGTGTAGTTTTCTGAGTACAGGTCTTTTACCTCCTTGGTTAGGTTTATTCCTAGGTACTTTATTTTTCTTGTTGCTATATCGAATGGGATTTTTTTCCTGATTTGTGTTTCTGCAGTTTCGTTGTTGGTGTACAGGAATGCCTTTGATTTCTGGGTATTGACTCTGTATCCAGCTATTTTGCCAAATTCATTTATTAGGTCGAGTAGTTTTTGAGTGGAGTCTAAAGGGTTTTCCATGTACACTATCATGTCGTCTGCAAACAGTGACAGTTTCATTTCCTCCTTTCCAATTTGGATGCCTTTTATTGCTTTTTCTTGTCTGATTGCTGTGGCTAGGACTTCCAATACTATGTTGAATAGGAGTGGTGAGAGAGGGCATCCTTGTCTTGTTCCTGATCTTAGTGGGAAAGCTCTAAGTTTTTGTCCATTGAATGTGATGCTGGCTGTAGGTCTCTCATATATGGCCTTAATTATGTTGAGGACTGCTCCCTTTATTCCCACTTGGCTGAGTGTTTTTATCAGAAATGGGTGCTGTATCTTATCGAATGCTTTTTCCGCATCTATTGATATGATCATGTGATTTTTGTCTTTGCTGTTGTTGATGTGATGTATTATGTTTATTGATTTGCGAATATTGTACCATCCTTGCATCCCTGGGATGAATCCCACTTGGTCATGGTGGATGATCTTTTTAATATATTGCTGGATGCGGTTTGCTAATATTTTGTTGAGAATTTTAGCGTCTATGTTCATCAGCGATATTGGCCTGAAGTTTTCTTTCTTCGTTGTGTCTTTATCTGGTTTTGGGATTAGGATGATGTTGGCTTCATAAAAAGAGTTTGGGAGTCTTCCATCAGTTTGGATTTTTTCGAATAGTCTGTGAAGGATAGGGGTTAGTTCTTCCTTAAATGCTTTGTAGAAATCTCCTGTGAAACCATCTGGTCCAGGGCTTTTGTGTGATGGGAGTTTCTTGATGACTGCTTCAATTTCCTTTGCTGATATTGGTCTGTTCAGGTTTTCTGCTTCTTCTTCAGTCAGTTTTGGAAGATTATATTTTTCTAGAAATGTGTCCATTTCATCTAGGTTTTCAAATTTCTTAGCATATAGGTCTTCATAGTAATTTCTTACGATCCTTTGTATTTCTGTGGTATCAGTTGTAATCTCTCCACTTTCATTTCTAATTCTGTTTATTTGGATCCTCTCTCTTTTCTTCTTGATAAGCCTACTTAAAGGCTTGTCGATTTTGTTTATCTTTTCAAAGAACCAGCTTCTGGATTCATTGATCCTTACAATTGTGCTTTTAGTCTCTATGTCATTTAGTTCTGCTCTGATCTTGGTTATTTCCTTCCTTCTGCTTGCTCTGGGCTGTCTTTGTTGTTGTTCCTCCAGTTCTTGTAGGCGTAGGGTTAGGTTGTTTGTGTGAACTGTTTCTAACTTCTTAAGGTAGGCCTGTATTGCTATGAACTTCCCTCTCAGGACTGCCTTAGCTGTGTCCCATAGGTTTTGGGTTGTTGTGAGTTCGTTTTCATTTGTTTCCAGGAAGTTTTTGATTTCTTCCCTAATCTCGTTCTTGACCCATTCATTGTTTAATAGCATGCTATTCAGTCTCCATGATTTTGAGTGTTTTGGGTTTTTACCCTTGGGGTTGGTTTCTAGTTTCAGACCCTTGTGGTCAGAGAAGATGCTTGATATGATTTCAATTTTCTTGAATTTGTTGAGGCTTGCTTTGTGTCCTATCATGTGGTCTATCTTTGAAAAAGATCCATGGACACTTGAAAAGAATGTGTATTTTGCTTCTTTGGGATGAAAAGCTCTGTATATATCAGTTAAGTCCATTTCCTCTAGGGTATTGTTAAGTGACACAATATCTTTGTTAATCTTTTGTTTGGAAGACCTGTCCATTTTTGATAGTGGGGTGTTAAAATCCCCTACTATAATTGTGTTGCTGTCAATATCTTTCTTGAAATCCTCCAAGATTTTCTTTATGTATTTGGGTGCTCCTATGTTGGGTGCATATATATTTATAATGTTTATGTCTTCTTGGTGGATTCTTCCTTTGAGTATTATGAAGTGACCTTCTGGGTCTCTCTTTATGGCCCTTCTTTGGAAGTCTATTTTGTCTGATATGAGTATTGCTACCCCTGCTTTTTTTTCCTGTCCGTTTGCTTGGAAAATTTGTTTCCAGCCCTTCACTTTCAGTCTGTGTAAGTCTTTTGTCCTGAGATGGGTTTCTTGTAGGCAGCATATGTGTGGGTCATGTTTTCTTATCCATTCAGCTGTTCTATGTCTTTTGATTGGAGCATTTAATCCATTTATGTGTAAGGTTATTATCGATAGGTAGTTATTCATTGCCATTATTTCCTACCTGTGTTCCTCTGTCTTTCTCTTTTCCTTCCTTTCCTTAAAGCAGTCCCTTTAGCATCTCTTGCAGAGCTGGTTTGGTGGAGCTGTATTCTTTTAGACTTCTTTTGTCTGGGAAGCTCTTTATTTGGTCTTCTATCTTGATTGAGAGCCTTGCTGGGTAAAGTAGTCTTGGTTGGAGGCCTCTGGTTCTCATTACTTGGAATATTTTTTGCCATTCTCTTCTGGCTTGGAGCGTTTCCATTGAGAAGTCAGTTGCTAACCTTATTGGGGCTCCCTTGTATGTTACTTCCTTTTTCTCCCTTGCTGCCTTTAAGATCCTCTCTTTGTCTTGGAAATTTGCCATTTTAATTATGATGTGTCTTGCAGTGGGTCTCTTTGGGTTCCTCTTGTTTGGGACTCTCTGTGATTCCTGGATTTGGGTGACTTTTTCTCTCCTCAGATTAGGGAAATTTTCCATCATTACTTTTTCAAACAGGTTTTCTATCCCTTGCTCTTCTTCTTCTCCTTCTGGTATTCCTATTATACGGATATTGTTACGTTTCATGTTGTCCTGCATTTCCCTTATTGCCTCTTCATTCTTTCTGAGCCTCTTTTCCTTTTCTTGCTCCTTCTGGGTGTTTTTTTCTACTTTATCATCCAGCTCACTGATCCGATCCTCTGCTTCATCAAGTCTGCTTTTAATTCCTTCTACTGTGTTCTTCAATTCAGAAATTGTATTCTTCATTTCCTCTTGGCTCTTGTTGATATTTTCTATTTCCTTTTTCATGTTGATATAGTTTGCAGTGAGTTCATTGTAGTTTCCTTGTAGTTTCTGGTAGTTCTCTTTGAGCTCAGAGAGCTCAGTGAGCTTCCTGATGACCATTGCTTTGAACTCAGTATCTGATAGTTGACTTGCCTCTTTTTCGGTTAGTATTCTTTCTGAGACTTCCTCCTTTCCTTTCATTTGGGAATTGTTTCTTTGTCTTCCCATTGTTTGTGAGGCTCTTCTTGTTGGCCTCTGCTTCTTAAATTGCTTTGTTCTGAATCCCTGGGTTTATGATATGAACTTCTATGGTAGAATGCCAATGGGATTCGGTGGTGCTGTCTCCTTACTCTCCTGTGCTTACTGGTCTTGAGCTGACGTTTATGTGTTTAACACGGTCTAACTCTAGTCTTTTCAGCACTCCAGGTTTTGTTGTCGCACCTGTGGGAAAAATAGAAAGGGGGGGAGAAAGAAAAGGAAAAAACAAACAAACAAACAAACAAACAAACAAACAAAACCAAAGATGGGAAGGAGGGAAAAAGGAAATAGGAAAGGAGGAAAGGGAGGAAGGAGGGAAGAAGGATTAAAGAAAGATCGGAGGCAAGATAAGAAGGAATTTTAACAAAAATTAAAACATAGAAATAGATAAAAGAAGGGAGGAAGAAGATATAAAAATGGTAAAGGATGGGAGGAAGAAGGAATGAAAGAAAAAAAAGAGAGAGAGAGGAAGAAGGAGTTCAGGGGGAAAGGAAAAGGGGAAAAAGAAAAAAAAAAAAAAAAAAAAAAAAAGAAAGGGAAAAAAAAAAAAAAAATCTTCTGTTGGCTTTAAACCGTTCAGGTTATTTCTGCTGTTGTCCTGTCTGTGCAACGGGAGGGGGTGGTTGGAAGGATTGGTTTCACTTTTCTTCCTTCCTGGGTCACACTCTTCACTGTTTTGTAGGTGTGGTCCCTGGCAGGCAATCAGGCCGTTGATCAGCCAATCCAGCAGCTTTGTTCTTGGGACTCTGGAGTGGCCGCTCCAGGCGCTTTGGCTCCGGTCGCGTGCGCGCGCAGCAGGGGAATCCAGCCGCTTCGGGTTTGTGACGTTATTTGGGCTCTGAGCGCGCAGCCGGCCGACCAATCGAGCCGCCCAGGCTAGGGAGGCTGGCGCGACCAATCGAGCCGCCCAGGCTCGGGAGGCTGGCGCGCTGCAAGCTGCTGGTTCAGCCGCCTTGGTGTTATGACTCTCGCCAGCCCCTTTGTGCTTGGGAAGTGCGCATCCAGCCGGCCCTACGCTTGGTGAGCGCGCAGCCTGCCGCCGAGCCAGAGGCTCTACGCTTGGGGGCCCGATCCAGCCGCCCGGGGCTTGAGACTCTCGGGTGGGCGGGGCCGCCCTGGGACCGAATCACGCGGTCCTCGGTTCCGAGGTTTTGGGTCTGTGGGTGGAGCAGCTAGTCTCTGCTCCAAAAGATCTCGGAGGTTTCAGGTGTGGGCGCCCCTCCGGGGTTTCATGTATGGGCCCCGTTCGCTAATCTGCGCTCGCGCTACCGCGCGCAACCAGACCTCAGGTGAGCGCCGGTGCTGCTTATCCCGCGTTCCCCGTTCCCAGTCCAGGGGCGGAGGGGGGAGGGGCGCCAGGGGCCTCGGCCACCACCGAGAGTTCTCTAACTAGTCCCTGAGTGTCTCTATTTTCTTTTTCTTTTTGAGAAATTCCTCCTTTTCAAGCCCCCCTGGTCCAATCAAGCACCTGGCTGCTCACAGCGCAGCCTGGCCCTCTCCCAGGACTCCTGCAGCAGCCCCTGCGCCAGGGCTGGCGCCTCTGCAGCCCTTGTACCGCGCGGTCCCGGGTCCCGGGGACCTTATTGTCCTTGAGCACTCTTCTTACCGTCAGATCTTTCAATGTCCTCTATCTTTGGTCTCTAATCTTCGTATATGCTGGAGTACTGTTGGCTGTTCGCTCTGCTCCTCAGATCAGCTAGGTATTTCCCTGGCGCTGAGGGGAGGTGGATTCTGCTCCCACCTATGTTGCCGCCATCTTCCCACAACACCCCTAATCCCGATTTTAAGAAGAGTAAATATTTGGAGTCATTTATCGCCTTTTAATCCAGTGATCCCAGTGCTGGGATTATACCCTAAGAATCCTGAAACACCAATTCAAAAGAGCTTATGCACCCCAATGTTCATAGCAGCACAATTTACAATAGCCAAGTGCCGGAAACAGCCTAAGGGTCCGTCAGTAAATGAATGGATCCAAAACTGTGGTACATTTACATAATGGAATACTATGCAGCAGAAAGAAAGAGGGAACTCCTACCCTTTGTGACAACATGGATGGAACTGGAGAATATTGTGCTAAGTGAAATAAACCAGGGGGTGAAAGACAAATATGATCTCACCTATAACTGGAACCTAATCAACAAAACAAATGACCAAAATAGAACCAGAGGCTTGGAAATAAAGAACAAACTGACAATGACCAGAGCGGAGAGGGGAGGGAGATAACGGAGGGAGATAATAGAAGGGGAAGGGGCAAGTAAAGGAACATGAACACAGGACTCATGGGCACAAGCAATGGGGTGGGGATGACTGAGGGGGGGAAGGGGAGAGTAACGGGAAAAAAGTGTGAAAACTGTAACTGAACAACAATGATATAAAAAAAAGTAAACATGATTGAGCTCTGTATACCTAATTACCATGTAAAATGGTAATCTGTGTGTTAAAGGAAGATGTAACTGATAAAGAATAGAAGTTCTAAATCCATAGGTAAAGTGGCAAAGAATACAAAAGAAACAGCAGTGAGAATAACACCTAAATGCTATAAGATTAGTCAAATAGAAAAACTATATATGAAAAATTAATAAGTTAGGATAGAAAGAATTATAGATGGAATATGTGTTAAACTGTGAGTTATATGTTTTTCAGTTCTTTTCTTTTTTCTTTCTTTTTTGTCACTTTGTCTATTTGATCTGCCCTCCTATAATTTTTATCTGGATATATTTCAGTTTTAGCTTTCATATTCAAAAGAAATGTTTATCCTGTATCTTTAACTTGCAATAAATAGCCAGAATTTGCTTATATTCTCCAAAATCTGATTTCAGCTTCTCAGAATTTGAATCTTTATTCAATATTATCGTATATCTGAGAGTGAGATTAATTATGTTTATAAGAAATAACACAAAGTATGTTACTATTTTTGACTAAAAATAATTTGTTAGAATGTCATACTAAACTATATATACAAAATATACATATATTGTAGGTTCTTGCTTATTAAAATACCCAAAATTATTTTACTTGGTATTGATTTTCTTAGTTACGTTACAGTAGGAAACATTTTTAAATTGGTCGGAATTGCTAAAAATAATTTTTAGTTAGATTTATGTATGTATCATTTATAGAATAAATAACAACACAAATATTGACTTATGGAGAAACATTTTTGATTACTACACATTCAATTTTATTTTAGGTTCTTAATGTTTAAAGACACAGAAACAGGGCCAAATATCTACCTTATCATTGAAATTGTCCTGATATATCCTCACCAAACTAAATCTTTTGGTACAATTAGCTTATAACATTTTTTTAAATTATTTTTTTCCTGAATGTATTCCTTAAGTTATTATTTTCTTTTGGTTATTTTCACTCACAGTTTAGGCCTCCTCAAACTCCCCAAAAGAGGCATCCCTTGGAATTATGGTCTCCTTCAGCCACAAACCCTTTTCCCTTTCCCATTCAAAGGCAAATTCCTTGACTATAATCTCTCCATTTGTTACAAATTGCTACTCTACCAATACCTCAGTAAAGTGTAATTTAAATTCTTCCTTACCAGCTTCCAGCTTAAAATAAAGAATTTACTCATTTGAGTTTTTCTGTCTTGCTACACCTTTAGTGACTCCTTTTCTGCCTCTTTCTGACCCTTCACCTCTGGGATCCTCAGTGTCATGACCTCCTTCAGACTTTGGGGAAAATTCCTTGGGTTTCACTTGCGTTAACCTCTTCCTTTCTCTCCCTTCTCTCTTACATGAATATGCTGTGACTAACTAGGTATATCTGGTATAAAAAAGTCTTCTGCTCATGCTGTTTTTGTGTTTCACTCTCCATTCTCTTTGAACCATTCCCTTTGATCCCTTTTCTGGAATGCTGGGTCCAGTTTAGGACTGGCAGGGATAGTATCTTCTATAATGATAGGTTCAATTTCTTTGTGTGATTTCTGTGGCTGTTCATACTGCTATGTTCCCACATAACTACCACAAACATTTTGTGAACATAATAAATGCTATGAACTTAGTGAAAAATATGAATAAAATAATAGAAAGTACTCAGCAACTCAACTAACAACAGTAGAAAAAGAATTTCTGATTATATATATGAAACAATTTAATTTAGTTAAAATACTCACAATTTTTTTAAATCCTCACTGAAGTATATGCTTTTTATTGATTTTGGAGAGAGAGGAAAGGAGACAGAAACACTAATGTGAGAGAGAACTCCAATCAGTTGCCTCCTGTATGTGCCCCAACCTGGGATCAAACCCGCAACCTAGAAATGTGCCCTGACCGGGAATCAAACCTACGACATTTTGGTGTAGAGGACATCACTGCAACCAACTGAGACACTTGGTCACGGCTCCCTCCATTTTTAAAATAAAGCCAATAAGCAAAAATGCTGATATTTCTTATATACTTTTTAAAGTAAGAGAGAGATTCATTTCCATCTGTAAATAATCATTTTAAATGTACAATAGGTACATTTTCTTTCTCCAAATCTGCTTCGAATTTCTATTTAAATTGTTACTACAATAGCTTCTATTTAAACTGCTTTTCCATGTTACAGTCCTTTCTTTATATGCAAATTGACTGGCAATGTAATAATTGGATTAATTGGTGACCTAGGAAATCAGTATATATATAGTTTTCATTTGATGCCAGGTAATATGAAAGAAAATAAGTTTGTAGAGGAATCCTTCATAGAGAATCTTCTATTTACAACCTTTGACATTCCATTACTACTCAACACAGTGTCTTGACAGTCAAGTTCAGTGTTCAAGTGTCTGTTTTGGAGAGCAAGTCTTAGCACCTTTACAAATCCCCCTTTCCAAAGCTAAGGCAGTAAATGACTTTTCTGAGATGAATGTGCCGACAATTATAACCAATAAAGTAAAAGTTAAATTGGCTTAATTCTTTTTTTCTCCAAGATAAAATGTGCAATGTGCAATATAATAAAAAAAATTATTTTTAAAATCAGAATTGTGAGAATAGGAGGTTAGAACCTAGAAAAGAATTAGTTTTATGCATCATTATTTTATTGATGTTATTATCTTCCCAAGATATTTAATTTTATATTAAAGCTTTGTTCAGACATATTTAAAGCTGATAAAGAATAAATATGCCAGTTGTATCATTTTGTTATATTGTTACAATAAATATGAACACCTGTGTTTTATCTAACAGTCATAATATTTGAAAAACAATTTTTTCATCCTCAGCTAAGGACATGCTTATTGATTCTAGAAAGAGGGGAAGGGAGGGAGAAGAAGAGGGATAGAAAAATTGATGTGGGAGAGAAACATCAATTGGCTGCCTCTTGCACACCCTGACCTGGGATGAAACCTGCAACCTAGGCATGTGCCCCCACCAGGAATGGAACCCGTGGTCTTTTGGTTTACATGAAGATGCTCCAATCAACTGAGCCACACCAACCAGGGCTGAATAACATTTTTAACTTGGTTATATATGTTCTCTAAATTGCAATGTGATAGTAGTAGGGGGCATGTATTATTCTGCTTTTATTTCCTAAAATAAAAGACACATTTTTCATTTTCACCAATAACTTTATTGATAGGATATTTTGAGTATGTTGGCAATCTCTCATGTGGTATAAAATTGATTGTTCTCAATTAATGTTTCGATTTGAACACTATCAACTTTAATTGGTCTACTTAACCATGGAATATCATCTAGCAAGAAATCTCCAACAGGAAACTTCCCGAACCACTTTTGACATGTTCAATTATTCACAGCACCTTCTCCACACACTGCACAAATTTTTTTTTGCATTTCAATTGTGTGTTTACCTTTCTTGAAACAGTAAGTCCTGATATGCCAAAAATGTTGTGTATTCTTTTCCATCTTCAATACTAAAATGTGTACACAACAATTCACCAATTCTGATATTTTTTTAAAATCATGCTGGTATGTCAGCTGTCATAATAAAATCTAGTAAAATTGTTCTGAATGAAGTTAAAGACAACTAAGTGTTACTAGAACCATCTTATGGAATAAAAAACAAATGAACTTTTTGGCCAACACAATAGCATGAAGACATACAAGGATTCATTAAACCTTAAGCATCAATGAAATGAATCTAATCATCAAGGAGCTGTCTTACTGAAATGTTATAACTGCTGGCAAAAACTGTCTGGATCATCAATTTAGAATATTTGTACATTTATGATTGTTGCATATACTACAAAGAATAAAAGAACCAGCAGAACTGTAGATTGAAAAGTCCAAACAAAAATAATGTGATAAAATAATATTAGTTACAGTGTAATAGTACAACTATTTAACAATAATATTAAGAGTAATAATAGCTATCACCTTCTTAAATACTTACAATATATATTATTGAGTACTTACAGTTTTCCAGGTATGGTTCAGATTACTTTCTAAGTATTGACTCATTTATTTCTCACAGTGATACTATGTTTTATTTTCCTACTTTAGTAGATGAAGAAACTGAAACAGATAAATCAAGTAACATATGCAAGGAAGCTTTTGGTACCCTGCAACCTGAGATGGCTCACACCGGCCTCTCCTTTCTCCCGTGCAGTAGAGAGCCCAGCAGGGTCTGACCTCACTGTTCTTTGTTTTGTGCAAGGATTTCTGCATGTGCTGGACTTGCCAAAGATGTCCAACAAAGATTGATGTAAACAATGTAAGTGGCTCGTGTGAACAAGGCAAACCAAATGCTGGTTATATGCCCATTCTGAACCTTTATTTTTGCCTGAGCCCAGGAACCAGGTCCACATAGGCCTGGCCAAGGGACCAAGTAATCTGTGTAACTGCTGAGGACTATGTTGACTAAGCAGCAAATAACATTATACAAATAAATGATAGCTAGCCTTAGATAACTAATAATAATAATAAATAAGATCTCATGTAAAAAGTAACAGTAACTGATATATATAATGTTTATAGCTTACCAAATATTTCCCCAAATCATTATTTGCTTTAACTATTAAAGTAACATTATTTAGTATATTACTGTCCTAATATTAAAGAGGAGGAGCTAAAACTTGTTAGGGGTGGGTCACACAGCCAGACCTTGTTAGAGCTAGGTCTTTTAATTCCAAACTTTGAATCTCCTCTAGACTCTCCTTGGCTTAAAACATCGTGGCTGACTCTGGAGGTCTGCAGTTCTGCCTGGACTCAGCCGGGTGGTTATTTTGTCAGTCATGGCCAGGGTCACTCAAGCATCTGAATTCAACTGCTGGTCATCTAGGTGTCGCAGCTCTGAGGGCTGGCTGGCTCCCAGCTGAGGTGAAGAGAAAGATTGGGCCATAGTCTTCTCATCCAACAAGATTCCAAACTCAGTAAAATAAGGAAAATCCCTATGTTCAGTTTAGTTGTCAAGCCTTTGCTTCTGTCTCATTGCTGTCGCTTCATTGGTTTAAGAAAGTGTTGTGGTCAAGTTTAGTGTCAGTGTGTGTAAGAAGTGCCCCAGGGTCAGTACCCTGGGACAGAGAGGTATGTGAGGTGAGTGCCCAGGGTCAGTACCCTGGGACAGAGAGGTATGTGCAGGGAGTGCCCAGGGTCAGTACCCTGGGACAGAGAGGTATGTGCAGGGAGTGCCCAGGGTCAGTACCCTGGGACAGAGAGGTATGTGAGGTGAGTGCCCAGGGTCAGTACCCTGGGACAGAGAGGTATGCGCGGGGAGTGCCCAGGGTCAGTACCCTGGGACAGAGAGGTATGTCAATTTGAGACCATCAGTACAGCAAACTACCATAGTTACTTTAAAGAGAAAGCGCGTACACTTTAACAGTTTTTTAGGATTATTGCTTTCTAAGGGCACATTAATTCAAAAAGAAACAAAAGAGCAAAACCTTTCAAAGTTTATGGAGAGACTGTGATATACATAGTGATAGTCTGTAAAGTCTTTTAAAAATTTTTTCAATTTAATAATTAATTTTTTATTGTTTGTTTTTCTATTTTTTGAAAAACAAATCCCAAAGCTATTCTGTGGAACAATGGTCCTGAAATTTTCTCTTCAAAAGGATAAAAGTTGTCATTAAAAATATTTGGAAAATACTCATTTTCTTGCCTCACTTCAGTCCTAAAATTTCCATGTTAGCATGTATGATGGCTGATTTTTATTTTTACTTATTTTTATTCTGGGTATGTCTGTGAGGTGTTTCAGAGTGAGATTAATATTGGAACTGCTAAACTCTAAAGCAGATTGCCATTCTTAAAGTGGGTGGGCCTCATCCAGTTAATTGAGGACCTGAATAGAACAAAAAGCCTAAATAAGAGGAAACTCCTGCTGCTTGACTATTTGAGTCAGAATATTGGTATTTTTCCTGCCTTCGGACTCAACCTGAAAAATTGTCTTTTTAGGGCTCTTAAGCTGCCTGGCTTTTGGACTAGAATTTAAAACCTTGGCTCACCTAGTTCCCAGGACTTTGACATTATTAAAACTGTATCTTCAGCTCTCCTGGGTCTTCAGCTGGCCAGCTGCAGATCTTGGGTCTTCTCGGTCTTCATAATCATGTAAACCAAGTCCTTACAGAAAAAAAAAAGTCTGCCCATCCATCTGGGATGGGTGGATCGATAATGATAGACGGATAGATAGAATATCCTATTATTTCTGTTTCTCTGTAGAACTCTGCCTACTACAGCATCTCAAAGATTGCCTAGAGTAGAAAATAAGAACTGTTTACCTTTTAAATGTAAAAGAATTTTCAAAATGAGTAGAAATGCCTTGATTTAGGTCTTGGTTCTGCTACTACTGTGTGACTTTTAACATTTACTTAAAGCCTCTAAATAAATTTCTGATTCTTCACTTATAAATGGGAAGATGGAAAAAATAGTTCTAAAGTAAGTCATATGCTATTTTTTCTAGAAACTACTGAATACATTATCACCATTAAATTATTATTACTACACTTATATGACTACTTGAATCTAATATTTTTAAAACCACAAAACCCCTGTTGTGCAATACCTGTTACTATCTCAAGAAATCAATGTTCCAGTGGACATATTTTATAAAATATATTTAAGGAAATGAAATTACCAGGAAAATGGTAATTTAAAACTCTTGCTGGTATGGTGAAACTTTGGCCTGCCATTGGTTTCACACAAAATTTGGCCTTGTCACATTTGGGATCAAAATGATACGGCAGGATGTGCTTATTCTAAACACAAAAGTTTCTAAGCAAACCAAGCAAAACAGAGCTTTCAATGAGAGAATTCTCATTCTCTCATCCTTTTTTTCTTTTTTTTGATACTGGGTGTTCTGGGGAAAGCCTTGTATATATCGTGAAAGACAATATAATGACAGCATCATATGCTTCACAATCACCATTTAGTGGGAGTAGTTTTGAAATTGTTACCTCATTTGAAAAATGATTTACGGACAAAGAACAGTACCTCTGATCCATCCACGTGGTTCAGGCTGCTAGCAGACTTTGGGTAGATAAACTACAAAGGAAGCAGGAAGGGCTTGTTCACTTTGCTCAAAGGTCATGGTCACCTTGTCTTTTCGGAGGTAAAAAAAAAAGACAGTTGGCTGGCAGATAGCAACTAACACTGACAAAGCAGATTATACCAGAAAATAAGTAAATGTATAGTTTCTACCAGAATATTTTTTCTGTCATTACTACTAATTGGAGATTACATTTTTGAACTATCCCCCTACTCCAGCAAATCTCAAAAACTAAAATCTCGAACATAATGATATCTTAGTAAAAGTGTTTTTTTTTTTTAAGGGAACATATCTATTCCCTGTAATGCCCCTCCCCAATAAAACATATTTTATTAGCAATCAACTATTTCACTTATGTGTAAAAATATGATGACTCTAATACCCATTCCTGTACTACTTCTCCAGTTAACTTGTAATTACCATGGGCTTCTGTCATTTGGCTCATTCTTTGTTCTCATTGACCTATTAGCACAATTATGAGGCAGCAATAACACTTCCCTAGTCATTATAGTAAGGATCATAAGAAGTTACTATTATTTTCCTAACTGAAAATATGAAATGTATTACCTCTTAAACTATATGATCTTAAAAGTAAAATAATGTGCAGAAATATGGACATTTTTGTATACTGTTTATTAGTGAATAGTAAAATCCTGCCTGGTAAAATGATGCTTACTTTTGCTCTCTGTAGTTACATTGCCCTGTCCCTTAGCTACAGACTAGACCTAATCTAGAATAATTATATTGTAACTTCTTATTTTTGTTCTCAGAGGCTCCAGGTAAAAGTTAGTTAAAAGATGAACCCCTATGAACTGAAAACCTCTGCCGGGACAATACATTAATTTGAATACCATATTATGAGGGAAAATATGAGAGCTTTATTTATTAAAAAAACAAAGAAAGGATATTTAAAAATTCTCCAATCTGAAGCTTGATATCCAGTTTCAGACACATTCCCTTGAATTACTCCACCACTCATTTTTACTCCATAGATTCCAAGATCCTGTTCAAAGTATCCTTTGCAACCTTTTCTGAATAGTCCACCTGAGGATAATGTTTATCTTTTCATCCTCCATATCAATACTTGCTGTGCTCCCTGTGTGTCCCCCTCCTTCCTTTTTTTTTTCCTTCTTTCTTTTTGTTTTGTGTGTGTGTGTAAGAGCATGGGCCATCGATCTGAAGAGTTGAGGTTCGACTGCCAGCTCTACATTCACTCACTCTGTGCGTCAGGGCAGGTGTTTGCTGTCCCAAACCTCCCTCATTACCCATGGGACACAAAGTGTTTATCTGGCTTTTCAGGCTGTTATAAAATAATCACGATAGTACATAGTCTGCATAAACTGCTTTTTAAAATATGGTCATTTTTTAATCATCATTCTCAACATTATTTCTCTAACTACACTTTAAGTCCAAGAGGATGAGGACAAGCTCTTATAGTATGTATTGTTTTAGATTTTATTTATTTTTAGAGAGAAGGAAAGGGAAGGAGAAAGAGAGGGGAAGAAACATCGATGTGTGAGAGATACATCCATCAGTTGCCTCTTGCACACTTGCCCCCAGTGGGTGACCCGGCCAGCAACCCAGGCATGTGCCCTCGCCAGGTATTGAACTGGCGACCTTTTGGTCACAGGCCAGCACTCTATCCGCTGAGCCACACCAGCCAGGGTTGTATTTTTGAATCCCTACATTGCCCAGTACTAAGTCTTGCTCACAGCAGGTACACAAAAAATAGCCGTCTGACAGTGGTGAAGAATAAGGAGAAAAGAAAAAGAAAAGGTGAAGTGTAATATGACTTTACACAGACAGTGGTAATGTTAACATCAATATCATGGAGTCAATATTTAGCTTCTATATTAAATGAACATATGTTAAAGTTTTTGGCAAAAATTCTTTCAGTGTAAACTCAAGGAATCTGTGATTCCGTTGCTGAGTAAAATATTTTTTAAAGTACTAGAGAGCCAATGAAGAAACGATCTGTAACGTTATGAATGTGTAAAATGAGAGGGCTATGTAAATCAACATTTAGATAAGCATCTGCAATTTTTTAGGCACCATAGTCAATGCTGGGAATGAAATTACTATAGGCCATTATCCTAAAGCAGCTCAAGTTCGACAGGGAAGGTAGCAAAGGAATAAATTATGAGAGGAATAAATTATGTGCCCTACAAAAATGTCTACACAGGATATTACGGAGGCAAAGAAGGGCATGAGAGCAATACGGGGATAAAAGCCTGGGAAGCATTTAGGAAAATATTATATTTAAGCAAAATCTTGAATATGCAAGGAAATAGGCTAAGAGGCTGCTATGATAGTCTAGGAGAAGTGTATGACCAGTGTCTTGAAAAAGAAGCTAAAAGGTAAAATTAGAAAAGGCACGAGTCAGAAAAATAATACAGCAAAACTCTGCTATACTTCACATTGGGCTAATCCAAGTTTGAAAATCATGGAATCAGGTCACATCCGGTGCCTAACCTATATTCTCAAAGGGGACTAAAGGCTTTTCCTTCTGGAGGGAAAACCAGGGCAAGTAGGAAAACAGCCAACAACTGCATCTTGAGAAAGTGGGTCCTCATATTCTCATTATTCTCCTGGCCCAGTCCTTCCAGATTAGGTCAAAAAACGGGTCCATTCCTGGTCAGACTCCTGGAATCACTGCTTCTGTCCCAGAAGTTCCATCCTGTCACAGGACCCAGTTATCCCCATTCATTAAATTGGAGTGGACAACTGCCACCAGGTGGCACCAAATTGCAGTCAGGGCTTGGCTGGATTTGGACGTGAGGGGCTCAGATCCTGGACCTCCCGGCTGCACAGGCTTGCGCTAGTCATTTCTTTAACCTCACAACAACATGACCCAGCATTTTCTGCAATTGAATGTTTCAACCGCACATCTCACATTAAGCCTTTATTGCATTTTCAAATAAGAGAAGAAAATTACAGCCCAGGGAAAGAAGACATATGGAAGATAATTTGAATCAGCTGACTCACCAATGCATAAAGTGGTTGGTTGGTGAACAGGGAAGAAGACTGGGTTCACAGAAGGGAGGATGGAATCCTGGCCTCAGCATTTTAAGTTTCTGGAGCAGGCATTCACAAAGGGGGGAGAGCCGAAAGCTGGCGCGGAAGGCCGTTTGGGTGAGCGGAACCGTCCTACTGGTGTGTTTCATAAGCAGTGCGCAAGCACTGGAGCGTGGTGGCATCAACAGGAAAACCGGGAGCTTTTGGTGTTCTTGTTTCGTTTCGTTTGGCAGTGTTGTTCAGTTTCAAGAATAGTGTGGTGAGTTTGAAATGTTTAAAATAATCGCTACCTGATTCTGTCTCAGAGAGTGGCATTTGTATTATTCCTGCCCTCTGATAATCAGAAACTTGCAAGGTCGGTGTTTGCAGTCATAAGGTCTAAATCCAAAGTAGTTCAATGCGCCTGATTTTCATTTGCCCCTGAATCTCCACGCCTCTGTCTTTCTAGCACAACACCGAATGTGTGCTCTGCCTAGTGATACAGGTTTTCCTGTCTCCTGTTTGGGTATTTTCTGTCCTCTGTCCATTGGCTAATGTTATTGTCTCTTGCCTGTGAATTGGCTCTGACCATTGGCTAATGTTATGGAATTGCTTATGCCTGTGAAACTTGCCTCCCAGGGAAACTATGCCCCTAGTCTCCAGAATAGTTACAGCTGTGGAATTATCCCCAGAAGAGTCCTAAATTGAAGGAACTCTTAATCTATCCAAAGGTGTTCTGCTAGGGGGCCCAGCAGTGAGCAATAGTTTTACCATACTAGTCAGTCTCAGGCCACTGTCTTTCCTCAGGTTTGGGAAGGTGAACGTGAGCGGCAGTGGTCCGATCTCTGGCACTGGGCAGCAGCAGCCTCTGCCTCAGGAGCAGCGCCTCTGAACTCAGACTGCACTTGGGAACCCTAGGAGAGTTCTTTAAAAAATGTCACCCCCCCCTTATTTCATTAAATAGTTTTGAGCTAGAAAATGGGGCTTTAATTACTTTTTAAAGTACTCCAGATGCATGAGTATGTGCAGACAGTGTTGAGAACCACTTCCCTATTCCTTTAGGGAGGATCAAATGCTCCTTAATATTTTAGCGTGCTTCTTTGGTTTATCCTTTTCATTTCCTAAAACATTCTGGGATATTATTTGATGAAATGGAGTTCCTACTTTTGTTCTATAATTTCTGCATTTTTTGTACTATACATTGTTTTGTTTTAACATGCTGTTTTAGATTTTTTCCTGGGGGGTTTCCCTTACTGAGAAATATGGGCTTGCCACATATATCCAGTGTTCAAAAAACATTGCACCTCTGCCTCACCCTGAGTTGGATAATACCACCTAGGAGCTATTTTACCTTCAAACTAACACTTACTCCATTTACTATAGTTCCTCCTGATTTCCTTTTGGTATGGTTAATTTCAGAGCTATTACATTTGGTTTTTAGGTCGTGAACTGCAGAAGGAGGTATTTAGCCCCATCCCCATCGTGGCGCCAAGTGCTCTTACGTGACAGTGTGTCTACCCAAAGCACAGAACAACTTATATTTCAATTTGCACAATTTAGGTTTCTGGGATAGTTGTGGTACTGCTTATTTTTCTCTACCTTTTATTGGCATCGTAATCCAATATGCTTTTCAGACACATGTGTTCAGGAAACAGGTAATCCTGTATGCCAACCACTAGTAAAGAAATCACTTTGGAATCAACTTAGTCATTCTTTTAGTATTTTACAGAGATCTTTCTCATTTTCTCCCAATCTGTTCAAGTTTTCTGCAACCACTTTATGTGCCTATAGCAATCCTTAGGGGCAGATTTTTAATTATTCCTATCTTAGGCCCTCCACCTGCAAGTAAAAAAGAGAAATTCTGAGTATCTCCCTGGACCCTAAGTCTTTCCTGGGAGGTCATTGTGGTCTTTTTGATTTTGAAATTTTGGTGCCAGAATAATATGGCTGATAGGTGATACCTAGAACAACACTATCTTTCCCAAAATTCCCTTTAAGAGCAGCTGCGTTGCGTTCGTATTTCTTTATCCTGGGCATGTAGATCATTTTCCAATTTATATCTGTTTAATGTATTAGCTTCTAAGATTCAACTTTTCCCTTGAGGAAATTTCTCTCTTTTCCCAGAATATTCAAAATTTCTTTTGTTTTAATTATTTTGCTGTTCCTTATCTGAAAGAATGGAACCATGTCTTTCTACTCATCTTAGTTTCTATTTGATTTTCTGAGCAAATACTATTGTTGAAGCCAGAAGTGCCAAGCCCAGGTTTTGTCAGGACCTCCTCAGCCTTTGGGTTTCCTATCATTTCACCGAATTGCGAATCTGTTTAAAAACAAGGAGATGGGATATTCTCATAGGTCTCCTTTATTATTTATTAGGAAAAAGTCGTGCTCATTTGTGAATGAAGCTCCAGTGGACTACTGGAAAACTTAAGCCATGGCCAGATATTTAATCTGATTTAACAGCCATGAGACCAAGAACAGAGGGGTAGGACATCTGTTGCCAGGCACATCCCAGGTATGGGGAAAGCAGACATAATAGATCTATCTCATTCTGCTATGCCAGATAGGCAGATAGGTCAAGTCTTTGCTGAGGAAAAATGAGTAAACAGGTGGAGGGAGGCTAGGTGAATTTCTCTAGTGAAATATGCTCTTACGTGAAAGAAACTTTAGGAGAGAAACTAGTGTGTACTTTCCTAATGATTAGTGCTAGGCCCAATGTGCTTTCCTCTGAAGGAGTGGGATGTGGAGTGCAGAGGGAAAGCAGTGCACCATAATATTCAGTGTCTCAGTGTCATCCTGAAAATGATGTAGGAACATTGCTTCACCAGAAGTCAATGACAAGAGGAATCATGGCACATGACTGTTCGTTAACTGAGTTTTCTTCAGTCCTACCGTTTCGAGTCTGTTGTAGTGATAAGGAGGACAACGGACAGCAGAATTCAAGTATGCGTAGAATGTGGTAACATTTACAAATACTTCAGAATACACTTTTTTATTTCAAATTACAAAATAATAGATTTACTACAGAAAATGTTTAGCAATAACAAAAAAGAAGAAAAATGTCTAACCCTGTCAAACAATTAGAAAAAACACAGTTCATAGTTGCAATGTACAAGGCTCACTTACAAAAAACAATTGTATTTCCATGCAGAAACAATAACTGACAAGATATTTTAATAAATAATGAGACACCACTAATAAAACTCATATAAATGTTATTGAAATTAACTAACAATATCTAACGCCCATGGAGAAATATTAAAAATCAACTAAAAGACCTAAAGATTTAAATTGATGGGAAAAATAACATTATCATAAATTAATCTTAATTACTTACAAAAGTTAATTTGTAAGTATGTAATTGTAAAATTCTGGTTTTATTTGAGAACTTGAAAGAGCTTATTTTAAATGGTTATAAGTGAGTAAGGGTTCAAAACGGAGTGAGTGAACACTGAAAAAGTGCTGGTCGGACACGGGGATACAGGAAACTGTGCAGAGCTCGTGGGGGAATGGGGTTCGTACAACGCAACAGGCCAGATATTCAAAGCATGTTGCTGAGTGGAACATGTAAAAACTGATTTACTTCTATGGCACAGCATTTTGCACAGAAATTAATATAAAAACACATGAAATAATCATACTTAGAATAATAAAATATGCTTTAGAATATTTATGAGATGTCATAATAAAATGATATAAATAAATAAGTAAACCAAAGGACAATTCTTGAACTCACAATAGAGGTTAATGAACAATGGTGTATGATTAATGGAATATCCTTTAAAAAGTCTTAAATAAATAAAACATATTGTAACCATCTATGTCTATTTTTTATTTTATTTTTTCTAATTATAAAAGTAATAAGTGCTTTTAATTGAAAATGAATAGAAGTATTTAGAATCAGAACATAAAACTGTAGCCAACCTACTCCTCTCACATTCTTACAAAAGGAAACTCTATGAAAATGTTGAAATATTTTTCCATTCAGGCTTTTTCATAGATGTTATTCTCATAATATTGTCGATTAAATGTTATCCAACATTAAAACATTATCTGGAAACATATTTAAGTGGCCGTGTAGTGCCACAATCTTAATGACTAGGCCAGACCAACCTCTCCATAGGTCAAATAGAAATTACTTGTTAATTTTTCTAAGAAGCCGATGATTCAAAATTTGGATTTTGAACTCCATATAATTAATTATATATTTGTGGCATGGCAGAATGGAGTTTTTAATGTAAAGTCCATTTAAATATAGAGAGGCCTTTTTAGATGCAGTAGAAATGAAAGTTTTCTGCTTTCAGGATGGTTAGCATGTGAGAATCACTGGAGCCTCACTGTTGTGAGTCCCCACCCCATCCACACCAGATATGTCCCCTTCTTTTGAACCAGAAGGAAAAAAAAAATATATATATATATATATATGTATATAGAAAGTCAAGTTTGGGTGATCTGTTGAGATATTAATTTTAATCCTGAATGCACAGTTATGTTAGTGACTAGGGTACACCAAAAAACTAAAATAGTGGGAAGATTTTTCTCTACTGACAGGAATGTGATTACTTGGACAGGAATTCAGTTTGTGTGGGTAGCAAATGACAGAAGGAAGTTGAAAGAATTTTTTTTAGATGAATTGTGAATCATCTACTTAGTGGTAACCACTGAGAAGATAGAACAAATGACAGAATCCTGAGAAAGAAGAGATATTAGAAAGTAGGAAACAACTCTGATAAGAAGTAGATGCTCTTCTATTTAAATTTCAGAATGAGGAAAGGCAGAAATCAGTTTAAAAAAATCTAATACTTATAGGAGATGAAGTAAAATTTAGCCTAAAACCAAAGGAGCTTTTGTTAAGACTGGCAAATATCAAGAAGAAATCAGAGAAGAATAACTTTAAAAATGTCTTCATATTTTAAGATCAATTTTAGAAATGTATAGAATCTGATGTTAAACTATATAGAATAGAGAAAAATACATATACTGGAAATTAGGTGTTAGATTCCACATGTAAAACTTCCATGTTTCTGAGACTTGAGTAAAATGTCTCATACCATGCTATGTATCTTAGCTTTTCCATTTTTAAAGTGAAGAATTTAATTGATTGATTTCCAAGACTCTTTTTAATTGTGCAATATTAAAATTCCGAGCGTGACAAGATGTAAGAGAAAAATGTTTTTATAGTTTTAAAAATGAAATAATTTTGATTCATCAAGCCCATTAGATTGAGAAACATACCAAATATGATTTTAATAATTATCAATTTTCATATATGAATATTGAGATATACTATGAAATTATCTTTTATCTTTACATCTTCTACCTGTAGTAAGAGGATATCTTAGAACAGAAAGGGAGATTAAAGAAACTGGATTTTTTCCTCGCTGGTGTGGCTCAGTGGATTTGAGTGCCGGCCTGTGAAGCAAAGGGTTGCTGGTTCAATTACCAGTGAGGGCACATGCCTGGGTTGCAGGCCAGGTCCCCAGTAGGGGGCACATGAGAGGTAACTACACACTGGTGTTTCTCTCCCTCTCTCCTTGCTTTCCCCTCTAAAAATAAAACAAAAAACTCTTTTAAAAACACTAAAACAAAACAACATTTTGAGTTATGTCAGCTGCATGCTTCGCTCATCCGGAAGTAGCCAAGGCACAGACTAGGTGCACAGTCCTGGGGTGGAGCCAGAAGACATGACAGCAGAAGACCCTGAGTCTTTCTGATGAGCAATGTGTACAGAAGGCACATCCTTCCACCACACATTTGTATTCGACCACAGGGAGGATCCAGGGAAAGAGGCAGATATCTGAGATACTGACATGACTGAGCAACTTTCTAACACCACTGATCATTATCTAAATGGAATCTGGATTTGGATTTAAATTATTTAAACTATTAAATAAACTCCTTAAGTTATTTAATTGGATTTAGTTTTAATCTAAAAGTATCCAAAGTGAAAGTTTTTCTCTACCCGAATGGAAATTTGGAGAGTAACAGTCCTCGGTTATAGGCAAACTAAATTAGTCATATTTCTCTCAGTATATGTGAATATTGTGAGTTAAATTTTAGTGCCCACATATGCCATTTTATAAATCAGGTATCTCAGGGTGTATTCTTTTCATGTTGTGTTCAGGTATATTGCTGCCTTGTAGAACACAGCTTTTATAAACAGAAATAGCTTCTCATAATAGTCCAACCTGGGATGTTCAAGACGAGGGACCTCAGTGAGATCAGTGAAAGATTTATTAATTGAAATTCACAAAAAGGCAATTTGAATAACATGGCAGTGCACTCTAATAGCTTATATAGCTGCTTCCTTTTATGCTGAGGCAATTTCTTCTTAAATTCTTTCCTTAATTTATTTTTGATGAGGCGCCCTCCATTTGCTAGGAGCAGCCTTATTATTAGAGGGTAGGAATCCGAGGAGGTGGAATAGACAATAAGATATAAGTAGGACATGCCGGCCCATTATTTATTTAGTTACTAAGTAACTGTTGTTGTCTGCTGTATGTCAGACACTGCTGTGTAGTGAGGATAAAAGATAAACAATAGACACGTGAAGCCTACATGCCCATGGGGGAAATAGAGACCATAAAACAATAAATAGGATAACTTCAGATTACAATAAGTGCTATAAAGAAAATAAATTTGCGTGACCTGGAGTCTGTGGAGCATGAACAATTTCTTTGGAACAGATGATGAAGGAAGGACTCTGTGAGAAGAAACCATTTTAAATAAAATTAGAATCATACAATGGAGTCAATCATATGACAAGGGGGTCAGACAATTCAGGCAAAGGGAATAAAGCCATATGGATTCAAATTGTTTACAACAAGAGAATGCATGTTAGTGTGGGTATGATGTGGGTTTGGGGTAGGAGAGTGATACCAGATGAAGTTACAGAAATAGGGTTAAATCTCAAAAGCACATGGTAAGCAACAGAGAGTCTTTACAAAGTGATGTGATAGAATGGCTAATATTGGTACGCAGATTCCCTGAGATCTCTATGTCCATTTCTGTGCATAGGTCAGCTTCAGCATGCTTTCCTTTGAATAGCTAATGCCTGGACTTTCTTAGAGGAACCTCCCTAAGTGGCTAGAGCCTGAATGGTTCACACTGCAGAGAAATATCTGAACATTTATGTCTATGACCTCCACAGCCAGTCAGTCCTTAGATAATTCGAGGGTGCAACCTCTAATTGAACACTGAGGGACAGTTATCTCTCTGGAGTTCTTCTTTGGAATAAGGTTGAAAGGAACCCCACTGGGACTTTGTGATCACACCCTTGCCCAGATCTCTTCCTGTCTGTTCTGCTTTCCCAGTTCCCTAGGAACATTGCCATATAAAATCATTTGCATACCAAACGTAATGTCAGTCTACATCTGGGAAACTCAAAATCTGACAGTTGGAAGATTTTGGAGAAATCTAAAGAGAAGGACAAAGCTAACTAATGTTTTAAAAATATCACAGTGGCAGCTGTGTGAAGAATGATAATGGCAGCTGGGGGAAGCCAGGGAATATGGGACAAAGGTAAGCAGGCCGTTTTGATGGTCTGAACTAGATAGCAAGCTACAATACAAGTTGCCTAAAGTTCTTTAAGAGAACTCTGAATCGGAGCCACTGTCATAAATGATCCTTGAGGTATAAAACTAATAAACTGTATTTCTTTATACCAGTCTAGAAATCAGGAAATAAATGTGCTTCATTACTGTTTAATTTGTTGGTACCCACACTTCTATTTTGAAATAAGTTTCTGTATTAGGGGATGTGCTCAAAATTTTGTGCTGAGGATTTGGCCATTGGAAATGTTTGGAAAGCACTTGTTTTAGACACCAAGCAGCTTTATGTTCTCTATTAACATGCGGTCTATTCTTGGTAATTGGAATGCTTTTCTTGCATGTGTGTCTCTAGTAAAATGCCAGCCTTTAATCCTTCATTTTGAGGAAGGAGATTTAATTATGTGGGTGCTTCTATGGGTTGGTTATTTTGAAGAATGAGACTATTGTTTTTGTTTTTTTCCCCCCACAGAAATGTACAGCTAGTTGTAGGGGTAGGTCTGATAATTCTCCTATTTTCTTAGGATAAGAAAATTAAAAGTGCTCCAGATGCTTTAAGTATAATTTTCCATCTACCATAAATTTAATTCAGAATGTTTTTCTCATACAAGGTCAGGGCATTAGTGCTCATTAAGGACTATATACATGCACAGCTCGAGAATTCATCAGAAAACCAATCAGTTGTTTGAACTCAAAGTCTGTAAAAAAAATTGTGAGCTGACTTTTTCCCTGCACTCAGCAACCCATTGCCACCTTCTCCAGCAGATATCATTATTTTAAAATGTAGACTCTATTATTCAGGTATGGTCTAGCCTACAGATCAGAGACAATTGCCATCTGAGAGATGGTTTGTTACTCATAGTTTCCAAGAGGAGGGATGTGCCATCATGCCATGCAATGCAGGACCACATGGGGAAGCGCCAGGGTCAGGTAGGAGGCACAAATGGCAAGAAGATGTGGCAAGAGCCTTTACTGTGGTTTTCTCAGGAAAGGAAAGGCAGGGGACCAGGTTTATGATTGGCAAGTTTGAATAATTTCAGGCAGTCCTAGGGTAGGGTTTTTTCTACTTGTCTGCTACCTGGTGCTGGTATTTTTAGGAAAAAAAAAATAGTGGCTCAAGAGCCAGATGAGAGACTTTGGGGTGTCCAACCTTTTGGCATCTCTGGACCACATTAAAAGAAGAGATTTCTTGGGACACACATTTAATACACAAACACTAAAGAAAACTGATGAGAAACAATGGATTTAGTAAATTTATGATTTTGTGTTGGGCTGCATTCATAGCCATCCTGGGCTGCATGTGGCTGGTGGGCCACGAGTTGGACACCCCTGCTAGGGTATGAGCTTTGAACTTATTGATTTGCAGGCAAGCTCATCACTCTGTCTACAGATTGACTAGCTCTGGGAATGTTAGTCTCTCCTGTGATAGAATGAAAGAAGGAAATAAAGAAGAGAGAGAGAAGAGAAATGAGAAGGAAATAAAAGGGAGTGAATGAATAGAGAAAGAAAAAGAATGAAAAGGAGAAGGAATAGAGGGGATAGGGAAGGAGGAAGGATGAAGAAAATAAAGAAAACCCATTTCACTTGCACTAATTCTTAAGTTAGGGATGCCTTTAATATGATAGCTTTATAACAACTTTAAAAGTTATCTTAACTACCTTCATTCTTACCTAGATTGAGTGATTTAACAGTGAAAAAGTGTAGCTAAGTAGATTTAAGACTACTTAATAACTACATTTTGAAAAAGTGGCTCTATTGAAAATAAATTGAATGTATTTCAACTTAAGTATTTGCCTAATTCCTTTTTGTAAATTGTGTATGCTGGAATGGTTTTTCCCTTAAACAAATAATGGAGATTTTTAGAAGGCAATAACTGAGAACTTGCCAGGTATTTAAGAGAGAATCTGAAACTCATGTTTATGGTAAATTATGGAGAAATTATTTTTAAAAACATTTTGTGCTGCTTTCATTTTGTATTTTTTCTTTTATTGGATCAAGACTGTGTACATGGGTTTAAATAGCACCATTTAAATATTGTAAATATTCTAGGTTTTATAAGCATTACGATTTGCTTGTGAGGTCACCTTGGGCTTTGACTCTACTGAAACTTTTGTTACTACATGAAAAACTTCCTATGTATTCATTTCCCCTCATTTATTCATAATCTGAAATCAGTAAGCATGTCCGATAGACTTTTCCAAACTCATCACATAAGATGCCCTCCTTCTGGGTAGTCTACATCCAACTTCCCCACACCAGCAACCCCAGTCAGAACACACCTTAATCCTTCTGTTATTTTCCACTTAGAGTCCCTGCCAAAGGTGACTGCTGGAAGCTGACTCCTTGGACAGCAAGCTCTGGATAGTCTCTACTTGTTCTCCTTTGAGTGTTTTTCATTTATTTGCACTTTTTTTTTTTTACTTCTATTCCTGTGACTGGTTTCTCTTCCTACCACTGTTCTTCAAAATTCTTGCTTATAATGGGGTAAGTGATGTATTTGTTTAGTACTGGGTATTTTTTTTTTTGAAAAAAAAAAAAGATATGCTACACAGGAAGATGCACAGGTAAAAATATGACTTGATGTAAGTGATTTCATTTTTAAAGCTCCCAGACCCTTTATAACTCTTTGTTTATACCTAACATCTAATATATACCTTCTTTTATTCAATGATAAAACTTTTCCTTACCTTCTTCTAGCATCAAAATAAATTTCCAGAACTTTTTGATGGTAGTAAGAATATAGAGTTATATATCAAAGGTCCTGACTTCAAAATAAACTTTGCCTTTACAAAACTATTAACCTCAGGCAATTAATTTAACTGCTCTGAGTTTTAGTATTTTAATCTGTTAATGAGACATATATTGCCATCTTGACATAGATAAAAATTTTAAAAATAAAATATAGAAGTATTTTATAAAAAGTTAAGTGACTCACAAATACTACCTCTGCCTTCTTCTTCTTCTTTTTTTTTTTTACTTTAAAAATATTTTAATTGTGCCCTGGCTGATGTGGCTCAGTGGATTGAGTGTGGGCTGTGAACCGAAGGGTTTCCAATTCCATTCCCAGTCAGGAGACATGCCTGGGTTGTGCGCATGAGAAGCAAGGTGTGCGCCCCCAAACACTGATCTCTCTCTCTCTCTCTCTTTCTCCTTCCCTCTCCTCTCTCTAAAAATAAACAAATAAAATCTGTAAAATTTTCCTAAAAATATTTTAATTGTAGTAAAATACACATAGCATAAAATTTACCACTTTACCCATTTTGTGGTGTTAATTACAGTCACATTGTTGTGCAGCCAATCAAAACTCTGTTCATTTTGCAAAACTAAAGCTATATCCACTAAACAGCAACTTATATGCCTTCTCAGAATATTTGTAAATTAATTTCTGATAAATGCTTTACAGTTAAAAGATGCTATCTTTACTGTAGATTGAGGATTCACTCTGTAGGATGATTTTGATGGGCATAGAACAAGTTTACCTTGGTGATTAAAAGCTCCAATTCTGACTTCATTTACCATTCATTCATTTTGACTATTTTTGTTTCATATCTATGCTTGTCTTATTACACACCAGTCAAAAGAATATCCTTATTGCTGAAATGAGATCATGTGTCCCTCAGCTTGAAATCCTCTTTGGTGACTTTCTGGTCTTCTGAGAATAAGACAAAAGTCTTTAATATGCCCTATCAGACCTTGCAAGCTATGGTTCAAGCTTATTTCTTCAGTTCCATCTTCTAATGATTTCTGTCATATGCTTGTTCAGCCTCATGAACTTCTGATTCCTGGGGAAGGGATCCAGCTCTCTTCACAGGTTCTTTTTGGTACATATACCTGTGAAACATTTGCCATCCCCTTCACTTCAGGCCATTCCAAGAATGTCTGGGAGAAGGGTCAGAGTATTTCATGAGGTCAACCTGAGATCATCTTGTAACAACAAAACTCCACTATTTCATATTACATTACCAGTTGGGTCCAGAACAGCTAATAAAACTTTCATGGAATGAGGTGTTAATGGAGTACAGAGAGACAGTACAAGTTATTATAATGTTTAAAACTACCAAATGGCAACAGAAGTTGAAATAACACTTACGATATGAGGGGACTTTATGTTTGAACATAGACCAAGAGCCCAAACTCTATTGACAATTGCAGCCAGCTGCAAGAAGTAGTACTGTTCTAAAATGCTGAGGAAAACTCTTCTGAGGACAGCATAAAAATGACCAATTGTTTTAACTTTTTCTCTTGTTTAAAGCATTGACTTTTTATGTTAATAAATATCCCTGAAGACATTTTTTTTAATGGTGGATAATGCCATTCACTTTGTAATTCCTTCTTTTTAAGTGTGGATGACAGCCAACCAAACCAAAGAAACAATACTAAGGTATTTCCATTAAGTGCAACCCACACTAGGGGAAATTGAGGTTTACTATTATTCCACCTTGTGACACGAATGACTTAAGTTTCTTTGCACAGTAAGAGAGAGAGAGTGGTCCAGTGTATTAATACCATGAGAAAGGTAAATGCTTTATACTCTGGAAAACCATCTGTGCTGAGGTTTAGCAACACTATTAAAACAGAAAAATCAGAATGGAATGTGTAAAAATCTAGTTATTGTGGTCAACTATTTTTATATTCTTTACTGTTACTTCTTTATAGAGGAGTTATCCATTCCAAAGGAATTATACGCTGCTTGTCAGAACAACTTAAGTTCATGGAGATACAGAGGCAGACAGAAGGAAGTCTAGAATATTTTCTTCAGGCAGCTAACTTTAACTTCCTGATTTATATTAGCAGACTTGGTTGACAGTTATCATGCTGGTTAAACCACATCCAAATTTTTGACACAGTCATGGAAAGTAAAGACACATTACTTCTAATTAAACTTAAAATGATGAAACTGGTAGATTTTTAAGGACTTTAAAACTATATTTTATTTATTAATCCACAGTAATTAATTATTGACCATTGAAATACTTCACAAAGGAGCTAGAGATTATTTTTATTCAGTACCTGATTTTTTTCAATCCAACAATTTTTAAGAAATGAAGATTAAATTGGGTATGGAATGATACTATTTGTAATAGTTATGATTCATTTTTGTCAGTTCTAAACTAAATTTTAGTATCAAATATATTCTTTTAAAGAAGTAGCTAATTGTTGTGATTTCCTATAGTCTGTTAAGAGGTTAGTAATTTCAAGGCTTTTAATCTAAAAATCCATCATTAAAGGTTCTGGATTTGAGGGAATAACTGGTTCAAGGGTCAAGTCCATGCTACTCAATATGGTAGACAGACCTCTCCCAGACACTCCAGCCCATCTTGCCAGACATTGCAGTGTTCCCCACCCTTTATAACACAGAAGTAACAACTTGCTTGTGATTTTTAATCTGTGTCTTATGCTTCCTGAATACAAAATTCTGTTTATCTCCCCTGTTTGGGTTTTCCCATTTTTACTGCCATCTCATCACATCACTGAAAATAAATTGGGATTGAAAATAGTGTCAACAAATTAAATGAGAACTTGGAAAATACAATGAAAGTTTTACAACTCCTCACAATAGCAAGAATGTGGAGTAAAATCAAAAGAAAATGAAACAAGCAATTTGTGCTTTATATGATGCACAAAAGCTAAAGTCCTCTGAAATTTCCTTCTTAATACAATATGTGCATAATGTCACTGAACTTGATGCGCTACTTTCAAGATTAAATGAGAAAATTATGTAAATCCAGTTCATTGTTTGGTGTAGTATAAAACTTGAAGTTATCTTGGATTGGTCACATTTCTTTCAACCCTATATCTTATGTATCAGCAAAGCAGGTTGATTCTGATGTCAAAATATGTCTTTGGAACTATCATTTCTCAATACTCTGGACAAATGAACAACAAATGCAAGTGACTTCTAACTACATACTTTTTATTCACTCTTTTGTTCTCTCACTCCCATGGCACCTCAAAAAAGTTGGTTTACAATATTTCACCTTTTCAAGACCTAAAATTATTTCCTTCAAAGTAAAAAGCAGTTTACATGATATACAATAGAATATTATTCAGCCATGAAAAAGAAGGGTGCCCTGACATTTGCAACAACATGAATGGACCTTGAGAACCTTATACCGAGTCAAACAGAGAAAGACAACTACAGTATGATATCATCTATACATTAGAATCTAAAAAAATCTAAACTTGCAAAAAAAAAGAGTAAAATGGTATGTATCAGGGCCTGGGGGATGGGGAATAGAAAGGATGTTTAAGCGTACAAACTTGCAACAAGTGGTAAATAAGTGCTACAGATCTAATGCACAGTATTGTGAATATACACAATAATATAGCATTGTAATTATCAAACTTGCTAAGGCACTAAATCTTAATTATTCAAACTACTTAAAAGAAATAATTATGTGACACATATCGATGCTAATTTTTACTACAATGGCAATCCTTTAAAATATGTAAGTGTATCAAATCAACATGCTGTACACCTTATATTTACCCAGTGCTATATGCCACTCTAATTGTGTGCTGAAATCTTCCGTGAAGCTGGCTGGAATTCTCAATTTCTGTCTCACTTGTCCAGGTTAGCTCTCTCCAGGATTTTTTCTCTCCAATCACAGAGTGGAAATGAGACAGGTTTCCCAACTCCCTTATATCTGAAGCCCTTACCAATGTCTTATTTGTTTATTTTTTTTGATGCACAGGTAGGCAAGATTACTCCCAGGTTCCTACCCTTAAGGTACTGAGGCACTTTTGCTCCTTTATGAATGCCCAATTGTTGTTTAAGAAAGAAGGGAAAAGTGAGAAGTGAGGAACCACTTAGGCCTCTATGATTCTGAGATAACTCTTCCTGAGGTGCTATATTCAACAGTCTCACTTTGGTCATACCACACTTTTGGCCAATGAATAGTACCCATGAAGCAAGACTGAAAGTAGTGTAATGTGAAAAATTGTGAATTTCAGGCCAGAATGTTTGTTCAGTTCCAGGTGCCCATAACGAATGGTTGGAGGGAAAAAAAAAGACATTTTGATCTCTAGTTAAGAGATGAGCTCTAAACATCTTTCTGAGGTCTGACTTCAGGGTAATGTTTTGTTTTGTTCTGTGTTTGTGGGTAGGCTAGTACATGTTTAACATGACAGTGGGTTGTGTTAAAAATGAGGGATACATAATACAATTGAATAAAGAAAATGGAAAGGAACAAAGTCAATAAGCAGGCAAGCATTCATGCCTCAAACAGCAGGATCAACACTACTATGTGACAAAGTATTAGAGAAGGAAAGAAATGCACAATATAAAGAGAGTTATTTTGCAATAATAAATGGAACCATCAATATTGAAGATATGTGTTCAAGTGCTAAATGATATATAAAAATATGTAAAGTTAAAACACTTAAAATACAGAAATGGCAGATGCACAATAGCAGTAGAGCTTGGTCAGCACCATCCCTGCAACATAAAATAAGTAAACAAAAAAATAAATACGTAAAAGATCCTAATTTTAAAGAGTAGGCAGTAGGTTTTGGTCACATAACATATTGCAGAAATGAGTTATATAGTGTGAAATCAGCCACCAAAATATCAATTGGAAAATATTTACTAGAGCCTCAATATGACAGGTTCTTATTATCTTGAAAATATTTGCTCATTTTGTGCCTGGATCTAAACAGTATTTATACAAAGAGTGATTGGTCTCAGTGAGCAAAACTGAGAAAATTGAAATGACTGATGGGAATGTTAACATTTGGAACATCGTGCTGGTTAATATACTTTTGCAATGCTTAAAGGAATTGGAGAGTGAAGTATATGAAGAATTGAGGTCATTTCCCTTATAAATTTGGAAGCTTGAAGAACTCACAAAAATAGAGAGATTCCTTTGACTTCGCTGTTGCAAGCCAAGAAATAGCCTTACCAATTATCAGAAATAAAGGAGACTGTGAGGAGATAACGTAATAATTTATGAGCTTTTCTTATAATTTGGTAGAAACATGACCCAAATGCAGAAATAGTCATTCACAAGCATTAAACAAATGTGATTTGTTCATTTTTGATACTGAGGAGTTAAATGGATACACTTCAGCAGACTACTCAGAAAATATCTGTTTGAAATTTATCCCTGAGCTCTGTGACCAAGAAACGAGTTTGTAATTTTAATGAAGGAATACTGTTTTTTCAGTTCAAAAAATCCTGTCCAGTATTTAGATCCTTAAACATGTGCTTATAATTGGGCATCGAACAGTTTTTTAATCAATACAAACATTAGTTACTTCATTCCTTTTTTTCTTTTTTCTTTTTTTTACCAGATTGAGCACCTACTGGATGGCGAGGATTGTGCTGCTTTTAAAAAGTACACATGAATGTCACAACAACTCAGAGTTTCAGGAGTATACTTTGGATGAGAAAATTCATGTTCAGAGATATTAATTAAACTGCCCAATATCACAATGCTAGCAAATGGAACAATATATATAGTTCTTAAAACAAATGCAACACTTTTCTATTACATCATGCCGTATCGTTTTAAACATATATTATTTCAATCGATAGGTTTTCATTGACTGCCTACAATTTGTCATGCTCTACTCTTGATACTAAAAGAGAGAAATACAACAAAGTGCTTTTTCTTATGATTTCATTGTCTAGTGGAGAGAATTTACATAAACACATATTTTGGGCTGCATGGAAATTTGGCTTTGGCCTTAGTACTCCCTTTTTGGGAATTCCTTATAAGTTGAGAAAATAAATTAACAGTGAAATGCCACTACAAAATTTCATGATGGAGAAAGACTCCAAAATATCTATGAATATCTATAATAAATTCCCTTAAGTTCTTATAATTAAAAATTGTAAGCATACAATTTTTGAAGTTAGAGAAAAATGACATACTAAAATCCATATTTTGTTTTCATTTATCAAACTTCAAAACAGAATTTTCACAAGTGATTTAGGAATAGACTTCTTGATGATTTTAAGCCTATACAGGCGATGCTTTTGAGTAAAGTCTTATTGAAATGACTTCAATAGAATGTCAGGCATTTTCTGTGGATGAAGATTAAATAATTTTTATTTTAACCCAAGCTATAAGTTCTAAGTAACAAAATTTTATCATAAGGCACCTTGCTGAAATAATATCCTTGATTTAAATATGCTATGCATACCAACAAAAAAGTTAGAAGTTATTAAATTGTGTTTTTATTAATTAAATAATCATACATTTAGACATAAAGATACTGCCATTTTAAAGTTTTATTATGCCAACAAAACTATTACTGAATCAGTATTTATCTTATTTTTATAATCACACATTTAGCTGTAAAGATATAATCATATATATATTACAAGTTTTACTATGATTAGTTAATGAAGAATTTAATTATTCTTCTGCTTGTTGAGAAGTTTCTAGGTCTCACATAGCTAATGAGGGAGTGGATATGAATGATGAACTACTTATGAAATGGGAATCATCGAAGCAAATGTACAATTGCAACTGACAGTGAAACGAATGTGGCAAGGGCTAGGAGTGACATGTAAAGAAGGAGATGATGATTTTTTTAACCTTTCAGTTTTATGTTAGAAAAGTAATTATAACACAGAAGATGTAACAGAATTACTGCCCTTGTGCAGGGAAATAGTGAGCTAATGTTATCAATTACTTAATCCAAAAGAAAAATCTACATGACAAAAAAAAGTTGATGCTTTGTCCTATATCAGATGTTCAAACAAGATGGAATAGAAACCATTACATTTGTTAGAAGATTGAATTAAAGAAAGATTTACCACTGTACTCTGCCAATAACAGTACTAAATTTCAAAGCAGCTTGCTCATAGAGAACTCAGTTTATTTATTAGAACCAGCTGAAGAAATAACCAAATTAATGTGACTTGATCACCGAACTATTTCTTACATTGTGTCTGCTCTAAGGAGGCTCCCAATGTTTTGCTTCACAGAAACTGCTGAAGTTAGTGTGCATGGAAGGGAAGCTGAGATACAGGTGGGAATTTGGTGATTTGTTGTATTGAAGCCAATTGAACTTCTCCATTGCTATATTTCTAGAGCCAATATTAAGAGAATTTTTTAAAATTTGAATATGTGATTGTGATACTGAGCACAAAGACAATACACATGCTGCACCCATGGCACTGAACTAGGAGAAGCAGTTTGTTTACAGATTTGTGCTCCTGCCTAAACTCTGAACTACGGCTAAGTCCTATTGTCTTTTCACTGTGTTGAGGCAAGAGACTAGAACTAGTGAAGTCTCTTGTAGCAGGGGCCACAGTGAATGTTTGTATTTGTGGGGTCTAATCGGTTATCAACTTGTGATAACTCCCTAAGAAACATCCCAAGAGAATAGCTTTATTGTCCTCAAAGAACACTTTTACTAATTATTACTAAGTCATTTTTTAGTTATTGCAGAATTTTTATGTCTACAATGGGAAAGATGTGCCACTGATGTGTTACAGAGGTACAGGGGTTCATAGGAGACAGGAAAAGTACCTGAAATGATTCTTTGGGGAGGATGCTGAGAGGTCAAAGGTGATGAAACTGCTGAAAAACCTGAGGGCAAATAGTGATATATTGTGATATTGAAAGAAATTTTGATCTGAGCCAGGGAACTATAAAAAAACAACTAAACAAAAATATTCCTGACATATTTTACAGATATAGAACAAACATTTCAGAAATTTATATGGAACCATAAACTACCCCAAATAGCTGCAGCAATTTTGAGAAAGAAGAACAAAGCAGGAGGGATCACGATACCTGATATCAAACTGTATTACAAGGCCACTGTAATCAAAACAGCCTGGTACTGGCATCAAAACAGGCACATAGACCAATGGAACAGAACAGAGAGCCCAGAAATAAACCCAAGTCTTTATGGTCAATTAATATTTGACAAAGGAGGCAGGAGCATAAAATGGAGCAAAAACAGCCTCTTCAACAGATGGTGTTGGGAGATCTGGACAGCTACGTGCAAAAAAATGAAACTCGATCACCAACTTACGCCATACACGAAAATAAACTCAAGATGGATAAAAGACTTAAATATAAGTCGTAACACCATAAAAGTCCTAGAGGAAAACATTGGCAGGAAAATCTCAGACATTCCATGCAGCAACATCCTCACAGACATGTCCCCAAAAGCAAGGGACATAAAGGAAAGAATAAACAAGTGGGACCTCATCAAAATAAAAAGCTTCTGCATGGCTAAAGAAAACGGCACCAAATTACAAAGAGAACGAACAGTATGGGAAAACATGTTTGCTAATGATACCTCAGACAAGGGCCTGATCTCCAAAATATATAAAGAACTCACACGACTCCACTCCAGGAAGACAAACAACCCAATTAAAAAATGGGCAAAGGACTTGAACAGACACTTCTCCAAGGAAGACATACAGAGGGCCCAGAGACATATGAAAAGATGCTCAGCATCACTAGCCATCAGAGAGATGCAAATTAAAACCACAATGAGGTACCATCTCACACCAGTCAGAGTGGCCAACATAAACAAATCCACAAACAAATGTTGGAGAGGATGTGGAGAAAAGGGAACCCTAGTACATTGTTGGTGGGAATGCAGACTGGTGAGGCCACTGTGGAAAACAGTATGGAATTTCCTCAGAAAACAAAAAATGGAACTGCCCTTTGACACAGAAATTCCACTGCTGGGATTATACCCAAAGAACCCTGAAACACCAATCCAAAAGAACCTGTGCACCCCAATGTTCATAGCAGCACAATTTACAATAGCCAAGTACTGGAAGCAACCGAAGTGCCCATCAGCAAATGAGTGGATCCAAAAACTATGGTATATTTACACAATGGAATTCTATGCAGCAGAGAGAAAGAAGGAGCTTATACCCTTTGCAACAGCATGGATGGAACTGGAGAGCATTATGTTAAGTGAAATAAGCCAGACAGTGAGGGACAAATACCATATGATCTCACCTTTAACTGGAACATAATCAATAGAAGAAAAAAGGAAACAAAATATAACCAGAGACATTGAAGTTAAGAACAATCTAACAATGGTCAGGGGGGAGTGGGGAGGGGACAGTGAGGAGAGGGGATTACAGGAACTACTATAAAGGACACATGGACAAAATCAAGGGGGAGGGTGGAGGTAGGGGAGGGAGGTGGGTTCAGCTGGGGTGGAGTGGAGGGATGGGGAGAAAAGGCACACAACTGTAATTGAATAACAATACAAAATTAAAATTTAAAAAAAAAGGAAAAAAATATTCCTGATAAAATACTATTACAGTCACCTAAAAATGTACATAATCTTCTTTCAGCAGTGCAAACAACTCCAAATGGGGGATTGGTTTGATGAAATTATAGGAATTAAAAAACAGATAAATCTTTACATTGATGATGAAAAATCTTCAAATTTAGTGGCATTGTTACCATCAATGTAGCCTACATTGACAGAATTACCTGAAAATATTTACACACCCACATACCAAACGCACTTGGAAATGAGTGGAAGAATTATGTTTCCTAACTGAAATTTTAAATTGATAGCATTTTTATTTTGTGAAGCTGTAACCATAATTACCTTTTTGGGAGATGTTTCAGGTTTTTCCTCAAGTCCCATAAGTTTGTTCTATAATGGTATTAGTTAGCTCCCCCCAAATATTGACTTTAACATTCAACTATTTGGAACTCATCTAAAAAGTGTATTGAGGGCACATCTATAATTATAATGTGGTGTGACAATTTTAGTAATAGAGGCTTTTCACACAATGTTACCGGGTGGTGATGTAGTAGGGACTGGAGTCTGGAGTGTGGCATCAAGAAAACTTCTAAACAAGTGTTGTGGGTAACAGTTCGCCAAGTTACAAAATCATTTTTATGATAGTTTTTGAAGAAACAAAAAATAGATAATGATAACCAATTTGACAGAATGTTAAAATAGTTAATATAATTTTAAGTACAACTAATAAAATTATGTTCCTTTTGAACAGGTATCAATTGTCTTCTATGTTTGAAATTTGAATATGTGATTATAATACTGATTGTTCTGTAAAGCCAATCAAATATATATTACAAAAATAAATGTATATATTTAATGTAAAATATGTAATACATTGTATCTGAATATTTACATGAATGTTTGATCTTACCATTTAAGAAAATAGGACAGTCCTATTTGTGCTAATTATGAATAACCGAAGATTACACATTTACTTGCACATTCCAGAAAATACTATTTTTTTAATTTTCTTATTTATTCTTTCTGAGCTCAAAAATAAGTTTGTTTTTCTTATGATCCTTGGAATTGACAGGAATTGTCTGCAAATTAAAACTAGATAAATGGTACTGTGATGTCTTCTCTTTATTAATTAAAGAAGTTTCTATCTGCTTTCTTCTACAGAAAGTGGCTCAGTGGATTGAGTGCCATCCTGCAAACCAAAGGGTTGCTGGTTCAATTCCCAGTCAGGGCACATGCCTGGGTTGCAGGCCAGGTCCCCAGTGAGGGGTGTTTGAGAGGCAACCACACATTGATGTTTCTCTCCCTTTCTTTCTCCCTCCTTTCCTCTCTCTCTAAAAATAAATAAATAAAATCTTTTAAAAAATATTTTAAAAAATTTATGGGAGGGAAACGGACTGCTGAATGGACCAGATTACTTCCAATCATAATCCCATAGTCCTCGTCTATGTGAAAACAGGCCAGCCAGAGTGGCCAGGAGTAGCAGTCCTCTATCTTCATCTATTCAGTAGAGAAAAGAGGGAAGTAGTCCTCTGCTCTTTGCCAGTCCAAAGCTCTCTTCAGGAACTAACTGTGAAACAATGTAGAGATTAATTATGTGATTTGCTACTTGAAGGAACTTTACAATGCTCAGTAGGAGAAACGAATTGCATGGATCTAACCTAGTTCTTCCAGTGAGAGGATTTACAATAACATTTTGTATGTAAACCAATGTTTTCCTCTTGACCTCAGCTTTTGAATACATTATAATTCCAAACCCTTTCAGACTTTATCCAAAGTGGAGTCACCTGGTTTACCTATATCTCCTCTTTACTAATTTGCATATGATTTTTCTATAGTAAGGAAAAGACACAATAATTAGGGCTTCTGGGAGTAAGTGTTCTATCCAGTGTTTCATCATACTCCAACTATATTCTTGATTTGCTTCACTTCTCTAGTGATTAGAATATAATCATTTTACAGTTTCCCTCCTTTTTATTTTGGCTATTTCTCTTTAAGCTCTTATGACCTCTATGTGTTTCTTGAATACAGCGACTTCACACATTATATTTCTACTAACCAAACACTGATGGCATGCCCTTGTCCAAAACAATACATTTCTATGTTCTCCCTACTACCTTACTACACTAAGCTGTAAATAGATTTGCATTATTTCCCTGCATATCAATAAGATGAGTAAACCCTTGTAACAAGCCAGGCTTCATTAAAACACATTCTCTTTACCCATACTGCTTTTCTTAAGAAACAACAAAATTATTTTTGAGGTAAATTAAGCAGAGAGATAATAAATAGCAGCAATAAACAACTTATTCTAATACTTCCCAGTGCTGTATATTTTCTTTTCTCATTTCTAAAGCTCCCTCTCCATACATATAATATGCTATGTATTTCAAGCTTTTTTTCAAGTATGTTAAGATCACTTAACATGAAGTAAAGCAAAGATGTTATTGATATTATATTTAGCTCAGAAGGTGTTCATTGTTTATTACTGATTAAAAGTAAAAGATGATGGTACGTTAGTTCAAATGCAAAAGTTTTACCCTTAAAAAAGTATGATACTTACAGGTGTGAAGTGACATCTCATTGTGGTTTTAATTTGCATCTCTCTGATAGCTGATAGAGATGCTGAGCATCTTTTCATACGTCTATGGGCCCTCTGTATGACCTTCTTGGAGAAGTGTCTATTTAGGTCCTTTGCCCATTCTTTAATTGGATTGTTTGTCTTCCTGGTGTTAAGTTGTATGAGTTCTTTATATATTTTGGAGATCAAACCCTGGTCTGATATATCACTGGGCAATGCCTATTAAAATACCAATGGCATATTTCATAGATCTAGAACAAGTATTTCAAAAATGTATAGGGAACCATGAACAACCCCAAGTAGCCTCAGTAATCCTGAGAAAGAAGAACAAAGTAGGAGGGATCACAGTATCCAATATCAAACTATACTACAAGGGCACTGTAATCAAAATAGCCTAGTACTGGCATAAGAAAAGACACATAGTTCAATAGAACATGATAGAGAATCCAGAAATAAACCCAAGCCTCTATGGTCAATTAATATTTGACAAAGGGGGCATGAGCATACAATGGAGTAAAGACAGACTTTCCAATAAATGGTGTTGGGAGAACTGGACTGGCACTCATTAATAAATCAACAAACAAGTGCTGCTGAGGATGCAAAAAGGGAATGGTAGTGCACTCTTGGTGGGTGTGAATGCAGACTGGTGCAGCCACAGTGGAAAACAGTATGGAATTTCCTTAAAAAACTAAAAGTGGAACTGCCTTTTGACCCAGCAATTCATCTGCTGGGAATACCATATTTTTCAGACCGTAAGATGCATCTAGGTTTTAGAGGAGGAAAATAGGAAAAAAAAATTGAAGCAAAAAATGTGGTAAAATATTTAATAACATAATATTTTACCAGTGTAAATGTAAGCTACGTTCGGACTATAAGATGCACCCCCATTTTCCTCCCACATTTTTTGGGGAAAAGTACGTCTTATAGTCTGAAAGATATGGTATACCCTAAGAATCCTGAATCAACAATTCAAAAGAACCTATGCACCCCCGTGTATATAATGGTGCAATTTACAATGGCCAAGTGCTGGAAACAGCCTAAGTGCCCATCAGTAAATGAGTGGGTGAAAAAACTGTGGAACATTTACATAACGGAATACTACACAGCAATAAAAAAGAAGGAGCTTCTACATTTTGCATAAGCATAGATGGAACTGGAAAGTATTATGCTAAGTGAAATAAGCCAGTCGGTGAAACACAAATACCATATGATGTCACCTATAAGAGGAATCTAATGAACAAAATAAACTAATGAAGAAAATAGAACCACAATCATGGAAACATGGAACAGACTGAAAGTGATAAAAGGGCAGGAGGAGGGGGGATAAAGGTGGAAAGAAGGGGAAGGGACTAATCAAAGCATATATATGAAGGACCCATGAATGTGGACAAGAGTGTGGGAATTGACCGTGGGAGCAGGGTGGGGGGACGGAGGAGGGCAAGGCAGGAAAAATTAGGACAACTGGAATAGAATAACAATAAAAATGATTTAACAACAAAAAAAGAAAGTACTCATTAAGTTAATTTGGTTTTTCAGTAAATATGAGATTGTTTTTAGTGTAAATTTGTAAAGAATAAATTTCCATGACAATGAAAAAAAGTGTGATACTTAATTTTACAACTGCACCCTATTTGGAAAGGCTGCTACAGCATGAATGCTTTTCTCTAAATCACAGTGCCATTATTTCCAGACAGCATAACCTGTAGTAATTAGTTTTGCATCTTTTTGTGAAATCCGTTGAGAGCAGGTCAGTGGATAATGAATGTGAATCAGAAAATATTCAACACATTCATTTTTAAACAATTCTTCACAATGACTAGTTGGTTCTGTAATGGTCCCCGCTGACCAAGGGCAGCACAGGGGTCCTGGATGCCTCCCCGGGCTCCCCAGTGCTAGATAATGTGAATCAGGTTCCGGCATGTTATGTTAATATTTCAGCCTTTTCTCTTGTTAGGCATGATATAATATAATTTCAATCATTATAGTCAAGTAACTAGTTAGTGACTTATATTTTGTGGTCACTTAATGGGGAATTTTCTTTAAATAAAAAATGTAAGTGTATAATATAAGTAATAAGTAATAAAATTTATGATTCTAGAAAGTCTTAAGAAACATGTCTTATTTAATACACATTTGTTTATTTTGTACAGTTGTGTGATGGCAGGGCAATTTTTTCTTTCAAAATAGCATTTCTCATCCTGTTTTTAGCCTCCATCCTAACTCAGAGGTGTGGTGGGATGAGACATTTCATTATCTAGGTAAAAGGTTAGCAGGGGAAGGTCTATTAGCCACTACTTAAGGTTGGACCTGGTATGGGCTACTTGATGTTTATGCCAGTTGCAAGTTTTAGGAGATCATTGCTGGGTCAACATGCTTATATTTGCCTTAAGGTGAATATGTAATTTCTTTCTGTAGTAAGCTATTATCCTCAATAGCTAAATCTAAGAACATGGTCATGGACAAAGAGTGGTAGTAGCATTTAATGTCCCAGATTCTCACTGAAGGAAGGTTAGTCAGCCAATTGGACAATACTGAAGAGAGTTCAAAGAGCATAATCCTATTCCTAGAAAGCCTATTCCTGGAAAGCATGGACGATCCAGTGTGTACATAAGAATCAGCTGAAGTGTTTGTTTCAGTGTATTGTCCCTCATACACCTTCTAGAAATTATGATTTAGTATATATAGTTTGGATCCTAGGGAACTGCATGTTAAAAATATTTTAGTCATGGCTGGTGTGGCTCAGTGGATTGAGTACTGGCGTATGAACCAAAAGTTTGCTGGTTCTATTCCCAGTCAGGGTACATGCCTGGGATGCAGGCCAGGTCCCCGGTTGGGGGTGTGTGAAGCAACTGGTCAATGTATCTCCGACACATAAATGTTTCTCTCCTTTCCTTCCTCCCTCCTTTCCCCTATCTATAAAAATAAATAAATAAAATCTCTTCAAAATATAATTTTAATTTTAGAGCTGTTTTAGATTTATGGAAAAATTGTAAAGATAGTACATAGAGTTCTTGTATATCCCGTATCCAGGAAACTGTGTTTTTACCAAGTAAACATTGATGACTCTAATGCATGTGTATTAAAACTCTGACATTGAGAAGCATTAGGTTACACTCTGGAGGAAGCAGAGTGGAGAGTGATTGGGTTTCAGCCACAACCTTACTATTGGAACAAATGTCCATGGGAACTTCTGGTAAAGATGGGGACATAGGTAAATATCACTCACTTCCTCACACAACCACATCAAAATTAGAACTAAACTATAGAACAACCATCACTCACAGGCATCAATAATCAGTTTGATTGGAAGTCTGACAACTATAGAATTAAAAACCACATCCATCCAGACTGGTAGGAGGGGTGAAGACATGGAATGAACTGATCCCACATACACATGTGACAGAAAAAATTTGAGAGGGATATCTTAGAAATGAGGATTACCAACCCATACCCAGGTGCCCCAGCCCAGGTTGCAGTGCTAGGAAGATAAGTCCACATAACTTCTGGCCACAAATACCAGATGGGATGAGTCAGTGGAAGAAACTGATGGAGTTCCAAGAATTTCCTCTTAAAGAACCCACACACTCACTTAGACTCACTCCCTCTAAGCCCCAGCACTGGGGTAGCAGCTTGAAAGGCACCAGTGGCACACAGGGAGGAACTGAAGTGTCTGGCATCAAAGCAAGAGCTCAGGAACTGCTTTCCCTAAGATAGAAAGGCAGGCAGAGACCATTGTCCCTTTCCTGAACTCTCCCCTACCTGGAACCACAGACCCAGCAGGCAGGTGCCATATCTGAGACTCCATCAACCTGGCTAAAGCTATTTGCCCTGACTGGGAGATCCCCTGAAACTCCAGCCTGCCCAACTTATAGGTCCACCCAGGCTGTTAACAGTGGCTATTCCATATGAATGGCTGGCTTTGGCTCATGCTTCACAACTTCTTGCATTCTCTCAAATAAGTAACAGCTGGCCTCAGCAAGCCCTTAGTCCCTGTACCTCTTGCTAAGTGGCTCCAGGCATGGCACTGGCAGCAGCCAGCCTAGATTCACAGCTTGGCTTTGCCTTGGAATCTCCAAGCCCGGCTGTTCCAAGTCGCAGCAATCTCAGATTGCTTTATAGTTCAGGCAGGGTAGCCCCCAGCAAAACACAAATAGGGCATAACCTTGGTCTGCCTCCCAGGAAACTCTGCATACCCAGTGGACAGTTATAGACCATGTCGAAGCACAACCACTTTGCCCCTACATAACTGATCCTCCATGGAAGGTGGAGGTTGGTGGTCAGTAGTCACAGACAGTCTTTGCAACTTATTGGCCTGGGTAAATCCCTCTCATTGAACTGCCAACAGCAACCAAGGCTCAACTGCCAGAGGAGGCACATGAAAGGAGCACCTCAGGTACCCAACTTGGGTGATTTGGGAGACTATGCCACTGGCCTCTACTGGAAATCTGCTACATTAGGTGATGCTACCAAGACAGGGAGTCACAGCAGCTCTCCGTAATACATAGAAACAAACACAAGGAGGCTGCCAAAGTGAGGAGACAAACAAACATGGCCCAAATGAAATAACCAATCAAAACTCTAGGAAAAAAAAAAAACTATACTGAATGGTGGTAAGCAATCTCTCGGATTCAGAGTTCAAATCACTGGTTATAAGAATGGTCAAAGAATTTAGTGAGCATCTCAGTAGCATAAAAACCGTCCAGTCAAAAATGAAGGATGCATTAATTGAAATAAAGAACAATTTACAGGGAAAGAACAGTAGAGTAGATGAAGCCAATAATCAAATCAATGAATGGAATATAAGGAAGCAAAAAACAACCAATCTGAACAAGAAGAAGAAAAAAGAATCCAGAAAAAGGAGGATAGTGTAAGCGGCCTCTGGGACAACTTCAAGAGGTCCAACATTAACATCATAGGGGTGCCAGAAGGAGAAGGGAATGAGCAAGAATTTGGAAATTGATTTGAATAAACAATGAAAGAAAAATTCCCTAATTTGGTGAAGGAAATAGACATGCAAGTCCAGGAAGCACAGATAGTCCCAAACAAGATGGGTACAAAGAGGATCACTCCAAGATACATCATAATCAAAATGCCAAAGGTTAAAGAAAACAAGAGAATCTTAAAAGCAGCAAGAGAAAAGCAGTTAGTTATCTTTAGGGGAATTCCCATACAACTATCAGCTGATTTCCCAAAAGAAACTTTGTAGGCAAGAAGGGAATGGCAAGAAATATTCAAAGTTATGAAAAGCAGGGACCTACACCCAAGATTGCTCTACCCAGCAAAGTTATCATTTAGAATCAAAGGGAAGATAAACAGCTTCCCAGATAAGAAAAAACTAAAGGAGTTCATCATCACCAAACCATTATTATATTAAATGTTAAAGGGACCTATATAAGAAAGAAAAGATCAAAACTTATGAACAATAAAATGGCAAAAATACATATGTATCAACATTGAACCTAAAAATCAAACTATGCAAACAAGAACAGAGACAGAATCATGGATATGGAGCAGTTTGATGGTTGCCAGATGAGAAGGGCATGTAGGGGAATGGGTGAAGAAGTGAGGGGACTAAGAAGTACAAATAGGTAGTTACACACAGAATCTCCATGGGATTGTAAAGTACAGTATAGGGAATGGAGTAGCCAAAGAACTTAAACACAAGACCCATGGACATGAACAAAGGTGTGGGGATTGCCTGAGGGAGTGGGGGCTGCTTGGTGGATGGGACAAAGGGGGAAAAATTGGGACAACTGTAATAGCATAATAAATGAAATATAATTTTTTAAAAGTCCATGGGAATAGCAGACTGTAGTGGTGAGAATTATAAAGAAGTGGATAGTCATTGCCTGTAAAATACCAGGTCTGGAAATGTGACTAAATTGCAGGCTTAATGATTGTGAGACTGAGGCTGCTGATATATTTCCCTCTTCAAACAGAAACAGTCCTGGCCTGAACCTGCAGTTGGAAGATTTCTGTAAATCCAAGTGAAAGTAACCAGGAAAAACCAAAGGAGAAAGACTTTCTTTCAGTATATTGGACTAGTTTCTATTTATGTCTCACTAGAATATTCCTTATAGAATCCTCTGACATAATGATTCTACTTGTTTATAGGGTCCTCTAGTCAGGAAGCTTCTACTATTGCACAATGACAGGAAGTCTTCAAGTAGTAAACTATGTTCCAATTTTTCTACTTTCAAAGTAATGTGTCTTCATCGTTCTGTATATCTTGTTTCAGACTACAGGCAAAATACCCTTTACAAAGTTGGAGTTGTGGATCAATATAATCCAAAAGGGAGCTAAGAAATACAATTTATAACTATGTCTCTAAGAATTTTTAAGGGGATATTGTATGGATACTTCTGAACATGGATATAGCAGATAATTTCATATTTTAATTTATGGGCTAATCTAATGCTTTAATGAATGCATCATAGAAATGAATGCAAATTCATCACATTTTAAAAATGGATAAATTTCTGACAATGCTATGACATCTGAATTGATGCATGGAGTGTCAGTATTAATAATAAGTATTAATAAATACTGTATATAATTGAATTAGCAATGATGTAAAAAATCTCTTGCTCCTGTACAGACCCCACTTAAACAGGATTTTATTTTTTTTACTCTTAGGGTGAACATAATTTCAAAGTGGAGCATGCATTCCAAATTTCTCATAGAGTTTCCACTTAATTTGTCTAAGCTTACATTCATGACAGCTAATTTTTCTTTTGTGTGAGTTCTTGAGAAACAGATTTGATGCTAAAAGTTCATATTTATACATTATTATTTTTGAATAATAAAGTAGTGAAAATGTATAAAATCTATCATATTTACCAGTCCTTGACTTCCTTTTGTAAGTAATAGGAAGCATAATCTCCACTCTGCCAGCAAAGTCTACATTTCACTAAGGGGCCTCATTGTATAATAGTTTTTGAGTTGTTTCAAAGCAAAGGTACTTTGTATTATTCCAGTACTATTTCTTGTGCTGAATAAAAGGAGGGTTATGTTAAAAATAAGGCATATTTACCATTTCTTTTAATCCATTAGTGACTTATGTAGCATTAAAAGCAGATGATACAGCTGAAACATTGTTTAATTCAGGATAGCTGAATCTTGCCCATGGGTGGAAGGAGAAGTGAACTGGAAATACTTTTTTGAAAATTTGAAAGCATATGGTAATGGTTTATCCCTCTGTTTGAAAAAAGATAAGTCTAAAAAGGCCAAATTATGACTAAAAGCCAATGCTGTGAAGTTCTTCTGATTACATTGTTTATAGCTTTTGCCACGTTTGGATTCTAGCCTCTGCTAATGTACACATTCCCTTTAAACTGTCATTGCTTTTCACACAGGATTGAATATGTCTGACCTTACTGTTTGTTCCTGAAGCATTCCACAACTATGCTTCATGACTTACAGTAGCCATTGCTAAAAATATTTGGGAAAGTCATATGGCATCATTATATGCAATGGAAAATAATTTCATGCACATATAAATTTAGGCAAATATGCACACAAGAGAGAAGTTTAGTGTCATCCAAAACCTATTGAAAAATACTAAATGTTAGGAACTAAATTTATCTACTCCATTAGAATCTAAGTAACTTTTAAAGATATGAAGTGATTTTATGTGTAACATATTTAGCATCCTAATTCTCATCACAATTTGTCCTAGAAGATACATTATTTTGTTATAGAAAATTTAAACCATACAATAAGTGAGAAAACTAGAATAATGGATAGAACCATGACTTAGAATGTTTTCATGCCTGAGATTTAGTGAGAAGAGAATAACTGAGCATTCGTTTTCAGACTGAACAGCTATGCACCGAATACCTACTAACGCATGCTAGTTATCTTGGGGGGGAGGTTTAAAAACATCCTTTTGAGGTTATATTTTCCAAATGCCATAAAGTTTATTATTATTGTGCTCTGTTTCTAATGGGGAACATGAAAGTAAGTGAAGAGCAGTGAGCCACTAATAAACACATACTGATCCTTCAGAATCATAGTATGACATCTGACCTTCTAATTTCAGGTCTTATTCTCTTTCAGTGGCTCCAGAGAGAGTCAGATCTTCATGTGAGATCAAGGGATGGAGCAGGAAGGTAAGGACAAGGATGAACAGAAATGCTGGGAGACCATGGTAAAGGGAAGAAGACTGTCTTTCCATTCTAAATCTCCTGTTTTGAGAAGCACAGGGAGCTGGGAGGAGATGATTACTGTTGGGATACAAAGTTCTGAGCTGTCTCCTCTGACAGTGACTTGGGGAGGATGGTGACTGAGGTGAATCATTGTTTTATGACACTTGACTGTCTGTCTGATTGAGAAAACAGATCAAGGTGATCTTCATAAACACAGATGCATCTTAAATGTGCATGAACCATACAATATCTTGTGTATTGCTAATATCTGTTAGCTAATATCTGTTAGATATCTGTCTTTAGCTAACTTTGGCAGGTGTCAATGGTTCATTTTATTGTTTAATAGCTTTATGTTTATACATTAATTTTTAATGGGCAAGTGAATTTCTATTAAGTTGAAAAATTCCTTTTAATATTGTAAATATTTTTAATAAGTCACAATCTGAGTGAATTGTGAAAAAATACTTTCCATGCTCCAGCTCTTCATTAGTACCACTTTTTTTCCTTTCTTTTCATGAGGTTAAAAGCTCAAATACTTGGCTTTTGGGATGCTTAACATATCTTCTAATATTGGAAGCATCTAAATTTTATTTTGTCATAAAACTATCAAACAATATATTTTCTTGAAATTAAAGAAATTCAATTTTCATTGCTCTCTGTTGATCTGGATATGACAAATTCATGGGAATTTACTGGGGGAAGTCACTTTAAAGTACTCTCCTGAGAATTCTGGCAAGTTTTTATTAAGACAATTAGACACCTCTGATGATAAGAAACATTATATATAGGAGTTAGTATAGATTGCTGGTTAAGAGCAAAGACTCTGAAGTCAGATATTTGGGGGTTGAATCATGGTTTTTCCACTGATTGTAACTCATAAAACTATTGCAATTGTTTAAAGAGTTAATATACCAAAATTACTCAGAATGGTGCGTTATGTGGTAAATGCCATGTAAGTATTATTATTACAACATAAGGTCACTCATTTCATTTCAGAATTTGTTTTCTTTTTAAACATTCTATTTGTTTTCCTTTTATAGAACATTTATATTGAGCACAGTATGTGGTTTGTAAGTAATGTTATAGTATACTTCTTGATACATGACTTCTGGGCTTGAATTCTTTACCTTTTTTTATTTTTATGAGATCCTTTAAGGACTTTAAAAATGGGAAAATTTAATATCAGAATACAGTTGCCCAAGAAAATGCAGAAACATTTTATGTCCTACTTCTAACATAACCCTTTATCCCTCTAACCCTGTGAATATATTTTTTAAAGCAATTTTATACCCACCTTTCCACCCTCTCCCCTTCGGTAACCATGAACTTGTTCTTTATATTTATGGGTCTGTTTCTGTTTTGTCTGGTTTATTCATTTATTTATTTTTTTTAGATCACACATTAAAGTGAGATTATATTGTATTTGTCTTTCTCTGTGTGACTTATTTCCCTTAGCACAAAAACCTTTATGTCCATTAATGTCATAAATGGCAAAATTTAATTTTAATTGCTACATAAAATTCCATATTCTGTGTGTATCACATTTTCTTCATCTATTCATCTGTTGATGAACATCTAGTTTGCTTCCATATCTTGGCTATTACTAGTAATGCTGTGAGGAACATGGTGGTGCTCATATCTTTTTGAATTAGAGTTTTTTCCCTTCAGATAAATACCAAGAAGTGAAATTGTTGTATTGTATGGCAGCTCTATTTTTAATTTTTTGAGGAATCTCTGTACTGTTTTCCATAGTGGTTGCAGTAATGTGGACTCCCACCAATAGTACATGAGGATTCCCATTTCTCCATATCCTCATATCCCTCATTCTCCATATCCCATATCCTCAGCAGCACTTGTTATTTGTTGATTTATTGATGATAGCTATTCTGACAAGTGTGAGGTGACATCTCCTTGTGGTTTTAATTTGCACTTAAGTGTTCTCATTTTTCTCATGTATCAGTCTGGTTTTGCTATCGCCGCTTATTGAAGAGACTGTCATTACCTGATTGTATATCCTTGCTTTCTTTGTTATAGATTAATTGACCATTTAAGTGAGAATTTATTTCTGGGCTCTCTAATTTATTCCATTGATGTATGTATCTGTCTTTACACCAGTACCAGGCTGTTTTGATGATTGTAGTTTTACAGTATAGTTTGACATCATGGAGGATACCTCCCCTTTTGTTATTTCTCAATATTTCTTTGGCTATCTGGGTCTTTTGTGGTTTCATACTAATTTTAAAACTGGTTGTAATTCTGAAAAGAATGTCATTGGTACTTTACTAGGGGTTACATTGAATCTGTATACAGGATTCTTGACCTTAATTGGTTCTGGAAACCTGTTCCAGAAGCAATTTGTTTGAAAACAATCTCCATTGTTAGTTGCCTGAGAGATGTGTGACTGATCATACAGGTATCAGTATGAGAGGGGTGTGAGATAGAGAATCAAGACTTGAAGTTTGACAATTGAGACATTTTTTGCATGAACGACTTGTTTGACAACTGAGTCATTCAAAAACAAAGATGGTCGGGAACTGAGGTTTGACCATATTATTTTAAGTAGGAAGAGCATTTTCACAATATTAGTCCTTCCAATCTATGAGCAAGGAATATCTTTCCACCTATTTGTATCTTATTAAATTATTTTCTTGTTACAGTTTTTAGAGTACAGGCCTTTCATTTCTTTAACTAAATTTATTCCTAGGTATTTGTATTTTTTTGATACAATTGCAAATGTTCTATAAAGAAACATAACAGATTTCTGTATATTGATTCTGTATTCTGAAACTTCACTGAAGTTGTTCATTAGTTCAAATAGTTTTGCTTTTTTGGAGTCTTTATGGTTCTCTCTATATATTATCATGTCATCTGCATATAACAGAGTTTTACTTCTTTTTTTTCCAATTCGCATGCCTTTCATTTCTTTGTCTTGCTTGTTTGCTGTGGCAAGAATTCAATGCTATATGAAATGGAAGTAGTAAGAGTGGGCATCCTTTTCTTGTTCCTGATCTAACAAGAAAGGCTCTCAGCTTTCTACTACCTGGCATGATATTAGCTGTGGGTTTGTCCTGTATGGACTTTGTTTGAGGTATGTTCCTTCTGTACACATTTGGTTGAGAATTTCTGTCATAAAAGGATACTGAATTATGTCAAATACTTTTTCTGTATCTGTTGAGATGTTTATATGTTTTGCTTTTCATTTATTTTGTTAATGTGATATACTGTATTGATTCATTTATGGATATTGAACTACACTTGCATCCCTGAAATGAATCCCACTTGGTCATGGTGTATAATTCTTTTATTGTACTGTTATTTCTGGTTTGGTAATATTTTGTTGAAAATGTTTCATGTATGTTCATCAAAGTTATTGGCCTGTAATTTTCCTGTGGTTTTAATGTCTTTATCTAGTTTTTATAACACAGTAATGCTGGATTCAGAAAATGAATTTGGAAGCAATGTTTCCTATTCAATTTTTTGAGATAATTTAAGAAGGATAGATATTAATTCTTCTTTGAATATTGCTATAATTTACCTGTGAAACCATCTGGTCCTGCCCTCTAATTTGTAAGAAGTGTTTTGATTACTGCTTTGATTGCATTACTAGTAATTGATCTGTTTAGATTTTGTATTTCTTCCTGGTTCAGTCTCGGGAGGTTATATGCCCCTCAATATTTATCCTTTCTTTTAGATTATTAAATGTTGACATAAAATTGTTCATAGTATTTTTTAATGATTCTTTGTATTTCTGTGGTGTTGGTTGAATCTTCTGTTTTCTTTATGATTTTTTTATTTGTTTTTTTTTACTTGATTAGTTTGTGATATACTTTTAAACACTATCAGTATATCTTTCACTTTTGATATAAGTTGGCAAACTTTTCCTTGTAAAGGGCCAAATGGTAGATATTTTCTTTTTTTTTTTTTTTTTTTTTTTTTTTTTTTTTTAATTTATTTATTGTTATTTAATTACAGTTGTATGCCTTTTCCCCCATCCCTTCACCCCACCCCAGGTGAACCCACTTCCCTCCCCCCTCTCCACCCTCCCCCTTGGATTTGTTCATGTGTCCTTTATAGTAGTTCCTGTAATCCCCTCTACCCACTGTCCCCGCCCCCACCCCCCACCCCCGCCCTTGCTATTGTTACATTGTTCTTAACTTCAATGTCTCTGGTTATATTTTGTTTGCTTTTTCCTTCTATTGCTTATGTTCCAGTTAAAGGTGAGATCATATGGTATTTGTCCCTCACTTCCTGGCTTATTTCACTTAGCATAATGCTCTCCAGTTTCATCCATGCTGTTGCAAAGGGTATAAGCTCCTTCTTTCTCTCTGCTGCGTAGAATTCCATTGTGTAAATATACCATAGTTTTTGGATCCACTCGTTTGCTGATGGGCACTTCGGTTGCTTCCAGTATTTGGCTATTGTAAATTGTGCTGCTATGAACATTGGGGTGCACAGATTCTTTTGGATTGGTGTTTCAGTGTTCTTAGGGTATAATCCCAGCAGTGGAATTACTGGGTCAAAGGGCAGTTCCATTTTTAGTTTTCTGAGGAAATTCCATATTGTTTTCCACAGTGGCCTCACCAGTCTGCATTCCCACCAACAGTGCACTAGGGTTCCCTTTTCTCCGCATCCTCTCCAACATTTGTTTGTGGATTTGTTTATGTTGGCCATTCTGACTGGTGTGAGATGATACCTCATTGTGGTTTTAATTTGCATCTCTCTGATGGCTAGTGATGCTGAGCATCTTTTCATATGTCTCTGGGCCTTCTGTATGTCTTCCTTGGAGAAGTGTCTGTTCAAGTCCTTTGCCCATTTTTTAATTGGGTTGTTTGTCTTCCTGGAGTGGAGTCGTGTGAGTTCTTTATATATTTTGGAGATCAGGCCCTTGTCTGAGGTATCATTGGCAAATATGCTTTCCCATATTGTTGGTTCTCTTTGTAATTTGGTGCTGTTTTCTTTAGCCATGCAGAAGCTTTTTATTTTGATGAGGTCCCATTTGTTTATTCTTTCCTTTATGTCCCTTGCTTTAGGGGATGTGTCTGTGAGGATGTTGCTGCGTGGAATGTCTGAGATTTTCCTGCCAATGTTTTCCTCAAGGACTTTTATGGTGTTACGGCTTATATTTAAGTCTTTTATCCATCTTGAGTTTATTTTCGTGTATGGCGTAAGTTGGTGATCGAGTTTCATTTTTTTGCACGTAGCTGTCCAGATCTCCCAACACCATCTGTTGAAGAGACTGTTTTTGCTCCATTTTATGCTCCTGCCTCCTTTGTCAAATATTAATTGATCGTATAGATTTGAGTTTATTTCTGGGCTCTCTATTCTGTTCCATTGGTCTATGAGCCTGTTTTTATGCCAGTACCAGGCTGTTTTGATTACCGTTGCCTTGTAATACAGTTTGATATCAGGTATTGTGATACCTCCTGCTTTGTCCTTCTTTCTCAAAATTGCTGCTGCTATTCGAGGTCGTTTATGGTTCCATATGAATTTCTGCAATGTTTGTTCTATATCTGTGAAATATGTCATGGGTACTCTAATAGGGATTGCATTGAATCTATAAATTGCTTTGGGTAGTATGGCCATTTTGATGATGTTAATTCTTCCAATCCATGAACATGGTACATGCTTCCATTTGTTTGTATCTTCCTTAATTTCTTTCTTCAGTGTTGTGTAGTTTTCTGAGTACAAGTCTTTTACCTCCTTGGTTAGGTTTATTCCTAGGTACTTTATTTTTCTTGTTGCTATATCGAATGGGATTTTTTTCCTGATTTGTGTTTCTGTAGTTTCGTTGTTGGTGTACAGGAATGCCTTTGATTTCTGGGTATTGACTCTGTATCCAGCTATTTTGCCAAATTCATTTATTAGGTCGAGTAGTTTTTGAGTGGAGTCTATAGGGTTTTCCATGTACACTATCATGTCGTCTGCAAACAGTGACAGTTTCATTTCCTCCTTTCCAATTTGGATGCCTTTTATTGCTTTTTCTTGTCTGATTGCTGTGGCTAGGACTTCCAATACTATGTTGAATAGGAGTGGTGAGAGAGGGCATCCTTGTCTTGTTCCTGATCTTAGTGGGAAAGCTCTAAGTTTTTGTCCATTGAATGTGATGCTGGCTGTAGGTCTCTCATATATGGCCTTAATTATGTTGAGGACTGCTCCCTTTATTCCCACTTGGCTGAGTGTTTTTATCAGAAATGGGTGCTGTATCTTATCGAATGCTTTTTCCGCATCTATTGATATGATCATGTGATTTTTGTCTTTGCTGTTGTTGATGTGATGTATTATGTTTATTGATTTGCGAATATTGTACCATCCTTGCATCCCTGGGATGAATCCCACTTGGTCATGGTGGATGATCTTTTTAATATATTGCTGGATGCGGTTTGCTAATATTTTGTTGAGAATTTTAGCGTCTATGTTCATCAGCGATATTGGCCTGAAGTTTTCTTTCTTCGTTGTGTCTTTATCTGGTTTTGGGATTAGGATGATGTTGGCTTCATAAAAAGAGTTTGGGAGTCTTCCATCAGTTTGGATTTTTTCGAATAGTCTGTGAAGGATAGGGGTTAGTTCTTCCTTAAATGCTTTGTAGAAATCTCCTGTGAAACCATCTGGTCCAGGGCTTTTGTGTGATGGGAGTTTCTTGATGACTGCTTCAATTTCCTTTGCTGATATTGGTCTGTTCAGGTTTTCTGCTTCTTCTTCAGTCAGTTTTGGAAGATTATATTTTTCTAGAAATGTGTCCATTTCATCTAGGTTTTCAAATTTCTTAGCATATAGGTCTTCATAGTAATTTCTTACGATCCTTTGTATTTCTGTGGTATCAGTTGTAATCTCTCCTCTTTCATTTCTAATTCTGTTTATTTGGATCCTCTCTCTTTTCTTCTTGATAAGCCTACTTAAAGGCTTGTCGATTTTGTTTATCTTTTCAAAGAACCAGCTTCTGGATTCATTGATCCTTACAATTGTGCTTTTAGTCTCTATGTCATTTAGTTCTGCTCTGATCTTGGTTATTTCCTTCCTTCTGCTTGCTCTGGGCTGTCTTTGTTGTTGTTCCTCCAGTTCTTGTAGGCGTAGGGTTAGGTTGTTTGTGTGAACTGTTTCTAACTTCTTAAGGTAGGCCTGTATTGCTATGAACTTCCCTCTCAGGACTGCCTTAGCTGTGTCCCATAGGTTTTGGGTTGTTGTGAGTTCGTTTTCATTTGTTTCCAGGAAGTTTTTGATTTCTTCCCTAATCTCGTTCTTGACCCATTCATTGTTTAATAGCATGCTCTTCAGTCTCCATGATTTTGAGTGTTTTGGGTTTTTACCCTTGGGGTTGGTTTCTAGTTTCAGACCCTTGTGGTCAGAGAAGATGCTTGATATGATTTCAATTTTCTTGAATTTGTTGAGGGTTGCTTTGTGTCCTATCATGTGGTCTATCTTTGAAAAAGATCCATGGACACTTGAAAAGAATGTGTATTTTGCTTCTTTGGGATGAAAAGCTCTGTATATATCAGTTAAGTCCATTTCCTCTAGGGTATTGTTAAGTGACACAATATCTTTGTTAATCTTTTGTTTGGAAGACCTGTCCATTTTTGATAGTGGGGTGTTAAAATCCCCTACTATAATTGTGTTGCTGTCAATATCTTTCTTGAAATCCTCCAAGATTTTCTTTATGTATTTGGGTGCTCCTATGTTGGGTGCATATATATTTATAATGTTTATGTCTTCTTGGTGGATTCTTCCTTTGAGTATTATGAAGTGACCTTCTGGGTCTCTCTTTATGGCCCTTCTTTGGAAGTCTATTTTGTCTGATATGAGTATTGCTACCCCTGCTTTTTTTTCCTGTCCGTTTGCTTGGAAAATTTGTTTCCAGCCCTTCACTTTCAGTCTGTGTAAGTCTTTTGTCCTGAGATGGGTTTCTTGTAGGCAGCATATGTGTGGGTCATGTTTTCTTATCCATTCAGCTGTTCTATGTCTTTTGATTGGAGCATTTAATCCATTTACATTTAAGGTTATTATCGATAGGTAGTTATTCATTGCCATTATTTCCTACCTGTGTTCCTCTGTCTTTCTCTTTTCCTTCCTTTCCTTAAAGCAGTCCCTTTAGCATCTCTTGCAGAGCTGGTTTGGTGGAGCTGTATTCTTTTAGACTTCTTTTGTCTGGGAAGCTCTTTATTTGGTCTTCTATCTTGATTGAGAGCCTTGCTGGGTAAAGTAGTCTTGGTTGGAGGCCTCTGGTTCTCATTACTTGGAATATTTTTTGCCATTCTCTTCTGGCTTGGAGCGTTTCCATTGAGAAGTCAGTTGCTAACCTTATTGGGGCTCCCTTGTATGTTACTTCCTTTTTCTCCCTTGCTGCCTTTAAGATCCTCTCTTTGTCTTGGAAATTTGCCATTTTAATTATGATGTGTCTTGCAGTGGGTCTCTTTGGGTTCCTCTTGTTTGGGACTCTCTGTGATTCCTGGATTTGGGTGACTTTTTCTCTCCTCAGATTAGGGAAATTTTCCATCATTACTTTTTCAAACAGGTTTTCTATCCCTTGCTCTTCTTCTTCTCTTTCTGGTATTCCTATTATACGGATATTGTTACGTTTCATGTTGTCCTGCATTTCCCTTATTGCCTCTTCATTCTTTCTGAGCCTCTTTTCCTTTTCTTGCTCCTTCTGGGTGTTTTTTTCTACTTTATCCTCCAGCTCGCTGATCCGATCCTCTGCTTCATCAAGTCTGCTTTTAATTCCTTCTACTGTGTTCTTCAATTCAGAAATTGTATTCTTCATTTCCTCTTGGCTCTTGTTGATATTTTCTATTTCCTTTTTCATGTTGATATAGTTTGCAGTGAGTTCATTGTAGTTTCCTTGTAGTTTCTGGTAGTTCTCTTTGAGCTCAGAGAGCTCAGTGAGCTTCCTGATGACCATTGCTTTGAACTCAGTATCTGATAATTGACTTGCCTCTTTTTCGGTTAGCATTCTTTCTGAGACTTCCTCCTTTCCTTTCATTTGGGAATTGTTTCTTTGTCTTCCCATTGTTTGTGAGGCTCTTCTTGTTGGCCTCTGCTTCTTAAATTGCTTTGTTCTGAATCCCTGGGTTTATGATATGAACTTCTATGGTAGAATGCCAATGGGATTCGGTGGTGCTGTCTCCTTACTCTCCTGTGCTCACTGGTCTTGAGCTGACGTTTATGTGTTTAACACGGTCTAACTCTAGTCTTTTCAGCACTCCAGGTTTTGTTGTCACACCTGTGGGAAAAATAGAAAGGGGGGGAGAAAGAAAAGGAAAAAACAAACAAACAAACAAACAAACAAAAAAAACCAAAGATGGGAAGGAGGGAAAAAGGAAATAGGAAAGGAGGAAAGGGAGGAAGGAGGGAAGAAGGATTAAAGAAAGATCGGAGGCAAGATAAGAAGGAATTTTAACAAAAATTAAAACATAGAAATAGATAAAAGAAGGCAGGAAGAAGACATAAAAATGGTAAAGGATGGGAGGAAGAAGGAATGAAAGAAAAAAAAGAGAGAGAGAGGAAGAAGGAGTTCAGGTGGAAAGGAAAAGGGGAAAAAAAAAAAAAAAAAAAAAAAAAAAAAAAAAAAAGAAGGGGAAAAAAAAAAAAAAAAAAAAAATCTTCTGTTGGCTTTAAACCGTTCAGGTTATTTCTGCTGTTGTCCTGTCTGTGCACCGGGAGGGGGTGGTTGGAAGGATTGGTTTTACTTTTCTTCCTTCCTGGGTCACACTCTTCACTGTTTTGTAGGTGTGGTCCCTGGCAGGCAATCAGGCCGTTGATCAGCCAATCCAGCAGCTTTGTTCTTGGGACTCTGGAGTGGCCGCTCCAGGCGCTTTGGCTCCGGTCGCGTGCGCGCGCAGCAGGGGAATCCAGCCGCTTCGGGTTTGTGACGTTATTTGGGCTCTGAGCGCGCAGCCGGCCGACCAATCGAGCCGCCCAGGCTAGGGAGGCTGGCGCGCTGCAAGCTGCTGGTTCAGCCGCCTTGGTGTTACGACTCTCGCCAGCCCCTTTGTGCTTGGGAAGTGCGCATCCAGCCGGCCCTACGCTTGGTGAGCGCGCAGCCCGCCGCCGAGCCAGAGGCTCTACGCTTGGGAGCCCGATCCAGCCGCCCGGGGCTTGAGACTCTCGGGTGGGCGGGGCCGCCCTGGGACCGAATCACGCGGTCCTCGGTTCCGAGGTTTTGGGTCTGTGGGTGGAGCAGCTAGTCTCTGCTCCAAAAGATCTCGGAGGTTTCAGGTGTGGGCGCCCCTCCGGGGTTTCACGTATGGGCCCCGTTTGCTAATCTGCGCGCGCGCTACCGCGCGCAACCGGACCTCAGGTGAGCGCCGGTGCTGCTATCCCCGTTCGCAGTCCAGGGGCGGAGGGGGGAGGGGCGCCAGGGGCCTCGGCCACCACCGAGAGTTCTCTAACTAGCCCCTGAGTGTCTCTATTTTCTTTTTCTTTTTGAGAAATTCCTCCTTTTCAAGCCCCCCTGGTCCAATCAAGCACCTGGCTGCTCACAGCGCAGCCTGGCCCTCTCCCAGGACTCCTGCAGCAGCCCCTGCACCAGGGCTGGCGCCTCTGCAGCCCTTGTACCGCGCGGTCCCGGGTCCCGGGGACCTTATTGTCCTTGAGCACTCTTCTTACCGTCAGATCTTTCAATGTCCTCTATCTTTGGTCTCTAATCTTCGTATATGCTGGAGTACTGTTGGCTGTTCGCTCTGCTCCTCAGATCAGCTAGGTATTTCCCTGGCGCTGAGTGGAAGTGGTTTCCGCTCCCACCTATGTTGCCGCCATCTTCCAAAAATCCAAATGGTAGATATTTTCAGCTTGGAAAATCATAGGGTCCCTGTTGCAACCACTCAATACTGCCACAAAAGCACAAAAGCAGTCTTTGAGAATACATAAATGGTTGGGTGTGGCTGTGTTCCAATAAAACTTAATAAAAACGGTGGTGGGCCACATATGACCCATGGACCATAGTGTGCTGACCTTCTATTGAAGAGATTATTTCAATTCTTTTATAAAGATATCATTTAGTCAAGAAACACACCTTAAACCCAGTTGAAAAAAATATTCCCTGTGAAGGAAATCTTGAACTCCATGCTCCCTTAACAACTGATTCATCTGGGCGATCCGCCTGATCACGATTGCTTACGCACAGTGGCAGAATGATGGTATTTAGAAGGTCAATATTAATTAGAGTCAAAACTTGAAAAGGAATATCAAGTTTGAGTTTATAACTAACCTATTACAGACTATCAAAAAATTTAAAAAAAATCAGCTAGCTTTTAAATGAAGACGTGACATCTGCTGTATTACATGATGATTCTGAAGAGCAAAAATCATACATATTTATGTGGTATATGAAGACTTGTCTGCCAGTGTATTAGAAGAACTCATTAAGATAGATTCATAACACTTTAATTGAGATAAATATTTTTAATAAATAAAAGCCTAGAACAAAGCATATGATTTAGAATTTAAATTAAAATGCAAAATATTTAGACAAAATTAAAAAGTTTAATAGCAATTAGATGTCCTATTTCAAAGTTATGCATAAAACATCAAAAACCAAAATAATTAGTTAATACTTTTAAATAACCTATTAAAATTAGTGGTTAAATGAATTTTTAAACCAAAAATTGGGAATGGCACAAAATATTAAAATTTAAAAACAATTGATTCTATATGCACAAGAATAGTATTCTAAGAAATACCGAGCACTACTTGAAGGGATTCCTATAATTATCACATTGATTTATCTTTAAACCAAATTAGGCAGGCATATAAGTTGTCCCACCTTAGCAATAGTTATGTGCTTTGATGGAAGACCAGACCAGGCTGATTATAGACTACATCAAGAAGCTCTGCACAGCTGAACCGTAGTGAGGTTACATTTTGTGACCTTGTTTCAAGGTCACAATTACAATTTATAAATATCTTTTTGATAGAAGCTCATAAATACCTCAATTTATGAGCTTCTTAGCATTTATGCACTGCATATAGTAAAACATGCAATTTATAAACAGCATTGGAATATTTAACAAATACACACATTAAACTCATATTAATGGATTGCTTAATGCAGACAATTGTAACTGAATAACAATAAAAAAATTAATAAAAAAATTTCTCTCTGCCAAATAGGAACTTACCAGTGTAAGTGCAATAACTTACTTTAAACATCTAGTAAATATTTTGTGAGTGCCCTGTTCTGTCATAAGCATTGGAAAGATATAATAAAAGCCCTCAGTGCAGGTGCTTTTCTTATTTAAGGAGCTAAAACATAAATGCTTGTAAAATTAGATAAGAATTCTTAGAAATATCATAAGATAAATATTGTACAAATAGTTGTTGTACAAACGCATGGGAAAAAATATCACCATCAGTTGACTTCAGATATTCACAGGTGATTTATAAGTCTACATATTAAAAATAAGATTTAGGTAAATATGAGGAGAAAGTAAATATGGAAAGTGACAAAAATGTTGCATTTAGAATGGCCTGGGAATGGACTCAAAGTTAAAATTTCTGTTTGGAATGAATAGCAAGTATATACAATGGCAACATTGGCAATGTGCATATTTAATATCAACAGCTCTATTATTGAATTATTTTCTTTACTTGTTTGTAAGTTGTCATACGAAATAGAAGATCCATGCTAGGCCCAACATATTTTAGTTCCCTGTCTCAAGCACTTTCCATAACTGATTAAAATGGTGTCAAGTGAGAGTGGACATTAAATGTCAGGTTGATGAACTTAAACTTACTGAAATAGAAAATGTAGTAACATAAACAGATCTGTATAACAATACCTTCTACTGGAGTTTATACTTAGAAGCATGATGAGAAAAAGAAAGATAAGTAATGTAACATCAATAGATATGTTAAAGGTTTGGGGATTCTCAGACCTGGCTCTGGGTCTTGGTTTGCTTTTTGCAAGCTCTATTATGTTCATGTCACTTTCCTAATCTATAAAGTGGTCAGGAAAATATCTATACCATAAGGTTATGAGAATCCCAACACATGAGTAGCAAATAAATGCAAAAGTGCTATATACATTTGAAGGACTATTATTATAATAGTTTTCTCAAATTTAAAGATAACATGTTACTGTGGAAAGCCTTAATTTGTGATTAAATGTGCTGGCCTTAAAAGGGGTGAGAGATACCCAGGCAGGCCTTTCTGTGTGCTCAGAATTATTAGTCTTTTCACTACTAGAGTAAGAATCAGGGGTGGTGTGGTTTCAGCATACTCAGGTAACCTACTATTTGGTAAAGTAAGAATTAGGAAGATTTTTTTTCAGGTGATATTATACTAAAAATAATGCTTGTGATTTAAGACAGGATAGAAATAATTGGCATAATATATGAAACTACCCTAGCCAAGACTTGGCCCTAGAATTGTAGCACATGTCTATTAATTAAAAATCTAATCAAATGTATCCAATCATCCATAAAGGAAGGAGATTTAGAACTAGAGTAGTTAACCTCTAGTGGGAGGGCAATGGTGAGATCCAAAAATAAAGAGGTGTGGGTAAAAGATATTACTGCAGACAAAATACCAGGACCCACTTTATCTCTCTGAGACATAGGAAGAATGTAATTACTGTAGCTGCTATGAGAACAGTATAGTGGTACCTCAAGAAATTAAAAATGAAATTTCCTCATGACCCAGAAATTCCACTTCTGGCTACATACACAAAAGAATTGAAAGCAGGGACTCAAACAGATATCTGGGCATTTGCGTTCACAGCAGCCATGTTCACAACAGCCAAAAGTTGGACACAACCGGGTTTTCATTGACAGACGAATAAATAAACAAAATTTGGTGTATGCCGGTAGGGATCTGAACGGTATAGAGAAAAGGGGAGCAGAATAAATTAGGGGTTGAGGTTGAGGGCACATTGTCAGAAATCAATGGCAGTTAGTTTCAGCAACACAATACAGAGGTGGACACACTGAAGCAGTCACATCTCTGGATCACTGCCTTTGAGCATAATTTTAAGGCAAAGTGGAAAAACTTCAGCAAGCCCAGCAATGCTAACCGGGGCATTGAACAAGTATGGAAATGTGACCCTTTTCTCCTTGATGTGCCTGTGTCCATCAGTGGGAGGAGATTGTTTATTGAGATTTGACAAAGGGCATAATCTTTGTTACCTGAGAGGAGGCCCTTTCCCATAGTTTTCTTTTTTTTCCTGGTGTGGTGAATTAAAATAGATTTGTAATAACTAAAATATAGGATGAGGCGATGGCACTTGGAGTGTGGTGTCTCATACACAGCACAAGTTTCCACACTGTTGGGGCACATTGACTGCCCTCTATGAGGGCTGGCCTTAGAAAAGATTTTTGGAGACCCTAGAAAAGATGTGAAATGACACAAAACTAAAATTTTCCCTTGGTTGGGCACCTGTAGATGAACACACTAGCAGAGAGGGCCATCTGCCTTAAAAATATTATTTGTAAATTTGATAAATAGTTCATGAAGGATAACATTATCAACAGGCCTCATAGTGTTGTTTCATGAAAGATTCTTCTAAAGGCTAGGCAAGCACTGAATATCCTAGATTTGAGAATGAGCCTGGATTATGTTAATAAGATACTCATGTAGACTGCATTTGTTATTTTCCAAGTATTTATTAAATAAATATAGTATTCAACATAGAATATTTCGGTTACAAGAAATATTATAATATTATAAAATTCTATTATCTTAATATTTTCTTAGGATTGTATTTCTATATAAAACATTTCCAAATTTATATTTTGTTTACTTACATTTGAGGCACCCCAAAATATTGTAAATTCTTTGTAAAATTATATCATCAACTTGAACATGTCCTTTTATAGAATTAGTCTAAAGTAGAAAAGGTAAAGAGTGGGGATATTCAGTTAGGTCAGGAAAATATAGTTGTGGAAAAAATTATGAAATATCAAATATATTTAAAAGCACCAGATACTTGTAATCACAAAAATGATCTCAATATTGCTTTAATTCAGAATCAGTGTTAACACTTGATCATCTTTTCATCTTTCCCTCTATTAATACTACACAAATAAATTTTAATTAAACATATTTAATAAGCAATACCACTTCCTTATTCTTTGTTTATTTATCTGGAATTCTAAGACCTTACTGAGATTCACTTAATATTTTTAGGATGGCTTTGGATTTTTTAAAATGTAAATAATCATATTCTCTATGAATAAAGTTAATGTTGCTTTTTACTTCCCAACTTTTTTCAAATGTTTTTCTTTTCTTCTCTTCCTCTTCCTCCTCCCCCTCCTGCCCCTCTTCCCCCTCCTCTTCTCCCTCCTCCTCCTCCTCCTCCTCCTCCTTCTTCTTCTTCTTTTTTTTTGACCTTAAGTTTGAACAGAGGTGATGAAAGTCAATATTCTTGCTTGGTTTCTTGCATTCCTTGAAAAAATCAAATTTTGTTATATTAGAATCTCTAAAAAAATGCTGAATTTAGTTTGTTAAAGTTCATTTATGATTTCAGATGTAAGTTCATGAGAAAAGTTGGCCTATACAATTTTTATAATATTATTTTGCTTTGAAATTACCCTTATGATGGTTATATCAAATGAGCTGAAAAATGTTCTCACTCTCTTTTTTCCTGTTCTCTGAAAGAATTTGGTTATTTCCTCATTAGAAGTAAGGATTAAGTGATGTAACCGTCTGGGTATAGAGTCGCTTTTGGGAGAAGACTGAATTACTCAGGTCCTTCATAGATAAATGTTTATTCAGATTTTCAAAATTTCTCCCTGTTAATTTTGGTAACTTATGTATTTTTCTTAGAATTATTTTCATTTCATTCAAATTTTCAAGTTTATTGGAAGAAAATTATTCATAACATTCCTTCATTAATTATGCTGCTTATGGGATCTCTGACACTTCCCATTTAGAAGACTGTATATTTTTCTCTGTTCTTACTTGGGGTTTTACAATTATTTCAAAGAATTAACTTTTGACATTGTGTATTGAAGTCTCTATTGGAGACTTCTCTCTTAATTATTTTCTGGTCTTACTCCTTTCTAACGTTTTAAACAAGTACAGATATCTTTTAATCACAGCTTCAGCTACATCCTACAAATTTCAATTATTCTGAAAAAAATTTTAATTTTTTCATTCTGAGGGTTTTTTTTTTTGATTCATGGGTAAAACAGTATTGCTTACATTCCTAATATTTGGAGGTTTTTAGAGTTTTTTTCTTTGTTGTTATTACTTAATTTTATAGTCCGATGCATGATTTTGATACTGTTAACACTTGCTATTTGAACATACAAATTGCCAATGTTTGCAGGGTGCAGCAAAAGTAGGTTTATAGTTGTTCATACAGAAAATATATAATAATTAATAAATAATAACAAGAATAAGCTTTGTTTCATGTATTCACCACTGTAAACCTACTTTGGCCCAGCCCTGTATATATGTTCCAAGAACACTAGAAAATCATTTGCATTCTGAAATTTTTTAAAAAATATATTTTATTGTTTATACTATTACAGTTGTTCCTGCTTTCTTCCCTCTTTCCCCACTTCTGCCCAGCCCCCCCCACCCCTCCCTCAGTCAATCCCCATATCATTGTCCATGTCCTTGGGTCATGCATAAATGTTCTTTGGTTTATCCCTTCACCATCTTTCATCCAGGTTCCCCCTGACACTTTGGCAGCTGTCAGTCAGCTTCTTGTTTCTGTGCTTCTGTTTTTTTCCCATTCATTAGTTTCTTGTGTCCATTAGATTCCACATACAAGGGAGATTATGTGGTATTTGTCCTACACTGATTGGCTTATTTCACTTAACATAATATTCTGCCGGTCCATCCATGCTGTCACAAAAGGTAAGAGTTTCTTTTTTAAAAAAATTAATAGTTTATTTTTATTGTATTTTTCCATCACCATTTATCCCCTTTATCCCCTCTTCCACCTCCACCAACCTCCCTTCCTCCCCCACACAATCACTACACTGTTGTCCATTAATTCTTAATTTATATATTTTGCATATATGATATTAGTTGCTGATAAAATTAGAATTTTTGTATCTTCTTGAAATATTGACTACTATACAATTTTAAAAAATATTTCCCTTCAGAGTTTACTTTCTGCCAGTTTTTTGTATTATTTTCCTTATGCTTACTCTTTACCGTTTTGTATTCTTATAATTAAACATATCTCTTAAAAGATGAATAAATCTGGGTATTGTTTTAAAATTCATTCTGAAAATGTCTGTCTTTTAATTGATTGTTTAGTCCATTTATAGGTATTTGGATTTAAACCTATAATCTTATTTTTTTAATCAATTGGTACCACTTGTTGTGTATATTTTTTCCCTCTCCTTGCTTGACAATTTTGAAATTATTTAGGTTATTATATTTCTCCTCTTTATTACTTTGCTATTTGTACATTCTATAACTACTACAGGCATACCTCATTTTATTGTGCTTTATTGCATTCAAAGATTTATGTGTTTATTTATTTTTACAAATTGAAGGAAAAACTATAAGCAAAATAATTGACTTTATTGTGATAGTGCAATTGCCTTCTTTCTGGCCATTTTCTGTTATTATGGCTATATAATTTAATTCTAAAATACCTTTAAATCCCGTAAGGCATTATATTGTTATTTAGCTAGCAAATAGTCTTATCCACCTACTTACCTATGTATTAGATTTAATCATACATTCCATCTTGTTTTGCCTTTCTTCCATCCATCCTTCCCTTCCTTTCTTCTTTATAGTTACACCTGGAATTATTTTCTGCATGCTAGAAGAATTCCTTCAATATTTCCACTAGTGTGGATCAGCTGGTCTTTAATGCTTTCATTAACTATTTGGTAAAATATAGTCACTAACTATAAAATTTTAGTTAATGGTGCCCAGAGTAACTAGTGCAATATTTATGCAACAGTAGGTATTCTAGGTATTTGGTGAATTAATAGTTTATTTTCACTATTAGTTAAATGACTTGTGTTTGAAATACAACAGAACAATGGAATATTTTTATTATTAGAAAAAGTAAGGTTTTTATGACCATAATAAAATAATGAATTCCACTCTTCTACCTCTTTCTGATTATGGAAATAATATTTATAAAACTTCATATTGGTTACAAAAAGTCTCAAGATCTATATGAAGGTAATGAAAGTTATACAACTGACTATATTCAATTTCAAAAGCAAATGAATATGTAAAAATACCCTTCTACATATGGTCATTTTAGTTAAGACTGAAATATTACAATCCAATGTGTTTAATTGTGTGATGGGCTTACATTCAATTATGGCTGATCATAAATAACCCTCAGTAAATGAGGGTGGAGGTGTACATAAGAAATTACAGTCTGTTAATAACTTAAGTTATGTAGATCACACCATCTTACTGGCAGAAAGTAGCAATGATTTGAAGAAAGGGACAAAGAACTGCATTTGAACATCAAGAAGATGAAAGTCATGAGTACAGGGGAAATAGACAACTTTAACATAGATAATGAAGACATTGAAATTGTTAAAGATTTTGCTTATGTTGGTTAAGTTATCAATTCAAATGGAGACTGCCTCCAAAAATATCAAGAGAAGGCTGAGACTCAGAAGTGCAGCAAAGGAGGAATTAGAAAAGATCCCCAAGAGCTAAGAGTGTCTTTGGATACCAAGGCAAAAGTTGTCCACACCCTGGTATTCCCAGGGACTATGTACAGAGGTGAAAGTTGGACAGTGAAGAAGGCTGATGAGAAAAAAAATGATTCACTTAAAATATGGTACTGGATGAGAGCTCCATGGATACTTTGGACTGCCAGAAAGATAAACAAGAAGGTCTACAACAAATTAAGTACTTTGTGAGAATGCAGGGTTGTTTGGAAAAGACAATAATGCTGGGGAAAATAGAAGGCAGCAGGAAAAATGAAAGACAAAATTTGAGATGGATTGACTCTGTGAAAGGAACTGTAGGCCTGAATCTGCAGGAGGTGAGCAGGGCTGTTGAAGACAGGACATTGTGGACATCACTCATCTTGAGGGTCACGAGGAGTCAGAGCCAACTCCAGGGTGCATAACACACACAGTTTCTCCTGATGTGTGTACATCTTAGTTGGAAAAAAGTGATTGAACCCTGTAGATACAGCAGCATTGTTAAATACAGAACGAGCTAAAAACATTAACCAACTGCTGCAAATCTTAATGCAAATTAAAGAGATCATCTAGATTTGGCGACGTCTAGTTTTTTGTTTCAAGCATGTATCATCCACATCATTTTGGTACTTTCTATGTTCATAGTGGCAGCTGTCAATGTTGGTAAACAAACAGAACACCTTAACATATGTTCTTGTTTGCTATGATTATTCTAATGTTTTATTTTATATCTTTTATGAAGGGAAGAACAAGAAGCTCCAAATTATTCTCCCTGAAGCTATTTTTTTACTTTTATTTGAGTAACTAAAGGGCCCACAAATAAGCATACACTATTTATTTATTTATTTATTTATTTATTTATTTATTTAAATCGAATTTATTGGGGTGACACTGGTCAATAAAATTATATAGGTCTCCAGGGTATGATTCGATAATACATCATCTGTACATTGTACTGTGTGTTTATGACCCCAAGTCAAGTCTCCTTCCATCACCATACATCCCCCTTTAGGTTCTCCTACCTCCCCCTACCCCCTTTTCCCTCTGGTAATAACCATATTGTTGTCTGTCTATAAGGTTTGCTTTCTTTTTTTGCTTTATCCCTTTATTTTTTTTTTAAACTTTTAACTAACACATATTGAACATTTATTATGTTATAGGTAAGTAGACTTTTGCAAAATTATTTGGTAAAGCTTTACTTATTTCCACAAATTCAGAGTCTAATCTGTTTGAAAGACAGCTAAGAAAATATACTTTATATGCCTTTCTGATATTTGACTACTCTTGTGGAAAATAATTCTCCAACTTAAATTTTTATATGACATAAAATTTCCTCTGGTGCAAAATGTATTTGAAGTTAATAAGAATATGAAAGATTTTATCAATCAACCCATTTATGTTTGCATAAATTTTTACAATTTTACCTGGTAATTGAGGGAGATTTCTTCAGAGTCATGCAGGTCCTCTGTGTCAGACATAGAAGCAGTTTTCAAATTCTTACTCCAAGTCAGGAACCACCTACCAACGTCACTGGTTTCTGTCATTTCAATGGAGCGAAGAAAGATTTGATCGGCGTCCGTACATGGCATCTTGGGTTTCAGAATATCTGGCTTTTTCTTCTTCAGCAAGCCAGCATGTAGTACCAATATGGAGAAGCTTCACTTTTTAGAATATGTAATTGCAGAACAAGAAAGCATAAGTGAGTAGGTACTAAAAGTTAAAAAAAAAAAGCAATGTGGAAGAGTATCACTAAATACTGTTTTTCTCTTATTTTGTCATGGTGTTCACTACATTTCCAATGATTATTCTCTAATTAGGGTTAAAAACCCTTTCTTATGATTAATTACAAATCTCTAAATTTGATCCTATTTTAAATAGTGTTGATGAGAATTTAAAGTCATGAAGTCTTGATTTCCTAATTATTGATACTTATATTTAATAATTCCAGCTTCCATTTTTTGATACCAATTATGGTCCAGGCACTTTATGTCCTTTCTTATCCCCTCATACAAACACTACTTTATCCCTGAATTAAGGATGAAATTTACCTTTAGTAAATGTTGACAGGACTCCAATCACTGAAGTAGAGAGCTCTGAGAACATGTCTCTTTGACTCCAAAACACTAAATTGGGACTACATTAATTTTTTTCTACTGCACCATGATTTTGAGTAGGAAATATATCAATCTGAATCAATTAAAGTTAACATGGAAGGTAAGCTATAAAATAGGACTCAAACCCCTTCTCTATTGCCTCTTGAAATCTGGTAACTGATCTCATATAAGGACTTAGCTTATCCCTGTAGATTTTTTCAGTCTTTCTGTAAGTAAGATAGAAGTCATCCTTTTGTATTCAATGCTGAACATAAACAATAAAAACCTTACTCCTATTTTATAAAAAATGTCCAAGAAATGCTGATATAAACAAAAGTATGGTAGATTCTATCTTTTAGTCTATAATCTAGCAAAATTTTAATAGGGAAAATAAAAATGATTTATAAACCTATTGGATGACAACATATCTAAGCAAGATTTATGGTTTATACTTAGAGATAAATCCTTTTATTACTTAAGATTTTTTTTCCCTTTAGTTTTGATTAATTTGTTTTTGGTGGTCTGGTTTAGTTACAAAATATGAAGATAACTTATCCGCCTTTTTATAGGTCATTATGTGAAATAAATGCAGGTATTTCACTTAAATATATTATTAAATTATATTTTCAAATGCAATAAATAGTTAATTATAACTTTCAATTGTAAACATTGATAATAAGATAAATAAGCATGAATAAAAATAAGAATTTATCATCTGTAGATAATATAATCAATATGTGATATGTTATTTTTTAATTTTATTGGAAAAAAAGGACTCATGGCCACGTGGCGATTGTTGGAGTGAGGGAGTATAAAGGGACTAAGTGGTAATAGAAAAATACAATAAAGACTAAATCACAAAATAAATTTTATTAACTTTATAATTGTTATAATTCATTGAAGGCTTATAATTACATATGATATTTAATACAATCATTCAAAAAATGTCCCAGGGTAGTTGCTGTTTTTCTCAATTTACAAACAAGGACACTGAGCCACAGAAAAGTTAGGAATCTCTGCAGCAACACATTGCTAGGAATGTAACCAGGATCCCAGCCCAGGGAGTCAGACTTCAGAGTCCATGACTTTAAGTGTAGCAAGCCTGAACTTATGATGACATCATCTTCGTTAAATGTTTTCTTTTTAAAAAATTTTTTATTCAGTTACAATTGTCTGCATTTTCTCCCCATCCCTCCACCCCACCCCAGTTGTTGGATCATGGTGAGTGATTGGGGATGGTGATATTACTTTTAAACAAGATAGTATAATGCATGACTGGTTTCTTGAGGAAAATCTGTTCTGATTAATTGGCAGAGCAAATGGAAAACATCAAGATAAATTATGCTTACAAAATGTATACAGTTCATGCCCACATAAGCCATACTAGCAGGGCTGCATATTCCATGTATAAGGCTTGTATGAGTTATCTTTTGCTGCATAACATGGGGATCCCACATATAGTGGCTTAATGAAGACACATTTATTATCCCTTGTCTTCTGCGGGTCAGTAGTCCTGTCATGAATTAGCTGGGGTTTTTGTTCAGAGTCTCATCAGGCTGCAGTCAAGACATCAACAGAATTGTCCTCATCTAAAGGCTCACTGGGAAGAATCTGCATCCAAGTTTGTTCAGCTGAGCCTCAGTTTTTGGCAGAACTGAACTTCATTCAGTTTTTGGCAGAATTTATTTCCTTGTGGTTTTATGACTGAGGGCCTGGCTTGCTGGTGGTAGTTCCTTGAAGACCACCCTCAATCCTAGAGATTACTTGCAATATTTAATTGCTGCCCGCAGTTTATTACTACATGGGTTTCTCCAATGTTTTCACTTACCTCCTCTAGGCTGCAAAGAGGGTCTCTCTCTAGTCTCCAAGATGGAGTCTTATATAGTGTAACATAATCAAGAGAGTAAAATTTTTGATTTACAACAATCTAATCACAGGAGTGATACTCTATCAACTTTATCTTATAGTTAGAACCCCCAGCTCCTGCCCATAGGTAAGGAGGGAAGTTTAGCCATCGTATTTCAACAGCAATAGCTCTGAGTGTATTAACATGTAATTTTAGCTTTCTAAATTTAACTTAGCCCCCTTCTGGCTCCTACAATATCTCTTGATGATTCGAGGTGTGTCTTGCCAATTTAATAAGAGTCAATTCCCACTTGATTCCACAAAACTTGTCATGACCATGCTTCTTTTCAGTTATGTGCAAGGGAGTTTGGATAAGGTGAGACTATGCTTCAAAATGTGATATTGTACATTCACGTCATAGCTGGGAAACCACACGGGACATTCATTTACCCAAGATACACTGAGGACCTACCCTCTGAGTTCCAAAGCAGTGGATCTCAATTTGCACTATAACTTGGAATCACCTGGGAAATTTTTTAAAAATTGAGATAGAGTTGATATATATAAGTTTAAAATGTACAATGTGTTGATTTTACACATTTCTATTTTGCAACACTATTACCAACTAAGCTTAGCTAACCCGTGTATCACATCACATAATTATCTTTTGTGTGTGTGTGTGTGTGGTGAGAGTATTTAAGATCCAATCTCTCAGCAACTTTGAAATATATACCAGAGCAATGTGCCTATAATCACTAAGCTGTGCACTATAACAATACTAATTCTTCCCGTCCATGAACATAGAATGTCTTCCTATTTGTTTGTGTCTTCTTTTGTTCCTTTCATCAAAGTCTTATAGTTTCAGAGTACAGGTCTTTCGCCTCCTCAGTTAAATTTATTCCTATCTATTGTTTTTTTAATTTTAATTTTTTTATTGTTATTCAATTACAGTTGTGTGCCTTTTCTCCCCATCCCTCCACCCCACCCCAGCCAAACCCCCCTCCCTCCCCGACCTCCACCCTCCCCCTTGATTTTGTCCATGTGTCCTTTATAGTATTGTTTTTGATATTGTGAATGGGATAGTTTTCTTCATTTCTCTTTCAGACATTTAATTTATAGAAACACAAGTGATTTATGTATATTGATTTGATAGCCTGCAAATTTACTGAAATTATTGATGTGTTTCAACAGGTATTTTTTTGGTTGAAATTTTAGGATTTTCCATATAAAAATCATATATCATTTGCAAATAACAATTTTACTTCTTTCTTTCTCATTTGGATGCCTTTTCTTTCTTTATCTTGCCTAATTACCCTACCTAGGAATTTTAACACTGTTGATAAGAGTCTGATCTTTGTTATTTTATTCTTTCTGCTAACTTTGGTCATAGTTTAATCTTTTCTTTATTTGAAATCTTTCTATATTCTTAATACATGAATTTATTGCTATAACCTTTTATCTCAAAACTGTTTCGCAGCATCCCATAGGTTTTGGTGTGTTGCGTTTCCATTTTCATTTGTTTTGAGATATAAATTTTTTTTCTTTTTATTCCTTCTTTGGCCCATTGCTTGTTGAGGAGTGAGGTGGTTAGTTTTCACATATTTGTAAGTATTCCATGTGCTCCATGTGCTTATAAATTTCCAGTCTTTCTTCTTGTAATTTATTTCTAGTTTCATACCAATGTAATCAGAAAAGATAATTGGTATGATTTCCATCTTCTTATATTTGCTAAGATTTGTAAGAATCAGGTTACTCTTAGTCACTTTCCAGTTCAGGGACGTTTATTCTTTCCTCCTCTTTTTTGCAAGGGAATTTCACTTAAAGTGATATTTAGTAACATTGGAAGTCACTTTTCTTCAGTCCCTCCTAGAGGCCATTTCTCGGTTGTAGACTGCCTTTTACTCAATCTTCAGCATTTGCTTCTGTTGTATGAGATTCTGCCATGATTTTAGGCTCACGTGGCCTAAGGTACCTACCACCTGTGAAAATGTCCTTCTTTTCCGAACCTGAGGGTTTTCCATTCTCCTGGCCCTTTCTGCCACTCACACACCCCTCTCGAGGGGCAGAGCACATAGTAACTCTCAGTAAGGGAGGCCAGGATTCTATAAATCGCTCTCAAGATTATTCAGCTAAACAACTGCCCTTCAGGCATTATTACAGCATTATTATGGTACCTATAGAGAAGAATTACCTGGTAGTCCTTTTTACTCAAATGTTTGAAGAAATGTTATTAAGAAAAAAGAAAGTGTTATTTTAGATAGTAGAACTAAGAACCAATGTGGTAAACCTTATCTGCCTTCAGTATCGAAGCCCCGACTGCACAGCTCTCTTCTGATAGTCTGGAATGCCCAACGTCTGCTGTGTTGGGTATGATGTCCTGTAAGATGCTCTCCTATTTATCATGCGAATCGCAGCTCAAATGTCACTTTTTCTAAAAAGGCTTCCCTAAACACCTCTTTTCAGATGCTCCCTAGTCATTCTCTACCACTTTACCTTGCTTTTCTGTTTGTTTTTCATTAAAGTACATATCTGATGTTACATTGATTATTTTGTCTCCCCTTCATTGTGAGACTAGGAGCTCTCTCCATTTATGGCTGATTTGTCTCTGAAATACAGAACAAAGCCTGGCACATAGTGATAAATGTTTGCTTACTGAATGAATGACATAATGAATAAACACATGGTTCTTACTCTGGTGTTGTTGTTACCCAGGCAACAGAAATACAAGGAAGTTCTAAAGATACTTCCTACTTACTGCTGCTAAAGTGTTTATAATACTTCATATCAGGATGCCAAACCCATTTTCCCTGGGGGCCACATCAGCCTTGTGGTTGCCTTCAAAGGGCCGAATGTAATTTTAGGACTGTATAAGTGTAACTACTCCTTAACTGTTCAGGGAGATCTCCATGCTGCCACCAGGTAGAAACAAGGTGCTGGGCCTGATAAAACAAGGTGGAGGGCCGGATTCGGCCTGTGGGCTTTGTATTTGCCACCTGTGCTTTATATTATCAGGAATTTGTTTTTTTTTTAATTAATTTATTTAACTATTATTGTTTTTAAGAGTTTTTTAATTGTATACTTTCCATGACGATTTACCCTCCTGATACCCTCTTCCACCTCCACTCACCTTCCCCCCTCACAATGACCACATTGTTTTAAACTATGTTCTTGGTTTCAAAAGCCAAATTAACTCAACCTGCACTCATTCATTGTGATCATTACGTTTCCCCCTCCACAAAAAGAGGCCTATAGTTTCTCAGGAAATCAGCCAAGTAAATCCATAGCCTGGAAGAATCCACACATTGCGTTAGATTTCTTAATCTAATTTTCACTTCCACATTGTCTAAGCCATCCAGTCTTCCCCTGAAGAAAGCATGTGCGTGTGAACAGAAGTGATACAGAAATCCAACAGTGGGCAACAAATTCATTAGAGTTCTGAAGATATCATCATCCATATTCTAGCTTGTTTGAGAATTTTCTTTTTCAAAATATTTTTTGACTAAAAAAATATTTGTATTGTATTTTTTCAATTACCATTTAGTCCCCTTATACCCTCTCCCTCCTGTAATCACCACACTGTTGTCCCTTTCCATGAGTTCTTTTGCTGCCTCCACAGCCCAACACCCCATCCCCCATCCAGAGCTGTCAGTCTGTCTCTGTCCTTGCGTCTGTCTCTATTTTGCTTGTTAGTTCAGTTTGTTCATTAGAGACCACATATGAGTGAAATATGGCATTTGTTTTTCTCTGACTGGCTTATTTCACTTGTCTAGGTTACGGGTTCTGTCCCCAGTTGGGGTACAAATGAGACTCAATAAATCGATATTTCTATCTCACATTGATGTTTCTATCACTGTGTCTCCCTCCCTTCCTCTCTCTCTAAAAATAAATAAATAAAAGCTTTATTTTCAGAAATTTGATAACAAATTGACTTAATCTTATATACCAAATAGGTTATTAAATTTATGAACATATAAGCCTAATCAAAAATTTTAAAATAAACTTTGTACCCTAATTAATTTGTTTTAACCTAGGGGAACATTACTTTTAAGTACCAGAGGACTTTTAAGTACCCCTGATGATGCTAATGCTTGTGGTCCACACTTTCAGGATTAAGATTTTACACCTGTTGCCAGGTCTTCTAAAGACCAGGGTGTTGACTCAAAGCCTTTGTCCTTTATTTTCCTGCCTAGTAACCAGCTCTTTATCTTTACCTTTTGCCCATTTAGGCTGATTAGAATTCAGCAGGATGCAGTCCCTCAGATTACCTTAAACTGAGTATAGAGGGGTGAAAGTTTGTGATTATTTGGTCTAATCTTGTTTTAAATATAATTAGCTTTAATTAGAGAATACTGATGAATTAAGGCATTTATCATGTAAAAAATAGTTACATGATTATTGAAATCTAGAAAATTAGATATCATATTTAAAAAGATGCTAGAATATATTGAGTATACTTAAGAGTATATTAAAGTATAATTCCATTTTTTAAACAGTGATTATCTTTCTAAATGATAGCTTTGCTGGATAGAGTAATCTTGGATGTAGGTACTTGCCTTTCATGACTTCAAATACTTCTTTCCAGCCCTTTCTTGATTGTAAGTTTTCATCTGAGAAATCAGCTAATAGTCTTATGGGCACTCCTTTGTAGGTAACTCTCCTTTCCTCTTGCTGCTTTTAAGATTCTCCCCTTATCTTTAATCTTAGGGGGCAGATAAAGTGCTTCCAAGATAAGATACAGTTAAAGGAGTGCATCATCACCAAGCCCTTATTACATGAAATGTTAAAGGGACTTATCTTAAAAAAAGATAAAAAATATGAACAGTAAAATGACAACAAACTCACAACTATCCAAAAATGAACTTTAAAAAAAAGAAAAACAATGAAAATAAAGACTAAGCAATCAACTAGAACAGGGACAGAATCACAGAAATGGACATCACATGGAGGGTTTTCAATGGGAAGAAGGATGGGAGGAATAGGGGGGAAAAGATACAGGGAAGAAGAAGCATAATTGGTAGGCATAAAGTTGACAGGGAGAGGCCAAAAATGGTATAGGAAACAGAGAATTCAAAGAACTTATATGTACAACCCATGGACATTAACTAAGGTCTGGGAATGCTAGAGGGTTGGGGGGGGGTGCAGGGCGGAGGGGAGATAAAGGGAGAAAATTGGGAAAACTAATAGCATAATTAATAAAATATACTTAAAAATGTAAAAAAAGTAAAATATTTGGCAACTAAATAACAGTGACTTATAAAAAAGTTTCTGTAAAATAGGAATTGATATTCTGAAAATGAAGCAGAGAGATATAAAGAAACAAGATAAAGAGTTATGTAGAGTTAAAGAAAATACATTGAAGTAGAAAGCCAAATATAGAATGAATTTATTGTTCATAAATGATTTTTAAGGTTATAATGAAAAGTGTTTACAAAGATATCACAGTCAGGGGAAATATGCTAACTGAGAAATCTTCCAAAAAGTAAGAACATTAATGATGATGTTAAAATGGAACAAGTACTGTCATGTTATTCATCAATTTTGTCACTAAATTGTAGACAAGAGACAAATGAAGACCTTGAAAAACTGTCAGTTGACAAAAAAGCAGACAAAAAAAAGTAATGAGACAAATTTACCATATTCAAATCAATGGGACCTGTTGACCTTATTTTCTGTAATTTTCAAAGGATTATTTTATGTATCTACCATTTTTGAAAACTCCTCAAGGCATTAGACTGTATTGGCTTGTATATGAAGAATCATTCAGTATTGGAAATTGCCTGAAAGCCTGTAAAACAGCCACAGTGAATCTAATTAGAAAGACAGGGTAATGGGCTACCAGAGATTTGATGTTACATTGTCATGCTAAAATCTTTGTTGGTTTGGAAAAAGCAAAGTGTTCAAATGATCTTTGAAATGAGAGTAAATTGGCAGGCACTACAAAAACTAGTGGAATTATAAGTATTATAAAAATTTTAAGCTATCATTTCAATTTCTCAAATTTTGACATGCTGTAAATAATAACAAATCTAAATCTCACAAAGATTTCTGGATCTTCCATTTGGCTCTAACTGAAGATTTGAATGTGCCTTTATATTTTATGTCTTACTTCCATTATCTCCCCTGGAAGGTAAAACAATTGAAAAAGGATGGATGAGTAAAAAGGTAATACATACAGGTAAAATTTCAGCAACAAGGGTATTTGGATATTACATGCAATGTGAGAAGCAGTTACTGCTTTTACTGTTGAGTTTCCTGATTGGATTTTCACCAATTTTATCTTTCCTAGAGAAAAAGATAGCTTGTAAGAATCTAAAGAATAGAAGCAAAAATCTTTAACATACCATCTCCCAGGAAGACTAAAATACATATCTACCGATTTTATAATAAAATAAGCCCTGAAGCAAAATAGATGGATCATGAAGTGATCAAGCTGCTAAACAAAACAAAAAAACTTGCCAAATGCAAGCAACATTTATTTGGCCTGTGTTGAAGCCCTGACCCTCAACATAATGCTGTCTGGAGGTGAGACCTTTGGGAGACAATTCGGTTCAAATGAAGTCATGAGGGTAAAGCCCTATGATGTAATTAGTGCCCTTATAAGAACTGAACAAAGAGCACATTCTGCTCTTTCTGCTCTCGCTCTTCCCCCACCCCACCTCTGGGTTTCTCTGAGGATGGGTCAAGAAAGCTTCTGTCTGCAAACCAAGAAGAGGGCGCCAATACTGGATCTGTCAGTACCTGGATCTTGAACTTCTCAGGTTCTTAAACTGTGAGAAATGAGTGGTTATTCTTTAAGCCACTGGCCAACGGTAATTTGTTATAGCAGCCCAGGCTAAGGCAGCCTGTATAAAAGTTGGTAACACATCACTGTATAACTACCGGTGTGTGTGTGTTTGTGTGTAAAACTGCTGTTTTTTTTTTTTTTTTTTTTTTTTTTGTATGAGTGATGAAAGGCACACAAGTCTTTGCTGAAGCTCTCATGGAAAGTAAATAAAAAGGGAAAGAGGAATTTTTTTAGAAGTGGGTACATGTCTATTTCTTGCCAAATTCATTGACTTCAAACCACTTTGAAATGATATTCAAGGGGAGATTAAAACTGTTATAACTAGCTTAGTAAAATTCTAATCAATACTATTTACATTTTTAAATAAGAAATTCCACATATTATTTTCTTGCCTTCTTGGCCCCTTTATAACACCTTTTAACTATCTTTTAATGAAGATTATAAGCCTAATGTCAAATATTTATTGGGTAGTTTCAGGGTTTGGGATGGGTAATTTTATGTGTTAACTTGACCAGGCATTAATGCCCAGTAATTTGGTGAAACACTAGTCTGGTGATTTCTGTGAAGTTATTTTGTAAAAGTGATTGTAATTAATAATCAGTTAACTTTAAGTAAAGCAAATTGCACTTGATACTGTGAGTATTTCTTATTCAATTAGTTTAAGTCCTTAAGAGCAATAATTGAAGCTTCCTGAAGGAGAAATTCTTCTTCAAGATTGTAACATAGAAAGCTTGCCTAAGTTTCTAGCTTGGTGGATTGCTGTCTAGATTTGGAACTCAAAACTCTCAACATCAACTCCGCAGAATTTTTAGCCTGCACACTTGACCTACAAATTTTGAATTTACCAGTACCCGCAAACATGTAAGCCAATTCCTTCAAACAAATCAGTCTCTGCATCTCTGTACCTCTATGTCTATGTTCTATTGCTTCTGTTTCTTTTTTTTAATTCAAGTACAGTTGACATATAATTTGTATTAGTTATATTAATTTCATGTGTACAATGTAGTGACTTGACTCTTTTATACCTTACAGTGTGATCACCCCACTAATTGTAGTAATCATCTGTCTTAATTGTGTAAACTTATCACAATATTTTTGATTATATTCTCTTTGGTCTTTTTCACATGGACCCCATTCTCTTCCCCTTTGTTATCCATCACTTTAGTCTCTGTTTCTATGAGTTTGTTTTTGCTTTGTTTGTTCGTTGTTTCCTTTTTTAAGATTGCACATATGAGTGAAACCATAGAGTATTTTTCTTTCTCTGGCTGACTTATGTCACTTAGCAGAATGTCCTCCGGGTCCACTCACATTGTTGCAAATGGTAACATTTCATTTTTTTATTGCTGCATAATATTACATTGCATCTATCTATCTATCTCTCTATCATCATGTATCCCACATCTTTTTTAGTTGTTCATCTATTAGTGGACCCCTAGGTCGCTTCCTTATCTGTGCTATTGTAATAAAGTTTCAATGAATATCAGAGGGGTGTATATGTCTTTTTAAACTAGTGTTTTCATTTTCTTCAGATAAGTATTCAGAAATGGAATTGCTGGGTTGTGTGCTGTGACTATATTTAGTTTTGTTTAATAACTGCCATACTGTTTTCCATAGTGGTTGCACCAATTTATAGTCCTGCCAACAGTGCACAAGGGTTCCCTTTTCTCCACGTCCATATCAACATAAGTTATTTTGTGTGACATTGATGTAACCTGGCAGCCAAAAAGAGTGGACTGGAATGTGCATAAACAATGACGACTTACTGTATTATCAGTGGGGATGGCAGATGCCATTGAGTGAGCGTGTGTGCTGTGTGGCTGTAGAATTTAAGTAACTTAGTGAGTAGAGCGATGAATCTACATTAAATTTTGCGTTAAGCTCGAACATTCCCCACGGAAACTATTTGGATGATTCAGAAGGCCGCAGCTATGGGCAACTGGAGGTTGGCAGCTTCATCAGGACAATGTGCTCCACTCATGCACCACATCTTGTGCAGAGTTTTTTGATGAACCATCAAATCGCCCAGGTAACTCAGCCCCTCTACAGCCCAGATTTGTCTCTCTGTAACTTCTTCCCTTTCCCAAAACTAAAATCACCTTTGAAAGGGAAGAAATTTCAGACTGTCAGTGAGATTTAGGAAAATACAATGGGGCAGCTGATAGCAATTGGGAGAACTGTGTGAGGTCCCAACATGCCTACTTGGAAGGGAACTGAGGTGTCATTGTCCCATATACAATGTTTTTTGTACCTTGTATCTTCAATAAATCTCTCTATTTTTTATATCACATTGTTGAATACTTTCTGGACATACCTCACATACTGCCATTCATTAGGTTATCTTTTATTTTGTTGGTTTCCTTTACTGTGCAAAAGCTTTTTATTTTAATGAAGTCCTATTTGTTTACTCCCTTTGTTTAAGGAGACACAGCCAAAAAGATATCACTCAGACTGATGTCAAATAGTTTACTACCTATGTTTTCCTCTAGGAGTTTTTGTTCCAGGCCTTACAGATAAGTCTTTAATCCATTTTTGGGTTATTTTTGTATATGATATAAAAGAGTGATTCCGTTTCACATTTTGCATGTGTCCAGTTTTCCCAACAACGCTTGTTGAAGAGACCGTTTCTCTATTGTATATTTTCCTCCTTTTCTCTAGGTTAATTGACTATTTCTGGGCTTTCTACAATGTTCCACTGATCTTTGTGCCTGTTGTTATGCCAGTACCAAACTGTTTTATTTCTCAATAAAGTTTGAAATCAGGGAGTGTCATGCCTTCAACTTCTTTCTCATGATCGCTTCGACTCTTCATGGTTGTAATGTTATCCCAGAGAACTTTGGACCACAATAAGATACCACCTCACTCTTGTCAGACTGGCTACCAATAAATCAACAAGCAACAGGTGTTGGTGAGGATGTGGAGAAAAGAGAACCCTCATGCATTGTTGGTAGGGTTGCAAAGTGCTGTAGCCACTATAGAAAACAGTATAGAGGTTCCTCAAAAAATTAAAAATGGAACTCTCATATGACCCTTTAATTCCATGTCTGGGTGTTTATCCCCCAAAATTGCACCCCTCTGTACCCCTGTGTTTATTGCAGTATTATTTACAATATCCAAAAAGTTATGGAAGTAACCTAAGTGTTCATCAATAAATGAATGGAAAATGTATAAAATGGAATATTACACGGCCTCAGAAAGAATGAAATATTGCCATTTGTGACAATATGGATGGACCAAGTGGACATTATACTGAGTGAAGTAAGTCACACAACAGAAGACAAGTACTGTATTATTTCACTTGTATGTGCAAACACACACACATTCATATAAAATGAGTGAACAAACAAAATAAACTCATAGATACAGAAAACAAAGTTATGGTTGTCACATCAAAGGGAGTTTTGGGCACTGGGTGAAAAACGTGAATGAATTAAGTACAAATTGCCAGTTATAAAAGTTATAGGAATTTAAAATACAGCATAAAGTATATAGTCAATAATATTGTAGTAAGTATGTATGGTATCAGATCATAACTAATCTTGTCAGGGTGATAAACAAGTAATATACGTGTCTATCACTATGTTGTACACATGAAACTAATGTAATATTGCATGTCAACTATAATTGAACAATAAAAAATATTTAAAAATAAAATGGAGAATGAAATTACACAGAAAATCAGGTACAGAAAAAGACTAAGAAGATTGTATATTTTCCCTATTCCTTTCCTTATATGAATTTGTTCTTGTGGGAAACACTCCTATTCAGTTCATCAGAAAGCTGTAAAGATTATTACATGTAATAGCAATAGGAAAATATTAGGGTCTCATGGTATACACACTTAATCAGTCCTTTTTTGGTGGGGAAATGGACCTAACTTAGCACTGTCATAGAACATTTCTCATGCATTTTGAGCTACTTCCTGTACTAGAATCCATTGTTTTTAACCTTGACTATCTTTAATAGATGTTATTTTGTCAAACTAGGCTTCTATCAGTTTTGATATCAAGTCTTCCATCTACTTATTCATACATTTTAATAACTGTGATTTATTTTCCCAAAGTTGAAATGTTATCTACAAGGACAGAGCTTTACAATGTCAACATTGTCTGATAAATATTATGTTCATATTCTGTCTTCATGCCTTCTTTGTGTTTATGTTCACAGTTCACATTTAGGTTTTCACCATAGTCAATTTTCATGAGTTTTTTTATGTGTTAAAGATCAGTATATGAGACTTCTTTATTCACCTTTGGTGATTGATAAGTAAGCTTTTTCATGATATGTATCAAATATTTTCAAACTGAAGGCATTTAATAAATGATTGAAGAAGAAAATATAAATTTCCATTTTTGTCCAGGGTGGTTATTCTGGGTACTTCAGGAAAGACCATTCATATTCTGTACCCCTAGGTGACCTGCAGTATGTCTTTGCATTGCCTGAGGATGGCAAGGCAATCCTCAGACAATTTCCCTACTACTTTCTACTGTTAACTTCTGAAATGTTTATTATTTACAGTATCTGGAAAATTTCTACAGCTATTGTCATCTTCTTTTTCTCTTTCGCTCTCAGATTGACCACAGTTTAACGCCTGACAACATTTTTCAAACACATCCTTAAGGATCAGTATATAACAGATTACAGATTTTATAATGATATGCTAGTTAGAAAAGTAAAAATGCTCCAGGAAAGGTACTATGTATAACATTTGGTTTTAATATATGCATTTTGCAGTATTCTAATAGCTTTAACATTGCAATTGTTGGTGTACATATTTTCATAACAAAGAAAAAATCTTCACTCATGCCAAAAACCAAAACAGTGTCTTTACACAGATTTGTCAACAGTATTCAAGTATAGTAGACATAGAGGTGGAGAATTAAACCATCAAAAAACTAATGAATACTCTCAGAAAATTTACAGAGTAGTTTTCCTTCATAACATTTCCATTGTAGGCAAGCCCTTCAACAATAGCGTTAAAACATTGTACTCAGTGCAAATGAAGCTCTCTCACATTTAAGAATTGAGTGGTTTATCATTTTCAGGTCTTTGGAAGCCAAATAAAATAGGCTATCAGTTCTCTCTTACAGTAAAGACATTTGTATTAGAGATGCTTTCTAATTAGAATTCCATCTGAAACAAAGCAAAACAACTAATAATTTCAATTTGTTAAAATATCACCCTCAGTGTTCATTTCCTTTGCAAAATTCCAGTGAATTAAATGTATCTCTGTGTGTCTATTTAAAATATGACATACCAAATTGAGACTTTGTGATGTTAATGTCTTTTGGTGCAGCTTTGGGAGAGAAAAGGAATCTGTGCCTTGGAACTGCAAGCTGTGTACACATACACTGGGGATTTTAAACAGTGATACTGGTTCAAGGCAATCTTCTATGCTGTGTGATTTCTGGAGTCACACCATAATGATCAGAGCAGAGGCCATGCAAATCTATTTATTGGGAAAGTGATGGAGGAACTCAAGAGTTGGAAAGGTTTTAGTTTTAAGTAAGAGTTAATAAGCTTGATAATTAAAGCATGTAGAAAGCTATTGTTCCAGGAACTGGGATATGTAGTGAGGCCGACCCTCACTCCAGAAGACACACAAGAACTTTGAACATCTTGCCCTACAAAGACTGCAAGCAATCAAAATGGTACCTGACTCACTGTGCTCCAGGGAGAGACATGTGCTGCTCAGGGCACAGAACAAGAATCACTGGGAAAGGATGAAAGGATGCTGGGAAAATTGCTGGACTGCAGCTTTTATCTGATGAATTCCAATCCCATCACCTACTTTTTTCCTGAATTGCAAACCCCTTATGTGCACTTTTCTTTTCCTTATAAAAAGGTTGACTTGATATGCGATGTAAGATGGTCTTTTAAAATACATAACCCACCATCTTCGCAGATCACCAGCCATCTGAATAAGGCACCCATAAAGATTCAATCTTTGTCTCTACTTATTGGTTCTGGTAGTGACAAGCAACATGAATGCTGACTTCTCCAGTTTCAAAAGGACTTTGAGTATTTCTCTTAATTGTGTATAGGTTAATTAAAAGTTTCTACAAATACTCAGTTTTTATCTTTCATCATTTTGTGAACCTAGGATATCAGTCAATAACTCCTAGCCATGCAATTTCAAAAGGTGTGTTGAACCTTGAAATGACCAGGCACCTTTGTTTGGCTTCAATTTTCCCTCTAATTGTACTGAAATTAAACAAGAAGCATGGTAAAAATTAATTTCCACAAAGAGAAGGGAAAATTTGGTAGTCAAACAGTGGATAAGACATTTCAATACATTTCTGTAAAAAAAAAAAACAGTGTTGCCAAACAAAAGTGGGGTTCGACTGCATGCCATCACCCACAGGCAAATTGTAAAGACATAGGTTGGTGGGGAAGGAAAGAGATCTTTTATTCACAATTTGGGAGGATGGAGTTCTGCCTGTCTCCAGGCTTATCTCTTTGCAAAACACAAACAAAACCCAGATGCTCCCCCAAACACCAAAGCCTAAAATAATGCCCAGAATTCCTGCTCCATTCTTATCTGTCTTTTGGAGCCTGAGGTGGCTAACCAGGTGTCTGTCCAGCTGCAGGGTCTCTCTTGGAGTCCATGTGTGTTTTCCTGTGCTACCATCAGCCATGTGGAACCCAGGACCAGCTGATGTGGCAATGCTCTGGACAGCACTTCTACCAAAAGGATCAAAGACCAAGAACATACATGTCTTCCTTCCCTCTTTTTAAATGTCCTGGTCCAAACTTCCATCTGCTTCGGGAGGGTCTGGCCCCCCTCAGTTAATCCCATCCTTTTTTCCCAGGCTAGACTCACAGGGCAGCACCTCCCCCTGCCACCATGTTGACTTCTAGTCACATGCAGCTGCATCCTCTGGTCCTACCTCCACCCAGGGACCAGAAAGGAATAGGAGGGCTTTTCCCTTAGTCAGCCTTGCATAAGTGCAGCACCAGGCTTCCTCCTTCCCCAGCCTTTGCCTGGTGGTGGGGAATATGTCATCATGTGCCATGCTAGCTTCTTGTGGCCTCTCCCCTCTGCACCTGCTGGCACATAGGACATCAGCCAGGCCTATTCAGGCCTATCTATATCAATAGGGGATGTTTGAGGTAATGCAGAAAAGAAATATATAGCAATAAATGGGTGGTAGAAGATGTAGAAAAAAGGATGACGTTGAAACTCCTGAGACACTCTTTGCTCTATGGAGTGCAGAGAAAGGAAATAGGCAAAAGAGAGATATTCAACAAAATATTAAAACAAATTGGAGAAAGGTAAAGCTCTTACTGTGTACAAGGTCTGTCCAGAAGCTATCCAGGCATGTAATATGAAGAGGCATTTATTGAAGAAGATACAAGATACAAGAAACACAGGGCAATGATGCCTCAGTCCCCTTCAAAGAAGGCACATTGGGATCTCACACAGTTCTCCCAATGGCCATCAGCTTCTCTGTTGTATTTCCTGAATCTCATCAACAGTCTGAAATCTATTCCCTTTCAAAGGTGATTTTAGTTTTGGGAAAAGCCAGAAGTCACAGGGCTTTAGGGGGTCTGAGTCACCTGGTTGATTTGGTGCTTTGCCAAAAACTTAGCATGAGATATGATGGATGAGTGGGTGCATTGCCATGATGAAGCTGCCAGTCACCAGTTGCCCATAGCTGCAGCCTTCTGAATCATCCAAATAGATTCTGTAGAGGAATGTTAAAGCTTCACACAAAATTTGATGCAGATTTGTCGATTTACTTGCTCAGTCATTTTGAATGCGATGCCCTCACAGTACACATGTTCACTCAAAAGTGTCTACCGTCCCCACTGACTAGTACAGTGAAGTCATCATTGTTCACAGATGTGCATTACAGTCCACTCTCCTTGGCTGCCAGGTCACATCAATGTTGCACAAGCTGTTGTCATTTTATTAACAATGGTTCAACTTTTTCCATGCAGACCTTGTATGTTGGTACTGTAAATTACAAGAAACCCAATAAACAATTAGGAGGGGAGACTGTCCAAGATGAAACATGTTTTAGGGGATTGAGTAGATTAAAAAAAGCAATCAAACTGAGAGAACAATTGTGAAGTGAGTTTGAAGGGATGAGAATTGCAGCCTGATATGAAGCTTAGTCTAACATGAGACCTGTGAGTTGGATGCCTTGCCTGCTGCACACTACACATTCAGAGCTCCAATCAGGCACATAACATCACAGAAAGTAACTCCTTCACACCTACCAATAGGCCAGTTTTTCATAATGGAAAATTGAGGACCTCCAGGCATCTATAAATATAAAAAAGGATGACAATGAACAAATAATAATAAAAAAACTCAAGAGGAAACCATTCAAAACATTGAAAAAAAGCAATTTTTAATAGTTGAATTAATATATGCCAAGAAAATACAGGAAAATTATAAGTATAGGGACATTCAGCTATTTTTTTGAAAAAATAAATACATTTAAGAAAGACATAAAAGCTTTTATGAATTGAAAAGAATATTGCCAAATTAAATACAAGTCAAAATAAGGAAGTGAAATATAATTTAGAAATATACCAGAACAATGAACAAAAAGATAAAATACTGAGGTAAAGATAGAGATAAAGGACATGGTAAGGGGACCATTTTCAGAATAATCCCATTTTCTAGAAGTTGGGGGCAGAAAACTACAAAAGTGAATTTCTTAAAGATGAATGCATATATTTGAATTTTTAAAATATACTTAGTTCTCAGCATAACAACAGAATACATACCTGTATTTAATTATGTCACTGTGAAATTTCACAACACCAGGATTAAGAAGAGATTCTAAAAGCTTCCAGAAAGAAACCAAGTGAAACAAAACTAAATTAAATGAAGCTAAACAAACATTCTGAAAGAGAACAAAAACCAGATTGGTATATGTCTTCCTACTGGGGACATTAGATGTCTGAAGACAAAGGAAACATAAATTATTAGCTGAACACCTTGATCTCACTTTAGTTAAAATAATAGTCCTAAAGGTATTTGATAGACCCTGGGAATTAAGCATTGTGCTGGTAAAATACAGATACTCAAAGTCTAACCTTACAAGCAAGTAAAAACAGACTGCTATTAATATATTAGACAAGTGCAAAAAGGGTAATTTAAATTGTAGAACATTTTATTGTTTATTTAATCTATAGACCATTGTAGGAAAATAAGTTAATGAACTGTGTTAATCTTACTTGGGTCTATAAAAGAGTTTAGGCTTTTCTATTAGTGGAAAAATATTAGTCTCGTGTTTAGTTTTTATCCGATATTTGGTATCTAAAAAAGACAAATGGTTGTTTTAGCAGATTTAAACCAAAATACAACAGGAGATTGATTTCTTGGCATCATAGCAATAATTTAAAATATCATAAGAAAAAAAGAAACTTTCACCTAAAATTCACAACAGAATAACCTATCAATTAATTGCTAGGGTACCATAAAGACATTCTTAAAACATGTACCCTTTCTTCAGGAAGTATTTTGGCACATATTCCAGGAAAACTAGGAAACAAATGGGTGCATTTTGTGGAACTGAGGCACAGCTCAATCCGCTTGAGTGCCAGCAGGTGGGCTGAAGTACAAGCTCAGTAATTAGCTCTGGATTTAACCCAGAGGAGCAGTATAAGGGTCAGGGAAGTTACAGGATCCTGATGTCAGCCCGCCTATATTGGGAATATTGTAACTGGAACAATGAGAGGTGGGAATGCTCACAGGAGAATGGGTTGGTATAAAAGGTGAAGAGGGACTTTTAAGATCATTAACTATCATCTATGTTATATTCACTGATAGTTCCGTACCTCAATTTCTTCATCTGCACAATTTGGATAATATGATTATTATTAAAAACTAATAAATCATTGTAAACAAATTAATAAGAACAATGCATGCATAACACAGGGAAACAATATTTTAGATATGGAGTAAAGATGATATGATTATAAGAAAAACAGATTGAGAATAACTATGTCCAAGAAATACTAATTTTCTAAAATGTGGCATCAATTATGGAGAATAAAAATTTCCATTTGACCATGATTCCAGGTGCAATGTCCTTTTAGAGGTCAGGCTTATCATTTTCTAATGGATAAAGGAATATAATTCTAACTCACAACTTGACCCAATATTGAGTAAGATCTATAAAATCAGTCAAATGACTCAAATACAAAAACATTGTGTAGTCATGCTGAATGACATGTCAACTTCAAGATTAGACTTCTGCAAATTAAACATTTCTTCAAGAAAAATTAACAACAGCATTGAGGCTGTGGACTAAACCTAAGGATCTCTATGCAGTTTTGACCAAGAACAGAACTAAAAAGAATACAGAAAAAAATGTCTCCACATACCTTGAAAAAGATATACTTCAGAACCCAGCAAAACTTATATAGGGAATTTGAGGAGTGTTTTTTCTGGAAATTGTGTTGTCTGCTGAAGAAAGATTGGGTTGATTTCTGCCTGAAAGACAAATCTGTGTTGGGTCAAGGGCAGGAGGGTTTTAAAGTTACTCACAGAAGTTTGTAGACTGCAGTGAGTTGATCGTAGACTGGCTGATTTTTCAAAACATTAGGCAGCTGTTAATCGATTTGCTTTCAGAAGAATGTCCACTGTACTGATATGTCATTGATCAACTAAACATAAAATCAACTAACAAGCAATGGTATCGCTTGTCATGGTTAAAACAGCCATCAATTAAAAGCTTCAAACCTCTTTTGGTATTCGCTTACAATCACTGGTATAGAGGATATCTCTTTCCCAAAACTATGAGAAATCATTTTCATTACTTTGACCTTGCTGTAGATCAGGAGATGCCCCTGCTCTAGCCAAGTAGAATTAGTTTAATATTTTGTGTTTTCTTTTTAAATGAACCATCTCCTCATTAACTACTTAGTCCTGTTGGCAAGCATAGATTTCCTCATGAAGTCCTTTCATTCTCAAGATGCTTTTAGGAATTTATCAGTTCAGTATTATAGTATAGCAAAATTTGTCTCTTAAGCACAGTATGTGTTGTATTATGTAAACATATTGAGCTTAGGTACTATTCTCTTCTTATTCTAAATATAATATAGAATACAAAATATTTTGTCTGTCACATACACATTTCTGGTTTTCTGTTCATATATGTTTCTTCATTCCCTCATAAGACAGTATGCATCATTTTTGTTTCATTATTTTAATTACAGTTTAGTTAGTTAATAACTATATGTTACTTCTTTTGGTGATAGCTGGAAAGAATCCATGCTCTGAGTTATTTTTTGCACTTAATTAGAATGATTTATTTTGGATATATTAAGTATTTTTACCATTGCACAGCAGATTAATAAAATACTGTGGTAGACATTGGTAAATACCTAGCCAATATCTATCTTCTCTTCTTTAAAGGGAGAACCCAATTTGAGTGGAGGCGCCCACTAAAAGCAATGTGACTCCCTTAGCAGTTTTATTGCCAATGAGATGTAATTCACTGAATGGAGCTTTAGGAAAATCCCTTTGAAAGTGGGTTGTCTACTGTTTCATGATCATTTGCTCTTCCCCTTTCCTTTCCTTTTTTACCTTTCTTGAAGTGGGAATGTGATGCTGGATGTGGAGAACCATCCTCTGACATAGATACTCATAAGATGCTGAATAACAACGGGACCCTGAACACAATATATAACACCACTAAGCCAGCCCTGCACTGACTGCCTTCCTCTAAATTTATCATTAAACGATTGGGAAATAAACCCTATTAAATAATTCAAATGAAGTTGTGTGTGTATGTGTATGTCTTATTTGCAGCTAAATGCATTCCAAATTTCTACAAATAGTTCTAATTACATGCTATTGCTCTATTAAGTGAAACTTCCATACTTCATAGTCACCAAATGATAATAAATTATATTATTTCACAGTGGTAGAACTCAGCAGGATTATACTAGAAAAATATCAGGAAATAGATATTATAGGACATATTACCTTCATTGATATATATTTTTCATAACTTTATTTTTCAAGTGTTTGAATATCTGTCGGGGGGCTTTAACGCAGCCCCCGGGGTCCACCATGGATGAAGCCATGGCGATGGTGGCTCGAAGCCTCTGGTCCGTGTGCAGGTCCCGAAAATCCTCAGGTCCCTGTCCGGTGCCCCTGTCCCCTCTCCTGGGCGCCAGATGTCTGGGGGCTTTAACACAGCCCCCCGGGTCTGCCATGGATGAAGCCGTGGCGATGGTGGCTCGAAGCCTCTGGTCCGTGCAGGTCCTGAAAGTCCCTGTTCGGGCGCCAGATGTCGGGGGGCTTTAACGCTGCCCCCCGATTCCGCCACGGACGAAGAAAAAGACTACCAAGACATGATCTGCTTTGGGGAGGAAAGGTGGCCATTTCTCTCAGGGGGAGAAGGGCCCAGAGCCTCTCTCTCCAGGGGCTTTTATTAGGTTCATTTGCATAGGAATACAGATAAAGCTCATCAATCATTGTCAGCCAGTAAGTGTTAAACAATACATGATTTACAGAGAACTCTGAGGGCTTATTCTGAGTTACAGCCAATTAGTTCGAGGGCCATAAAACTTTAGGCGCCAGACTCATCTCAGGTCTGGACCCTTATCTCTTGAACTGAGGGTACAAATTAAGTAGATTTCACAGGAATGTATGTATTTTTCTTAGGCCTGATTCCCCAGGGAATCCGCTCCTCCCAGCACAGGACTACACTGCCCTCTGTCATTGTTTCAGGCTTAAGTCAGGCAAGGGAAGTAAGGCAGCCAAGAGATTAGGAGACTTCTTGCAGATAGAATGAGGACTCAGGCTATTTCAAAGCCAAGGGGCGAGGGTCCGTCACCCCCTTTTTCCACAGCCCCCCGAGTCCTTCCCTGCGGGCCTCTTCCGTGACCAGAGCCTGTCTTAGGTTGATCCTCCCTTGAGGATTCTTACCCATCATTGGCTAACTGGCCAAGCTCAGGGCCAAGCAGGGTGAAGTGGGCAGGTGTGGCACTTCTGCCAGGGAGACAAGCTTTGTCTCCTTAGTGGCTTATGGTCCCAACTCTGACTCAGCCTTAACCATGAGGGGTTACAGCCTCTGAAACCAGGCAGTGCGGTTCCCAACAAATATCTTATTTTGTGTATCAAGTGGCCAGGATGGTGTCACTGATCTGTGTAAACAAAGAGAATGTAATTCATACTGGTTGTTTATAATGTATGGGGTAAAAAGTCAACTAAAGCTATCACATTTTAAAACTGTTTGGCATCATGTAGACATAGTGCATGTAATGTACTATAGAAAATGATGATGATATACTTTGTAATGATTCCTGATAGAGAGGACATTGGGATCTATAGTTATGAAAAATTCAATCACCTTTTGAAACCTCACTATGACAAGAGATGTAGTTTTGCATTTATTATCCTTCTACCAAGAGCAAATTTTACTTGTAGTGCCTCTGCTTAACCTTAAAACAATTTAATTTTGTTTATTAATATCTTATTAAAATACTAAATATAACAAAAGACAGATTTTATTTAATTTAAAGAACTTTTTGATTAATTTGAACTAAAAACTTGTTGCCTCATCTTTTTCTTGGCATAACAATTCTCTCTTTTTTTTTCATTATATAAAGTTGATTACATGGGAAAGAGTGAAGCAAAATCTTTGTTTTTTAGTTTCTGCACTGAGTTTTCAGGCTTCCTCAAGCTTCTTCAATAATTATCCAAGTTGAATTTATTTTAATACATAAATGGTTATTAAATATATAAACAAGAACTTTAGAAACTGTATTTCAAGGCACTTTCATTGTCCCTGAGTCTACCATCCATGACACTTATGTTAATTTAGAGGGCGTTATATTAACAAATGAGCACTTACAGTGACACTGGAGCACGTCTTGCTAAGATGTGAACCATGCAGATCTGATTTCAGTATGGCTTTGTGGCTTTCAGAACACAGTGTCTGTGTCAGGAGAGCCGAGTCCTCGCTTTCAGTCTGTGCATAACACCTCGTGGAATTTGAGAAAGATTCGTCCACTTTTTGGGTTTAGTTTTCAAAAAGTTAAAGAGGATGTTAATGTGCATGATGTTTAAAGTTTTAACCATATCTGAGAGACAATGAAATTCATGGGAGGATGGCAGGAAGTTATTTTTCTATTCTTAATACATTTTCCTTTCAGGCCATGTTTGAGCTTATCAGGTATTTCACTTTTCTGGGTTGTAGCACAAGCCAATGGGGAGGGCATAAAGATTGTTGGCTTTAGTATCAGGAGATTAGAAAAGAACTGGTCTGAGTAACAGTTTTACTGCTTACTGCCTGTGTGACCTTTAATGGAGCAATTAACCTGTAGACACTCAATTTTATCATCTGCTAAATAAAGATTACTATTCCTCCAGATACAAACAATGAATGAGATAATTTTTCAAGGCACCTAATAATAAAGTGGCTGGTACATTGTATGAAGTCAATAAATATTAGGCTAATTACAAGTTTAGAGATAAACTCTGACATGGAATACATTGGTTTATTATGACTCATTGATAAGTAGCTTAAATAACTTTATCAAATTCTGGAACAGCAAGAATTGTGTTTGTTCATATTATGACACCAGCACCTTGAATTATGTTTGTTCCTAAAAATATTTCCTTACCGAACTTGAGTAATATCAACAAAATAACTGTATCCTGAGAGACTCAGTTTGTATATTTTGACAAGAGAGAGTCTTTGGAGAAGTATATAAGATGTAAGACTATACAGAAGTGTTTCTGAAGGTAAGTCTCTGCTGGGACGTGCAAAGAAGACCTCTGTGTTCTGTGCAGACAGGTGAGAGATACATCTCAAAGGAAAGGAAATCCATCAAGGGAGGTAGAATGCACCAAAAACAAATTTTCCCTGTTTTATTTCTGACTAGACAAATGGGTTTGGGATTTCATTAGAGGATGGAGAAGTTGCTGTTACTGCTTCTTTTGGGTTAAATTTCATATAAATTATAGGATATAAACTATAATCAAGGAAAGTTTTTTCTTCTCTAATCATTTCCACTGGAATTTGGGTAAAAGTAAGTATTACCTAACATTTAATTGTTCTTTATACTGTTGAAATTAACTCATTTTTTGATGTTCTACCATTATGTACTTATACTACATCTATAGGTTATCCATGAGGTAGGTTTTTTTAGACTTATCTTAATTGTATGGTCACAATTCTGTGGTTGTCCAATCTACCTCTTCTCTGCTGGGAGACTTTGTATTATAGTGCATATTCATTGTTATGATTACCTGTGACACAGAGACCAGATGTAGACCTCTGTGAAAACTTCTCTCTCGTTCACTGGTCTCCAAATGGAATGGAATATCGATGGAATAGCAAGAACCAGCATTTTCCAAACTAACATCTATGATTTGATTGTCATGACAAGCTGTGCTAACACAGCTTTCCCTGCTGTCCTAGAGTCTGATAAAGTCACCTGAGCTACTTACCAATGCTTCATAACAAACTAATGTACTGGACAGTAGGGTTGATCTGTATGTTTTAGTATCTGGTTTAGCACAGACGGATGCCAGTCCAATATTTTCCCCCCTTCTATTATAGTTATTTTTCCCACTTTTATATCTGAAACATTTAGGTATATAAGGTCAGTTACCTTTTAAATGTTTTGGAAGATTCATGACCTTATAAATGTCCAAAATAAAATTTTAAAATCACTTGTATATTGCAGCTTAAATTGGATCAAATAGTGACTCTAAGGGATCTCATGCTTTATTTTTATGCATCTCTATGTTTTTATACAGATATAAGATTAGCAAAATGGTATTTTCAGTAAAGTATTATGTATCAGGACAATTATACTTGTGAGAGAGTGGATATACAAATAGATAATGGACAGATCATATATAAAAATAAGCTTCTGACTCACAATCTGAGAAAGCAGGCCAGGAAACCAACTCATTATTTAGAGTAACCAGTCCAGGAAGTCATCCTGTCATCTTGAAGTCAAACTTATAGGAAGGCAGGCCATTATCTCTAAGAAACATCCATATAGCCAAAAAATAACCCTTGTAACAATTGGCCCCAATGGCCAGGACTTGATTAGTAACTGACAGCTTCCCTAGGATTTGTCCAGCTTTGAATTTAGTACCAGTCAGAGAAAACAAATATGGATCCCTATCCAAACACACAGGATGTCCCACTTCTTATAAGCCTGTCTACAGCTTCCCCAAGCCAACAATCTCTAATCAAGGCACACTTGAAGCCTTCCTTTTATTATTTTTTTTTACCATAAAGCTTTTTCCCACTCCTCTGCCTACCTTTGAATTTCTGTCAAATTACAAGTGACAGTGGTCGAGTTCCTTGCTAGAGCAAGCTCTAAATAAACAGTCTTTGCCTGCATTCATTTGATTATTATATTCATTTCTACACTTGTCTAGGTTACATAAAATGAATTCAGTTTAATACCCTTGGTGTAAATATTTTTACGTGTTAGGCTTTGTGCCAGGCACACAGCCCCGAACTAGGTAAATGAAGTTCATGCCTTCACTGGATGTCTAATTGGCAAAGAAAATAAGCAGGTGAGTAGGAAATATTTGTATCATGGGTTAGCTTTGAAGATAAAGCTAGGCATAAGTTGGGGAATAGAGTGATTTTAAAAGAGGAAAGATTGTGTGCTAGAAGAGAATAAGACATATATACTATTTTTTAGTATAAACATTTAGTGAACAATGAAATAAATACAAGCACCATTATGTTTTTATTTTAAATTAATTCCTTTATTTACAACAGGTTTATACTTTTTATTATTTCAATTTTAAAGTATTTGCAATATAAATGTCCCAAATGTGCCTTCAGATTTGCTAATAAATGCTAATAAATATTCAGCTCAGCGTACCTTTTTTTCCTTTTGGACTAATGAGATTAGATACTTCCTTGAAGAGTATTTAATAAATGTTTCCCTTTAGATTCTCATATGGTTTTGACATTACATATTGGCCAAAAGGAAGATTTTGATAATTTGGATTTGGTAATTAGTATTCTCCAAATGTCTCCACATTTAAATAAAACCATTTAATTTTAGTTTATAAAATATTCCTTGCAAGATTTGGGGCACAATATTAGACAAAAAGTTATTCTCTTCTTGGGGATAAGATAGGGTATTTGTTTTGGGGTATATTGCTAGATTCCTGAATTCTTTTTGAAATCTTAACACTATTCAAGTGTCAAAAAGTTGCCCCTTAAAATTTGTGTTTCAAACATTTTGAACTACATCTAAAATTTTGTACTAATTTATAATTATGCCAAATAAATAAATTGTCTTTTATCTTTAATGCAACTATACATTTAATTCCAAAGTGGATGTAGAAATTGACCCAAATCTTAGTGATTGGAACAATAAATATTCATCATCCATTTCTGTGGGTCAGGAATCTCAGGCCTGCTCAGCCAGAAGGTTCTGGCTTAGAATCTCTCTCTAGGCTGCAATCAAGCTATCCGCAGAGGCTGTGGTCACCTCAGGACTCACCTGGAAGTGCCTGTTGGCGGGCCTCAGGTACTTGCTGGCTGTTCCTTGCTGCATGACTCTCTCCATAGGGCGGCTCATGATGTAGCTGCTTGCCTCTCGAAGAGTGGTATCGGAGTGAGAAGTGGGCATGAGAGTCACCAAGACAGAATTCACAATGTTTTTAGAACTTAATATGGAAAGTGGCATCCCATACCTTCTGCAATATTCTAGTCTTTAAGTGTCTAGGCACAATCAAAAGGAACATTTACACAAGTGTGTGAATACCATTCAGGAGGAAGACATTCATTCAGTCGAGAACATTCCAAAGGCTGCCTATCATGACAAATAAGGAAACTGAGAAGTTTACAGACAAGTTCATGAACCTAGATGAAAAATCCTTAATGAAATAATACAATTAGATTGTATCAGTGTTTTAAAGTGATACTATACCCTAGCCAAATTGGGCTTGTCCAAGAATACAAAGGTGGTTTAAAGTTCAAAAAGAGATGTTGACTACTTTATAATGTCAACTCCCTACCAGTATAAAGGTAGAAAACAATGAACTGAATAGGTACAGGAGAAAGTCCTCTAATAAAATTCGACATCTAATCATGAGAAAAATGGCAAATTAGGAAGAGAAGAGAACTCTAACTTTATAAACAATGTCAATCTGAAATCTATAATAAAGAGTATATTTAAGGAGAAAGTATAAGACATTAACTGTAAATTCAAGAAATAGACAAAAATAGCCATTTTAAAACTTATTCAATATTTTCTGCAAGGTGAAAAATAACCAAAAAATATAAACATAGGAAAATAAGACAAAAGTAATATCACCATACTTTATGATTGTCAATATATACAAATACTGATAAACTTTATAGTTAAAAGTTTGGTAACTTTTGAATATTAGATCAATATAAAAATTGTGTTTTCTACACCAGAATTGACTAGTTAATAGAATGAAAAGGAAGATATTCACCATAAAACAACAAATACGGGGTTAGGCAAAAGTGGGTTTCCAGTTGTGAGCATGTGAAACACAGAATTTATTCTTGTATTATCATTTGTTAATTATTGTATTGCGATATGAACAACTATAAATCTACTTTTGCTGCCCCTTTGCCCTACTTTTACCCTGCTTTTGTACCATAGAAATTAATTTTTGAAAAAATACATGAGCTCTATAGCAAACACTAACTCTGATAAAGATTACAGAAAATTATCTGTCTGTATGGGCAGCTATTGCGTACAAAAATAAAAGCAACTGGAGAATACAAATGCTAAGGAAAATTACATCATTTATTATGGAAACACTTCACTTTCTATCTACATTTATCTTATTTCATACAATTGATAGTAAAATGTCTTGCTTATGAAGATACATTTTTCATGTAAATAAAATTTTGAACCCTATTATGTTGAAGATATAAGTTGGAGACATTTGAATGAAAAACAAAAAAAAAGTGTTCTGAATGAATGTGTACTTAAAATATAATAATAAAATAGATTTAAAAATTTGCAAGTTATAAATTTCTTCAGGATCAAGTCTTACGCTACAAAACATAAGTTGAGGACATCATGGCAACCCAGTTGCAAATAGGTTAAATTAAAATATGGAATTCATTTCACGCTCGGTATTCTATTGCCATCAAAGTTCTTTTTTTTTTTTTTTTTCGTATGGCAACTATAAGAAATAAAAAAGAAAATCAGAAATTACATTTTCATACTCCATTCAACTGAAGAAGTTAATCACCTGTTCTGAATTAGGGTCCATATTTTATTTCCTCTACTCTTCTATTTGTCCTTGCTATATAACCTATAATACATTGTCACAGACAAAAAAGCAGCATTTTGTGAACTGAAATGGAAGAGATTTACTCTGTTATTTGTTCAGAAGTGTGTGAACAAAATGATTTAGTTCTAAGGATTTGTGCAGAGATGTGTAACAGATTGACCTCACTTTGAAGGTGACAATTCAAGTTACTAGAAAAAATCAAAAGTGTATTTTTAGATTCATAATTACATTATGTAGAAAATTAATTAATGAAATTAAATAAGGTGAAATTTCTGAATTGATGCCCTTTAAATTTTGATTTCACCTTTTCTCTCTGTTTTTTGCATGGCTTTTTCTTTAACTTTTAACCTGACAGACAGCAGTATGGTTTAAGCACAGATCTTAATAAGTGCCAGTGAAGCAGGGACAAAGATCTTCTCATAGACTCAACCATCTCTATGGTGGATTTTTTTTTGCAGAGGACTACTGGCAGTTATTCTCTCTTCACATTGATAATAACTTAAGGTTATATATTACTTATTTTTCATTTTCATTGCCATATTGTAACATTGTCATGTTGATAAATTGCAAATTGTATATTTGATCACCAGTTCAATTTATTTTGATTTTTTTTAAAGTACAGGAACAAATTAGCATGGCACATGACAAAATCACCGTAATAGTCTACTTTTTTTTTTTTTAAAGGGGGAGGCCATGGTCAGGTGGCTCAGTTGGTTAGAGTGTCATCCCAATATGCCAAGGTTGCAAGTTTGATCCCCAGTCAGGACACATATAAAAAGCAACAAATGAATGCATAAATAAGTGAAACAATCTCTCTCTCTCTTCTTCTCTCTCCATAACATCGATAAATAAAAAATGAAAAGGGGGATGAAATGTACATACTTGAAGTTACTTAGAAGATGACTTTATTTTATTTTTTGAGATAAAGGTTGATGATTTGTCTATTCTTGGTATAAATTTCCATTAAAATTGTCACCATAATAGAACTTCTGAAGTTTCAAATTGAATTGACCATTACTATGACAAGGGCAATTTTCCCTATGAAGGTTTTCCTGAATTTTTGATTCATTGGAAATATATATCATAAGAAGTTTGTGCTAACATTGCAGAAACTCCTAGCCTCTTGGCATGCAAATGTGTTTCATTTAAAAATTATTTATTCAAGGTAGATTAATCAAGCACTGTGCTAGTATTTTATACACAAGAATAAAACCATTAAAAATCCTGTGGAATAGAATGTGAGCTATTTTACTAAAACTAAATTTTAAGAATAACAAAATCAGATTCTGAAACTTTATGTGCAGGTAGAGATACCTGGCATGTGGTAGGCATGAAATTAATAAAAAATTAATAATACATAAATGGATGAATGGTTTCCTAGATAACCATAAGCAGTCTTTTTGTTCTTATTTATTTACTGTTGCATTAGTAGACCTGTTTTACAATGTGCGTAGTGTGACAATCTTAGATTTGCTTTGGGATAGAATGTGCTGAAAGGGAAGTGTAATCTCCTGGTGACCAGTCACACATTATAATGGAATAGCATACAATGACCCACAGAAATAAAACAATGATGTTGGCACATGTCTAGCACATCATATGCCAATTCTTTTCCCTTCAGCAAGTCTCTCTTTAGTGACTGTGCAGTCCAATTGGTATTGAAGTTTGATTTGTGACTGGTAAAGGCAGCTCATGTCAGGGTGCCAACACACTCACCTGGAAAGGAAGGAGATTCGTCCCCATACAGACCCACAACAAAACCTGATGTTCATAAAGACCCTTGGCACAGGCGCCCTGATTCTTGAAGCCAAGTAACCTTTGCAATAAAATGGCTTAGGAGAGAAAGAGCAAATGGATGCTTTGTATTCCTTTGTTTGTTTTGACTACACTTGTGTCTAAAAAGATAATTAATACCCTTAGAGGTATAAATGGCCTCCCAGCTCAGATTGAATTTAGGTTTTTGTTGCTGATATCAATTCTCCTGTGAATTTATTCATTAAAAAACGGTGGCTTATTTTGTCTCCCTTCAAATAATGAGATTCCCGATCTGGCCTTTTAAAACCTTATGTTTGGGACTGGTCCACAAAAGAGAAGACCTGAACATGATTTATGATGTACACAAAGCCTGAATTTTCTTTTTTGGAAAGGGATTAATGAGTGTTATCAAGGGTTGTCTAAATACTTTTACTGAGAAAGTTAAAGATTCTAGGTAGGCTATTTCAAATAAAATTTCCATGGCTTTCACAACATAGTTATATTAACCTTTATACTGAATTAAATAGTGTCCCTTCAAAATTTATGTCTACCTGGAATTTGTGAATGTGACCTTATTTGGAAATGGGGTTTTGACAAATGTAATCAACTTAAGACTAGCATAGGCCCTAAATCCAATATGATTGATATATTTATAAAAGAAGACAGATATTTTGACACAGGGAAGAAGGCCAGGTGAAGATGGAGACAAAAATTGGAACTTCAATGATTGTTAATAAACAAGAGAAGCCAGGAGGCACAAAGGAAGAATTCTGCCCTACAGGCTTCACAGGAAGGATGATATCATCACTGACAGCTTGAGTTGGAATTTCTAGGTTCCAGAATTGAGAGGCAAAGATTTTTTTAAGGCTCTAAGTTTGTCACAAGAAACAAATTCAGATTCTGGTTCAAGGAAGTTGGGTGCTATTGTGACAAATACCTAAAATGTAAAGTAACTATAGTAAACACATGGAGATATTTTTCTTTTTCACACAAAAAAAATGTTCTCTTAAAGGTAATGGAGAGATTCTTGAAGTGTATGGAAGCACATGATAGTAAAACCTAAAGTGCTTTTAAGGAACTTCTGGTAGAAATATGGACATTAAAGGTTATTCTGGTGAGAACTAAAAGAAATAAACAGAGCTATACAAAAGCGCCTCCCATCTTGGAAAATACATATATTATAATAAACATAATGTTGCTAGAAACGTGAACACTAATGGCATTTCTGGTGAGTCCTCAGATGGAAATGAGGAACACGCTAGTAGAAATTGGAGGAAAAGCTATTCTCGTTAGAAAGTGGCATGAAACTTGGCCAATTGTTTACTGCTATTGAATGAAAGGTAGAACATGGAAGTGATTAACTGGGACAGATATCTGAGGAGATTTCAAAGCCAGATATAAAAGGTGCAGCCTGATTTCTCCTTACTGCTTATAGTATTTTGTGAGAGGAAAGAAATAAATTGAGAAATGACTGGTTAAGCACAAAGGAACCAGCACTTGATGATTTGGAAAATTCTCAGCTGATCTAGATAGCATGCTCTGGGAAAAGGGCCAAGGGTGTAGTTGGACAATCATTTATTAAAGTAAATGTTAGGCATGTGATTAGGCCATGTGATTTATGGATCTAACACTTTTCTCAGCAGAATCCAGAAACAGAGAGAGATAGACTTATCCAGAAAGAATCTGTGGAGAACCCTGGTGTCTAAAAGCATGAATACCCTCAAAATTAATGGAAGACAGACAAGGGATTTGAGAATTTTATACCAGCAGAAACACTGACAGCTTGGTCTGAAAGGGACAGAGGTGGGATGGATGTCTCTTGTCTTAAGCCACTAATTTTGTTTTAATTTATTGTAGAAGTCCTGGGAAATTAACATAATGTCTAAGAGAAGGAAAACTTCATTAAACAGTTTCATGCCTAAGGAAGAATAGAATCTTCTATAATGGAAGGCAGAAGTCTGTGATTAGCTATGTGTGAGTCTATGATTTGAAAAGAACTCTAATGTCTTACACATTGAGTTCAAGTAGAAAAGATAAGTACCTGTCTATATCCATATCCATTGCCGTTGTCACATCCATTTCTATATATCTATATTTATAGTTATATCTAAATTCTTATCTTCCTCTAAAATAATGAATGCATAAGAGCATAGGAAGAGAAGGAAAAAACAAAAGAGAACAAGATATACCAAGGAAAGTATAAAAGAAACAAAAAATGTCAAGAGCATTCTAGGTTGGATCACAGGTAGACACAGTGATCAACAACTTATATCCCCGAGTGTTACATAGGCAAAGGAAATGAAAAAAACACACCAAATGCTTATATGTTGAACCCAATAATTTGTTTATTTATTTATACAAAGAATGTGTTCTCTCAAAATTTTCTTGAAACTACTATTTCAAAATGTTTTCTGGCTCCATTAAAATGCATTTTCCCACTTTCGACTGAGACATTATTACAGTCTTTGTGGCACCCACCTAACCCTCCCATCGTACTGTAAAAATAGCCATGGATAGTCAATAAAGTAATGGGCAAGGCTGCATTTTATTTACAGAAAAAAAGTATAAGATAGATTTGTCCCATGAATCCTGGCTTACTGATTTCTGTTCTAGAGGACAACAAAATTAATAATACTTTTCTCCTTTACCAAAAAGATGTATAGACATCTATGCAATACATGCCTGGCATTACATTCAAAGTCTGGCCTACATGTACATGGAATATTTCAGTAGTTGTCCTACTAGGTAGGCTCCTGAAATTCCTAACCCTGATCCTTTTAACACACTGCTGTCCTGATGTACAGTTCTGAATGTGTTAGTTTCCTGCAAAAACCTCTTCATAAGATTTCCCTGTAGTAATAGAAGGAAGTTCAATAGCCCAGCCTCCCAGCCTCCAAACTTCCTTAAAATTATTCCCATTATGTCCCTTAATGCATTTTGTTAAATTGAAATACTGCCTTCATCCAGCCTCTTTCTTTTTGGTCATTTTTTTCCCCTTCCAATCTGATACATCTGTATTCACAGCTAAGTGAAATGTCACTTTTCCTTTTTTTCTAATAAAAATGTTCTTCATCCCCCAAGTAGATACCTTTCTTGTTAGAACTTCCACATGTATTTTATTCATACTTTATTTATGGCACTTTATTATTACATTCTGCTTGTATTCTTTGTATTTCTTTTATTGCAATAAGATTTTTAAAGGTGGTGCTGGTGTCGGACTCATCTTTATTTGTTCTCAAAAATCTCACTAAGTGCCAAATACATATTTTTTGAATAAATGTATAAGGGAAAACTAAGATAGCTTTATTTGGAAGATAACATTCTATTTTATTTATAGATTTACTCTTAGGCACCCTATTTTGCATAGAACTTAAATCATATTGCCTGAGGCTTTTTTTTCTTGCTGCAGCTATATTATGCATAGGCAAGGCATACATACACACATATGTAATCTTTCATATTCTTTAAAGAAATATTTGGTTAAACATGTGAATCCTTAAAGTAGAAAGGGGATGTTTAAAATAAAATGAAGGTATGTTCAAGAACAGGAGTGCAGACGTCAACAACAACCTTGATTTTCAGATTTTAATCTGTAAAGCAATGATATTACCATATCTCCCTTAAAGAGTTCCTGTTAGGACTAAGTGCTTAGCACAGATGAGGCATATAATTGGTACTTCAGTTAATTTTGAGTTTTAGAATCATTAATCCATATTGAGTGGCAGCCACACATATATATAACATTACATATAATGGTGTTTACAGTTCCAGACTTGGACACTCATCGTTAATATTACTCTTAATAATTATTGTTCAAATACCTTCGGCTAGATTTTCATTTGCATTACTTTCTATGCTTTGTGGAAACAGCTGTTAACATGCCCCATCGCTGCAACCACAGCCAGTACCACATACGGCTCCTTTGCAGCGTCACTGACAGCAACTCTGAACACATTACCGTGTATGGGGGCTAGGGTTAACCGAGCAATTTAGCAGTAACACAAATTGTAATAAGTCAGCATTAGTATTTATGTTGAGCAAAGCAATTTACACCGGAATAAAAATATTTAGGGATCAACAAAATCAGAATCTATTTTCGACAGAGAAACACCATACATTTTCAGTTAGTTTTTCTTTTCCTTTTAAAATAAAATAATATAAGATACTTCTCTGGCTTCATCTTTTCATAAACTGAAGAAAAAATATTTAAACTTAACAGATTAGAGTGATCTTGCTTTATTTCATAAATATAATTCATTAATAAATAAAACATTCTAGGCCATAGCAAAATAAACAACAACAACAACACAGCAAATGCTAAAAGTTTGGAAAATTAGTCCATTTTCCTGCAATGCTTAGACATTAATAATTCTTTTTTTTAGTGTATAGTGTACACTTTCCATTCCAAATGTGAATTCCTTGAGGATCAAGATCTTGATAATTGAGTTAGTTTCTGGTTTACGAAGCCACTGGCCCGGTGGGAACTCAGCTTTTGGAAGCAATAATAGCATCTAAGTCCACTGGTTGCTGCTACAAACCACAAAACTGTACTCTCAAAACTTGGCACATACTTTTAATGCAGAGTTTGAATATTTTAGTACTAGTTTAATATGCGCCAGTTTAATTGTAAATCAGATTTTCTACCATATCCGATGTAAAGAAACTTCTCTAAATACAGAAGTACTGAATGTCTCATGTTTTCTTACCAGTACACAATTTAACTATGTTTTTTGGAAAAGCATTCCTCTTGAGCCACCCAGGCAATAGGTACTGCTGTTACGCCTCAGGGTCTTCATTGAGGGAATATATAGTTGAATGCAAAGGGAAAAACAGTAACTAGCGTGGTGGAACACTTCAGGTCAGGCACCCTGAAGCTAGATAGTAGGCCAAACTTGAAGTAGTAGACTCTGTATGCCCAGGTCTAAATAAACAACCTCAAATGATTGCAGGAGCGCACTGTGGACTAAGACCCCATAGAAATACAGTAGCCTGTAGTCTTATGAGTCAGGAGACCTCATGTCAAAAATAAATGGTTTTTGTTACAGACGTATTTTCTTTTAAGCCAGTGGAGTCATAATCTACCTTTTTACCTCCATCATTACTGGCCAACTGCTTAAATGGTTCTCAATTATTTTTATCAGCCCAAAGGTCCAAATGTCCCAGATATTAGGCCTTCAGTCTTGCAGAATTCTCACCCCTGTTACCACTTTCAGCTGGATTTCGTACCATAGCGATCCTGATAAAACTCAAGAAATTTCAATTCAAAAAATAATAAGTTATGCATGCATGTACAAACATATAAAGTAGAGAAAGAACCTCTGAGATATCACTTGGTAAAAATATTTGCAAATAATATAAAAGAATCTGTGGCATTTTATTAATGTTTCAATTTGTTTGATATTAAAAATGCTACCTAAAATTGTGATAAAATGAAGATAATCATTCACCTCTAGATATTGCATCTCGGTGAATTGGAAACAAAAACATATTCATTTGCACTATAGTTTTACTTACTATAAGTAACATTTTAACATTTATTCAAATTGGTAGGAGGTAGGGAGAGAGAGAGAAAGAGAGAGAGAGGGAGAGAGGGAGAGGGAGAGAACAAGATGCAAACCATGTGAGACAGAGAAGAGAATTGTGCAGGGAAAGAAAAATTACAAATAGCTTAATAATTTAGACCCTAAGAATTATGAGTATTTTTCAACAGTTACAACGAGTGAATGTAAGAGAAGTGCTAAGAGGTCAATTATTACAGGTTACAGGAGTCACACCTTTCAGGGGGTTGAGTTTTTTAATTAAGGACATAAGGGTATTTAGAACTGTAAATTAGAAGAGTTTTGGGGTTTGACAGAGTTTGTATAAATCTTGATACAGGGAGATCTGACCGGGTCTCGGGGCAGAGGAGGGGCCGAGTGAGGGAGGGGTTGCAGGAAACGCTGGAGGCTGTGGTAATGAAGCCTGAGCTGCTAGTGTGGCTTGAGACAGATTTTCTACCCCTGGCTGAGGCAGTGTGCAGGAGGCTGAATTCCCCAGGTAAACAAACCAGCACTTGCCTGGGCAACCAGCTAGTGTGGTGTGTTAGGACAAATTCCATCACCGGCAGACACACTGCAGGAGGAAGCCTTGCCGGTGTTTGTGCAGACTGGACAGCACGACTGATGGAGGACAAAACCGTCCAGTTCTGGATTGAGGAGGAAACTAGAAGTCACAGAGGTATGTGTACCTAGAGGTTAACATGGCAGCTGAAGGAGGAGGCTCAGACTTGACAGTCTAGCCTGCAGATGTTAAGGGCTGGGGAATCTGGACCCTTCCAGAATGCAAGTAATTTTGGGCTCAGAGATTTAAATGAAAGGAGGGCAGAGTCTCGGCCCTTCTTCTTCCCCTTTCTTGTCTAGCCTGGATCCAGGTAACTCTGAGGCTAAGTCCCGCATGGTGGCCTGCAGCCCAGAGATGTATGCCCCCATGGAGGCCCAGGGGAAGCCAAGTGTCTTCTGAGTTACACGATGGGCCTGGATCACACCCTTCTCTTCCTCTGAGATCAGTGCACAGACATGCAGGCTGGAGTGCTTACTGGCTCCAGGGGCTTGGGCAGCCTCAGGTGCCAGCCCCACAGACCGAACCCCTCTCTGCCAGGCCTGGCCTGGCGTGGAGGGCAATGGCTGTGCCAGCCCCACACGCACGTGCTCCAGAGAGTGAGCCTGAAGCTGGAAAGCAGTCCACCTAGCAGCCTCCTGCCGCAGAAGGACAGATAGGGATGGAGCAGGGTTTTTGGACACTGTTTGTGGTTCTGGGTATGGCTGGATTTTGTCTGTCAGATTGGCATGGAGTCAGGAAGTCTCTGCTCTCCCAACTTGTGCAACATTTTAATAAAGACCTTTTTCCTTCCCCACCAACCTCAGTTTTATTCTACAGTTTGGCGGCAGGTAGCTGAACCCCACTTTTATTTGGTAACAATCTCAGTTCCTGCATTTACAGCTTTATTTGCTTGGCCAAATTTGTTAAATATTTTCAGGTTTGGTTTGGTCACATGTAAAACAGGAATAATTTATCTACTCCAAGAATTATTATAGAAATTAAGTGGAAAAGTAAATATTGACTGCTCTGGGGTAATTAACATACTGCTGGCATCAGTAAATCCTGTTTAATACTGGTGCTCTTTCTCATTTTCTTTTCTCAACAGATGACAATTAGAACTGTACACATAATTGAAAATTCACTTGCATAGCCCAGAATTGGGATTATTTTTGTGTTGATTTGTGTAAAAATCCTACTACTAATATAACCAGCTTGTGAATTAAATGTTTCTTCTTACCGATTGAGTTCATTTTTCTATTTATTATCTGAAGCCGCAGTCTCTTTCACATGAATAACATGTAGGCCAGTGTTTTCACCCCGGAACTTTGCTACGTAAATATATGGCTGCTCATCTCATTTTTCTGGGTTAATCTCCCCCTAGTAATATTAGAAGTCCTTTGGATTTTTATTTTTTATTTTGATCTCAATTTGTTATTATTCTTAAAAGTGGCCCATGTATATCACTGTGCAAAATACTTTTTGAAAATGTGTCAAAGATAGGTGCAGTGGACAGAGCTCGAGCCACCCTGTTCTGGACTTTTCTCCAAGTTGACCTTAGTGTCTTGTCTGTATTTTTGTATGGCATTTCAAACTTCACCCTGATGGAGCTCGTGGGCTTCGTCTTGTGTTTATGATAACCCCGAGACTTAATGCTAATGTCTTGCTGAAATTTTGACATAGTCTGTGTGCAGAGTCCACCTGAGCTCTCAGTACAGGACTCGATGTCACTCTCGCTTGTCTGATACCTAGCCATCACTACTTTTCTTTTCGAGTGTTTATCAGCTCCTTTAAGTAATTCACTTAAAGATTTGGTCTGGATCCAGGTTTATTAGTGTCTATTTTTTTCACTTTATTTTTGCCCTTTCAAAAATGGAAATATCATTTCCCCATATCTTTTCTTTCTCATCTTCCCAGCTAGCCATGATTACTAAAAAATTACTACCAATGCCTTCACAGTTTTACTACAACTTTTCTCAGTGGCCTGATAGTAATTGTTTCTGAAGCTGAAGATAAAATTCACTGAAGAACATATAAATATTTTTTTTTACTATCTCCTTAATCACCTTTAGCTTCTGTTCAGATTATACATTCATCCTACCTTTTCTAGGATGAAGATTCTGCTCCTTGAAAGAGACCAGAACAGTAAAAATCAGGTCTTATTACTCTCTGTCTGCTAAATTTACCTCTCCAAGCTGTGAGTATATCCTTTCTTTGTTCCTCTTACTCGGGTGTAACTAGCAATTCTCATCTTCCTTCCTTTTTCTGCAATATCATTTTTATGAAACTCAAGGCATTCTGGGTAGGCATATTTGATCCTGGGAACACATCATAGTTCCTTTCAGAAGGAAGTCAATTGTTAGGCACAACCAAATGTATTTATGATGCAATTTTAGTTATAATCTATCCATACTCAAATGTTTGCTACTCGATACCTATAGGAGATGTTGGTTATAATCTGTGTCAAATAAAATAATATTTGGACTTCTTTAAATATGGTTTGAAAGGGTAACACTGGAGGACTTGTGGATTTCAACTTTAGTATTTAGAGTTTCCTCAGCCAAACTGTGACGGTGTGTCCAAAATATTCTAAGAATTTTGAAAGTAAAAACAAATAACCCCTGTCTTAAGTAGTGTTTCCTGGGAAACAGACTATGAGATGGAAATTTCCTCTCCTGTAGTTTATTAGGAAGTGCTCTTGGATCAACATTTATTATGGGGTGAAGGAAGAAAGACAGGGATCAGGTGGAGGTTGCAGTGCTCTGGAGAAGCTCTGAATTTGAGGTGTCCATGTCAGGCACGATGGTTGTGATTTCATACCCCTGAACTGATCAGACAAAGATGAGGACGTCCCCTAAAACAAAGACATAGCCTCAAGGGAAGTAGTTCCCTTCAGTTCAGGGCTTTTTTTTTTTTTTTTTTTTTTTTTTTTTTGGAAAATGAATCCCTCAATCCTGAGGGCTATCTGGAACACAGTAGTGTCTACTGCTGTTTACCTGTTGCATCACTAAGATTCATTTCCTTCCTGTAGTAATAAACTGAACCCATTGTTGAAATTCTGATGAGTCCCAATTCCTGGGGAAATTGATAGAAGGAAACTTGGAAGTCAAACCATAAGCCATCCACTGCAGTCAGTCTTAGCACTGCAATGGATACCCATCCCTTTCCTCTACTACTTATTCCAGCATCCCTTCATCTTTGTTTAGAAACTCTAATGAGTAGGTGCCTTACTAGGTGGGGTGACCTAGACACTCATCCCTGAAAATAGTCATCTGTGTCCTCCCTCATCAAGCCTTTCTCATGCTGTATCTGCTGTATTTATCAACATATGATAAAATGTGCATACAAGTTATCCATAAGAGCACATCTATTACAGTCTTGAAGATTTCTTGTTCTTGGGGAGTCTGGTCTCTCAGGAACATTTTTGTTGCACACCTATCCTGCTCCTAGGATTGATGTGCTCTATTAATTGTTGCCATTCATCTGTGTGTCTCAGACTACCCTGGCTGCCATCTGACCTGGACACATATCCATAAAGTACGCCCAATCACTATGCCTCTACTTGATCTCTGCTATTAGGGGACTCAGTTATGTAACATTTCTACCCTCATTTCTAGTCTGCAGAGGACAGCCCCTACTGAGATTCTTAATAAAGCTGTTTTGTTCTTCCTGGAGCATTCCTTGTTTCTGTAGTAAATGGACTGTCTTTTACACTCTCTTATGGAGATTCATCAGCTGGTGAGCTTTATGTCCCCAGGCTGTTTGTCTATTCCAACATGACAACTTCTCTGGGCCAGTGACTCTGTGACTCTGTGCAAAAGCCAGTGACTTCTCTGGCATTTCTAGAATTTCTACTTCACGTAATGTGGATCATCCATCACTATTTGCTTCTAAGAGCCATTTTAGTTGTGTAATACCATGTCTTGGGACCTTATCAAAGTTTTAAATCCTGTATCATGGGAGAGTGTTCCATATTGATAATTTGTCATTTTTCCAGATTTATGTACCACAGTCCCAGATCCAGTACCCTTGGGCTCCATTCCCAAGCATATTCTTTCTACTTCTGCTGGTATAGGCATTGCAGCTCTCTTAGGATATTAGCAGGCCTGAAATTTTCCTGACCAAATTACATTACCTTGTAATCCTAGTTATTGGTCTAGTGGCTAGTATAAGAGATGAAGATAGAACCTGAGGGGACAATATATTTCTAGTGAATCAGGGGCCTCTGCATCCCCTCCAAGAGGAGAAAATACAATTTAATGAGAGAAATGAATTACTTCTCTAACACTAGAGGGTCCAGAAGGGGTTTCAAAAATTTTGAGTACTATAATTCTGATGTTTGTATCAGAATCTCAGTGGCTGACTCCTTCCCAATCAGGACTCATTTTAATTTATTAGCTCTACTAAAATCTTAATAAAGTTCTGGGCAAGATCTTAAACTTTCTTTGTTCTCCAGCTGTAGGAGATAATAGTCTCTTTAATAAGCTCTCAAGGGGTCTATGTTACTGTCACATTTTATCTTATGTTGGTAGAAAATCAACTTTATTGTTCTCCTCCAAATTATAAGTGGCCCTCCAAAATAATCATTCATTTTCATGGTTCTTACAAGTATTTTTCCCCTAAACCTCACGAACACCTGAGGTTCTATTTGACAGTGTATTCCTTTACATTAGCAACCCACTTGGCATTGGCAAACCATCCCACTTTATCACCCATGAAAGCTGGGGGAATGAATGGCTCAGTCCATAGGGGTCATCTGGGCAGTGTACTATAGCACGCACTGCCTAATATCAAAAAGTTTACAACATAGTATAATAAAACTTATTTCCACTGGAGGGATGTGATTAATAGGGCAATATAATGGAAAGTAGTACTATCAGTTATATTTTCTGCCAACATGGTAATGATAAACTGAGTGAAAAATATAAAATTCTCAAAAAATATACCTACAAAAATTTTAATATGTTGATGAAAACTTTTTGTTGTTCGCCTGGTTTCTAAAGAGTATTGAAGTAATATCAGTGATCACACTTTAAACTTCAGGCAACAGAATACTTCAAAAGTAACTTAAATAATGTAGACATGTATTACTTCATAGATCAGTGGAGTGCAAGATAAGCATTTTACAGGGTTAGTTCAGAAAGTCAACCATTTCAACAGGAGGCCAGGGACTTCTATATTTTCACTCCATCCTTGGTGAAACTCCAAGCATTGCATCCTTACAAAAGTGTTTCGCAAACAAGAAGTGGATGGGGGGTAAAAATGAATTCTCTTCTGTCCATTTTGGTCAGAAATAAAAAAAAATTACTAAGTTCCTTTTGTCTATTATCCAGAAAATTTTCACTGATTACTCTTAGAAATCCAAAAAGGGATACAAGTACTATACTTGGCAGAAGCCAACTGATTAATTGCCTGAAACAGGGCCCATTGATTCCCATACCTAGTAAATTAGAGTGTATAAGGAAAAGAAGGGGGAAATAATTGTTTGACAGGAAAAGTTTCTTTTGCCACCGGTACCGTAGGGGAATCAGACCCATGTGGAAATGAGGATGTGGAATATGAGATGTTTGCATTTAAGGAATAGTGGGTGTGATTGTACCAAACAAAATTTTATTAACTCCCATAGGAACGATTTTTTTAAATTGTGGAAAACACTGTTTTGAGAGAGTTTGAACAAACCTCATGACTTAGCGATTGTGACATATTATTTAAAATTTTGCATTAAAATACTGTTGTTATTTTAATGTATGGCATATCAGTATGCCAATTGAAAATGATGACAACTAAATTTTTACTTCACTGTTGCTTTTCTCCTTAAGTATTCAAAATGTTCTGTTATTTCAGAAAGATGATTAATTGTACAGTTATTATGGAGAGCATACTACCCTTACTTTTCTCTGCCCTACAGTGCGCACACACACACACAATCACAACACCACCGTCCTTAGATAAAGACAGAGCCTTCAGCAAGAGTATGTTTTAAAGGAAGTGATTTATTTCCAATTGCTTATAAACGAGTGAATTTAATATCTGCTTCTGTAACTTCCCTTACTCTTCTTCTAGCTCTTTAACGCAGCTTCGTTTGGCTTTCTGTCAACAACAGTACACAGGCCCGGAGCGCTTTTGGCTTTGCCTTCTAATAACTCTCCACGCTTTTAACGTTGCTCCTCATTCTTGTCTCTTTGGCTTCACTTATTTGTTTTGGTAACTAAAGCAGTACTCACTGAAGTGTGGCTGCAGGTCTCCCACCTACAGATCTTCCTCAGTTTAGCTTGCCCCCTGAGTGGCCCAAAGATTCAAGTTCAACCTTTTACTGTAAGATTTTAAAGTTTTTTCCCTACATTTAATCTTTTGGCAATATAAATTTTTAAAGATAGAACAAACCAATAAATATTCAGAAATATTTTTTCCACAAAGAAGTATCTCTAAAAGTAAAAAAATTACTTCTATATATGTTTAAATTTTAAGCTTTATGTTTTTCCATGAAAATCAACTGACATTTTATACTTTTGGATTTGTTTTTCTCCCAGGGTAACCATTTAAGACTTTCTACAATGTTATATGTTTTAAAGAGACTGGTTAATGATTATATTTTTATCTCACAGTATTAAGATTTCAATGTGCATACGGATATATCACATATAATATAAATACTCATTAATATGAATTTTTAAATTTTAAAATTTGTCTTGTTTTTATTATTTCACTTTATTCATCACCCACACATGAGGTAAATAATGGGAATACAAAGAATAAATGTAATATTGAATGCACGCTAATGTGGAATTTCCTGTCACAGAGAGTCATGTATTAATCTGCACTGCACTCAAGTGGCTTTCCATCACTTAAAGTTTATGAAATAATCAATTTTTCCATAGATCCAGGATGTAGTTTCAATAGCTTTCTCTGTGTACTCCTGCAGAGCACTATGATTATTGCATTAGAACAAACTGATTCTAAGTGTGTTTCCTAAAAATCAATGGGAATCATTGAAGAATTATAAGCAAGAGGGAGAGAATCAGCTCAGTTATTCCTGGGTCATGGCAGAGAATGAATCAGAGAAGAAAAGGCACTTAAGTAAGGGAAACAGCTAGGGGTTATATTAGTCTAGCAATGGCTGGAAAATCCACAACTTTGATGCCCAGGAGGTCCCTAGAACTTCCTTAAATTATTCAGTTTCAAAAGATAGCTAACAAATTCAGGGAGTTCAGCCATCATGTAGTTGTGGGGCTCCAAAAATAGAACTGATTAAAAAATGCAGTCTCTGGAGTCAGGTAACTTGGGTTTGTAGCCATCATTTCCACACTTGGTCTGTGGCCTTAAATAGGGTATCATCTCTTTTTCTGAGGCTCTGCTCACACACCTGTGAAAACGGAGAGAATTGGGGTTGGCGCACCATTACCCATCACTCATAAAGTGACGGTGCATTCAGTTAGGTTAGGCAGCAATCCTTATAATGGCTTTGGGAAGAAATTTTTATCATTGTTGTTTTTTTAATTTTAATTTTTTATTGTTATTCAATTACAGTTGTGTGCCCTTTCTCCCCATCCCTCCACCCCACCCCAGCTGAACCCCCTCCCTCCCCCACTTCCACCCTCCCCCTTGATTTTGTCCATGTGTCCTTTAGAGTAGTTCCTGTAATCCCCTTTCCTCACTGTCCCCTCCCCACTCTTGCCTGCCCATTGTTAGATTGTTCTTAACTTCAATGTCTCTGGTTATATTTCGCTTCCTTTTTTCTTCTATTTATTATGTTCCAGTTAAAGGTGAGATCATATGGTATTTGTCCCTCACCATCTGGCTTGTTTCACTTAACATAATGCTCTCCAGTTCCATCCATGCTGTTGCAAAGGGTATAAGCTCCTTCTTTCTCTCTGCTGCATAAAACTCCATTGTGTAAATATACCATAGTTTTTGGATCCACTCATTTGCTGATGGGCACTTCGGTTGCTTCCAGTACTTGGCTATTGTAAATTGTGCTGCTATGAACATTGGGGTGCGTAGGTTCTTTTGTATTGGTGTTTCAGGGTTCTTAGGGTATAATCCCAGCAGCAGAATTGCTGGGTCAAAGGGCAGTTCCACTTTTAGTTTTCTGAGGAAATTCCATACTGTTTTCCACAGTGGCCTCACCAGTCTGCATTCCCACCAACAATGTACTAGGGTTCCCTTTTCTCCACATCCTCTCCAACATTTGTTTGTGGATTTGTTTATGTTGGCCACTCTGACTGGTGTGAGATGGTACCTCATTGTGGTTTTAATTTGCATCTCTCTGATGGCTAGTGATGCTGAGCATCTTTTCATATGTCTCTGGGCCCTCTGTATGTCTTCCTTGGAGAAGTGTCTGTTCAAGTCCTTTGCCCATTTTTTAATTGGGTTGTTTGTCTTCCTGGAGTGGAGTCGTGTGAGTTCTTTATATATTTTGGAGATCAGGCCCTTGTCTGAGGTATCATTAGCAAACATGTTTTCCCATACTGTTCGTTCTCTTTGTAATTTGGTGCCGTTTTCTTTAGCCATGCAGAAGCCTTTTATTTTGATGAGGTCCCATTTGTTTATTCTTTCCTTTATGTCCCTTGCTTTTGGGGACATGTCTGTGAGGATGTTGCTGCGTGGAATGTCTGAGATTTTCCTGCCAATGTTTTCCTCAAGGACTTTTATGGTGTTATGACTTATATTTAAGTCTTTTATCCATCTTGAGTTTATTTTTGTGTATGGTGTAAGTTGGTGATCGAGTTTCATTTTTTAGCACGTAGCTGTCCAGATCTCCCAACACCATCTGTTGAAGAGGCTGTCTTTGCTCCATTTTATGCTCCTGCCTCCTTTGTCAAATATTAATTGACTGTATAGACTTGAGTTTATTTCTGGGCTCTCTGTTCTGTTCCATTGGTCTATGTGCCTGTTTTGATGCCAGTACCAGGCTGTTTTGATTACAGTGGCCTTGTAATACAGTTTGATATCAGATATTGTGATCCCTCCTGCTTTGTTCTTCTTTCTCAATTGCTGCAGCTATTCGGGGTCATTTATGGTTCCATATGAATTTCTGAAATGTTTGTTCTATATCTGTGAAATATGTCATGGGTACTCTAATAGGGATTGCATTGAATCTATAAATTGCTTTGGGTAGTATGGCCATTTAGATGATGTTAATTCTTCCAATCCATGAACATGGTACATGCTTCCATTTGTTTGTGTCTTCCTTCATTTCTTTCTTCAGTGTTGTGTAGTTTTCTGAGTACAGGTCTTTTACCTTCTTGGTTAGGTTTATTCCTAGGTACTTTATTTTTCTTGTTGCTATATCGAATGGGATTTTTTTCCTGATTTCTGTTTCTGCAGTTTCGTTGTTGGTGTACAGGAATGCCTTTGATTTCTGAGTGTTGACTTTGTATCCAGCTGTTTTACCAAATTCATTTATTAGGTCAAGTAGTTTTTTGGTGGAGTCTATAGGATTTTCCATGGACACTATCATGTCATCTGCAAACAGTAACAGTTTCATTTCCTCCTTTCCAATTTGGATGCCTTTTATTGCTTTTCCGTGTCTGATTGCTGTGGCTAGGACTTCCAATACTATGTTGAATAGGAGTGGTGAGAGAGGGCATCCTTGTCTTGTTCCTGATCTTAGTGGGAAAGCTCTAAGTTTTTGTCCATTGAGTGTGATGTTGGCTGTAGGTCTCTCATATATGGCCTTTATTATGTTGAGGACTGCTCCCTCTATTCCCACTTTGCTGAGTGCTTTTATCAGAAATGGGTGCTGTACCTTATCAAATGCTTTTTCCTCATCTATTGATATGATCATGTGATTTTTGTCTTTGCTGTTGTTGATGTGATGTATTATGTTTATTGATTTGCGGATATTGTACCATCCTTTCATCCCTGGGATGAATCCCACTTGGTCATGGTGGATTATCTTTTTAATGTATTGCTGGATGTGGTTTGCCAATATTTTGTTGAGAATTTTAGTGTCTATGTTCATCAGCGATATTGGCCTGAAGTTTTCTTTCTTTGTTGTGTCTTTATCTGGTTTTGGGATTAGGATGATGCTGGCTTCATAAAAAGAGTTTGGGAGTCTTCCATCAGTTTGGATTTTTTTGAATAGTCTGTGAAGGATAGGGGTTAGCTCTTCCTTAAAAGCTTTGTAGAATTCTCCTGTGAGACCATCTGGTCCAGGGCTTTTGTGTGTTGGGAGTTTTTTGATGACTGCTTCAATTTCCTCTGCTGTTATTGGTCTGTTCAGGTTTTCTGCTTCTTCTTCATTCAGTTTTGGAAGATTATATTTTTCTAGAAATGTGTCCATTTCACCTAGGTTTTCAAATTTCTTGGCATACAGTTCTTCGTAGTAATTTCTTACAATCCTTTGTATTTCTATGGTATCAGTTGTAATCTCTCCACTTTCATTTCTAATTCTGTTTATTTGGATCCTCTCTCTCCTTTTCTTGATGAGCCTACTTAAAGGCTTGTTGATTTTGTTTATCTTTTCTAGAACCAGCTCCTGGATTCATTGATCCTTTGAATTATGCTTTTAGTCTCTGTGTCATTTAACTCTGCTCTGATCTTGGTTATTTCCTTCCTTCTGCTTGCTCTGGGCTGTCTTTGTTGTTGTTCCTCCAGTTCTTGTAGGCGTAGGGTTAGGTTGTGTGTTTGAAATGTTTCTAACTTCTTAAGGTAGGCCTGTATTGCTATGAACTTCCCTCTCAGGACTGCCTTTGCTGTGTCCCATAGGTTTTGGGTTGTTGTGAGTTCATTTTCATTTGTTTCCAGAAAGTTTTTGATTTCTTCCCTAATCTCATTCTTGACCCATTCATTGTTTAATAGCATGCTATTCAGTCTCCATGATTTTGAGTGTTTGGGGTTTTTTCCTTTGGGGTTGGTTTCTAGTTTCAGTCCCTTGTGGTCAGAGAAGATGCTTGATATGATTTCAATTTTCTTGACTTTGTTGAGGCTTGCTTTGTGTCCTATCATGTGGTCTATCTTTGAAAAAGTTCCATGGACACTTGAAAAGAATGTGTATTTTGCTTCTTTGGGATGAAGAGCTCTCTATATATCATTTAAGTCCATTTCCTCTAGGGTATTGTTAAGTGACACAATATCCTTGTTGATATTTTGTTTGGAAGACCTGTCCATTTTTGACAGTGGGGTGTTAATGTCCCCTACTATAATTGTGTTGCTGTCAATATCTTTCTTGAAGTCCTCCAAGATTTTCTTTATGTATTTGGGTGCTCCTATGTTGGGTGCATATATATTTACAATGTTTATGTCTTCTTGGTGGATTCTTCCTTTGAGTATTATGAAGTGACCTTCTGGGTCTCTCTTTATGGCCCTTCTTTGGAAGTCTGTTTTGTCTGATATGAGTATAGCTATCCCTGCTTTTTTTTTTCCTGTCCATTTGCTTGGAAAATTTGTTTCCAGCCCTTCACTTTCAGTCTGTGTAAGTCTTTTGTCCTGAGATGGGTCTCTTGTAGGCAGCATATGTGTAAGTCATGTTTTCTTATCCATTCAGCTATTCTATGTCTTTTGATTGGAGCCTTTAATCCATTTACATTTAAGGTTATTATCGATAGGTAGTTATTCATTGCCATTTTTTCCTACCTGTGTTCCTCTCTCTTTCTCTTTTCCTTCCTTTCCTTAAAGCAGTCCCTTTAGCATCTCTTGCAGAGCTGGTTTGGTGGAAGTGTATTCTTTTTGACTTCTTTTGTCTGGAAAACTCTTTATTTGGCCTTCTATCTTGACTGAGAGCCTTGCTGGGTAAAGTAGTCTTGGTTGCAGGCCCCTGGTTCTCATTACTTGGAATATTTTTTGCCATTCTCTTCTGGCTTGGAGCATTTCCATTGAGAAGTCAGTTGCTAACCTTATTGGGGCTCCCTTGTATGTTACTTCCTGTTTCTCCCTTGCTGCCTTTAAGATCCTCTCTTTGTCTTGGAATTTTGCCATTTCAATTATGATGTTTCTTGCAGTGGGCCTCTTTGGGTTTCTCTTGCTGGTATGCCTATTATACGGATATTGTTATGTTTCATGTTGTCCTGCATTTCCCTTAATCCCTCTTCATTCTTTCTGAGACTCTTTTCCTTTTCTTGCTCTTTCTGGGTGTTTTTTTCTACTTTGTCCTCAGCTCGCTGATCCGATCCTCTGCTTCATCAAGTCTGCTTTTCATTCCTTCTACTGTGTTCTTCAATTCAGAAATTGTATTCTTAGTCGATGATAGTTGAGTTGCCTCTTTTTCAGTTAGCATTCTTTCTGAGGCTTCCTCCTTTCCTTTCATTTGGGGATTGTTTCTTTGTTTTCCCATTGTTTGTGAGACTCTTCTTGTTAGCCTCTGCTTCTTAAATTGATGTATTCTGACTCCCTGGGTTTATGGTATGAACTTCTATGGTAGAATGCCAATGGGATTCAGTGGTGCTGTCTCCTTGATCTCCTGTGCTCACTGGTCTTGAGCTGACGTTTATGGGTGTAACATGGTCTAATCTGGTCTTTTTAGCACTCTAGGTTTTGTTGTCTCACCTGTGGGAAAAAGAGAAAAGGGGGGAAAAGAAAAAAAAAGAAGGGAAGGAGGCAAAAAGGGAATGGAAAAGGAAGGAAGGAAGAAGGAATAAAGAAAGATCTGAGGCAAGATAAAAAGGAATTTTAACAAAAATTAAAACAACAGAATAACTAAAAGAAGGCAGGAAGAAGGAATAAAAAAGGTAAAGGATGGAAGGAAGAAGGAATAAAAAAAAGACAGAAGGACAGAAAGGAAGAAGGAATTCAGGGGGAAAGGAGGAAAGAGAAAAAAAGTTTTCTGTTGGCTTTAAAAAGGTCAGGTTAGTTCTGCTGGTTTTCCTGTCTGTGGAATGGGAGGGGGTGGTTGGAAGGATTGGTTTCACTTTTCTCCCTTCCTGAGCCACACTCTTCGCTATTGTTCAGCCTTCAGTCCAGTTCCTCAGGGTCCTTCTGCTCCCCACTAGGCCTTTAGTTCACCAGTTGTGCTGTCCTTGAGTTGCACCAATTAGGGGCAACTCACACTCCACCTTCTTGCTCTTTGCTGTCTTAGATGCTAGGGGCTCTCAGTGCTGCTATGGGGTAGTTCAGCCCTCTACTGGGCCGAGTCTTTCCAGGGAATGCAGTCTCCCCTAGCCCTGTAGCTCCCCTCTGCTGGGTGTTCTGCCCTCTTCCTATAGAGCCAGTAGGCCCTGCAGGGCTATGTGCGCAGGGGCTAGGTAGGAGTTGCAGGTGTAGTCCCTTGCAGGCAGCCAGACCGTTGATCAGCTGATCTGCTGCTTTGGCCCTGGGTCGCGAGAGGCTGGCTGGTCCGCAGCTCTAGGCCGTTCCAGCCGCTTTGGGCCTGAGTCGCTTGGCCCTGGGGTCCCCCGCTTTGGGCCTATGGGTGGGGCAGCTAGCCTCTGCTCCTGGTGCGCACCCACCGAAGGTTTCAGGTGTGGGCCCCCAGTCCACGCGCAACCGGGCTTCAGGTGAGCGCTGGGGCTGCTTATCCCGCTTGCACAGTCCTGGGGCTGAGCGGGGAGGGGCGCCAGAGGCCCAGGCTGCTGCTGAGAGTTCTCTAATTAGCCACTGAGTGCCTCTATTTTCTTTTTCTTTTTGAGAAATTCTTCCTATTCAAGCCCCCCTGGTCCAAACAAGTACCTGGCTGCTCACACAGCCCAGCCTGGCTCTCTCCCAAGAATCCTGCAGCAGATCCTGAGCCCAGGCTGGGGCTTCAGCTGCCCTGGTCCCCGCGCAGTTCCCGGGGACCTATTGTCCTTATGCACTCTTCTTACCGTCAGATCTTTCAGTGTCCTCTATCTTTGGTCTCCGATCTTCATATATGCTGGGATACCGTTGGCTGTTCGTTCTGCTCCTCAGATCAGCTAGGTATTTCACTGGTGTTGAGGGGAAGTGGATCATTATTGTTTTAAAGGTAAGTTTATTTTTTTCTGTCCCATGAACACTTTAATTTAAACAAATGAAACCTTTTCATGTCCTAAATCATCCTTTCCTAATGTTTCTGATATGTCTATTTATTTCATCTACAAAAATGTATCTTTCCTTAAATAATAAATTCTGCATGTAAAAAACTGATATAGTCTGATAAATTAGAATTAATTCTGAGAATTTTATCTGTAATCTTGAAAGGATATATATATGTGCAACCCTATATATATAGAGAGAGTTGGTCAAAAAGCCTTTTTTTTTTTTGCATGATGACTGTATGAAACTGTAAAAATCCTAGTAGAAATAATGGGAAAAAACCTCTTGGCATGGGTCTTGGGAATGATTTTTTGCTTATGAAAGCTAAACCACATGCAACAAAAACAAAGTAAACAAGAGGAACTACATCAAACTAAAAAGCTCTGCACAGTTAAAGCAACGACCAACAAAATTAAAAGATGAGGAGAGAACAGTTGCAAATCATACATCTGAAAGGGGTTAATATTGAAAATACATATGAGGAATTTCATACAGCTCAATAGCAAAAAATTTGAAACAACAAAACAAAACAACAACAAAAAACAAAACCAATGAAAAATGGGCAAAGGACTTGAATAGAGATTTTTTCAAAGACATACAAATGGCCAAAAGTCCATGAAAATGTGATCAACATCACTAATCATTAGAAAAAAATACAAAAGGTATAAACTTCCAGATATAAGATAAATAATTACTGAGGATATAATGTACAACATGGTGACTACAGTATAATATGTTTGACTATTGCTAAAAGAATAGATCCTAAAAGTTTTCCTCAAAAGGAAACAAAATGTTTTTTTGTACGTATGTATGATGATAGATGTTAACTAAACTTATTGTGGCAATTATTTCACAAATGTATCAGGCAAGTTATTATACTATATATGTAAACTTATACACTGCTATATGTCAATTGAGGTCAATAAAACTGAAAAAATAAAAATTAAAAGGAATACAAGAACACTTCAGGCATGATAATTCTGTCTGTTATTTGCATGTATCATTGTTTTATATTTGTATACTGGCTCAGTGTATAAAATATATTTGTTATATATTCTGACTAAGAAGTTTTCAAGTTACTAGAATAAATTATATATTAAATTTTTGTTTATCTTTTAAGTCAGAAATCATTTAAAAGCACCTTTATCATTTAATATCAGAATAATATATATGAAAGGAACTTGACATAACCAGTTTGTCCCTACCCATCTCTTTTGAAAAAGTTTAAAATATGTTCACTAAAATTGTAAAGGTCTAAATACAATTTGAATAATTAAGTCTATTATAAAGATTTCATGCCAGTTATTACAATTTTAGAATAAATCATTAATGTCATTATTGTACAAGTAGAAATGAATGTCACTGGTGACAGAACTAGGAATTAAATAAAAACTTATTTTTAGTCTCTGTTGTATTTAAAATAATACTGTTGTGGAATTTTAAAGAACACTTTAATAAGGCACCTTAAATACCTTTAAAATACAAGATAATATTAAAGCTTTGTAAAAATTTGTGTTATGTTCCATTAAACATAATACAAAATTTTAAACCCTTATTTCTTTGGTTTTCTGGAACTTGAAATAATATTAACTCTAATTTCGACTTTCTAGATAAATTATCAACTTACAAATAAGTATTAATTATTCACAAATGTTCCTTAATACATATTTTATATATCCTTATATTGAATTTGTAAAGTCACTTTTACAATTTCTTTAAGTGGAATTTAAGATCTTTAATTTTAATAAAAAGTGTGAGAATTTGGCCTATATCAAATGATTCAATGAAAAAGCTACACAGAGTTTAATATATATATATAAATTTTTTTCTACTTTATTTTATTGAGACTCATAGCATGCAGCAATTCTAGAATTCTCTAGCAACCAAAGGATTATCTGGGTCAAAATGACCATTTAACAGGAAGTCAATGTGGAATGAAACATGTATTTTAGTAAAGATTTCCATTTTTGCAAAGTCCAATGAGTAATGCCACACAGTAAAAGTCAATTTCTTTGTGAATTTAATGATCAAATATGTCATTATATTTACAGGTCAATAGATCTGAGTTCAGTTGGTAGTGGCACAGCTTGAAATAACGTCTACAGAGAAGAAACCTGAATCCCCAAATCAGAAGCAACCACGTTCCCATTGAATTGTACTGGCCATGTGCCTCCACCTCCTATTCACGTTTATTCACCAAGCATTCTGGTGGTTGGTTGCCTACGCTACAGATGGAATGCAAAACAATAAAATTATGATTGCTGGTATACATCTTGAAATAATAGAATTCCTCATTAGTACTTTGTATCCAGCTGTGATGTCTGAAATAAACTGAACGTAGTTTTTAACAGGGCTGGCTGAATCCATGAACATATGATCCTTTGGTGCCTGAAGCCAGGTCATGTGTAGCTTTATAATAGCTTCTTACTCATAGTGTTTCTTTATAAAATTGTATAAAGGCATTTTTAAATGATATCCAAGAACAAGTCCTAGTCTTAAATAAAATGTTTTCTCTTTGTTTAGAACATAGCTTTGAATAGGTTATTTGAGTTGACATTTCCTTGGTATTTTGGAAACAACTTAGTTGGTTTCTTTCTGCATTACGGATGGAAGAATGGTAGCAACCAAATTTGGAAGCCATGAAAACTGTAACTGAATATTATGCACCAAATTTGAAAAGCATAACTGCATAAGTAAGGTATAAAAGTGACAACAAATATTGGAAATTAATATAGATAATAGGAATATCATCTAAAAAACAAGTTCAAATAATAAATATATGACTGAAGAAATGTCCTCTAGGGAAAACAAATTTCTAAACATTTTTCTACTTATTGAGATTACTTGAAAGGTGAACCTTGCTGAAAATTCTTATCATATTAAAAGGTAAAATTCTGTTTCAATGTTTCTATTAATTTTTTGTGCCATTAAAGGCATGGAACAAATGCCTTTTTCTTTTCTTTTCTTTTTTTTTTTTTTTTTTGTCTATAGCAGAGGACATATTTTCATTGCTTTTGAGAGAGAGAGATAGAGAGAGAGAGAGACATTGATGTGAGAGAGAAACATCCACTGGTTACCACCCTTACACAGCCTGACTGGGGATTGAAGTCATAACCTTTTGGTTTATGAGAAGATGCTCCAACCAACAGAGCCACACTGGCCAAGGCGGAAGAGATGACTTTTGTTTGCCAGGGTACTTTAAGGTTTTAAACAAACAAAGATCAACCCAGAGCCTGCTTTGTGTTGGGGGGCATTGGCAAACTGGAGTATTATGCATATTAAGAATTACAAATTTGTGAAGCCCTGGCTGGTGTGGCTCAGTGGATTGAGTGCTGGCCTATGGACCAAAGGGTCACTGGTTCGATTCCTAGTCAGGGAACATGTCTGGGTTACAGGCCAGGTCCCCAGTAGGGGGCACACAAGAGGCAACCACACATTGGTGTATCTTTCCCTCTCTTTCTCCCACCCTCCACCTCTTTCTAAAAATAAATAAATAAAATCTTTAAAAAAGGAATTATAAATTTGTGCACCATAAACTGGCTTATCAGTTAGTGTTGGTTATATAATATGCTTCTCTAAAACCTAGAGGCTTGAAACAGCAACCATATGGTTAGCTCATGTTCTGCAAATTGGCCATTAGAACTAGGTTCAGATGGGCATTTTTCCTGAATCGGCCTGTCTTGTTTGAACTTGCTCATGTATAGCACTGGCTGGTATAGCACTGGCGAATAATGCTTATTTATGTGGAAAGTTGTAGTTAGTATAGCAACAATAAGGCAGTCCATACACCAGTCCATACACAAGGCCTTAGTCGCTGCTTGCTTCACATTTGCTATTTTCCAAGGCAAGTCACACTGCTTTGCACAGTGAATTTGGGAGGGAACTAACAAAGGACATGTTTATTGGAGATTTGAGAGTCTGTTATTGCAATCAATTCACATCAGTAAGCTACTTCTCAGGGGTGACAATAAGATATTTGACATGATCCAAGCAATTGAGACACAGGCATACAACTGTTTATCATAATTGGTATAGTTCATTTATTTTGGAGATAATATGCCTAGTATTTTATTTAGGTTTTAGTTTGATGCTTTATAGTGATATAATACCAATTTGGTTCCCAAAATTTCAGCAAAAGTTTTCTTTGCCCTTCTTTTCAATACAGTGACTTTTTTCAGTGGCCACTGTGATAAAAGAAGTAAACTGAGGTGTTATCCTTCACGTGGTTAACTGGACTAGAAAAGGACCTGGACTGAAAGACGACATGCAAACAGAAAGTCTGAAAATCTAGTCAAAGCTGAAATCCAGGCAAGAGATGCTTAGAAAAATCGACATTCTTATAGACTTTTGGAGATTGTGGAAATGTTTTGGTGTTTCCTTTTGAAAGTGGAATGGACATATAAGAGGAAATAATCTTTATGTGCCAGGTACTAAGCCCTTTTTACATATTAGCTTGTTTAATCTTCACAATGTTCCCTTCAGGTATACTCTGCAGTTATTCTCTTTTTATGGGAATAAAAACTGCCGTGCAGAATATTTGCTTGATCTCACAGTCACAGGACAGACAGATGATGGATGCATGAGGCAAATGCAAAGGGACTGCTTATTGACTCTAAACTCTTAACTATTCGACTTTATAAACTGTGTTGGGAAATTAAATGGTAATGAAAATAATGGGTTATTGTATGAATTCAAAACTAACACAGATTTATTTAATATTGTTGACTTTGGAAGAAAATCCTATTTTTATTCAGCATTTTGGAATCCACTTAAAACAAACATATTTTCACTTCTTCTCTGTCCATTGTTTATTCCTTCTTGCCTGCATATTCTACATTTCTTGCTACTCAAAATTTGTGCTTTTCTCATATTTTTAAAATCTTTATATTGCCATAGTAGTTCATTCCTTCTTTTATTACAAAGCTGTCAATATTTCCCTTCACCAAATTTGTATACCAAGCATCATAATGAATGGAGTTAAATCATTTTATTTTAATATTAAGTAAGGCATAGCTATAAACAAACAAAACTTTGGCAGCTTTATTGACTGGTCCTGCATTTTTAGATGTTGCAATAAGTCTACTTCATGCAGTATTTCTGAAACATCTACTTTTTATCAAAAGTGTTGTGATAGGTTGCCCTCATTTACTCATTTTTTGCATTACACAAAGGGGATATTTAAGTCTTTCTACTTCAGTATTAAATGAAGTATAACTACAAAAAAAAGTTAAAAGCTAAAAACTTAGATAGCTTTAGGCTACTTGCTCTGTAGCCCAGCAGACAGTGCTTTCTAGTAATAGCAACAGAAATAGTTTTGGCTTTTTTTTACTTGTGAAATTGAGGCAGTAACAACGGTATTAGCCACTTAGGGCTGCTATAACAAAACAGGACAGACTGGGTGGCCTAACCAACAGAATTTTATTTCTCACAGTTATGGACACTAAAAGACCAAGGTGTTGGCAGGTTTGGACTCACCTGAGACCTCTCTCCTTGGCTTCCAGTGGCTTCCTTCTTACTCTATGCTACAGGGCCTTACCTCTGTGTCCTTTTCTTATGAGGACACCAGTCTTACTGGATTAGGACCCACCTTTAGACCCCATTTAACCCTCTTTCTCTCCTTAATGACCCTACATCCAAATACAGTCACATTAGGGGTAAGACTTAAATCTATCAATTTTGGGATACAAAATTTCATTTATAACACAACATTCTGAGGCTATAAATTTTATACACACACACAATTAAAACCTAGAAGTGCACAAGAAAGTTTAGCTACCATTATGATATACTTACTCTCTTAATAAAATCTTCATTACTTCATTATCATTTTGAAGTGACATTAAAAAAATTTAGAGCATTTTAGCTAATATAAATCAGCACAGCTTGTCAATCATAGAGTAGGTTTCTTTAAAAAGCGGTAAGGTTCTCCTCCCGGACATGTTTCCAGAAAAGGGTAAAGCTCACAGTCTGAGTAATAGGTTGTTATAATTAGGTAAATTCCAGCACCCGCACTGTGAGGTTATTGATTTAAATATTGTATTTGTCTGGAAATGGGCCAGACATGATTCTAAAAAGATGATTTTTAGCATGATGAAGCAACATTTACAATTTAAAGACATGAAGACTGAAGGAATCATTTTAAAGTGAAAATCGGTATAGCTACTCAGATAAAAGAATATTCTTTAAAAAAGAGAAATGCTAAGCGGAAATCATAATGAACATCAGGTACGAGCAGTGTGGGGTGTAGGGGACGTGCATGTGTGGAAGGCCGGGAGAGAAAGACTGTGATTGGTGGGGTTATGTGGAAGTGGATCATTAAGAACACCGCAGTGCAGAGTGAGACTTCAGATGTTTTTGAACTCAATCTAAATTGAGTCAAGCTCAGCAATTGTCTGTAATTTGTTTGAGAGACTCTTTATCACATATTATTTGAAATTGGATTTAGTATTAAGATTAACTATACATAATGGATTTCTGATAGGACCTAAAGGATAATTGGCTAGGAAAATAATTCTGTGATATCAGCAATCAGCTAGGCTCAGGAAATCTTTTCCTTTTTTTTTTTTTTGAATAATTTGAAACCAAGGCTAAGTCTATACATATTAAATATCTCAATATAAGATGAAATTCTTCAGAATGTTACATATTTTACTTCTATAAGGGAATATAACTTTAGTGACTCTTTCCACATTTCATTCAAATATTAGTTCCCCTGAAACTAACATCTTATATGTAACTATTTTCATTTTTCACATTAGCTACTTCATATGTCATCAGTTTTACATTTAAGAGTTTAAATTTTACACATTTAGTTTAATTTTAATTCAAATAAACAAAATGTTCCTCTTCTTTTTTAGAGAGAGAAAGGGGAAAGGAGGGAAGAAGAAATCAATATGTGGTTGCCTCTCACACGCCCCCTACTGGGGACCTGGCCCGCAAGCCAGGCATGCGCCCTTTGGTTCACAGGCCGGCACTCAATCCACTGAACCACACCAGCCAGGGCTCCCCTTCTTTTTCACACATATTATCATTACAACCACATTTGATCTCTTGATTGAGTTTCACTTTTTTATTAGTCATAATTAGTATAGTCTATTGCAATAACAAATAATTAAAATCTCAGTGAATTGCGACTATATTGATTTACTGTTCATGTTGTATCCAGCACAGCTTCAGTGGAATCTATCCTTATAAGGTAACACAAGAGTCAAGGCACCTTTTATTCTGTGATGTTGCCTTCTTAAATACTCTTTCTCTGGTGTCACCACGGAAAGGGAGGAAAGGACGTATACAGGAGATTGTAGACCCAGGTTTCCAAGTATAGCATGTCCAGCAAATGGGTCATTTGCCAGAACTCTATCGTACAGCCACAATACAATTGCAAGTACTAAAGTTGAAAAACGTAGTCTTCCTTTGTGATCAGGAAGAGAGATATAAAATAGAAATCAGGAAGTCACATAGCATGTCTCTCTCGACAAGGGCTTATTCTGGGTAACAAGGGAGAAGGAAAGAGTCAGAACTATTTTGGCAAGGGCAAGCTGAAGGAGCAGGGGCTGATAGGGGACAAAGCTGTGGAGCAAAGTAAAGTTAGGGAAACATGTATTAGAGAGGCTAGCAACATCCTCAATCTAGTAAACCAGAGAGGAAGAATACATGTTATTAAAATTGAGGGGCCAAGCCAGTTATTAGGTAGTGACGTATGGAGCAAGTACCTGGAGAGGCAAGGGTGACATGTGCCACAGCCTGCCGTGCAGGACGGTAAATGCAGTAGACTGGACTAATTTTCGATGATATATTTGATGCTTTTCCTGAAGCAATGTTATACATTCACATGCTGTTGAATTCTGGGATGGAAATATAACGTGTGTTGACCCATGTAATATGTATGCAAGTAACAGGTGTTAAGATACAGACTCTGTCAGCCTATTTTGAGTTCCTGGAATAAATAGATCTTCCTTACCTCCTGATAAACATGCGGTATGAGCTCAAAAATACGTTGTAGTTTTGAGATATTTAGGTTGTTGGGAATTGCAGAGTAGCTTATCCTCTTGGGACTGATATAGAAAAGTTGACACCAGGAATAAGTTTCTGTTCTATCAAAAACTGCATAATTGGGTAATACACACAAAGGACTGGGGATAGAAAAAAGGCAATTTATATCGTGCAAAAGTAAAATATTCCCTTGGATAACTTGGAAAGTAGATGACGTATTTAATATTTGTACTTTTCAAGAAAAAGGGAAAACAAAAGAGACTAAGAATGTGGTTCTCTCGCAAAAGTCTGATAAACGCAAGGTACCTGGCATCAATTCTTAAGTGAAAATATACTTCAGACACAGTAGCTATGCCATTATGGACCAAAAATCCTGCAATAAAGCAGACATAGATGATACGCATAGATGACACTATGTATCTTGTTGATTGCTGTTATTCCAAGCACATAGCAAATGCTAGAACATAGTAGTGTTGTCATAAATATTGTAAAATGTTTCTAGCTTGTAGTATTTTCTCTTTCTCAAGAAAACAGAGATTGAAATAAAGAAAAAATGATACCATCTATTATTTGTTTGCTATTTCATCTATTCTTTCTTCTGTTAGTAATAAAATTAAAAGGAAAAAAAAAGCTTTTCCTATGTAGCTCTTGGCTTTTGCCACATCCAAAAACACTTGTCCCCTTGAAAGTACTGCCCATCACATAAGTTCTGGCTCCTCCAAAATGGTATCATAGTAACAGATGAAACCCTTGACCTTGCCCCTCATTAATTTTTATCTGGAAATTCTTCCATAAATATCTTTTTTAAATGATAGCTTTCAAGCTTTGTCATTTGCTACCCCTGGAAATTGACCACTGCTCTTTTTACATTATGAAAGGACTATAATTTTTTGGCTTTCCTATGCAGGTTTATTTTTATCTCTTCTTTTTACCTTTGTCTTTAAAAATGTCTTATTAATTTTCTGGTTTATGAGGGGGTTTTTTGCCCCACCTTGAAATCGCTACCTTCCATTACGTAACAAATGAAATGTCATGGTTAAAAATCTTTCTTTTACTAATTTTTATTCAAAAATTTTATTTTATATACAGTTTGTTTTTGTAGTCCATTATTTATGGACTGTTGAACAGAAAATTAAGTGCCTATCTTGCTCCAACTAAAAAAAAATCCCTTTCAAATAGATTTTTTTTTCTCCTCAAACACTCCAGAATTTTATAGGTTTTATTTATTTCTTTAGTGAAAAAAGTAGATTTAAAAAAATAACCAATATTATTTTCTAAGCATTTTTTTCAATTCTTCAAATCAATTTATCTATTTTGTTTTCATTTAGTATTTATATCCAGATACACTTATTCAGCCCTTTATTCTCATTATCTGATACAATAGGCTTTTCTTACATATGTGTTTTTTCCAACTTTATTGTGATATAATTGATGCATAATATTGCATAAGTTTAATGTACACACATTATTTATTGCAATATTAACACTTTTATCACCTCACATAACTTACCTTTATTTGTGGTTAAGAACATTTAAAAGCTATTCCCTTAGCTACTTTCAAGTATATAATACGGTATTGTTAACTATAGTCACTAAAAAGCCTAGGGCCATAAAGACCTAGGAAAAAAAAATAAATACAACTTTTTGGTATTTGTCTTGTCAAGAAGCTATTTGAGCCCTGGCTGGTGTAGCTCAGTGGATTGAATGGGGGTCTGTGAACCAAAGGGTCGCCAGTTCGAAACCCAGCCAGGGCATATGCCTGGGTCGCGGGCCAGGTCCCCAGATGGGGGAGTGTGAAAAGCAACCACACATTGATGTTTCTCTCCTTCTCTTTCTCCTTCCCTTCCCCTCTCTCTAAAAATAAATAAATGAAATCTTAAAAAAAAAAAGCAGTTATTTGATATGAGAACAAAAGCACAAGAACAAAAGAAATTTAGTGGTACTATACCAAACTAAATAGTTTTTGTGTAGCAAAAGAAATAGTCAACAAAATGAAAATGTAACTTGTGGGATGGTGCAAATATTTGAAAAACATCTACCTAATAAAGGGGTTAATATTAAAAATATATAAGGAACTCATACAACTCAATAGCAAACAAATAAAAAATCCCCAAACAATGTGATAAAAAAAAAAAGTTGGTAGAGGAGCTGAAGAGATATTTTTTCAAAGAAGACATCAAACGGCCACAACTATATAAAAAGATGTTCAGCATCACAAATCAACACTGAGATACCACCTCAGGCCTGCTAAAATGGTTATCATCAAGAAGACAAGAGATGACAAGTATTGGTGAAGTAATGGAATAAAGCAACTCCTTGGGCACTGTTGTTGGGAATGAAAGTTGGTGCAGCCACCATGGAAAACAGCATAGAGTTTCCAAAATTAAAAATTAAAATTACAACTATTGTACCATATAATCCAGCAATCTTACTTCTCCGCATATACCCAAAGGAAATGAAATCAGAACATGGAAGGGCTACCTGCACTCCGCGTTCACTGCAGCAGCATCCGCAATAGTCCGGATATGAAAACCAAAGCAGAACGAAGCCTAAGTGTCCATCTGCAGGTGAAGGAATAAATAAGGAAGTCCTGCCTTTGTGACAACAAATGGACCTTAAGAGCAAAACACTAAATGAAGTAAGTCAGAGAAAGACAAATTCAGCTCCATCTCATGTAAATGTGGAATCTAAAAAGAGTCGAACTTATGGAAACAGAGGTTGGAATTGTTATTGCCAGTGACTGGGGCTTGGTGAAAATGGGGACATGTTGGTCGAAGGGTACAGACTTCCAATTCTAAGATGAAAATTTCTGAGGTTCCAATGCACAGCATGGTGACCACAATAGGCCCTCATTTACTTTATACTCTGTTCTAGCTCCAGATTCAGTTGAATTGCCTTTTCAATATACTAAAACTGACGTAAGTGTAAAAATGGCACCATATATTTAAAAATATTTTCTTTCCCATCTGTTCTTAATGATATGCAAATTTAAAACCCTGATAGTTTCCATCCTGACTCCTGACATTTCATAAAAATTAAAATGTTCATATATTCCAAACATCTCTAAACACCCAGTAAAACTACTCTGGGCTAAAACTATAATTATTCATTTATTATTTTATTTACTTATTCATTTACTCTGTAAATATTATTTTGGGAGTGCAATAGATGTCAGGAACTGTGGCCGATCCTCCGGATACCAAGACAGGGAAATGCAATGTCAGCTCTCGGGAAGCTCAGTGTACTAGGAAGACCCCTGTTCTGTCATTCAGTACATATTTATTTATTTTTTAAGGGTTAATAATATAGTTGTTTTTTAAAAATTTTTATTGTTATTCAATTACAGTGGTATGCCTTTTCTCCCCATCCCTCCACCCCACCCCAATACATATTTATTGAGCACCTAATTATTATGCACCAGCTTGTGTTCTAGGTATTTAGGATACAATGGTTACAAGAGAGGAAAATATTCCTTTCTCTGTGGGATTTATATTTTAGTGGAGATAAACAAGGAACAATAACAACAGTAAGTTTGTAATACATTCCATGGTAAAAAGTGCTCAAGAAAATTTAAAAGGAGTTGAATGGGATTAGACTGTGGGGAGAAAGAGAAGTATGGTGTATTAAATAGGCCAGTCAAGGTGTCCACCTTGAAAAGGTAAGATTGTACGAAGACTTGAAGGAAGAGAGGGCATTAACAAAGTAGATGTCTGGAGAAAGAAAGCTCTAAGCAGAGCCAACTTTTAGAACAAAGGTTAAGGTGGTTCAGGCCCAACTCTCTCTTGGTATGTGTTTAATGCAGGAGTCCAGTGTGATTGGATTAGCATGAACAAGGAAAGAGAAGAGATGAAGTCAGAGGGATAACAAGGGACAGATAACACAGGTTATTTTTAAGGACTTTGGCTTTTTTTTGTAAGTTATTTTCAGATGAAGAAGAATACACTATAATTCAAGCTCCAAAGGCATCAAAATCTGGTTGTGTACACAAAATACATGAAAACTTGCAAATAAAGATGCATATAACACAATGCTCTGATTGTTATAATGGGCTATAATGGTGCAAGGTGGACAGGTAACTCAAGAGAAGGGGCACTATGTTCCTGTGTCTTCACAGAGGTTAAAGAAACCCAGGTACATCTCCTCTTACTACTTGACACAATGATAATGACTTTTAAAAAATGGTTTTCTCCTTTGAAGTCCATGATAGCAAGACTTTGTCTATCTTGCTCTCCACAATAACCCAAGTGCCTTTCATATGGTCTGTCACATATAAATTACTTTTTGATGGTGGAGGAGAATAGGAGTCATTCAGAACTGGACGCAGTGGCCTTCCAGCCTGAGGAACAGGCATGTAGGTGGAACAGGGCATGCCAGTTCCCCATTCTATGCAATGACAGCCCTGGTCTAGAGATCTTCACTGTGACTCATTTTTTTTTTTGTTTTTTTTTTTCCCATTTATTAGAATAACACAGTCTTATCTTTCCAATCAATTAAATTCTAGACTTAATTGTTTTTCTTTTCATAGGCTGCATGTAAGCACTTTCAGCTGAATTTTGGCTATATTTTCTGTCTTTTCCTAGTTCCTCCTCTTATCCTGTATCCTCCTGAGGGAACCTATCTGCTCCCTCCTCAAATACTGCCTTCCTCTCATGCCTCAAATCTGTCTCTAGCTCCCACTCTGTCCTGACATCCAGGCCCAGAGAAACAACCAAATTCTAAAAACCATTACTTAACTTTTCTGCAGGTCTTTAAAACTGACCTGCCACCATAACGTATTTTATTCTATCTACATACTGTTGAATGGCACTAAGAACCACCGCATTTGTTAATCAAGTGAGCTGCTTATTAGTTGGGGGTTTTCTTGCTCTTTGCTCTGCCCTTTCAATCACCAAATCCTGTATATTCTAGTTCCAGATGGCTGATGTATTTGTCACTTTTTTCTTCTTCCATTGCCAACTTCTTTTCAATGTACCATCAACTCAAGCCAAGATTATTTTAACAGCATCACATTTTTTGCCTCCAATTTCAACTTCCTCCACATTTCTTCCAGCACGATCTTTAAAAAATGTAAACCTGATTTTGGCATTCCCTGCAGATATACTTTTGATGGCTTCCGGTACAAGAATTCCTTAATCGACTACACAATATCCATTTCTTCCTTCTTCAGTTATGTTCAGGAGCTGCATTTGTGTTTAGATAGCTCCTTAAAGGGTATGGGCTCAGGAAGAAAGCATGCACTGTTGCCATCCCTCTTTTTCTGTGTGTCTGCAATGTGGCTGTGATGCTGGGACTTCAGCAGGCACATCACACTGTGAGGCTATGAGAACAAGAGCCATACACTAAGGATGGCGCAGGGATGAAAAAGAAGTTCCTGATGTCTGTGGAATGCACATTCCAGCCTTGGCTTCTTAGCTCCAAGCTTTTCCTGTATGAGACAGAAGTAAATGTTTACCTTATTTAACCATGTCTTCTTTTATGGTTACATGCACCCAAATCTAATTCCTGTTGCAGGATGAGCTACATAATTTGTGGAGAAGAATAAAGTGTGAAAATGAAGACCCTCTTTTTCAAAAACAATTAAGACTTTCAAGGTGGCAACATCAGAGCATTAAGTCAAGCACAGGTACGTGCCTCCGCTAAGCCGACATCCCTGTGAGACCTCCTAAGTCACAAAGCATGACAGCAGACCTGTTTGATAGAGAGACTGTTACTCACCTTTGCAAATTGCAAAGACCTAAGCATGTTTTCCTAGGCCCTTTGTTATCTGGTGTTTGCTTGCCTTACCAGATTCTTTTCTCACCACTTGCATCTGTAGTGCCATCATAATGACCCGTGATCTGATTCCATATATCCCTGTGATAGGCCTACCCAACCAACCTCCCCTTATATTCCTCATCTAGCTAACATCTATCCACCTCGAATGTTTCAAATTTGAAGGTATTTCTTTCTGGGAAACTTCCCTGGCTTCCCAAGCCTGGTTTAAATGCCCTTGATATAAAGTTTCATTGAAATTTATACTTCTTCTAATGCATGCATTCACAAAATATATCAGTATTAATTATTCTACATGCAATTACACATAGTTATCTCCCTGGCTCCACTTCATATTTTTCCTCTCCACCTCATATTTTTTTGCACCCGACACAGGATATGGTACATACAAGTTGCTCATATATCTAAAACTGGATGTTGAATAAAAGATACCTTTTAAGAAGTGAAACATTCTAAATTTTATGTTTGAGAAATTATTCTTTATTTCTCAACAAACAAACCTATGTGATGAGGGTAAAGTAGTAAAGCAGAAAGATAAAATTGTTTGCCTTTCAAAGGCAGAGTGTTAAATGCCAGAAAGTCCGTAGTAAATGTTCACAGTCGATGGGAGCACAAGGGACGCCCTGTTTTCCCAGATGCAGTTCTCAGCGTGTGGAGTGTCAGAGTCTGCGTGGCATGGAACATAAAGCAAAGAATCTGGATTTGTATTTCTGGATTAGAATATTATTTAATATAATATAAAATAATAAAAACCAATGTTCATAGGCCTCTTACATCCCATCTTCCTTTAGGAAACATTTTTAGTCCACTCACGTTTTTGTCTGTCTGTCTGTTTGTTTTGACATAGAGAAACACTCCGTTTGACGCAGACAAACTTCACACAGTGGGGCAATGTAAGTGTGCAGTGCTGGAGAGCCAGCGTGGCTCTCACTGACCACAGTCACAGCAACCAGCAAACACAGAGCCAGGGGAAATCAATTCAGCCTGGAAATGTCCTACCTTTCTAAAAAGCACAGAAAGTAGTCTTTTTCATTTAGGTATGTTCAATTTACACTTTATGGCCTCAACTAGACCATTTTAATGATGTAAAAGAATATATATCCCATTACTTACCTGACTTGTTATGTCTATCAGAGACTTTGGCCCTAGCTAGATAACATGGGATTCCTCCCTGTCACTTAAACATGACACATAGGCCTCTGCTTGGACTTACTAAACTTTAAAATCACTTCATGATAACTTCTCAAGTTATGTTTCTGGCTAACTACAGTGAGTGTGCAGGCATATGCTTGGGTGCATGTGTGTGTACTGGGGTTACACTTTGTTTTGAGTTGGTTTGAAATATAGAATCATTTTAAATTTTTAAAATTGGTTTCACTAACTCACTTTCTTCAAGGTTGATTTGTTTTGCATTTGGCTGGCTTAATAGTTCTTTCTCTTCCTCTCTCTCTGTCCTTCCCTTCCTCCCTTTCCTTTCTCTTTTTCCCATAAGATTTAACTTCTATTTTTAATAGGCCTTTACTTTGTGTCCCTTAGGTATTTCTCTCCATTTGTTTCTTTAGATGTTTTACCTAACACCTTTCTTTTCACAGATCAATAATTCAGGAAAATACATTCCTTTGGAGGGAAATGCCACCTGGCTCCTCCCTTGTTCAAGCCCCACCTTCTGCTTTCTTTCTTATCTCTCATTTAAGCCATGCTAGTCTGTTTTTCATTGCCTTTTCCCCACCCACTGTTTGAAATCTCCTTACTGTTTGCTCTTTTCTGTTTTTTCCCTCCAATCCCATTTTACTTCTTTTATTTATTTTTTTCCTTTCTAGCAGCGAGGCAGCCTCACATAAGGGAAAGATGTGAGACTCAAATCCAGAGAGTGCTGGGTTTAAATCTGGCTTGTCTCTTGCTGCCGCTGTAGTCTTGGGCTAGTTATCAGCTCTCTCTGAGTCTCAGCTTCTTTCTCAGGGAAACTGAGAGCATAACAGCCGTTTTGTGCGATTGTTGCCAGGCTCAGAGATAATGAAGGTAAAGTGCAGGACTGTTGCCAGCACTCCACGTGAGAGGCCCTTCCTTCCATTTTCGTCATTAATACTGCCCCAGTGGGGTTGCAGTTTTCTCTGTAGACATTAGTAGGTTTGTTGATTCATTTTTTCCTTTCAGTCTAGACCCTTGAAGCTGCACAGCCAGGTTTGCTTTCATTTTAATTTGACATGTTTGAGGGCAGTTTGTACAGAGAGAGATTTAATCTGACAGTTATAGTTAATCATCATTTCACAAAAACCCACGAGTATATACTTGTCTTCTGTATACAAACTGTTATATCTGACTAGTTTTATATATTAAGATTTTGTTTTATGTATTCAGATTGTGTTTTGGCTGCCAATAATGAGCTATAACTCTTTTTTGTCCTATTCTAATTTATGCAATTAGATGAATAGCAATTTTTTGACATAGTACTTGACCTTAATTTGTACACTTTAAACTTAAAGTAAACATACTTACTTTTCCTGAGACCATGATGACATTATTTTTAAAAAGCAACTTCTAATGTTTCTATAACTATAAATATTAATGAGGATTTTCTGTTGTCTTACAACTAGCTTCTTAATTGGTGTAATATGAAACAAGAACACTCTCAATAAAATTCAGTAAAATATTGGGGGTGAGGAGCTATGTGAACATGTTCATGACATTCGAACTTTACAGCAATCAAAGAAAAACTGCTGTCGCTTCAGTTTCCCCTGCCAAAAGGAAAGCCCAGGAGCTTGTCGGATTCTTGGGTAGTGAGAGAAGCATGTGCTCCACTTGAGCATCTTCTTTGGTCCTCACATGGGACTAACATGTTTCACATCTTTTGAGTGGAACTCAAGCCAGCTGGCTTCAGGGGGAGCATTCTATCAAGCTGTGGCACACTCTCTATCACTGAGTCCAAACAACCCAAATGTTCTCCTGAAAGGAAAGTCATTCTGATATCCACCCCCCAATTGGAGCCTTTTGAAACCATAGGTAGCCTCAAACCACAGATAATCCTTGGAGTCTTGGACTCATTATTTTCCAAATATTATCACAGTGGGAGTTAGACCTTCAACATATAAATTTTGGAAAACATAATCATTTAGTCCAAGGCAGCCACAAAGGTTTCTCATCATAACTGAACACTGGACCCAATACTGTGTATTGATATGGAAAGTGGTACCATTCAAACTGACTGTGCTCAAGTAATCTGCTATGGTCTGAGTGTTTATGCCCCACCCCGAAATTAATATATTGAAATTCTAATATCCAACAGGATGTGGGAGGTGGGGCCTTCAGGGTGTTCCTAGGTCATTAGGGCAGAACCCTTATAAATGGGATTAGTGCTTTTATAAGAGACCACATAGAGTCCCTAACCTCTTCCATCACATGAACATATTACAGGATGTCTGCAACCTGGAAGATAGCTCTCACCTGACCATGGTGGCATCTTGTTCTCAGACTTCCAGCCTCCAAAACTGGTAGAAATAAATTTCCGACATGTGTAACCTACCTAGTCTGTGGTATTTTGCCTCAAGTAAGACACAGTTCTTCCAAAGATGAGGACTAGATTTAATTATCCAAACAGAGTTGGCAAATCTGAGGCTTACCAACCATCTGAGAGGCCATGCTGAAGGTAATTCAATCTGGGTATCCCAACTGCTTTAGGTCTCATGTGGGAGGAGTGTCCAGTCTCTGTAACAACATGTTTTTCCAGAGGACCCACATGTGTATCCAGGACTGTACATCTTATATAGATAGTAGGCATTAGATTCTCTTCCCATAAGACCATGGTAGCTTTCACTTAGGAGAAATTATATAAGACTTTCAAGTGTTAAAGTAAACACTACCAGTAGATTATACAGCCTTTTTCAGAAATATATTTGAAATTGGTCTACCTTAGTTTCAAGAGGGATTCCCAGAGGGATAACTAACTCATTAATTATGTGCATCTAGAGGGTATTTGTTCCAACTGTTGGAGTCACCCAATTAGAAAAGGTCATATGCAATGAGTCCAGACTTTAGAAGGCTGAGTTCCACTAATCTGTATTTCTCAAGTTTCCCTCTTGCTTTGCGGACTCATTTATCCCAATTTCTTTTGTTGAGCTCTGCTATCCTGCCCATTCTTTCTACTTGGGGTTTCAATAGTTCCCCAAACTCTGTTCTCCTCTCATCACACCCTTTTTCTCTTCCTTGTTTTCCTTCTCTTCCAAGATCTCTCTAACTACTACCTACAGCCAATTAATATTCGTATCTACATTTTTATCTTAAAACCTTTCCTTAAACCTGCCTTGTATATTGATGTGCCAAATACTTTACATAAACATCTCATTTAATTCTCACTAGTCCTACTAAGTAATTATCCATTCCCATCTTACAGGTGGTAAAACTGAGATCTGAATAGGTTCTATAAAAAAGTGATAAATTTAATTGTGAATCTATGGGTTAAATACTCTCTCTCTCTCTTCTACTTCCCTACTTATATGTGTGATGAAAAGAAAAGTAAATCAGGGTAACTCATGCTTAATGAGCATGCCATCTCTTGTAGAAGAGTTTGATTGTCTGTTCTTGAATACAAGAGGATCTATGACATGGACCCAGAATGGACTTCCTTTGCACATTTTACGTTCTCCAGAATTCCCATCTCTTCCTTATCAGCCTAGAACTTCCATTCTTTTTTTCTCTTCCCTAATTCTATATCTCTTACCTAAGTAGAGTAACTTCATGTATTTTTCACCTTATAATATGTTCATACGGTGTTGCTATATTTCTCCTACTAGATGTTTAGTTCACTGAGAATGGGTAGAAATTCATGATGTAATCCTGATTTAAAACCTAGACACTTAAATACATTTTATTAAATAAATCAAGTAACTGTGTTTTTGGCTTATGGCTTTGGGAAATGTGTTAATCATATTTTTGTTTATATGATATTAAGCAAAGCTGTTATTTTTCTCTATATATGTTTACTTGATAATGTTTATGCTGAAATCCTCTACATTTTATAAGCTATTAAAATTTTAGATGTACATATAGTCATTTCCTCCGTTTTTTCCCCATCTGCTTTGGTATGAACTATGAGGAGCAGACACTGAGCCAAGCTAGGACGTGTATCACAGGAACAGACTGGATTTCAGACCGCTCCACTCCCCATTGCTCCTGGGCCTCTGGCTTCAGAGAAGCTAATTCAGAGATTGCATTTAATGTATGAGATCATGAGGTCATTATAAGTGTAATACGAGTTGGAAACTAGAGTATTTGTCTGGGATTGAAGCCACTTATTACTATAGAGAAACAAAACAAAAGGATCCAGATCTAATCATTTCATTAGTTCTCTTATTAATCTTCTTAGTTGCCTCTATTTAAGTGTGAATATTTGCTATTAAAAAATTCCCAAGGCTCTAGCACTAAAAACTCTGTTGACACATTTTTAAAAATTATTTTGAAGGAATTCAGTGATCTTATTTCCAGGTGGTTCTTTCTTCCTACATTCTGCCCTGGGATGGACATTTTTGTTTGTTTGTTTGTTTAATCACAGTACTAGTGCAAACATAATCATGGGCTCCTGATACACAAGGCTTGAATTTTACCCATTGTGTTTTCAATGTTCTTTATCCGGAGTATTTTTAACTCAGTCTCCCCAACCACACTACTTTAACAAATATTCTTTCAGCTGTGACAGGTATTAAGATTACTCTGGGGAATTTTCTGGATGTTTCTACTGTAGTCCCCAAACAGATTTGAAACGCTCTACCCACACCAGTTTCTGCTATCGTAACATCTACACTAATATTAGAATGCAAGAATCTGTATTTCAAAATACTGCACTTGAAATAGAGAAGTCAAATGGCAATTTTTTATAGTTATTAGAATGAAACTTAGAATATATATTATATTATGTATATAAAATCTAAAAGACATCAAGAAAATGACTCAAATGTATTTTTAAAAAATAAAAATTTCTCAAGTTTTTGAAAGACAATATAAACTCTAAGACTTGTTAACTACTCATTTATGTATTATGTCTTTAAGGATTCGAATCTATTGATCTTATTATTGGAATTACTGAATACTGACTATAAATGTTATATTTTTAAATAGCAGTTTATTCTGAATGTATTAAGGCTATAGTGTTTGATTTATAAATGTGAATTAAATGTCTACTAAATTTAAAAAACGTTCAAATAAAATCTACAATAGCTAAACAATAAAGTTTTACTAAAAATTGATGTGAAATTCAGTTACAATTTTTTTCCTTGTGTTTCACAGAGAAAACCCCACTATCACAAGATTCTACTGTGACCCTAATGTGTAATTTTCACAAAACCCAGAATTTTTGTTTGTTGCATTCACTGTTGTAACCTGACATGTCTAGAAATAATATTTAACACATAGTAGCCACTCAAAAATATTTGTTGAAAAAATAAATAATCACTTCTTGATTGTTAGGTTAATAGATATAAAAGTTTGAAATATAAACCCTATAATTCAACATGCTTTTCATTGCTTTTTATTTAATATAGTCCCCGAGGGGATAGAACTTACTTCATTTTAACTCAAGGGAAAGGACACATGAAAAGACAGTTGACAAGGATTGCTTTTCTGGGCACAAAACTATGAGACTGAGAACACATTTACCAAATAACGTACATTAATTGTGTTATATTTTAGAATTAAGATTGTTTTTTTTCTGTCTTATTTTCCTTCACAAGAAGCAAAATAACAGAGTCAAAAAATTGTAGTAAATAGTCAAGTTCTTTTCTGAAGTGGCTCTGAGGACGAGGTTTAGAAATCCAATCTTAAAAGCACCCCTTTAGCCAATCATTCTTTTACTTCTTGCCTCAGCGTTTTCTCCACCTCTGCTTGCTCTCCCTCTCATGCCCACCGCAATCAATGTAGACCACACTTAATTCTGTAGTGCTTGAAGCACCTTTTAATTTTTAATCTGTAAAATTCATTTTAAGATTTAATCCCATCTAAATGATAGAATTTCTTCCACTTGACAAGTCTGAACATCCCTGGGGAAATTTTTAAACAGCTCCTAATTTAGCTAAGATGACTTAGAATGTCAGTAAGTGGGATGCAAAAATAAGTTCTGAAACTTAATGGATGTTTAGATACATTTGTAGGTGACTTCCACGGACACTGCTGAAGAGGTACAAAGTGTGATCTGAACACGGAGTAAGGAGTTCCATGGCCTTTTAGCAATGAAACTAAAAATCCAGCAAAATCTGCTCTTATCCCCCGCAGCTTGAAACCTGACCAACCGCCACAAATCATTGTTTCTTTACTCTGACAAGTAGTAAAACACTCTGAGGAGTCCTGTTTTGTACCTATCTGACAAAACAATTATTAGAATAAAAATTTCATAGGGGACAGTGTATGTGCAAGAGTTTTTAAACTTTGTAGTGCTCTCTACATGTTAGTTGTTTTTATTTAAAATAATTGAATTTGTCGTGACTTACCATTTTCAGGGCTGGGTAAAAATGTCTTTATTTAACCCATGCTTCCTTTTGCTTTGGCTCAGAAATATGTCTCACGGACATTAACTGGGACAGCTTTCTGGAAAGCTTTCTCTTTTTTGCAATGTCTTTGTGAAAGATTTCTTAAGGTTACAAAGTTAGTTTCAGAATGTGGTACTTTAGTTGGTAAATGAATTATTTGTGAAGGAAGGTCACTGTGCAATGTATTATTAAAAACGCTGAAGAGGATGCAGTTTGCTGACTTTTTCTGAAAATAGTGATTCCTGAATATTTTAATATTAATTGAACCTGGAGTCTGTAATGGAAAGAGTTTAGAAAATGGAAGAAAGGAATTGGAATTTAATGAGAAGTGCTAGAAGGCATGCTCATTAGTGCTCATTGGAACTTTAACCCACAAGAGTTCGAGTGCCTGTTCTCTGTGTCAATACCAGTTCACATATTCATGCCTTGACTGACAAAAGAACGTAAAGACAGGATCTTCTCCCTAGTTGTTTGCATTTGTTATCTCTATGTGTGTGCTCTCAAAAGTAGTCAGTTAGTATTTCTGTATAGTCATTGCCATTTTAGATGTAAAAAATATCAGCTTGTGGTATATGAGCAGATGAGATTTTCTACCCAGTCCCTCAGTCCCCACTTATTCATTTCTTTTACTGCAAATATTTTCTCCTTAAGCAGCTCCTAAGAGAGATGATCCTCCATCAGGAAATAACACAGGCAGAGGGGAAGAAATCCTGCTCTATGTGATCCGCTCCAATAGACATCCGCTTAAATACCTTAGCTCAGGAAATCTCTGCCGCCTGCTCTGCGGCAGACTGAACATCAGCGTATGCAATGAGCAGAAGCCATAAACGAAATGTCTACAGAGAAAGTGATCTTTATCTCTATAACAGTAACATTCCTGGTAAATATATAAATATAGTTATATGTGATCTCATTTTGTCTCATTTTTGTGCTAACTTTGAGAAACCACATACATACATATAACAGATTTTTTCTAAAATAGTTCAATAAAAATATCCCTTCCTCATAAAAATGGAAAAAATGCAGTAAAGCTTAAATTTCACAACACACACACACACACACACACACACATATTCCTTCGCATCTTAAAATGATTCTGAAATGTTAACAGAGCAAATAGAGGAGCAAGTCAAAGCTTTTGTCCAGTACGAGGAATTTCCCCTTAAACATAAGCTGTCAAGGGTGTGTTGTGCAGTTTTGGGTCTACGTATTACACAGACAGAGTTTTGAATCAAACTAAAGATAACATTTTAGCTTCAGCTGTGTTTTAGCTCTGGATGCAATAAAGCAGAATGATCCCACCAAAAAAAAAAAAAAAAAAAAAAAACTTGAATGTCAGACAGAAGGACTCCATGGCTGACATTAGAACTTGGGGCAATGATCAATTACCCTCTACCAACCGATCAGTAGAGACTACAACCTAAACTCTGTTAGTCACCATGGTTGATCATTTTTCCCTATATATTCCATCCCCCGGTTACCACTGGGGAGCCAGGCCTTTGAGTGCTGGCTCACCTGTGACTCTGCATAGGGCACTGCCTCCTCAATTAATGAATCCTTACTTGCTTGGTTGCAAATTCTTTTTTGTGTCTTACGGGGTTTTGATGTGTGCAGGCAAAAGGACTCTTTTAGTCTGGTGACAAGGGTTCCACCTTCATAATCTAATCACTTCCCAAAGGCCCTGCCTGCTGACCCTATCATCCTGGGGATTAGGTTTCAACATACAAATTGGGGGGGAGGTACAAATATTCATAGTAATAGCAGCTATTAAAAATGTGAGTTTACAGCCAAAATTCAGGCTGTCATTACTTGCTCAATGATGCCCTCAAGAAACCAGTCTCCTCTCTTCCTGTTCTACCATCATGCAGAAGGTTTAGAGATAAAAGAAAAGGCAGAAATAGGAGAATTATGTTTCTTTTTTTTAAAGATTTTATTTATTTATTTATTTATTTATTTAGAGGGGAAGGGAGGGGGAAAGAAGGAAGGAAAGATCAGTGTGTGGTTGCCTCTCTTGTGGCCCTCACTGGGGACCTGGCCTGCAACCCAGGCACGTGCCCTGACTAGGAGTCAAACTAGTGACCCTTTGGTTCACAGCCCACACTCAATCCACTGAGCTACACCAGCCAGAGTGAGAATTATGTTTCATTAGCCAGGAGTCAGATACAAGACCACCAGGAAAGTAATAAAACTAAATTTTAACTTTTACAAACTCTAATAATACATGTAGGCAAACTTCTATCTCCCACATTTTAAAATGTCTTGTTCTCTTGGCTCTGTTAAAGGCACTAGTCCTCTGGAAAGTATACACTTGTCATGTAGTAAAAAAGTCTCAGTAAATTGAAAAAATATATTGAAAAATAACACACATATCATAATTTCATAATTTCACTTAATACTTTATGAAAATAAAAGATATTTGAGGGACAAAGAGAAAGAAATGATTCTGTAATGTCAGAAGTGTTTATCACTGTGGATCACAGAGCATCTGTGTACCACAGAGCATCTGTGTACAATCTGGGATCACCTACTTCTAATGGCCTACAGAGCAGGAGTGTCCTTTCCCAGGCAAAGCTCCAGCTAAAGCCTGGGAACACTGAAGTACCTGAAAGCCAACCAGAGTGTTATACTCATAAGAGCTGAAGAACAAGACTCATTAATGTACTTACAAGATCTGAAAAGAAACCAATGATGTGTCTCTTATTATCCCACTGAGAAATCCATCAACTTTCTTTAAGACTTCAATTGCCAAAACCCTTTTCTGTCTATGACTGAATGTTAGCTCCTTAGTAGTAATTTCTATAAAAAGAAATAACACTTGGAAACATTCTTCTAAAATATTTATCCCGCCAGTTGTGACTGTCCAAGGCTTTAGACATTTCTTTTCTGCTGTATTACTTTTTAGTATAGTATATTTTCATAGTTGGCTATGTCTGAGAAGACCAGAAAAATTTAAAACAAAGATTTTTGAAGCTAGAATGAACTTCAAGACAATGTTTGAAAGCTTTCCTGTTTTCAGGTGAGATTATACTATACTCAATTTAAGAAAGTTATCATAAATCCAGCATGACTTAGATATCTAGTTTATATAAGAGAATTTCAAAATAGTGATGGGAGGAAGGGACAGTACTTAGACCAGGCAGTCAAATCAGCAAAGAGCTAGCTACTGGGTGTCCAAGCAGGGCTAACAGAGGCAGAGATTTTGCAAATCCTCTTTCAAGAAGGATTTCTTCAGTGAGGCCTGACAACAGATAAACTAGTACCATGTGTTGTGTGAATCATAAAATATTGGATGTATAGGAGGAAGGAAGGAAGGAAGGAAGGAAGGAAGGAAGGAAGGAAGGAAGGAAGGAAGGAAGGGAGGGAGGGAGGGAGGAAGGAAGGGAGGAAGGAAGGAAGGATGGATATAGAGGAACTATACTCAGCAATAGCCTTCAAGAGCAGATCCTCATTGCAAGTGCCAAGAACAAACTATTGAGTTCATGTAACTGGGGTACAGCAATAAGACACGGACCTCGTTCAACCAACTACTTAATTTGTTTTTAGCCAGGGGCATTTTAAGAGTCCTATTGAGAAGAGTAATAAAGAGACCTCTTCCCTGTTGTAATATGGGGCACCAGTTCTAATAAATGTATTTTTGTCTTGTTCCTGGGTTCCTACCTGGAAACAGGACACCAAGAAAAAAGTCCAATTTCCAGTACAAGAAGAATTTGCAAGAACCATTTTATCTGAAAAGAGAAATCAATGACATGAGATGAGGAATCAAGGGCAAATAACAATTGGAATCCCAGTACTGATTTTGCTGGTGAGACCCACGTCCTAGACAACGGGGCCAGGAAGCTGGGGCACCGCTGTGGCGACAAGCGGACATGCTCAGAAAGCAGCGATAGTGGAAATCAGGATTATCGATACAGTTGATTGGCCTCAGACTCACCTGACCGAGTCTCTTTCAAATAATTTTTTGTCAGATTGTTCAATGCACAACGTTTTAAAATTCAAGAAGTTTTACAGGTTTACAACAGGAACAAAAGGTAGCACTGTCCCTTTCCACTTCTGATTCTTGCTTCACAGAGCCAGCTGTTTCAAATAGTTCTCACAGTGGTCACCTCCAGGTCCCTACTTTATATTCTGTGAGTTTGCAAGTTTAGTTTAGATAGTATCTATTGAATTACTGCTAGAAAAGGTGAGGATGTAATTTACTGTACCTTGCCAGCACTGCTCACCACATGCAGTTGCCTATCCCCCCTTCCCAACACAGCTAGTTAGTACATTCCAGTTATTGTCCCATGCGTATATCATTTCTACGTAATTATCGTTCACAATTGAGCCCTCTAGCATATAAAAGTTACATGTCCTTTCTTATAAAATTTTTATGTTTGCTTAGGTTAAAGATTGCCTAATTTTTCATTTTATCTGTTTCTTTAGTTTTCTGTATCCCTATGATGAATTTTCTGTGTTAGTCAGAAGTGTAGAGCTTCCCTAAATACTATGTTGTTGTTGTTGTTGTTTTTTAAAGGTTTCATTTTCTGTTCAGTTTCACTTCTGGGCATCTCACTTTATTGGAGCCTTCTGTCCAATAAGTCTTGGTTTTCCTCTGAGTCCTTCACCATCACCTCCAGAATTTCCTTCGCCTCTCTCCTGGGTAAATTCTCTAGTGTTCTTAAGTCCATGCCTCTTTCCCTCTTCATCTCCTCACCTACCTAGGTGGAATGTACCTTTCAATATATCCTTGAGAAAAAATACATGATAGGGAAATATCTTGAGACTTTGCATTACTACAAATTTCTCTACTCCAGCCTTGCTTGATAGGACGGCTGGATGTAGAAGTCTAATTTAGATATTAAATCCCCTGAGAATTTTTAAGATATTGCTAAATTGCCTTCTGGTTTCCAGGGTTGCTTTTCTGGAGTGTAATACAGTTTGAAAACTTGATATTTTGTGAGACATGTTTCTCTGGAAGCTTTTCTGATTCTTTATTTGGACTTCGAGTTTTTAAATTTCACTGTGATGTACCTCGGTGAGGATTTTTCTTCATCTCTTGGTATGTTACTTTGCTACAGCTGTCAGAACACAATACCACAGGCTGCATGGCTGAAACAAGAGATTTATCTTCTCACAATTCTAGAGGCCAGAAGTTCAACATCAGGGTGTCGACATGTTTGGTTTCTTCAGAGGCCTCTCTCATTGGCCTGAAGACCTTTTCATTGTGGCCTCACACAGTGTTTTCTCTATTCAAGTTGCACCTGGTGTCTCTGTGAGTCCAAACTTCCTCTTATAAGGATACCAGTTAGACTGGATTAAGGCCCACACGAATGACCTTATTTTACTTAATCGCCTCTTGAAAATGTCTCCAAATACAATGGCATTCACAGGTATAGTGGGTTGGGATTACAACATACACATTTGCAGGGAGGGACACAATTTAGCCCATGACACTGGGGGATAATTTCTTTAGTTCTGAAACATCTCTTTTATTAGTTTTAGACAGTTTATGCTCCATCCATTTTATCTGTTCTCTTTTTGAGATTCCTACTCTATGGATGCTGAATTTCTTAAATGATCTGATTCCCTAAAATTTTCTAATTTCCCTCCCTTTGTCTTATTTTTCTTTTTAGTACAGTTCTTCAGTTGTACTAAAGCATTTTTATATTTATTTGATTATCATGTTATAGTTTTACTTTTTACGAGTTGTTTTTGTACATTTTATTTTATGAGATCATCTTCTGTTTTCACTTATCCTTGAAATACCAGCAAATATTAACATTTTAAATTTTTTCACCTGTTCTTTAAAATTTTTATCCTTTTTATCTCTTGTATCTTAGGATTTTTGTTCATATGAATGGTGATTTTGGGCTACTCATTCATGTTTAAGAACAATACACCTTATAGCTAACTGAAAGTTCTGTCTAGGTTAATTCTCAAGTGGTCGATTTTGCTGGGAAATCCCAAGTTGCTTGTATTTATTTTTTGAAGATTATTTTATCCAGGAACAAACTCCAAATTCATTTATGGGCTCTAACCCCACATGCCAGCATTCTCATGATTTTGTGTGATGGGCGATTAAACACTGTTAACCAGTATTGCACTTCACATCCATCCTCTGACTCTTGGCCTCCTGCCCTCAGCACATTGGCTAAAGCCAATGTAAATACTTTGGTGTAAAATATGGAAATAACCACACTTATAAATATTTGTTTATTATAATAAATATGTAGACTATTGTTCATTCTGAGTGATATGGAAAATAATGGAAGAAGTTAATAGAAAAATTGTCTCATGTTTTCCTTACAATATCTAGGAAAGTGACTCTACCATGGTGTTTCTCAAACCTGTTTGCACTTACTTTGAATACTAAAGCCATCCTAGACTTCCAGTCAAGATTGTGTAGGTAAATATGATGCTTGCTTCTCTCCATGACCACATCAAAATGACAACTAAATTACAGAATAACCACCCTTGTGAACCACCCAAAGACCAGCTGCACAGAAGTCCTGTAACTAAGGATATAAGGAAGAAGACATGTCAAGACTGGTGGAAAGGATGAAGATGTAAAATGGCTGGTATAACGCCAACTGTGGTGGTAAAGAATTGGGAGAAATATCTTGGGCGAAGAGGTCTCCAATAAGAATTGATGGGTCCCAGCCCCATACTAGGTTCCTTAGCCCAAAACACCTTGGCTGGGAAGAGTAGTCCCCACAACATCTGGCTGTGAAAAGCAGCAGGGAATTCATCCAGGTGAGCTGGAGGACAGCTGTACAGGCAAGCATCCCCATAAAGGGCTTGAACACAGGCTCATTCACTCACAAACACTTGCTCTAAGTTCCAGTGAAGGAACAACAGCTCAAAAACTACCAGGGACACAAGAGGAGAAAATGAATTGTCTGACTTCAATACCAAGGCTGAAGGGGCAGCTTTCCCTATGATAGAAGAATTGGCAGGTGCCATTGATCCTGTGTTGGGTTCTTCCCTAACACAGTGAATAGGCACAGGCAGAATTCCTAGTACCTGTCATTGTTGCTTTGTTGAGCTTTCTTTCCATACAGCTGGCAAGTGTAGGTGGAAGTATGGCAGGTGCCATTGTTGCTTTTCTGAGACTTCCCACCACCCAACATGCAGGCACATGAGGATACCAAATCTGAGTCTCCATCAACTTGGTTAACACTACTGGCTCCACCCAGGTGATTTCCTGAGACTCTGCTCCACCCCTGGTGTACCGCGATGAACTTCTTTTAGTGGCTGTTCCTCACGAGCTACAGCCTTGTTCCACAGTGCAGTCCCAAGCCTGGTACTGGGTACAGCTGACTTAGGTTCACAATATGTGTGTAGACTCTCAGAGACACCTCCAAGCCCAGCATAGGCAGCTATGAACCGCAGATTTGCAGTGCCTCCCAGATGGTCTGGGTGAGCTAATGGGAACTAATACTATTTATTTCATTGATAAATTAAGAATTACATATTATTTATTTTAAAATATGTATTACTGCGACTAACTGCATGACGATTCTTTCTGTATATGCTTATCTGCAGGGCTTTGAATTGTAATTTATAGATACAGTCTTTTAATTAATTTATTTGAATTTATTTATTTATCATTAAGATAACTGTACATTTTTTACTATGAAGTGGTCTCTAATTATTAAAAAAATATATTTTCTCCTAGTGGCCAGTGTGGAAAATTTACAATGTATTTCCAATACTCTTTCATGCTAAAAACTGGCTGTTCTCAAGCTGTCTTTGCATTTATAGGTGGAATGGAAATGTGTTTTGGGGGGTCATTGTCTTGTCATCTTTACTCAACATAGTATTGGAAGTCCTAGCCACCGCAACTAGTCAAGGAAATGAACTAAAAAGCATCCAAATTATAAAGAAAGAAGTAAAAGTGTCACTATTTGTAGATGACATGATACAATACCTAGGAAACCCTAAAAACTCCACCAAAAAACTCTTAAAATTTGGTAAGACTGCAAAATACAAAATCAACATACTAAAAAATTGTGAAATTTCTTTGCACAAATACTGAAGCATAAAAACAGAAATTAAGAGAACAATTTCACTTATAATTGCATCAAAAAGTATAAATTACCTAGAAATAAATTTAACTAAAGAGGTAATAGGCTTTGTGCACTGAAAAGTATAAGGTATTGTTGAAAGAAATTGAAGAAGACAGATAAAAATTATTTCATGTTCATAAATTGAAAGAATTAATATTGTTAAAATGTCAATAATATTCAAAGAAATCTACTGACTCAATGCAATCCCTATCAAAATTCCAAATGCATTTTTTACAGAACTAGACCAAATAATTCTAAAATTTGTATGAAACCACAGAGAACACCAAATAACCAAAGCAGTATTCAGAAAGAAGAACAAAGCTAGAGATTTTGTTCTATCATGCTCCCTGATTTCAAATTATCATTACAAAGTTACAGTAATTAAAGCAGTATGGTATTGGCATAAAAACAGACACACAGATCAATGGAACGGACTAGAAAGCCTGGAAGTAAACCCACAGAGACATAGGCAATTAATTTATGACAAAGGAGCCACAAACATGCGATGGGATAAAAGCAGTCTTTTCCATAAATGGTGTTGGAAAAACTGGACAGATATATGCAAAAAATAAAATGACACCAGACTGCCATCTAACAATTGTACACAAAAGTTAACTCAAAATGAATTAAAGACTTGAATGGAAGGCCTAAAACAATGAAAGTCCTAAAATAAGTCATAGGGATTAAGTTTCTTGACATCAATTTTAGCAATATTTTTGGTTATGACTCCAAAGGTAAGGGAAACAAAAGCAAAAATAATCAAATGGTGCTACATCAAACTGAAAAGTTTGGGCACTGCAAAGGAAATCAATAAAACAAAAAGACAGCCTATCGAATTGAAGAAGATATTTGCAAATCATACATGTGTATATATATAATAACAGGTTATTATCCAAAACATAATATCTCAATAACATAATTAGAAATGGGCAGAGGATCTGAATAGATATTTTTCCTAGGAAAATATAGATGGCCAATAGATTCAAGAAAAGATGTTTAATATTCCTAATTATCAGACAAATGTAAATCAAAATTAGAAGGTGATATCACTTCGCCTCTGTTAGAATGGCTATTATCAGAAAGAAAAACAATAATAAGTACTGGTGAGGATGTGGAAAAAGGGAACCCTTGTACACTGTTGGTTGGAATATAAATGGATGTAGCTACTATGGAAAACAGTATGATTTCTTTTTAAAATTAGAAATTGAACCACCATATAATCCAGTCATTCTACTTTTGAAAGTTTATCCAAAGAATACAAAAATACTTATTAAAAAGCTATATGCACCCTTATGTTCATTTCAGAATTATTTACAGTGGTTAGGACATGGAAACAAATGAAAAGCCCATCGACAAATAAGTGGGTAAAGAAAACGTGGGACACACACAGGCACAAGAACACTGTTCAGCCGTCAAAAGAGAAAACCTCGCCATCCGCAGCATGGTTAGACCTTGAGGTATTGCGTAAGTGATATGTCAGACAAAAAAGGACATCTGCTGTATGATTTCAAGTAGAAGTGGAATGTAAAAACAAAATAAAATAAAAGTAAACCCATAGATACAGAGAACAGTTTGGTTGTCACCAGAGGGGAAGGTTGTTGTTGGAAGCTGCAAAATCAACGAACAGGATCAATTGTATAGTAACGAATGGCAACTAGACTTACAGGGGCGAATGCTATATAGTATATAAATTTCAAATTATAATGTACATCTGAAATACATACAAATATTCTTTTATACCAATTTTACTACCATAGAAAATTAAATAAAACAGAAGTTTGAGAGGTCAGCCATATCCAAGGTTTAGTGTAGTAACTACCTATTCTAGTTCTATAATCTTCAACAAGTTGTTTAATGTCTCTGAGCTTCAACTTTTTTCACTTTTAAATGAGAATAAACACCTAACTCACAGTGTTGTGCAGAGACTAATTAAATGAAGCAAATAAAAGGCCCATTGTAGGCTCCCAACAAGTTACATCTGCTTCTCTCCCTAGTCCCCCAATCCCATCAGCAGCAGCAGCAGCCAAGTCATGGAGCAAAATGGTGACCAGATTCTCCTAGTGTGTTTGGAACTCTGCTCTGCCACAACCTTGGCCAAGAGGTTTCAAAAAGGTCTACTTTTCAGAAGGCTGCAGAAGATGGGACAAAGGTAGTGGGTGGGGAATTGTCTTAAAGGGTGATGGGGTGGGGGAGAGGTTTCCAAATATACAAGTGTGATCATAGAGGCTGTTTTGGCAGTAAGTACAGAACATAAAGTATGCTCAGAGGAAAGAGGTAATTGCACTTCCTTTTTAAATTGGGACATATTTAACACTATCCCTTAGGGGAATGTTTCTCTTACCATAAGATCCTCATCCTGTGCTCTCTGAAACCTCTATAAGTTATTTTCCCAGAAACACAGCATTCTGTTTAACTCCTCATTTTCTCAGTTAAATTAAATATGTCATAATTACCCTGCAACTAGTCTAGTATTATAAAGGCTTTTTATTCCAGAAGCAGAGTGAGACTGAAACCCCTGGGCTCTAAACTGTAACTACATATCCTGCTCTGACAGCAACCCCTTGGCAGACCGACACTCCACATGTCCAACTTAGAGATTTCATGTGCTCAAAACTGACCTATGTTTGTACTAGCTGGAGATTCAGTTGCCGTGTAGACACATGTAAGGTAAAGTCACTGCATTGAATGTTTCCAGATAAGAAGAAAACTTCAGAAACTTGTAGTTTATTATTTTAATTTTATAGAAAAAAATGAGTTTCAGCAACTACCTTGGGAAAATCCCTTCCAATGTTTTACTTAAATAAATTATTTAATTAAATAAATTTTTGTAGCCTATACGCTTTTGTTTAAATATGTAAAATATTTAACTACAAATATTTGCTATTCCTTAATCCTATAATAATGATATAATATCATTTTATATTAAGTTAGTAATATCTTATAAAATTGTCATTCTTGGAATTCAATAGTATACTTTCTATCGTATTTATTTATTTGTTGAAAATGCATAGAGACTAACATGTAAGAAATCAGGAAGGATTTCCCTTGATTTTTTTTAGTGCTTTAAATAAAGTACCATGTAATCATACATATTTTGGAACTGGATTAGATTATATAATTATGATTATGTATAATCATAATTATATGTGATGAATTATATAATCATAATTGTATATTTGCTATATTATCATATATTTCATGATATATTTTGTTGATCTACTTTTCTAGAGTCTTTTAGTCTATTGCAGATAGCATTTAAAATTATAGAAAGTGATTTAAATATGGCATGTCGAATTCTCTGGCCACATTAATAAATAATTGTTTAATTCAAATGTCAATACATGGTGTCTTTAAAGTTTAAAATAATAACTACTCCCTCTATGTGAAAAAATAACTTTAAAAAGTAGTAGTGTGTGGCATTTTTTCTATTTCCCGTGTTAAACAAAATACAGCTTCGGGAATTTCTTAGTTGAGTCTTGCAGATAGTAATCTGATGACTCTCTAATCTAGATTGTACCTACTATTTATATTAGTGCTTTTCAATTCCTGCTGGCATTTAGTTCATTGTTATATACATTTCAGGGATAATTTTTGTGGACAGCACTTTGTTAATTCCCAAAGCTTAAATCTGCCCAGTTTGATCAATGTACCAAATATAGCATTCTATTTACCAAAACTGTACTTTTTTGAAATTTGTTTTTCCAAATATATACTTCATTGAAATATTTGCACTGCTTTTCTAACTTGTTACTTTCTTAAACCATTCCCCTGTACTTATTTTTGTTCTACAAAAAATAAAATTTTCAACTCCCTATTTTGTTGAAATCCTTTAAACGCAAGCTATAATACTGTAGAATGTTAGGATATACTTTCTTCTGCTTATGTCATTTCTTGTCTGTAAAGAAAGTTGCTTTGATTTAAACATTTCAAACTTTTGCTTGACTAGTGGAAGTTGTCGTCTGCATTATTATTTAAATAATGAGTAAACAAAAGTGAACAAATGACCATAAATACACATTTTTGCATTCACACAATTTTACTTACTTAATGAAAAGATTCTTATTGTAAAATTAAGAAACAGGATGGTACCTAAGTGTTCACGGTACACTGTGAAGAGTTATTTATGTATCTAGAAATAAAGTGTTTCTCAGTGTTGTTAAATAGAACAAGAGAGAGGAAGAAAGGAGGCCTTATTCATTGAAAATACTGAAGGGCACTTAAGTTCAAAAAATTGTAAGTTAAAGACAATGTAAAGATGTTGCAAGATAGAATGTGTTTATTACAATGATTTTGTTTAAAATTTTCTCTCCTAACTAGTGAATGAGAATCAAAGCACTAATAGGGATGAAGACTCTTTTTTAAGAGTTAGCAATAAAGGTTTAGCAACGCAGTCTAGTAAATGCAGGAAGAGACAGAGGAATCCTGGGATTTAGAAGGCCAAGTTCCCCACTTGCATTGATATAAATGGCTTCTTTGAGACTTTTTTTCTTTTTGTGAGCTTGCCAAAGGATATGTCTACTGCATCTTGATTATGGATATTTTATTTATATGGAAACTATTAAAAACCAATGACATGCAGGAACTTACTTTTTAATATACTTTTGCTTTTGATTGAATTTTGCTCTGTATGGAGATGAATGGTGATTGGCTTACCAGCTTAACTTTGCTCAGGAATGCTGCTCCCATTTGTAAAACTCAAGCCAGTCTCCACTTATTTTTCCTGTCCTCACATTCTCAGGATTTTACAATAACAATATATCTTGGTATATGCATGTCCTTTTTTAAAAAACTGGGTAAGAGGATTCTCTGTCAAATATTCCATCAGTCAAATCTTCCCCAACTGAGCTCCATCTTTGTGTGCTTAAGGAGCCATCAATGGACATCTATCACCTAAAATCTCCTTTCTACTGTATCAAAATAATACAGACAAGAATAGGTTTAAAACTGGTATTTTACATCTTTATTTCTTAAGTAGAAATATTCAGGTCTCTATGTCTTGAATTATTTTATCCCCCACGAGTTTTTTGTAACCATAGCAATGCTTTTAAGATTACTCTTTTAATGTAACATTAAAAAAACACACACATTTTAAAACCCTTATCTATAGCCACAGTTTTTCTCTGCTCTTTCCCTAGGCTGTCCTCTCTTTATGATTTCCAAAATGGTTTTGAGCTAGAGGAATAAAAAATATTGAGATGTGGACAGAGTTAATTAGCTTTAGAACCCTGGTAAACCTCCTTATGTGAGAGCCATAATTGTAAATATAAGCCTGCTTCAAACCACTCTCTCATTTGAGAGCAATCCTAACGAGTACCATCTGCCAAGGGGAAGCAAGAAGGCTGCTTGGCGCAGTTGGCTTGCACAACGAGCTGCAACTTGTGTCATTGTGTTCTAGCCTTTTGTTCAAGAAAGTATGTTTGAGTTGACAATGAGCTCTTATGTTTTCTTTTAAATATTGTTTACATGGGAGTTAACATCAAATAAACAACAGGCATTGATGTTAAGAAATTCGGAGCTGACTTGCTTTACATTCTTCTTTCATCTAGTAGAGAATCGTAATCTGTTGCTCCTATTTGCCTTCAAATTGTTTGCATGTGTTGCAATTAAATCTTTGAAGTTTACTGATTACCTATATGTGCAGAACAGAGTATCATCTTTAATCAGTATATGCTGTACAGATAAATAATATGTATACAAATGCTGTCAGTCACCCTTTGTGTATACTAAAATTCTTGGCACGCTTTTCTGTTATCAAGGGCATTATTGTCTAGGTTTCCAGGCAGGACATATACATAATAATGGAAACAACTAGCATCTTTAGTATGTATTGTAATTCAGGTAGAACTTCTCATTTAGATACATTGTTTTTTGTAATCACAGAATAATATTTAATTGCAAATTAAGACATAACATGATTCAATGGGCATGCATGATTCAAAACAGGTCCTGTTATTGTTAAGAGAATGAAAAGTATAGTGTTGATCAAAGCGGTGAAGAAAGACATCAAAGAAGAGGCTACGTTAGATTATTACTGATAGACAGGTAGGAATAAATTATTAAGAGACGAAGTAGGAAGCCAGATGGGGATTCATTTAGCAAAATAAGATTATAAATTTGCTTTAAGACAGCCTGTTTCAGATAGTAGCACCAGTTAATAAAAATAGAAAGAAATGTTCGGTTGAAGAGGTAGAACTAAAAATCAAGTGCCAATTTGGATAAGAGAGTAATCAGTCACTGTGAGCCTGTTCTTTGACTTGAGAGTAGAAGGATTCTCTTGGTTTAACGTCAAGGCTGTGGTTGGAGTGTGGATGCAGGGTGGGGTCCTGCGGGCACTTCATTGTTTTAGCAACCAGAACAGTTCTGGGTGTCTGTTTTATTTGTTTCTGATTCTTGGCAATGCTCCCCTTGAAGGAAGCATTCTATATGTAGAAAGATTATCTGGAGTGAGTAATATTCAGAATTTAAAAAATTCTACCAAAGTCTGGATAAGTCTGAAGCAGAACAAAACATTTACAAAACAGAAGTAGAAATCAGAGAGAGAGAAGAAAATGCAGTTGATGTGAATTACAGATAACTAAGAAAAGGAGAATTTGAAAAAGACAGTGGTGACTATTCAAAGATGCTGAACTTGCCAGAAGAATGAGTCTGAGAAAGGTGGGCTGGATTATGTGATTAGTTCCCCACTAGTCTTCTTCGTGATTACTTTTCATGAAGAGAGTGAGAACAGAAGTCTAATTGAGATAAGCTACAAATAAAATGGAGGAGGAAATGAAAGCTGGTAGACCTGCGAACATAATGAGAACTTCTGTCAATGAAAAAGAGGAAAGAAATACAAGGGTAGTCAGAAAGATCAGTGGAATCAACTAAATCAGTCACCAACAGATAACGGTTGTCACTCAGACACTGAGTATATGGAGTTCTCTTAGATTAACAATGCCCAATAGAATACTGGGCGATTAGAGGGATATTCTGTATCTGTACTGATCAATACAGTGGTCACTGGCTGCGTGTGTTACTGAGTTCTTGAAATGTGGCTGGTGCAACTTAGAGGATACAATTTAAAAATATTTAATTTCAATTAATTTAATGTTAAATTATATAGCCACAAGTAACCACTATAGTTATTACTTATGTAAACAGAAGGATAAAGTATTACAAAATTAAAGTATGATCAATATACAATATAATGCATAATTGTGAGTAATTTGATAAATTTTGAGAATTGAATACTCCCATAAAACTACCACCCAAAGCAAGACATAAAATTTCCTGACAATCCAAAATGTTTCAAGTCCTTTTCAAATAACTTCTCCTCAATTTTCTTAGAGTGGCCACTCTCTGATTTTTTCATATAGACAGATTCTGACAATATTTTATCTTTTCTGTTTGATTTCTTTCATGTAACAAAGTATTTGATGTCTATGTATGTGTCAGTTTCATTATATGGATAGACTATAATGTGTTTATCCACTTTCCTACTGATAGACATGTGTTGTTTCTAGTTTGGGACTATAACATCGACTGTATATAACCTGGAGGAGAAATGTAAGCCATGACCATTTCTGCTTCAAGTTGTAGGATACTCCAAATGACCTGGCTTATGTAGTTAATCTATCTATCCAATGGAAGGTTTAGTCTTGGATGCCACTCAATGTAGGTGCTCACACAGTACCATTAAGATCTAATTTCTCTCTGTGCATCTTAGCTCTTCTTTCTGTCTCACACAGTATCTAGCTTTATGGCAGCAAAATAGCTGCAGCAACTTCAGCCTCACATCCTTATGAACATAACTCCATCACATAATATATAAATAATATATAGTTTCATCAGGGATAATTATTTAATAGCTTTTATAAAAGCAAAATCTATCTTTGAATTGTAGTTAAAACAATCTCGATTACTTGGGTATAATGTGGTGGATAATTGATTGCCAAGAGCAATTGCTTTTTGAAGAAAAATTTGAGGAAGAAGAAGTAAACAGAGCATAAGACATATAATCTAAAGGTTAAGATTTTGGGATTCAAACTAAGACAGAATTTAATATCAACACTATCACATCTCAGATGCATAACATTGGTCAAATTATTTGGTTCCTTTAAGTTTATTTTTTTATGTATAAAATGGTAATAATTTTAGCATGCATAACACTGTTAAGTTGTTGTCAATATTAAATGAGATAATGCATGCAAATGTTAGTAAAATGTCTGATACAGATGATGTTAATTTAAATTATTGTTATTAAATATGCTCAATTTGGTTCTCCTATACATGTAGAATTTGAGATCATGGAGAACTTTTAAAAGAAGATTTTATTTATTTATTTTTAGAGAGAGGGGAGGGGAGGGAGAAAGAGAGGGAGAGAAACAACAATGTGTGGTTGCCTCTCACACGCCCCCTACTGGGACCTAGCCAGCAACCCATGCATTTGCCCTGACTGGGAATCAAACTGGGGACTCTTTGGTTTGCAGGCCAGTGCTCAATCAACTGAGCCACACCAGCCTGGGGAGAGAATTTTTATTTATTTCATATTTGAGGACTTGAGATGCCTGAGCTAACTGGTGGTTCTAAGCTCATACACTAGTAAATTGCTGAATCAGAGTTAAGACCACTCCACTACAACAATACCGAAACATTCTTTCAAGTCCTGATCTATTATCTGTACCTATTCTTTTTTTAGATATAAAAATAATCTTATTTACAATTCAACAAGCATAATTACAGCTCCTTGAGTGATCCTTACAAGATATAGTGTAATCAGGAAAAAAATTAGTCTTGTGAAAACAACTGAAAAATGATAAAACTTATTGTTTTATCTGCCCCCTCCTTCTCTCTCTCTACCCTATTTTTGCCTCCATTTAATTCTCAGATTTCTATATGGAATCTTCCTAATGAGGATTCTAACTTAGGCTTACTCTCCAGCTTACCCCAGAGTCCCCGGTGCAGATGCAAAGGTGTTTCTGAGATGGGAAGATTTCAGGACATACCAACCACATCTGCACTGCTGAGGAACTTTCCCACCCTGTCCGGAGGTTAGCTATATCAGTATTTCCTTCTTCCTCACTACTGTTTTTCCATTACCATCTCCTCCCATACACAAAACAGGGTGCATAATCCTGCGTCACTGCATGCCTGAAGTTTGTTGTAGAAGGGAAGGTCGAAGAGAACTAAAGGTAAAATAGTCTAAAGGGGAGAAATACAGAAGAGTAATTCCCGTGCTTCACTGAACTCAGTATCTGCCGTTCCTTAGGTTTGCCACACTTTATATGTGGCTTTTACTATCCCAAGAGTTGCCTTGAATGGAAGATATAGAAAATAGTATAGAAGATTTGTTTTGGTTCTTAGAAAGAATTGCCACCTTGCTGGTAATGGCCTGTCTTTTCTTCTCAAAGTACTGGGATGTAGGTTTCCTGAAATAGCCCCTCCCATCAAGGTGAGAAGGGCAGTATCTTGAACTTGAACAGACAATGCAGAGTTCTTGAAACACAAAAGGGGTTTGGGAAAAGGCAATGTGGACAGTGAGAGAAGTAGCATTAGAAAGAAAGAATGAGATAGAAAGTGCACAGATGAGTTTCAAGAAAATCAGGTAGGAGAAAAAAAGACCTGGAAGGAAAAAGGAGGGAGGGAGGGAGGGAGGGAGGGAGAGAAAGAAGAGCACCTGAAATCAGAGGACAAACCAAAATTGCCAAAACTAGAAAAGCCAGGTCTATTTATGGTAGTAACAATGGGAAATGGGGATACTTGAAGTGGAAATCTGTTTGATACTGCTACATGCCCTATAATATTAACTGACTGAATGATCAATCAAGATCAAAGATGGCAAATAAATGGATGGAGGTGTAAAGCCAGCATCCCAGACTAGCAAACAATTGAAATTCTCTGGTAAGGAGACAATGGAAATACAGATTCTATTTTTAAAGTTTACCTATAAGTATCTGTAATAAGTTTATGTTTTTAATTTTACTGGTTGATAAACCTAGTTATAATTCTGCCCATATTGTGCTGATTATGTTACTTTATATAGTATTTTGATATCGAGGTATGATTATGAAAATCCTAACCAGGACTGTTTGGAATTGAAATACCTGAATCTGTGAACACTATTCTGACATTTTGGTCATTACACTTCTGTGTATTATTGAAGCAAATGGGAAATCATTAATAATTTCAACACAGTCTGTTATTATTATAGAAGATAATTAGGTTGATTATTTTTGGGGAAGAAAACTCACCTATTGTTATACTTCTAATAACAGAATTTTGATATACTATTCAAAAACTTTGAAAGTATGTTTTCAAAAGCAAAAGCAAAAACTTTGTATAAGTATGGGACAGCATCACTGGGCAATACTATTTTCAGCTTTCCTCTATGTAAAAAAGGTATGCACTGTATTTAAATATTTGACACATATCTTAGATAGAACTAGGTATGCACTTTGGTGATAAAATAATTTATCAATAAATTAAATCATACCATCCATAATAAATGTATGCAACTACTCTTTGGCATTGCTGATTAAATGTGATCTTAATATTTTAATGTCTACTATTTTCTGCCCTGAAATTTTCTAGGATAAATTGCGATACATACCTCTCTCCCCATTTTGATGTCTTTTAATTGCTATTTGAATGGCTTCTGTGTAAGTCCTTTTTATTTTTTGGTCTGATATTTAAATGCTTAAATAGAAGTCAATAAATATTTTAATGATTTTTCAAGGCACCTCAGTTTAAATTTTCACTTAAAATTATTTATACAAAGATTCTCCAGAATCCCATCTACGGGGCCACATTTCTCTTTGTCACATGTTGATTTAGTTTTATGCTCCTTGCTATCTTTAATTTGTGAGTCTGGTCAGCTAGTTCTCTGCTTTACTGTTGAAACAGCTTTTGCAGACTTCTTATTCAATCATGGATATCTTCTAACCCAAACCAGGAAACGTCAATGAAACAGTGTATATTTCATATACAAATTTTACAACAACCTCTTATTTTGTGAGGCCGCTGGTTAACCTCTTCGATGCATTTCACTCAGAGCCATCCCCATGACAGTCAAGTCGCCCAAATCTCCTTTCATATAAGATGCAGGTCACAGGAGGAAAGACAAAGAGCACTGGTTAAGAAATGATTTTCTGTGCATTATAAAATTGTTTTCTATACATTTAAAAATAGAGGAATGGTGAATGAATATCACTTTCCATTTAAAGCACACAGAAGGGTTTTAAAATTTATTTTTTCAAGTAAAATTACTAATATTTGGCATTTATTATCTGATGAGTATTAGAACCCATCCCTGAAAAAATAGTTCTTGATTTCTTGTTTTATTATAAAATTTCCATTAATACTAACTTTTTAGAAAAAATGTTGCATAATAGCCAGGGTTTCAGATTTGAGGACCTGTTCTGATTCTCCATACTGTTGTGTCCAAAGGCTCTATGACTTGAACTACTTAAGATTTTCCTCTCATTTTCATTGAGAATTCAATTATATGCAGATAATGCTTAATATGTAAGTATTCTGCACAAATAAATAACATATTCAGCTTATATGACTAAAACACAAAATGCTACATTGTTTTTATGATTGCTATGTTCCTATAGCTTCTATGTTCCTAAACTTAGGAAAATTGTTATAATATATACATAGCTATATCTGGAAGATCCTTTCCCTAAGGTTCTCTGGACTTTATTTATTTATTTATTTATTTTAAAAAAGGTCCATGGTCACAAAATTCTTTTTCTCTGTTCTACTTTTTAAAAAATTTTTGTTGTTATTCAATTACAGTTGTCTGCCTTTTCTCCCCATCCCTCCACCCCACCCCAGCTGAACCCACCTCCCTTCCCCACCTCCACCCTCCCCCTTGATTTTGTCCATGTGTCCTTTATAGTAGTTCCTGTAATCCCCTCTCCTCACTGTCCCCTCCCCACTCCCCCCTGGCTATTGTTAGATTGTTCTTAACTTCAATGTCTCTGGTTATATTTTGTTTGCTTTTTTCTTGTGTTGATTATGTTCCAGTTAAAGGTGAGATCATATGGTATTTGTCCCTTACCATCTGGCTTATTTCACTTAGCATAATGCTCTCCAGTTTCATCCATGCTGTTGCAAAGGGTATAAGCTCCTTCTTTCTCTCTGCTGCGTAGAATTCCATTGTGTAAATGTACCATAGTTTTTGGATCCATTTGTTTGCTGATGGGCACTTAGGTTGCTTCCAGTACTTGGCTATTGTAAATTGTGCTGCTATGAACATTGGGGTGCATTCCATGCAGCAACATCCTCACAGACACATCCCCTAAAGCAAGGGACATAAAGAGACAAAAATTAACATTTTCATTTTGTTCTGTTCGTTACCAAAGCCCACCATGCTTTAACTCCTCAATAAGTGATGGTGTGGGGGTACCTTAGGACAGCATATTCAGGAACTTTCTTGAAATTGGGGTGAAATGGTAGACTTTTAGGCATTCTTAAGATTTGAATATATGAGGAGATGTGGGATAGATTTTTAAGATTTTGAGCACAGCATACCTAAAGGAATGGAAATATTTATGTTATTTAAAGTGCAGTAAGAATATTACTGTGGTTGGAATTATGGTGACATTAAGAGCAAAGGCAGGTACAGATAGAAAAGCAAGCACATTGTTCAGGGCTTATAATAAATCACTAGGTAGAATACCAAAATGACTAATTATTAAGTAACCATTAAATACTTTTAAATAAAAATAATTAAAAATAAAATAAATTAGAGCAGTTCTGGAGTCACAGTAAAGTTGAGAGAAACATACAGATATTTCCAATATACCTTCTGACTCCTAGATGCATAGTTTCCTCCATTACCAATGTCCCCCAGCAGAGTGGTACATTTATTATAAATGATGATCTTGCATGGGTGCATTATAATGATCCAAAGTCTATAGCTTACCTTAGGGTTCACTCTTGGTGTTTTATACTCTGTGGGTTTATGCAATGTGTAATGACATGCATCCATTATTATAATATCATACAAAGTATTTTCACTGCCTAAAAATTCCCTATATTCTGCCTATTTATCCATTCCCTCCAGCTCACCACTGAAATATTTTGAGAATGGAAATATCTTGACAAAATTTGTGTTTTAGTAAGATTTAATCTAACATTGACATCCTCTGGGGATGTGAGGAAACACGTACCAAGAACATTGTTTTTTCTTAGTTGTCACTTGGAATATCACCGCATATATTCTTTCATGCAGTGAATATAAAAAGAGGGTCCTGAGTAAAAATTGGAAGTCAAACTCAGTCTCTGAAAAAAGAACAGGGCACAAAAGGTAAGAGGAATTTTCAGTATAAGTAGTAAGAAAAAATGTGACCCGATTCATTTTATATGTTCTAAGTAACAACTAAGCATGAGGCATTATATTATATATTAGACTAATCCTGCCCTAATGAGTAGGGGGAATTGAAAGACAAAGGACATTTTAGACAGAGATAAGTTTGATGGTATGCTGTAATGAATTATTTATCTAAAATATGAGATAGAGGTCAATATTTGAATATTTGAAAATGGCCTTAGTAAGGTCACAGCACAGAATTGAAAGGAATGATTCCATACTTTCAGCTGGCAGATTGTGTTCTTCTGGAGGAAAGAAAGAGGAGCCACTGAGTAGGATAAAGACCAACAAGTAAAGCAAAAACAACAATGCTGCATTTTTATAGAGAAAAATAATTGATAAATAATGGAAATTTTAACACGAAAGAATCCTTTTTAAGGACTTTGAAAAATGAAAGACTTGTATATTTTTACTTTTTTATTTTGTCTTTTCACTTAAAGAGATTTTTGTTGTGGTTTTTGTTTGCTTCTCAAGCACATATTTTCTCTCTATAAACTACAGCCTTCAATAGAAAGCTCAGATTCCTGTTTAAGATTTCTTTCAAGAGTTTTCTATAGTGTTCTCACAAAAAAGATAATACTTTGCTTTTTTAAAGTGAGATTGAAAGCAAAGGAATAGATATTTTACAAATAATAAAAATTTTAAGCAGTTTGTTATAAACATATAATCTACTTTCTCTTTGAAAAAGAGATTGCAAAATAGCGTGCAATTTCTAATATCTCAGGAATGACACAATAAAAAATTGTGATACTTTGAATGAACTTCACAGTTCTCATTAATTACAATAAGCTATATTGGCTAGCAGAACCAACTTTCTTAAAACATTTAAAGCAATTGTCAAAAGTTTGTTTGAGTTGCTATAATTTTCACTCGAGACAGCTTACATTACGTGAAGAATTTATCCAAAGTTTGCAAAGAATTAGGTGATGATCAATCACATCACTAATTTGGACCCTATCCTTCCTTAAGGAATTAAACAATAATAGTCTTAAAACATGAATTGATTTTCATAGCAAAATATATGTAAAATTGAATTGTGTGGATTTGAAGTCCATCAAAATATTTCTAAAGCCAAACTGTCTTCATGGAAATTAGTATGCATATTTCTTATTGCTTTGTGTACTTTCATTTTAGTTGAGTCCAGTTCCCTTAAAAATCATACAGAATGCTGACTTAGGCTTGGGAGTGTGTACATCATGGAAGAGTCCCATTCTGCTGATAGTTGCTGCTTAGGCAAATTTGATCCTTCTAGGTTATGTATATTCCTTAAATTTTTTCTTATATTCAGTGATTGTTTTTGTCCTCACTTTCAAGGACCTCTTTTCAGGATTGTTTAAAACCTAATAAGATAAACCAAAGATGTACCTCTGTACTGTTCAGATATACTACAGCAATAGCAAAGTTGCAGACACACATTATGCTGAATAGGTAGGCATATTATTGACTTAAAGTGAAGACATTTTGGTATAATACATAAAACATGGGCAGGTTTTACTAGAACTCTGTCTTCATTTAGTGGAACTCCATTTCATCTTTAAATCATAGAATTATTGTGTGAATCAAATACACAATCAAAAATCACAAGCAGAAGACTAACATCTGTTTTTAGATATGAAACATATTTGCCAATTATAGCTCCGACACATAAGCTATATTAGGTAAAAGTATAGCTCAGAGTAAGGATGGGCTTAAAGAGGGCTCTTTGTTAAAACATGCTGAGAGGTCACTTTGAATGAGCAACACCTACACATTCATGGATGAGAAAAATTGGGAAACTGAAGTGGCCACAGAGATATGTCTCTGTAATGCAGGTTCCCATTGATCTGATGATTTTGTCTAGGAAAAAGTAGAGACTAAAGGAATACTACCCCCAACGTCAAGCTGCTGAAGAATATACTGAGAGAGCAGACCAGCAGCAGAACATGCTTATGGAAGGATGTCATAGCCCAGTGTGGGAATCATTCTATATGAACAAGTTATGGTCATTTTAGGCCAGGACACAGAGAGAGCTAGGCATAACAACTAAGCAGGACACTTATAAAAATCAGAAAGAAAAGTGGCCATGAGGTAACAAAGCTTAAGATCATGTGACCAGTAGTCCATTTTCAGAATTCAAATTGAGACCATTGTTCTCAGTATTTTCAGTGATTTTATTTTTATTAACCTGATAATAAAGTGTGTGGAACATCAGAGGATTATGAGTAACACAATTTTTTTTTGTTTCTTCATTTTCATCCTCATTAGCTAGTAAGTTCTACAATGACTTAATTAAATCTTATTTACCTTCATATCCCAGGGCACAAAACAGTATGTTTTATAATGTAAGTGCTAACTAAATTTTGGCCGTGAATGAATGACCCTGTTGTCATTAGAGAACTAAGAAGCACGTGGAATCTTCAGACTATATAGAAACTCAGCCTGGTACAGTAAGATGTGATAAAGTCATATGCAGAGCACAAGAGTAGAAATTCAGTGATTCTTAAATTTTAAGGTCTTTCATGCACACACACACACAAGATGTCCTCTGCAACTTGTCCTCTTGGCTTCGTATCCACCTCACGTTCCTAGACAGCACTGTACTCAATCTGACTTTAGGTCTTTGCCCAGGCTGTTTCATGTGCTTGAAACACTCTGATTAGCCCCCATCCCCCCATTCCCTCTTTACCTGGCTGATTGCTGGGCAATCTTTCTTCTCAACATAAAAAAGAAGAAAATGTATCACCCCCTGGAGGAAATGGTATGCTCACCAATAAAATCTTTGGTTTTGGATGTGTGTGTTTATAATCCTACATACAAACATATTTGTACACACACACTGCATGAGCACAGTCCAGTCAGTCAGGCTTCAACCAGAGAGGGAAGTTCAGAGATCTCTTGCAGGGGATTGGCTTGCAGCACTGCGGGGGCTGGCTAGGCAACTTGGAAATCCATGAGGGAAGCTGTCAGGAAGGGAGGCTGGAGCCCTGCTGCCATGGCTGAAACTACTGCCCCAAGCAGAATTCCTTTTTTGTCAGGGAAGCCTCATCTATGGTATTAAGGCATTTTAACTAATTAAATCAAGCCTCACCAGATTGGAAAATCTCTTTTACTTTAATTGATTATAAATTTTAATCATATCTATGGAAATTCAATCAATCACTGAGGATTATAGCCGAGCAAAATTCAAATATTAAGAAATCATCACAATAGTATAAATAGTGAGAATTTAGGCATCAACATTATTTTATAGTTAGATAATGCCACAACTCTTTTTCTCAATATGTTAACACCTAATGTCCAGGCTTGAGTTTTTGGATCCTTGGTTCTTAAAATATGGCAAATGTATTAAGTAAGTGTTATCAGAATTAAATATTTATGAGAATCATCAAAGTAGCAAATTATCCACTTTATATAACTGAATTATCCAAACATATTTACTCATATATTTTGTGGCTTTCCTAATAGAAGCATAACTTATTTAACCAGTATCCTGGCTGAAATATTTTACTATGATGCTATTTTTCTCTGAAACATTTAATATATGTGTACATAAAAATTATGTATGTGTACACATATATATGTACTACAGAAACATGTGCCAATTTATTAGATTCTGCTATTAATATACATATTATTTCCACATTATGCTTTCAGCCAATGAAAGCCAGTGAATAAGACTATTGTATAAATTCTTAGTCAAAATTTTTCCTGCACTATATCATCCACTCAGCCAATAAGCACTATATTAGCCTATCTTAAATTAAGAAAGATGTCAGGCCTCTGCTGTTTACTGTAGCTTTATGTTAGTATTTTCTAATTTGTTTAACACTTTTGTACCATGTCTGAAAAAATATGTGTACAAGTGATAACATAATAGCATTGTTTGGTACATCCAAAAAGTAAAGTTCAAGAAGATTCAAGGAGTTTACAGCACACACAGAGCTAAAGTTGAATGGGGAATTCTATTAGAGATTTATAGTTAGGGATTTAATAAATACTACTTTTCTCGGGAATGTGACTCAATAGTTATAGAAAATGAAGCTGGGAGAAACTGTGGTCCAAGGTACGGCATCACCTAAGTGGATTCAAAGAAATGTGAAGAATGACCACCAGTACGTAACATGAGGACTTAGAGCTCATTTATAGCACGCATTTTTCCCCCTCCTCTGACTACGGGCAAAATATGCTATGCAAGTACTAAGATATTTTTAATGTGAGCACTGTTTTCTATGTGTTTGGTGCTAAATATTGGAAGGATAGGAATCAATCTAATAGAATTGTTTATATCTTCGTACAACATCAAATCAAAATGAGAAGTTCAAAGAATAGTCATCTGAGGAGTGAGCAACATGACACTTGTAAACAGCACAGTAAGCACAACAGCAAAGGACTGTCGTCAGAACATATCGTCCTGTGAAACAGAATGGCACGGATCAGAAGGAGAAGAGAAACTTTCTTGTCACGTGGCATTGGGTCTGGTCACGAAGGCATGGTAGGGTGTGCGTAAACAAAGAGACGGTGAGGAAGTATTGGGCAGGCTGCAGTGCTCCTGGTAGACCTATTGCAGGTGGGGAAACGGCCTCGTCGATTTGGGAAATGTGGGTACAGAATAGTCAGTGAAGAGGCTGGGAAAGTAGGTTGTGACCAAAGTGTGGAGGAACATATGTACAAGGAACATATGTACAAACTCTAGAGCTTATTCTTATAGAAAACAATTCCTGAGAGAGTCATCAGAACAGTGAATGGTGACAAGAATAATTAAACATGAGAATTTGAGAAAACACTTTAACTTAATAAATATATCAGATGTATCACTTAATATAATGGACAGAAAAATTATTTATTTTAGAGTTAGTAGTAACACACGAGGCCAGTATTCTAAGAAATATGATTTGGTTTAATGAATTAATTCGTAAACCGACTAAGCAAGATATGGAATGCTATGTCAGGTACTAGGCTTAGCACACTGCCACCTTTCAAAAAGTGAAATGGAATAATGGGACTTGTCAAGAATCTGAAGTAATAAATGTCATTAAGCCCAAGAGACAAGGAGATGGCTTTACTTTCATTTACCCAAGGACCTAGAGTCCCAGTTTCTCAGAATAATCTAAAAGCCTATTAATAAATTTACATTTAAAATAATGAATACATTATTTAGTGACTGAGTCAGGCATCCCGTTATAAGAAAGCAGGACATTTCCTAGATGATTGGTCTCTCAAAGATGTATGGGAAAACACCCTTCTCCTAATCACTGAATTAAATGGAATTTGCTAGCATTGATTTAATCAGTACCCTGTAATCAAATCAGGCATGAAATCAAGTTTTAATTATATATCATTCTCCCTATTACGAACAAATTGCCAAATCTCTGGAAACACCCCTAAGTATGGGGGGGGATGGCTAAAGATGGGGGAAGCAAATAGCTTATATGGTAAAACAGAAATACAATTATATTTCTCCCAGTTTACAAAGTTATTCAGCCTTCTTTTTTAAACTCTCCCGAAAGAACTTAGATTCTTTCCTATCACACATGTTAAACCTGCCCTAAAGGGCGACAGTAAAAAGAAAGATAAAACTACTTGTTTTCTATGAAATCTCCTTTAAAAATACTTCAAATTGTTACAGCTATTTTTTTTAAAAAAGTGACACGGACTTTCTAGTTTTCTGTAACTATTCTTATTTAATTTTCCAATGAAAAGTCATTTTACTTAAAAAGTTAACTTAATTATAAAAATTTTGCTTTCTTCTAGGTAAAGTCATCTTCAGGGTTGAACTTCAGCCATGTCAAATCCTTTACTTAAATATTCATATTAAATTCTAAACAAACCTATGAAAAAGGTACATTCCATTTTATAGATAAGAAAGATGAGATAAGCTACTAAGTAGCAAATGTGAAGTCAAGATGTGCTTGATTCCAGAAACCTGTATTTTATATTATCTAATATTATAAAAAGCCATGTTCCCATTACAGGATTTATTATTTTTCCTGATCAGGGTGCCAACAAGGCAGGTAATGGACAGGGAGAGAAGTATCCTCTCAGGCTGGCTGAGCTCTAACAAATTAAATCTTCTCAAACCTAGAAGTCAGGCAAAGATTTTGATTGTCATATCAAGTCATTCAATTAAGAAACAGTGTCAATGACTCTATTGTGTTTTTTTATCAATTCAACAATATGCAAATGAAATTATTCAGTATAATCAATGTATTTTATTAAAGGGATGTATGGTATTAAAACTAGAAAAAATGCACCTGTCACTAATTTTATTTTGGTTTTTATAAATCTGGGAATAGAAAAGATGAGTAATTAACAGACTATTGTGCAACTGTTTATTAACTTACTGCAGAATTTTGTTTTGAAGAACAATTACATGCAGAACACTGACTTGGGTATTTTGTTATCAAGAAAGAAAATTTGCACATAATCCTGAGATCTCAAAAACTATATCATTTCTAAAGAGCATTTATTCCAAGTAGAGATTCATGGTAAAGAATAAAAGTAATGTGTTTAATGGTTGAAGAATCTGACTAGAATAATTTAATGAGAAAATCACACAAATGATCAGTAGACAGAGAACTGTATCAGACAAACTATAATCAAGTGAATAACAAGAATAAAGCATTAAGACTGAAAATTGACAATCATTTTAAAAAGAAAGGATCTTAGCACATAGTGGCAAGAGCAATATTTGGCCTATGTTTTCTTCTGGTTATCAGAAAAAGATATCGCTACATGTAGAATTCTGAAACAAAAAAATTGTAACCCTAGAATTGTAATTTCAACTAAGCTGTCATTTATGTGAGAAAAGTAATAAATTTTCTTGGACATAAAAAGAATCATAAGATACCATTTTGAAAATAAGATCTGACTGTATTTTTAGAAAATATACACTAATGGATATAATAAAGGTCTCTTTTGCATATAAAATATTTTTATTGTTGTTCTATTACAGTTGTCCCAATTTTCCCCCCTTGCTTTCCCTGCCCTGCTGACCCTCCCCCCACAGTTAACCCCCACCCTGTTGTCCATGTCCATGGGTCATTCATATCTGTTCCTTGACTAGGCCCTTCCCCTTCTTTCCCTGCTTCATCCTCTCCCCTTTCCCCTCTGGCCCTTGTCAGTCTGTTCCTTGTTTCCATGCCTCAGGTTCTCTTTTGCTCATATGTTAGTTTTGTTCATTAGGTTCCTCTTATAGGTGAGATCATATTGTATTTTCTCTCCCCACCAGATTTATTTCACTTAGCATAATATAATATCCATATAACATATCCAGTTCCATATGTAATAAACGTTTATTTTCATTAACTCAATAATATTTATTGTACTGTAACTATGTACTGAGCTGTGTACTAGGAGTAGGATATACAAAGATGATCAAGATTCATTTTTTTTCTGCAGAGAGGTCAGGAAAAATAACATACTAGCATATAACAGCAGTACAATATAATAAGAGCTAAAATAAGGGCACAATTAAAATTTAAATGTGGTAGATTTATGGGAATAAGAAGGAGGCTGATCCAAGCAAGTTATAGAGAAGGTATCACTTTTGAAAATGAATAAGAGTTTGCTAGATGAAAAAGGGGACGATGTAAATATGGGAAGAAGATTAGAAGTGGGACTACCAGGTGAACAAGGTAGCATAAACAAAGTCAAAAATGAGTAAAATTCTTTGCAAATTTAGGGATTTGTGATTTGGCAAAAGAATTGGGTACAAGGTTGAAAGAGATAAGTGTGGGAATTCAATCAGGAGCCTAAGCCTGATGGATCTTATATGATCTTATATGCTATAATAATTAATTTTGTTATTTATTCTAAAGTAGGTAACATAAAGCAAAACTTGAAGATCATATAGAAGTTAATTATATACTTCAGATGCTACATTTTATCAAATACTGTATTCAATCCATTCATGGAAAACTTTAAGCTCATACCACTTCCATGAAAACATGTAAATAATTTTATCTTTTTAGCCACAGACTTTCAGTTAATTTCTAGATTTTTGTTGTTGTTTTCAGATATAGTATCCATATTTGTCTCTTGCAAGTTGAAAGAGTATTCACAATATACAACAAGGTCTTTCTAGAAAGTATCAAACCATGTACTATGAAAAATAGAGACATTTATTGAAAAAGATGTAAGATGCAAGAAACATGGTACACAGGACAATGGCTCCTCAGTTCCCTTCAAAGTAGGCACCATTGGATCTCACACAGTTCTCCCAATTGCCATCAGCTGCCCCATCCTATTTTCCTGAATCTTATTGGTGGTCTGAAATCTCTTTCCTTTCAAAGGTGATTTTAGTTTTGGAAAAAGCCAGAAGTCACAGGGTGCCAAATCTGGGCTGTCGGGGGGCTGATTCACATGGGTGATTTGATGTTTTGACAAAAACCTCTGTACAAGATAGGATGTGTGAGCAGGTTTGTTGTTGTGATGAGGCTGCCAGTCACCAGTTTCCCACAGCTGCAGCTTTCTGAATCATCCGAATAGTTTCCATGGAGGAATGCTCAAGCTTAGCGCAAAATTTGATGCAGATTTGCTGCTCTACTCGCTCAGTCATTTTGAATGTGACAGCCACACTGTACACATGACCACTTAACAGTGTCTATAGCTCTGAATGACTAGTACAGTGAAGTTGTCACTGTTCATGTATATTTATTCCAGTCCACTCTCCTTGGCTGCCAGGTTACATCAATGTCACACAAAACATTCTCGTTATATTAACAATGGTTTGACTTTTTCTGGATAGACCTCATATATATTTTTAAGATTTTGTTTATTTAGTTTTGGAGAGAGGGGAAGGGAGGGGAAAAAGAGGGAGGGAAACATTAATTGGTTTCCTTTCACACGTGCCCAGCGGGGGACGGGGCCCACATTCTGGGTATGTACCCTTATCAGGAATCATAGTGGTGAACATGCATTTCGGGGAGGGACACTCAAACAACTGAGTCATGCTGGTCATGAACTTTACCCCAGTATTCTGTCCTTTGAGAGATGTAGCAAATGGCCTTTTTCAAAATTAGCATATAGATATTCATTGCTCATTTAATAAGTGTTGTATAGCTGCTTTATTTTTCCCACCTACCTACAGGGATTTACATTTCAAATAGTGCCAGGATTTGTAAAATTACATAAATAATTAAAAAAATCCCACTGGTCTTTCAAATATATTTTAAAAGCACATGAGTGCATTAAATAAAAACATTGCACTAGAATATTCATTTTAAATTTTGTACAGAAGAATCTGCTTCTCAACATTTTTTTTCATTTTGAAAAATACATAGAACCCATGAATTGATGCTTTAAAAATTTACAAGTTTATTTCCTATTTTGAACTCTTTATTAACATGTAGCAATGCACCTTTGTTTCTCTTCCACCCTCTAAGTACAGTTTATGTTGATAACAGGAATATCTCTGCCTGCCATGCACAGACAGACCCATTTCCACAAAGCAGTTCAATTCTCTCTTCCTGTCACACAAAGCTGAGGTTGCTGAACTGCAACATTTCTCTGTGTGCATAGGTACTCTCTTGAAGCACATATCATGACATCAAATTCAATGTCATTTTCAAGTAGATTAAGGTGCCACTAGAGTGGATAAACAGCCCGCTCTTGTAGAGATGATGGGTTTTCTATTTAAAAAAAAAAAAAGAAAGAGCAACCAGTGCACATATTTGAATGCAGCTATCACCTCCCTGTCTATACAGAAGTTTCAGGGCTCCACAGGGTCCCTGGTTTCATGGGCTGTGCACGAGCAGGCCTATTTACTCCCACTGTGGCAAGCATATGTCTCTGGTGCTCACGTTCAGTTTACAGCTTTGTCAGGCTTCAATTGCTGGAAATGTCTGCTTTTCTGCACTTGATTATACCTTTTGTTCATCTTTGTGCTTAAAGCATTTAAGTCAGAGGTTCTCAAGGACTAATACAGAAAAGGGCAATTGGGAAGTGAGATGTGCATGGGGAGCAGATTCTCAGACCTTGGCTGGGATACCAACATTTGGCTCACAAGCTACACTTGGAGTAAAACAGCCCTCTAAACTGGGTACCAAATATAAACACTTTACCAGCTTTACTGTGCTTAGCAGACTGTTACTGAGATTTTTCACTATCTCAGCACAGGCGATGTTATAGAATAATGAATACCTGTAGAAATACTTGGGCTTTTGTCTTCAGCATCCTATTGGGTCTATATGTAACAATATAAAGTGGCTAAAAACTCCACTTTGACAAAGACAAGATTTCTGTTACTATTGGTTCCACAATGTTTTTCATTAATTTAAACCACAAGCTCTTCTGGCAGACTAACATTTATATCCGCCCTATTTTAAACATTGATCCCTAGAAAACAAAACCCACAGCAAGAATTATTGTTAGTCCTTGATTTAAGAGGCACACCATCAGGACAATAAAAATAAAGTAAATGAAAGGTAAAACAGGACAGGATGGAAAGCAACACAAGTGATGACCTGTTTTCCCACTTCACAACATACAACATAAATCAGCAATGGGAAGGAGGAAAAACAGTACATCAATTTGCCCAAATCACTCTAAATTTCTTTCTCATGAGTAAAAACTCCACTTCACTTTTAATATGTATATTCTTGTTCTTTGGTTACTTCAGAAGCCAGACCACCTACCTACCCTATTGTGGGCGCTTCCTTCAAATGGGAAGTGGTAGAAAAGGCAGAAAGTGAGATCACAAGCTATTTTGGTTTGATTGGGTAGAGATAACAAAGCAAGATAGCCCAGCCCTACTAGGCAAACATCTAGTATACCCCAGGAAGCAAAATCACAGGGACTCAAGCTGTGTTCAGTGACAGCTAAACCAGAAGATGTGGCTGTGGGTCTCAGAAATGATGGTCCTGAGTTAGTGAAAGGAGACACTGAAATATGGCCAACATTCAACAAACTCTATAGGACATATTTACTACATTCTTTCTCTTAGGTCTCTTTGATGTTACCCATTTGGAAGGAGATGCATGATTACTGATGATCATAATCAACAAGTATTATCATTTTTAGTATTGCAAAATGATACAGGTAACTAATATTCACTCAGTATTAATTAGTAAATACTTTACATAGGTAAGAAGTCAGCCAAGGCCACAGTTAAAATTGTCAATACTATCTGTTGAAGACCTAGTATCTTCTAGAAATTTGTCTAATTTCTGTGCATAGAAAATCTGTTAAGACTAAAATCTCACGCTCGAGATTCCCAGTTTATCTGGAGATACCTACAAGTATATAAAAAGAGTATGATCCTAATAAATTCTATAAAGTAACTTCAGGATAGTATAGAAGAGAGAAAAGAAAAAAAAGTTAAATAAAGCTTGGAGGTAGCATACAATTATTTAAGGAGAAGATAGTTAACCCAGTCTCAAAGGATAAGAAAGGAATAAAGCAGGTGGGAAAAACAGACAATCTCATTAAAGAAAATGAAAACAGATTGTTTAAAAACAAATGGAGGAATGATAATGTTGGCGTATCATGAAATGAGAAGATGTTTTACTTAAGGCATGGTAAGAGTTGAATTTGGGGTCTTGAGCTCGCTTTAAGAATTTTAGCGTAGTCCTGAAGGCACTGAGCAGCCATCGAACAACAAGCACATCACTGACAATACAGGGCTGGATTTTGGAATATCACTCTAGTTGTACAGCGAAACCAATCAGAAACATCCACTGGGCAGTGACTAGTGAGGGCTTTGTTGTGTGGAAATAGATGGAAACCAAACAAATGTGAACAAGCAAAGGCTACTGATTCAGAGCTTGCTCTAGCAAGGTAGTCAGCCACCGTCACTTGCACTGTGGCAGAGCCTTGAATGCAGACTGGGGTGGGACAACTTTACAGTGGAAAACAGGAAAGTCTCCCTGTGTGTCCTGGTTGGAGGCCTTTGGCCTGGGGAAGCTGGAGATGGGTTAACTGAAGGTGGGGGTCCTGAGCATTTCTTAAGGGTACGGACTTGGCTTTTTGTGGCTGGTTCTAAGTTAGAAGCAGGGACAGAAATGAGGTACTCTGTCAATATTAATCAAATCCTGGCCATTTTGATCCAATAGATTTGGAAATTATCATTTAGCTTCCTGGATTATTGCTAGAGATAATGCTTTGACTTTCTGTAAGTGTGAGTTGTAGAGGTCTGGCTTCCTGGGCTGTTTATTGTAGGTGAGAGGTCTGGCTTCCTGGGCAGGTTCCTGCAGGTTGTGGCACAGACTTTTATTCTTTTTTAAATTTTATTTATTTATTTATTTTCCATCACCATTTGTCCATCGTATACACTATTTCACCCCCACCCATGCTCTTCCGCCTCCACAATCACCACACAGTTGGCCATGTCCATGAGTTTCTCTTCCCCCTGTTCACTTGCTCTCTCAGCCCCCAACCCTTCCCGGCACTGTAAGTCTGCTCTGTATCTATGACGGTTTCTGTTTTTATACATGATCTGGCCACTGTCCATTTTGGGGCTCAGTCCTTCATTTGGTCTAGTACAGTTAAGGACTGGTATAGTGCACCTAAGACTGAAAAGTACAGCACAGACAGTCGGGGCAGAATAAGAAAGACATTAAAGAGGAAGTGATAACAAGAATTTTGTCATAACTTGTATATAAGGGAAAGGACACAGAAACCTACTTCTATTTACTACTAAATTACACCTGGTGTCGCAGTAATCAGAGCAAGAGGGCCACAGGCAACACAATAAGAAACAGTGGGATGATGTCCTGCTATGAAATGTCTGCATAGAAAAGCAACTGTTAACAAAATAAGGCAAACAATGGAATGGGAAAATATATTAGCAAACTATCTGGTAAGGGGTTAATATATATAATCTGTAAAGAAGTCATACAATTAAATAGCAAAACCCCCAAATAATCCAATTTAAAAAATGGGCAAAGTATCTGAATAGACACTTCTTCAAAGAAGATACATGAGTGACCAAAAGTACATGAAAAAGTCCTCAACACCACTAATCATTAGGGAAATTCAAATCAAAACTACAATGAGCTACTACCTCACACCTGTTATAAATGGCTATGATCAAGAAGACAAGGAGCAACAGGTACTGGGAAAGATGTGGTAAAAAGGGAGTTCTTATAATTGATGGGATTGTAAATTGACCCAGTTACTGTGGCAAACAGTATAGAGGTTCCTCAAAATATTAAAAATAGAACTATCATATGATCCAGCAATTTCACTTCTGGAGAAGTCTGAAGGCAATGAAGACATTGTGTCAAAGCAGTGTCTGCGTCTCATGTTCATAGCAACATTATGTATAATAAGCAAGGCATGTTAATAACCTAAGTGTCCACTGGCGAATGAGTGGGTAAAGAAGTAGTGATACACACACACACACACACACACGTATATTATTCAGGGATAAAAAGGAGAAAAGATCCTGCTATTTGCAACAACATGGAAAACCTCTGAGGACATTATCCTGAGGGAAATAAGACAAAAAACAAATTCTAAATGATCTTACTTATATGTGAAATCTAAAAAACAGAACAAAACAAAACTCACAGAAAAGAGACCAGAGCTGTGATTACCAGAGTTGGAGGGGTGGGTGGGGGAATTGGATGAATGTAGTCAGAAGGTTATAAACTTCCAGTGTTAACGTAAATAACTGCTAGGGTGTAGGTATGGCATGATGACTATAGTTAGTGATTCTGGATGGTATATTTGAAATTTGTTAAGACAGTCAATTTTAAGAGTCCTCATTACAAGGAAAAAAAAACCCGTGTTCTCCCTTTTCTATTTCGTTGTGTCTGTGGGACAATGGTTGTTAACTAAAAACGGTGACCATTGATCCATATGTGTGTGTCAGTATGCTGAATACCCTGCTTATTTATCCACTGCTGCATGCCCATTACATTTCAATGAAACTAAAAAAGAAATAAAAATAACTACATTTTTATTGCTTTTGTAATATTTTCCTGATACAAATGCTATCTACATTGAAAATAATACTATAGTACTAATTAACTTAAAAAAACCACTAACCTATAAGAAATTCATTATTCTCTTCTACTAATTTTCTCTTAAAAATCTAAAACTCCTGTTATTATTATTAAAATGACAGAAATACCTGTGCATTTTCTAAATATTCTTGAGTATTTTAGGAAAGAATATAAAATATTCTTTTTCTTGTTTTTTAACAAAATGATTTAAAATAGTAAAAGAAATTCATATACATTATTATATGGGATTTTAAACCATATTGAATAATATTCTGCTTTGAAAGACATTCACTTCTATAAACAGAACTTTTGTTGATAGCAATGGAATTTGCTGTTTGACTAAGAGAAAAAGTATAGAATGGATTTAAAAATTATGAACTCTTAAGATCAGGAACAGAGGAAGGCAACCCACAAAGAGAGAGAAGTTAGCAACAAAGAGTAGTTTGAGAGAGTTAGAAATTATCGACATATACTTTAGGTGTTTTTCTTAAAAAGAATAAAAAATATTGTGGAAATATTTTATAGATAATAGAAACTTATGAAAGTCTACAAGCTGATACATTCCTCTAGGAAAAGTAATATGTGGTAACAATGTGAAAGACATAATATATTGTGCAATTCAACAAAGCCAATGGGAAATTGTATTGAGTACATTCGCCTATGCTTAAATCACAAAATCAATAAAGCTTTGCCTCTTTATGGGGAGGCCTTCAGAAGATAAATTTCAGGGTACCAACACTAAATAATACTTTTTTTATCTGCAGTGAAGTGAAAATAAAACATTATTGGGTGGTACCGAAAACATCTTTCAACATTAAAAAAAACTTGAAGAGTATTTAGACATCACCATCATTGATAAACATTTACTAAGTATCCAGTGCATATATAACACCATGCTGGATCTCTGGGTGTATGACTTTATTTTATGGTTTTTCTATTGGAATTCTGCCTTATGCTAATAGAAACCCCAAAAGTACAAGAGTAATAATAATTTAAACTCTTCTTTTAGCCTGGACTATTTTTTCCATTATTCCATATAATAAACATTATACAACATGTTTAGACAAATATGTTACTATGTAACTTCTTTTTTCATTCATAAAGTAAGTTCATCCTGAAGTTAAATACTGGGTCAGTCTGTGCTGTTAGGGAGTCTTTGAAATGCAATATACATTTAACAGATAAAAAGAGAAGGAAACAAACTGCATGCATGCACTCTAAAAATTCCAGACGTTATTTCACAAGCACAGACAAATCATTAAGGCAACATGGAATGAATTAAGATACACATCAAGATGACTGTGATAAGCCATAAAACATGCATTTAATATCAGCAGCCTAAAAATGCTATTGCAATTATCTACCAGGGTAATGACTAAATTTCTACAGATTCCATTATTTAGAGTATAAATAAAATTCTAAAACTATTTTATGGCAAAAGACAGAGGAATACATGAGAAACAGCACTAGTTTTTCACTGCTGAGATAAAAGGCAATCATAAAATAAAGACTACTTTGGCACTCAGAGTCCATCTTCCCTCTTTTTGATGCATGTACCTGTGTATGTGCTCTTTAAGACATAGAACAAGCTCATAAAATAATAATAAAAAGCAAAAATCAAAACATGAAACAGATGAGATTTGGTCCAGAAAAAATCCCTATTAGCATCTAAATACAAGTCAACATTTAAGATATTTTTTCTTTTTTTAATAACATTTTATTTTGAAAGTTTTTTCCTATAGAGAGAAAAATCTATTTTTAGTACAATATCAAAAGCTCAATGCCATTTTAGAACAAAAAAAATAAAGTCTGAAAATAGGCAATACACTTTCCCTAGTGGAATTACATTTCCCTATTTTCTCTCTTAATTAGTTTCAAAGGAATATTAGTCCACCACTAAGGTCTCTGTTCTATAACAACAGTACATATTTGTCAATTTCAGTGCATTTGTTTTGACAAAACTTATATGTTATGTTCCAGAACAGTCTCGAACATGAGTTAAAGTACTCATTTAATACCAAGTTATGCTTTTAAATTTAGCCCATCACAGTAAGTGAACATAATTATGTACGTTTTATTTCGTCTGAACTCTGTACAACTTGTAATTTTTACTATTTTTTGTAATGTGATGTATTTAATGTTTTTAATGTGAGACTTTTAGAAATGTAAAATATCTGCCTCTAGAATAGCATACATTACTTTTCAGGTGACCCTACAGTACCTCAATTAGATATTGGAAGTAGAGGCACTTTAAATATAGCCTTTAATACATTTCTAAGAAGATATTAAAAATAAGTTGCCTTATCAGCTATGCTACTATACTGAAAATCTTAAAGCATCTATCAAATGCCATTATATGTTTACAAACAGATATATCATTAAACCGCTGTGGCCCAAAGAATACTGAATGTAATAGCCTGGCATTTGGCACTTTTTTGAAAGTTTTTTAAATTCTAGATCAGTGCATTTTTTTTCATCAATGGTCTACTTACTCTAATGATGCCATCTGTAAATGTGCTGACAACCTATTGCCATCCCCAAATACGGCTTACCATACTTATACATGTGTGTTTTTTCACATGATTTACTCTTCAAAAAAAAAAGAGTGGATATATTCATTGATAGATCAAGGAGGGACATATCTTTATTTATGATGACTCTCTTCAAGGAAAACAATGAGGTCCCAACTAACTACGGATGGTTTTACTCTTAGCAAATTTGCACATATTTGGGCCTATCTCTCTGAAGTGAGATGCTGAAGTGTTTTTAATAAGATTCGATTCTGCATTGCTTCACATTTTAAGACTCTTTATTATGGCAGATATTAGTATTTAGTGTGTCTGTCTCACAGTATCACAGGTAAAAATTTAAGTGGCATAAATAGAGTTTTTTCCATTAGATGGCTAGAAAAATTATGCACATAAAATGCTATCAAATTCTAGAAATCTGCTGGTTCCCAAACACTTATTGGTTAGCTACTTACTATCCAATGATCAACAGAAAAGATAACAATTAATGTTTTGGTATTTCTTGATTTGTGAATAACAGTGTATTACATCCTATGAAGGGTATTAAAAATAATTAAAATTTATATGTAAGTGGGAAGTACAGGGCAACTACATATTAAGATGTGAGACATAAAATTTGCCTGTGAAAACGCCTGTGAAAGAAATTATGTACTTAAGCTCTGAAAGAGACATTGAGTTCATTGGGATGACCATCTGCTCCAAAGTCCAGTAATTGTTAAAATGAGTGTAGCAGTGAAGGATTTTAAAATAGATACTTTGAAGTTTGGAGGAGAGAGTGATTGGAGTAGGGGTTGGAAATGATTCCAGTCCAAAGCCAAGATTTCTGCAAAATGTATCAACAGGAAAACAGCCACATTAGCTGGTCTGCAATGGAACATCTCCCCAGACAGTAAGGAAAGGTAAGTGTAATTACATGAGGGAGGGTAATAGGAAACAAATGGTGTACATTTGACAAGAGATACTAAGGGTTTTCAGGAACAATTATAAAGGACACATGGACAGAACCAAGGGGGTGGAATCAGGGGAGGGAAGTGGGGATGGCTGAGGTGGGGGGTAAATGTAGACAACTGTACCTAAACAACAATAAAATATTTTTTTTAAGAAAGAGAGATACTAAGGAACTTGGGTTTGAAAATAGTGGCAAGAACAAACCACCTTTTTACAAAGAAAAATAAATTATTGTATCTACATAGTTTATAAACCTGATATCCTGTGCAAAGTTTTTAAGTTAGAAAATCTCTGAGGTGATCATGCTGAGCTTGGGTGGTCAAGGCTACAAAGTGCTCTCTAAATGCCAGAGAACTATTCTTCCCTTCCTGGAATGAAAATGTGGGAATTCCAGGGGTGTCAATGCTTATCAGTAGCTTTTGATAAGATCAAGAAAGGTAGGCTTGACAATTTTCCTTCACGAAGTGATAAATGGATCATGGATCAATTCTTTAATGTGTTTCATTAATACAAGTAAGGCTCTTTGATGTGACTAATGGTTTCAAATAATAGAATACTTAGTATTTGTGTCTAATTTACAGAACATTAGGGACACTAGAGCATAGTTTAGGTCAACATCACAATGAACTGAAGACATTGGGATTAATATTTGGATTGAGAAATGTATTCACATGATCTGAATCTATTAGAAGTGAAGGTCACTTTAGAAAACTGAATTCAAATTTTTACCTTATAGACAAGATTCTTTATTAAATGTTGGAGTTTCTCAATACTAAGCTGTGGCCTCTTTCCTTTTCATTTTACACCCTCTCTTGGAATGATCTCATCCATGCCTATTATTCCAATTACCATTTATATGCATATTCATCCATATTTTATCTCAAGCCCAGCATGTCTCATAAGTTTTGGTCTCATGAATACAATTGTGTACTTAGCATTTATGCATGGATGTTCCAAAGTCACCTGAAGCTCAACATGTCTCAAAACAAATTTAAGATATTTCTCACACCCATTACCGTATTTTGTAGTGTATAATGTGTACCCAAGTTTTTGACCCAACTTTCAGGAAAAAAAAATTTTTGTTTTAATATTTTAATTCACTTATTTATTTATTTATATTTAGATACTTGTTTTTTGTATTATAAAAGAATTTTGGCATTTTTTGAATATGGTACAAGAAATTTTATGTAACAAATAATTATAAAACATAAGAACAGGTGCAAGGTATTTAAGGTATTACCCATATAAAATGTTCATCTTTATTTTTTCCTCAAAAATGTGGGCAAAAAAGTGCTCATTATACACAGAAAAAATTGGTCTTTTTTATTGTTTCAATTCTACTGAATTGCAACAGCATTTACGTAAAAGAAAACTGAAAGCTTGGATTAATCCTCTCATATATAACTTTGGTTTTAAAGTATTTCATAAAGCACTTCAGATGTTTTGTTTATGATAATTTCATATCTCGAGGCAAATCCTTTAGAATTTTATTTTCTTAGTTTTTGTAAGTCTTAAAATGTTATGCTGAGAGTGAAGTCAGCATCATGGCAAAGTGAGAAGACACTTTTCAAAATCTCCTCTTATATTTACAACTAGTCAAACATCTATAATCCAACAAAAGTTTCTCAGCTCAGCATACAAACAGGCCCGAGAAATCCACCCATCGGCACTTCTGAAGGTGGGCGTGTGTGACATGCGGGGCGGTGGGTCAGGGGAAGTCCAGGGCTGGTGTCTGCGAGCACAGTTCCCTGGAGGCTGTGACTCCAGTTAGCAGTGGTGGAGGAGTCAGGACTCAGCTCCACACTGTGCCTGGTTAGGGTAACAAGGGCAGAAGCCCTACGGCGCCTGAGAGCCCACTCTTGCCCCTCCCTCTGTGGCTAAGTTGGTAGCCGCGTCTAAGATACCTAAGGCCTGTTGGCTAGAGTGCAGCCGGGCCTACAGCCAGAAGGAGCAAGGAAGCAGCCCTGCACACTTGTGATGCCAACGCCTCATACCAGCCCCACCCGCACCCCAGGGGCTGTGTTTTGAGGCCAAGGCAGCCCCAGCACAGTGGTAACATCCACCACATCAGTCATCAAGGCGCTATTTTCCATAACTACAGCAATGTCCATCTACTATGACCCTGGACGTTTAAGTCGCACAGTTAAAAGGAAACAAAAACTTCCGCTATATTATCATCTACGGGAACACAAAAATAAGACCTCTAATTGTCAACCCGTTGAATTGTTAAGAGTTCACTGTTTCAAATGTGCTGACAGAAAAAAATCCTTCTAGTCCCATGAGTAACCAAGGAAACATGGCAGCACAAAAAGAAAACCATGAGGGTCTGGAAGCCCAACTGGACATCAGGAAGATTATGATTTCAATGACAGAAATTCAAGACAGCCGTCCTGAAGAAACTGGAGGAGAAACAAAACAACTCAGAAAGTCAGTTCAGTGGGCTCAGTAATAAAATGAATGAGTAAAAGAAGCACTTCACCAATGGTATTGGAAATATAAAGAAACCTAGAAATTCTAGAGCTGAAAAATCAATAAATGAGATAAAAATTCATTAAAAAGTACTGGAAATAGTGCATTCCAGGTGAAAGAGAAAATGAATGGGCTCTAAGATAGAAATCTAGAAGTAATTCAACTGGAAGAAGGGAGAGAACTAAGATTTTTAATAAACGAGAGAACTCTGAAAAGTGACCCCATTAGAAAGGGCAACATACAGATAAGGGCATCCCAGAAGAAGAAGAAAGGGAGAAAGGAACAAAGAACCTATTCAAAAAAATAATTCATAAAAACTTCCCAAACATAGGGCAAGAATTAAACATTTAAGTGTAAGAAAGAACAGAAAACCTAATTATCTCATATAGAAAAAATCTTTTCCAAGATGCATTGTATTAAAACTGTCAACAAAAGTTAATGATAAAGAAAAAATTCTCAGAGCAACCTGAGGGGAAAAAAGTAACCTAGGAAGAAAACCCCATCAGAATATTGACAAATTTCTCTGTAGACACCCTATGGTGCAGAAGAGAGTGCAATGACATGTTTAAAATATTGAAAGAACAAAACTACTAGATAAGAATAATATAGCCAACAAAGTCATCCTTTAGATACGAAAGAAAAATAAAGGCTTTCCCAAACAAAATCTGTGGAAATTAGCCACCATAAAACCTACATTACAATAAATGTTGAGAGAAGCTTTTCTACGTGAAACAAAAAGTCGAAAGTATATTAAACGTTGTGTGAGGTGGCAAACAGAAGCAGTGAATTGCAACTCTATTTCAGAACAGGGTATTAAACACTTTACATGTAACACAAAGGTTACAGGGGCAAAAAAAGTTGAACTATAGTTACTGCAATTTGGAAATGAATGCACAACAAGAAAGGGATAATTTGTGACAACAAAAACATAGAGGAAAAGGATAGAACTTATATCCAGAAAAAGTTGAGATGTTATCAGAAGAAAAAGGACTATTTTAACTACGAGACATTTTATGCAAACGTTATGATAATCACAAAACAAAAATCCAGAGCTGATCCACAAAACATGAAAAAAAAACCCAAAATGAATCAGAAAAACATCCTTAAAAAAAAACAAAAACCACCAAACTGAAAGAACAGACAGAAACACAAGGGAAAAGAAACAAAGGAGATTCAGAGCAACCAAAAAGCAAAAGATAAAATGGCAGTTGTAAGTCTTCTTATATCAAGAATCACCTCAAATATAAATGGACTGAGCACACCAATCAAAAGCACAGAGCAGCTGGCTGGATTAAAAGACACTCAACCATATGATGCTTTCAGACACCCATCTCAGCTCGAAAGACAAACACGGGCTCAGAGTGACAAGGTGGAAGATGAGACTTCAAGAAAACGATACCCAGAGAAAAGTAGGTGTAGCTATACGTATTTTAGACAAAGTAGACTTTAGGACAAAAATATAACAAGAAACAATGAAAAGGATTGAAAAGGATGTGGGGAACAGGGAATCCTTACACTCTGTAGGAGTGATAAGTGGTGCAGCCACTATAGAAAATGGTATGGAGTTTCCTTAAAAAATTATGAATAGAATTACCGTATGATCTAGCAATTGCTCTTCTGTGTAGCTCTCTGAAGAACATGAAAACATTAATATATAAAGATATATGTACCCCTATATTCATTGTAGTATTATTTACTACATAGGTAGTAAATAATACTACAGGTATGGAAACAACTTAAGTGTCCATCAACTGCTGAGTGGAAAAAAAAAAAAACCCAAACAACACTAGGCCATTAAAATGGATGAAGCCTTGCTATTTGTGGAAACATGGGTGGATCTTGACAGTTATTGTGCTAAATGAAATAAGTCAGATAAAAAAGGATAAAACCCAAAAGATTTCACTTATATGTGGAATATAAAACAAAAAAGTAGCAAACAAACTAACAAAACAAAGCAAAAATGAACTCCTAGATACATACAACAGAATGGTGGTTACCAGAGGGGACAGGGGTGGGGGAGGGTGAACTGGGTAAAGGAGGATCACACGTGATAACAGAAGGAAACTGGACTTTTGATGGTGAATATGCAAAACATACATAATTATTTAATTATAATGTACTCCTTAAATTTATATTAATCAATGTCACCCCAATAAATTTAATTTAAACATTTAAATGTTTTGTTTATTTAAAATGTTATTTTGTCCTAACTTTTGAAAATTTGACTTTATTTAATGTCTAAGGTTGACTCTCATTTTCTCTTACTGTGTTGAGAATGTTACTCCAATGTATTCTGACTTCCATTATTTTTATTGGGAAGTTCAGGAATCACCTTAAAACCAATTCAACTGAAGTTAGTCACCTTTTTTCTTTCTGGTTGATTTTAGGATTTTTTTTTTGTCTTAGGTAGTCTGTATTTTAATTTGCTGTAGTCTGTATTTATAATTTTGAGGGGATTCAAGGAAACCAGTAGATGTTGTATTCAATCATTTATGGAAAATTCTCAGCCATTTTCTTGTTAAATGAAAAGTTGTTGTTAAATATTGCATCTCTTATTTTTCCTCATCTCCTTTAGAAGCCCTAATTGACATATTATAGTAGATATTCTGTCTCTCCAAAGCCTTTACTTAATGTTTTTATATCTTTTACCTCTTAGTTTCCCTCTGTTACATTTTTGATAGTTTCTTTACATCAGTTTTCCAGGGCAAAAATTTCTTTCATATTCTCTTGTCTACCATTAAAGACATCAAATAAATTATGTAAGTATCATATTAATTTCTGCATTTTTATGCAATTATGTTCTCTTTATATAAGCTTATCAGTTTGAATTACTTGCCCTTTACTCATAATTCCAATTTCTTCTGATTGCTTTAAACATATTTTTATCATTGTGTTTAGTAATTTCACTACCTGAAATTTTTGTGCATCTCAACTGTGTCTTTTTTTCTTCTGGCACTGTGTTGTCTGTCATTATTGTTTTTGTTTGCTTTTGTCACTGTGATTTTATTATTCTTTTTGTTTTATCACTAGGAATTCCTGAAAGTTCCCATTGAAGACAGGACCTTCAAAATATTGAATTTGCTTTGTTTCAAAGGGCACATGGGAGCGCTATCAACATTTAATGATGTTAAACTAAATTCTGACTCTGAGATAGCATAATGTCATATTTAGAATTCCTCAAGGGAACTTTCCTCTGCTCTTCAGTGAGTCAATCTCAGGTATCTTGGTTCTGTCTCCCTACCTAAATACGAACATAATAATTAACATGTATCCTAGATGCTGTGCATTTTATTAAGTGCATTTATTTCAAACTGTCAAAATCATGAGAATTTAGTCAGGCTCCAAGTAGCATATCTGTAGTGATTAATTGAGTGCACTGGGTGACTAAGAGAATATAAAACATTCTTACTTCCCTCTAAAAAAAAAATGCTGGTGCCCTCCCTTCTGGTATTATAGTTAATTTCAGTTAAATAATTTGGTGTGAGAGCAATAATCTCACTGTATTTAAACAAAAATAGAAATACAAAAAATTATAAAATCATAAAAAAAGGTAACAGGCAAAATCTATTTCAAACCATTTACAGAAAGCTTTTCTTTAATTTTGTCAGGAAATTAATTTGGCACAAAAAGGATTATTTACAAAAATTCTGTTGGAGTCATTAGTTACAGAAATGATCAGATAGCGCTCAAACTTCTATTTCAGTATCCAGTATAAAACACCTTTGGAAGTGTCTTGGGGGTCTGCTCATCTAGTGCATGCACAGTATCACACTTAAGAACTCTCACTGCAGATAGCTGTTTCTAAGTGTGATCTCAATAGCCTGATGTATCAAGTGCTACCAAAATGCAGCCTTTTATAAAATATTTTCTAAATGCCACCTTTTATTTAACCAAACTAATGTTGTGATTAAAAATTAACTAAGAACCAAAACTCTTTACCTTTCCCCACAACTATAACATAAAATTTTATATTTAAAAAATTTTAATAGCTCTGGCTGGTATAGCTCAGTGGATTGAGCACAGGCGGTGAACTGGGGGATTGCTGGTTTGACTCCCAGTCAGGGCATATGCCTGGGTTGCGGGCCAGGTGTCCAGTTGGGGGCACACAAGAGGCAAGCACACACTGATGTTTCTCTCCTTCTCTTTCTCCCTCCCTTACCCTCTCTCTAAAAATAAATAAATAAAATATTTTTTAAAAAAGTTCAATATAGAACCAGAATAAAAACAAAATAGCAGATGAACAAAACTAAGAAATGCATACTATTGTCTTTTTTACTACTGTAAATTACTTTATTAAGTTAGATTGAAAAGTCTTCATGAATTGATTGAAGTTGTTTCCCTGTTTATGTTAAGTTTAAGAGACATTCTGTACAATTGCCTAATAGAGCCTTTTATTAATAAGATTTAAAGTATTTTTCTATTTAATAAAATTATTTTACTTTATTCAGAATGCAAAGACAACTTAAAAGCTTTCAATAGAATACAACAAAAGTAACCTAGAATACCAATATACAAGAAGAATCATTTAGATGGAGTGAATCCTTCTAAACTTTTGCTTATGTTGATGATATGTATGGATAAGTATATAAAATATGTAATATGTATACATATATAAAAATGTGTGCAACGATACATCTCACACTTATTTGTTCAGAGCATATATAATTAGTACCTTGTTATTTTAAAATACACATATGCATATACATTTATATTGGCTACATAGTTTGTACAGCTGTTCTCTTAATGTTTTAATAGATAATATTAAACACATAAATATTATTTTCTTTAATTCTATATGTTTTTTTAAATATATTTATTGATTATGCTATTACAGTTGTCCCATTTCCCGCCCCCCTCACTCCACTCCATCCTGCCCACCCTCTCCCTCCCACATTCCCCCCCCTATAGTTCATGTCCATGGGTCATAATTATAAGTTCCTTGGCTTCTACATTTCCTACACTATTCTTACCCTCCCCCTGTCTATTTTCCACCTATCATCTATGCTACTTATTCTCTGTACCTTTCCCCCCCTCTCCCCCTCCCACTCCCCTATTGACAACCCTCCATGTGATCTCCATCTCTATGGTTCTGTTCCTGTTCTAGTTGTTTGCCTAGTTTGCTCTTGTTTTTGTTTTAGGTGTGGTCGTTAATAACTGTGAGTTTGCTGTCATTTTTACTGTTCCTATTTTTGATCTTCTTTTTCTTAGGTAACTCCCTTTAACATTTCATATAATAAGGGCTTGGTGTGATGAACTTCTTTAACTTGACCTTATCTGAGAAGCTCTTTATCTGCCCTTCCATTCTAAATGATAGCTTTGCTGGATACAGTAATCTTGGATGTAGGCCCTTGCCTTTCATGACTTGGAATACTTCTTGCCAGTCCCTTCTTGCCTGTAAGGTCTCTTTGGAGAAATCAGCTGACAGTCTTATGGGAACTCCTTTGTAGGTAAGTGTCTCCTTTTCGCTTGCTGCTTCTAAGATTCTCTCCTTCTTTTTCATCTTGGGTAATGTAATTATGATGTGCCTTGGTGTGTTCCTCCTTGGGTCCAGCTTCTTTGGGACTCTCTGAGCTTCCTGGACTTCCTGGAAGTCTATTTCCTTTGCCAGATGAGGGAAGTTCTCCTTCATTATTTGTTCCAATAAGTTTTCAATTTTTTGTTCTTCCTCTTGTCCTTCTGGCACCCCTATAATTCGGATGTTGGAACGTTTCAAGATGTCCTGGAGGTTCCTAAGCCTCCCCTCATTTTCCTGAATTCTTGTTTCTTCATTCTTTTCTGGTTGGATGTTGCTTTCTTCCTTCTGGTCCACACCGTTGATTTGAGTCCCAGTTTCCTTCGCCTCACTATTGGTTCCCTGTACATTTTCCTTTGTTTCTCTTAGCATAGGCTTCATTTTTTCATCTGGTTTTCGAACACATTCAACCAATTCTGTGAGCATCTTGAGAACCAGTGCTTTGAACTGTGCATCCGATAGGTTGGCTATCTCTTCCTCGCTTAGTTGTAATTTTTCTGGAGCTTTGAAGTGTTCTGTCATTTGGGCCATTTTTTTTTTTTTGGTCTTGGCACATCTGTTACTTTAAGGGGCAGAGCCTTAGGTTTTCACCTGGGCGGGTAACGCTGGTCGCTGTACGTGGGGGAGGGGCCGAGAGGGAGCAATGGTGCCTGCCTCACTCTCCACCAGATTTCAGTCTTTCACTCGGCTACCCACAATCAAACTGGGCCCCTCTGTTGCTGGTTCCCGAGTGGGTGGGCCTGTGCACACTCTAGGCCCCTGTGGGTCTCTCCAGCGTCCTCTCCTGTGAGGCTGGGAGTCTCTCCTGCTGCCGCCCCAACCCCCACGGTGTTTTCAATCAGAGGTTTGAGGCTTTATTTCCCGGAGCTGGAGCCCTGGGTTGCGAGGTCTGCTTTGCTCCCCTCCGTTGGTCCGGTTTATCTGTGTGCTAACGTGGGGCCGCGGAGTGCTACCCGCTGCTCTGCCTGCCCCGTTCTCTGCCACTCTGAGTCCCACCCTCTTGGTTTATCTGTGCAAATGTGGGGCCGCAGGGTCTGCTAGTGGTCAGACTGCCTGCTCCGTTCGTCCCACACTACGCCAGTCTCGGTCCTGCCACGGCCACTCGAGTCCTCTCTGCCCCGGCTGCCCATCTCCGCCCCTCCTACTGGTCTGGATGAATGTTTATTTTTTATTTCCTTGTTGTCGGACTTCCTTGCCGTTTGATTTTCTGTCAGTTCTGGTTGTGCGAGGCGCAGTGTGTCTACCTACACCGCCATCTTGGTTCTCCTAATTCTATATGTTTTAAAATAACAAGTTTTATTAGTCATCCCCTCTATTCACTAGGTTGAATTAAAATTTAATTCTGCTCTTAAAGAGGGTGAAACTAGGGGTCTGAGATACTAATAAACTTAGAGGTTGTACCAGAAAATTTCAGAGCCCGTTTCAAACAGGTCTGCTTCTATGAATAGAAACAGAGGCATGGATACGTGTAAGAGACTGACAGCTATTAGAAGGGAAGGGACAGGGAGAATGAATTAAAGTAGGTCAAGGGACAAGCCAAAGAACACATATGCAGAACCCACAGACACAGACAATCGTGTGGTGACGGCCAGAGGGAAGCGGGAGCAGGGACCGGGTGGAGGCGGGCAAAACAGGGGGAAACGGGGACATCTGTAATAGTGTCAGCAATAAAAATAAAGTTTACAAATGCATATATGAATTCCTTAGTATTACCCTAGCATGTAGTAAGTACTCAGTACATGTTTTTGTTAGGATCTGACATTTTTAAGTGTGGAAATGGAAGCATAGAGTGATAAAATTACATATCCAAACATACCCAGTAATGGTAAGAGCAGAGAGTTGGACCTTGAATCCCAGTCTTTTACACTTGGTACCATTTTCAAATATTGCCCTTCTAATGTTGAGTGCTCTCTACTGTCAAGAGGTATGAAAGAGAATTGACATCTAATTGTTGCTCTCAGCTCAGACCCGCAGAATGCTAGAAGAGTTGGACAGTTTCCCCATGCCTTATACTAGGTCCAACATAAGGGAAGTAGTTGGAACCTCCAGTGTTTAAATGGCTTACAAAATATAAGAAGGAATTAACACAATGAAATTAAAAACAAGATGAAATTATTCTGCTTTAATGTTGGTTCTAATCTCAATGTCCTAAAAAAAAAATTAACAAGAGTAGAAAAGTTTTTTTGTATCTGTCACTCTACCCTTTCTGAAACCAATTTTGCAGAACTTTATTCATAATGACATACATTTTGCACAAATTCTAGATTTGGAGTAATTTGGTATGTGATATTATGACTAGACATTTATTTGTATATTGCTGTGACTGAATTAGTATAAATATTAAACATAAAGTGAATATTAATTAATTATATGTAAAATGTAGAGAAACAATTTTGATTCTCTGATTAAATGAACTAATAGAGTCTTGATTAAATTTGACCTTCTCTTTTAATGGGTGTTAACTGGCCTTATCACTTTAAAAGCAGAAATCATTTTGAATATTAGATTAAAAATTTAAACCCATGATGACTCATATTTGGGATAAAACTATCTGTCAAGACTGAAGTTAAAACTAGAATAAATTTCAAATAAATTTGTCAAACTTTCTAAAGCTGTTGGTTAGCACATCTGAGATCTAAAAATCCATTTAATCCATATCCCTATACCCTAATAAGGTAATACTATGCTCAGAAGATATATTATCTACATGCTTTTGTTGGGTGAAATATAAAACTCATTTGGCTTGTTTTTACTGGAAAATTACAATGGGGAATTTTCCTTGATCTCTGTATCTTAATTTTATTAAGTGAAGAAATAGCACATAGATCAGGGAGAGAGGTTAAAATTTCAACTTGGCAAAGCAAGGTAATGTGTGATAACTCTGTGGAGTCAGCACTAGCCAGGGTCCGGTCCTCAGATTCGATACTGACTTTATGGTTATAGTCAGACTGGATTTGGTTTTAAGAGGCTGAATCTGTTAATTAACCAATAAAGAAATCAGATTCCAATTCATTACTTAACTGTGGAAGGTATATCTTTACTTAGAAAATTCATGTGCTCCTAACCCACAAACATTTATGTTATCAAGATCACAGGGCAATAAATTCTTAATCAGAATCTGTCAGTTGTGTTTGAACATAACATCCAAATAAAGGGATACAGATGGCTGCATGCAGAAGGTCTCAAATGGAGCTGACTTTGGGGTGATTCAAGCTTCAGATTCACCTGGGGAGATATGTCTACTTCATTCTCACCTTGGTAGAAATTCAGAGTTAATAAACACAGATTTTTAAAAACTAATATATCCTAATATCAGTGTATGAAGTTTGAAAAAAAGTTTCTTAGGTGATTCTGATACACAGTTTGAGAGGTATTCCTTCCAAGTTGTGGGGAAGCCTGACTACCTCCCCCACACTGTGTTAAACAGTGTTCTGTGCTGGTACAGCCACACTCAGGTCTGCGGTGAGCCCAGTGCCACCTGGCCTGGGCTGCACTAGAAAATCCCGATAAACCTATCTCATGTATCTAGTCACTGTGCTAGTTCCTTTTTTATTGACCATCACCAAGACTCATTTTACAGATGAGGGGCTTGGAATGAAATATGCTCAGTAACTTGGCCTCAGTCACTTCGATAAAAAGTACCACAACTAGGATTGAGACACTTGTTCACTTAAAAGTTAAATCTTTTCAACTTGCCCTCACTAATGGTAGTATTGTTAAAATAAATTTCCTGGTATTTCACAGAGCACTGTTTTGCCTGTGACAAATAAATCAAATAAATGCTTTCTCTCCATATACATATACATATACATACATATACATATATACATACACCAAATTTATATGTACACATATGTCTATGTGTGTGTGTGTGTGTATGTATGTATGTATATGCATGTATACACACACACACAAGTCTGTCTGACTAAAGTCCAGCCATTGTTAATATAACAAGAACGGTTTGTACAACATCAGTGTAACCTGGCAGCCAAGGAGAGTGGACTGGAATGCACACATGTGAACAATAACGACTTTACTGTACTAATCAGTGGGGGTGGTAGATGTCATTGAGTGAGCATGTGTACTGTGTGGCCATTGCTTTCAAAATGCCCAAGTGAGTAGAGCAACGAATCTGCATCAAATTTTGTGTCATGCTTGAACATTCCTCCATGGAAACTATTCAGATATTTAGAAGGCTTCTGAGGACAATGCAATGAGTACAGCACAACTTAGCATGTGGTACAAATGCTTCAAAGATGGTTGAGAATCTGTTGAAAGTGATCCATGTTCTGGAAGGCCTGCAACAAGCAAAACACCTGAGAATGTTGAATGTGTGTGGGCTGCAATCAACAAAGATGGGTGACTGACAGCGTGAGAACTGGCAGCTGATCTGGGGATTCCAGAACTACTGTGTCCCAGATTTTGACACAGGATGTTGGTATGCAAAGTGTCACGGGAAAATTCACTCTGTGGCTTGTCTACCAGAGCAGAAGGAACATCGTGCTGCAGGTGCTAATGGCTAGATTCAAACCGCTACCAATGAACCACATTTCCTCAGGGAGATCATAATTTTGAAGTGGACTGAGGTGTCATTGTCTTATACACAGTCTTTCTTGTATCTTGTATCTTCTTCAATAAATGTCTCTACTTTTCATAGTATATGACTGGATATGTCTGGACAGACCTAGTATATTATGCATTACATATAATATATGACATGAATGTAATCACATACTGCTTTTTCATGTAACAATAGTTTTTGATATTTTAGTCATATTTTCATTCTGATAATAAACCTTTGTTGGATTCCAAAGATTCCAAAATTTTCACCACATTAAAAACAGTTTTGAATGGTCGACTCTGCTTCTATGCAGAACTGCAAACAAACCCAATCAGGAATAAACATCAATAAAACAATGTGGTTACTACATTATCAACTACACATGGAAGGATCGGGAATAACCTTGAAGAAGAAATCACTAGAAGACACTTCAAACACATTTTTTATTTTGGCCTTAATATTAGAAAAATCAGCACTTGTCCTCAAATCAACAGCATTGCTAACTGTCAGTTTCCACCGGAGAAGAGCAACAACAATATAGAATCAGCTCTTTTACTGCATTCTGAACACCTTCAAAAGACCGTCTTTACAGGCAATCCCCTCCTTGAACTAACTCTACACATTGTTAATCTCTGGAAAGATGTTCGCATTTACACAGTTTGATTCTCTATCTTGTGAAGTAATAGATATGTTAATGTTACTGGGGAAAAGTTGGGAGCAAATGGGATTTTCTGAAATGCACAAGAAGGTAGTTTAATGACATTCTCATGTATAATAAATTCAATCTCTAGCAAGAATATATTATTTTAAAACATCTTCACTTCCAGTGGATTACGTGAACTTACATTAGGGAGGCTGCATTATGGGCTGTAATAAAATATAGTGTTAGGAGCATCCTGACGGTATCAGAATTCTCTTTGGAAAGGATTCCGAAGTTCATGAGAAGGTAAAGTATGGAACTCTCTTAAAGCCTTCAGACTCCATTGCCTCTGACACCCCCGCCGTCACCAGAAATGTTCTTTCTGACAACATTTGAATGTGGCACAATATCAATTTCATATAATTAAAATGAGAATCATGTTCTACTGCATTTGTGCTTATGCTGTAAAATCAAGATTCCCGGGGGCTCAAAGAAGCACAGGCTACGAATGTGTTGTAAGAGATTGCTAACGGCCGTAAAACTAAGGAAGTCATGTTACAGCAAATGGTGATTCCCATTACAAATATCAATATGAAAAATACATGCCATGTTATGAGATTATAACACATATAAGAATTGGACACATTTAATTATAGTTTTCTAGCAGTTAAAAAGAAATATTATTTCAAAATGTTTTCCCCAAAATGATTACCGCATATCAGAACGCCTGGGGGTGATTTATAGGTGAGATATATTTTGTCTTCACAATGAAACTTGTATGGGCTTTATGTGACATTCCTATGTCCTCCATCAATATTAAAATACATTTTGTAGATAGACAGTAGTTGCCTCAAGGTATAGTTTTCTGAATTCATACAGACACAGAATAAAGAACAGTCTTATATTCTCCTCCATTGATTAAAATGCTCTTTGGTTTTATTAAATTTTGTATTTACCTTATTTCTTCTGACAGAATCATGCATTATCTGCAGAGCTTTTGGTGGCATCACTGCTTACCATAATACCTTTGTTACCGAGTGCAGTTTTTTGTTTTTTGTTTTGTTTTAAATATACCAAATAATACAATGTCTTTTTTTGCCAATACATTTTGAAAAATTGTAGTCACTTTAAATACTATATATTTTATATCTCTAATTGCCATTATATATCTAAATTTACATATGGTCAGTGACATAAATAATAATTATTATCAAAACTGAACTTGTTTTGTCAGGATTGGTCTTCAATGGATTCTTTGTGATATTTTAAGCATATTTAATTAATCCTGTATACGTATGGCTACATAATGCATGTGCTTTAAAAGCAGTAAATCCACTTATTTAAGCAAAACAGTAAATGTTATAATTATACTCTCCATTAAAAAACATTTCAAGTTGATGCGCTTGGACATACGTAAAATCAATTTCCCCTCAAAAACGCTTATCAGGGGTACATGTTTGACATAGACAATACACGCTTGTCTTAGATAGCACTTAGTTTGACAATGGTTTTTGAAATTTTAGCTGCCCATTTTGAAATATTGTGACTGCTATCTAAAAACAACCCGAAGGTCTTGCTTTGTGAAACTGGTTTAAGAATTTTAAAAAATCACATGCATAGTTATGCACTCTGTGCTTCTTGCCCTCTCTTCTAATACCTCTCAGGTGGAAGGCTGCTGTATTTAAATCTCTCACTTCATAATTATAATTGCCCTGCTCTCCTTCCCCAATCCTTTCAATCTCGTCAACCAGTACACTCTCCTCCATCAAGATAATCTAATGTCACTTTTTGTTTCCTTTTTGTTTTGTTTTAATTTGTTTCATTGCCTACTTCTTCAAACTCAGGGATTTCACAGCTACTGTTTCTCATCTAGATTCCTCTTATCCACTCTTCTCTTGGATCTTTTCTTGTTCTTCCTGTGGGATTTTGGTTAAATGTCATTTCCACAGAGTGACTTTCCCTGAGTTCTCGATCTGAATGAAGCTTCTTCTGCTATTTCCCCACAAATTAAACTACTCTTTTCCTTTATATTACTTACACCACTTATAATTGTATATCTATTTAACTATTTGATTGAACTCTGTTTCTTATAATAAAAAAGAGAGACAGTAAAACAAAAAATGTCCATGTGGACAAGTCCCATGTTTTTTGGCTTTACCATAGTATTGAATATTCAGATCAGAGACAATAATTTGAATGAATGATGACATGCTTCTGATGTGGCCATTACCTTGATGGGCAAAATGGTGCTCTGTGAAAGATTTAAAACTGTTTTTTCTTCTCATATGGATTATATTTAAACATGATCCCTAGTGAGAACAAGTGAGTTTTGGTAGAAATTTAACTTTTAACAGTTATTTCAATGTCAGTTATGGTATGTACTAGCTATAGAACAATGATTGAGTTATTGTACGTATTCTTTTCCAGTTCCCTCACCTATAAAAAAGGAAAGATCTAGCACAGTGTGTGAAATGTAATACATAATCAATAATCAGCAGCTATTAATAATGTAGAAGTGTATTACAATAAAACTATAGTACTAGATCTTTCTCTTTTTATAGATTTCACAATAGTAAGTGAAACAGACTCAAACTGTTCATAATTCTTATGCTGGTCACTTCTTCTTCAAGAAAAGTTATTTAGTGATTTTATCTGACTTGTAAGTTCTATTCCAGAATGATAATCTTAACTGTAATTCAATGTTTTGTTGGGATCAGGCAGAACTCTATTTTACAGAATGTGTTATAGATCAGGGTTTTGCAGAATCTGCAAAAGATATTGAAAAAAATTAATCACCTGCTAGTATTGTGTGAGCTTCTTGTGTGTATCTATGAATGGCCTGATACACACACACGCACACACTAATAAAACATAGATATATTTCTATAGAAATCAGAAATATTTTTTAAAGTTATGTCTTTTTTTAGCATTTGGGCACTGATGAAGATTTCCAGATTCTGTTGAAGGAAAAGATATGATTCTACACCCTATGTCAGAGGTAGATGGTGAAATAGAATATTTACTATTATGTCATTGGAACAGTTTCATATTCACACTCGTATTTATGCAAAAACTAAATGTGACAACAAACACAATACACTTTAAATAATTCAAATTATAATTCTCCTTACTCTCCTAAGAATGGTAGGCAAGAAATGAGTGTTTTATTGACAAAGTTGTCAGATTCTGGGATTTTCCATATTTATTTTTCTTGGGACTTAACTTAAAAAATCAAGAGGATTTAAACATGGTTTAACAATGAAGTTTTGGGCAAATTTCATGGTCTTAATGACATATGGCTTAATTAAAATAGAAAGTAAAATGATTTAACAAATTTTTGGTTGTGATTTTTGTTTTGTTTTAACATATGCCCCTATAGTTGTTTGGTGAATAATCTTCTGTAGTGTCATATATTCTGTATTCTTTTATGTTCAGCATTATGTAATATATATATATTTCTCAGCAAGCCCAAGTCATTAACAGGTACCCAGGATCCACTTGATCTATATTTTTCCGTCTGAAAAGAGTTGGCAAATTGAATGTTTTTGAAGATGGAAACCCGTCAGCACCACGCTGAGATTTCCTTCTTTGGTTCACGTATGAGACAATGACAACGATTAAAAGTGATGAATAGCAGATGCATTCAAATCTATAATTTAACTTTTTAAAGCACATTTCTCTCATTGTGGATCGGCTTGTAGAATACTTACATTCAGCAAAAGCAAAGCCTTCATACGACAAGACAATGACTTAACTGCGGTCCCAGGTTGACTCTTCCATACGCTCTTGTTGCCGCTGGCAAACTTTACATCAAACTAAAACCCAATCATAAGAGAGCTGAAACTTCTATCATATTGAAATGCAAGATATGCACTGGCTTTAAGAGTACATATTATACACTTGATTTTCAGAGGATTATATTTTTTCTCACATTGATAGGACCAGATGTGGCTGTTAATACATCTGGGAAACACATTTCTCTGTGTTTTGTGTCAGATGAGAGAATGCTGTTGACACTACTCCGGCAAAGTGCCAACTGATGTTTCTCAAGCTGCTGAGGGCACTAGGAAGGTATACACTGATTCATCCCAGAATGGGATTACAGTGTTCTGAGCTATTGGAACTTTGAGTAACCAAACATTCACATTACTTTATGTTACATTGTTCAGGTAATCCACAACCCTCAGCAGTGTTCAATGAGTATTGTGTGATGTGTCTTTCATCTGACATTGCTAGTATAATCCTGGAGTAGATTGTCAACATGTTAGTCATTTGAGTTGATGAATGAGATGTGACTGCCAACTATTAATCTGTTTTCCTTCTACATACTAGGGCTACATATATTACTTCCTTTTTTCCTGTGAGACAATAGAGTACATTAAATAATATACATTAGTACTCAGGATACTGGTGCTTTAGTTCTAATTTTGTGAGGCATTGGCTGGTGGCCTCATTTCTCAACATTCCTTGAATTAGACAAGAAGGAAGATGGCATATTAATCTCTGAGATTCTTTGATTTCTAAAGGTCTATGATTTTGTTTGCCTTTGACATTAAGGAAATTGTTAACTCATAGCTCACATGTCTTTTGAATAGAAAATACTGTATTTAAATGCCTTCTACTTCCCACTTCAATTTCTTTTATCCATCCCTTTTGAAACTTTAAATTGAAATGTGTTTGCCTACACAAAACTTTTTAGTATGCACTTTCTTATTTTCTTACAGTAAAGTCCAGAAAGTATGCATAGTAAACATTAGTATTATATTAATGTTATAATTATCATTACATCATTCTCCTTAGAGAATTAAGGCAATCAAAACTTTAGGTAAATTCTCTAAAATCACCCAGTTAATAGAAGGAACAGAACATAGTGCTGAATGTATGTCATTTGTTTTAAACATTCAAAGTGTGTTAGTGTATACTTTCTCTAAACTGGGAGCTAAATGACATAGTAGCCCAAGTTCATTGCTCTGTATAGCCTCTGTTTTCTGGAAATTGGCAATTTAAGGCTCACAAAGCCACAGTTGATATAGGTAAAGCATATATACAAACTCTGGAAACACTATGGAAAATAGATGCAGACAGTAAGGAGTAAAATGAATAAATGCAAACTGCAAAATAAAAACTTATGGGATATTACAAACTACATATATTATTGCATTATTGGTCAAATGAAGTATCCTCACCTTCCATTACAGAATGAAATCTTCAAGTAAGATTCAAAATTTAGAAATCATTTATGGAAAGTTCACATAACAGTCAAAGAAAAGCAGATTAGGAGAAGTAAGCCTGTGTCACTAGGGTAGGTATCTCAGTAAGTTAAAGCCACCCTAGTGTTTGGTTTTCTCCTCTATAATACACAAATCGGACCAGAGAAACATTACACCTCCTTAATTCCAAGTGTTCCTATAGGATTTTTTGAAAGCTTAGTAAACTCTTCCAAGAATAGATCAAGAAGTCAACAGAGAATTAGTCACAAATAGTTCAAGTCCTGATTCCTGAATGGTTCCATTGTTAACATTTGGACCATACTAAGCCCTCCAAGGATCAGTTTCCTTATTGTGAAATTGAGATGCCATCAACTCTTTCCAGGGAGCTTTTGCAATGACTAAATGAGATAATGCAGGCAACATTTCCAGAAAAAATGCCTATAATAAGGTATTACCTACCTCACATTTGTTGAGAGCTTACAAAAGACAATAATAATCTTTCAGAAAATTAACAATTAGTTTTGCTAGCTGAAGAGTATAATTTTATCAATGTATTCACAATAGTTCTACAATAATATAGGATGAAACCTTATCTCATCTTGTTTTTTATTCTTGGAACACCCTTCCAGCCAAGCTTCTCTAGATGTCTCTTTTCCTTCCTTCAATATTCTCCATAAAATATCACTGTAATTGTGGTTTTACTGTGGTTTTATCACAAAAGGTAATTTCTTCTGCCAGTACTGCTTTGCACATTTTAAAATGCATTTACTCTCTTTTCAGTACCTTTGTTAGTTTTTTGTTGTGGTTACCATCTAAACGTCTTTCATTTTGAAAAGGTGAGGGGAGGTTAGGGGGTGGAGGGATTGAGAAAAAAGGAAAAAGGACTCATGGACATGGACAACAGTGTGGTGACTACTGGGGGGCAGGTGAGTAAAAGGGGACTAAGAGGTAATGGCAAAAAACAATAAAGAATAAATTTAAACAATTTTTTCTTACAAAAGAAAAGTTCATTTGTTGAAATTTCATGGTCATTTTCAAGTTTTCACTTTAAATCTACTTTTCACACTAAGCTACTTCAAACTTTCTGAAGTTTTACTTTTGTTTGATTTCTGTGAATTTGGACTCTGATTTTCCTATTTGTCAGATATTTCTTTTCAGCTTTTCCCTCTTGTTTTACTTTCTGCTTCCTAAATTTTGAATGTAGGCTTCCCTTTACTTGCAAGCTCTTTTAACTTCAATACTTGAAGTATCACTTTTAGGTAGCTATTGCCAAAATCTATGCTTCTGTTATTTGTGGAAGTGGAGTTCTTGCAGTACCACAAGGAAAATAATTTCCTGAGACCCACATGGGAAGATGGTACTCTGTGATAAACATTATTGATGATATAAAATTGAGGAGCTTCCCCTCTTGACTTCCCAATGTCCCTTTTCTGTCCATCTCACCATGGAAAAGGTCCAATCTTGTCCTCAGCAAGCCCAACACAAAAGCCAGTGTCCAGAACTTCTACTGGAAGCTCCAATGGAAGCTTCCAATCCAGTCCGGTCCAGCATCTATCTAGCTTAACGTGTGCTTCCAGCTACAGTCCATTGCTGTGCTGCTGTATTTGGGCTCTTGCCTGAAGCCTGTGGATGGAGTCTGCAAAGCCATGGACCACATGGCTGCTAAAGCCTGAGTGCATAGTGTGAGTGAAGGTCATGAGCAAGAGATGAAAGACAGAGAGAGAGCATTTCTTTGTTCCCTTGTGCTTTTATTAGCTTGGGACATACCAGTTGCCGTCTCCAAAATGACCAATCAACTCCTTATGTTTCATGAGCTTTGGGTGGATTTATACTCCCTAGTTAGACAGATAGACTTCTATGGTCCAGCACCTCTCCTTTATCCCCAACAATCTGGTACTGGGGTGTGGGGGGGGAGTGTTAATCCCCTTAGCGGAGCAATGCTGTAATTCCCTGGGGTGTGAAGTTGTAGCTTTTTGGCTAAGCAGGCAGGCTTATGCTCCCCAGTTTGTTAAACTCAATGTCTAGTTTCCTTCTGCTCCTCTTTCCCTTCAATAATTAGCTAAGTACCTACAGTAACACTTCTAGAGCTCGCCTCATTCCTGAATTTAAGACTTGCATTTCTAAAAGCATGTTAAACATTTTCCCAAAGATGTCACAGATGTCTTTCAAGCATTCCAAACTCAGTCATCCCAATAGGATTCAGTTTACTTTCCAATTCATCTTCTACCTCAAGTATAATCTTATTCTCTAATTTTTAATATTATTTAATGGCATTATATTCAACTCTTATCTTCTTAAACTCTTTCTCCCTGCCTCACTCCCATTCCCTGTGCCAAGTAAACTTCAAATTCTGTTAGATTCTATCCCTGCAAACTTTCTCCAGTTTCTTTACCCTTTCAAGGCTTATGGTGCTTGTGTTTTGATGCTCATTCACTTTTACCAGTGTAATTGACCAGTAACTTCATTTTTCCTCTTGAATTTTATACTATGCAAAACTGTCAAACTATTTCATTCACTGACTTTTTTACTGGGAATGCAACAGAAATGCAGTGACCTAGTCTACAAATGGCTTCTATTATCTCCTCTTATCTTAACTTTACAACCTTTAACCCAGTGACAAGCAAACACCTACCTTTCCATTTCTGTTAATCTTTAGCTATGCCTAGAGACATTTACAGTGCATTCCCCATTCTCTTAAATTATAAACTTAATTAAACAAAACAAAAATCTTCCTAAACTGTAAGACAGAGCTTATTCACATTTCTCTTGGCTATTTCTGTAAATTGCAAAGTATCCAATTATTGAACGTAATGTGTTATAAATGTATACCTGCTCACTGTTCTTTATAATAGCCATACTATTAATCCCTAAAGCAAGCACCATGATTAATATCATGGTAGTCTTAATAACTGGCAAGAGGAAGCCTTGCATGGATGCTTGCAGAATGAATGAATCACTCTTTCCCTTTGAACACTTGTTTCTTCTTATTAGAGGTATTTTTTTTTCTGTAATAAAATCTTTCACTAAATTATGATCACCTGAATGTTGGGGGAAACACCTTAATAACAATGTGACTCTCAAAGAGGTAGAATTATGTTTATAAATAAACATCTACTATATATGTATTTAATAGAGATTTTGAACTCTTTTTTAGGGGGAGATATATATATTATTTTGTATTTTAAAAATTATAAATGTTCATATCTAACTTAAAGTATATAAAGTATATAATTCTCACCATGTGGTTTTCAAAATAAAAATGACAATAATAATTTTATTTATCATCTGCTTATCCTAAAAATATTTAAAAAAACCTCCAAAGTACCCATGATAGAGTAAGATTAAATTAAATTTAAAACTAAGAAAATTGATTCAAAGTGTTGTGCTGATTTGACCTATATGCCATGGCAGTAATCTAATTATAATTCTAATGTTGTTAGATAAATGCCATTATAACCAAACATTTGCTGTAATATCTCTATCTGAACTATCATTGTGGGCTATCTATTTTCAGTAAGTTATACCAAACTACCAAGAAATGAAAAGTGATGATAATCATAGTTTATGTACCAAATGGATTCTAAACTTTATGATACTTAAATTCTTTTCATTTATATAACTTTAACTTAATTCAAAGAGATTTTGCTCATATTGTAAATGTAAAATATATTTTCTTGAGAGTTATAGTTTTTGATTCTTATTTGGCATTCTAGAAATTTTATTAATAGGTATATTTCTTAAAAAGTATTCTATATTTTGGTAGTTACTGATGATTTTCAAAAACCTTTTAAGGTCTTATTTGTTATTTAAAATAACTTTATGAATGGGTAGATGTTATTACAATTTTTATTTTTATTTTTTTAGATATTTAATTAAACATTGGTTAATTTTGGTTTTCTTTTTGAAATTATTATTTTTTATTGTCATTCAAGTACAGTTTTCTCTGTTTTCCCCCACCACTCCCTCCACAATTTTTATTTTTTTAATTTATAGATTTACATTTGAGGTGATAATAAATAACTTGGCTAAACCCACATGATTAGCAAGTGGCAGAATTAGAATTTAAACTACATTTTCAAATTATCAATTCATTGCTGCTTCTATTCTATATGTGAACATATTTGGGGCACATTTTGTCACTGACCTATTTAATTTTTGGAAGAAAACAAATCGTTTAAATTTATCAACTACCCTATAGATCTGCCAACAGAGCCAGAATAATCTTACTAAAACCTAAATCTGATAAAGTCACTTCGTTGCTTTTCCCTTGTGTCCTCAGATAGTCCAGCCTTCTTAGATGGGGCTTAAGGGCATGTCACCATCTTCCTCTCTACCATAGCCCCAGCAAGATAGCATACTGTCACACATTAAATACTTTAATTTCTTTAATCTACATGAATTCAGAATTTTCCATGTAGGATTTTTTTTTTTGTCTGACGCAGACATTTTGTGGCTACTCATTTTCATGACTATACTCCTATACTTTTTAAGTCTCACTTATATACAATTTCTTCTTGGAGTTCTTCCTTGAGCATGTCCTCTCTCTACCAACTTAAATCCAGTATACACATCTCTTCAACAGATTAATAAGACTATACTTGTTACCTGTGGTCAAGATGGAGGCATAGGTAAACATGGCTTGCTTCCTTGCACAACCACATCAAGATTACAATTAAATTATAGAAAATCCATTGAACCATTGCCCAGAAATGTCAGAAATTAAGTTGAATGGAAGTCTAACAACTATGGAACTAAAGAAACCACATCCATCCAAGTAGCTGATGCACAGGTGCGGAGACGCAAAGACTTGGACTGTGCTGGTCCCAAACCACATGTGGTAGATAGAAACTTGGAAGGGATGTCTTGAGAGTGAGGAATCCCAGCCCTGCACCAGGCCCCCTAGCCCAGGGTTCCAGTGCAAAGAAGATAAGCGCCAATAACTTCTGACTGTAAAAACCAGTGGACTGGAGTTGATGAAAGTAACTACTAGAATCCCAAGCAGTTCCTTTTGAAGGGGCCACACACAGACTTACTCAGACTCACTCCCTCTGAGCTCCAGCACTGGGGTGGCAGCTTGAAAGTCACAAATAGTAAATGGGGAAGAACTGAAGTGTCTGGCATCAGGGTGACAGCTGGGAGACAGCTTTCTCACAGACAGAAAAGTGGACAGAAGCCAATGTTCCTTTATGAGTCTTCCTCCCACAGAACCAGCAGGTAGGGGCCATATCTGAGATTCCTTTAAACTGGCTAACATGGTTGGTTTCACCCTGAGGTATCCCTGAGGCTCTGACCCACCCAATTTATGGTCCCTTCCAAGCTGTTAACAGTGGCTTTCCATATGAATTGCTGGTCTTCAGTTAGGCTTCACATCTTCCTAAACCCTCTCAAATAAACAACAGCCAACCTCAGTGAACCCAGCCCCTGTACGTCTGGCTAAGTGGCCCCAGGCCAAGCTCATTAGCAGCAGTCACCTTTGGATCACAGTTTGGCTTCCAACTTAGGAGCCTCCAAAGCTTAGCACAAATAACATCCATCTGCAGATTGCTTGCTAGCTCATGCTGGGTGGCCCTGGGCAGAACACAGGTGGTGGTTGATCCTGGCCTACACAACCTGGGAAATTCCAGAGCCTGCACACCCAGTGGACAGTTACAGAGCATGTGGAAGCACAACCACCCTTCCCCTGCACAACCAATCCTCCCTGGAGGGTGGAAGTTTGTGGTCACAGCTAATCTTTGCAGCTAACTGGACTGGGTAAACCATTCCCATTGATCTACCAACAACAACCAAATCTCAACTACAAGAAAAGGGTATATTCAGCCCACACAAGGAGTATATCACTCAAGTACCCACCTTGAGTGATAAGGGAGGCTGTGGCATTGGATCCCACAGGACACCTACTACTTTAGGCCACACTACGAAGAGACAGAGTCATAGAAGCTGTAACTAATACATAAAAACAAACGCAGGGAGGCTGCCAAAGTGAGGAGACAAAGAAACATGGCTCAAATTAAAGAATAGATCAAAACTCCAGAAAAACTACTAAACAAAATGGAGATGTGCAATCAATGAAATACATAATTCAAAACACTGGTAATAAGGATGTACAAGAAACTCAGTGAGTACCTCAACAGCAGGCAGATCAAGGCAGAAATGAAGGATACAGTAATGGAAATAAAGAACAATTTACAGGGAATCACTAGTAGAGTGGATGAAGCTGAGAATTAAATCATTGATATGGAACATTAAAAAAAACAAACAAACAGAAAACAACCAATCAGAGCAACAAGAAGAAAAGATAATCAAAATGAACAAAAACAAAAATGAGGATAGCATAATCAGCCCCTGAGACAAATTCAAGCATATCAATATTCTCATCATAGGGGTGCCAGAAGAAGAGGAAAAGCAAGGCACTGGAAATCTATTTGAAAAAATATGAAACAAAACTTACTAATTTGGTGAAAGAAATAGACATGTAAGTCCAGGAAGCACAGAGAGTCCCAAACAAAATGGATGCAAACAGGTGCACACCAATATACATCATAACTAAACCACTAAAGGTTAAAGATAAAGATAGAATCTTAAAAGCAACAAAAGAAAAACAGGACATAATCAACAAAAGAAAAAAGCAAACAAAATATAACCAGAGACATTGAAATTAAGAACATTGTAACAATAGCCAGAGGGGAGTGGGGAGAGGATAGTAGGGAGAGGGGTGTATAGGAGCTACTATAAAGGACACAAGGACAAAATCAAAGGGGATGGTAGAGGTGGAGGAGGGAGGTGGGACTGGCTGGGGTGGGGTGAAGGGATGGGGAGAAAGTGCAGACAATTGTAACTGAATAAAAATAAATAAATTAATTAAAAATAAAATAAAACCATTTAGAAAATACAAAAAAAAAAGAAAGAAAAGCAGGTAGTTATCTATAGGAGAGTCCTCATAACACTGTCAGCTGAATTCTCAAAAGAAACTTTGCAGGATAGAGGGGTTTTGCAAGAAATATTCAAAGTCATGAAAAGCAGGGATCTGCAGCTAAGATTGCTCCACCCAGAAAAGATATCATTTAGAAATAAATGGCAGAAAAAGAGCTTCCCACAAAGGAAAAAAAAAAACCACAAAAACTAAAGGAGTCAACATCACCAAACCATTATTATATGAAATGTTAAATGGGCTTATTTAAGAAAAAGGAAAAGATCAAAGCTAAGAAAAATAAAATGGCAATGAACACATACCTATCAACAATTGAATCTAAAAATAAAACTAAGCAAACAAGAAGAACAGAGACATAATCATGAATACAGAGAGCATTTTGATGATTGCCAGATGGGACAGGAGTTTGGGGGAACAGGTGAAGAGATGAGGGGATTAAGAAGTACAAACTGGTAGTCAGAGAATAGCCATGGGGATGTAAAATGCAGTGTAGGAAATGGAGTAACCCAGAGCTAACACGATGACCCATGGGCATGAATAAAGGTGTGGGGATTGCCTGAGGGACTGGGGTGCAATGGGTACAGGGAACAGAGGGGGAGAAATTGGGACAGTTGTAACAGCACAATCAATAAAAAGTAATTAAAAATAAATATTACGATAATTAGAAATGATTATACTTTTTGAGATGCTATTTTTTAGGGTCTGGAGAGGTTCATATTTCTTTATTTACTCAGGTTCAAAATTTTAAAATAATATTTTTCTTTATTTTTGACAATATTGCAGATATACTCAGTCCCCCCACCCTTCCCTCACTTCTCCTTCCATCTGGAGACTGCCACACTGCTGTTGCTTATGTTCATGAATTATGCACGTGTGTTCTTTATTTAATCCTTTCACTTTCTCTCATCCAGTCCCCTGTACCCCACACTCTGACAACAATCAGTCTGTACCATGCATCCAAGCCTGTGTTTCTATTTAGTTTGTCAGTTTATCTTGTTCATTAGACTCCATATATAAGTGAGATCATATGGTATTCAACTTTCTCTGACTGGCATATTTCACTTAGCATAATAATCTCCAGGTGCATCCATAATGTTGTAAATGGTAAGGCTTTCTTTCTTTTTTTTTAATGGCTGAGCTGTATTCCATTGTGTAAATTTACCTCAAGTTTTGTATCTACTCATCTACTGATGGGCACTTGGGCTGCTTCCAGATCTTGATTATTATAAATAATGCTGCTATGAACACAGGGTGAATAAATTCTTTCAAATTTGGTGTTTTGGAATTCTTAGGATATACTCGTAGACCCAGAAGTGGGATCACTAGATCAAAAGGCATTTCCATTTTTAATTTTTTGAGGAAACTCTCATTGTTTTTGATTCCCTGATCACGTTACTAAATCTTCCTTTAGACCTTGTTCAATTATATTCTAAGTGTCTACAATATCTAAAATAAATGCTCTACTAATGTTCTTTGATTGAATGAATTCTAGCTTTCCTAATATTCCCTTGTTTAATAACTTTCAAACTCATTGAGTTGTTGGTGAACTCATAATTTTTAGCTTGTGTTCATACTTATGATTTGACAGTTTTAAGAGTGAATTATATGTAACCCAAAATCTGTTCAGCAAGTTAGGTATTAAGGTTATATTTTACATGAAATACAATAGAACCCTGACATTCATGGGTTTAACATTGGCATTTTCTACAATAGCACGCTGATCTTCCAGAAGTTAATGAAACATGGTAATGTACACATTTGTTGAGGAATAAATTGGAGATGAATAAAATTTTAAGCTAATGTGAAGAAATGAGTCACCTAGCTATTGAGGCTCCTAAACCTGGAGCTTCTGCTCTCCATGTGGCTTTACTTTTCTATCATGTAATATCATTTTTCCTTTATATTAATTGTCTGAATTAAAATTCAGCTCTCTGAGTTAGAGACAATGGAAGATGAGAGAAGTATAGTTCTTAGATTAAAGGATAAAGTTTTATAAGGGAAATCATAAAATATAAATCATATTTACTCATTTCTAGTCATTTCTCAACAAGTTGAATATGAATAAAAATATGGAGAATAGCAGTATTTGCACAAATGATATTCACAAAGATATCTAGATATGTCAGATAGAAATATTGAGTGTATTTTTTGTGTTAGCACTGTTTACATTGGTTTTACCCCAGAGCAATGAATGTTATAAAGAGGGAAAAAAAAGTATATTGTATTCTGAACATTTGTGTGAGGATGTTTTTTTCTATTTTAAATCATTTTGATGAGTCGATAAACCATTGTAAAGTCACTAAATTTTGTATTAACTTAATTGAGACTTTTGTATTTAGTTTCCTAACTTGCTCTGTCTCTTCTCGAATTCTCTGCTTGAAGCACATTTTGTTAAAGTTCACTTTATCAATAATGTACTCTTCTTTCTTCACTTTGGTTGAGGAAGTTTAATCTTTTATTGCTCTCAGTTTTTAAGTTTCTTTCTTTTTTTCTGCTAAGATCTTCATAATCACACAAAAACTAGTCTCATCTTATCAAATCCACATCCTAGAGTAAAATTATGTTGACTTATGTCAGCAAGCATCTAAAGCAATTTTTCAATTCTTAAATTAGTTTGATCTGTTCTCTCTTTGGTGGTGACTTTGAACTACAATATCAGACTAGCTGCTAAAATTTCTCTATACCAACAGGTTGGCACAAAACCAACTCACCTACATTTTCATGGGAAGATTGGAATATTTCCTAAAGAGATATGGATTCTGAATTGAGGAGGAAAATGAAGAATGCCATAGGTTATTAGACTGATTTCTTTTAGAACGAAATCATTGTAAGGACAAATTATTATAAATTACCACTAAATGGGTATTATATTAGAAAACAACAATTTCTAATAAGTTTTAAGACAGCAAAATGTATTTTCCTAGTATATAATATGTTTGTGTATATATATATATTATATATATATGTATATATATATAATATAGGATGAAACTATTTTTGACTATCAGACAATTTGCATTTGTTAAATTATGCCAGATAAAATATGGGCTATACAAGGTATATACTATGAATATATTTAAAATTAAATAGTGTTCATCAGAAATTGTCTTAAGGTAAAAAAAAAAAAAAACTTGAAATATTAACACATCATTCATCTCTGTTGTGGCCAAGGTTGAAGTGCTTACACTATTTTGTAGGTATTTCTCTTTTCTAAAAAAGCAAATGGCACTCCAGTCATGTTGCTCCATTGTGCAACATTTAATGATTTTCATAATTATTGAATAAAAATCCTATCTCTACTTTTTATATCTAAGTGTTATTGTTTATATACTATACATAACTTTTATGCTTGTATTAAAAATAGGCTACATTTTTGAAATATTTTAAATTCTGTTGCTTAGTTATTGTTAATGAAAAAAAATGTTTCCAGTTATCACAACAGAATATGTGGGTTGAAATTATCGGAATAGAACTGATCATGGTGAAAACTTTTACCCAGTGTAAAAGGTAGAGTATGGAGATAATACACATATTGTTAAGTACCAAAAATTGTCAAACACCAAACATCATATGTAGACAGGAAATTCAACAGGTCTAGCAGGTAAAGAATTCCACAAGACTATTAGTAGGTCAATGAGCTCTAATCCAGTGACAGATTATTTCCTTCTAGATCTGTAATATCTTATTTGTAATGAGGTGGTTACATAGCCACAAGGATACCAGAATACACAGGCTAAACCTTTCTCAACTTTGGACACATTTCTACTGATATGAAGATCTTCACAGGCACAAACATAATATGAATATTCAAATCACTAGGAGATCTCTTTTCATGGCTCTTTCAATTTAACATCTGAATTGCCAACCATTCCCTAATTACACAAACTCTCTTGACATCAGGGTCACCACTCATTTTTCTGTAATTCTTTGTACAAGTCTGGCCTCGTTTTCAAATTCTTCTTCTCTGGTTTGTCTACTTTGGGCTTTAATTACATTGATGATTCCTATGCCATGTTCACATTTTCTTTTATTCATTAAACACATATTTATTAAGTTCCCATTATGTGCCAGACATTGGCCAAGGAACAAATATAAACAAACGTATTTAATCCTTTTCATGGACTTGACATTCTAGTGGAGGGGCAGGGAGACTGAGAAACACCAAATAAATAAATAAATTCATAGTAAGTCGGCATAGTGGGTTAATGTGTCTTCCCTTAAAAGATATGTTCAACCCCTAATCTCTGGTCCGCCCCCCCCCGTTACCTGTGAATGTGATGTTATTTGGAAACATAGTCTTTTCAGATTTAATTAACTTAAGAACCTTGAGTTTGCTGTGGACTTGGGAGCCAAGGAGCAGGGTGAAAGTACATCCAATGACAGCTGTCTTTATAAGGAGAAGAAAAGACACAGAAACAGAGAATGAAGAAAGCCATGTGAACGCAGAGGCAGAGCTTGGAGTTTTAAAGCCCTAAAACAAAACAAAACAACCAAGGTTGCCAGCAGCTACCAGAACCTGGGAGAGAGGCAAGGAACAGAGTCTCCCTCAGAGATTCTTGAGGGGAAAATAACATTCTGCCAACACCTTGAATTTGGATATCTGACCCCCAGAACTGTGAAAGAATAATTTTCTTTTGTTTCTAGCTGCAAAGTTTGTGGGAATTTGTTATAGCATCCCTAGGAACCAATAGAATCAAGATGATGAAAAATGCTATTGAAGAAAATAAAGAAGAAATGGATTATGGATTAAATTTGTAATTTATTACAAATTTACAATATGTTAGAAAGTATATGAAGTTTAGACAAAGACCTGAAAGAGGTCACAATTGAATAATGTAGAAACCTAGAGGAAGTCATTTTCAAATGCAAAAAACAAACAAAACAAAACAAAACACCAAGGAACCAGAATATGTCCATGCATTAAAGGAACAGCAAGGATGACAGTGTGGGAGAGACAGTAAGAACAAAGGCAGACAGAGGAAAATAACATCAGTAACATAACCTGATGCATCTTTTAAGTAATGTCATACATGATGAGATGTCAGTTGTTGGAGAGTTATTATCCAGGTGCTGTGTGGACAAGTACTTTAGTTTGAAAAGTACATAATATTAGGAAAATTAGTTAAAACACTATTACAATAATCTAAGTGAGAATAATGGTGCTTTGGGGAAGAATGATGGGACCAGGATAGTAGCGGTAAAGGTGGTGGAGGGTCAATTTTGAGATCCAACAGGACCAACAGGATTTCCTAACAGATTGGCTATGGACTGTAAGAGAAAGAAAATGGTCATGAATAAGATCATGTTCACAGCAAAATTAGCTGAAAGACTAGAGTTATTATTTAATGAAGGGAAAGGATATCAGGAGTAGTTTATTTTGGGGAAGTTGGTAATTTAGTGTTAAACAAGTTACTAGTATGAAGTGCAACTCTTCATTCCCTTACTCAGTAGGCTGTGTTCCTCCACCATCACTTCAATTACCACCTGTCCGTGTCCAGATCTGGACCCTCTCTGTGAGCTGATGTTCTGAAATAAAATCATATGTTCCAAAAAAGTCAATTTCCTTCTCTATCATTCAAACATGTTACTCATTTCTATTTCTTCCCTTGATTAATAAAATTTCCACTTATCCAGTTATTCAGTTTATAAATTGTGACACTATCCTTGGCTCTCTATCTTTCTCCTTACAATTATTCAAAATATAATCATGTCAGCACCCTAAATTTATCTCACATGTGTCTCCTTTCTAAGATACATCATCTCTAAAATACATCATCTTCACAATCTTTCTTTTTGACAATTACCAGAATTTCCTATCAAGTTATTTTTCTGTTGCTTTTTTCCTTTCCATTTCAGCCTCTGTAATGATGACAGATTTTCCAGGCTACTTTCCATTTTAAAAATTTGTTAGGAAATTTCATATGACTAACAGCCTCTTTAACTTCTTCCTAAAACGTCTAATCACTCATAAAAAGCAAAATACATGTCGGAAATCAACCTATTAACAAAATCTTCATGAAATTTATGTAAAATGCACAAAAATGATGGAACTTAATAGAAAAATACAATTGAGGGCTCATGCATGTTTATTCTTAATGAAATAAAGATTACAAAAAAAGAAGGAAAAAAACTCAAACAAAACGGGAGAGATAGATGAAAATCAAACATTTAGTAGGATGCTTCCTGAATACTATCTTATGTGGTATTATTTTTTCTGGTGACTACATAATTTTTCCTCTACCAGTAATCCACACACTGCCTCTTTAAACTTGTTCAAACTTTAACTTTTGGGAAAAGGAGTCATTAAGTGATGACTGGGTCAGAGATTATAAGTAGTAATATACTGCAACTTGAAAAAATGTTTATTGGTTTGAGAACCAAGATGGTGGTGTAGGTAGACACACTGCGCCTCCTCGCACAACCAGAACTGACAGAAAATCGAACGGCAAGGAAGTCCGACACCAAGGAGATAAAAAAAAAAAATAAACATTCATCCAGACAGGTAGGAGGGGCGGAGACAGGAAGCCAGGCGGAGAGGACTCGTGTTGCCGTGGGGGGACTGAGACTGGCAGAGTGTGGGACAAACGGGGCAGGCAGTCCGACCACTAGCGGACCCTGCGGCCCCACATTTACGCAGATAAACTGAGAGGGCTGGACTCAGAGTGATGGAGAACGGGGCAGGCAGAGCGGGGGGTGGGGGGGTAGCACCCCGGGGCCTCACATTCACGCATAGATAAACCGGGACAAACAGCGGGGATCAAAGCAGACCGAGCAACCCAGGGCTCCTGTGCAGGGGAAATAAAGCCTCAAACATCTGATTGAAAACACCCGTGGGGGTTGGGGCAGCAGCTGGAGAGATTTCCAGCCTCACAGGAGAGGTTGTTGGAGAGACCCACAGGGGCCTAGAGTGTGCACAAGCCCACACACTCGGGAACCAGCACCAGAGGGGCCCAGTTTGATTGTGGGTAGTGGAGGGAGTGACTGGAATCCAGTGGAGAGTGGAGCAGGCACCATTACTCCCTCTCGGCCCCTCCCCCACGTACAGTGACACAGAGCAGCAACCAGCATTACCCCGCCCTGGGAACACCTAAGGCTCCACCCCTTAAAGTAACAGATGCACCAAGACAAAAAAAAAAAAAAAAAAAAGGCCCAAATGACAGAACACTTCAAAGCTCCAGAAAAAATACAACTAAGCGAGGAAGAGATAGCCAACCTATCAGATACACATTTCAAAACACTGGTTATCAAGATGCTCACAGAATTGGTTGAATCTGTTCGAAAACCAGATGAAAAAATGAAGCCTATGCTAAGAGAAACAAAGGAAAATGTACAGGGAACTAATAGTGAGGCGAAAGAAACTGGGACTCAAATCAACGGTGTGGACTAGAAGGAAGAAAGAAACATCCAGCCAGAAAAGAATGAAGAAACAAGAATTCGGAAAAATGAGGAGAGGCTTAGGAACCTCCAGGACATCTTGAAATGTTCCAACATCCGAATTATAGGGGTGCCAGAAGGAGAAGAGGAAGAACTAAAAATTGAAAACCTATTGGAACAAATAATGAAGGAGAACTTCCCTCATCTGGCAAAGGAAATAGACTTCCAGGAAGTCCAGGAAGCTCAGAGAGTCCCAAAGAAGCTGGACCCAAGGAGGAACACACCAAGGCACATCATAATTACATTACCCAAGATGAAAAAGAAGGAGAGAATCTTAGAAGCAGCAAGAGAAAAGAACACAGTTACCTACAAAGGACTTCCCATAAGACTGTCAGCTGATTTCTCCAAAGAGACATTATAGGCAAGAAGGTGCTGGCAAGAAGTATTCCAAGTCATGAAAGGCAAGGATCTACCTCCAAGATTACTATATCCAGCAAAGCTGTCATTTAGAATGGAAGGGCAGATAAAGTGCTTCTTGGATAAGATAAAGTTAAAGGAGTTCATCGTCACCAAGCCCTTATTATATGAAATGTTAAAGGGACTTACCTAAGAAAAAGAAGATAAAAAATAGGAACAGTAAAAATGACAGCAAACACAGTTATTAACGACCACACCTAAAACAAAAACAAAAGCAAACTAAGCAAACAACTAGAACAGGAACGGAACCATAGAGATGGAGATCACATGGAGGGTTATCAACAGGAGAGTGGGAGGGGGAGTGGGGGGAAGGTACAGAGAATAAGTAGCATAAATGGTAGGTGGAAAATAGACAGGGGGAGGGTTTAAGAATAGTGTAGGAAATGTAGAAGCCAAAGAACTTATAAGTATGACCCATGGACATGAACTATAGGGGGGGAATGTGGGATGGAGGGGGTGGGCAGGATGGAGTGGAGTGAGGGGGGCGGGAAATGGGACAACTGTAATAGCATAATCAATAAATAAATTAAAAAAAAAGAAAAAATGTTTATTAACTACAGATAAAGTTCAATACAGGTTAAGTGGTGAATATAAAAGAAATAAGATGGATTCCCTTAGAAATGCAGATTTTATATCAGAATATCAAAAGTTCAACTATGAAATTAAGAGGATATTACTATCACACATGGATTCATCACTTCTACATCAGATGGGAATTGCCTGCATTGGAAACTGGGTTAGGAAAGATGCGCATGGCAAGTTACTGATTTGAGAAAAGCTTTCATCAAGTGGTCAAAAATACAATGAGGACAAAGAACATTCATAAATCTTCCCTCATATTTGAAAATGAGCAAATAGTAAAACAGTCAAAGTGGAGGATGTCAGTGAAAATGGCAGAGTAAGAAAATGCAAACATACAACCAACCCTCCATAAAAGCAATAAAAAATGGCAAAAACTACCAGGAACTCTGGAAACTAAATTAAAGCGTGCACCAATTTAGGAAGTGCTTGTTCAAGAAAAATGACAAAGTATCTGTAAGTATTCAAACATGTGGCATTTTAACTTACACTACTCCCTTCTCCCACTTTCCAGCTCAGCAGTATCATTCAAAATAATGGAAAACGTTTCTGATACCAGTACTGGAGAGAGCAGAATCGGTCTTATTCCCAAATAATTTTCCTTACTTAATCTTGTGGTGACTCCCAGGAAAAGCCACTCGAAATGCTTGTCCTTCCTGATTCAAATTCCCCCTGCACCAAAGGTATCATCTGGGAGGTATTTGTCAAACACACTTGCAAGTAGATATTTTAGTTACTGAGGCAATGGCTAGAAATTTGTTCAAACAATAGACTAACAATAAAAGCTTGGGGATAAAGGCTGGCAAATGAGATAATTTGGGGGAGTAAGGGCTTTAAAAATCTCTGACGTAATCATAGGGCCACATGCATACCCAGGGCTGTGTGCATGCTCAGGAAAGGCATGAGAAGATGCTAAACTCTCGATTCTGATCCTGAGACCCTCTGCAAATGGGGATTAAAGATTCAGGCAGAGTTACAAGCTGCTTGCCAGAGTGTTGAGAGTGTGCACCCAACATAGGCACAGAACTCTCTGCAAAGACTGGAATATATTTTGGTTCCAGACATGTAAAAATATCTGTGTCCAATCATTAGCTGACCACTAAGCTATCAGAACAGGAACTTCAGTGGCTACACATGACAAAAAATATAGACTTTATAAAATTAGTTTAGAAAAGGCATTAAGTAAAGACAGAACAACAACAAAAAGCAACAACAAATCCTGAGAAAGAATATTTTTTCCAAAGCGGCCATATTATAATATTCAAACTGTTGAATTCTCAATAAAAATTAGGAGGCATGCAAAGAAATAAAACAAGAATGTTACTTGTTTTTTACATTTAATTTAGCCACATAAAAGAAAACCTGCTTATAGTATGATTTGCCTCAAATTCATTCCAAGTTGTATATTTCTCCACTAATTTTTCTACCCCATTTTACCTCCTCCAAAAGAATGTATGGTCCACACACAGTGAAGAAAAGTGATCAGTAGACACTGTCCCACTTGTTGGACTTATTAGACAAGACTTTCGGGAATGTGTTTGAAGTCTGTTCAGAGAACTACAGAAAGCCATGTTGAAAAAAGAGAGACTCTGGGTGTGTGTCTGTGTGTATATGTATATATTTACATGTGTGTGTATATATAGTGAGTATGCAAAACACGGAGTTTATTCTTGTATTATTATGTTAATTATTGCGTTATTTTCCATATGAACAACTGTAAACCTACTCTCGCCCCACCCTGTGTATATATATGTAGGTAAACCTCGAAATTGTGCACTTTATATGTGCACATATACAGACACACACAAATACCAATCCACAAGGTAATTCACATTTAATATCTAATTTAACTCTTAATCGTAATTTTAAACCAAGATAATAGATTCTAATCCATTTTTCTATGTACGTGGGGAAATGTCACCAAATACACAAGGTTGTAAGAGAGCTCATAATAAATGTCAGGTTTTTAGATTCCCCAAATAATGTGCTTTCAATAATATCACACTTCTTGTGTCCTGATTGCTGCAGTGTAAGCTTTTATTCTCTCATTTGTTTTACCTTGTGCTCCTTTGACAATATCATAATACAGACAAATTTCAACGCTGACAACCTAGATTATCTGGTTCAGTTTTCTTGTACCTTCTATGATTTTACCGGGACCACTCAAGTAACCTAACTGGATCCCCAAAGCAGAATTTTCTTCTTGTTTTGTATTATAATTGTAGCAATTTAAATCTCAATAGCTTTTTAGTGACAACATACACTAATTAGCTAACATATAGCTTATATTTCTCAAAAAAGTTTTGCAAATATACAGATTATATTTTATAAACATAAATATCAATCTAAACTATATTTATGTTGCATAAATGATATTATTATGTTGTTATGTCACAACTATAATACTCAGTGGAAAATGCAACCCATCAGGATAGAACTCCAAGATCATTTTAAAAGAAAAATAAAAGAAAAAAATATTTAAGGTTATTAATTTTAGGATTTCACTTGACGTAGTTTGGAAAATAAGCTTTATAAATATTTTCTATATTTCAAAGTTATTGTCCATTTTTTTTATTTGCCAATAATAATACCCAGGAGCAACACAGTAAGATCACCTCAATTTTATTAAGAATTATAATTGCCATTCAAGATTTAATACTTTGAAACAAAAATTCTAAAAATTAGGCTTTGGTATTTCAACAGGAAAACTTTTATTTTTTGTTACATTTCTTCATTTTAATTAAACATATCTTAAAGGAAGGGCAGACATTCACTCTGAAGGAATTCTTTTTCTCCATGTGGCATATTACAATTTTTCATTTCTGGTGAACTAAAAACTGTTAAATTGTTACTGTTGTATAGTTATCTAAATTGAGATCAAATCTTTCTTGTAGGTATTCAAGATGAGAAATCAGTAAAAATGTCCTGTTTTACCTTTTTTATGTTTCGCATATATATGTCCTCCCCCCCAATTTTATTGTTTAACTTACTGCAGGTGTTCCTATCCCCCCCTTTCCGACCTTTGCCTACCTCCTCCCTGCTCTTGCCCCATCCCTTCCCTCTGGACATCACCGCACTGTTGTCTGTGTCTGTGGGTTATACGTTCCTGTTCTCTGGCTAATCCCTTTACCTTCTTTCATCCAGTCCCCTCGCCTTCCATCACTCTGACAGCTGCAAGTCTGTCCCATGTAGCTATGCCCTAGCTTCCATGTAGCTATGCCCCTGCTTCAGTTTATTTTGTTCATTAGACTGTACATATAAATTAGATCATATGGTATTTGTCTTTTTCTGACTGGTTTAATTCACTTAGCATAATAATTTCCAGGTTCATGGATCCTTTCACAAAAAGTAAGAATTCCTTCTTTTTTATAGGTGCATAGTTTTTTTGAATCATAAAAGTATATAAGATGATACACCAATACTGTTTCACTGATACTTTTACTTGCTTTCTCTCCATAAATTTGCACAATAATTGTAGACTAAACATAAAGTAAAAGCAGAATTTAAACAACATAACCTCAAGGGAAAGTTTTGAGGAAAATTTGAATGGATATATTTAACTACACTGGATGGCTTATATTGTTAATTGTAAAAATGATATATATTAGCTTATATTAGCTATTACCTTTCCATTGATGTAAAAATATTTTCATGATATTCATAGTAATTAAAAACTTTATGTTAACCGAGGTCCAAATCTCTGAAGTTATTTTCCTTCATGATTTACTTATTACTTTAAGATATTATAGAAACTACACAAAAACTAAACACTAGGTAGCTGTTTTATCAATTCATAAATATTTCCTTTATAATAATCAATAATACATATTTCAAACAGTGAATGTAATTATTTTGTTACAAGGACTTCTTTGTATATCAATGAGAGAATAATTTTAGACAATAATAAGGCAAAGTTTTATTTCTTTGTTGATCGAAATTTTAAAATCTCTGGGTTAAAAACTGAACATGCCATGTTTAAGGGTATGCATTTGCAACTAGTGGCTAAATAAGACCTGGAGATCTAATATCAATACATAGTACATTGATTACAGATAATAAAACTATATTATAAATATTAGATTTGCTAAGAGACTAGATATTAATTTTTCCCAATAGAAGAAATCCAGAGAAGAAATGAAAATTACGTGAATTCCTGACAGAGGTATTAGCTAACACTACAATGGCAATCGCATTGCACTCAGATTGTATGAAATCCTTATGTTGTACACCTTAAACTTAGACCACGGTATATGTCAATTATATCTCATTTCACAAAACATGAACGCACGAGACACAAAATAGTGGAAGAGCATGGGGAACCGTTCCAAGCATGGGAAACGTGGCTCAGCCCCACTCGGAAAAGCCAGTGGGGAGCAAGTTTCAGGGGGCAGGACTCACGCCCATGGATAGGTTCTCCCATGGGGAATCAGGTCCTCATTGTACCTAAACTGCTTTGAGATTTGCTTTTTGCTAAAACTCCCTCACCCTGAATTGAGGCAGCAAAGGTTTACAGCATATTTTTAAAGTAACTTCCTAAAATCTATGCTAAGCCTTCCAAGGATGAGTATAACCAGTTTAACCACTTTTCCCTTTACATTTGCAAATATCCTTCCTCTTTTAAGTAATTAGCAACATCCTCTCCTTTGTTTTCTGTACCTAAAGCGAACCTGTGCATAGTAAATGAGGATCATCCTCAATGTAATGTGCCCAGAAAAGCAAGAAAAACCTGTCAAGACAAGGGTTGGGGTGCTCTCCTCTTGAGAGAGTGGCCGCACCATCCCTTTTCCTCCACAGGACTCGGTAGTCCCCTTGTATTTGTCTATTGCCGCCACAACACAGGATCCTGCTGGCCGGGATCTGCATCAGAAGAGAATTATGGGAAAAAAGTCCTCTAACTTTAACCAGAAACTACCACTTTAGACAACACCCATCTTGTAGTTTATACTAAAGAGGCAATGATACCATCCCATCAAGGTCAATATCAACTGTTATCACTGAGCCTAGGTCTCTTCTATATCTCAAGTCTGTTGTCTGTACCTAGGCTTAATGTTTGGTAAATTCCAATGCATCTCTTTAACGATCCAGTTTATACATTCTGAGACGATGTGCTTATTTTCCACCAAGTTCTCTATCTTCACATTTCCGACTAGAAGTGTTTTGGGGACACAACTTAGTCTCAATTAGTAGCTTTCTTTGTTTCTCCTTTACCTTCTGGTAGATGAAATTAGAACACAGTAAATTAAAGAAGTTAATTTCCTAAATTTATCCTTTTCCTGCAAACTTATTTCTGTTTCTTAGTTACAGTGGGTAAGAGAGATTGACAGCTAAATACAAATACAATAATGAAATATTCCAAGACAATATCCAATTTAAAAAAGCATAATAAATTAACAAAACCAAAAATATAATGCAAACCTGGCTGTTTCTCTTGCAGCATTATGATCTTAGGGGCAAGTAATTTGTATACTCAGGTTTCTCATCTTCAAACATATAGAGAAGGGTAATTTATATATTCCTTGAAGTTTTGCTGTGAGGATTAATAAGTCAATAGTATGCACAATATCACAGATAAAACAAATCATTATTTAGTTGTTATTTTAATAATGATTATATTTTTTCTAACGAGACTTATTTATTTTAAAAATGTACAAATGCTTGATGAGTATAAGCATATGGGAAAATATAGGGTTTTCATATACTTTTACATCTGAGCATTGGTTAATTCTATAAAGGAATTCCTATCTTGAATTTTCCTCATGGTTGTGTGGTTCAACATCTGCTGAGTAGGGAGGAAATCTTTTATGGCTACATTAACATCATATGGCCAATAAGGATTATTTTGTTCACTCTGGAGTCACAATTTATTACATCAGCTTTTTATTAGTTTGAAGAAGTCAATACTAGCATTCCCTATGCACTAATATGGTCAGGCTTATTTTTGGGAAACAGCTATGAAGTTTTCAGTGAATAATATTCTATAAACACAATTTGATGATGTTTTAATAGCAAATGCTTGGCAATAATTATGCTCTCCAATGTGCTGAGTAGAAAAGCTCTGTAATGTGTTGTGCTCTTGGGGTCTTAACTCTGCAAGATAACTCTTCCTAAATATCTGGCAGCAAGTCACCACCAGGAAGTTAACTTTATGCTTTCTATTTGTCTATGCATGTGTATTTCAAACACTGAAGCATCTTGTCTCATTTCTAATGATACAGTGGTGATACCACTTAATTACATGCTTTTCAAAAACTCATATGGCAGGACCAGTCATAAACACAGCAGCACTGGTAGATCATTTTCTGCAACATTCTTTATATATGTTGCATTTAAGTTTCTAAAATGCAAAAATCCAATAAAGTATTAATGTAAAATCTTAAAACTTAGTCACTAAAGTAACAAAACTAATTACTTATGATAGCTGACACTGGATAGTAATTTTAGACTCTAAAAGAAGTTCTAACCTCTGAAACTTGCATCTATATGTATACGCATATTTAAGGTGATATATTAATATACGTGTATATGTACATAAAGATTAAAATAACATTTTAAAGTTAAATTCCTGTGATCACTTTACCATGCATTAACCAATTAATTCCTCATAAAAATTATTTGCCAGCTATTAAAAAGTAATCTATCCAAAAATAAAAGGAAAGCAAATTTATTGTTCTTTAATAAAAGCAAATGTATTGTCTTTTGATTAAAATAAATTGTATTACTTCAGGTAACAAAATAATGTTCCTGAATCTAATACGTTTTAAAAAAATCATAATCAATTACTTAAATTTCTAAAACCTTTTTCTCTGCTCCCTTCAACACTTACCTTTATGCTATATCTCATTTCTATACTTCCTAGCACATTGCCTGTAAAAACATTTTATTTTTTGTATTTAATTGTTTTAAAACATAACTCTTAAAAGTAATAATAGTAATGTATTGAGTGAATCACTGCATATAAATATGTGAAATGAATGACAGCAATATCACAAAGTTTGAGAGGAAATAATTGAGATTACTCTATTATCAAGTACTTTCAGTACACATAAAATAGTACTGTGCTATAGGAAGGTAGATTTATGTTAGTTGAAATGTATATTGCATATCTAAGCAAGAACAAAAAATAATATGGCAATTGGTACTCTAAGAAAGGTTATGAAATGAAATTATATAAAATGCTCAATTAAACCAGGAAAAGGTAAAAAGAGGGGGAATAAAAACAAACACAAGAAGAACCAGATAGAAACATGGTGGATATTAATGCCTCTATATCAATAATCATTTTAAAGATCAATTGCTTAAAGTCATCAATTAAAAGACAGAGACAGTAAGAGTGCATTAAAAACTTTAAAAAGACCTAACTATACAACATCTCTAAGAATCTCATTGCAAATATAAAAACTTAGAATTACATAAATTCAAGTAAAAGGCTGGAAAAAATGTTTTGTACACTAATCAAAAGACAGTGCATTAGCTATAGTCATTTCAAACAAAGAGCATTTCCAAAAGAGTAAAATTATTAGAGATAAAGATAGGCATTACATAATGACAAAAGGGCCATTCTCCAACAGGACATAATGCTAAATCTGTGTGCACCTAAGAACAGAGCATCAAAATAAATGAAATGAAAATTGACAGAACTGAAAAAGAAATAAACAACCTACTACTGTGCTTGGGACTTAAACACACCTCTTTCAGTAATTTCTATATCAAGCAGGCAGAAAATCAGTAAGGATATAGTGGACTGAACAAGAATATAAATCAAACTGATCTAATTGAAATATATGGAATACTTCTTCTAATAATAGCAGAACATATATATTCTTCTCAAGCTGATATGTACAATCACCAGATGGACCACAATCAGTTTCATAAATTGTAACCTTAACAAATTTAAAGGGTACAAACAATACAAATTATATTCTCAAACCACAGTGAAATTAAACTAAAAATTATTTTTAAATAGCTGAAATATCCATTAATATTTTGAGATCAAACAACATACTTCTTTACAACAAAGATCAAAAGAGAAGCCTCAAGAAAAATTAAAAAATAGTTTTAACTAAATTAAAGTTAACATACTACCTGATACAATTTATTGGATATACCAAAAATGTATATTGGATATATCTAATTAAAATTTACAGCATTACTTTTATATATTAGGATCAAAGAAATATAAAAATCAATAACCTGTGCTTCCATGTTAGGGAACTAGAGAAAGAAGGGTAATTTAAGCATAAAGATAACACAAGAAAAAAAATACAATTGGAGAATAAATTATGACAATTTGAAATATGAAAACAATAGAGAAAAATCAATGAACCCCAAATCTGGGTTTTGAAAATCTGATAAACTTCTAGTCATGTCAAACAAAAAAATAGAGATGCAAATTTCTAATATTAAAAATAAAATAAGGGTTACCACCACTGAAACCATGGACATTTATAAGGTAATAAAGGAATATCATGAAAAAATTCTATGGCCACACATTTGATAACTTAGATGAAATGAGCTAATTTCCTGAGAAACACACTACCAAAACTTGCACAAAATATATATATATATATATACTATGAAATGGCATATATTAAAGAAATTGAGTTAGTGATTAATAATCCCCTGTGAGAGAGCTTCAGGCCCAGTTGATATCACAAGTGAATTTGGCTAAACACATAAGAAACAAATAAGAAAAAAAGACATAAAGGGAGATACTGACTGATACACAGTCATAGGTGGGGATTTTAGCACCTCATTGACTTCAATGGATAGATCTTCCAAGCAGAAAATCAACAAGGAGAGAGCAGCCTTAAACAACACAATAGATCAAATGGATTTAATTGATATATTCACAGCATTTCATCCCAAAGCAGCAGAATATACATACTTTTCAAGTGCACATGGAAAGTTGTCTAGGTTAGACCACATGTTAGAATACAAAACAAGTCTTAATAAATTTAAGAAGATTGAAATCCTATCAAGCATGTTCTCTGACCACAAAGCTATGAAACTAGAAATCAATCACAAGAAGAACACTGTAAAACACACAAAGTCATGGAAGCTAAATAACATGTTATTAATCAATGAATGGGTTAACAATGAGATCAAGGAAGAAATCGAAAAATATCTTGAAACAAATGAACATGAGGACACAACAATCCCAAATCTGTGGGACTGGGTAAGCAAACCTAAGAGGGAAATTTATAACATTGCAGGCCTATGCCCCTGCTCAAAAAACAGGAAAAGGATCAAATAAGCTACCTAACTTCACACTTAAAGTAAATTGAAAAAGAACAACAAACAAAGCTCAAATTGTATAGGAGGAAGATAATAATAAAGATTAGAGCAGAAGTAAATGAAAGAGTAAAAAAATACAGTATAGAAGATCAATGAACACTAGAGCTTGTTCTTTGAAAACAAACAAGGTTGACAAACCTTTAACCAGATTTATCAAAAAAGAGAGAGAGAGAGAGAGAGAAACACAGAGAGAGAGAAAGGACATAAATAAATACAGTCAGGAATGAAAGAGGAGAAATAACAACTGACACGAAAGAAATACAAAGGATTGTAAGAAAATATTGTGAACAATTATATGTCAAGAAACTGGACAACCTGGATGAAATAGATAAACTCCTAGAAACATACAATCTTCCAAAATTAGTCAGGAAGAATCAGATAATCTGAATAGACAGTTAAACTTAATGGAATTGAAGCAGTAATCAAAACATTCCCAACAGATAAAAGCCCTGGACCAGATGGCTTCACAGTGAATTTTACCAAAGATTCCAAGAAAAACTAACACATCTTATTCTCAAACTATTTCATAAAACTCAAGAGGAGGGAAGGCTCCCAAACTCATTTGATGAGGCCAGCATTATCCTAACTCCAAAACCAGATAAAGACACTACAAAGGAAGAAAATTATAGGCCAATGTCCTTGAAGAACATAGATGCTAAAATCCTCAGCAAAATATTAGGAAACCAAGTATAGCAATGAATCAAAAAAATTATACAGCATGATCCAATGGAATTTATTCCGGGAATGCAAGGTTGGCACAACATTCACAGATCAACAAATGTGACTTACCACATAAACAAAATGAAGGATAAAAACCACACGATCATATCAGTAGATGCAAAGTTTTTGATAAAATCCAGCATTCATTTATGATCAAAGCTCTCAGAAAAGGGGAATAGAAGGAACATACTTAAACATAATACAGGCTATAAATGGCAAACAGACTGCCAGCATTACTCTTAATTGGCAAAAATACAAGCATCCCCCTTAAAATGGGAACCAAGACAGGGGGGTCTGCTTTCACCTCTCTTGTTCAACATAGTACTGGAAATCCTAGCCACAGCAATCAGACAAGAAGAAGAATAAAAGACATCGGAATTGGAAAGGAAGGAGTAAAACTGTCTTTATTGGCAGATAACATTATACTATATAGAGAGAAACCAAGACTCCACTAGGAAACTACTCCACCAGGAATCTATTCCATCTGATAAATGAATTCATCAAAGTAGCAAGATACAAAATTAATATACAGATATCACTTGCATTTTTATGTAGCAATAATGAACTAACAGAAAGAGGAATTAAGAAAACAATGTCATTCATAATTGCTTCAAAAAGAATGAAATACCTAGGAGTAAACCTAACCCAGGATGTAAAAGACCTGTACTCAGAAAATTATAAGACACTGAAGAAAGAAGTTGAAGATACAAGTAAATCTTCGACAAAGGAGCCAAAAAAATTAAATGAAAAAAAATAATTGAACAAATGGTGCTAGAGTAGTTGGTCATCCATATGTATTCATATGTAAAAAATACAGACTCAGACCTTACATCTTTCACAAAAAATTTTACTCAGATATTTGACAGACATAAGTTTAAAACACGAAACTTTAAAACTTCTAATAGAAAATATAGCAGTGAAGTCCAATCATTTGATATTGCTGTGCCACATTGGAAGAAGGTGTTACCTTGGGCCACACACTAAATACATTGCAACATGTAATCACACACACATAAAAAATCTCATAATGTTTTAAGTAAATTTACAATTTTGTGTGGGGCCACATTCACAGCCATCCTGGGAAGATTTATGGCATAGGGGAAAATTTATATATCTTTGGATTTAGTGATGAGTTTTTAAATATAATGCCAAAAAGTGATGTGTGAATAAAAATATGGATAAGTTGAACATTATTAAATTTATAAAAAATTTGCTTTGTTGTAGATACTTTTGAGATAATTAAACTCAATCCACATCCACAGACTTGAAGAAAATACTTGCAAAGCACATAATGCACTGGTTTCCAAAATATACATAGGTTTTTAAATCCATCAATAAGAAAAAAACAACCTAACTTAAAAACTGGCAAAAAATATGTACAGGCAATTCACCAAAGAAAATATAGAAAAAATAAGCATATAAAATATGCTCAACATCCTATTTCAATTGGAAATGCAAATTAAAACAATAATTTGGTACCACACACACACACACCTGTTAAAATAGCTAGCATTAAAAAAAAAGAAAAACCCAAAAAACAAATTAAAAAAAACTTACAGTACTAACTGCTGGTGAAGTCAAAACAACAGGAAATCTCATTATTGTTGATGGGAATGCAAATTGGTATAGTCATTTTGGAAGACATTTGGGTTGTTTCTTACAAAGCTAAACATCCTCTTACCATTTGATCCGGTAATCACACTCCCAGGTTTTATCCAACTAATTTCAAAATTTATGTTTACAGAAATATCTGCATGTGAATGCTTACAGCAGCTTTATTCATAATTGCCCATACTGGGAGCAATCAAGAAGTCCTTTGACTGATGATCTATGGGCAAAAAACTGTGGTACATCTAAACAATGGAATATTATTCAGTGATAAAAAAAAATGAACTATCAATCCACAAGAAGACATAGTTGAATCTTAAATGTGTATTTCTGTTTGAAAGCTGCTGGTATATAAAAGCTACATATAGCAAGATTCTAATTATATGATATTCTTAAAGAAACAAAACTATCCATATAGTTTAAAAAATAGTAGTTTTCAGGGGCTGAAGGAGGATGTGCGGAGGGTTAAATAGTGAAATATGGGATTGTGGGAACAATGAAACTATTTTATGTGACACTAATGGTAGCTAGATGCCATGTATAAAACTTCATGGCACACAGGTAATCTTAATGAAAATAAAAATATAATTTAAAAATCGGGAGATTTGAGGATAAATTGCACAATGTGACAAAACCTAAGTGCAACAAAAATATATAATACGAAGTCATTGAAAGGTGGAAAAAAAAAAGGACTATGACCTAGGTAACTGTGCAAATGAGTGGGGCACTTATTGCCATTTTGATTTGGACTATCTTTTCTATATCAACATCCAAATGTTGGTAGAGAAAAACAGCCTTGGAAAACAGAGGCACTGTCTTTTTATGAGTCAAAGGGCAGGTATGTGCACTACACCACATAATAAATGTAGTTTCTCCCTCTGGAACAAAGATGAAAACTGCTTACCAACTAACAAGATCCAGATCCCTTATACTCGATGTTCTTCTCCTGTAAAATGATCCCCAGTTGAGCAGACTAGCTCCCTTCACATTAATACCCTGTGGGAATTAGGCTTTGGCTACTGTTAGTGCTGTGAATAATGAATTATCCTTTTCTTCTAATCCAAGTCTGTTATATATTCTGCCAGCATCCATGAAACTGAGGCTGACTAACCAGTTAATTTGGAAGCAGTGTAAAACATAAGAGAGAAAGAGTGAGAGAGAGAGGGAGAGAGGGAGAAAATGTGGTTATCAGATTAGCTAATGAATTTATTTCAGTAAATTGGAAAGTTGGAAAAATTTTGGTGCAAAGAACTGGAGCACAAATTATAGGTTGCACCCAATAGTCTCTGCGAACAAGAGAGGAACAATATATTCCTCAATTTTCATCTAGTATTACTAAACATTACCATAGTTGATCAATAAATAACCATTGGTTGCTTTATATTTATAAGGTATATTTATATCTACAAGGTATATTACTTTTTTACTGTTTCCATAAAAACATTCACCACAAACTTAGCTGTTTAAAACAACACAAATGTATTATCTCACAGTTCTGTAGATCAGAAGTTTTTCAGGTTCAGCTCATTTCAATGTACTCGGGCCCACAAGGACAAAACCCACAGGCCAGCTACTCTGAACTGTTTTGTGGAGGCTCTGTGGCTAGGATTGCTCACAGCTTTTAGTGGCTGCCTACCTTCCCAAATTTGGGCCTCTTTTTTCCCTCTTCAAAGCTAGCAACATGCAGTTCAGTATTAATGACTTGAATCTCTGACTTACTTCTTCTGGTTCATTTTTCCTGCTGCTTCTTACACCACATCTCTCTGGCTGACTGTACTGCCTCCCCCTTCTGTTTTTAAGAACCCATGTGATAAAACTGGGCCCACCTCAATCATCCAAGACAATCCTCCCATTTTAAGGTCAGATCATTAGCCTTCTTCATTGCATCTAAAAATTCATTTTTCCATGTAACAAAACATGTTTGCAGATGTAAGTAACCTAACGAGAGCTAAAATTCTGCCTACCACACTAGGGCACTAAGTACAGGCCTAGTCAATAGACTGAGGATGTTTTATGGGGATTTTGGAAAAGAGTCATAGGAGACTCATGAAAAGTTTAGTTTGCATAAAGTCAATTTTTTTTTCTGGCAAGAAAAGTTGTTAAATGTTAGTATGGATTATTAAAGGATTATGTAATTTTTTCTGGGAACTTTGAAGGTAGGATAAGATTCATATCTTTCAGGATGGATTTCAAGGTGGTTTCCCCAAAGAATGGAAATAGCTTTAATTCCCTGTCAAACTTATTTACTAGTTAGCTTTTATAGTTCAATCACACTATGTTAATCAATAAAAAACCAAAGAATTTTTAAGCAGACTATAAATTCACTGCTCTCTTAATACTCATATATTTCCGAGAGGTAACTCAGAAGAAATACAGTTTTATAGCAGATAAAATTGTCTAAAACAGTATTTTTATACCTATTTTAATCTTTAACTCCCATAATTGGAAGAACATTCAAAACTGAGTATTAAAATATAAAATAAAATTCTAGAAAGTAGAGATTAACTTTTCTATCTCTTAGCCTTCAAATACTTTGGAATAGGAAAAGTAAATTTAAGTTAATTTTCTACACAAGTGTCAAAACTCATTTGACTTAGAACTAGTTGTGTGTCATTCATTTGACTAGCTGGTTTTATGTGAATTTGAACCCCTTTTAGGTAAAGGGTTCATTTTGTTAAAAGTTTTATTTTTATTATTCCAAATATACCTACCATTTCATTATGACTTTCGAAACCTTCTTTAAACAATGTTTCCTAAAGTTCTAATGATAGGAATCATCAGGGTAAAGCAGAAATTAAAAGCGGAAATACTTGGGAGAAATGGCAGGTCTCATAAATCATCCATAGGTAGGAGGGAATCTGCAAAGCTGTATTTTACCATTTGCCCAGATGATTCTCATCATCAAGGAAAGTTTGATAAACAGTTCTGAAGAAAATGTGAAAATTAAATCAAACATTTAGAAATATATTACCTCTAGAACATCCACCATATTTGTGAAGCTGTAGGTCTCAGGGTTACTTCTCTTATGCGTGGTTATGTGACACTCAGCTGTCTCAGAATAATTTTAAAGATTTTTATGTTCTTTAATAAGTGGGGGAATAATTTTTTGCATTTGTGTATTTTTTGTTCTGCCAGTTTACTGTTGTGTCAACTTAATCAGTTTTTTCAAACTTCAGATTTTTATTTTTAAATTTTGAAATTGCCTTTAATTGAAATGTAGGTTTAACACATTTTAAAAGTATTTTTGAAGAAAATTATTAAAGTGAAATTTAATAAAAGCCAGTCATGCATATAATCTTAATTTTTTTAGCAACCATAATTATAAAAAGTAAAAAAAGCAATTGATATTAATTTTAACAAATATCCAAAATGTTATGTTTCTACATGTAATAAATATAAAAATATTAACAAGATATTTCAGACTTTTTTATATACAAAGTCTTTGAAATCCAGCATGTATTTTACACTTACAGCATATCTGTGTTCAGGCAGTCAAACCTCAGTTTTTTAAATAAATTATTACTCAGAATTATAGAATGTTTTATTTTTTCCTCCTCTCATACTTTTTCATCCTGCAATTTAATTCAATATAAAATATGATACTCCATTCTAATTAAAATTTTAATGTTTTATATTGTATATTGTATGTAATTTGCATTTTAATAACATTTTATATTTTTATATATAAAAGTATCTAATTAACTAGATGCAAATGAACAAAGGCTTTCTATTGGTTATTGAACTTACTCTAATAGCTACTTCTAGAACATAGAAACCAGAAACTGGGTTAATGTGAGTTAGTGTGGATAATATGGATTCATTTCCTTTTAAAATAAAACAACAGGATGAAAATGTAGATTAAGAGTCTCTCAAAGTTGAAACTAAAATAATAGAAAGCTACCTTGTTATCTAGACTTGTGTGTACTCTTCTGAATCCTTGCATTTTGAGGAGGGGATATTTTTATTTTTTATCAAGGTACTATTTTTTATTTCTGTTTTTTATTTTTTTTGTTTACATTATTACCTATATCCCCTAATTTCCTCCACTTTGCCCACCTCCACCCAGTCCCTTACTGCTCACCCCTGTCCTTCACCACACTATTGCCTGTTTTTGTAGGCTAAGTATATATGCCCTTTAGCTAATACCTTCAACATTTTTTATCCAGTCCCCTCCCCTCTGACATTTGTCATTCTGTTCCATGTATTCATGCTGCTGGTTCTATTTTGTTTGTTGATCTATTTTGTTCATTAAGTTCAACATATTAGTAAGATCACGTGATATTTGTCTTTCTCTGACTGGTTTATTTTGCTTAACATAATAATGTCCAGTTCCACCCATGTTGTCCCAAAAGATAAGAGTTCTTTCCTTTTTATAGCCATGTAGTATTCCACTGTATAAATGTACTAAGTGCTTTTTTATCCACTCATCTAATGATGGGCACTTGGGATGTTTCCAGATCTTGGCTATTGTAAATAACTCTGCTATGAACATAGGGGTGCATACATTCTTTCTGCTTGTTGTTTCAGGGTTCTTAGGATATATATCTCAGAAGAGGGGTCACTGGGTCAAAAGGCTGTTCCCTTTTTAATTTTTTGAGGAAACTACAGTTTTCCTACCATAGCTACACCAGTCTGCTGTTCCACCAACAGTGTCCTTTCTCCACATCCTCAACAGCACTTGTTTGTTGATTTATTGGTTTTATCCATCCTGGTATATGTGAGGTGATACCTCATTGTGGTTTTAATTTGCATCTCCGTGATAATTAGTGATGTTGAGCATTTTTTCATATGTTTGTTGGCCACCTGTATCTCCTCCTTGGAGAAGTGTGTTTTTAGGTCCTTTGCCAATTTTTTAACTGCATTGTTTGTCTTCCTAGTGTTGAGCAGTATAATTTCTTTATATATTTTTAATATTTTTCCCTTATCGTGTGAATATTTTCCCCTTATCAGGTGTATCATTGGTGAACGTGTTCGCCATTCAGTGGGTTGTCTTCATATTGTGAATGGTTTCTTTTTCTGGGCTGAAGACTTTTAGTTTTATGTAGTCCTATTTGTTTATTTTTCACTGTATTTCTCTTGCCTTAGGAAACATTGGCAAAAATATTGTTTTGAGTCTGAGATTTTACTGCCTATGTTTTCTGCTAAGATATTTATAGTTTTGCAACTTACATTTAAGTCTTTATTCATTTAAAATTAATTCTTGTGAATAATGTAAGTTGGTGGTCTAGTCACATTTTTTTCGATGTACCTGTCCATTTTTCCCAATACCATTTATTGAAGAGATTTTTTCTCACTCCACTGTATGCTTCTGACTTCTTTGTCAAATATTAACTGGCCATAAAGGTGTGGGCTGATTTTTGGGCCCTCTGTTCCGTTCAATTGATGTATATGCCTGTTCTTGTGCCAGTACTTGGCTGTTGTGATTACAATGGCCTTGTAGTATACTTAGATATCAGGTACTGTGATCCCTCCAACTTTGTTCTTCTTTCTCAATTGCTAGGCCATTCAGGGTCTTTTTGGTTTCTTATACATTTTTGGAATATTTGTTCTAGAATTTTGACATATGCCATTGGTATTTTAATAGGAATTGCATTAAATCTATAGATCACTTTGGGTAATGCGGACCTTTTAATGATGTTAATTCTTCCAATCCATGAACATAGTATATGCTTCCATTTGTTTGTATCTTCTATTTCTTTCTTCAGTGTCTTATAATTTTCCAATACAGGTCTTTTATCTCCTTGATAAAGTTTATTCTTACATACCTTATTTTTTTGTTGTTGCAATAATATATAGGATTGTTTTCTTAGTTTCTCTTTCTGAGAGTTCATTACTGATGTATGAAAATGTCACAAATTTCTGGATATTAATTTTACATCCAGAAATTTTGCCAACCTCATTTATTAGTTCTATCAGGTTTTTGGTGGAGTCTTTAGGGTTTTCTATGTACAATATCACATTACCTGCAAATAGTGACAGTTTTACTTCCTCCTTTCTAATTTCAATGCCTTTTATTTCTTCTTTTTTTCTGATCTCTATGGCTAGGACTTCCAACACTATGTTGAATAAGAGTTATGAGAGCAGGCATCCTTGTCTTATTCCTGATCTTAAGGGGAACACTTATATTTTTTGACCATGGAATATGATGTTGGCTGTGGGTTTAAATTCAAGTACTAATCTCTAACAGAAACATAGCTTTATATTATCATTTGTCTAATAATAGTCTTAACTGTAAACTTCATCTTCAGGCTACATATGATTTCTATGTGTTAACAAAATTGTCTCAAGGGAAGATTACGGGTAGATTTAAGAAGTAATACTAATAATGTGGGCCTAAGATTATTAGGAACAGATGGTTTTACACAAATTGGCTTTAGGGGCATTTTTGGATAGAATTTATAGCAATTTTTAACTAATTTGAGTCACCGATGAGAGGGAGGATTCTATTGGTAATGAAGTTGGAAGCAAAAGCAGGATAGGTTTATATACATTTATTTGTGTTAACTTTACATATTTTTTTTCAGGTAATAGAGAGGAATAGGTTTAAAATGTCCCAAGGTAATATAAGGTTGTTTTTTTTAAGACTAAAAATAACATTTGAAATACTCGAATGAGAGGAAAATAGATTAGACAAGTTTAGAATGAAATTTTTGAAAATGTAAACCTTTTAGGAAGAGGCAAACACCACCAATTTATAAATGAATGAGAAGGCAAAGTGTCTGAAAATTGATTAAATTCAGTTCCTTAATCCCACAGAGAAAAACTAAATGTAGCAGCTCCTTACACTAATATGTTTCTTCACACATGCAAAAACAATATGGCTATTGTACCAATTCCCCACTTGAAACACAAAACTCAATAACTTTTAACTCAGCTATGCATTGATTCTAGGTGTTGTTTCTTCCTCAACTAACTATATTTGCAATTCAAACACAGTGTGCAAACATTTGAATAACCTGTATTAAATCCAAACAGGTATTAAGTTACAAAATACATAAGTCTAATATCAATCACGTTTAACCCTTTGAAATGTCCTTGTATAGCCACCAACTTTATCTTGGACCACTTTTTATGTTAGAAAAAAAATCTTTAGTGTGTAGGAAATCATTCTATTATATACACACACACACACACACATACATATATTCCAAAGAGCTCTCTAGGAGTCTCATATTATATATTGAATAATATTTTAAGTGAGAGAATGCTTAACAAAATTCTTATGTGAATCAATCTGTGCATGAAAAAGTTTTATTATCTACTCCTTTTTATTTATTTTTTTTATGTTCTACTTTTCATGCTTGGATTTTTTATATCACTGATTCAAAACATCATAAAATCAGATTTCTTAGTCTAATCATCCAACACATAAAAGAAATCCACAAAAGTGAGCAAGTCACGCCACCAAAAGACATAAATTTTTGTACATCACTATGAAGGTATATTTCATATAAAATAGTTGAATTATTTTTAATAATTACCAAAATTTGCTTAACTTTAATAAACACACTTAAAAACAACTTTTCACTGTATGATATAGTGCATCTTTAATTTTTATGCTATATGTTTTATTAGAATCTCTTGAATATTCTATGACTATATCTCTTTTGACCACAGGAATACATGATAAATTAAAATTCCAAACAAACTTTTGTACTATTAAATTATTTTTTCTTTATTAGTGTGTCTTCAATACTTAATTTCTTGAACTTTCAGCTTTTGCTTCTACATTTGCTCTTTATGTGGCCTTTCTCAGGGAAAATGCATTCCCTCATATGGTTAGAGTCACTTAAAATGTGATTAATCCCATATGTCTTAGACTCATTCATTTTTCCATAGAAGAAAAACAGTCATATTCAAAATGCACTTTATCCTAGATGGGGGGACAATAAGAACTAGACCTGATAGCACTTGGGAGCTTCGCTTCTCATTCTCTTACTATTGAATTTAGATTCTACAATAATATATAGGTGTATATTCTCCATAGAAAACTCTAGCCATGTGACAAGAACAATCTGTTGGAGCTACCACATATCCTAACTTGTCGTATTTAATCAGATTTCTCTATGAAAATGAATCCTGTCCCCAATAGGCTAATTTTCTCTGAAGATGGACCCTACTTACACTAAATTTTAGCCATTTCTTGTTTTCTGTGTCTATATCAGCAAAGTTGCCCAATGAATTAAATTCTGTTAGAGTGAAAAATGTCAAGCAATTAGTTCAACCTCACTACACTTTTAAAAATTTTGTATTTTGTTACTGGTCATTCCTTAGGGAAAAAGTGATACCCTTACAATCATTAATAGTTTATAAATGCACTACCACCTAAATTTAATTCCAATTCTGTTTACATTATGTCCTGGCTTTGTAAAACCAGCATGTTTTAAAGCTATAACTCAAAATCTTGATTAATGATATTCTTTGTCTTGGAATAAAGTTCTCTGTAGGAAACACTAATTAATCTTATTTTATCTTCTTATTAATAAACCATTATTATTTATCTTTTGTAGTTGAGAGCTTACTTAACTAGGAATTTCTTTAAAAAAATTCTTTTCATTAATAGTCACTCGGTTTGAAGTTACATCTAATTTACTCCAATTCCCACCTTTTCTTTCCATTGAGAAAGCCTTTCAGTAACACTGATTGAGTAAAACTGGAAAATGCAGTTCATTCATCTTCTCCTACAATTACCATGAAGCAACAGCAACAATTTTTTAGCTAAATGTAATTAGTAATTGCATTTCTTTGTAAGTAGTTTGCTTCATTAGTTATTATATAATAAAAACTAGGATTTAGATGTTTACATCTCAAGCTGTAACTTTTTCTTACAATGGGACATTTAATTTTACTGATCTCATATTTAAATTTTTATTTTTAAATTCCCAGACATAAGCAACAACAGGAAGTTACTAAACATATTTCAACAAATGCATGCACCTGGGTGGGGTTGGGTTCAGGAATTATCCAAAGAGAGAGAGAGAGAGAGAGAGAGAGAGAGAGAGAGAAAGAAGGAAAATTAGTGATGGAAGGAGACTTGACTTGGGTGGTATGCACACAGTACAGTGTAGAGATGATGTGTTTTGGAACTGTGCACCTGAAACCTGTGTGATTTTGTTAACCAGTGTCACCACAATTAAATTCAATAAAAAGGAAAAAGAAAACAAAGTAGAAATATTTCACAGTTGTTATAGATAGCCATAATAAGGAAATAATTGTGGTGCTTTATGTTTTGCCATGTAGATATTAGACATTATGTAGATCTAGAAATCTCCTTAGTAGCTGTGTGATAAGCAGTCACAATTCAACTGTGACAAGAAAACAAATCTTAATACCAGAATAATTAGCGTGAAATATTTAATCTGTTACAGTCTATCATCTATTTCAATGATAATCATAATATATTACATATTCAATCATAATTGTTATCCTTTGCTCAATGTCAAGATTCAAATGCTTTATTAGAAAAGGAGATGATAAAGTTCCTAGGAATAGTAGCTAAAGAGTATACATGCTTTTCCTGAATAGCTTATCAAATGTGAAACAATTTAGTATTACTACAAATTTGACCCAATTTAATTCAAATTGAATTTAAATCACAAAAGTTCTCATCCATCAAAGACTATAGAGGAAAACCAAAAGAAGCATAATCATGTTTTAAAAAAAAAAGTTTAAGCTTTCATAGAATTTTATTGGGCGCCTGCTCTCTGAAGTAATTAAAGAGGGTATTTTAAACAAATACAGTTAAAGAAAGATACTGTCTTGACAAAACTGAAAATTTAAAGTAAACATGCAATTATTGTGTAATTTAAAACTAATTAAAATAATATATGAAGAAAAGATACACTGCTTATTGAAAATATCTACTACTATCTTTCATTTCTTTTTCACTTTCCTTCCAGACTTCTGATATGTATCCTTGTTTCTTTTTCCTATTCATAAGCTCCAAATATCATGCTTTACTTCTTAAAATTGTGAATAAACTCCAGTTGTTCAGGATATCAAATCAGCTTCAATTATGATTGCAGATTTGCTTCACTACCTTCTCCAAACTCAGTTATCTGTTCCAGCCCTGTTGGTTTTCTACCCGCACACAAAATTAATTCTCTTTACCCTTTCTTTAGTTTGGTAGTCTATGAGAAGGTGATTAGCAATAAGTGTAGGACAGTGTTGGTATATGGTAGAGTTAGCTGGAATACAGTTGAATTTTACTATCATTTACAGTGAGATATGAATCTCAGTTTATTCATTTGAACTAACATCATTTCAAATGCTGAAGACTACAAATATAAAAATTAACCAACATGAAACTGCTACTGGTTCTATTAATACCCACCTGCCAAAGACCACCAGAAACTTTTGTTGCCAAGCAGAGTTGATATTAATTTTATCCAAAGAGACTGTGACCACGGATATTAAGGGATGTCTAAGAAACTGGTACAAGGAGCTTGTTATAGGAATTGAGCTTAAGTTCTTTGGGGAATGGTTTTTCATATTACTCTTGCACTCTATGTTCATACAAAGTTTGGTTTGATATTATTTCATGACAAAAATATACATTATATTTTCTTTTTTCTTCATTAAAACCTACATAGTTACATATTAAGCAATCAACAAACATTTGCCCATTTCAATACTAATTTCTGATTTCAATATTTCATTGCTTTGTTTTGAAGGAAGACATGTTTCAGGTTATGCAAGGGAAATTTAAATTCAAATGTGAAAATCATAGTCATGCTCACAGAAAAAATAACATTTCTACTTGTAAATATTTAAACAATGCAGCTACTATCATAAAATGCCTGCAACAGATAAACTACAAAAAATAAAAGTACCATTTTATTGTTACTGTTCTTTAAAATATATTTTCTATTTATAGGCTTTCAGAAAGGCATTCATGAAATGAAATATTTTATTAAAATACAAATAATTATGAAAATTTCAAAAGTTTATAAGCTAGTTATATCATTTAGAATTGCTTTTCATTTGAAATAACAGATAATTATAACATGGTGGCTTAAACAATATGGGTTCACTGATCACAATAATAAGAAGTTTTAATGAGTCGGGCCAGGGAGGAAATGGCAGCCTCTTGATGTGATAAATGACTCCCAGCTCCTTCTCTCATCCTGCCCTTCTATTCTTGGTGTGTGATTTTTTTCCAACATGGCTGCTTTATCTCTAGGTTTCATGTCCATGTGCCAGGAAAAATAAAAGCGAAAGGCTACAAACCATTCACTTCGTTAAGTTTTGTCTTTTTGTTAAGAGAAAACAAACAAACAAAAACTCAAATATCCACAAGTACTTCTGCTTATATCTAATTGGCCAGAAGCATGATTCCTGACCACTCTTATCTGTCAAGCAATTTGAAAAGATGAATATTTTATCTTTGTTACCTCTGTAGTAGAGGAAGTCAAGAGAATGAGTAGGTTGTAATTAGTTGTTAGGTGACATTCCACGGTGGCCACAACACTTAAAATACAAATACATAAACAATTTAATTATATATATGCTAGCTTAAACTGTTGAAAATTTTCTTGATGATTTGGATTTTAATAAAAATACTTATGAATGCCTTAATGATATCCTGTGCATATGGAATATACTTAGAGTTTTATATATATTAAAAGCTATACAGGTATATAAAATTGTGTATATGTATACAGACACATACATGCAAATGAAATCTATTATGTATTAAAATACTTTATTTAAAGTTACTTGTATAATAAAATTAATGATAACATCACTTTTTATATCAATGTAAAGAAAAATGTAATGTCATATTCCTAAGCTATGTTTTGTGACTCAATATTTATAAATCTAGAACATACCATTTTAAGATAAAGTAGTGGATGCTCAAAAGTGAGTGGGTAAGTTTTAAAATTACATTGAAACTTAAAACCTTAGATAATAAATGCAAAATTGGATTTCCAAAAGAAAATTAAATGCAGTCCCGTCTACCTTGTCCTTCATATCTTTCCCGAGGTTCCATGTTTGTTATATTTTTATAACTCATTCCAGACACAGGAAGGATTAATCCAGACTCCTTATTGGTAAAAATAACAGAAGTGTGTTGTTGATTATTTATTATCCACTATGCTAATAGTCAAATATCCTCCTCTCATTCCATCTCAGACTTTATGTCCACAGCCCAGTCTAATAATGCCCAAGAATTTACCTATATTGTACACAGATGGGTGTGCCTCGCATGTATTAATCCCTTCCCATTATCTGCTTAGTTCTAATGTAGGTTATACCTCTGCGAGGATTTGAAAAGGTGAGTGTACTGTGTGAAGAAAATGAAACTTTATTTGCCATCCTTCCCAACCTGAAAACTCATCCACACAGAAATAAATTTCTACCTATATCCTAATTAGTACAAAGACTAGATTTTGTAAAGATTAGGATGTTTTTTAATTTTTTAATTTTATTTATTTTTATGGTGGCTCCAACACAATAGAAGTTTATATCTCAATAATGTAATGACAGGTAGGTGGTGCTTATTAGGGAGGAACCCTCCTTCATCAGGTAATTCAGGGAGCTGGGTTCCCATGCTTCAATATGGTCACTTCTCATTTTTTTAATTAAAAAATTATTGGATTTATTGGGATGAGATTGATTAATGAAATTATATAGATTTCAGGTATACAATTATATAATACATTATCTGTATATTGTATTGTGTGCTCACCACCCTAAGTGAAGTCTTCTTCCACCACCATATATCCATCCTTAATCCTCTATCTCCCTACTCTCCTTTCCCTCTGATAAGTCCATACTGTTGTCTGTGACTGCATTTTTTTTGCTTACTCCCTTCATCTTTTTCATCCAGCCCTGCAACCTCCTCCCCTCTACTTAAGATGTGTTAATTTAGTCTAACAATATACTTCATATTTATTGTGAATTCCCCCAATATTCTATGCTTATATTGTGTGTGTCACTTGAATTTTATTGAGGTTAGATATTTCTTTTTTTCTCCATTTCCATATTGGTTTTTATTATTTTTTTAATTGGGAATTATGTGACTGGTTTCAATATGAAAATTCTAACCAAAACTTTAAAAAACCAAGTAATAACAGCTAGCTTGGAGGAACATTAATTAAAATTAATGTGAAAGAAAACAGGAAGATAAAAACAAATTGAATTTATTTACACAAAAAATTTTGAAATTACTATTAAACATAGTAAAATCTACAGATAATAAACACGGAAATGGAACTGAATGCATTATAGAGTTCTCAATAAGATTATATAAATGTTCACATTTTTCATACCTAATAATTAGATTTGTTATAAGCATCTTCGAGTCACTCCCAGAAAATTGGTTTTAAAAATTATTCTTGATAAAGGCTGCTATCTTTGGACTTGGCAGGTTTCCCTGACCTGGAAGAGACTGAATATTGGGTTTGAAGGCACCATGAAAGATATAATAAGCCAGGGTTTTCTTGATTCAGTTGATTACTTCAACACTTTAAAAAAACAAGACATAAAGAAAAAAATCTAATGGAGAGACAAAGATTACCTAAAGGTCTTTTATTGTGTCTCCTTTACAATATATAAAGCTGCAATATTAAATTCTCTGTGAATTCCTATATTTCTTTATGTCCCATTTAACGACCTGCCTTTGAAGATAAATTTAAGATACCAACTTATTTAAAAGAACTAAATATATATTTAAACATTTTGGCAAATGCCTCTTAAATTGGCACTAAGACATGTCTAAAACACAAACAAATCTTAGGAAAGATGTGATAGTACACAAAAGCAAGTTCCATCAATAACATAAGGCTTTCTTTAGTGAATTAAGCAGCTTAGGAATGCTTTTGACTTGCAATAAGTGGTAAATACAATATTCACACAAACATACACTCATGGATACTGATAGGGATGTAGACTACAATGTGTGTTAACTTGGCAAACTTCTAAACCAATGGCTCTGGATGAGACAAGATCAAATAAAAACAAAATTTCACTCTGCAAAACTTCTAAAGATGTTGAATGAGATAAAATAAAAGTAACAGATGAGACTCCTTTGCCATATTTGATTATGCACTTTGGGTATTCTTTCTGTGTCATTTTTGGCAGTGATGAAGAATGTTAATAGGGAAAAAAAATAAGACAACACCAATTATTCTAAGAGCATTCAGCTAGGTACACAGCAACTAACCTGAAGCTTTGTGGATTCCAGATGGGACAAGTAATCAGATTACTTGTGGGTGTTTTAATGGTACCCAGGGGGGTATCATAAAATCAGTCACCATATGTTTAATATCCATACAACTCTCCTTCTTTGAACTGCTACTTTTATATTCCTTTTATTTACTTTTTTATTGCCATACACTTAGATTGGTGTCTTATCTACAGATAAACTTACAGGCAAAATGTGAACTCTCATGCACATCTCTTACCTCTCATTTTACTGTATTTTCTACTTATTTCATTGACATTTTACTTGTCTGTCCTAATGTGGCCATCATTCAAACTTTATGTCTGAAAATTTCCATTCACATGTCTTGTTTGCAGATTTACTCTAGGTTTTGTGTTTAGGAAGGCAAAAACCAGAAACCAAAAATAGAAAGTATAGAAATATAGAAATAGTGTGGATTATATGTGAATCTATCAGAAATCTAAATCTAAGTCACATTTAATAGGTTTGGTGTATGCATGTGTGGTAGGTCAGCTTACATTATAATGGTCTGAATTAACATGTTCCTATGAATTGCTTGCTTGTTGGTAAGGCAGTTTTAATAGTGTTGCATTTTGGGGGAGCTATAAATGGGGATCTTGTTTTCAAATCAAACTACAGGAAAGAAAGTTCCTTCAGCCCTAATAGAATTCTATTATAGGCACAATGTATAGCAATATGATGATCACAACAGAGAGATCACTGAGCATTTAAGATAAAGACAATGGAAGTTCGAACATTACACATTCACTTCTGCCAATACACGAGCAGACAGGTACATCATTGAAAAGCATTTGATCATTTAAAAAGAAAAAAAAAGAAAGATTCTTATTTCTATTTCATAATAAAATGTCCAAATTTTAGCTGAGTGTGGGTAACCAACTAAATACTACATTCTCAGATTCCCTTGCAGCTGTGTCTGGCCATGTGACCAAGTTTGAAAGAAAGTATTGTGGACATAAGACAAATGTACAAAGTGAGTCATTTTCTTAAAAACTAAGCTACTTGTCTTGAACTTATTCTTATCTTGTCATTGGCTGAGAAATGATGGATGACAAAATAACTATGAAAATCACACATGGAAAGTGGCAGAGATGTCCCATTAGTTCTAGATAGCTCATTTCTGGACTGTTATAAGTAAAAGAAAGATTCCTTTGTTATCCAAGCAAATTAATTTAAACTAATATATTTTGAGAATTTTTGCTATAGTAACTTAGTTTGTCTTATAATACATATGCCTTTAGTAAAGTCGATTGTTAATGATGTGCTGCTTAAGTGAGAAAGTAAGTCAGCACAGATTAAGACCTTCTCTATGGGTATTAGTAAGGGACCTAAATGGTTAAACCAATAGAGGCTACACAACCTACAGAATTCTGCACAGTATAAACCATATTGTTCACGCAAACAGTTTGGGCACGATGAGTCATTCTTACCAGTTAATATGGTTGTAGGAAACTCCTGGAAGCTCAAATCCTAGATACCACCAGTAAAGGGTTAATCTTGTAAACATGCCTTGTAAAGCATAGCAGTCAATCTTTGTGTGTTAATGCTTTTCTTCATAGTGTGTTAGAAGGTGATAAATACAATAAATAATAAAAGCAGTGTATGGAGATTTCAGAGTGCTGGGAGAAAGGACAGTATGAAATTTAAAATAAAGTGGTCAAATATGCCTTATTAAGAAGGTAGCTACTTCCTGAAACACAAATTCAAAAGAACCTATGTACCCCAATGTTCATAGCAGCACAATTCATAATAACCAAGTGCTGGAAGCAACCTAAGTGCCCACCAGTAAATGAGTAGCTAAAAAAAACTGTGGTACATTTACACAATGGAATACTATGCAGCAGAAAGAAAGAAGGAGCTTCTATTCTTCACAACAGCATGGGTGGAACTGGAAAACATTATGCCAAATGAAATAAGCCAGGCAGTGAAAGAAAAATACCATATGATCTCACCTATAAGTGGAACCTAATCAACAAAACCAACAAGCAGGCAAAATACAGGCAGAGACATTGAAATAAAGAACAAGCTGACAGTAACCAGAGAGGAGTGGGGGGAGGGATGACAGGGTATCATAGGAGGGGCATAAAGCAGCATGTATGAAGAACAAATGGACAAAACCAAAGGGGGTGGGTTTGAGGGAGGGAGGCAGGGATGGGTGAGGTGGAGGGGTGTGGGGGTTAAAAATAGAGACAATTGTACTTGAGAAAAATAAATAAATAATTATTTAAAAAGAAGGTAGCATTTGAGCATTTTCAATGAGAATGAGTTAACCTTGAAAATCTCTTAATATCTGCAGAAGAAATAGCCAGCACACAGACATCAAAAGGCCAGGTGCCAGTGCCTTGTCAGCTGTGGACAGTGTTGTAGTAGATAAAAGTGAAAGAGAGGAGAGGGAGAGGGTAGATTGTTTGGGATATTAAAGGCTATTTTAAAGAGTTTGGATTTTATCTGGAGAAAAAATGGAGGGCTTTTAGCAAAGGAGTAGCATGAAGGATTAAAATGCCTAAAGTGTTGAGTATAGCTTTAAATGGGGCAAGGGTAAAGCAGAATAAACAGGTAGTTGTGATTATCAAAAGGAAAATTATAGTAGATTGGTTCAAAGTAGATAACGCTGGAAGTAGAATAATCTCATCTGAGATGTATTTTGAAGTTAGAGCAACACATTTCTTTAAAAGATCTTGAGTTATGACAGAAAGAATCAGGAATGACTCCAGGGTTCTTGGTCTGAGAAATGGAAAACTAGAGTTGCCACAGATTGAGATGAACGAGAATGAAGATACAGAAGGCTTGGTGAGAAAGATCAGGAGTTAAATTCATGTATGTTAAGCTTGATTTATTCATTATATATGTATACACATAACACTATTAGAAGTGTATACCCATGTTACATAAGTAGTTGAATTATCTTTGGAGTCTACAATAAAGGACAGTGTTGAAGAACCAAACTTATAAGTCATTGATTTATAGAAGAATAAAATAACCGAGAGATTGTGTTTCTACAGTGAAGAAAAAAAAAAAGAATGAAGATCTAAGTCATAGGCCACTCCATAATTAAGAGAGTGGAAGAAGGAGGTGAATCAGCAATGGATTCTGGGAAGGACCATCCAATAAGAAAGGAAAGACCCCAAGAGCATGCAATAGTTTGGAAAGCAAGTAAAGAAAGTGTATAAAGGAAAAGGCATTATCAACTGTGTCAAATGCTATTTAATAGGCCAAGTAAAATGAAAGTTAAAAAATTGGGTATTGGACTAAGCAATTTGGAGGTCATTGATGAACCTGACATGATCAATTTGGCTGAGTGAGAAGCAGAAGAAATCTAATCAAAATAGGTTGAAGAGAAAGAGTAAAGATACAAATTGGTGTGTGTTCTCTGCAAAAAGGGGCAGATACATTGACACAGGGAGAAAAAATTGCATGAGAAGTATTTTTGTGATGGTTGTAGTTGCATCACTATTTTTTTTAGAATGGGAAATAGCGGCGTGCCCCTGTTCTGATGATAATGATCTTTAGTAGAGCTGGGAATTGAAGGAGTGAAGAACTGGCTTGAGAAATGAACATTAATAGTTCTATGTAAATTGCCAGAAAGGCACAATATATGGGCACAGATGCTGATAGGTGTCTATGTGTGGCAGTGGGAAATAGTAAAATTTTTAGAATTACTTCTGTTTTCTCTGTTAAGAAAGGACATTAACTACGTGTGAGAAATGGAAAGACATGGGATGCTTGAGGGGACTAGGGTCAGCTTAAGGACCACAGGGAAGTGGGAAGGCTAGAGATAGGTAGTGTGGTTTCTGGTTAGCTTTAAGTCCCCCTGGGGTTTGTGGTCATGGACTTTAAAGGGAAATGAAATGGTGTGATTTCTGCTTTTCTTCTACTGTACTTATTTGCAGGGGTGCAGATAAAAGCACACAGATCATTGCATTTAGACAGGGTTATGTAGTTTCACACTTATAAGGCAAAATGAGAGAGGGGCCGATTTGAGGGCATCTAAGAGGATACTTATGAGGAGTGACCATACAATTTAACCTGGATAATCAGGGAAAAGAAGCCATCAGGATGATCAAGAGTTGGCACTAATTGGAATGACAGGATCTAAGATTATTACCTATCGCCATGGAAATAAGTGGCTTAGGCAGAGTAGAAATTATTTTTGGAAGGTAAATAGTATGAACAACATGTGATACGAGTATTATCTTTAAAAAAGCCAGGAAAGAAAATTGTTTCCCGGAGTCAATAAGGATAAAAAGGACATCACTCTTACTCAAACACAATGACGTGAATAAAATGGGAGAAAGGTCAGTAATTGCTTTAGAAAGCTGCTGCAGAAGCAGTGTGGTCAGGATAGAGCAAGGAGGTGAGCAAGATTCTCAGAGAGTGCTTGAGGATAGAGAGAAGTTTGCTGGCTATGAATTGTGGAATTAAGGGTATTGTGGTGGCTTTTCATGAGCAGGCGGGAGTGAGAGATAGATAGGGGAAAGAGGATATGCAAAGACTTATAGATATTATGGTGAGAGAAAAGAGGGTGGCCTGGGACTCTGGGCCTATGGTGTCAAGTGTCAGCACATATCCACAGAAATAAAGGGTATTACCAGGTTAGCTCAGAGGATCCGAAGGCACCAGTAATGGTGGTGACAGGAAGAAAACACGACTACTACTCACTTAACTGACGTAGTTTAGATTATCTTTGAAATCCGAGTCTTATTCTAAGCTTTTATATCCCCTCTTTATATCTGTCAATGGCTTGAGGGTTAAATAAAATCAAAATTTAAAAAATGGTTATATTTGAAAAAGTCATAATGTGCTCGTTCAGCCCATAACAACAACAAATTGAAATCTCTGCACACTGTCTAGCAAAAAGAAAATATGGTTGAACGAAAAATTAGGCCAAGTGAAATTTGGAACCAGTATATGAAGAGTTAAGTAATTGTCCTGGGAACCAGAGTCATTTAATAGTGTAGCATCCATACAAATTTCTTCAAATACTGTGTAATACTTACCTTAATATTTTAATAAAGTTTGTTAGATTTTGCATAAATTATAGTAAATTAGTTAAACGTGCTCTAACATATTGCATCTATAGCCTTATATGTCTTTAAATTTTAGCCAAAATTAACATATTATTTTAATTATTACCTTGGATAAGTTGCCTTACAAAGAGTAAGTATAGTTATACCAACATGTACAGTCCATAATGTTCCTTGGATTCTGTTACGTGCATTGGTTACTTTTGATGTCATTTTTATGAGGTCCAGGTGCCTTGCCTGACGGCTCTGACTTGGCAAACAGAACTGCTTTGCAATGGTGAGTCGTTTTTTCTCTCTGAGACATGTTTAAGGGCGTGATGCGCAAATGTTTATCCCCTGAAGATCTCAAAGGTAACTTACCCATGCAGACTCATTATTTCTCTCCCTGCTGAAATTCCTTTTTTCATCTTTAGGCTTGCATGTGTAAAAAGCTGTCATGAAAGAGAAAAACTATCTGGTGGATAATATACTGTATAAAGAGATAGCAAAACAAGTTTTATTGCCATTCTGAACACTAACTTTTGAACTGAAGGCATTCAAGATACATTTTTCTTTTTGTAACCTAAAGCTACAACCACAACATTATTTAATTTTTAAAAGGTACTGTGTATTTTCTTTGATTATAAAATATATTGATTATGTTCTAGTAACAAATAAACAATCTCAATGGCTTAAATTCACAAGGGTTTATTTCTTGATAAGGATTGACTATGGGATTATATCCTTTATTTTTGTACTCATCTCACTGAAGAATCTGGGCAGGTAGAATGGACAACCAAGGACACTGCTAGTCATCAAAGCAATAGGAAATAAGCTTTGGAAAGTTTAGCTCTGCAATTAAATGTTGTAGTTGAAGCCCTACAAGCCCTTTATTCTGGCTGATCACATGCCCCTACCATTCCCAAGGAAGTCAAGAGTTGAGTCTTACCAATATCAAGAAAGTGGAGAGCAATATGTATTTGGTGAACAGCACTGATAAACATTATTGGTGCCATTACTCAATGTATTTGTTTTTACTTTTTAAAATTTAAATTATATTTTATTGTTTATACTATTACAATTGTCCTAAATTTTCCCCCTTTACCCCTATGGACCCAAACCCCCACTCACTCAGGCAATCCCCACACCGTTGTTTATGTCCATGGGTCATGCATATATTCTTTGCCTACTGTATTCCCTATGCTGTGACTTACTTTCCCTTGACTAGTATGTGACAACCAATTTGTATTCCTTTTTTTTATTAAGATTTTATTTATTTATTTTAAGAGAGACGGGAATGGAAGGAGAAAAACAGAGAGGAAAACATCAGTGTGTGGTTGCCTCTCACACACCCGCTACTGGGGACCTGGACCACAACCCAGTCATGTGCCCTGACTGGGAATCAAACTGTGACCCCTTGGCTCACAGGCCTGCACTCAACCCACTGAGCTACACCAGCCAGGGCCAATTTGTACTTTTTAATCCCTTCACCTTTTTCCACTCACCACTTCACCCCCTCCCATCTGACAAGTATCAAAACATTCTTTGTACCTATGATTCTATTTCTGTCCTTTTTCTTTGTTTCTTTTGTTTTTAGATTCAATCATTGATAGATATGTATTTATTACCATTATATTGTTCATATTTTTAATCTTCTTTTTAAAGAAGACCCTTTAACATTTCATGTACTATTGGTTTGGTGATGAGCAACACTAACTTTTTCTTGTCTAGGAAACTCTTTATCTATCCTTCAATTCTAAAAGATAGCTTTGCTGGGTAATCTTGCTTGTTTGATCTTGCTTTTTATCACTTTGAATATTTCGTACTGATCCCTTATAGCCTACAAACTTTCTTTTGAGAAATCAGCTGACAGTCTTATTAAACTACCTTGTAGGTAACTGACTGCTTTTCTCTTGCAACTTTTAAGATTCTCTATCTTGCATATTTGGCATTTTAATTATGATGTGTCTTGGTGTGGGTCTCTTTGGGTTCATCTTGTTTGGGACTGTCTGTGCTTCCTTGTATGTTTATTTCCTTCACCAAGTTGGAAAAGTTGTGTGTCATTATTTGTTTTCAAATACATTTCCAATTTCTCCTTCCAGCACCCCTATGATGCCAATGTAGAAATGCTTGAAGTTGGCCCAGAGACTCCTTACAGTATCCTCCTTTTTTTACTCTTTTTTTTTCTTGCTGTTCTAATTGGGTGTTTTTTGTTTCTTTATACTCTAACTCATTGATCTGATTATCAGCTTCTTCCATTCTACTGTTGATTCACTGTAAATTGTTCATTTGTTAGTGCATCCTTCACTTCTGACTAGTTCTTATTTATGATTTCCATTTCACTTTTTATGTTGTTGAAGTTCCCTCTGAGCTTACCTGCTCTTCCCTTAAGTTCACTGGGTGTCCTTATAAACAGTGTTTTGAACTCTGCATCTATTAGATTGCTCATTTCCTTTTTGTTTAGTTTTCTTTCTGCAGGTTTATTCTTTTCTTTCATTTAGGACATGTTACTTTGTTTCCTTATTTTGGCAGCCACCTGTGGTTGTTTCTATGTAATAGGTAGAGCTGCTACATCTCTCTGGCTTGGCAGAGTGGCCTAATGTAGTAGGTGTCCTGTAGGGTCCAGCAGCACAAGCCTCCTCTATCACCCAGGCTGTATACTCAAAGTGCACCTACCACATGGGCTGTCTTGTAGTTGAGCCTTGACTGCTGTTGGCAGGTCAATAGGAGGGATTTACATAGGCTGATCAGCATAATGGCTGCCTATGACCACTGACCACCAACCTCCGACTACTGTGGAAGATCAGCTGTGCAGGGGCCCACTACACAGAGCAGGACTTACTTCACCAGGACTCTGTTGCTTGCTGATCCCACCCCTTGAGTGTGTCACTTATACCCATAGTTGCATAGTGGTGTTCCAACATGTTCTGTAGCTGTCCACTTGGTGTGCAGGCTCTGGGTCCTCCCAGCAAGTGCCGACTGAGGTCAGCTATCACCTGTGTTCTGTCTGGGGCTACCTGGCATAAGCTCTAAAGTGATCTGCAAGTGGCTGCTACTTGGAGGTACACAAGCAAGGCCAAGCTCTGAACCAAAGCCAGCTGCTGCTAGGGCTGGCCCTGGGGCCATTTATCAAGAAGTACAGGGCATGCTGAGGCCAGATGCTGCATTTTTCAGGGAATTTAGGAAAATCTGAAGCATGAACCTAGATAAACCATAAGTCACTGAAAAGAACTTGGATGCACCCAAAAGTTCTGTGGAGTTGAGCCTCAGGGGATGACCAGTGTGTGACAGTGTGAGCCATGTTGATGGAGTCTCAGGTATGGTGCCCATCTCCTTGCTCTGTGGAGGGAGAGCGCAGAAAAGGAACGACGGTCTCTGCCAACACTTCAGTCTAGGAGAAAGCTGCCCCCCAGCTCTTACCCTAATGCCAGATACTTTAGTTCCTCCCCATATGCCTCTGGTGCCTTTCAAGCTGCTGCCCTGACACTGGACCTCAGAGGCAGTGAGTCTGAGTAAGTTTGTGAGTGGCTCTTTAAGAAGAACTGCCTGGGACTCCAGAAGTTTCTGTCTTTCATAGCCTCAATCCCCAATGGTTTTATAGCCAGAAGTTATGGGAACTTATCTTCCTGGCACTGGAACCCTAAACTGGGTGTCCTGGTATAGGGCTAGGACCCCTTGCTCCTGAGATTTCCTCCCAATTTTTACCCACTACAGGTGAATGTGAGACCAGTGTATTCTGCATCTCTGTCTCTTCTACCAGTCTTGATGTGTTTTCCTCTCTAATTCTGTAGTCGTAGGACTTCCATTCAGCTTGATTTTGGGTGATTCTAATAACGGATGTTCTGTAATTTTGCTGTGATTTTGATGTGGTTGTGAGATGGGGAGGGCCATGCTTTCCTATGCCACCTTCTTGAAGAGAAATCTCAATGTATTTTCTTTTTAAGAAAATAGGTATATTAAAATTTAATTTTTCTAAAGGAGCTGATAAATTGTTAATACAATATATCTATAGATTATACCTGGAAATACAAATCAAATAAGACACACCATGAGAAGTGATAGAGAGAATACGGATATTGAAGAATCAATCTTTTTGCTCCAGAAAAATCTTATTTTTTGTTAACAAGAAAAAGATGAACGTTTATGTTTCCATTACATATATGTAAAACCTACATGTTAACATAGGTATGATAACCTATGTAGGTTACAGACAATCAACAATCTACTGTCATAGAATAATTTGCATAACAATTAGAAATGTTCTTTGTGATTTTGGTTTTATTTCTGTTTTGATTTTCTTAAAACATCTAAACACACAGATGTCAGGCTTTCTCATTTTGAATTTTGTATGACTCTAGGTGTAGACATTTATTCTGAAAAATCATACAGTAAAGTGCTAAAAGTAAAGGAAAAGGACTTCGCTTTCCCTCAAAGTACAAATAGTAGAAACAAAGATGAATGCAAATTAATACATGTAAAATAGGAGACTTACTTGAAAAAATAATTCCTTATGTTAATGTAAATGTAAACATTGATTTTGACTAACTACCAGAGGCAGATATATTTCAAATGTGAAGTTTTTACTAGCATACGAGTTTATGAATGCAGTTTATGAGTACTATAGTGCCATAATGTGTGTTTAGAGTGTGTTAATGTCACAGATTCCCTTTTTATTCTAAGATATTAGAGAAGTAACAAAACTAAAAAATTTTAAATTGCTCATTAGTTTACTAAATGTAAATTTATTTTTTAAAATCCTGGTTTTTGAATATTTATTTTTCATTGAAATTTTTTGTGTAAGAAAGAATTTGTTTACTTATTTAAAGTTTTGTGGAAGTTGTCACTTGTGCTTTCTATTCTGTAACCTGTATTGCTTAGCAATTGCATTTGTGGGAAGACTGGTTGTAGGATGGAGTCTTTCTTTTGAAATAAATGAATGGTATACTAATTGGAAATTATTTTGGCCCCATATTGTGCTACCCCCACTTGCGTAGAAAAAAAATAAGAGGAACAGCTAGTCGCATCCTTCTTCCCCACAACAGACTCACCTTTCTGTGAGTAATAGCGTGAAACATAAGTGCTATCTCTCTTAAGTGATTTCATAAGTAACTAGAAAGAAACTTGGCAACCATCTGTTCGACATAGGTTGGCAAATCATGAGAATTAAGAGTCTAAAAGTTAAGTTTGTGTGACAACATGGGAAAAATGTCTAATTTTTCTATATTCTGTTTTTTAACATTTTTTCAGCTTCAATTACTTAAAACACCTAATGATTTCCCATTGTTTTAAGAACAATTTGATATGCTTAATATCAAATACCAAGTAGTAAGTTACCTGATTTCTGATTAGTCTGTGACCTCATGTCAAGATTTGAGTAAAGAAAATGTGATACAAACACATATACACATAGAATGGAATATTATTCAGCCATAAAAATTAAGAAGGAAATCTTGCCTTTTGAAGCAACATGAATGGACCTTGAGGGCATTCATTATGCTAAGTGAAATAAATCAGACAGAAAAAGACAAGTACTCTATGTTCTCATTTAAATGTAGAATTTTACACTCAGAAATAGCGAGCAGAATGGTGACTACCAGTGCTAGAGTTTGGGGGGAATGGGGAGATGTTAGTCAGAGGGTACAATCGTCCTCCTATAAGAGGAAAAAGTTCTGGGAATCTAATGTGTAGAATGGCAACTATAGTTAACGACACTGTATAATATTGTTGAAATTTGTTAAGAGGCTAGATCTTAAATATACCCCCCCCCACCGACACACACACACACAATGGAGATTATGTGAGGGTATGGAGGTGCAAACTAACCCTATTGTCGTAATCATTTAGCAACATACTTGTGTATCAAACCATTATGTTGTATACTTTAAACATATATGTGTTATACGTCAATACTATTTGAGTAAATCTGGGGAAAAAATGTTCCATTGTGCATCAGCATTTTTCTTCCCTTCCTTCCAACTCCTCACCCTTTATCTGCACTCCAGACACCCTTTCCCTGCCAAAAGCCTATGTATCCTGTGCAGTTGCATTGTCAGCATTCTCAGGAAACGTCACTGAATCCCAAGGCCAAGTTATAAAAGATCCTCTATAATATAGCAACACAACATTCATACCATGAATTATCCAATATCAACAGTGAAACTCAAGCATTCTGAATCAAGCAGCAAAAGAGAAAAAATAGAGGACAGTATGGACTATTGTGGCACTAATTAAGTTGTCAATTAATGCCCTTATATTCTGAAAATGCACCCAATTGCTATATTGTATAGCATTTCTTCTTGGCTCAGGGCTTTTTCTTTTCTTTTATTCTTTACTTCCAATTCCAGGAAACTACAAAATGTTTTCAGCCCAACAAAAGGAATAACCATTCTCCTCATTTAAAATCAAACCAAATAAGACATCCTCTCGAGATACATAATCTACTTCTTTCTCCATGCCCAGTATTTTAAATTATTAAATGAAAGAATGAACAGTTGAGTCTAGAGATTTTATATGATTTAACATCACCAAGGCTGGAGTTAAATCAATAAAAATGAGTAAGTAAAAAGTTTAGGTCTGAATGACTAAGAAAGCTCCCCCGAAAGAATCCGTCCTAAACAGGGAGTGTCTAGTGGAAGGAACTATTTCTGTACTAAATTCTCTAGAGTCACAGAAAGCAAATTCCTACTTTCAGGTGCTAATAACTCGGAAATACTGAGAAATTCTTTCAGAGAATCCTGCTTTGTAAAGCAAAGAAATTTTTTTTTAATGGCCACAACTCATGTTAACTACAGTGCATTTCATTTTACTGCAGTGAAAAAATATATTATGTAAAGAAAAATTGGTGGCCTTCCTACAAGAGAACACATGTGGGAAATGATTAGTGTTCTGGGCTCAATATCTATATTTATTTAGTAATGAAGAGTTTGGATTTTCAAACAATAAGAATAAAGCATTTTAGCTTGTAAGGTTATTCCCATTTCCCACACAGTTTCTTTCTTCACTGAAAACCTGGAACTGAACCCACATGTACTACTGTAACTTCAGAAAAATTGGGATCACACAAGGACAACAGTCTAACTTCATATGAAATGGTTATGTCAGATCTCAGTTGCAGCTGTGGTCTGGGGAAAAGAAGAAGGTGATGTTTCAACTGAGATGATGACGGTGTCAGCCAGACAAATGAGCAGGAAAGAAGGGCAGCGTGGACAACATCTGCAGCAGTTCTTCAGGAAAACTGGAATAGATAAAAGAAACAAAAGCTGTGGTACATTTACACAATGGAGAACTACACAGCAGAATTAAAGTAAATATTTTAATGCTTATGGAATTTGACCTCTTGAGAGAGAAAAATAGTAAAAATGGTTACATAATTTTGTATTTTTTCAGTCAAATTATATGTTGATGGTGTATGGAAAATAACTGTAAGTTCCCCGTCAAAAACCAAAACAGAACATTTGCCAACTTACTGGAACTTAAAATAATAGTTTCTTTTAGAGAGTTGACTTCCTCCCCTCCTCTTTTTCCCCTTCCTTCCTTCTTTCCTTCCTTCTTTCCTTCTTTCCTAACAATTGTGCAAATATTAATAAATACCTACTACATATTGAGCAGAGTCTTAGCCGCTGAGTTTAAATAAATAAGTCACCTCAAAAGCTACTTGTCATGTTATTCACCAGCCAGCTCCTGCACTCCAAATCCCTTTCTATATACAAATAACTCTGGGTAATTCTCTTCTATATGAGAATCTGTTTGAGGCATATCTCACCATTACTAAGAAACTTAGAAAAACTAGCCACTTGCATTTCTAGATTATTTTCTTCTTATGTAAACAGCCACTTAAGAGAGACCAATTAACTGCCAACATCCTGGATTTGAATTGGAACCACAATTCAAATTGTGGGAGGGAAACACAAGCAAGTTGTGACTTGGTTTTGTTAGCAGGATTGTGTCCTGGGGTAGGGGTGTAAGTAATGTCATAGACAGTGTTCTCAGTTGTGTTAACGGAAGGAGTGCCTTACTGGACCGCTTTAATAGTGTGAATTTTGCTGTACTTCTGGCTGTCATCCTAGCCTTCCTTATCTCATAAGAAAACACTGGTTCTTGAGACTTTGTGTGAGGATTCTCAGGGTCATTTAGTGTCTTCTCCATAAAATAACTTTTTGTTTTGATTATTGTCATTTTCTTTCGCTTGCAACTAAAGACTCCCATCATGGAATCCTACTCTTCATAGAGCTCACCGTACAGAAGGCTAAGCTAGCCAAGAGCCTGTGGAATTACCACAAGTATTACAAGTGACATCTTTCTCATGTGAACAGCAGTGAGGATGAAATCTAATGTGTGGAATAGAGAGAAATTTTCTAATGTGTGGCCTGAGCTGATTACTACCTACTGGTACATGACAGAGGGCAACACCCACTATGCGCTGGGAGTCCAGACAAGAGTAGCATTTGAGCTATGGTTTGATGAGTGTAGAATTTAGATATGCAGAGTTTGAAAGAATATCAGAGAATAATAAGTGCTTGGGAGATGATGGAAGAAAATATTGTACTAAAAATCAAGTGGAAAATCACTAGGAAGGTGTGTAATAGGTTATAACTTGATGAGTCCTTGAGTGCCATATATTTGATTCCAGAAATAAAAGCAGGCAAAAGTTTTTGTGTAGGAAAAAAAATTAGGAACAGTCATATACATCTAAATTGTAGTTTATTCATCAAGCATTATTTAAAAATCTTGTAATCATATATTGTACTTTTTATTGAAATATACTTATAGGAAAGACACAAATCATAATTTTGCATGCATCTTCATAAGTGAACACACTCAGCTAACCAGAACTCACCTCAGAATCCTAGAAGTCCCTGTTTCCCCCGCAAGTGTAAGTAACACCATCCTGATTTCTAAAACATACACTATTCCTTGAACATTGCACAAATAGAATATACAATTTGTCCTTTTTGTCTCTGTTCTTTCTCTTAACATTATTTTTATAAGATCATCAATATGATTGTGTATTGTTGTAGTTTATTCTTTCTTACTCCTGTATAGTATTCTATTGTTGAATATACCACAGTTAATTAATTCACATTACTATTAATGGTACCAGATATTTTGAATGGACATTTTTACATATCAACATTTTTTACATACCATATAATGTACATTAAGTATATGGGATTTTTTTTAACATTTGTAGGATGAGTTTGAACTGAAGTATCTAAGTATTCTGATTTTCAGGAAATGATATATTTTACTACTGATTCCACTTCTCAGTCTGTATATATAATATGTAATTCATTAAATGGATATCTGATAAAAATAGTTATCATTTTATTTGTGTACAAAATCATCTTTAAAAATGAAAGGTACACAGAATTTAATTTGTTGTTTTATCACTGAAGTGAGGTAAAAGTTGAAAGCAGTATACTCTCCTCGTCTGCTGGTTACATTGAATTTTATCAAAATAATGTTGCTGGAATGATATTTTTGATAAGTTGTGATATGCTGCCTTTTAAATCCTGAGAGAGGAAAAATACTGTACTATATTGTTATTAATTTTTGCTTCCAAAATATTTGTGTCTTAGGGAGTCATCTCTTCTCTTTTCAGGCAACCGTATTGTGAAGGAAATATTTGGTCTGCTATTGAAACTACATCTATCAACTATCTATCTATTATCTATCTATCTATCTATCTATCTATCTATCTATCTATCTAGTCTACCTGTCCTTCAACACTAAAACTTTGTCCAAGGATGCTTCAGTGATGATCAGTTTCTAATTAAAAATAATTTAAGGAGTATCCAGTTTCACTTAGATATATAAAATGCTTAGACATCAACACCATTTTTACAGCAAGAAAATGCCAGACAAACTAAACATCAGTGCATTTTCCTGGAATAATCAGAGAACACTGCAGGGAAAACTACTACCAGAACTCTGGAGAGATGTGAATCTGGAGTGTCCCAGTCCAGATCTGCTTACGTGAAGCAGAGTTATAAGGGCCATAAGCTGTAGGAACACATACAGGGGAATTTTGAACAATGGCTGGTGACTGAGTATGGACTAGTATGAGCGTGAGAAGCTATCAGTGTGGTAGGAGCACACTTCTGTGGATTTTACCTCTGGGAAACTCCCCAGGTTCTCACAGTGAGAATCCAAGATTCCCTCCTGTCCATGGCAAGTGGAGGAGAAGAGGAAACATTGTGAAGACTAGGCCCTTCTCCATAACTCAGATTTACTATTAAACAAGAACTTTGACAGAGTAAACTTCTGGAAACTTAGTGCACTTTGGGGGGGGGAACTGCTCTCCACTTCCTGCCCCCCCTTCAGATTTCTATCTTCACATAAGGGACAAAGAAAAATATAATTAACAGGGGCTGGGGATTCAAAAAGCTAAATTGGAAAAGCTTCAGCTAGGGAAGAGTGCGGGGGAATTGGAGAAAGAGTTATACCACCAGAAGAGGAACAGAAACGCATGTGAAGGCCACAGTCCCAAGACTGAGACTTAGTCAGAGAGTTACATAACACTCTTCACCCAACAAATGTCAATATAATAACAGTATTCCACTTGAAAGGGTTGCAATACACAAGCTCTCTTTAAGGAGCAGTACATAAGAACACCCACAAGTCAAAAGTTAAGGCAAAAAAAGGGAGAGGGTAGTGGAAGACATGAGAAATTTGAAGACTTTCATAGTGTGTGTGTGTGTGTGTGTATATATATATAGGTGAGAAAGTCCAGCTTCTAGCTAGTGATGTGCCTGAGGACACAATGAACTCTAAATAATGGGCAGAATCTATCTGGATTAAAGCTCAGTTCTTTATTTCTATGTATACTGCCTCTCCAAATGTAGAATTTACCAGTGCATATGTTTCTTATGCAGTTTATTGGAATTAAAACTGTTATGGATTAAATTATGTACCCCCCTGCCCTGCCAATATGTTGAAGTCCCCCGAGGATTTCAGAATGTGACTTTGTATGGAAATAGTACTTGTGTAGAAGTAATCAACTCAAAGTCATTGAAGTGGTTCCTCATCCAATAGATGGGATCCTTATAAACAGATGAAATTCAGGCACAATGACAGACATGGGCAGTAGGAAGATGATGTAAAGGTGCAAATGGAACACTTTGTGAAGACAGAGGCAGAGACTGGAGTAATGCTGCCACAAACCAAGGACCATCAAGAATTGACTATTTCCAGAAGCTAGGAAGTAGCCAGGAAGGCTTCTTCTTCATAGACTTCAGAAGGAGGATGGCCCTGCCAAAATCTTGATTTTGGACGTCTGGCTACCAGAACTGTGAGAAAACACATTTCTGTTATTTTAAGCCACTCAGTTTTTGGTATTTTATTACAGCAGCTCTAGGAATCTAATACAGAAACTCAAGCAAAATTTCAGTTCAATGGAATATTCTCAGACTGCTATACAACAATTTCCCTTATTTATATTTCACTTGCTATAATTTGATGCAGAATAAAAGTAAGAATTTTATCAAAATTCCCTCCAACTTTTCCAAAGTCTCTTCATAAATGTTTTCATGTTTTTAATGTCTTCCTAAAGTTCAGTGTTTCTAGCCAACTCTGAGGATCATGCATTTTTCTTCTATTGTTTCAGAGGTTTCTGAGCCATAGGGAATGTTGCCTGCCCCTTCCTAGAAATTGAACTATAACTCGATTGTTCTCTATTCTAAAAAAAAAAATTATTATGTAATCACCATATACTTATGTTGCTTTCCAGTTCCTTACATAATGTTAGACTTCACCTTTACAAGGTTTTAGTTTGATATTAAGAATTCAACAAGAAAAAGAACATTGTTACCTTGCTTCATCACAATGTGGGTGTGTGTGTACGTACCCAAGCACCTGTGTGTGTTTTTGTGTCCGTGTGAGGATATAAGCAATACATTTTTATGTCTCTAATGATCTTTTTAAAGTACTGATTATGTTTATTCAATTCTCTACATATACACATCTACAGAATGTAGAGCAGAAGTATTTTGAGTGCCAGAAACCAGCTTGGGGCTACATATTTGCTGTGAAAAATCCACATACAAATGTTTCAAAGTTAAGGCTGATAACTTTCTTCCTTAATAGCACACTAAACAGTAGGTCAGTTGACATAAAGATTTAATGCATTTTTAGAAGTGACTAATTTTGATCCCTTACCAAGCAGGTACTTTCCCTCCAAAATTTAATCAGACATAGCACAGTAGCTTAATTCACAATTTACTATAATAAACATCCTAAAAGTGAATTATCAGATTTATGATTTGCATAATTAGGTTAATTAGTTATTTCACTGATATACATATCCCTGAGTTTAAATTCTTTAATTTACATTTTATTTTGATAAGTTCCACTGTGATGATTTCTACAAGTTATTTCACTTGTATTTTAAATTCTCATAAATTCCTTAAGATCCTGACTGACAGTGGCTAATGGAATTCTTAAAGATAAGTAACCTACATCTTTTTCAGTTAAAGCCACTTAAAAAGAAAATATATCATCATAGCAAAAATGTTCTATGATATTCCATCAAAAACTGGTCATGTAATTTTCATTTTAACAATCCAGAAATTACCACACATGACTATTTTCCAATAATAAACATAATTTGGTACTTGTGCTATATACATAATTCTAAATGCAACTCTATATTTTATGTTAAAGACACCTTTCAACTATGGGTTGGAGGAGGAATACTTTTTTCATGAGATGGTTTAATTAAGTGGTCTCAAAATTGTCTTTTTTGCTTAGTACTTATCTTCCTTTCAAAATACAATACTCCAATTTATCAAGTAATCATTCCACCTTCTCTTTTTATCTCTAATTTCACACATTCATCCAAAAGTTTTTAAAGAAATTATTTTAAGATGCATCTACATTTGTTTTACTTTCAAGTAGATTTGTTTATTTCTAAACGCTTTCAGTCCTACCATGATTAGTAAGCAGAATGCAACTTCCAAAACTCATTCAAGTGTAAAACACATGAAAGCTTTTATATGATAAAAATGTGGAATTTTATAGATCAGAGGGTGAGGAATGATATCTATACCCTTTTTCTGACAGTTATACTTTGAATTGGATCACCAAATTTTATATATTTTTTAAAGATTTTATTTTATTTTCAGAGAGAGGATAGAGAGAGAAAGGGAGGGAGAGAAACATGAATGTGTGTTTGCCTCTCACATGCTCCCTACTGGGGGCCTGGCTCACAACCCAGGCATGTGCCCTGACTGGGAAGCAAACCAGTGATCCTTTGGTTCGCAGGCTGGCACTCAGTCCACTGAGCCACACCAGTCAGGGAAAGTTTTATATTTTTAAAAATGGATTAGACAGTCTATGAACAAAATTTTTAATTTTTGTTTTAGTGTATACCAGACACAAGAGAAGCAATCAATATATTATAGTTAATCTTTTAAAATCATTACAAATTAATTAGACCTCTTTTAGCTAGTACTTGTTAGCACTTCTACTAGATATTGCAACATTTGCAGTATTTCTAAATTCTTTTATCTGATCTTCATACCTCCCAACTACCACCAGGGAAAATGGGCTTTGAAATATGGAACATTTTTCTGGAGGGTAATCTTGCAAAACAACCCTTACTTATAGAACATAATACACTCAATGGAAGTATTGCCTATCTAGTTTTCTAATATTCCCTACAATTACCTCTGTAATTTAAAGATGTGACAATTGTCTAAGTTTTTGTTGTATTAATATACTTTACATTGTTATCAGTAATTTCCAAACGTGTTTAATCAATACTAAGTGTTTTAAAACAACATTTTTGGAAACATATAAGCAAATTTGTATCTTACTAACTGCAGAGCTCTAGGTAAATTATTCAAAACCTGTGAATCACAATTTTTTTCCGTCAATCACATGGAGATTCTAATAGTGCATAGCTCAGAGAGATAATTCAGCCAAGAAATAAGCATCAAATACCTGCTATATTTTAATAGCACTCCTGAGTGCTAAGGATACCATTTTTAATAAATCCAACAAATCTCTATTGTCCTGGAGCTTATTTTCTAGAAGGCAGTGAAGTGGGTGAAAGAAAATAACAAATAAATATACAAGATACTAGGAATTCTAAGTACAATGGAAAAGAATAAACATTGTACACTGTTAAAGAGTGCGATGGTAAAAATACTATTTAAATCGAGGATGGTTGGTGAAGACTTGCTGTGGTGACATTATATTATAAAAGAGATCAGAATTAAGACAGACAGGAAGAAGAGACCCAGAGACAGAGAGAGACAGAGAGACAGAGGGAGGGAGAGGGAGGGAGAAAGAAGGAGAGAGAGGGAGAGATATGAAAGAATCTGAGGGAGAAAGAAACAACAAGTGGAAATTTTCTGAGGAGCACATTGCTGTCTTCAAACTGCAGCAGAGGGACCATCCTTGCTGCAACTGAATGAACAAGAATGAGAACGGAACTTGGTGGCTTCAGAGGTTGGCATGAAGGAGCAGAGCATGGAAAAGGGGTAGATCATGTAGGCCATGGTAAAGTCTGAGCAAGGCCAAGAGCCATTGAGAGGACTTGAACAGGGAAATTACAAGAGATCGGCTATTTTGAAGAGAATGGTTCAGATGTTCATGAAGACTAGTCTGGTGACCAGTAGAAGTGGGAGCAGGGAGTTAATTTACAGGGTATTCCTGGATTTGTTCATGCCGTGGGCTTTTGGCCAACTACATCTGTCCAGGTTGCTATTTCCATCATTTTTTTGCTGCTGAATCCCACTCGGTCATCAAGTTTGGCTCAAACAGTATCTTGTTAGAAAACCCTTCAGACCACCCTTTCTATACTTTTTTTACTGCCACTCCTTATAACATTATCCTGATATGTTTTAGTCATAAACATACAAATATTTAAGATAATTTAGTTTTTGCCTGATGGTTTAGTGAGTGTTTCCATTTCTAGAACAACACTGTTATCTATCTTTTTTCCACCATTGGAGTTTTCTTTGCCGAAAAGTATACTGGAACATGGTTGATATTGTTTGTATTTCATGAGGAAAAATAAGTATCCCAAGTAAATAGAATTCTTTCAAAATAATAAATCTGTAATATTCTAGTGACAAAGACTGTCTCCTTAACCAGACTCTAGTCAGGCCTCTCTGAGCCTTCTTTTTAACTAAACCTCCACCAAGGCCTCCAGCATTGCCAGGACATTAAGTGCAGTTTCAGCCAGAAGCTTACCAAGTCAGCTTAGAGAGATTCCTCCAATCGTAATATCTGATCACCTTAGCATTCCTTCCATGAGAATCCTTTTATGTAGGTTTAGCAGGAATGTCCCTACCCACAATGTCTCCTTTTAGTAATTTTCCATCCAGACACATCTACCCTTGATCTGTGACTACAAATTTCCATTAGTCTTATATTTGACCTTCAGCCTGATCTCTCTCCCCTCTTGCCATACTATCTCTGAACTTTTGCATTGCTTTATTTTTTTTACTATTATTCCAATCTTAGGTATAAATACATTACTACTACTCACTAGGCATAGGTATCTTGTAAAAAAAGGCATGAGATTTGTTTTTGTAATTTTTTTCTCTTTAACCTCTGGGTCTGTCCTTTTGTCAATTACCTATTTCTTTTTTCTTTTTTTTTTTCTTTTTTTAAAAAAGGTGAAGGGAAGAAGAGAGGGAGAGAAACGTCAATGTGTGGTTGCCTTTCACACACCCCACAATGGGGGCTTGGCCAGCAATCCAGCATGTGCCCTGACTGGGAATTGAACCAACAATTCTTTGGTTCACAGGCCGGCACACAATCCATTGAGCCACATCAGCCAGGGCAGTCAATCACCTCTTTTCCCCTTGCCTTTTTTGCCCATAACACTAGTCTTTAAATATGTTCATTGGTACTCTGGGAGAAAGGGTTACATGGGCAAATAGGATTGAAAAATAGTGCCTATTTTACATTCTTGGAAATAAACAATGAATCTTAGAAATAAAGTATGCATATTAAAAACTTTGAAAAATTCTGTTGTACTAAAACCAGTTTCTCAAACTTATTTCGCTTTTCAACTCTTTTCTTAATATATATTAATAGCCTCTCAAAAAATGTGATCTTTTGAGTTACAGGTATAACAAATATTTATCAATTCTTGTTATTCTTTATGGTCTCTATTACAGTTCCAGAAATTGAGCTAATATATCAAACCAAATTAATGGATTCAAATTCACAGGACCTCCGCAGTTACTGGCTCACTAGATATTTGTTAATTGAACTCAGGTGGTCACATATGGAATTATGAAGTCATATATAGTAAAAGAGTATATTACGTCTTCTCTGTTAGCTTTCACTTCACTTTTGTTTTTCTCACAAAATCTGCACATCCCCTCACTGTGCGTATTAATGAGGGGGTTGCCATATTCCAGGACTTCAGTGGTAAAGCAAGGCAGTGTTCAAAACCATTTTATAGTAATTTTGTATCATTCAACAAAAATTCAACTGAGTCAATTCTAAAGATGTAATTGGCTTTATTAAATGATTCATGAATCAGGCAGAGTAGATTTAAGAAGTAGAAAGGAACTCCGAGAATCTGCTCAAAACAGGAGGCTTTTATAAGCAGAGGGAAAAGGAAGCAGATTACCTGTCTTCTCTTGGGAGACGGAAAGTGAACTACGTGGAAGATTACCCCCCTGGTGCTAACCAGAAAATAACAGACCAATGGCTGGTTCAGACTACGTTCCTGGGGAAGTTGTAACTGCACTCAGACTAGGTATGAAGTCTTGGTTTGCTGACATGGGATTTAGCAGAAGTGACTCCATTGTGTGTCTGTTATCTTTTTTTTTTTAACAATTACATACCTTTGCATTATGAAACAACCTAAGTAGAAGTTTAAATAGTTTTTCAAATTAACAAAAAAAAAACTTTTAAAAGGGTTAATTTTCAAACTTTTATAAGATATTGATGTAACAGGATAAATAATAGTGGTGAGAAAAATGACAAGAAGAGAAAACTGTTTTTGAAAAATGTCAGAAATTAATATGAATAATACCAGGGAAATATACATACTAACCATGCTTTTAACACATGTGTATTATAAAAACAAACAAAGAGGAACCTCTCCTTCCCCACTCCAAAAGAGAGAGAGAGAGAGAGAGAGAGAGAGAGAGAGAAGGAAAGGAATGAAAAAAAAAAAGACAAAATGTATATTAGTAATTCCACCAGGTGTTTTAAGAAGAATTTATATATATTTTTATGGATCATTCTGATTCAATGAGTATATTGAGTCTTGGAAGGCTTAATTTTCTTTTTAAATTTCCAGACTAGTATGAAGCAGTTGTAAAGATCTGTGCATAGTCCTTAATGCATTTATTTTCGTGTGTATATGTGCATCGTTCTGAAATTACATTGTTAACCATCATGTTGATTGGAATATTGGGATCAAATTTATGGGCTCACTTTTCTAAGACATGTTAACTCAGCCACTTGTATGTACTCATTTTTCTGGTTTCTATCATAAATGGCATTAAGATGCTATAAAAAGTTTAAATATATGATTTTTGTCAATAGTGATATCTGCTGGATAATTTTCCATTTCAAACAAATACTGGATATGGTTATTGTGTCATGTTTTTTTGCCATTATTACCATCATCACTATTTGCTTACATTAATTTTTAACTTTATTTTAAAATTATAATTAACATTCAATATTATTTTATATAAGTTTCAAGTGTGCAGCGTAGTGGTTAGATGATAGTATATTGTGCAAAGTGATTTCCCCAATATTTCAAGCACCCATTTGGCACTATATAAGTTATTACAGTATTATTGACCATATTCTCTGTGCTATATTTTACACCCCCCTGTCATCATTATTTTGATCATTCTTATCATTTAAATTTCATACCCACATTTAAACCGGTCAATATAGTTCTCCTTTGTGATGATTTTAGTTTTATGAATATAAAATTAATATGTAAAAATAACCTTTCTCCAAGTAGTGTCAGTCTTAACTTTATATGAGCTCACTTTGTTCTTGCATAATGTCTTTCTTCATGACTACATTGGTTGAAATAATACAACCTGAGAATGTCTAAATAGTGAATTGACTATCTACATTTCCAAGTGAGTGAGAATAATTTTGTTCAGATATCTTGGCGCATCCAGGAGTTTGCTTTGTTGAACTTATATGGGTCTTTCAAAATAATCTATAGAATTTAATTGAGTGTTTTTCTAATAAGCAATGTTGTTAAAGAGATATCTAAATATTATGCAATTTTTTAACTCATCAGAGGTTTGCTCTTATTAAATTTGGTATAAGATCTCACATGTTATTTTGCCTCATTTGTCTTTTATTAAACAAAGCTTCTTTTGTGTATAAGCAGTTAGCAAAGTATGCGATCAATTTATTTTCAGCTACAGTACATAGCTGCAGGGGATATTCTCAGTCTACCTCAACAAAATTTCCATTGAAATTTGCTCTGAAGTTGAATACTAATAATGACTAAACAAAATACTCTGTCTCTGAGGAAAATAATGAAAATGTTGTTGATGTATTTAAGAATATGAGTTCAGCCCTCACTGCTCCAGTTGTTAACAAAACATAATTTTACATACAGCAAATTACTTTTCTTTGATGATCTTACTTTGAAAGTGAAATTCTAAATAATTCTACAGTCTCACTATTCTCTATTCCTTTTTATTATCTCAAAAAGGAAATCTGCTGTTTGAAATGATATTTCATATGCAGTTACCTTTTAATATATTGATATCTATTCATTAGTGTTGGAAATTACCTGTATATGAATGACATAATCCAGTAAATTAGAAGGCTTTTCTTTGGTGCCATAAAAATACATTTAGAATTTTCAAAATGTCAATTGTATTTTTGCTGTTGTTCATACCGTAGGGGTCAAGCTCTGGGGGTTAGGGTAAGCTTCTCATTGATATGAATCTTAGAATGAGAAATAGAATATTCTTTTTTTAATTATATTTTATTGATTATGCTATTACAGTTATCCTGATTTTTCTCCCTTTACCACCCTCCACCCAGTACCCTTCATTCCATCGGGCAATCACCACATCATTCTTCATGTCCATGGGTAATGTATTTAAGTTTTTTAGCTATTCTGTTTCCTATACTGTACTTTACATCCCATGGTTATTCTGTAACTACCTATGTGAACTTCTTAATTCTCTCACCTCTTCACCCACTCCTCCACAACCCCCACCCACCTAACCATCAAAACACTCTCCATATCCGTGATCCTGTCTCTGTTCCTTTTGTTTGCTCAGGTTGTTTTTTAGATTCAATTGTTGATAGATATGTATTTTTGCCATTTTATTGTTTATAGTTATGATCTTTTATAAAAATAAGTCCCTTTAACATTTCATCTAATAATGGTTTGGTGATGATGAACTCCTTTCGTTTTTTCTGGTCTGGGAAGCTCTTTATCTGCCCTTTGGTTCTAAACGGTAGCTTTGCTGCATATAGCAATCTTGGCTGCAGGTCCCTGCTTTGCATGACTTTGAATATGTCTTGCCAACCCTTCTAGCCTGCAAAGTTTCTTTTGAGAAATCAACTGACAGTCTTATGGGAGTTCCTTTATAGGTAACTATCTGCATTTCTCTTGTTGCTTTTAAGATTCTCTCTTTATCTTTAACCTGTGGCATTTTAATTAGGTTGTGTCTTGGTGTGAGCCTCTTTGCTACCCTCGTTTGGGACTCTCTGTGCTTCCTGGACTTGCATGTCTATTTCTTTCACCAAATTAGGGAAGTTTTCTCTTATTATTTTTTCAAATAGAGTACCAAATTCCTTGCTCTTTTTCTTCTCCTTCTGGCACCCCTACGAGGCAAATGATGGACCTCTTGAAGTTGGCCGCTTATATATCCTCATTTTTTTAAATTCTTTTTCTTTTTGTTCTGATTGGTTGTTTTTTTTTTTTATTTCCTTATATTCCAAATCATTGATTAGATTCTCGGCTTCCTCCACTCTACTCTTGTTTTCCTATAAATTGTTCTTTATTTTAATTAGTGTATTCTTCACTTCTGACTGCATCTTTTTACTGCTCCTAAGGTTTGCATTAAGTTTCCTGAGCATCCTTACAACCAGTGTTTTGAACTCTAAATCTGATAGATTGCTTATCTCCATTTCGTTTTACTCTTTTTCTGAAGTTTTGATCTGTTCTTTCTACTGGGCCATGTGTCTTTGTCTCCTCATCCTCGCAGCTTCCCTGTGTTTGTTTCTATGTATTAGGTACAGCTGCTTTGTCTCTGTGTCTTGGTAGTATGCCCTAATGTAGTAGGTGTCCTGTAGGGTCCGGTGGCACAAGCTGGGTACTCAAGGTGTGTCCTTTGTGTGGGCTGAGTACAGCCCCCTCTTGTAGTTGAGGCTTCATTGCTGTTAATAGATCAATGGGAGGGATTTATTAAAGCCAGTCAATGCAAAGATTGGCTATGACCACATACCAGCATCTCTGCCCTCCATGGAGGATTGGTTGTGCAGGAACAGGGTGGTGGTGCTCTGATGTGGTCTGTAGCTGTCCACTGGCTGTGCTGGCCCTGAGGTTTCCCCAGGTGGTGCAGTCCAAGGTAAGCCTGAACTTGTGCTTTGCCTGTGGCCACCTTGTTTGAGCTATAAAACAATCTGAGATGGCTGCTACTTGTGCTGGACTTGGAGATATCCAGGTGAAGCCAAGCTGAGAATCTAGGCTGGCTGCTACTAGTGCAAAACCTGGGGCTCACTGAGGCCAGCTGTTATTTATTTGAGAAGATTTAGGAAGTTGTGCAGCACCAGCCAAAGCTAGCCATTCACATGGAAAAGCAGCTTGGTTGGGCCCGTAAGTTAGGTGAGGCAGAGTCTCTGGGGATATCCAAGGTGGGTCAAACAGTGTTAGCCAGGTTGATGGAGTCTCAGATATAGCACCAGCTTGTTGGCTCTATGGCTCTGTGGGGAAATGGCCCAGAAAAGGGACAATGGCCTATGTTCCCTTTGATACCTGGCACCTGAGTCTCCCCCACCATGTCACTGGTGCCTTCCAAGCTGCCATTCTAGTGCCAGAGCTCAGAGGGTGTGAGTCTGAGGAGGTGAATATGTGTGTGGGTTTTTTAAGAGGAACTGCTTTGGGCTCCAGCAGTGTCTTCCACCAACTCAATCCCCATGGGTTTTTGCAGCCAGAAGTTGTGGGCACTTATCTCCCTGGCACTGGAAACCTGGGCTTGGGAGGCCTAGTGTGGGGCTGGGACTCCTCGCTCCCAAGATATCACTTCTGAAATTTATCCACCACACATGGATGTAGGGTCAGCCCATTCCCTGTCTGTGCCCCTCCTACCAGGGTAGATGGATGTGTATTTTTTTAATTCCACAGTTGCCAGTCTTCCATTCAACACAATTTCTAACAGTTCTGAGTGATGGTTGTTCTACATTTCAATTGTAATTTTGATGTGGCTTTGCAAAGAGGCGAGTCATGTCTGCTTATGTCGCCATCTTGACCAGAATTCCTAGAATATTTTTTTATTATTTCCTAAAAGGCATTTTGTCATTAGTCTACCAAAATCTCCACAATGGCATCATTAAACAGTCTAAGCTCTAATTTCTCACTACCTTGCAATAATCAATAAATTGTTTTATCCTTCAACAGTGTCTATTGAAAGATGTCTGTGCAATATTATTTATCGCACATATTTCTGAAATTATTTGAAATAAATAAGCATTTTTGCAGAATGTTACCTTTCCCATCCCTGCCAAAGCTGCTCCATATAAACACACATATACACACAAATTTGAAAAAAATAGAATATGCTAAATACTACATTAATCTTTGATGATCCAAAGGCATAATGTGCATTCTAATTTACTAAATCTAAAATCTGACACATTTATTTGATTTTTTGATATTTTCTTTCAAATTCATATTAACATGAACACATTGTAAAATGTTGTTCTAGGTAACAGAAAACCATTTAATGTTTTTGAATTCATGAGAACAAGGATTATATCTGTGTGTTCCCAGTATCTAGCATGCTGCTTTGCATATTATAGGGGATCAATATAAGTTTGTTGAATAAATGATTAAAGGAGTATCCAGATCTCAGCTTTGCTTCAAGAAGATTAATCTTGCAATAACGTACACGATAGAGTGGAGTGGGGAAATTAGAAGCAGTGAAGTTGGACAGGAAGCTATTATAACAGTTAAGATAGATGTTGCAAGAGCACTACAGAAAGTGCCTTGCTTATTCTTAATGCAACGCCTACTCTGCTTCTATGCCTATCATAATTTCATTAATAACAATGCAGATTCAATTTATTTCCTGAATTTTGGTCTTGTGCTCATACTTTAATAAACACATTTAGTGTGTTGTTCTGGTACCTTGAGTACAATTTATTAAGAACATTCAGTTCATATGTCATTTTAGTTACTTTAAAATTTCCCATTAATACCACCAATGAACCATACCTAAGGCCACAGACAAAACAACATCACCAAATAGCATAAACTCAATCAATGTCAAAGTCATTCTCACTGGAACTTTTTTTTTTTGCTTCAATAGATAGATGAGACAATCCTAAGCAAACCCTAAATGGCAAGTTAATACCAAAAAAATGTAGATAAAATAAGTGAGAAAAATGCCAAAGTACAAGATTAAGTCAAACTACTTTTTATGTTGCACTATTTCCCTATTTTAAACATCATTTCTTATAAGTATGTTGAAATAAAATTCTTCTAAAATTCAGCTCAATCTTGCCTCTTTTAAGATTTCTTTCCAAATGTCTTCTATTGCAATACACCTTTTCTTTAATTCTTGATTAACTTACTCAAACAGTCTTTACTGAGCACCTACTGTAAGTCAGTAACTGTTTTACTTGCTGGAGATCTAGCAATGGACAAAATAGATCAGGAATCTGATATCATGTAACTTAAATTCTAGCCTGAAAAGTTGAGAAGAAGCAATTAAAAATATAAGTTTGTCAACTAATGATAAGAGTTATGGAGAAAAATAAAAGCAGAATAAGTAGGCCAAACTGATGACAGACGATAGGCCTGTTTGTATAATTATCATCAGTGTTGATGTCAGCAACATCATGGGTAAATTGTAATAAAAAGCATGAGTCACTTTGTGGTGTTTGCTGACCACTTTAAGCCTCACACCCCTTCCTTCCCTTTGCTCCACATTTGGACAAGCACATAAGAAAGCACAGGTATTCTTTCCTTTGGCACAGTGGGAGTTTCAAATCATGCAAATCCCCACCACCATGCAGGAACTCCATCTCTTAACTACCACATAAATCCCAAGCCCAACTCCTTTCCCTGCTCTCTCATGCCAATTTTTGGACTAGCTTGGGAGAACTGTCCTCCTTGCCCCAGAAAAACTTATTACCCTTTGCATGCGGTATCATCATCAGTCCTGATATCCAAATCAAGCTTTTGGTGGAAGTCCACACTAATTTGACAGAATGGTGGCAACACTTAATATATGGATGAAGTAAAATATGAGCAAAGGTCCAGAAGCATAAAATATCTCGGTGTCTGGGTGAACTAAAAGTTCAGTCATACTAAGCATTATCAAGTATGAGTGAAATAGAAAGAAGATGAGTATAAAGAAGGTGAGACAGAGGTAGGCATGAAAAGCATGACTAAGTATCTTGATAAGAGCATAGAATTTGGAGTCAGAGAAACCTATAATGGAACCCTAGATTTGTGACATTGGGAGAGTCAACTAATTTCACTGAGACACAGTTTGTCCCTAACAGATTATCTTGCTTTCAGATTTGTATTTATGACAATCTTTTTCCATGATGCTGTCAGAGTGGTTTTTTAAAAATTACATATTTGATACAGATGACTTCTTTAAACCATTTAAATAGTTTTCACACCTTCAGGACAATATTCAGGCACTATCTAGGTCCTACCTGGCAATCCAACCTCATCTTCTGTCATTTCCTGATACGTATCTATTGACTGTGGTCATAATGAACCATTTGAATAACCTGGAATGGGCCATGTTCTCTCACACAATCAATGCCAGTGCACCAATCTTTGTCTAGAATCATCTTTCTAGCCTGCTTTAAAATCTAAACCAAACTTATTTGCCCTTCAAATCACAGCTACAGTAACCTTTTTTTTTTTTTTAATTCTTCCTAGAGCATTCAACTCTCACACAGGAGCTTCTCTTCCTTTATGCTGATGTATGACTTTGCTTCATATTGTCTTTCATACTATTTTGTAATGGGCCAACTAACCCAAGGAATAACAGCCTTATTTTCAAAAACTAAATATTTTTCTCTCTGTTCCTCATGCCTGAAATATAATAAGTGATAAATAAAGTTATTTTGATAAATGAATGAATGTGTGAATAAACAATTCTGAAGATGTAAATCAGATCTGTTAGCAACAGGGTCTGAAAAATGAAAGAAGGGCACATAGAAAAATCTTTTCTTTTGAACATGTCCTGGAACGGAGCAGGCCAGAAAACAGCTGAGGTGATATGTTATTGTAGTCAGATAGAGTGTTTAGAAATTCAGGCTGTGTCTCAAAGAGAAGGTCAGGTACAAATATATGGCTTTGTGAATCCAATGTTTACACATATTTGAAAATTAAGGAGCAATTGATAATGATAGTATACAAGATAGATTATCTATAAGCCATTGGAAATATAGATATTAATATAAAACTAAAGGGTACCCAGGCTTCACAGGTGAATTTCACCAAACATTCAAAGAAAAATTAATACCTAACTTTCTAAAACTGTTAAAAAAGAATAAAACAAACTCAAGAGCAGGAAAGATTCTCAAGCTCACTTTACAATTTAAAAACCAGATAAAGATACTACAAAGAAAGAAAATTATAGGCCAATATCACTGATGAATATACATGCAAAATCCTCAACAAAATATTAGCAAACCAGATCCAACAGTACTTTAAAAATATTACAGACCATGATCAAGTGGAACTTATTCAGGGATGCAGGGTAGGTACAATATCTATATCCACAAGTCAATAAATCTTGCACACCACATAAAAAATAAAGGATAAAAAGCACATAACTATAACAACAGGTGTAGAAAAAGCCCTTAATAAAACCCAGAGCCCATTTATGAAAAAACCTCTCAGCAAAGCAAGAATGGAGAGAACATATTTTAATATAATAAAGACTATCCATGACATACCCAGAGCCAACATCATACTCAATTGGCAAAAACTGACAAGTATTGCCCTTAAGATTGGGAATAACAGGGATATCTGCTTTTAACTCTGTTATTCAACATAGTACTGGAGTCCTAGCCATAACAATCTGTCAAGTAGAAGAATAAAAGGCATCCAAATTGGAAAGGAGGAAGTAAAACTGTCTTTATATGAAGATAACATGATACTGTACATAGAGAACCCCAAAGATCCCACCAGTGGATTCCAAGAAACTACTACATCTGATAAATGAATTCAGCAAAGTAGCAGGATACAAAATTAATATCAAAAATCATTTGCATTTTTATAAACCAATAATGAACTATCAATAAGGAAAACTAAGAAAACAATCCCATTCACATTACTGAAAAAATAATAAAATACCTAGGAATGAATTTAACCAAGAATATGAAAGACCTATACTTGAAAAATTATAAGACACTGAAGAAAGACATTTAAGAAAATACAAATAAGTGAAAGCATATACTGTATTCCTGGACAGGAAGAATTAACATCATTGAAATGTCCATACTACACAAAGCAATCTATAGTTTCAGTGTAATTCCTATCAAGATACCAATGGCATATTTCACAGAACAAGAACAAACATTAAAAAATGTATATGGACAAACAAAAGACCCTGAAGAGCCACAGAAATCTTGAGAGAGAAGAACAAAGTTGGAGGAATTACACTACCTGATACCAAACTTTACTACAAGGCTATAGTAGTCAAAATGATATGGTACTGGCATAAAAATAGGTATATAGATCAATGGAACAGAATAGAGAGCCCAAAGATCAGCCCACACCTTTATAGTCAATTACTATTTTTCAAAGGAGGCACAACATGTAATGGAATAAAGATAATCTATTCAATAACTGGTGTTGGGAAAATTTGACAGATACATGCAAAAAAAGGAAAGTAGACCACCTTCTTAAGCCATACACAAGAATAAACTCAGTGGATCAAAGATTTAAATGTTAATCTTGAAACCTTAAATATCCTAGAAGAAAACATAGGCAGTAAAATCTAGAACATTTCTTGTAGCAGTGCTTTTTCAGATGTATCTCCTCAGGCAAGGGGAGCAAAATAAAAAAAAAAAAAACGTATGAGACTACATTAAACTAAAACAGTTTTGCACATCAAAGGAAGTCATCAACAAAATGAAAAGACAAACCATTGAATATGAAAATATATTACCCAATGATACTTTTGATAAGTGGTTAATGTCCAAAATTTATAAAGAACTTATGAAATTCAACACCAAAAACCAAATAATCCAATTAAAGAATGGGCAAAGGACCTGAATAGACACTTCTCCAAATAGTACATACCAATAGACATGTGAAAAGATGCTCAATGCCATTAATCATCAAAGAAATGAAAATTAAAATCACAATGAGATACCACCTCACACCTTTCAGAATGGTTATCATTAAAAAATCAAAAAGACAAGTGTTGGTTAGGATGTGGAGAAAAGGGAACCTTTGTGTATTTTTAGTGGGAATGCAGATTGGTGTGGCCACTGTGAAGAGCATTATGCAATTACCTCAAACATTTTGAAAGGGAACTTACTTATTACTCAGTGATTGTAATTATGTAAATTTACCTGAAGAAACCCAAAACACTAATTGGAAAGAATGTATGAACCCCTATATTCATTGTTGTATTATTTACAATAACCAAGGTTTGGAAGCTGCCCAGATGCCTATCTGTAGATGAGTTTATAAAAAGGCTGTGGTGTATTTATGCAATAACACATTACTCAGCCATAAACAAGAAAGAAACCTTACCCTTTGAGACAGCATGGATGGACCTTGAGAGCATTATGCTAAGTGAAATAAGCCAGTCAGAGAAAGACAAGTTCCATATAATTTCACTCATATGTGGAATCTAAGAAACAAAATAAACTAATAAGCAAAATAGAGAAGATTCACGAATAGAGAGCAGGCTGACAGCTTTTCTCTGAGGGGGAGTGCTCAGTGGGAGGGTAGTGGGATCGAGCAAAAAAAAAACAAAGAGAAAAAAACTTATGGCCGTGGACAACATCATGGTGATTGTGGGGGGAGTGGCATAGAGGGAGAAGGGTATAGGGGAGATAAATGGTATCAGAAGGAGACTTCACGTAGGGTGGTAAGCACACAACACAGTATACAAATGATGTGGTGTGGAATTGTGTTCCCTGTAACCTGTATAATTTTGTTAGCCAGTGTGACCCCATCAGTTCAACATAAAAGGAAAAGTGTAACCAGTAAATACACCTGAGAAGAAACACTATTATTTTATGCATGATTACTAACTTTTGTTTATTTCTTCACCAAACTGTAAGAGGGCTTCCCAGTGTCTAGGCAAGGTTGGCAAACACACAATAAATATTTATTAAAAGAAGAAGCTTCCAGAGCAGTGGGAGGAAAACCAGTGAGTAGATCATGTAAGAACCACATTATATTATATCCTGAGAGAGATTATTTCTTAGTCAATTGTGATGCTTATATTGTATACATGAATCTAAACTATCTTAAAATGAAATGTATAATAAATAAACTAGTTAGTTTCTTTGTGTCTTTGGCATCACCAAATTAATATAACTGATTTTTCCCCCTCCTTCAATGACTAAATACAATGGATATTTTAGCACTTTGGATTTTCCATTTCCTCTGATGCTTATTTTATTAGGTCTTTGTACTTTGTTATTCATATGAAGTTACTCTTCTCTAATCTTTTTTGTTTACAGTCTGCATCTTAGTCATTAGTGATTCATATTAAACATTTATTGCATTTAAGCTGTATTTAACCAACAATAAAATATTAACATTCACTTATTGTAAATGGTCTCAGAGAAACTCTTAAAGTAATACTTGTGACTATTCCAATAGGTGTCTTAATATTTGTTTTAAAAGATTAGCATTACATATTCTTTCAAAACAGGTATATATTTACCCTTTACAGGTATTTTAAGTTTCTATGTACTTTGTTATTGCTATGGACTGAATGTCTGTATCTCCCCAAAATTCATATGTTGAAACCCTTCTCCCCAGTGTGATGGTTAGGAGGTGGGGCCTTTGTGAGGTAATAAGGATTAGATATGGGCCCTTATAAAAGTCATGAGAATACTTGCTTCTTTCTGCTCTTGGCCACATGAGGATACAACAAGATTTTAACCATCTGCAAGCCAGAAAACAGGCTCTCACCAGACACCAGATCTGCTGGGACCTTGATCTTGAACTTCTATCCCTCCAGAACTGCCAGAAATCCATATTTGTTATTTAAACCACACAGTCCATGGTAGTATTTTGCTTTTTGTAAAGGTTTTATTTATTTTTAGAGCTAGGGAAAGGGAAGGGGAAAGAGAGGGGAAAAAAGCCATCAATGTGTGTTTGCCTCTTGTATACCCACTACTGGGGACTTGGCCCACAATCCACGCATGTGCCCTGACTGGGAATCAAACTGGCAACCCCCATGGCTCACTGGTCTGTGTTCAATCTACTGAGCTACACTATGGTAATATTCTTTTTAACAGCTTGAGCTGATTATGACAGCTACCTAATTTAAATCTAGTCAACACCTGCTCCTCTCAGGTCAGGTGATTACATTTGAGTTCTTTTTTTATTTAATACTAAATAAGAATGATTAACTTTATTTATTTATTTATTTATTTATTTATCCATTCATTCTAAAATTTTTTTAAATTTATTTTTATTTTTAGAAAGAGGGGAAGGGAGAGAGAAAGAGATGGAAACATCAATGTGTCGTTTCCTCTCATGTGCCCCCTACTGGGGACCTGGCACACAACCCAGGAATATGGCCTGCCTGGGAATTGAACAGGTGATCCTTTGGTTAGCGGACTAGAGCTCAATCCATTGAGCCACACCAGCCAGGGCTAATTTACTTTAACTTACAATCATATTCCAGTAAATAATTAGGAATTTATTCAATCATTCATTATTATGATAATTGATTTATTTGATGAGGAATTGACAATCTCCTTTTCATAATCTTATATTTTTTTAAAATATGACCTTAACATAAGTATTCAGTTTCTTACATAGAAATTCAACACTAAATATAAATATTAATTTTTTCAGTGAACAAATTTTGTGTTTTATATCAGATGAGGGAAAGAATTGAAAGATAGACAAATTTATTTTATTTCACTATCACAAATTGCAATGAAAAAATAATTGATTAATAAAAGTTAATCTTTATTTAGTGTTTATTTGTACTAGGAAGGGTATGAGGAACTTAACATATTCAATCTCTTTAAATCCTCATATAAATTCAGTCAGTACAGGCAACTATTTCTGTTGGTTATTTGAATAATTGTTCTGTTATTTTAGGTAAACATAGTGTCTTAGAAGTTGACCTTGAGACAAAAATCTGAGGGCTAAGAATTCTTTTGGAAAGTACATCGCAATATGACCCTTAGCCCTAGAAAGTAGGGCCTTTGCCCAGGCTGGTCCTCAAGGTCTCTTATGCTTTACAGCACTGTTTTCAATGTTTCTGCATCACCCTCTTGTGGCTGGAAGCAGCCTGGGTCAGCAGTGTATCTGAGCAAAGTGCCAGAGGCCCACACCTCTTAGTGGCCAAAAATGTTTTCCTTGAACTTTTAAGTCCAGCTGGCATTAGCAGTGCTGTCATGACATTGTATACTAAACTCCCACTGCAAAAATCTCATGGGGCACAGTCCCTGTTTCTCCTTTCCGGGAATTTTCCAACCTTCTGCTCCATCTATGGGGTTGACCAGTTGTTTAGAGATATTCTGTGACTTCCCCAATAGACATCCTGGGATTTTGGTTCAGAAGGCCTGTCAGGTGAACAGACATATCTTTCTAGGTGATAGGGAATTTCTTACCCCCTATAGTAGGAGATTAGATGGCCAGAGCAGTACTGACATATGGCCTAGGAAGAAAGTGCTTTGACTATCCAGCTTCAGATCACTTGCTCATACCTCACACCTGGAGTTTCCATCAGTACTACACAGATCACAAAACAGAACCCAGGTGAAAAATAGTTTTTGAAAGGAAGAGAGATCGTCTGTTATCAAGAGCTGGAACACTGCATTGAAAAAAAAAACACAAAAGACAAAAAACACAACACAATATATCGGCTGTATTCTACCACTTCTATGGATGCCTGGAAACTTTCTTCCCATAAACCCCATTTAAAAAATGTTCTCTCTTAACTTAATACAACAACCCTATACACCAGGGGTCCCTAACCCCTGGGCCAAGGACTAGCACCTGTTAGGAAGCGAGTTGCACAGCTGGAGGTGAGCTTGAATGTAATGCACTTGAATCATCCCAAAACCATCTCCCACTCCATCTGTGGAAAAAATTGTCTTTCACAAAACTGGTCCCTGGTTCCAAAAAGGTTGGGACCACTGCTGTATACAATTGAAAACTCACTCATCCCATCTCCAGAGGAAGACAGCACATAACCAGCCCAGTTCCACATCCAGGAGGATTAGAATTCCTTTCATTTCAGTCCAGATGGAGCTCATTACAGTGCAGTAATCTGTGGAGAAATGATACATTTCATAAACTCTCACAATCCAAACACAATGGTGCAGGAGCATGGCAGTCAAAGTTGCCATTTGGAGGATGGTACAGAAAGTAAAAATCACTGTTCTTTCTGGGCAAGGAAAGATAGCGAGCATTCCTGTCCTGGAAGAGGAGTGAGTTCTGTGACAGCCTTGTAAGTTTGGCTGCCCAATCTGTTCTCAGTACGTGTCCTTTAATCTACTGTCCACATGTACAATAACTATTTGGAAGACTATACTTCAAAAGCTGCATCACTGTATTCTATTTTTCCAACATATTTGGAGTCCAAAGGACTTTCAGTTGTGATCAATCAAGCATGTGACAGACTTAGATTTGGCCTTTGTCTTGCAATATAAATTCTCAGTTAACATTAAGTTGAATCCAAGGACTAGTAGTTTGAATAATTAGAATTTTCTTCCCATCAGAATGTATAATCCATGATGACAGGGATTTTTGTTTTATTCACTGTTGTATCTCCCAAACCAGTAATATTGCAGTACTTCAATAAATATCATTATTCTCCCCCATATTCTATCATTTATGTCTATGAAACAGTTCTTGAACTTGCTCATTTCTGTCTCCCTTTATTATCTTACCCCAATTCATCATCACCTAGTACCTCAAATACTGTGTAAGTCTACTAAACTATACCTCTTCATCAACCTTTGTTCCACCTCCCTTCTATTTGTACAGAACAGCAAAGCTGTGGATCAGATAATGTTAATTTCCTCTTTAAGTGGTTTCCAGTTGCTTCTAAGATTCAGTTTAAAATTCTGCATTCTGGTTGCTCTTTTCTTCTCTGTCTCTCTGCCCTCCATTCCATGAGACAGTCTTTCTCTTTTATTCCCTAGATTGCAGTCATTCTGAACTTCTTCTAGTTTCCCGAATATTCCGCAATATTACAAATATATGTCTTTCATTTGCTATTCATTCTATCTAAAATATGTCTGTTGACTTACTTTCATTTCTCTTTTATGCCCTTTATCTGCCAAATTTCTGGTTGTTCTACACATCATAAAGATTTTGACAAGCATTAAGTTAGATTCCCTTGGTAATAAACCCTTAAACTCAATTTAATAACATACATTTCTCTTGTAATTACTTGCTGAGTGTCCTTACAGCAGACAGCTGTTGTGTTACCCTGCACAGCGCCATTTCTAGCATAGAATCCTCTTTTCTTTTTGGGAGTCATCAGCCTACTGACAGCCGAGGTGGGATGTCTGCCCCCTGTTATGAGGCAAACAGAGTACATGACTCAGATTTGGCCTTGCCACTTTGCTTTTCCTTCCACTTCTTAGCTTAATGGCAGGCATAGGCCTCAGCTTTTAGGATAATAATAATTTTAATTTGATACCTTCTCTTTATGCTGCTTCCAAAGATGGTTTTATAAAAAAGAGATGATGATTATTAGTAGTCGTAGTAGTATTTTTATACTGGAAGTTTTGGGGGAGAGATCTGAGAAATCAAGCATTTCCTGGGCTCTCCCAAAAGGAATAGTGTGCTGTTAATATAAATTCAACTCTTTAAAATTTTAAGATAGAAACACTGTTTACTTTTTAATTGACTCTTTTTGTGGTTTCTACTTGATGAAGTTTTGGAGAACAATTAAGACCCCATCTCCTTGCAGCACCCTCTTGCATCTAAAGTCCTGGTGCATACTTTAGTATTGAAAAAATAATAATCAGTTAATAAATATTTTTAAATTTAAACAGAACAAATACACAAAGAGCTCAACAAGTTTTCCTTTTCATAGTTTTTTAATTTTAATAGCCAGGGCAAGAAACCTCATTTTAGAGATTATTTTTCCACTCAGACCTCATGAGGATATTTGAATTAAGACCCTAAAATGTATATCCACCATAGGGAAAGATGAGGGCATTTCGAGATTTGAGAAATACCCATTAACCGTTTCAATCACCGTCTGCATTTTCCAGGCCGGCCCATGTTAATGACAGATTTTGTAAAGTAAATCTGAGGAGCTGGGCGGCTTTAGAGTCATCACTGATTTCATGGTGTCTCATTTTTCACACTAAGTCTGTTATGTCACTTCATCCATATTCTGTCATACAAGTCAGTTAACTTAATCAGTTTTGTTACTATTTTAATATCTGATTCTATTTAAGATATCTGTATTAGTTTTTCAAATATTGGGTTACAGAGCATTGTTTTTTTGAATGATTTTTAAAATAATTAATTTTTTCAATTACAGTTGACATACATTTATCAGTGTCAGGTGTTTATAGCATAGAGATTAATTAGGCAGTTATCTTTTTGCCACATTAATGATGGCTTATTTGTTGAAAAACTAATAATAATAAAACTTTTCCAGATATAAAAATTACTGTTCAGGAACTGAATAAATACATTAAGAAAACTGACATATTAAGAATTGCTAATGAAGTATAAGAGAATTCTGTTTTATAATTATATGAAAAAATATAGAAACCATATATTATAAATATAATATATAGTTTATAATACATATTATAAACTATATAAGTTATATATTATATAGAAACTGCAATAAAACAAATTAAAGGTGATTATGTGAATACCATATGACAATATTACATTTGTATATTACAATAAAGCTAAAGAGAAGAGAGGGTAATGCTTGTGTCATGGAGTAATTTTAAATGCTAGTTTATTAGTTAAGCTTTCTGATTATCATATTATTCTAATAAAAATATTTTTAGTAAATACAATTACTGATTTTTAAGGGATAAATTAATTTTCAAAGATGTCTTTAAAATAAGTTTATTGATTTCATATCAAGTAGTAAAATCAGTGACACACTTTAAATTTAGAGATTATAAGTTTTAAATAAGAAATGAGTTATAAAGCATTAAAATGTATAATTTAGAAAGCTATTCTTTCTTATTAACGCCCTTATATCATATCTGATTTCTTTTTGCTTATGAAAAGCCTTTTAGTATCTAGTATTTAGTATCTTATTATCCTTGAAAATAAGATCCCTGCAGTCTGGAATCTGCTTTTCTGGCAAATTCAAACAATGTGCGTTCCCCAGTGAATGGAAGGTAGCGTAATAGTTTGCTAGGACTGCCGTAACAAAACCTCACATACTGGGTGGCTAAAACACCAGAAATTTATTTTGTCACAGTTCCAGAAGCTAGAAATACAAACTCAAGAAGTCAGCTAGTCTGGTTTCTTCTGTGGCCTCTCTCATTGGTTTGCAGAGGGCCACCTTCTCTATTTTCCTCAAATGGTCTTTTCCCTTTTTACGTTCTAATCTCCTCTTATTAAAAAAAAAAAAAAGTCAGATTGTATTAGGGCACACCCTAATGGCCTCATTTTTTACTTAATTACCTCTTTAAGGGACTTATCCTTACATAATCACATTCTGAGGTACTGGGGATTAGAACTTCAACATGAAAATTTGGTGGGGGGCGGAGCAAGAATACACTTCTGTCTGTATAGCAGGTAGGGAGCCCTGCATGCTCAGGTTTGTCTACCTTGCTACATGTCTACTTACTGAATTTTAGTGGAGCATTAGTAAAAACTTGAGAAATAAAACGAAAGAATCTTCTATGTATATATTTTAATATGGGCTAAAATAGTTAACACTCCCATATAAAGAGAGTATATTAAATTTGTTTTTTACAAGCATGATCCTTATTTTACCTTCAGTATTTTATTAGTAAAAATTAGCAATAAAGGGATCGCTTACGCCAGACTCAACGGAGCATCTGCTGGTCCCTAACCATTCACAAAATATTATATTGTCTTTAAAAATATTAAGTACTAGTTTCCAGAGCTCTGAATTTTGTGAATTCTGTGGTTTTCAGACTTCTATACTTGTTTTGGGTTTTGCTCAGTCCCTATAATGTAAGTGATTTCTATTTTAATTAGCAATACTTGCTGCTGTAGTTCATGCTGCTGCTTTCAAAGCTGTTTTTGCACCTAAATTATAATGAAAATAATAAAACTGTTCATCACCTTTTTCTACCCTTTTCCCTGTCAAAGGATAGGGTTAACATTGGTCAACTTTTTCAGAGAGAGTCCTAAGCTTTTGGTGAGAAATACTAGCTTTTAAGTGAGTTAATTAGCAAGCTATTCTCAATAATTAAACCAGATAAAAAGAAAACTCTTTGTTGTTCTTAATATTTCTTTATTCACAGCATTTCAATTGCTACAATGGGGTGAGTCAAAAAATAAGATCTAGTAGCTGGCAGAAAATTGCTCCCTCTTCTCATTTTTTGTAATATTATAACGTATGATATTTATATGATGATGTACTGTAATACATTGTTAATATTTTTGTTACCCTTTCAGTAATCATAGCCCCCAGGGCTTCTGGGATAATTGAATCAAGACAGAAACCAAGCTAATTCAAGGAAAGTTAGACGAAGAATTTACTGGCTTTCACAACGTGGTCACTGACATTCTAGTTCCAAATTAGATGACATTGAATCTAGGGTGCTTTTTGACAGAAATGTGTGGATTGTCCGCTGGGAGGTTCAGCTGAGTAATTATTTCCAACATCTCTGGTTTGCATAAGAAGGGGTATCCTTTGCCCTTTTGTCCACTCCTCTCACCACTCTGTTTTGTGGTGGAGTGAATTAATTCATTCAAAAATGCCAGCCATTTGTTCACATTTCTCAAGTAAATGGAGAAAAGTTCAGCATTATATGAGAGAAGTTTCTATGTCCTCTCTGACTGATCCTGAATCAGTGTGAATGGGCGACCTCGGTAAGGGTGCCTTCCCTGAAAAGACAACATCTCCTCTGATGAGTTCTTCAAGTTCTACACCTGCACACCAGCACGCGGCTCTCTCACACTGTAGTATGGCTTACAACAGTGTTGTCAGGAATGAAGCTGACATCAATTTCTTCACTTGATACCTCTGTCTTTACTCAGTTCAGAACTTAAAAGGGATGTTGTGTATTGAATCTATCAAACCTCAACTCTTTTAAAATTTTCTTCCCCTTGGAAACATTTTTATTGATGTTTTTTCCATCAACAACACCACAGCTCAAACCATACACATGAAGAGCACCTGGTGTGGTGAGCATTGGAAAGGATTATCTAAAGAAAGAGGGGAAGCAGCAGCAATTAATCACATAAAATGCATGCACCTGATTCAGAAATAGTATTCCTAAAAGGTTCCAACAAGTCATCTTAATATATTGTTTGTTCTTGGTTTCTGCTGATCCACAGACTGCTAAAGTTTGGAGAAGTTAGTAATGGAGATGTCTCAAATTCTTGACCAAAAAAACCAAACAAATGTGGTTAAGGCTGACATTTTCCACATTAAATGATTTTAAAAAACCCAATGCATAAACACGATATGACTAATAAAACACAAGAAGTGAAAGTAAACATTCTGTGAGAAAAGACTTTGAAGTTATCACCAAATCCATCTATCCTTAGATGACAGTCATGGCGTTGGTGAATCTGGCATACTATTTAATGTGGGGGCTCCAGTGGCCAAAGCAGGACAGGCGTTAATCTGTTCAACTCGATGAATATAATGACTTTCAAATTAAGCCTACCTCAATAGCAGCAATTTCCTGTACTTAATTGTAAGTCCTATTCTGTCTTGAAACTTCTGCACTGAGTGTGGGTCTGGTGCATAGAACATGTTCAATAATATTGAAACAAATAAAGGAGAAGAAAGATAGGAAGGGAAGGGAGAGGCAAGGGGGAAAGTAAGGGGTATAGGTTTTTGATAGATCCTTTTCCTTTACATCTGGGTTACACAACATGAATATTAATGGAAAAGGTATGTAAACATAAATGGGAGTTTGAAACCTCTTCAAAATCATGCAATTATCCTTTCCCCCCCTTAAATCAAACCTCTTCACATATGTCAGTAATAATTTGTGGATTGTATATTTGAGATCTGGTACTGATTACAGCTAAAGACTATGTGAAAACTATTTTCATATAAATTTGTTATATACGTTTCCTTATTCATAGTTTAACATGCCATAACATCTTGAAGTGGGTATATCTTTTTAAACCTTTAAGAAAACTGAGTCAGTTTTCATTTTGGCTGTCAATATAATATGTACTTCAGCAACATATTACTAGATGCACTCTCTGTGAATTATCCCTAGTGATTAAAAATAAAAATACGGTGGCGTAGAAAAGCTACCAAAGCACATTATATGACTGCTTCTGGCTCCAGCTCTATCTTTTCTCTATCCAAATGAAGCAACTTTCTGCCAAAAAAAAATACAGGTGTGGAAGCAGATCTTTCATTCTGTGAACCTTTGGGTTTACGTCTGAAGGAAGTATCTTATTTTAGAATATGTATTGATGGTTTATAGAAAAATAGAAGTGGGTTGTCCTTATGAAAATGAGTAAGAAGGGAAGCAGATGTCACCCTTTCGCATTATAGAAAATGTCAGTAGGATATAGCTGGGATATATCTGAGTGTATCTGGGATACACTCAGTTATGCTCAAATATTTGTGATGCAATATTGGGTGCAGTGATCCAGATACACATGTTGAATGATGAAAATAGATCTTAAATACAATCTGTACGACCTGCACAATATTATACTTGTTCATGTTGATGTTTGGAAAAATCAATATTTATAAGTGACTTGTCTTTTATGTTTTGCCAAGTATAATTAATACGATGTCATGGCGTTTTTGATGAATAGCCTAAAACATTTTATTCCTATGAAAAGACAGAATAATTAAATAGATTATGGCAGAGTGAATGAGAAAATATTCACATCAGAATCTCAAGATCATTTTGGGCGCAGTTGGAAATGTGTTCTTGTTGAAAAAATACAGCAATTAAATTCTTCAATAGCAAATATTCATATTCATTAAATTTTATGTTTGTTTCAGTAGTACTTTCCAATAAATTGCTTTGTAAATAATATGTCTCTCCATACATTAACATGTGAGATCCCAAATGGGCCATCATATAAAATTGTCTCTTTTCTTAATTTTTAGTTTAAAAATATTTTTCTTGTTGAAAAATAAAGAGAAAATTGATTTTTATTTATCTGCTCTTTGCTTAAGTAAGGTTATATTCTATATCGTGACATAAAAGTCCCACCACTTTTAGTTCCCAAGTTATATTTTCATTTTTAACCTCCACTCATCCTCACTTGAGCATAGAGAGTTTATTTCATCTTTTTGATTTTCACACTCTTAATACTGTGAATATTAGGTCAGATATATACCTATCGGTACAAAGAAATGAAATCAGTGCATGTAAATATTACAACAGAAACTGTAACAACAGATAAGGAGAAAATGCTCTTGATGGAAGTGATCAGAAAGTAATATCTGAATTGAGCTTGAAGGAAAATTTTGTTGTGACTATTAGTAGTGTTGGAAAAATAACACAGAAAAGTGGATGAGTAAAAGTGGAGAAGTAAAAACCATATTATATGTTTTAATTAATTTTTAGGTTTTTTGGGGGGTGGTAGAGTGGCAAATTATATTTAAAAATTGCAAGATCAAAATAGTGGAAAAAATGTGTCAGATGGCAAGATAAATAGGTTGTCTCAGCCAAAAATAGAGAGAAATAAAATATATAACTGTTTTTTTCTTTTAAATGGAGGTAGTTAGACAAATTAAAGATGTACCTGTAAAAATTGTCAAAAGTATTTAAGAAGGTAACAAAATCTCTACATATATTTCTATCAGTTGTCCATCTAAAAGCCAACTAAATGTGCTTATTAGAGTGTATATCTCACAATAGCCAGCTGCCCAATTCCCTTCTTAATGTTTCTTATTAGAGTAGAACACAGCACACACCAAGGTGCATTGCAAGGAAAACACAACAAAAGTCTTTTGTTCTTAAAAGAAAATATGGAAAATTCTACAGGCATTTAGGAGTTGTACCCTCAGAAGAGGAATTATGTCATACAGAACAGGTTTGAGAGAGAGCTGGAGTTCTTGTCAGAGTACTGCCATAATATAGCTGGTTTTCTTAATCCTTCTCAGTTATTTGTAAAATATTTATTCAGGCTCAATGACTTCGTCTGTTTGTGGTGACACATTTAAATATTTAAAGATACCTTCACATACAAGAAACATTTTTTTGCTACTGCTACAGTGAAAATTAACATCAAAGTAGGTTCACCAAAAATGTACTACTGAAGTTTAAGAATGACATATATAGTTGAGGTTTTCAGTTTCACTAAAATAAAGACAGATTAGCAATTTTTCATAATTTCTGACTCTTTTGTCTCAAAGATATGGGCTTATACAATTCATTGTATTCCTTTTAAATTATTTGATTAATTTTCAAACTAACAAGCACAGTTTATAAATAAGTATAACCTGCTATGCATGTATGTGAATATTTTATTGAAATATTACTTTGAAATATACTTTAGGATAACTTACTGTTATCATTCTTTATTCTTGAATATTAGCTATATTTTTCTTCCATATACAAAGAAACTTATCTGATTGGATTTCAGGCTTTCTAACCCACAGAAATGTTTTCCTGGCTTGGTATTGTGGTGCTGAAATGGAGAATTTATAAGGGACTAGGGGACAATCCCCTAAACAGGTTTCTGTTTTGGTCATTAGATGAGTCAGAGGCTTCAGTGAGAGGAGATGACAAACAATTTAGGGTAATTCAAGAAGGATTTGTTACCAGGGGCTAATCATAAGGATGTGGGTAAGTATACTGGAAGATTTCAAGGTGCAAAGAAAACACACCAGACTGAGGAGAGACTTTCAGACTGTCAGTTCTATTCAGTTCTTTTTACTTTCAGCATGGGCGATTCCTCTGTATTTCATGCTAAATGAAAGAACACTCTACTCTACACAGTCTGCATTGATTCTGCCCCAATAAATGGTTGTTTGAATTGAACTACATTAATAAAACACATAAATCAAGAAGTCTTGATTAGAACCTAACTCACGTGAGGTTTAATTTAACATATGCAAGGTTATTTTTTTTTTTAGTAGTTCAAAAGATATCAAAATGTTATAGCTTTATCCTGGTAAAACACAAAGCAAAATGTTGTCTTAGAGAATGTCTAAAATTTATTTTCACATTTAGTAGTTGAAATAACCATAGTAATATATAATCACTCATGAATATTGTCAGAATATAAATCATAGATATATAATATAACTTTTTGAGGCAGTAAAATCTCAGATATAATACCCCAGGATTAGCATTCCTGTGTAGGAAGCACTGTTACTTAAGACTGTTACTTGATGAGTGTATCTCATCAAGTTCAGATGATACAACCTTGTAAAGAATTTGGCTATTTGTCTAGTATCAAAAATATAAAAAGAAAATTTATCCATAATTAAGATTATATATTACTTACATTGGTAAAATATTCCTTCTTGTTTTCAAATGCAATGCCTTCCGAATTTACTTCAACTCCCATCTGACATTTACTATTCATTCTGTTGTCCATTTAGTAGGGCGGCTCACTGCTCTAGACTTTAGGTGTTCAAATTATCCGATATCTTTCCAACTACTTACTCTACTTTTATGGTTCATCAGCTTTCCGTGAAATCACTTTGCCTCTTTCTTTACTGAGAGGTACATCATTATTTTAAATGCTGTTGGTACAATTCTGAATGTTTATTAGCAATTTTAGTTCATTGATATTGGGTAAATCTATACCTAAATTACATATTTATATTTGTTTTCTTATATGAAATAGAATTGTTTTAATATTCAATACATTTTTGAAATATTATCATTTGGTGTATATTCAGCTAAATAAAAGTACTATGCAATGGGAAATTTGACATGAAATTTGATAAATTCTTTTGATTTGAGGACATTTAACATATTACTATTTAGTTATCTCTTATAAATGCCTGTGTAAATTGTCTGGGTTAGTTCATACATTCTAGTCATAGGAAGCAACCTGGAAAGTGATGTTAGTCATCTCTGTTGAGAAAACTTTCCAAGTATCATAGCCAGACATCTATACTTTATCAACCACAGCAGTCATAGGGTCCCTGGTGGATTTGATACTTTATTTCAATTATGTTTACGAAGAGCTTTTTAGCCATGGAGCCAACAGTCAGACAAAGCGAACTGGAGTGTGCAGAAAGCACACCATAGAAACGGGAGAGCATGTCTTTCCCTCAGCACCCTCCCTTTCCCCATTCCGGTTAAGTGTCCCTTTTTATGAAACAACTCTTTTTTATCTCTTCTTTTCTTCATGTGCATGTTGCTGAGTATTATGTTTTTTAGTTCCTCTCATTTTTAAAAATTATTTTCTTAGGTAATGATCCCATATCAGCCATTTATTTTTCTTGTATTAAAAACATTCTCCCAATTAAAGGAATTAAAGGGATAGAAAAAATTGGTGGAGACACAGTGAAATCTTCCTATAGTCTTTGAAATTACAATGTGTGGACAAGTGCTTGCTGTACTAATGAGGAAAAAGTGGCCTTGCACTGGATGTGTGAAAAGCTCTAAGGACAAGATCAGCATATATACAGCAATTATCTCTGTTTCCCCAGATGTGTGGGTAGAGTGCTGGAGGCTTTTGAAACAGGCAATTTCAATGCCGGATATTGAGAAATTTCTTCTGACCACAGTGAGTGCAATGAAAATGTAACACTTTAAAAAGAGTGTTGACACATTTATTACCTATATTAGAAATGATTGATCATTTGGGATGTTGAATAAGGGTACTTGGGAAGGAGAGCAAGTGTGAAATATTAAAGTGCTTGGAACCTACAGCAGGTAAAGACAATAAACGGTATTTATTTCACTGCAGCAGGTGGTTAACAGAGGGTGCTCAGGCAAGAATTGGGAGCCAAATAAATCAAAATGTGTGAAATGAGTCACAGATTGACCTGAGGATCAGAGGGCTCCAGGAACAAGACAAGTGAGCCAAAGACAATCAAGGTGAGGGAATGAGGGAAAGAAGAAATGAGACCACATGTACTCACGAGACTAAAAAACACCCCGCTATATCATCTCATTCTGTAATCACAGGAATGTTATACTCCTCATCTTCTCCAGTATTTTAATTGCTTTAAAAGAAAGAATGCTTAAGAAAATTATGGTCCGTATGATATCATTCCAAGAGTAGCATGTTGCAGAACTGATAAGGTTAATAATGTGGCAAGGTCTCAAAGTCATTTGTGGTTATTTCATGGATGGGTAAAAGCCATAATTTTTGGAGTCCTCTTGAAGAAGGCTATCTAGGTTACATTCTTCTGCCATTAAAATATTCCTCGTTGAATTATTGTCATAGCTGTATCTTTATAATCCTAAGAGAACATTACTAGGGGGGATTGTATGACCTTCTAGACACCTGAATAAGGAAGTTGGGTATATTTCATATTCTGTTAATAAAGAGCAAAGTGTGCTATACTTAGACCAACACTTTAAACACATTTAATCTCCAACAAGTATTTAATTAATTAATTGAACTTGTATTTGAATTGTTTTGGAGACAGATTAATTACACACATGCACACATATAAATTCCCAAGAGAGAAGTTTTCATGAGTCTAGACTTTTATCACTGAATGTAACACATAGACTTTAATCTTAGATAAAAAACAATCTAGAATATATACAGTCAACTGTTTCTCTAAGTCTTCCCTGCAGTTCTTACCATCTCTATAAAAGATGGAGAAATTGAAGCCAAGAAAGTTAACTAAGTCCTTACATGTCTTACAGTAAGAGGCTTGGTCTCTACCTTCCAAGCTAATATCATTTTCTATTTTTAATCATACTACCTCAGTACATAAGCAGGAAAAATTTTTGGTTATTATTGATTACTATAATGTTTGAAGTGGTATGAAAATTGATGAAATATTAGTCTTTTATTCTTTTAAACACATAATCATATATACATTTTGTTTTAATTTGAAGCTCATTATTTAGTATGAATTAGTGGTGTCAATTATTTATTTAATAGCCACATTCAAGGTTAGCAACATAGGTAATATTTTTAATATATTTGAATGTTTGACAATAGTTATAGATTAAGTTTGTGGCATTGTAACTCACAGAGTCTTGGACATAAAGTTATAAAATATTCTCAGTTGCCTTTGTGGGAGGCGGGAGTGGGGAGAGTGACATGGGAGAAAGGAACCGTGAGAGGTAAGTGTTTCATAAGGAATGTCCTAATTCTATGCAAAGGCTAACTTGTTTTCCGGAGTATTTCCTCTTAAGAAATGACTACTCCTGCCCAGGGGGTTAGGGACCCTCTTCCCTAAGCCCAGCGCAGGTTACTCCGCACACATATAAACACAGTGCTGCAGTGACGGACAGGTTTGGGTGGTTGTTTTTTTCTTTCTTTGTTTTGTGTACAATGCCATGAATCCTGGAGCTGGTTCCAAGAAAAGAAAACAAAAATTGATTTGGCTTACACGGTGTTCCAGACTATGAGGTTTCTCATTCAGTCCTCTCAAAAATCCTGTGAAATAATTATTACCCCTATTTCATAAGTTTCTAAAAAGATTGAGAAAGCATCACTTGGGAGGGTTAAGAAATTATCCTCAAAATTCATCATTGAAGTCCAGGTCTGTCTCTAGCCAAAAATTGTCCTTATTTCTCCTTAGAATTTGGCATTCTAGCACATCATCCACTACGAAAGTGTCCAGTCATCTGGAAGAGTACCCTGCACTGAAATTACAGGTGTTTGTCAGAATAGTTTCAGATTAGGAAAATGTATGGAATTTGGCAGGGAGCACAACAGGGGACATTGCTGCATCCGGGAGACCTCATCTGCTTTGCACAAGAGAGCGGAGACTTTCCTGAATGTACGCTGCCGCCGCCACTTGCCACGACTAATCTTGAAAACAGCTTCCCACCGCAATTTAATTTTTCTTTTCATGGGTCCCAGGTATTATTCTACATGTTACTTATTCTACATGTTACTCTACAAGTCACCATTTGACTGCAAAAAACTCATCACAATTCATTTTTAAGTCTTTTCTCCAGTTCTTTGGCAATGTAAAGAGAAAATAAGATCGTGCTTGAAATCATTCCGGATTTTTCATTTGGTCGTGGAAGTCCTTCTTGAGGGTCCATGCTAACCGTTTCGCACAGCCCAGACATGAAGCCTCCGTTCACACTCACTCGCACTCCTACCGCCCGTGTGGCAGCTGCAGTGCTTGTCACACTTGGCTGCTTCCCACACGGAGTTCCTGGAGGCCAGAAACTTCATCAGGCTCATCATTATGTTTTTAGTATCTTGAACAATCCAGGGACTAGTAAATGCTCAAACTAGTCTGCTGAATGAATATTAAGAATGTGCAAGTGAAGTTTTTATACAAGGCACACCTATTTTTTAGCATTGCTTTTGTGTTTCAACGAATACAGGAAAGTACTGTTCAACTTTGGTTTTAATTCCAGGCTGAGCCATAGAATTTATTTTTCTGTATTTGTTTTTGCTAAACTGATGGCATCCTTGATATGTATTCTCTCCTTTTCCTCATATAGTTGTAACATATACCTAAGTAGAAAAGAGTTATTAATGCCTTATCATAGGGATTAGAGCTTCAAATAAAAGCCATTTTCCATTTCTTAGTAATCTCCAGGTCAGATATTTTAATACTCAGCAAAATCACCTTCATTTTACTACCCGTTCACATAAATCATCAGTTTGATATTAGCTAAATGCTTTTACTATTTAGAAATAATCTTAGAATGAAATATTTTTTGAGTGATAAAATGACATGAAGTATATTGCGCATATAAAATTAAGTAAATTTTTGAATAAGAATTATAATTATTCTGTTATTTGATGCTCCTATATAAAAACACATGATGAGTTCAAAGTTAGCATCTTTTTTACAGGCATCATTCAGGCAACTAAGATTCAACCCTCATGTTGCAGTTAATAGTATTTATCATTGTTTATGGTTTGTTTCTCACATAATTGATATTTAAAGAAATAATACTAAAAGTAACAAGTTAAACTATATATGACATTTTTAAGAATTACAATAGCACATCACAGAACAGTGCATCTCAAAACACAATGTGGTTAGTTATTTACAATGAGATCCTAATGTTGAATGTGATGGGCCATAAAATATAAACACAAATCTGAGTGGATAAACATGCAATCTCTTCAGTACTAAATTTCCACTCTGAAAAATTAGTGGCTGTTCAGAACACTGGTTGTGTTCCAGGAGTGGGAGTTTTCAATTATTAGAGGATAGATCAAACCCTGTGATAATTTAGAATCAGCACATTTCTGATTGAAGGGTCTCTCCCATAAAGCATCTGACAAGGTCAAGAGGTTTAATTCTGTGCTGTTTACTCACAATTGATTTCTTCCCTCACTTTGCATGATCAAGCAATTAATATTTTTCCTGTACTAAATGTATTCTACTTCTTGCCTCCCCCCTCCAAGTATTTATTTCAAGAGTGAGGAAGTGAGGAAAAGAAAAAAAAAGCAAGATAAATATGTTAAAGTGGGAAAATGTGCTTCCTGTTTAAGGAAAATACTTCTGTATATCTAAATTAGTCAGGCAATGTTGTTTTAAAATTACTTATGCAATTTTCTCAGCTCTCCTCATTAATTCAGATATATTTCTTATTTTTAATTACCTAAAGGCTTTTTGAGTTATAACTTTGAAGCAACCTTGAATCGTCTGGTCTTTGTGAATTATTATCTTTCAAATCCTTTAAAGAACACATGCTCTTGTAATTCAGCAAGCAATAACTACCTGGAGGTAAAAGATCTAGAAGATGAAACACCTATGAGAAAAACTTCAAGGTCATGTAATTACTTAAGTAATTAATAGGAAATTGGTGGTTTTCACTTTGTCTGTCCTGTGAATAGATATATCTAGAGAGAGTGAAAGGAAATGTGAGATTGAGAGAGAGAGAAAGCTGTTTAACTGTACCCATACTTGAAAGCATATAGAAATTTTGACTGGAAAGGGAGTTACGTATAACGGGATATTCAAATTTCAGTGTGAGAAACTGATTTTATTCAGTGTGATTAGAAATTTGAGGATGTCAAATCTTTTGCAAATGACAAAAAAAGAAGTTATTTTGTCCTAATATTTTCCTCTATTATGAGAAAATGTTAGAAATAAAGCCAAGGTATGACAACCTCTGTTCATTCTGATGTTTTTCTATGAAAAGCCCTGTGATAGAATAGTGACAGAACAGGATATGAAAAAGTTTAATAAAGGTTTTATGTTGTGGCATTGATTTCTATGATTAAAAGAAACTAAAATGTTATATTTCTCTTTTTTCTTAATTTTTTATATATATTTATTGATTTCAGTGAGAGAGAGGAAGGGAGATGGAGAGAGAAACATCAATAGGTTGCCTCCCACATGCACCTCAGTCAGACCGAACCCTCAACCTTGGTATGTGCCCTGACTGGGAATTGAACCGGTAACCTTTTTGTCTACAGGATGATGCTCTAACCAAGTGACCCACACCAGCCTGGCTATTTCTCTTCTTAAATTGTTTTCTTCTGAACATCTAAGTCTGTTACTTAGTATGTTCAATGTTTACATCAAAGTTCGATTAAATATGAAACACATTTTTCACTAAAAAATTACATCTTATTCAGGATGGTGATCTATTTGAGTATCTAGTTATTTTCATTTTGGAACAAAGTACATTTTTAAACAAATTATGGTGAATTATTTCTGATGCTTTAATGTAATGAAACTGGCTCATTTTCCTCTTTCCCAGCATTGATGAGTGGTTGGTCCTGGCCACAGATAAATTAGAGATTTATAAATTAGGAACAATTTTTAGTGCTGTTTTTGTGTTTTATTATGTTTCTCTTGTAACTTAGGTGTCAATGTTTTTTTCAATGAGCCTTGACTTAATACTCTTTTCAGCTTTCATGGAACTCCTGAAGGGTTATTTGTCATCTGAAATGGTAAGTTATTGAGAGACATGGTTAAAATTCTTTATGTCTTCACAGAGATCAGAATAGAAAACTTCTCCTCTTCAGTGGAATCTGTGGAGGTCACTCAAATCCTCTGGTCTCGTATCCATTCCCAGATTCACCCAGACCAGACACGCTGCCATTCTGAGAATGACTGTTCTTTTCACTGACCTAATAATGCTCACAGTTGCTTATAAAATATCTATTGTTTACCATGGAAGCAGGGTTGAAAAACATTGATTAAGATATCCTAATTATTGGGATAAAAAGTAAAGTGAACCATCAAAAGAAAATCATACATGCTCTAAAATACACCATTCTCTTTTAACCTAACTACCACCTAAAGGGCTGATGACTCCGACACCTCACTCTCCTGTAAAGTCAGTATGATGTCCTGCTAGAATTAATCCTACTATGACTGAGTCAGGTGTAAAAGCAGCCCAAAGGTTCTGAATGCTTTTCTAGTACGTGCAACATGAAGTACTTCAGAAATGCCTTTTGCTAAATATTGTCCCCCACTTCTTTTTCTCAGGATCTACCCAGTAAAAGAGAGAACATAAAGAACTTCTAAAGAAAACAGGGGGTGTTTTTTTTCAGGAAAGAGTAAGTGACTGCCCCAAAGGTGGAAAATACTTAGGCAAGCAAACAATTGGATCAATGCCTGGGGCTGTGAATGCCCTGCTAGAGGTTAATATTAATGAGATGTTATGCTTCATTGACTAAGTTTACCTAATTCTTTTATGCATCAATATTGCTTTTTATGATGCTGTTGCCTAACTTTGTTGCCATGTGCTGTCTAATCTATAATGCTATTATTACCTCAACAGTGATGGGGAAAGCAGCAGGAGAATGCTTTGATAAACCTCAGTTATTACAGCACCTTTGCTATATACGTACTGTGAGAATGCATGATCTCTACCACCCCTATTGCTCTCAGCAACTCATTTCAAAGCAGCCGCTAAAGACAACACATCTTTCTAAAAGCAAATCTGCTATTCTAGTTTTCATAGTGAACTGCAAGTTAAGAGATATTTATCCCCTTTCACTTTAGCATCAAGAGATACCCTGAACTGACCACTGATATATTATACAGTACCATAGAAAGTAGAAGCTTCGTAAATGAAAATTTATCTGGTTTGTTTATTTTAGGTTATAGCTGAAAGGTTGATTTTGTATTCTGTCAGTTTCTATAGTTAAAAGCTGCATTAATGTGGCTGAAATGCTTTGAAGTAAATAGAGATAAAACAAATCAGCAGGTATTTAAACTGAGGGCTATGAGGTGGAAAAAATCACCACTTTCCCTTCAGGTAGAGTCCTGAAGATATATCTTTGTTAATGAGGTTTCATGCCGTCTTCCTGGATCCTTAATCATTTAAAATGCAAATCCCACAGAATAGAGTAAGTGCTACCACATACATGAGAAAGTGGCTGATTTTTTAATAAATGATTATACCATCTGCTTCCCTCATCATTCCACTGACTGTGAAATTCCACCTATGAAATTACATGAATTTGTAAATGATAAATAACACCCCTCAGAAGTCAACAAATGGAATATCACCTTTCCTGGATTCCCTGACTCCTCACCTCAATTTAGAGAGTTTACTCATATAGTCAGACGCAGGAAGGTAAAAATTATATTTCATGAACATCTGAACATTCTGCTACTTATGATTCTTAAATTATTTTTGTAATAATGATTTCTGAAAGAACGAGAAGGACGTTTATAAAGAATTATTTCAAAGTGACCTACATTGGGTATCTTGAATACTCAGAAAGTCTAGCCATGCCTGCAGAATGTTCAGGTAATGCTGTGTGGAATCATGAATGCAAAAATAGAACTTCGTGTTTTTAGAGGGGGATTTTTTTTTTCTGGAGGAGAACTCAAGTTTGACTTACACTCCACTTTCAATGTCACCTGTCTCTAATAAACTTGAGGAATTTGTCTTCCTTTTCTCTCTCTCTTTTTTAAAATTCCACTACCCCATTTCAATCCATGCTGCAGCCTCCTTCTCTCTCATCACCTTGCTCTTAACAGCTACTTTTGGGTCTGCATTGAATCTCTACTTACCTCTCTGTTGTCTTTTACCTTGAATTTGGAAGCTATCATCCTTCTGTCCTCATTCCGACCTTAGGGAGGGCTGAGAAGGCTGACTTTACTTTCCTTGGCAAATCCCTGAATTCCTCTCAATATCACTATACCATTCAACAACTAAACAAAGCAGTATGTAGCAAAAAAAATAATAATAATAATAATTAATTAAATAAACACTAAAACCATTCCTAGATTTGAGAGAGAAACATAGAGTCTTCAGAGAAAGATCCCTCCGGATACATTACCCTTGCTATCTGACCAGGAAGTCCAACTATTTTGTCCTCCTCAGGTTTTGCTTTCTTATGTTTTTTTTTTTTTGCTTGTTTGTTTTGTTCTTGGAATCCTAAAGGCCAACTTGTACCTGACCTATTATATGTACTTGACACATATTTGTGAAATAATGGGATGATTGAATTTTCATTTAAATTTTTAACTATGTTTTGTCCCAGAATACAAACATCGATATTACTTTTATTTTCACCTATCATTAGTTAATGTGTTAAGGAACTCCCTAAGAGAAGAATCACTGTCTAGTAATTAATTATTTTGGGCAAGTGTATGGCTGCTTTCTAACTCTTACGAGAACAAAATACTGGAAAAGCTACCTGGGATCAGATGTGATACGCAGTTGGAACTGCCGGGTCAGAATCGAAGAGGGAGTGGTAAAAACTGAGGCTGGGTAACACATGTAAGACGGGGGTCATGAAAGGGCTTGTCATCCAGTATGACTTTGGAATTTGTTCTGAAGAAAACTGACATTTATTAAAACATTTGAAATAAGGAAATGTTACACATTTGCAATATTGAATAATCATTTATAACACAGTATAGGAGAGAGAAGTGGCAGGCTCTAAGCTAAAGGTTAATAAGCTATTTCGGTCATACTGGTGACAATAAAGACTGACTACCTACATATGGCTGTAAGTATTGGTGAGGGGAAGACATCCTAAGGAAGCAGTTTCAGAGAGAAGGGTCTGATTAAAATTCTCAGAATGTAAGTAATAAGATTATGTTTAACTTTTCAAATTAAAAAAAGGCTCTCAAATCTCTCAATTACAATGCTGTCCTGCATAAAATGTCCAGCTTCTAAGTCTCAGCCTAATGCCTAAATAAGCATTCAATCAAGGCAACCCACACTGTTTTCTTTTCTCTGGTATTTAAATTACATTGTATTTGAGTTCGGCATTCTTCTGTGCAAGTTGACTTTCAATATTCTGAGTAAATGACAATAAAATAAATCTGACTCTCAAGCTTATATCTTTACAATAATTGAAAATTTCCTATCATGCAATATAATAGAAAACATTATAATTATTCATGTAGGTGATTATGAATAACTTGATATTATTATTTAAAACCCAACGTTTCAAGTCATTTGTATTAAGTAATAATTGTGTGTGTGCAAGTATGTGTATCGGGGATCTATTTTACTTTTCCTCACTTTTCCTGAACAAAATAATAAGATCTGCTTTTAATTTATTTACTTGTAAGCTTTAATGAGAAGTGTCTTGTTATGTCTTAAAAATAATGTCACAACTCTAGCATAAATGTAAAATGGTAACTTATTTTAAGTATTTCTTGAAAAAGCAGATAAATTGAATTAGCATAGATATACAATTGTGTAGTTTATAAAATACTATAAAAGCTGCTTGTGCATTGATTTTGTTGTAAAATCCCTGAAACAATTTTCTTCATGAATTTGAAAACTTTGAACTCTGATTCGTAATGAAAGCTCAGGAATCTACAAAGTAGGTTATGTGAAGTAATAAGAAAGAGCCTATGTATGAATTATTTCTTACTTAGAAAATTGCAAAACTGCTTCAAGCTACTCTCTGTAGGATGTCAGAAAAAGGAAAAAGTATAAAGAAGACTGAATCTGAAGTTGTTTTAATGATTTTAATAAACAGAAAATAGTTTCTTGCCCTAGAATGATTGACAAATATGTGTATTCAAATAATAATAACATGTCTACTTAGCACGCTAGCACTATAGACTCATAAACACGCACAATCTCTCTCCTTCGTGAGTTTGTAATATAGCAGGGGATACAAACCATGCAGAAGACCCTGAATGACATCTTTTAAATTTCAGAAGAAAATTAAATCATTCTTGATGAGGATGATGTGGAAAGAAATCTAGAGGAGGTAACATTGGATCTATTGTGAAGGATAAACACAAGACAATAAAGGAGATGGAGAGAAAAAGATAATACAAGTAAAATGAACATGACAAAATTTATGTCAATAGAATAATATGGGGGAAAAAACCAAAAATGATTTGGTGGAAACATAACCAATGATTTTACAAATGCTTTAAAATAACCATGACAGTGGAAAGGTGGAAAAAGTTGTGGTGACAAGTGTCACTATTTCTAAAGAAATTAGACTAAAGAAGTGGAGATAACAATCAAAAACTACAAAAAATAGTGAAATTTGAACACAAAGGTGAAAGAATTAGAATTATATTTTAGGATGAATTTTTGAGCAGGAGAGAAACTAGAGAAGTTGAAAAACAAGTCAAATTTACTGTATTATCTAGGTGAGAGGTACTGAGGGTCTAAACAGTGTTAGTGATGAAGTAAATTTAATAAGAAAATAACTTTAGGAGGAATTACTTTGGTTCATAAAGTCTAACGACTCTGTGAAAGAAGGGTTGCTTTTATATTTTCTTCTGTGAAAAAAGGAATAGAAGTGAGAATGGCAAATCTACTGAGGACCTATACCTTGTACACAGGGTGTTCCTAATTCATGTAAGGTTTGACTAGTCAATTCTCTATGAAAATAGGCACCTATGAAATGCACTTCCTATTAAAATATGATGTATCCCGAATAGAAAAATTAAGAAAGTGTGGGGAATATGCAACACTTGTTCAACATTTCCAAATCATCTACTTTTTGCCCTGTTTTATATGAAATTTGAGATATATTAATTATCAAAATCATATTTTTCTAATGGATTGCAGATATTATGTTTAAATTAACAAAACCTGAGATATTTTCTGAGCCTCATAATGTTATAATGAAATGGACAGATTAAAGTTCTTAGAGCAGAAATAATATAATACTATGGGTCATCCACATCGGCTGTCTCATCTCACTTTCTGTAGGCCCCAAATACAAGGGATAAAGCTAAAGGCATCTAATTCTTCCTAAGAAATATGTATATTTACAGTACCATATGTAGGCAATTCCTGGGATGTTTACCTAAATTGCTAGATGTAATATTGTGTTATACACACACACACACATATGTATGATCTATTTTATCTATCTTTGATTTGAAGGCTTCAGAATGCTTAAAACTATTTTCTGAACTTTCTTGCCTCTCAAATTCTAGATATGAATTAGTGTTCACCAATTAAATGTTTTCTCATAAGATTTAGAAGTCAAAGACAAGAAAAGCCCTCTTCCTTCAACTCTGGCTACCTCTGTTCTTTAGAAAAGTCATGGTTGTCTTGCAACAGGACCCAATGCTCATGCTTCAGCTTTCCGGAAGAAACAGTACTCTTTTTATCTTGCTGTTTACTCCACGCGTTACAGTTTTGTTGGGTGTCATTTCAGTTTCTGCTATCTGGGGTGTCTCTAGAGGTGGAAGAGAAGGCACAGTCTCCCCTAGAACAGCCCAGCTTCAGAAATGGTCTGCTTCTAGTTTCTTCTTGAGTTTACTCTAGAGTGCCAGCCTAGAACTGGCTCCTGTAGCCATTTCAATAATTTTGTAAACACCTATGTAATTCTAATACTAAATTCTTTTTCCTCAGGGTAGTTTCTGTTTCTGCCTTAAACACTAAATGATACAGACCATATGTATTGAAATCATTTCAGTATGATTATCTCCAACTTTATATATTGATATATTCTGAGTTTATATGGGAACAAATTTCCTGAAGTTAGCACTCTGCACCTCAGATTAAGTAACTATAGAGGTGGGGAGATGTACTTCATCAATTACTTTGTCTGAAACAGGGTAAGACGGTAAATATATATATATATATATATATATTTATAAATGTATATATACACACACACAATTAAAGCTATTGGACACACAATTTTGTGTAGATGGCCATTCTTGTGTGTTCCTTGATTTTGAACTTGGAGTTTTTTGTTGTTGTTTTTACCGTTTCTCTGTATCCTTCCTTTAGGCATTCTCCCTTCACTTCCTCCAACATTTCCTTTATTACTCTGTCTTCTCATATTTCTATTATTTTTCAGTCAGTTTTTCCATTCCTGTCACAATTCTCCCTCGCTGTATACCAACCAGTAATTTTATTGGGCACTGAGATAACAGGTTCTGGCTCAAGGTCTGAAAGAGCTGTCAAAATGAGAGATATTTTCTAAATCCTAAAATTTTACTGATTCGTAGAGTGCCAGACTCGTGGCTTTCTCAGAAGCTTCTTTTCCTCTAAAACAATAAAAGTGAGATTGTGTTTGCTTTTACCACTGTGTGGAAAAAAGTCGATATGTACACAAAGATGGCGATAGTGATTGCTTCAAAGAACATAGGAAGAAGTAATATAGAAGCAGCTAACTGGATAGAACTGAACTTTGCAAACCTCATGAAAGATTTAAGGTGGATATTGAAATGGTCTTGCTCACTGAGGAAATTCACTGGTTGTAAAGGAACTTTTGGTTATTTTCTCATATTGCTACATAAGACCTGCTGTGATTTAAAGGAAAGGGATAATTAGGTCAGTGGGGAAACCTAGCAACATATACTTGTCAGATGAAAGAAAATGTCTTGAACTTTTATACAATGCTTTCTAGATATGTACTCAGTCCACGGAGCTATAAAATTTATCATGTATACTTGAGGATTATGGATAAAATCTTCCATATAAGTGTTGGTAAGACAATGTACAAACCTCATAGTCTTATCTTGCTGCCTGTTTTCATGAAATATTATTCCCATTACTAGAGTTGTGGACCATATCAAATTGTGATGTTTAAAAGACACAAGAAAGAGTAGATAATGTATGATATTCATCTTAATGATAGACATCCTTAAGAAGCACTTAAAAAGGCACTTTTCTGATCTGCTTATTTGTGCAAAATTTTGCTTATTATTGATGTGATCAAGCTAGTATCTAAGATATGTACATGAAAAATTTAATCATCGATATCTATGTAAGCCACATGCTAACATTTATTCCATTAGTTATAGATTGATGAGTCATAATAGGATGGCATTCTTCTATTTATTGAATAAAATTTTTAATTAAAGATACTGTAAAATATTGGGAGGAAAAACTGTCATATATCTTTGGATGGACCAACATCTGGCAAACACATGATGGTAATAACCCTATAGCTCTGGACATCACATGCCAGTTTAAACTTTCAGCATAAGTTCTTTGGAGCAAGAACACAGAAGAAGAAAAATTTCATGGGATTATTGCATCTAACTGAACATTTCCTTTTCTCTTTATTCCATTCTCTTGTTACCCATAATGAAACACTGGTGTACACCACAATCCCTAAGGCCACCTAGTTTTCATCCCCAGAGCTGGTTCAACCATTTGCATGTGGAAAGCTTCTGCACCTCCAGCTGGAAATTATCATGCTAATAATGACACTTAGTACTAATTAAACAAGTCCACAGCTCCCCCCACCCCTTCAACTGTCTGTGATGTCTCCTGATGAAAAGAATTCCTTAAAAACAAGGGTTTTTTTCTGATACATTTTGACAAGCACTAACATACATATTTAAAGAATGAAATTTAATACATTTTGACATGTATACATAGAAAAACTATCAAAAATAACAAGATAATTGACATATCCATCTCCCTAAATTTTTTCATGTCGTCAGGTATTCCTCCCTGCCCCTCTGATGTTCGAGCAACCACTGGCCCAGTTTATCTCACTGCAGACCAGGGTTCCATTTGCAGAAAATATATACGGGGAGACTCACAGACTATGTGTGCTTTTTTGGTTTGGTTACTTCACTTACCATGATTATTTAGAGAATTGTCCGAGTCATCCAATTTGTAGGATGCATCAAGAACTCACTCATTTTTATGTCTGAGTAGTATTCCATTTTATGGATATACCACATTTTATTTATCCATTCACCTGATATTTGATATTCTCATTGTTTCCAGTTTGGGCAAATACAAAGAGATCTGGCAACACTTGGAACGATCAATGTTTTTAACTTTCAGCCATCCTAATATGTGGGTAGTGATATGTCATGTGGTTTTTAGTTCCATAATAACTGAGACAAAATGAGCATCTTCAAGTATCTTCTTTGATATAAACTGTTTAAGACATTTTTTAAATTGTCATTTATTAAAACTGATTTTTTAATATATCATCAACACATAATTTGCAAGTATTTTCTCCTAGTCTGTGGCTTGTCTTTGATTTCTTTAACCATGCTTTTAGAAAAGCAGACATTTTTAATTTTGGAGAGGTCAAATTGATCTATTTCTTCTTTAAAAGATTGTGCTTTTGGTGTCATATCTAAGAAAATTTTGCCTAACTCAAAATCTCAGGGTTTTTTTTTCATTTTTTATAGTTTTAGATTTTACATTACATCAATAATCTGTTTTTGTTATTTTTATATGGAATAAAACATGCTTATTTTTGAATATGAACATAGTTACTCCAAGACATTTGTGGAAAGAATCAAATCTGGAATTTCATCAACAGATTTTTTTGTGTTAATTGATCATGTTTTTATTTTTTTAAATAAATTTACCTTGATGATATTTGTTAATAAAATTATATAGGTTTCATATGATTCACCACCTGCATATTGGAATGTGTGCCCACCACCCAAAGTCAAGTCTTCTGTCGCTGTATATTTGGCACCATTTATCTTTTACTACCCCAAAACTCCCACCTTATTTTTATTTATTAATTTGTTAGCATAGTGAATCACACTGACTGACTTGAATTCTGGCATTCCTGGTCTTAACTCCAATTGGTCACTGTAAGTTACTCTTTCTATATATTTTGGTTTTGATTTGCTAAAATTTGCTTGGAATCCACATTGGTTTTGACAAAAGATATTACTCTGTAGGGGTTTTTTTTTTCTGTAGCAATGTACTTTTATGGATTTTATATAAAGATAACACTTCATTTAATGAGTTGCAATATATTCTTTCTTTGTTGATTTTCTGCAAGATGTTGTATAGAAATAGTATTATTTTTTACTATATCATCTATGTTACTATATCATTTTTTTCTATATGTCATCTATCAGTGGACATTTAGGCTTTTTCCTTATCTTGCCTATTGTGACTAATTCTGCAATAATCATGAGAGTGCAGCTATCTTTTCAAATCCTGATTTTCATTATTTTGTATATATACTCAGAAGTGTGACTGCTGCATTATATTGTAATTCTAATTTTATTCTTCTGAGGAACTTCCAGGCTGTTTTCCGTCCATAATTGTACATTCTGTTTTTAGTGTACAAGTGTTCTGATTTCTCCACACCCTCACCAACACTTACTATCTTGTTTTTTGGATCAGAAGCATCTCAACAGGTGGAAGGTGATGTCTCTCTCTGTTTTTGATTTGCATTTTACTGATGAATAGTGATGTCGATAATCTTTTCAAACACCTGTTCCCTAGTTGTATGTGTATTGAGTTGTTTGAGTTCCTTGTATACATTGGATATTAACCTCTTATCTATGACACAAAAGCACAAGCAACAAAAGCAAAAATATACATGTGGGATTATAGCAAATAAAAAGCTCTGCCTGACAAAGGAAACAATCATCAGAATAAAAATACAACCTATGTAATGAAAGAAAATATTTCAATGGTATATCTGATAGAGGGTTAATATGTAAAGCATGTTTCATTTAGGCAGCTCATAGTTGGGTCTTGGGTTATTGCCTAATCCAAAAATGTCTGCCTTATAACATGTGTGTTTAGGCCATTTACATTTAGTTTTTTATTATTAATATGTTTAACTTTAAATGTGCTATCTATACCTTACTTGTCCTCTATTTGTTCAAACTATTCTTTGTTTTTTCCTTTTCTGTCTTTTGAATCAATTGAATTTTAAATTACATTTTATCTCTTATTTTATTAGTTATAACTTTTTGTTTTGTTATTTTGGAGGTTTCTTCAGAGGATATATACCTATATTTATAGAGAGAGGAAATTTTAATAAATAGAATATGTATTACATTTTTATGTGTATTTATTTTTTAATTAAATTTTATGTATTTTTAAAGTTTTTATTGTTACTCTGTTACAGTTGTACCAATTTTTCCCCCTTGTCCCTCCTCTGCCCAGCCCAACCCCACTCTCACAGTCAATTCCCACATTGATGTCCATGTCTGTGGGTCCCTTCCCCTTCTATCCACCATAATCCTACCTCACCCTCCCTTCTGGTTGCTGTCAGTCTGTTCCATGTTTCCATGGCTGTGGTTCTATTTTGTTTGCTAGTTTATTTTGTTCATTAGATTCCTCTTATAGGAGAGATCATATGGTATTTGCCTTTCACTGACTGGCTTAATTCACTTAGCATAATACTCTCCAGTTCCATCCATACTGTCACAAAAGGTAAGAGCTCCTTCTTTCTTTCTGCTGTGTAGTATTCCATTGTGTAAATTTTAAAAAATATTGTATTTCACCTTTAAATGACATTATAACACTTTACATATTGGAAGGTATATTTAAATACTATTCTAATTTCTCCCTCTTGTGATAATGTTGTCAAACATTATACTTTTACATATGCTATGAACCCCAAATACATTGTTACTAATGCTTTTTTAAAGGAAACTTTCCTTTAAAGAGATTTAAATAATCAGAAGAAGACTTCATTTAATGTCTCTTTTAGGTAGCATATAGTTGTGTTTTGCAAGAGAACATTCTTTTAGCTTTGTTTTGATTGAAAAAACATTGTGTTTTGCCTACAGTTCTGAAAGAAATTTTTGATTCAGTATAGCCCTCTAGGTTGACATTTTTTTCCCTCTCAGTTCTTTTAACATGTTGCTTTGTTGTCTTCTCATTTACATTATTTTTAACAAGAGATCTTCCATCATCCTTATGTTTTTCCTGATGCTTTTTCTTGTTATTTTTGAAATATTTTTTAACACTAGTTTAGATCAATTTGATTATGATATGCTCTGGTGTACTTTTTCTCAGGCTTCTTGTGCTTTTTGGATATGCAGACATATATTTCCTTAAATTTTAAATATTGTCATCAAGTTGCCCTGGCTGGTGTGGCTCAGTGGATTGAGGGCCGGCAAGCAAACCAAAGGGTTGCTGGTTTGATTCCCAGTCGGGCACATGTCTGAGTTGGAGGCCTCCCTGGTGGGGGGCGTGTGAGAGTCAACCACACATTGAACTTACTCTCCCTTTCTTGCTCCCTCCCCTCCGCTCTCTCTAGAGATAAATAAGTAAAATCTTTTAAAAAAATTGTTGGCAATTTTTTTCAAATGTGCTTTTTTTTTTCTATTTCTACATATGCTTCCTCTATATGGGATACTAAAAATACAAGTTCAGGGTTGGGCAAAAGTAGGTTTACAGTTGTGAGTACGTAAAACAAAAATTTATTCTAACATTATTATCTATTAATTATTATATTATTTTCCATACAAACAATTGTAAACCTACTTTTGCCACACTCTGTATATTATTTTTATTTTATGTTTTTAGAGATGTTATTTATTTATTTTTAGAGAGGTGGAAGTGAGGGAGAAAGAAAGGGAGAGTAAGATCAATGTGTGGTTGCCTCTCACATGCCCCCCACCAGGGACCTGGCCCACAACCCAGGCATGTGCCCGACTGGCAATTGAACCAGTGACCCTGTGGTTCGCAGGCCGGTGTTCAATCCACTGAGCCACACCAGCCAGGGTCACACTCTGTATATTAAACCAATTGAAGTTGTCCCACAGATAACTGATCTCTGTTAATTTTTATTTATTTTAATTTTTTAATTTTATTTTTAACTTTTTGTTGCTATGTCTATAGGCTTATTAATTGTGTTTTGCAATGTCTAATAATAATTAACCCCATCAAAACAATTTTCCTCTGGCACATTTTAATTTTCATGTATAGAATTTTGATTTGGGTCCTTTTTATATATCTCACATCTCAACTTTGTAAACATATGGAAAGGGTTATAATAACTATTTTTAACATACTTGTTTCTAAATTCTAACATCTCTATTAGTTCTGGGTAGGTTTCAATAAATTTCTTATTTTCACCATTATTTGTTGTATTTCCCTATTTATTTGTATTTCTAACCATTTGTATTGTATCCTAGATATCATGGTTTAGCTTATTTGGTGGTAGGTTTTTTTGTTTTTCTATACAATTATTAAACTTTGTCTGGGATGCTATTAAGTCACTGGGAAACATTTTGATCCTTTCAGGTCCTGCTTTTAATATTTGTCAGGTGGAGTTGGAGCAGTGATCTGTCAAGGGTGAATTATTCCCCACTACTGAGACAAGACCTTTGTGTATGTAATACAGCATACCTCCTTAGTCATGGGGCTGTCTAGTCTGACTGATGGGAATGGACACTATTCCCAGTCCTGCACGAATACCAAATAACTCTTACCTAAGACCTGTGTGAGAGCTTCTTTCCCTAGTCTTGGGTAGATTCCTTACCTTCATGTGCTAATAAATAGTTAGCTGAATACTCAAGAGGGAAATTCTACAAATTTCTGGAGTTTTCTCTCTGCACTGTTCTCTCTGTGATCTTTCCTATGAACTATAGTCACCTCAGTCTGTCTGTGCCCTTGTTCTGTCTCTGCTCCTGAGGGAAAAACACTGGAGTCTGTCTGGTCTCACACTCTACTCTCCTGAGCACAGTGGCAAGACATTTAAGCCCATACATTTGAATGTTCAGGGCTCATCTTATTTGTTTCTCATTTCTTGGGATCCCTAAACTTTCCTAAATCCCAGTGAGTTGACAACCATGCTTCATATTGCCTGCCTTTTTTGTTGTTTTAAGCAGGAAGGTAAATCTGATATCTATTACTCCATCTGGAAGTAGGATGACTACCCATGAGTTTTTGACCTTTGCATTTTCAGATCAGAAAGTATTGGAAACAAAGGCATTTTTTCACCTCTTCAACATTTAACCGTTTTCTGTTCTAACCCACTTCAAACCATGATTTACATTATGAAGGAGCAATTTCACTTCAATAGGATGGGTAAAATTGATTTTTCTGCCCTTAAATTCACAGGCTTTTCCCCACATATATCATTACCACTATTAATGACTATAGATACTATTGCAATGGCAACACCATCCGTCTCATTAGACATGTCAGTAAGCTAGGTGTCATCACTGACATCTTCTTCCCATCATTCTTATTCATTTATTACCACGTTCAATCAATTTACATCATAAATTTTTCTAAAATCTTTTGACTCCTCTCGGTATCCACAACTAAAATCTACCATCATCTGTAGGTTGGAATTTTGCAATTATTTGATAATTTGCTTCTCCTCATCTACCCTTGTCCTCCTACCAGGTGTTCCCCAGGTTGCGATCAAAGAAGTAACTTTTAGACACAAATAATCGATCATATTAGCACCTGTTTTAATCGTGTTATTGACTCCTCATGCTCTTAGGAAAATACTACAATCTACAATAAGATCTGTGAGACCCTTATTTTTTAATTATTTTAATTTTAACTTGAACATGATATATCTCTCTTTAGCACTAACCACAACTGTAATATTACATTAATTTGGATGATTACTTGATGAGTGTTTATCACCCTTATAGGCTGATTAAGCAAGCATTATCTTCAAATTCCTAAAACTCGGCAGAGTGCTTGACACATTTTAGCAATAATTTAAGATGTGTTGATTGAATTATGAAACATTAAATTTATGCAATTCTAAATATGTATGTTTAATATTAAGATAATAATTAAACTATTTTGAATATTTCACAAGGCACTAGGATTAATAATTTACAGAAATCATTTCATTTTATACTTAAATTTGCCCAGTGAGCTATTGTTTAAATTATCTATAAAACATGAAAAAGGTTAATATAGATTAACAAACTTACTCAAACAGGAAGTAAGAAGCAGAGAGGAATTCAAATGAAGATTTGTCTCACTAAAAGGCATTCAGTTCCCATCATTATACTATATCATCTATTTCTATTGTACAAAACCTGAATAAAACTGACAACCAGCTTTTGCAAGTAAAATAATGAATCCTTTGCCACAGACTTCTAGGTCATCTCTGGGTGAAGGTCTTATGTGTACATATTCTATTATCATCCTGTAGGTAACAATCCACTTCACTGGGAGATGTTTAGAAATTATTTAATGTGACATTTTTGACAGTTTTCCCAATGTACAACAAATCACAGCATAATGAGAGAATAATGAGAATAGGATACCTGATTAATAATTCAAGGCCTGTATTTAGCTATAAATATAGGCAGAGCTCCAGATTTTTAAACATAAGATGTAAAGAGCAACTTGAAATTATTCAGTGTGGTACAAGGGAATGGGAGGCTATGACTTGTGGTTCTTCAAGATGTCACTTATTAAATGAATGACCTTTATATTAACAGAGGCGTATATCACCTCTCATTCACTCACAAAGTTGGGTGTATCCAATGGTGAATAAAATAATCTTTAGGAAAATTTTATATTGTTGTTATTGTTTTCTAATTTTAATTATAATATCCTTGGAGAAAGTAAATATTCAAATCATAAACACAAAATAAAGTCACTTAATTTTTTTTAAATAACTATATCCTATTGATAAACTTTAAGATTTCTTTATTTGCCCAAAATGTACTATTCCTGCCAGGAGAGCCTGAATTTAGGTATACTCTTGAAGTCCAATTCTGCAATCTATGACTTCAGGAGATTCTAATTCAAGGCTTTTTGTTTGTTTTTCCTCCTGTATTTGTATCTTGTGGCTTGTTAGTCAACTTCTATGTTGCTAACACATTCAGTTAAAACCTTGATACTTCATGGCGCTGAAGCTCTGACTCCTTATCTGCTCCTCCCTTTTCTTGGAGCAAACTGTGCTGTCACTGCCTTTAATGCAGGTCTCAGAGTATTATTCAGGCTGAAAAAGGTTTGAGGTGCCACTTTACATGCCCTTCCTTTGGTCTCCTTCCAATACAGGACATGCACATGAAAAAATATTATAGTTAAGTGGAAAATATTGTGTTAATAAATAAATATTGTGTTCAAGTTTCTGATTTCCCAGTAGAAAGATACAGTACAATAAAAGTGAGGTTATAAAATGTGCCTTTTACCTGGTATTAAATGGGAACTTCCTGCTTCTTACTCTAAAAGTAAAACTTGAATTCATTTGCTCAGTCATGCTTGTATAGTGTAAGATAAGAATGGCCACGCTGGGCACACTCCAAGGCTAGTCAGCTCTGTGGACGACATCATTATTTAACCTGCTTCAGAAGGAAGAGAAAATACTTGTAGGCTAGCTAAATCTGCAAAATAGAACATGCTAGTTGTGCTTTGCCACACAGATGTAAAGAAGTTCAAGTCCATAAAAGGATATACCATGTGTTAGCTTCACTGATATTTCACGTACCAGTAGGATTCTTGCCCGTTAGTGAAGAGGAGCTCAGTCAGGTTTTCATCAATAACATTAGCAGCCCTCGTAATGGGAAGGGTTAGATAAGAAGACTGAACGAGGGATTCCTCCCAAATCTTCTGTGTGTCAGAAAGTCATCCCTGGGCCAGGACTGTGATATAAGGATGTGACAGGGTCATAAATATTTCGTTCTCTGCCATTGCAGAGTTGATTACTTGAGAACTAAGAAAGAACATTCCTTCCTTCTGACTATATTCAGTCATGAATATTCCATCGTAAAATTTCCCAGAGAGCTCAAAGTTTGTAACACTAGATAAATAAATATTTGAATTCACATACAGAGAGCCATTGCCCCAGTGTGCACATAGTTGGGCTGGATGTGGTTTAAAGTCAGGTAAATACTGTGTCTGGAACAATCACTCTGTTTCACAATTTGAGACCCAAAGCTAAATTAAGAAAAAATGTAATTTCTAGACTACTCCATTCCCGAAATAATTATACTAACCAGAGTATATTTATTTTCAAATGGTCTGTGTATTTATTTTTATAATGTCTTGGGACAAGTGTATAGGGATACAATGAGGTCACACAATCATTATCAAGGTCTTATATGTTTGCTCTCAAAAGTCACCTTTCCCCATCTTCTCTTTTAATAACAAGATATTAAATATTTAATGTATTAAATAACACATATTAATATGTGTTTATTTAGTAATATTACTAATACTATTAAATAATACATATTAAATCCAATAGCTGACAAGACTATCTATTGTTATACTATGTAATATTGATGAGTGGCTTACTTACTAGAAAAGCCTAAGAATTAGCACAGAATAAAGAAGTTCAAAGATTTAATGATGGAGTAGCTTCACTTATTGAGTGCTGTTACAATTGTAAGCACTACTTGAATTAATACATGCAAAGCTCTGGCTGCAAATAGTCCACTTATTTGTGCTAAAAAAATGGGACTAATCTTCTAATGCCTTTCTTTGGTATGAAAGTTCCTTGACCAGTGGTGAACAAACTGAAATGACTGTATGCTGGGTTTATGGACCTGAATGAAGGATGCAAGTTAATATTCAGCAGAGAAAAACACTGATGTTAAAATTAGAGTTTCAATAGACAAAGCCTGGAGCAGAGATTTTAGTCTCTGTTTTCTCCTGCCTCCATTTCAATAGATGCTCTTCTCCCAGGCTCAATGACTTATCAAATACTGAAGAGTAAATCTCCTATACGACAACTTGTCTGGATGGTGTGTCCACCTATTGTTAAAAGTCCAACTAATAGGAATTTACACATTTCCGTCCTAGCTGAGTAAATATTAGAACTAAGGTGAATGCAATTACCCACATGATGAGTTAGAGGTATTGTTTGAAGAAACTGAACAAAAAACAAGACTGATGTATCTTGATACAGAGAGCTTTGTGAGTGAGCCTATAGAGGTCATAAATTAAAAGCACATAGAAATTATATTTCCACTAAGGAATTATCATTAAACCTGCTTGAGATAGGAACTGGCATTGGCAAGTTAACAATTGAAAACTTTATAATTTTAAATGGCTATTTTTCCCATAAAAACCCTTAAATATGTAACTTTTTTTCTTGTCACTATAAAGAATGTCATCCCTGAGGAACAATGTAGCGATGGTTCTTCATTAAGGACAATTTCTCCCCAAAGAGACATTTGGCAATGTCTGAAGACATTCTTGATTTTCACAACTAGGGAATGTGTACTACTAACATCTGGTGGGTAGGGACAGGATTGAAAATCATGCAGGAGATGAGAGACTGTGCTTTTCTTCCATATCTGAGGCAAGTAATTAAGACGGTAAGATTTCCTGAAGTTCTAGCATGCCAGTAAATTCTATCAGAAAGGGAATATGCTTGTCATATGCTGGGTGTTACTGTGGGAGGGCATACCAGATCCTGCTGACTCCACTTGGACTTGAAGGTGAACTGCTCATGTGGGTTGATGTTCTCTGGTCTCACTGCTTGGAGAAGGGCTTTTGACACATACCAGAAAGTCTTGGGATACAAGATTTTTCTACGTACATCAGCAATGGAATAAATTTCTACCAGTCTTTTTTCTACCTGCTCCCTAGAGAAGATCCCACCAATTCTACTTGTCATTAACAGTCCACTAAAAAAGGATTCCTAAAAGAATGCACTGGGGCTTACTGAACCTAAACTCATGATCAAGAAGATATAATTAATCACAGCCCAGTTAAGGGAATATGCTAAAATGAACAAAGAAGGTGGATGTTCAATGTGGATATTCAGAACAAAAGTATCTCCTTGAAGTACATTAAATGAAAAGACACAAGATTTCATCATGAGAAAATTAACAACAGGAAGTAATGAGAAAGCTAACAAGATTTCACACAGATTTTCTGAAAGAAATCCCATGGAAATGCTACTCATGGTGGGAAAATAAAAGATAAGAACATATGAAGGAAACCTCATATGCCAATAATAAAAAGTACGTCACAAAAATATCACAGCGATGACAATTAAAAATAAGAGAATTTCCCTGACCTGAAGAAAAAGTTAGTCTTTAAAAATTCAATAATTTATAGAAAAATTAATTTTGTAAACTTACTCATTTATATCACAGTAATATCTCTGTTTTTCTAGGATAAACAGATATCTTCCCAACTTTCAGAGCCAAAGGAAACTTTTCTTACAGAGACTTGGTCTGCTATCCTAAAAGCTAAATACAGTGGAAGAAAATCTACAGACTATTGAGAGAGAATGGCAGCAATTCCAGAATCTTCTACCATCACTATATCTCTTCACTGTCAAAATCGAAGTGCTACATATTGAGACATGCAAGAATTCAGAAAACATTCACTCCTATATACCCTAATCAAACACCAACTGCATCAGTACAGATAGTGTCAGGTGTGCAACATGTATTTGTTAAACAGTGGTTAGCAAAGAGTCTCACACTGTTTATGCTTAACGTCAGATAGCAGTATTGTAAATGCAGGTAAAACAAGTAATTAAATAATGATTATCAAAATGAAACATCACATTTGCAAGAAAACATGAAATAACTCAGAAGTAAGGCCTTTTATATATAGAAGATAAAAATCAGAGATGAAACCAGAGAAGTAATATCATTGTAAATTAAGGTTTCATGTTGGAGGGGGAAGAGGCACCAAAGTAAGTGTTCAAAATGTTTCATTCTAATGGAAAAGCTGTTGGTGAATAAATCATCTGGGTGAGAATGTAATTTGAAAGACTAAAGAAAAATAGCTTTATTTATTATTGACAAGAAAGCAGAGGATCAGGCAAAATTGAGAAGCAGAATAGACCTTAAGAACTAGGACAGGTAAAACATGAATAAGCAGTAACGTAACGAAGTAGTAGGTATGAGTGAGAGGAACAAAATCAAGTGTCAGTTATTACACTACAGATGGAGTTGCTGAATCCCTTGTCAGAATATAGACATTGTCACTGTTTTGATGTCACTAGCTATTATCAGTCTGTTCAAGTTTTCTGCTGCTTCTTCATTCAGTTTTAGAAGGTTATATTTTTCTAGAAATTTGTCCATTTCACCCAGGTTTTCAAATTTATTGGTGTATAGTTGTTCATAGTAATTTCTTACAATCCTTTGTATTTCTGTGGTATCAGCTGGAATCTCTCCTTTTTCGTTTCTGATTTTATTTATTTGGGTCCTTTCCCTTTGTTTTTTGGTGAGTATCCTTAAAGGCTTGTCGACTTTGTTTATCTTTTCAAAGAACCAGCTCCTGAATTTATTGATCCTTTGAATTGTTCTTTTAGTCTCCATGTTGTTTAACTCTGCTCTGATCTTGGTTATTTCCTTCCTTCTACTCACTCTGGGTTTGTTTGTTGTTGTTCCTCCAGTTTTCTAGATGTAGTGTTAGGTTGTTTATTTTAAATGTTTCTATCTTTTTTAGGTAGGCCTGCATTGCTATGAACTGTAAGTGGAACCTGATCAACAGAACAAACAAGCAAGCAAAATATAAACGGAGACATTGAAATGAAGAACAGACTGATGGTAACCAGAGGGAAGGGGGAGGGGGATAACGAGGGAAAGAAGGGAAAGGTTGTCAAGGAACATGTATAAAGGACCCATGGACAAAGCCAAAGGAGGGTAGGATTGAGGGTGGGAGAAGTGGGTGGGTGGAGCAGGGGGGAGGGGATGGGAGGAAATGCTGACAACTATACTTGAAACAGAATAAAAATAATCCTAAAAAGAGGATACAGACACTGTCAGATTGAGTGTCTTTGCTAGGGTGCCATTTGCCTTAGGGGGTATCTGTGCAAGAGTTTAAACACCACAGTGCTGCAGGGCCTGGTAGTAATGTGGATCAGCATTCCCAGGGAAGGGCAGTCCCCACCTTTGTGTAAGGCTGCAGTCATCAGACTATTCTTCAAATTATTGGGGCCTAAAGGTGTAATACAAACTGGCTGCTGGAACTTGATTATGACACATCAGTTTAAATTTAGTCTTCAATGACCATTTTGAAATGTGAGGGAGAACATAATTCTTTGGACATCTATGAGATTAACTAAGTTATCAGCATGTGTTTCAACCCCCTGAGGGATGAGAATATTTAACACTACTCCAACTTTAGCTGTAAAAATTATTCTTCTTCTGGCTCTCAGGACAGTGAAAGATGATGGATGGTCCAGGTTTAGCTGGTACTTTGTGAGCTATGTCAATGCAGAAGGAAAAGAAACCATTTGACTCTCAACATTGGAATTATAAAATCAGCCCATAATGATTAGTACACTGAAAAAACACAATAGGTAGATATTGTTTATAAAAAAACAAATTTAATTAATTAATTAAAAACATGAAAACAAAAGCTTGAACACATATATGTTAACTAAATGAAAATAAAGGAATCAGGCCCTGGCTGGTGTGTCTCAATGGATACAGTGCTGGCCTAGGAACCAAGGGGTGGCTGGTTCGATTCTCATCAGGGCTCATACCTGGGTTGTGGGCCAGGTCCCCAGTTGGGGGCGTGTGAGAGGCAACCACACATTGATGTTCCTCTCCCTCTCTTTCTCCTTCCATTCCTCTCTCTCTATAAATAAATAAATAAAATCTTAGAAAAAGAAAATAAAGAATCATTACATAGCAATATAAATATCAGAAAAATTAAAGTGTTATAAGAGGGAGAGACAAATACTTACAAAATTTAAAATCCATGAAGACACTAATTGCTTATGGACCAATGACCCAAATTAATAAATAAAATGAGTTTGCTATACAGTGACAACTTCTTAAAAGCACAACTTCATTAAAATCCAGTGGATGATTTAATATATCATTTTCAGAATATACTAAGACAAGTATACATGAAACCAAATATATAATAGTAACATAGATAATTTGAATAATGTATCATCAAAAAGATTAAATGTGTGTGTGTTTACAAATATTATATACAGGAAATTTTGTTCTCTACAGAAAAGGGATACATTTTTCTTTTATCTATACATCACTTATAAAAATCTATCATTTACTTTATTACAAAGATACTCATTTTGTTCCAAAAGGTTAAACATTTCATGTGATCTAATTCAATAAAACAGAAAGAGTAAAATCATAATCAAAGAAATGTATGTGTTTAAAAATTAAGAGAAAAATCTCTAAATAACAACAGAATACTAAAAAATTGAAAGTAATTGTTATTTAACATAGCCAAGATTTGAAATCAGCCCAAGTGACCATCAGTATACAAGTGGATAAAAAAGATGTGGTATATATATATATACAATAGAATATTACTCAGCATTAAAAAAGGAATCTCACCATTGGTGACAACATGGATGGACCTAAAGAGTCTTATGCTAAGTAAAATAAGTGAGGGAGAGAGACAAATACCATGTTGTTTCATTTATATGTGCAATCTAAACAACAAAATAAGTGAGCAAAACAAATCAGAAATAGACTCACAGGTGCCAAGACCAACTGATAGTTGACAGATGGGAGTGGTATTGGAAACTAGGTGAAAACGGTGAAGGGATTAAAAGTACACATTCGCAGTAATTAAATAGTCATGAAGATGTAAAGTACAGCATAGGAAATACATTCTGTATTGTTGTATTAACTACGTATGGTCCCAAATGGGTACTGAATTATCAGGGAATCACTTTGAGAATTATATGATTGTCTAACCACTATGGTGTACACATGAAACTAATATAATGTGATTTTGAATGTCAACTATAATTGAAAACTAAACTAAGCTAAACTAAACAAACATATAACAACTAAAAATATAAAACAAATATTGACAGACATAAAGGGAGAGATTAACAGGAATACAGTCATACTAGGGAACTTTAACACCCTATTGTCATCAATCAATAGATCTTCCAAAAAGAAAATCATTAAGGAAACAGCAGCCTTAAATGACACATTAGACTAGATGAATTCAATTGCTATTTTTAGAGCATTTCACTCCAAAGCAGCAGAATACACATACTTTTCAAGGACAAAATAAACCAGCATCACTTATAATTGCCAAGATATGGAAGCAACATAAGTGCCCATCAATGGATGATTGAATAAAGAAAATGTGATATATATGTATGCAACAAAATATTACTTGAACATAAAAATGAATGAAATCCTACCATTTGCGACAATGTGGATGGACCTAGAGTATATTATTCTACATGAAATAAGCCAGTCAGAGAAAGACAAATACCATATGGTTTCACTTATATGCAGAATCTAAAGAACAAAATAAAAGGACAAATAAAATAGAAAGAGACTCATAGACACAGAAAACAAACCGGTTGATGGTTGCAAGTGGTAGGGGGTTGGTGAGTTGGGTAAAAAAAAAGTATATATAAAGAAGTTCAAATTCACAGTTACAAAATAGTTACAGGAATGTAAAGTACAGCATAGACAAAATAGTCAATAATATTGTAATAATTATGTGTGGTGCCAATGGGTACTAGACTTATCAGCGGATCACGCTGTAAATTATATAATTGTCTAACCACTATGCTGTACTCCTAAAGCTAATATAATATAAAATGTTAACTGTAATTGGAAAATAAAATAAAACACAATTATAGGGGCATTCCAAAAATAAAAAATAAAGGAAAGTAATTACATACAAACCAGAAAATGAAAAGCAAAATGATTTACTAAACCTATAGGAATCAAGTAAGAATGCATTTAGAGAAATAATTATCACTGAAAACTTATTTATTGTAATAATCACATTATAATTAAATGTTAAATATGTAAATTAACAAACTGAAAACCAGACTACATAGTAAATCAAAGAATTGGGAAGTTACAATTCATGAAATATAAAAAATAATAGAACTAAATGATAAAATCAAATTTAATTTTTAAAAGACCAATCAAGTTTCACAGCTTAATTCATGGCAGAAAAAAAGAAACACTATTTACAATAGTCTTAGTTGTTACTTAATGTTTTTTTAATTTCCTGTGTACAGTGATGCTGTTCATTTGTGTTACCTATAAATCTTTGTTGTCCTCTTATAAAAGATTAAAGTCTTTTTAAATATATTTTATTGATTATGCTATTATAGTTGTCCCATTTCCCCCCCTTTATTGCCATCCACCCTGCACACTGCCTCCTACCCACATTCTCCCCCTTTAGCTCATGTCCATGGGTCATACATAGAAGTTCTTTGGCTTCTACATTTCCTATACTATTCTTACCCTCCCCTGTCTATTTCCTACCTACCATTTATGCTACTTATTCTCTGTACCTTTCCCCCCTCACTCCCCCTCCCACTCACCTATTGATAACCCTCCATGTGATCTCCATTTCTGTGGTTCTGTTCCTGTTCTCGTTGCTTGCTTAGTTTGCTTTTGTTTTTGTTTTAGGTGTGGTTGTTAATAACTGTGAGCTTGCTGTCATTTTACTGTTCATATTTTTTATCTTCTTTTTCTTAGATAAATTTCTTTAACATTTCATATAATAAGGGCTTGGTGATGATGAACTCCTTTAGCTTTATCTTATCTGAGAAGCACTTTATCTTCCCTTCCATTCTAAATGAAAGCTTTGCTGGATAGAGTAATCTTGGATGTAGGTCCTTGCCTTTCATGACTTGGAATACTTCTTTCCAGCCCCTTCTTGCCTATAAGGTCTCTTTTGAGAAATCAGCTGACAGTCTTATGGGAACTCCTTTGTAGGTAACTGTCTCCTTTTCTCTTGCTGCTTCTAAAATTATCTCCTTATTTTTAATCTTGAGTAATGTAATTATGATGTGCCTCCGTGTGTTTCTCCTTGGGTCCAACTTCTTTGGGACTCTCCGGGCTTCCTGGACTTCCTAGAAGTCTATTTCCTTTGACAGATTGGGGAAGTTCTCCCGCATTATTTGTTCAAATAAGTTTTCAATTTTTTGCTCTTCCTCTTCTCCTTCTGGCACCCCTATGATTCGGATGTTGGAACATTTAAAGATGTCCTGGAGGTTCCTAAGCCTCTCCATTTTTTTTGAATTCTTGCTTCTTCATTCTTTTCTGGTTGAATGTTTCTTTCTTCCTTCTGGTCCAAATTGTTGATTTGAGTTCCAGTTTCCTTCCCATCACTATTGGTTCCCTGTACATTTTTCTTTATTTCACTTAGCATAGCCTTCATTTTTTCATCTAATTTGTGACCAAATTCAACCAATTCTGTGAGCATCCTTATTACCAGTGTTTTGAACTCTGCATCTGATAGGTTGGCTATCTCTTCATGGCTTAGTTGTATTTTTTTCTGGAGCTTTGATCTGTTCTTTCATTTGGGCCATTTTTTTTGTCTGGGCGCACCTATTACATAGTAAGGGGCGGATCCTTAGGTGTTCACCAGGGCGGGGTAAACCTCTAGCTGCAGTCTGATGCTGTAAGTGGGGGAGGGTCCGAGAAGGAACAGTGGCACTTGCTCTGCTCTCTTCTGGATTTCAGTCACTTCCCTCACTACCACAAGCAAATTGGGCCCTTCTGGTGCTGATTCCCGAGTGGGAGGGCTTGTGAATGCTCTAGGCCCCTGTGGGTCTCTCCAACGAACTCTCCTGTGAGGCTGGAAGTTTCTCTTGCTTCTGCCTCAACCCCCACAGGTGTTTTCAATCAGAAGTTTGAGGCTTCATTTCCTTGTGCTGGAGCCCTGGGTCGCTCAGTCTGTCTTGCTCTCAAGTTGTTCCTCCCAGTCTGCATGCGAATGAGGGACCGCCCTCTCTACCAGCCACCACCTCCCTGGGCCCACCAGCTGCTGCCTTGCTATGAGTCCTCTCTGCCCGGCTGCCCATCTCTGCCCCTCCTACTGGTCTGGGTGAGTGTTTCTTCTTTAACTCCTTGGTTGTCAGACTTCCATACAATTTGATTTCCTGTCAGTTCTGGTTGTTTTTTGTTTTAAAATTGTTGTTGTCCTTTTGGTTTTGCGAGAAGGCACAGTGTATCTACCTATGCCTCCATCTTGGCTGGAAGTTAAGATTAAAGTCTTTAGGAGAACCCCAGATGGTGAATCTTGATAGGTCCAAACAAATGCTAATAAACTTAATCATCTTGTAAAGACCCTGATCTAGTTTGGACACCTGGCAAAATTCTAAAAAATAAAAAGTGAGAAACAGGTAACCTGGTATCTTTTGAAAAAAATTATATTGTTTCTAAAATGGGGTACTACATGGGGATATTTCATTTCTGCCTAAGGATACTGTGATCTTTATCCCATGCCTGAAAAGTTACTGGGGGCTCTGAGGGGAGTCAGTCTAAGATTGTTTCTCAAATGATGGTGGATCCAGCAGCATCAACATAACCTGGAAAAATGGTAGAAATACAAAATCTGGTGCCTGATCCAGCACAGAGCTACTATGCAGAAATTTGCTGGTGCAACAAGCCCCCCAGGTCATTCTGATTCAGGTTAAAGTTTGAGGACTACCCCTGTAAATAGAAAACATTATCCAAAGGATGGCTGAAGGGAAATAACTGAAAGTGGGATGTTGTTGAGGTGCTGATGTAACGAAACCTGAGCTTGTTTTATCTCCAGATTTTTTTTTCTCTTCTTTTCTCTCCTTTACAAAAAACTGTTTTGAACAATTTCAATTACAGTTGACATTTAATATTAAATTAGTTTCAAGTGTACAGCATATGGTTAGACATTTATATAACTTTGCAAAATGATCCCTCTGATAAGCCTAACCCGCCTGTCATCATACATAGTTATTACAATATTATTGACTACATTCCCTATGCTGTACTTTATATCGTTGTGGCTATTGTAACTGCCAATTTGTGCTTCTTAGATTGAATGCATTGTAGAATAATAAAATTCTAACGTTCATGGTTTGCTAACACCAAATATACCTTCACAGAGAGCTTTGTCTTTGTCAATCTCTTAGTCATCCTTTTGAGAGACACTGCTATTGAGAAAGCTGCTTGACCTCAAGAGATCCCAATGAGGTAATTGTGAGTAATAATAAAACCCTGGGAAAAGGAAGTCTATTCATAATTACTAAGTTTTGACACCTTATTTATTGTTCTATTTATTTTTTCCTTGTACCTTCCATTTAAAAATTTTATCACATGCATAACATGTTTCACAACTAGTTTCACAGTTATTAATAAGCAATGATAAAATTTTAATTAATAGGACATATGTGTATAAAGAGGTTATTTGGTTATCCAAATTACTTTTTATTTTTTTTACTTGTCCTCTAAAACATTTTAACTTAAACTCATAAATAGAAAAAATATAAATGTACCTAGTAATAAAAAAGTTAAAATTATAATATTACATGAAATGTAATGGTGATACCTTTGAAAATCTAGAAAACATGATTACTCGCTAGCAAATTATAAACTAACAATTTATATAAGAGGAGTTAAAAACTCAAATAGACAAATGCCAATGAGGAAATCAGATTAAAATTAAACCTTCTTGGAAAAAATTGAAACATCAATATTTTGACAGCTAATTCTATTTGCCAATTAAATAAAAAGTAATTTCCTTATGAATATTTTACATTAGTGTAACAGTTGGAATTCAGCATGAACTTAATATCCTAACAAGGAAGGTAATTTTAATTTATAGTTACTTATAAGTACAAATAGAATATGACAAATAATATATTTGCATTTTTGAATCCAGTAATTCATAAAAACAACATAATATGATCAGTCCACTTTTATTCCAGAAAATTCATCACAAGGAAAAAAATTAAGGAAGAAAAAAACCAAATTAATTTAACAACATTCTAGAAAGCCAATGGATAGAACACAGCTATTTACAGTGAAATTTTAAATGGGATAGAAATAGAAGAAAAGCAATTAAACAGGATAAAGTTAATTTTCTAAGCACAAGAAAAAACATTACAAGGCATAATGAAATATTAAAGCCTTTTGTATTAAATAGAGGAATAAAAAATATGCTTTTCCTCACCTACTATTATGATCAGGGAAAAATTTTACACATTTTGGAAAGAAGTGCAAAGTGTGTGTGTGTATATACATACATATACATATATAAAAAATAAAACACAAGAGTCTAGTTAAAAACACTTAAATAAGAATTTTTAATAGAGTTGACTATAAGATAAAAACAAAAAAAGCTTTTCTCTAACTGAAACAAAAGTTATATGCAGATGGAAACAAAAACACAAATTAACATAAATATATATTCAAAATACTGGTTAAAGATATAAGAACTCAATAAATAAATGTCATAACAAATTTATAGACTTATAGGCAAAAAACACCAAATTTTAAGAGCATTGAAACGACATGAAGAACTGGAGAGTTATACTATGCTTTTAATGAGAGGATTTAATTTCAAGGAAGAAATAATCCTCTAAAATTAAAATGCAAATATAATGAAATTCCATTGACAATCCTTGAGAATAGTTTTCTACATTCTAATATTACTAAGAAATTTAGTAATTCCTTAAACAAGGAATTATTAAACAGTTTTATTAAATAAGAAAATATGAAGGATTAATAGAATTATGAAGGACTGAAGTTATTTAATTTTTCTAAAAACAACTGGAATTATAAGATGATATTGTCATAGGAATAGTGAATTAAATCAGTGTAACAGAATACTCCATAAAGCTTAATATAGAAATGTTTTCACTTTAATTCAGTAGGGAATGGAGTTTTACGTTTTAACGATCTCATCTTAATTGATTATCCATCTCAAAGCAAAAATACATTTTCTAATTCTTTATTTCACTGCTGAAAGTAGATGACTGTCAATATATCGGAAATTTAAATGCAAGTAAAAATGATAATAATAAATGAGACAAAGAAAATTAGAGGAAATATTAGAATATTTTAATAAACATGGACTGCACATACCCCCAAGACAGAAAGGAAACCCATGATAATAAAGAAAAGGTATACATATTTAGCAGTATGAAAATTTGTTATTGAGTGGCAAAATTTACATCTAGCAGATTCAAAAGACAAATGACAAATGTTAAAAATATTTGCAACATATTGGAAGTAAAATTACAAATAATTCTCAATTTTACAATTGATTAAGAAATAAATAAGAAATACAATCTGGAGAAAAATCTGTAAAGTAAAATGAATAGGAAATTCACCATGAATGTTAAGAAAAGACACACTTCTTTAGTATCAGTTAAGAAAATGCAAATTAAGACAATGTACCAGATTGACAAAAAGAATGCCTCCTAATGCTAATGAGAATGTTGGTCCTCTCAGGTGTTGCTAACCAGTTCTTAACGGCCATGCCATATTTGGAAACACGTAATTTCTTTCAAAACTTAAACTATACCCATAATATTTAATTTTGTTGCATAAAAATTTGAGATATTATAGAAATTAAATAACTTTTGTGCAAATATGTATCCTTCTAAAGATGAAATATAGTTTTTCATATATCAATTGGAATTCCTCCCATAATGTTGGTACACAGTTGTTTCTTGACCAAACTAGTGATTATAATAAATGGGAATGTATTTCGACAAAGTTTACATTGAGGGTATGTTTTGGCACATATTCAGAATATGTACTAAAATTAATAAAATTATATATTGGAGGCAAGTAAATATTTTCTGAGATTCAAATTTTAACTATAATGATAAGGAGGTTAATAGAAATTTACTGTACAAATCAGTTTAATTGAGTTCTACAAATAGTGAATCCAGATTGCCACACAACCAATCTGGCAAAGTCAAATATGTATGTTCTATTCTTGTTGATGCTATTATATCATTCTGTAAAAAAATATTCTCACTGAGATAAGTGACTTATGTAATCATAGCTATATCTCATTTTGTTGCAGACAGAGACGGGGTCCAGGCTTGTGGTGGTCATGACCAAGGAATTGGGTTGACCCTAGAGATATTGTAAAGAAAAGTAAGCAGGAAATTTATTAAGGAAAGAACACTTCCCAAGACATGCGAGCTGGTCATCTCTGGCCAGGGAATGGTTCTCTTCTATTGAACAGCTACAGGCTTTACAGGGTTTTTCTTGAACTTCCCACAATCCTCCTTGAGTGCCCACTTGGGGAGGAAACCACAGTGCTCATTATTACCAGGTGTCACAAGGCAGTTCTAGGAAATCAGGATGCTGACTGATGACAGCTGCAGTGTCTCAGGATTTCCTATTCTATCTCCTGCCTCCACTTGATTAAGTTCACAGGATTTCTTAAATTGTGAATATTGGAAAACTATTGAGATTGTCTCAATGTACTTAAACTGCTAAGGTATCCCTTTCATCTCAGCATTTTCCAGTTAAATTATGTTCCTATAAATCTCTTAAAAATAACACAAGAAATCAAACTAGCAAAAACCAAATGGGCCTGTTTTATAGTATCAACATTTTAAAGCTGGGAAAGACATTAGTATCTCTTTTGAATTTGTTACTTTATAAAATAACGTACTCAATTGTAGCACCAAACATATGTTTTTTCCTAAATACTCTTTAAAATTCTTCAAAGATTAATTAAAGAAAACATGTATGAGGTCATTTAAATTATTGACAGGAGAGCTAAATATCCAAATTGTATTTCCCATTCTAAAGTCCAGATTGCCTCTGTTTCTCCATTGCGCGTGATTATAATAATTACCTGGTACATTTGTTAGTGCATGTTCCTAATCCTTTTACTGGACACTTCAACTGACTTTGTAGGTCTGTGCACCTGTGTATTACTGTGATCATGGATTTGGGGGAAGAACTGAACAATAAGGTCCCTGTCAATGTATGGGATATTGCCAAATTTTAAATTTAACCAAATATATATACAAATCAGTTGCATCTATTCTGTATATAACATTTCCTCTCCACTGATTGTTTCTCTGTAAAGAACACCCAACTGAGAGTTACCTGCTTTTTCTTTTTCTTTTTTTTTTTTTTAATCAAGGGTGTTATGAACAGTGAACTTTCCTTTCTGACTCCACTCAGAGTTACTATCCATATATCCTCTTCTAAAATTCTTAAAATTTCTTTTTTAAAAAAAATTATTGTTATTCAATTACAGTTGTCTGCATTTTCTCCCCGTCTCTCCACCCCATCCCCTCCAAACCCACCTCTGTCCCCCGCTTCCATCCTCCTCCTTGATTTTATCCATGTGTCCTTTATAGTAGTTCCTGTAAACCCCTTCTCCCCACTATCCCCTCCCTATTCCCCTCTGGCTATTGTTAGATTGTTCTTAACTTCAATGTCTCTGGTTATATTTTGTGTGCTTTTTTTCTTTTGTTGATTATGTTCCAGTTAAAGGTGAGATCATATGGTATTTGTCCCTCACCGTCTGGCTTATTTCACTTAACATAATGCTCTCCAGTTCCATCCATGCTGTTGCAAAGGGTAGAAGCTCCTTCTTTCTCTCTGCTGCATAGAATTCCATTGTGTAAATGTACCAAGTTTTTGGATCCACTCATTTGCTAATGGGCACTTAGGTTGCTCCCAGTACTTGGCTATTGTAAATTGTGCTGCTATGAACATTGGGGTGCACAGGTTCTTTTGGATTGGTGTTTCAGGATTCTCAGGGTATAATCCCAGCAGTGGAATTGCTGGGTCAAAGAGCAGTTCCATTTTTAGGTTTCTGAGGAAATTCCATACTGTTTTCCACAGTGGCCTCACCAGTCTGCATCCCACCAACAATGTACTAGGGTTCCCTTTTCTCCACACCCTCTCCAACATTTGTTTGTTGATTTGTTTATGTTGGCCACTCTAACCGGTGTGAGATGGTACCTCATTGTGGTTTTAATTTGCATCTCTCTGATGGCTAGTGATGCTGAGCATCTTTTCATATGTTTCTGGGCCCTCTGTATGTCTTCCTTGAAGAAGTGTCTGTTCAAGTCCTTTGCCCATTTTTTAATTGGGTTGTTTGTCTTCCTGGAGTGGAGTCATGTGAGTTCTGTATATATTTTGGAGATCAGGCCCTTGTCTGAGGTATCATTGGCAAATATGTTTTCCCATACTGTTGATATAGCAACAAGAAAAATAAAGTACCTAGGAATAAACCTAACCAAGGAGGTAAAAGACCTGTACTCAGAAAACTACACAATACTGAGGAAGGAAATTAAGGAAGACACAAACAAATGGGAACAGGTACCATGCTCATCGATTGGAAGAATTAACATGATCAAAATGGCCATACTACCCAAAGTGATTTATAGATTCAATGCAATCCCTATTAAAGTACCCATTACATATTTCACAGATATAGAACAAACATTTCAGAAATTTATATAGAACCATAAATGACCCCAAATAGCTGCAGCAATTTTGAGAAAGAAGAACAAAGCAGGAGGGATCACAATACCTGATATCAAACTGTATTATAAGGCCACTATAATCCAAACAGCCTGGTACTGGCATAAAAACAGGCACATAGACCAATGGAACAGAATAGAGAGCCCAGAAATAAACCCAAGTCTTTATGGTCAATTAATATTTGACAAAGGAGGCAGGAACATAAAATGGAGCAAAAACAGCCTCTTCAACAGATGGTGTTGGGAGATCTGGACAGCTACGTGCAAAAAAATGAAACTCGATCACCAACTTACGCCATACACAAAAATAAATTCAAGGTGGATAAAAGACTTAAATATAAGTCATAACACCATAAAAGTCCTAGAGGAAAACATTGGCAGGAAAATCTCAGACATTCCATGCAGCAACATCCTCACAGACATGTCCCCTAAAGCAAGGGACATAAAGGAAAGAATAAACAAATGGGACCTCATCAAAATAAAAAGCTTCTGCATGGCTAAAGAAAACAGCATTAAAATAAAAAGAGAGCCAACAGTATGGGATTCTTAAAGTTTCAATTAAACAAAAACTCACTTCTGCTGCTTAATAGGTTGGGTGCACTTATTTTAACTAATACTCATATGCAGGCTTTTTATTTAACATATATTAAATGTTCTCTGACCCATAGATATAACAAAACTTTGATCTATTAAAATCATCAAACCTCTCAACAGAGTAAGAAAATATCCAATAATTATACATTAACTATTATTTATCTCAATTTATTCACGAGGACTTGTCTGACTTTAATTACCACAGTAAGAAAATCCTGTGCTATTATATATATATATTAATATGCTATCAATATAAGGTAAAAAAAAATGGTGCATCCGGAAGTGAATTCAAATTTTTCAACAACGTGTAAGGTAGTTAAAGTGAACTGTCAGAACAGGCAACAATCAAAGACAACCAAAAAAACTACACTGGTGCAAAAGGAATATTTAATGAGCCAGGCCCTCTGCTGGTGCTTGCACCTGTTACAGACTATGGCAATTCAGTGAGAAAAAAGGTATTAGCATAATAAACACCTGAGGTCATTTTTATATCTTCTACTCCACAGGTGGCAAACACAAAGCCTGAGGGCCAAATTCTGCCTTCCTCCCTGTTATGCAGCCCAACACCTTGTTTCTACCCAGTGGTGGCAGCGCTGAGCTCCTTACCTCTAGTTAAGGAGTAGTTACATTTACACAATCCTAAAATTGCATTCAACCTTTGAAGGCTACTGTGAGGCTGATGTGGCCCCTGGTGAAAATGAGTTTGACACCCCTGTTCTACTTATTATTTGTAGGATTTATTATTAAATATAATTAACATCTGTAGGCTTCGATTATGTTACCTATAAACAAGGTAGAGGGACATTTGTTTTGAAGATTTACTATGAAAATTCAAAAAAATTTCTCTTCTGAGTTTAAAGCCCATAAATGTAGTTTAAGCTAAAATTATCTACAAACATATTCTTGTAGACAGTCTCAAACTCAACTGTACCAACCGTTATAATACCTTTTACTGATAGAGTATCTATTATAGTTACTCAAATTACTAAAAGAATAAATTATCACAAAGATCATTTAGAATGATCACAAATAATAACTTAGACTATGCCCAATGTTGATGATCAATTCAGTAGGTTCGGGGAAAGTTTTGTAGAGAAAATATTCAAGTTTGACTATAACGATAGATAATTTGCTAGATATATAGGAGAAACTGTGATCTGGTGGAGTGAGGCAAAAGGAGATAGTTGTTTCTTCAATTATACTTCATGTTCTCTGTTTCTCAATCTTGTGGTATTTATAGATCTTATTACAATGGTCAGTAAGTATTTTTGAATGTTCTTTATTGGTGAGCATGTATGTGCATGTATGTGCAAGAGAGAGAGACAAACACAGAAAGAGGAAAACAGTTTAGCACTATTTCTTGATGACTAGTCAACAAATGCATACTGATTTTTCTCTTTCTAATCTTTTTCCACTTCTTTGCCTTTCTTACTTAATTTCTTTCCATAATTTGACATTCAATATCCCCTCTTTTCTACACAATAGCTTCCCCATCCCACCCTAAGACTCTCTTGCAATCATTAAGTGGATGCCCCAGGATTAACATGTTAGAATATTCATTGTGATAATCTCTTGGAACTCCTGGAGGACCTACATACTAAATTCCTAAGGATCAGTTTTAAGTAAAGCATAACATCTATAAATAAAAATAAATAAATAAATAAATTTCAAAATCATTAATCTTCTCTATCCTTAATTTAAATAATAGCCAAATAATTTATAGGATATTATTCAAACAAGTACTTGATACTGCCCTCAACATAGAAAGTTTTACCTTCAAATCAATATTCTTATGGCAACTCACATCTACTGTTTATTGGATTAAAATGAGATATTTCACAATATAGCAAGAACTTGGTCCTCTGAACTAAATTTCATGAACTACACATGCTTATAACTACAGGGAATTAATATTGATAATGTTTCTAACTGTTCTCTTCAAATAAAAAATATGCATAATCTTTTGTTGGGAAGGGAATATAGGTTCTTTGTTTGTTTTGTTTTTTAAAATATATTTTATTGATTATGCTATTACAGTTGTCCTTATTTCGCCCTCTTGCCCCCTCTACCTGGTACCTGCCATTGCCTTCAGCAATCTTCCCCCTTAGTTCATGTCCATGGGCTATGCATATAAGTTCTTTGGCTACTCTATTTCCTATTGTGTTCTTAACATCCCCCTGCCTATTCTGTACTGACCAATTTGTACTTCTTAATCCTTGTACCTTTTCCCCTATTCTCCCCTTTCCCCCTCACAGCTGATAACCCTCCAAATGATCTCCATATTTATGGTTCTGTTTCTATTCTGTTTGTTTGCTTAGTTTGTTTTTAAGATTCAATTGTTGATAGTTGTGAATTTATTGCCATTTTAGTGTTCATAGTTTTGATCTTCTTCTTTTTCTTAAATAAGTCCCTTTAACATTTCAAATAATAATGGCTTGGTGATGATGAACTCTTTTAGCTTTACCTTGTCTAGGAAACACTTTATCTGCCCTTCAGTTCTAAATGATAGCTTTTCTGGATACAGTAATCTAGCTTGTAGATCCTTGCTTTTCATCACTTTGAATACTTCTTGCCAGTCCCTTCTAGCCTGCAATGTTTCTTTTGAGACATCAGCTGAGAGTCTTATGGCAACTCCTTTGTATGTAACTTTGCTTTTCTCTTGCTGCTTTTAAGATTCTCTCTTCATCTTTAACCTTCTGCATTTATGATGTGTCTTGGTGTGGTTCTCTTTGCTTCCATCTTGTTTAGGATACTCTGTGTTTCTTGGTCTATTTCCTTCATCAAATTAAAGAAGGTTTCTTTCATTATTTTTTAAAATAAGTTTTCAATTTCTTGCTTTTTCTCTTCTCCTTCTAGGACACGTATGATTTAAATGTTGGTACATTTGAAGTTGTCCCAGAGGCTCCTTACCCTATCCTTGTTTTTTCTTTTTAATTATTTTTTCTTCTTGCTCTTCTGATTGAATGCTTTTTTTCTTCCTTATATTCAAAATCATTGATTTGATTTTCACTTTTACCCACTCTACTGTTGATTGCCTGTAAATATTTCTTTATTTCATTAGTGTAACCTTCATTTCTGCCTTGGTATTTTTTATGCTTTCAAATACCCAGTGAGTTCCTTGAACATCCTAATAACCAGTGTTTTGAACTCTGCATCTGATGGATTGTTTATCTCCATTTTGTTTATTTCTTTTTCTGGAGTTTTGTCCTGTTCTTTCATTTGAGCCATATTTCTTTGTCACCTCATTTTGGCAGCCTCCCCGTGTTTGTTTCTGTGTATTAGATAGAGCTGCTTTGACTCCCTATCTCAGTAATGTGGCCTATCGTAGAGAAGCTCACCCTTAAGTTGGATGAGTTATAGCCTTAAGTAATTGCCAGGATGGGGCTGCTCATGTGAACCAGGATGATGGAGTCTCAGATAAGGTGTCGGGCTCCGTCTCTGTGTGGTGGGGGCTCAGAAAAGTGACAATGGCTGCTGCCTGGCCTCTGGAGATTTTTCCAGGAGGAAGCTGTGCCCCAGCACTCTCTCTGACGCCAGGCACTTCAGTTTCTGCTGTGTGCCACTTGTGCCATTCCACCTGCGGCCTTGGTGCTGGACCACAGAGGGAGTGAGTCTGCATAAATCCTAAGTCTCTTGCAGGCCCTTTAAGAGGAAATGCCTAAGAATCCCACAGTTTCTTCTATTACCCCAACCCCCACTGATTTTTACAGACAGAAGTTTTAGGGACTTATCTTCCTGTTACTGGAACGCTAAGCTGAGTGGTTTGGTGTGGGGCTGGGATCCTTTGCTCCCAAGGTATCCCTCCCAATATTTGTCCACCACACATGGGTGTGGGACCACCCATTCCAAGACTCTGCATCTCTGCATCTCCACATCTCCATGTCTCCACCCCTACTACCCATGTGTATTAACATGACTTCTTTAATTCCTTGGCAATTGGACTTCCATATAGCTTGAGTTTCTGATGATTCTGGATGATAATTATTTTGTAGTTTAGTTGTAATTCTTGCTGTGGTTGTGCAAGGAGGCAAGCCATGTTTACCTATGCCTCCATCTTGACTGGACAGAATATAGGTTCTTAAATTTGAGGAGAACGTACAGTTTGGATCAGCAAGAAGAGCTTTATTTTGATGAAGGTGATTTGAAAGCTGATTGAACTCTGAGAACTTCAACTTAACCATGCCTGTTGCTTTGAGAGTCAGTTTGAGCTCAGAGGCTGCAAAGTGCCATGGCTGATGATTCTGTGTATTCTCCACTATACAAAAGAATTATTATTCAAAAATTTACATATTTATACCTATGTCCTCCAAATATTTATAAAAGTGTAAAGGGACACTTTGAACATGCACAATTATTACCATATTTTTGCTTCTTCCAGTTTATTTCCCATTGTTGTCATCATATGCCCTCTCCTGGATTGCACAGTTTATTCAGGCTCCTTACTGTGACTAAAGCTTAGAAAGACATCTCCACAACCTGAGGTAGGCTGTGGATAGTCTTAGGAAGCCTCTTATATGTCTTCCCAGTAAAGATATATACAAAGATTTATGCCAGTCTTCTCAATTTGCTTTACAACAAAATCCAGGTTTCCCTTTCTACTGTGTCAATTTAACTAAGCTAGAGCTATGTTGCAGATTTCCTTCACTGCAAAGTGTCAAGTTGGCCATAACAGACCTTTGTGTGGGAGGATAAACAGCCCCATTTTTTATGCTCTAAATATTGGTGTAGGGCCAGATACTTTTGCCGCTTCCACATATCACTCACCAGTTTTCTCAACTAGTTGTTTAGCCCGGCCTGCTCCCACTGGATTTTCTCTTTCACCCTCTCTAAACTGTAGGCAAGTGTGTGTGTGTGTGTGATTCTTCAGGGAATATGCCAGGCTATGCTGCAAGTCCTCCTTATCTTCAAGGCTGGAGGAGACAAGAGACCTATATGGCTTCCGGTTAGCCCTTTCTCTTCCCCAGCTCCACGTTTATCTTTCATTTCCAACTTTTAGACGTGAATTGAGGCCTGAAAGTAGATGCAGAGGCCATAGCAAACAGACTGCCAAATCTGCACCCACAAATACACGAGGTCAAATTTGTAAGAACGCAAATACATTTCTTTTTCTATGTCAATAAAAGTTCTTCTTTTTCTCTTATCAAACCTTAACTAATATAAAAACTTTTATATCAGACTGTTTAGCTACCAGTCACACAAAGACATTTGTGTTTTTCTTATCCATATTAATAAATGGAATAGTTCATGATCGAGTTTTACACATTGAGCTAAATGCATAAATAAAACGAAAGATGAAGCAGGTTCTCTTTCTCTCTGTGCTAACAGGTAGTGCTTCAGAGCTATGTGAGGGGGATTATCCTCTTTTGAAGAAGCAATCTAGATACACATCAGGACCACACCTTCTGGATCAATTTAGGAAGAAACACCCCCAACAGGCCATTAGCAGAACATTGCTTTATTTTTGTGGCAGCTAAAACTTCTCAGACCATACTACTCTCTATTATTAAGGAAACCATCATTACTTTCTCCTGGGAGCAAACTTATTATTCACGGTTTCACTTTTTGCTGCAACAAAAGGGAAAAAATATTGGGTTATATTGGGTTGCCATTTTGTCATCACTTTTTCATTGTGCATTACTCAGGCTGAGTCAAGAAACTGCTGTTCTATAGATGACTCTCTCCACTCATGGTCCACAGATGGCTAACCAAGTAATTCAAGATTTGTCACATAAACAGAGCAGTTTCTAACCCATAAATGCCATTGCTTGAACTAGGAAAGGCATCCCTCAATGTTGCACAATCCCTAAATGGCGACTTTGTACTTACATTTGTTTAAGTTGCAGTTATAATCTTCCTTCAAGATCATTACCATTTTTCTAACGAACATGCTCTGCTTCAGGGCGTACACTTCAGAGAGATTTGCAGATAGTGCATTATGCTTCTTTGGACCTCTTTTATAGTTATCACACATTTCTATAGTTATGTATTCAAAATATAGGACTAATATTAAACGTTGGCTTTTCTTAATATCTTAGCTTCTTATGATTTTTTTTCTCATCTGTAAAATGTGTCCAAGAGGTCAGTGTTACTGATACCCAAGGTTATCAGCCTCAGATACCTGTTTGATATTTAAAATAAAACCTATTGAAAGAAGTCTACGGAATAATGATAGATTCTCCCTCCTCTCTTTCTTCTCTTCCCCTTTCCTCCTTCCCATTCTCCTTGCTCCTGCCCTCTGTTCTTTCTGTCTGTCACTAATTTCTTCCCTCCTCATTAGAAAAAAGCTTAGCCATAATTTTTTTTCATGGCAAACTTTTTTGTTTTAGTTTTAAGAGTAAAGGCTCCTGTTTAAACTATCCATATTGGTAAATTTTCTGATTTTATGCAAAATCCTTAACTATGAAATTGGCTTCCCTCTGTAAAAGCAGATAATTTGAATCCTCAAAATAAAGTATAAACAGTTACATATCTGGCAGAGAATGCTAATTTATAATCACTATAAAAAATTATTATCTTTCTTTTCAGTAAATGTATTTGTGTATTAGTTTTTCATTTACACAGTAGGGACAAAACTTGAGGACACATTTAAAAAGATACCTAGGAAAATGGCACCACATACATAGTGCATGGAAAAGAAATAAGTGTTAAATCTACTGTAGCCTAAATATACCAGCAGCTTATTTGTAGCTTTCTACCATTTTCTTGATGAATTATTAAAAGTTCTGATCACTGAGGTATTTTGATGAATGTGAGCAAAGCACTTAAAATTGGCAGCTTGTTATTTATTCAGATTCTAAGTTTATTAACAGAATACAGGAATTTAATAAATAAATAATTTTAAGTATATTTTACATTTTCCTATTATTTTAAACATGTGTATTTAAAAAAATAATAAACATAATGTATTTTCTTAATATCTTAATATCTTAATATAATGTATGCTGAAATATTCTCTTTGAAACTTCAAACTTATTATAGTTTTATTAATATTGTATACATTGATAATTCAATGAAACAAGAATCACTTAAATTAGAAAGATTAGATTTTTCACAATCTCCAAACATATCTCTCAGTATAACAGCAGACAAGCATATGACAAAATTTACAAATAAATTTTGAAGGTAATTCTCATTTGCCTTTGTAACTAACAATTACTTGGAATCAGACAACTACACTGATACTGAATCTTTCTTTCATTATGCAACTCATATCATTAATAATGTAGAAGTGAAATATGCTTACATCCTGGCTCTCCTTTCTATTTAGATAGGCCAATATAATGATGTCATGCTGAGAAAGATATATGCTTTCTTTTCTTTTCATCCTTTTTTTCCCATTAAGTAACTAACAATATATCCCATAAGTAGAGATAGTGAACTAATTTCCCCCATTGTTTACTTATGAATATCATTTTTTTCTATCTCTACTGTCAGTAGTTCTCATTAATAACTCTTTGGGAAGGCATTGACTCAGAAACCAATTATTTTACCAAAGAAAAAAATGTGCCACAGAAAGTAATGTCTTATTTGCAGAGAACTATTCTTTGTTTCATGTTCATTATCAAATAACTCATATTTCTTAAAACTGCTGTGCTAATTTTTATGTAAAATATTGCTATATTTCACAGTTGATGAATTTTTATTCCCCCCTGTCTAAATCTTTTCCCCAAATTAAATATTTTTTCTATATTTTTATTTTCTAGAGACTTGACTTACATTTATAGATTTTGCTTTGGTTAATATTGTTCACAAAATAAAATAGCCCCAGAATGTGTCTTGTACTGAATAAATTGGTTTATTCATAAACAAAGTGAAGTTCATTTGCTCTTACCACTTAGTTTCCATTTGGAAACAGGTCTTGTTTCCATTACTTCATTTCTGGCTTGTTTCTATGCAAATCATGTACCTGCTGAGGTTTCTGCTTTTTCCTGTCTATCAAAAAAAAAAGTTTAGCGGACTTTCCAATGTTTGCAGCTCTATGCTTTTTGTATGTTATGTCTGTCTTCTAGGCCATACACAGATACATTTGATATTGAAAAATTCTGCAATCACAAGTTTCTCATCATAAGCAATTAGAAATACAGTAGTTAAAAAGCATGATAAAAAGAAACATTATTCAAGAATCATGTGTCTGTTTTACCCTTCCCTCAAGAGTTGCTGGCGACTTTTCTCTCTCTTAATACCTTTGCTGAGTTCAAAATAAGAAGTAGCTACAGATGACAGGATGATGTGGTGAGGTGGATAGAAATAAGACATTTCTGTCCCAAATCAGTACCTTCTTGAAGATGATATTATCTTCAAGATAATAAAGTGGCTACAGCCACTTTACTTTCCAGTTTTCATTTCATGTTAGTGACATTTTTGAAAGAATGACATTTGATTTATTTTTGTCTTGTATTCTGTTTTTTTTTTTTTTTCCTTCTTTATTTTAATGTTCCCTTGTGGATTCCTTTGCTTCTGTTCCATAAATTCCAATAGTCTCCAGCACCAGTGATAATGATGAAAACTCTGGATGAGTAAACTCGGTGACATTTCTTATCAAGGGATTCTGGAAGCAAACCAAATTTCTTCTTCAGACTTCTTTCATTAAAAAATAGGCTTAAAGACGTAGATCATCTTGCCCGAAAGTATGCAGGCCTTTGCACCAGTGGCAGACTCAGAATGTAGCCGGTCCCCTTTCAACTACAGCATGCTGCTCACTTTTCCATAATTACAAGAGCGTTCTCCACTCCTCTGCCAGAGTTTTCTTTGGCATTGGCAGTGGTGCTTTGCCTGATTAGCTTTCAGTCAGCTGTTAGGTTTCAGCAGCCATCTCAAAATGTATGTCTCATCGTTTCTGTGCTTGTCAGCATCTACCTTTTCCATTTCACGGTATCGTATATTTTCAGGTCCTTTACAGTATTCTATGAAGGATGACATGCTGAGATAGTTCCATATTATGGGAGAAGGCCGAGGGGAAATTTTTATTTTTCATTATGTGACCCAAAGGGACATTTGCCCAAGCAGTCAAACAGCCTTACTTGGATGTAAGGTATAGGGACTAAAAGTGAGTTTGATTATATAGATAAGTAACTTGGATTTTTGGAAAAGAGTTGTGACACCCCAGGCTGGAGATATTTATGGAAAGTTAGAATGCCTTTGTGAAGAAGCTATTCTTGTTTGCTGTGAACCCTACTAATCACTTCTGATGTGGACTTCCCATTGACTTCAAAGGATCTTTAGCCTGGGTATCTAGGAAGTGTGCTGAGAAAAAGGGAAAAGTTCTTAGTGGTTGAAAGACACATAATCCCCCTAGAGGATTCAGTTAGCCAAGTAAAAGGACACACACACAAAAAAAAAGAACACAGAAAAATGCTTTAAAATAAACGGAGGTAAATGTGGGAATAAAAGAGGGAGATGAAAAAATCTGTTTGGTCAATGGTTTGTTTCTATTTTGTGAATTCTTGTCCTTTTTTCAGTGTTTCTCATTTCTAAAGCTTAGTAAGCATCCTTTCTTTGAGCTTCACATAATACAGAAAGGGAAGGGCAAAAAAGGTTTGTTCAACATAATATCCATGCATATTAAGTGTCACCTACTCTGATTAGTTATATTAGCAAAATTGGTTCTTCGTTCTTCATGATTAAACAACTCTGTACTATGTAGTTATATCTATGAAAAACATGAATAATTTTATACATTTCATTGTCAAATATATATGTTTGTGTTGTGTATGTGTATATATGTATGTGTGTATATAAAGTCTGGGGTAAAATTAGGTTTACAGTTGTAGGTATGAAAAACACAGTTTATTCTTGTATTAGTATTTATTAATTATTATACTATTTTCCATATGAATAGCTGTAAACCTCCTTTTGGAGCACTCTGTGTGTTACTGTAAAGGAAATTTCCTTTGCCAAGTTTATTGACTTATATGGTTGTTACAGAGGAGATACAATTTTTGTACATAGAATAGCACCATCAAATTCTTTTAAATCTACATATACTCATTATCTTTAGCATTTTGTGTAATATGTATTTTAATTTTAGATTGTAAGAATTAGGATCATACAACATGTAGTAAGTTATTTAATCATAATTTAATTTCATTGAGTAAGAATTTTTATCACTTTTCCAGATATTTCCCACATCAAATATTTCCTCCAAAAAACTGTGGCAGTTAAGACTCATTCTGAAAAAAAAGAAATAACATGTTAATCACAATTTCCTTCCTATTACAACTATTATGGCATCATAACAAGTTTAATGGCTAGAATATATGAAAATGCATTTTAAAAATTTGTTCGATTCAAGATAAAATATATTTGATGAAACATGTGGTGTTATCCTTCAAAATTATGCTGTTATTATAAAAAAATCTTCAGCATTTGCCTGTAGTAATCTTCAGGTTCCTAAAACCAGATTTTCTATTAAAATTATTCTTACAGGAAGATGTGCATTTTTTTCATCAAGGTAATAAACCTTATTTTAAAAAATTGTTTCCAGCATTCTTGATATATAATTGACATATAACATGATTTAATGTATAATTTACAACAATTACACCAATAGGGTCAGTTAACAGTTCCATCGCTTCGCCTCACGAAATTGCCATGTACATGCATGCGTGTGTGTGTGTGCTAATGCTGAGAACATTTAGAATATAATCCCTCATTAACGTCCAAGTGTGTGATACAGCACTGTTAAGGATAGTCACCGTGGTGTGCTGTAGATGACCAGTCTTTCTGCGCATGCTCACTGGCTGTCTCCAAAAGCTGGCTCTCCATGCTGCTGGGAGTGCTCCTAAGAGCAAGCCAACAGGGGGGCATTGTGTGGGTATGGCCATGGAGACCTGGAGATGCCAGTGGGCCTATGACATTTTCTCAGGCCAGGTGTCCCCAGCAGCAGGTGGGTGGGCCTTGTCTGTGGCAAGGTTAGTAGGATCCTTGTCTCTTTTACAGACTCAACTCTGAGGAACAAGAGAGAAACCAGTCCCTTCGGCAGCCCCCCCACACTCTGAGGAAGCCGGGCACTCACTGACATACTCATTTTGTTTTGTGGGCAAAAACAGGCTAAGAAGGGCTCTCTGCAGAAGGACCTGGAGCTGTGTCATCTTGGGGTTGATTAAGTCAAACATTTCCTCTTACCCTCTTCAAGATATCCGGTCTCGGATTGTGTGTGTGTGTGTACAACGGTGTACTGGAACTTCTCCCCTCACCTCCCAGATTTCCATAAAGGCTCTCCTGGCTGAGGCTCCTGGTCTAATTCCTCATTCTCCAGGGGCACACAGATCCTGTCCAAGAACGGACAGGATGGATCAAGGGCACTTCAGGGTCCACGACCTATTCAGATCTGTATGTCTATTAGCCAACACACTGGTGGGCCAGACTCCTCCCAGGCCCCTTGCTGTGTGGTGATTATGACAGAACTAAAGCCAAATGGGGCTGCAGTCAGTCTTCGGGGGTACCGGGCTGTTACTGGGTCTGTAAATGGGTATCGATGGGCCCATGGTTGGTGAGATTGCAGCCTGGGTACAGGCATCTCCTCATTGTTGACTGCAGAGGACTCTTGTAAGCTCCTACTGGGACCCCATGGCTCCCAGAGAGCACATTTGTCCTTGGATGGATGTCAAATTATTTTTGTTGGTGGAGAGTACAAACTAAGGACTTCTGTTTTGGCCATCTTGCTGAAGTCACTCTGTGAGGAATACTTTAAATATGGTGATTTAAAGTTAAAGGGAAAAATATTCTCGGAGTTTAGTAGACTGAGTGGTAGGATTTTTGAACCTGAAAGAGCACTTCTTTGGCTGGCATAAGTGTTTCCTTGTTTATGATCCATTTCACATCTTTTGCAAATACTAAACATTTATTGAGTGAAATCTCAATAAAATAATGAATTCCTGGGTTTTCCTAACATCAGTTAGGATATATCCTTAAATTTTGTGTACAATTAAGTGTGTATGAAATAGTATACAAAAAATACATAAAATGGTAGCAGTTGAAGTATTTTTGATATCAGGTAAAATAGAATCTGTATCCAGTTGCCTCAGACATATTAAGCTATAATTATCACTATCATTATTATTTTTTGAGAGAAATAGAATTTACTCAGTTTTCATGAACATTATGATCTGTGTGTAATAACAGATTTATTAATAGGTAGGGATTAGTAGGTGAGAGTTTCCTATCTCAAAACTTTTTATTTAGAGATAATTGCAGAGCCACATGTAGTTGGAAAAACAATACACAGCAGAAATAGTGTGTGTCCTTTACCCACTTCCCCCCCAGAAGTGACATCTTGCAAAACTATAGCATATAGTGTGTGTGTGTATGTATGTGTATGTATGTGTATGTGTGTGTATATATGCAGTTTATAACAAGAGTATTGACATCCATATCCGTATAGTCAGGACACAGCACATGTCCATCACCACAAGGATTCCTATCTTGCTCCTTTATAGCCACACCTGATTCCCCATCCTTAACCCCTAGAAACCAATAACCTCTTCTCCATTTCTGTAATACTGTCATTTCAAGCACGCTATATAAAGTATACATTTTGTAACCTTCTGTGACTGACTATTTTCACTCAGCAAAATTCTCTGAAGATTCATCCAGGTTGTTATACATATGAAACGTTTATTCCTTTTTATTATCAAGTAATATCCCTTGGTATAGTTATACCACAGTTTCTTTAACCATTACCCATTGAAGGACATATGGTTTGTTTTCAATTTTGAGCTCTTACAAATAAAGCTGATATGACCTGAGGAGGAACTGAGACCAAGGTAGGTCTGCCCCACAGGGTCTGGAAATAGGATTCTTCTGCAGTGTTGCAGTAATAGAATTTCAGGGATACACTGTAGGAGGATTTTAAGTGATATTGGCCACATTTATTAGAGTGAAAAGACATAGTAAACTCTCGGAAAGACAGAGAGTGGGCAGACTGTAGTAGTGCCTGCTCTGAAGTCATTGCTAAATCTCCATATATTTTCCTGGGTTCTGAGAAGAGCTGGCTTTCTTTCAAACTATCCAATCATGTTCCTGGCTCTTCCCAGGGCTGTGCGTGTGTCCCCCCGCCATCCAATCACTTCCTGTGGGGGGAGGGGTATGCCTTATCTTACAGGAACCTTTTCCCACCAGGCTCATCTCCTTCCACTTTAGAGGAGAGATTTTGGCTTCTTCTGCACGTTCACTCAGTGAAAGGAATTTCTCCTTGCATTTTACTCACTTCTTCCCCATTAATCCAGTGGAACAGTTCTGGTTACCCCCAGTTTGGCTGTAAAACTGTCTTTCCTGTTTATCCAGCTAGGCAGACTGTTGTCTGGGACATACCAGTTACTTCCCAGGGAGACTGAGAAACTGCTTTTTCCAGCTGACTTAGGCTAAACCAGATGCCTGGCTTCCTTCTCTTTTGTTAATAACCAACTACCTGTGGTAACACTGTGAACAATCATGTAAGTTGTGTCTATTTAGAAGTTTTCTTTTTTTTTTTTTTTTGGAGTAAATGCCATGACATGTTTATGTGTATATTTTGGATTTTTTTTTTGCCTGTTGGGGTTTTTATTTGTTTTGTTTTTGAACACTGCCAAACTATTTTCAGAGTGGCTGTGTCATTTTTACATTTCCACCAGCAGTGTATGGTTTTATCCTTGTGTGTGTGTGTTTGTGTCCTCACCAGCTGTTTTACTTTAGAAAGGTGTCACATTGTGACTTCACTTGCATTTTGCAAAAGGCTAATGGTTCTTAACATCTTTCTATGTGCTTATTGGCTGCTACCTCTTCAGGGAAATGTCTGTTCGTCTTTTGTTCCTTTTTTAATCAGATTTTTTATGCTTGATATTATATATATCTTTAATTGGATTTTTTAACTTTCAAATTTTGAGTTCTTTATACAGTATATTTAAGATACTACTTATTTGTTGGATATGTGTTTTGAAAATATTTGCTGTCAGTTTTTAGCTTGTCTTTTCAAAGACCAGAAAGTTTAAAGAACTCTGATTTTTCAAATCTTTTCCTAGCATTTATTTTTGCTCCCAGTGTCTGTTCTAACAATTTCGTGCCTAGTCCTAGATCCCAAAGAGTTCTAGGGCTAGGACTCTATAAGAGAAATTTAAGAGAAATATAAGAGAAATTTTATATTTTTTCCTAAAGGTTTTTACATTTTGCCTTTAAGGCTACAATCCATTTTGCATTGATTTGTATATGCTATGTGAGGTCAATGTTTACAATTTACCTATGGATAGCCAATAGCTCTAGCACCATTTGTTAAATGGGCTATCTTTCCACTGAGTTACTGTTGCACCCTTGGCAAAATGAGTTGAACATGTTTGTGTGAAAATATCTGTACTCTCCATTATGTTGCATTTATCTACGTGTAAAACTCTAATACTAAGGAGTCCTGATTACGGTGACTATATACTTGAAATTGGATAGACTGATTTCTTCTGTATTATCCTTTTTTAAAAATTGTTTTTAGCAGTAAGACTTTGCCATTCTGGACAAATATCAGAGTGATCTTACTTACATCCACAAAATATCTTGTTGGGATTTTGATAGGAAATGTAATGAATCTTTACATTCGTTTTTCTCAAATTGATCATCTTTACTATGGTGTTTCCAATTCATGAAGACAGTATGTTTCTTCATTTGTTTTTCATTAACACTTTGTAGTTTTTAACATAGAAGCCCAGCATATGTTATACTAGATTGATGCTATATATTTCATTAAAAAATAATTTTAAATATAGCTAATTTCAGTTGTTCCATTTCCATTGCTGTCATATGGAATTATACTATATTCTGTATATTTGTCTTTTATCTGTTCTGTGAACTTGCTGAACTGACTTATTGCTAAGCAATTTTTTTTGTAGATTCTTTGAAATTCCTATGTCACTATCATATCATCTGCAAATAGGGTTAGTATTACTCCTCCCTTTCTAATCTCTATGGCTTTTCTCTTTTTCTCTTGATTTACTGCACTGGCTGGAACTACCATCATAGTCACGTGGCTGAAGAGTTTTAAGATTTACCGTATTTACAGTCTGCAAGCTAGATACCCAGGAGAGCCAATGACATAGTTCCAACGTGAGTCTGAAGGCCTGGGAACCAAGAGAGTCAATGGTATAATTCCTGTTCAAAAGCAGGTATGCTCATGACTCGGGAAGAGCCCATGTTTTAGTTTGACTCCAAAGACAAGAAAAGTCTCATGTACCAGCTTGAAGGCAGTCAGGCAGGAGATGTTACTTATGGGAGGGTCAGATCTTTTGTTCTATCCTGGTTTTTGGATGATTAAATGAGTCCCATTCAAGTGGCCCAGTCAGGTTGACAAATAAAATTGTCATAGGTGCCGAGTTATAACCTGGCAGGGATTGAAGTCTAGTTTATCCACTTAACCTTTGATAAATATGCGTTGGGTAGGACCACAGATTTTTTAAAAAATGTGGTGTTTGGTATGGGAAGACAGTTATTATTTTAAAGTTTACCTGTTCTTTTAGGATGCCTACCTCGTATTTCTTTGGCTAGAAAGAAAAAGCTTCTGGTGGGGATTTGTTATCTGTGTCTGTTGGTGTTTCAGTGGGCTGGCATCTTTAGCTTCAAGTCCAAGATAGCTGAAGCAAAAAGAAAACTGAGGCGTCCTACCAACATGTCATTTCTTTGGGTCTTTAGTTTACCTATTTTCTCTCCGTATTTGAAAATATATGTTTGCATTACACATAATGTTGAAGTTAATAGGCTTACTTAATTGGGAGGATAAGGAAACATGAATCTCTATTTTCCTGAAAGCAAAACCCACAAGAAATACATTTTAAGTATTCTGGTGTGTGATCCAATCTACAAATCACAAGGTCACAAAGCAGCTTGGCAGTAATGACAAACAAGCTTCTGAGCTGGCATTTCATCCTGAATTTTGGCTTTGTTTTTGGTTACACTGACTAGACAGTTGTCAAATTACCAACTCGTGCTGTACTTTGTAGATACAGTCTTTAAAAATAACTTGAAGTACGTGAGGGCTGGTCTTTATTCATGGGCTGCAACATTTCCACCCCCACCCCGATCTGTGCTCCTATGAAGCATACAGAAACATATTTAAAGTCAATTGCAGAAGATTGTCTTGCTTACATGTAAAGGCCATTCAAGAAATAGACTTTGTAGGAATTGAAATGATCCAGGCTGTACTGTTTAAAGCCTTAAGGTGAATATGTTTCTATGCTTTCATTTAAAAACTTTAAAATAAATGAAAATGTTTCAGCATAATTTTTCTAAATACATTCTCTTTTGGAATGTTCCTGTGTTCTTATCGTGCATCATCTCTTGGCTACAATGATCTCTGTAACAGTGCTGACTATATTTTTGTGAAGGGCATAAGAATATAGTTATTAATAGTTTAAGCCTGAAGATTTAGAACTACATTAACAAATACTTAACTTTTATATACAATTGTAATGTAGTTTAAATTAGGATGTACTTTATACCACTGTTATCCTTCAATATATTTCAAAAGGTGACTTCACATTAAAACATTTAAAATATGACACTTGAAAATGTAACACATAAGATTGTCATAATATATAATGGGAGGATGATTTTAAGATGTGTGCTCTATTAGAAAGTGGCTATTTTATTTTAAATTAATGTTTCTATTATTTTAAATTAATTTCTATATTTCTATATTTTAAATTAATTTTATTGAGCCGTATGATCAAGAATTTGTAAAATTTGTAAAATTTAGTTTAAAGTTTAATAAATAAGAAGGTATCAGAAAATTAACTTACTATTCTTGATATATCCAAATATTACTTCCTTATAAATGCCTACTGTTAAATATCAGAATCATGGAATATAAACTTTTTAGATTTATCATTGAGACATACCTAAAATACTATTTGGGAAATATTATTAAAGGACACTAGAATTTATTATATATGTTTCACTCTGATAGAAATTTCTAGCACTTGGAAAGGGAATCAGGTTTATAGTTCCTTTTAGTTTGGCATTTACCCTTCATTTATTGAGAACTTAACTCTAAGTTAGACAACTTATGTTATTAAATCCTTACAACCTTCAAATACACGTATCATTTGTAGATAAAGAAACTAAGGCTTTCAATTAAGATATTCCAAAATTCTCTAATGTCATGACACACAGTTATTTAAATATTTAACAGCATTTTACCCCCAATTTTGTATTCTAAATAATATTGTTTTGTATTGTTTGAGTTGTAATCAACAAACAATTAAACATTAAAACAATTTTGAACAGGGAGCTTATAGTTTCATTTTTATATTGAAACTGTTCTTAACTTATTTACATTTTTAAAAAATCATTACTAGCTTTCATATATTCAGATTATTTTGTTCCCTATTTCTCATGAAGTAGTTTGTGACTAGTTCATGAATGTTCAATATTGAGTAGAGTATTTGTTTTCCTTAATCATTGCTTAGTGGCAATGAATTTTATTCCTTCAATACAAAAATATAATTAGTTATATAAGCACAAAATATAGTTATACAGATAATAATTCGATATATGTTCATACACACATATGTAGCATTTTTAACAGTTAGGTAGAAAATAAAGGATTTGTTTTAGTAAATTCTTTAAAAGAGTTATATGAGAATTTACTTTGCTAGGAATGGCTTATACTAGGTTAGATATACTATGAATTCAGGTCAAGTATTATTTGTCTAGATCACCAAGCAAGTCACAATTCCTCACTCTATGGAAATAGCTAAGTGTTTACCTATATAGTTTATTAGTCTTCAAACTTGACTTTATGTTGATCTTTCTATGTACCTTGATTAATTTGAAATGTAAAAATATTTACCATTCTCTGGGTAAGAAGGCTTAATGTAAGTAATATTTTCGGTGGCACAAATATTTTCTTTTATTTGTCTACAGAGACTTATTTATTTTCTCCTTGAAAATTTATGGCTATATTTACATTCTCAGATGTAAACATTATGTAAATTTTTAATAAACACTCAGGACTTGATAAGTCATCCAATAAGTTTCTTTCTCATCATTAAAGCCAAATGTGGTCTGGACAGATCTTTTTCAAAGCTCATTTTGTTTTGACAAGGTATAAATCTACACCATGACTTTCTGTAATATAGATATTCTGACTTTACATCATTGTTATTTATTTATTTTTTGCAAATGGATAACATCTGGAGATTCTGATAGTACTGAACATTCCCTTTTAATTATATTATAATTAACAACTCTTCCTTTCAAATAAATTGGTTTTTCAGCATGGGCTGTTTACCAAAAGCCATTGACTAGGAATTTCTTGGCAAGGTTCTGAAGTGGGATGGACATTGTGGCTTATTTCCTTTTCTCTACTGTGTTTTATATTTTATATTTTTCTATTAATCTAGTTTTTCTTTCTTTGCATTAATTATAGTGAAAGCTGTAGACTTCACTTCTTCTGCTTAAAAACTGCTTACAAGATGCTGTACAAATAATTTTATACTTGCTTTACAGTAACAAACCTAAATAGTTTTCACAAATTAGTATTGGGAATATAAGCATGACAAATAATACTGTGATATTACCAATGTCCAAATTATTTCTGGGATCCAAAACCACTAAGAAAAGGTGCAGCCTGGGCTGGTGTGCCTCAGTAGATTGAGCGCTGAACAGTTGCCAGTTCGATTCCTGGTCAGGGCACACGCCTGTGTTGTGCTCCAGGTCCCCAGCTGGAGACATGTGAGAGGCAACCAATAAGTGTTTCTCTCCCTCACTTTCTCTCCCCTTTCCTCCCTCTCTAAAAAATAAATAAATAAATAAATAAATACATTTTAAAGTAACGGAAAAGTTTGTTATTTGAAAAAAGCAATCCTAGTGGTCACTGTCAAGAAGTAGTATTGAACATTAGGACACAAGTAAAATAATACCTTGCATTTAACTCTCAACTTCTGAGTCAAGTAGGAAATAAGAAAGGTGTCAAACTTATCACTAAAGTAATTAATTAGGAAATATAGCATAGATCTGGAGTCAAGTGTTTCCTAATATATATCCTGCTCATCTTTTGCTTTCTTTAATTAAGTTGTCCTACCCAGTCAGAGACATCCCCAGAGAAATTAGGAGCTTACTGAATTCAACAGAAATAAAATATGTACATCCTGAAAACATGTGGCCCTGAAAGATTCAGAGAGAAAACCCAGAAGGGTTGATCTACATACATGTGTGTGGTTTATTCTCCTGTATTCAATTACGTATTTCAGTTCTTCAGTGGAAAGCAGTGAGCCATGCAAAAGTGTTCCTCCTATGCTTTTCCTTCTTGGGGACTTTAGTTAATGGGAAGGGAATTGGAACTTGAGACAAGACCATTTTATGGAAAACAGAGGAGTGAGCAATAATAAATTCTAAAAAAATAGTATTTAAAGAATGCAATTTATGTTTAAAAGGACATTGATTTTATTTAAGCACTTACTATAATTTCAGTCATATTTTTTATCTCTTCCTAGGTGATGCGTTGTTGCATTTTAAGATGGCTTTTTGACGATGACTTTTTAACCATAGGGGCAACCAGTGGACTTTGGGCACTGCTGTATACTTGCACTGTTCAAAGGCATCTGGCCAAGTGGAGAGTACATAGGTAAAACCTGGCCCTTTCTATGCTTGTGAAGTGCTTCACTCTGTTGTGAGGACGATTCAGCCTGGGGGGAGGGCTATCTTATACTAATATGCCCAAAAGAGCTGTGTGTTTTTCAGTTTGCCCAAAAACCCTCTACATTAGGCAGTGGAGGGTCTGTTTAACAAAATGAAGTTAAAGAAAGATGGCCTAAGAAACTTTCAAATATATGGCTATCATTTTGGAGCAGATGGTACTTTTAGAGGCCTATAAATCACATCTCACAGGCCAATATTTGCTATTTAATTTTAGCCTTGAATGTAAAGAACGGTGTAGCATTTTAAGGTTTAAAATAATATTTTTCTCCTATTTGAGGCCTTGGACTGTAAACAATCCTGAATGCGATTGCTATATGTTTGAATATTGAAACGCTTCATGAATACAATGTTCTGATAGGTATAAAAGGGACAGCTCATTGCTAGAATGAAACACATTCTTCCCTGTGAAGCATTTCTAGCCTGCTCATGTAGCATAATTATACTGCTTAGAAAGAAACCCAGAAACAAAGTAATAGCAATAATCAACTATCACTGTTCTATGACTCTCCAGCTAATCTTACGTATAACATTATAAAGTGACTTTCATTATAGTATATTTCTACTTATTTTTAATTGCTTCTATTTTTCTTGAAGACATTAATATTCAAAAATTCAATCATTACTCCATTTCCTTTTTGAGATTCTTAGATGAAAGACTTCATAAAGCTGTAAAATATAAAGAATCATTTCCATATTGAAATAGTTTATAAAACAGAATTCTGAAGTTTTCTCTTACATGGAATAAGCCTGGCCTCTTTTGATATCTAACAGCTGAAAAATTACTTTTGAGAAAATGTTCTTAGGTTCAAGGCCTTTTGTCTCCTCTGATAATTGCTTAAGTGTCCGTATATTACTTCATGTTTTGTTCTCTTGAGATTTTTCTTTCATTCTAATCACATGCAAAATTATGAATACAGGAAATACATTTTAAATTTAGAAATTTATTTTAGAAACACTGGCCTTGCTTTAGAGGGCAGTGCTGGAAGTGCTATTTTGCATTTTTCTTTTATATATTTTGCCCTGTGAACCTCTGCAATTTAAAGTACTTCAGTTTCATCTTCACAATAATGGGAATTCATTTATTTGCAAGTTCTGGTTAAAAGGTATTGTCAGAGATATTTTAAAAATTTAAACACATGTTTGATTGAATTATCTCATGTTTTTCAGGCTTTTTAAGTTACATCTAGAATAACATTTATGCAAATCCAGTTTAGTATATTTTTCCAAAGTTATGCATTGTAATTTTAAGTTTGCTTCTGTCCCTTTTTCTCTGCTTGCATGTGAAAACAATTTTACAAACTTTGAGTAAACATGTTATCCTTTATTTTTACTTAGTTTGTGTCATAAATATTTTATGTAATTTTAAAATACTCTTCAAAAATTATGTATAATAATTGTCTTCAGGTCAGCAGGTTGGAATGCAGGATAAGTCTCATTGTGTGTAATATTCCAATTTAATGGCACAAGTCACTTTATTATCCAATAGGGAAATGACATTTTCACCTCCATAGTGATAACCCTAAACCATCTTTATACATTTTGTTCCAAAGGCAATTCCTGATCACATATGTATTAATGATGGAACCAAAACTTATGAGGAACTCCTATTTGAAAGATGTGTTTAGTACCTCAAAGCAAGTAACACATTGTCCAGTTGGATACTTAGAAATTCAGAGAATTTAGATCAATAAAACTGTAGCTACTCTCTGTGGTTAATCCCCTTCACTTCTACTCTAGACTGAATCTTATTGTCTGAGGTCTTTGAAGATGAGGGGAGAGAATGAGCCATCTCTCTACTATCTCTAATTTTGTTTTCTGGTATGAATATTATGCTCTTACATGGGGCCTAACTTCTCAACATTACAATCTTTTATATTGATTACACAGTGTCTTTCCTTAAAAATGCAAACTTGTCTCCGAAAAATTGGGTCCAATGGATTTTTACATCCAAACCCACAACCATTTTCCTGCCCCTTTGGATCACTTGACTGGAGAAAAGGGGCAGAGCACTGATCCCAATTCTTTTCTATTTCATGACAATTTGAAGTCCCAGAAGTCACCATCCTTCCATTTTTCAGATTTTTTTTAAACAAAATGCTTTCTGTACTTTGTGTGCTTCTCTAAACCAGATCTCCCCTGGGACGTTACTTTACTGTGGCCTTCTCAATCAGTTTTCCAAGTTTTCCATGTATAGTAGTGTCTCAGAACTCAGAGATGATGTGGAGGTCGAGGACCCTCCCACTGGATTTCAGCCGATATGTATCCTTAAGTAAAACCTCTACTGCTTTGAGCCTGTCGCTTGTCACAGCAGGATCGCATTATCTAGCCTCCAATCAGACTCCTGAGCACATATAAATAATTTATTCCCTAGTTAAAATAAAATATAAAGATTAATTTCCAAGATATTGTCATACAAATTATTTGTAGGATTTTTACTTTTTTTTTGCATGCATAAAGTAATACTTCATTATGTCCAACTGGAAAAGAAAGAGTGACAAAAACAAAACAGAAGAGACTGCTCTTAGAGAAGAGAACCTTACACAGACTCCCCAGCCTCAGCGGGTTCCCTTCAGAGAGGTTACCTATTGAACCTCCTTCAACCTACTTTAGTGGTTGTTTGAAATACCAGACGAGGGGTTTTAAAATGTTTGCATTTCATCAATATTGTTCTCATGTTATTTGATTTGGTGAAGTCCTCACCAACCCTCCAATGCTTCCTTTCCTCCTTAAACTCTTTTATATCATTGGTACTTTTTCTTTCAATGAACTGTGATTTGGCATAGCAGAAAAATGATTAATTAATTATGCTGTTTATTATTACTAGCGGTTGGATTCCTTTCGCAGAAAAATTAATTCCAGCTGTTCACGGGCAGCTTGTACTCTTTGTCATATCCACTTACTCTGCTTCATAGAATGCTGCTCTTTCCAAAACCTAGAATGCCTAGGAGGCCCAGTGAAGTCAAATGGGAATTTTGGCACTAATACTATGAAAATTCTGGGGACCCTTCCTGTGTACTTTCTTGTTATTTTTGGTCATTAATGAAAATTTAATCTCCTCCCTTCACCTCCATTTTAGCACATCTGCTTTTCTGATCCAACTTCCTCTTCTTCTCCTTCCTAAATGTTCCATTTTGTAATCTGCAAATACATTCTATGCTTTAAAAATTCAATTATGTTTTCAGCCTCTTTTACTAAATTATTCTATACCTCCTTGTCAGAACAGAAGCTGGTTGTTCTTGACTGCCTTAGCAGTCTTGTTAGCATTTCTGCCTGTTTTCCTCTTACCTTCGTTTGTGAGGAAGTCATGTCAGCATTCTCTTCCCTCTCCAACCTACTTTCAAATACCATTTACTCATCCTTATGGAGTGGAAAGCTTTACAGTTTTGAGAGCCACCTTCACTAGGAATGTTACCCTCCTCATACCTTCCTCGCTTTCTAGAAACTCCCCCTCAGTTGCTAAAGAATTTGCCTCTTCTCTGTCTTTAGAATTTCATGTATCCTAGGTAGTATCAAATGCATGTGGGCACCTGAGATATCACTCTTTCCTCAGAATGTATTAACCTCTAAGTCCTATATGCTATGGGTTGAATGGTGTCCTGTTTAAAAAAAGATATGTGGAGTCTTTCCTCCTTGTACTTCAAAATGTGACCTTGCTTGGATATAAGGTTTTTATAGAAGTAATCAAGTTAAAATAAGGTTATTAGGCTGGGCCTAATGCAATGACTGGTGTCTTTACAAAAAGAAGAAATGTGTACACCGAGATAGACATATATAGGGAGATGATAATGTGAAGAGACACAGGGAGAATAGGGCCATCTATAAGTCAAGGAGAGAGGCCTGGAGTAAATCTGTCCCTCATAGCTCTCAAAAACAAAAACAAAAAGACCACACAAACAAACAAGAACAAACAACCATGTCAACACCTTGATTTCAAACTTCTAACCTCCAGACTGAGACAATAAACTTCTGATGGTTAAGCCACCTAATCTGTAGTACTTAGTTATGACAATCCCCAAAAGTAATACACTATACTTGTTATCAAAACTCTGTTCTTGGCGTCTAATTCCAGAACTTATAATTTAACACCGATGACTAATAAAAGTTAAAGATATGAAAATCAACAATCCCATACTCAACTATAATTGTTTTAGGCTTGAAAGTTTCTAGGTTGATATAAGCTTTGGCTTTATTAAGACCACTAGTCTTTTGACACATTTCTTTACTTTCAGTCAATTACCCTCTGTCTTCAGTGATTCCCCATCTAACCCAGGCAATAGAATCCATCATTTCAACCTCAGTTGTTTTGCTGTTGTCATTATATTCCATCAAATACTACATTTTATTCCTAGATTTTTAGATTTCCTCTCTCCTCCATTTGAACTGCTCAGCGCTGCTGGGGAAAAAAAAAAAAAAAAAACATGTAACCACAAATATGCTGCCTGTACAAATTTATGTTCTCAAATGGTACTAAATCTTTATCAAAAAGTACTAAATCTCTATCCTTCTTTTATTTCTACTCAACTCTTACCATTTATCTTAAGTACAACTTCAAACCTCCTCCCTCCTCCCTCCTCTTACCAACTTTTTACTTTCAGTAGATGACCTCATCTTTTTTGCTAGTTTATCAAACACCATCATATTGAAACTCCCGACATTTCTTGCACTTTCAATGACAAATCCAACTTCTGCTGCCAGAATAATTGTCATAGCTGTAACTTAACTGTGACACAGCTCCTTTAATTTATACTCTCTATGTCTGGAATTCCACCCATCTGTATCTCCATCAGCTAGTCATTCATTTTTATTATCATTTATTTGTTATCATTAAAGTTTGTTTTGACCCCACAGACGTTTGCTTAATTCATCCCTTTTCTTAATAATGATGTTAGTACTTCTACCATGTTGGGACAAGTACCTCACTATCCCTTCTAATTTTCTGAGCATCTGTAAGACCAACAAGAGAAGCTGACACAACAATCTGATATGACTTCCTTTAGCATTGCTTGATTTTGCAGCAGCTAGTCTACTTGGGGTGACCATGAAAAAGTGTTCCTGGATCACACATCTGCCATGACCTGGGTAAGAAGCATATTAAGTAGATGAACACCTAGTTATCCTAAAGCTAATCCAGCCTGATTTGTATACAGCACATCAGCGCTTCATCTTGGAAGATCTACTTGGCATCTAGAGGACAGGAAGGACATTTCTCCTTTTCAGCGTAAACTCTGTGGCAGCTTATATCCAGTCCACCATGCCAACTGACCTGTTGGGAACAACCGACTCTGTATGGATCATTAATAGCCAAATGTAGTTGTTCAGTAGTATGCTTGGGTCCTGCATCATAGAAACATGCTCTTCAATTCTTCAGTATCGAAAAACCAAGGAGATGTCTCCCAAATTAGTCAATATCACATTGAAATTTAGTAAAGGTTCTTTAGGAATCTAATAATATTGTTCTACAAAATTAAACAACTCCTTTACACTATACACACAGGTTTCAGTAATTTCTTGGTTTTGTCCACCCTCATGATGCCTAGACTAACTTTTCAGTGACCAGAACCAATAAAGGTGCTTTGTTGTTCTGGACTAATTTGTGGCAAGACTTTAAAAAATGCACTTAACAAAGCAGAGTAGAAACTGAAAACCTTAAAATATTACTGGAAAAAAATTAAAAACCTGAAAAATGAGCAAAACAGTTACATTTTAAAAATGTGTATAAATATGAAGGGAAGTCCTTAAGTTGGAAAAGAAGCATTACTGCTATATTTGAAAATTGTTTAAATGTCTATAATAATTATTGACACTGATTGTTACAATCATATTTCTGATATTGACTGAATAAGTCTAAGAACATGTTCCAATATTTAGATCTCTCATATTTTATTTTTCTGACAAATTGGTGGAGTACCTTATCAAAAATGCAGCCAGTTGGCTTGAAATACAGTCTTGGCCCCAAAATCCACTGGTAAGCAGGTCTCAGGAATTAATTAATGACTACATCTGCCTTAATGTTTTTGCATGGTACTAGGAATTCTTTAATATATTAGCAACTACTATAAATAAAAGGCAATGTCCTACTAAAAACTATAAAATTATGTAAAACATAATCATTCATGTACCGACAAAAAGAGAAAAATAAGTTTTCAGTGATAAAATTGAAAGACAAGTTAAATCAACAGTGTACAATGGGAGTAAATGGCAATTTTAAAGGTCTATTTATCAGATCTCCAGTATAGTGTCCTGCTTTCTATGTGGCATGATGGGCTGCCTTTCACCTCCTCTACACACATAAATCTCCATCAATGTCTCAGTCTGCTCAAAGTACCATAGCAAAATACCAGACTACGTAGATGAAACAACATAAATGTATTTTCTCACATTTCTGGAGGCTGAAAAGTTCAAAATCTGTAACTCAGCTGATCTTTCAAATCTGATTCTTTAGCCCCCTGATTAAAAACCAGAGCATGATTCAGAGGAGTTTCCAGATAAATATCCTTAGGGCAACATCCCAGATGCTTTATGATCTGGCTCATATTTACCCATCCAGTCTCAATTCTTGCAATTGTTTTCTCCTATTCTGAGCAACTGCCATTCTGAACTATATGCCATCTCCCAAGTGAATCCTACTGTCAGGCTTTCAGAACTTTGAAATTGTACTTCTCCTGGGTGAAACACTCTCTAACACTTTCTTCTTTTTTTCCTTGGAGAATTCCATCAGTGATTTAAGGCTCCTCTTAGACTCCTCATCTTTTCTTTACCTCACCACTCCCTATATTCAACATTCTGGTACTGCTCCACTAGCAACTACTGTAATTGCCTATTTTCCCATCCATAAGAAGGAAGATGTATCTTCCTCTTTAAACATCGACTTCTAGTGTGCTACTAGGGCAACATGGGGTGCCACAGGTACAGATGTTAGCAAAACTCACAAAATGAGCTCTAAACTTCCAAGTGGATTCAAAAGCTGAAGAATAACAGATTCTTTTTTTTTCCAAGTTAGTCACAACTAACTTTGTGACTAATATTGAAAAACAATATTTCCCATTCTACATACTGTCCTCTATTGTACTGTGGAATTTCTCCTATGAAGAAGTATATTCTATATTCCCTCACTCAAATTAACTTTTGCTTGATATTTTTCTGTTCCTCTTTCCTTAAGTATATGAAGAAGCCATTTTACTATCAATGAAAACTAAAATAAATCATTGTATGAGTTGACATTTTTGCCTGAAGTCAGAAGTTATTTTGTTTGTCTAATTGTAAGAAAAAAATGCCAAGTCCCTTGGCCCTGACCAGTGTGGCTCACTTGATTAGGCATTGTCTGGTAAAATAAAAGGTTTGTCATTCAATTCCGGTCAGAACACATGCCTAGGTTGTGGTTTGGTCCCTGGCTTACATATGAGAGGCAACTGATTGGTGTATCTCTTGCTGTCTTTCTCTCTCCCTCCCCCTCTCTACAAGATAAATAACTAAATATTTTATTTTTTTTAAGATTTTATTTATTTATTTTCAGGCAAAAGGGAAGGGAGGGAGAAAAAGAGGGAGAAAAACATCAATGTGTGGTTGCCTCTCACGCACCTCCCCACTGGGGACCACAACCCACTCATGTACCATGACTGGGAATCAAACCAGCTACCCTTTGGTTTGCAGGCCGGCACTCAATCCATTGAGCCACACCAGTCAGGGCAGTAAATAAATATTTTAAAAAGTAGCATGTCATTTGAGTTTTTCAAGTATCTGACAAAGAGAAAAATACATATATTGTTGGACCGATAACTTTTATGTACCTAGACATGAAATCATTATCTTTAGAAATTCAATTGCCACTACATAATAAGCATACTGTGCATATAATAATTAAGAATACTTAAATAGGAAAAATGTTTTGGATATTATTACATTAAAATATGTGGATTATACTATATATGTTTGTCCAGTTTGAAAATTGTTTTTATTTTCTTTTTTATATATTTTTATTGAATTTATTGCAGTGACATTGGTTAATAAAATTATATAGCTTTCAAGTTTACTATCCTATATCATCTGTATATTGTATTGTGTGTTCACCATCCAAAGTCCAGTCTCCTTCCATTAAGTATATCAAGACATTCTTCTGGTTTTTAAATAAAATCATTTTTTGAAAATGTAAGCTTTTAAAAAGTATTTTAAGATAGTGTTCATTTATTTATTTATTTATTTTGTAAGACAAAGTTAATTCTTTATTGGTAGAGGTAAGAGGAGGTAAAAGATACCATATGTATGATACATTTTCATTTTTAAAATTATTGTTCTATTACAGTTGTCCCAATTTCCCCCATTGCTCTTCTTTGCTCCGCCCACTCTGCAATTCTAAAAGTAAAAATTTTTACTATGCTTAGTTATAATTGTTTCAGGATATTGTTATATTATTGTTATTGAGTGAGAGCAAATTTTGCCACATCAAAATATGGCTTTTGGGAATACTGATTATTTTAAGCTGGTTATTTTTAACAAGAGATTTTTACCTTTCCTTTTCCCACCTAAAAGGAATTTATATAGAAAAATCTGCTCCAGGAAAGGAGCTATCATCAGAGATAACTATATTTTAATATATGACCTAAATATGGCAGACACAGAGGTACCAAGCAAAGTTTCTTTGCTAGGCTCCCTTCTTTGTCTACTGTTTCTGCGTGGCTCAGCAAGAATTTGTTTACTAAATGTTTAGTCCTCTTATCTCCCTCTGAACTGCCTGCTTCTCTTTGAAGTTGAATCCTCTAACACCCTTTCTCCTTAGCTCAAGATGGCATCTAAGCTCCTAACTGCCTGATTTGTATTCAAGCCTCATACATCTTATGGGACCCGTCTATGTACATACATAATAAATTTGGTTCTTTTCTTCTGCTAATCTGTCTCGTGTTAATATGGTAATTAGACCAGCCGGAAGAACTTTAAAAAAAGGGAAATGTTACCCTCTTCCACATTACCATATATAATCTATTTACTATTATAAATATCATTTAAAGTTATTTCAAATGACACAACTTTCTGGACAGATTAACCAAAATTAATAACACTTCACACACAATTGGAGTTTTAGGCTAATTTTTCATTTAAAAAATATTACTGTCTAGGATAATTTTAGAAATATGCTTGTGACCATTTCTTTGAATTATTTTCTTAGAGTGGTTGGCAAAAGAAACAGCGTTTATGTATCATACTTGTAAAAAAGCTTCATGACCCTCGACACATATTAACATTTTGCTTTCTGGCATGGTTGGTTGGGGTCACTGGCATATTGTGTGGCACAGGATGGCAGAAACTTTGCAGGCATAACTCACACTTCTAAGGAAATTGCTAATTTTAAAATTAAAATTAAATCTGTTCTTATTAATTTAAAATACTTTTTTGTAACTTTTGAGTCGTAGACTCTTTTAATAGTTGACTTTTTATAGTCTTCATATGGAATTATCAATGATCTAAATTATACTGCTAAAAGTTCAGGTTGTGGAGTCAATCATAACTTTGTGTCTTAGTTCTCATTTTTTAAATTGATTTATTTTTAGAGAGAGGGGAAGGGAGGGATACAGAGAGGAAGAGAAACATGGATGTGTGGTTGCCTCTCACACGCCCCCAACTGGGTACTTGGCCCACAAATCCAGACATGTGCTCTGACTGGGAATCAAACCAGAGACCCTTTGGTTCACAGGCTGGCATTCAATACACTGAGCCACACCAGCCAGGGCTGAGTCCTAGTTCTCTATATAGTAGGTAGGTGACATTGGGCAAATAACTTGATCTAATTAAATTTTAGTTCTCTTACAGAAAAATGAGGGTAAAATTTTTACTATTGATATAGTGTTAAAAATATAATGTGAACAAATATATGAAATCATTAGCATGGCAAATGCTGAATACAATATATTCAATAATATTACCTATTGTAATTATTATTATCAGTGTACTCTTTTTGCTTGTCAGCTAATGTGGATTCTAATATATTTTAAAAATGATTATGTATGGTTTGCATGTCACTGTAGTTTTGTTACCTAGCACAGTATTTGGTACATAATAAATCCTCTGTACATAATTATTAAATAATTGAAGAAGGAATGCAAGGAATAGCACTTCATGTATACATCTTAAAGTATATTTTATTCAAGCATTTTTGAAAGTTATTTATTCAATTTGCTATGACCTACATAGAGGTAAAATCAACATATAAAGGCATTTTTATGAAAATGATCTATTTATTTTAATCTACATGATTAATCTACATTTTTCACATATAAATATTTTATTTAATTTTTGCTTTCTAGTTACACTTTTGTTTTATTTTATTTTTTACTGTTCTTCAAGTATAGTTGTCTCCATTTCCCCCACCACCCTCCCCTGCCCGACTGACCCTCTCTACATTATTAATCTATATGTTTTTAAAGATAAACTTACTCTGGAGGTTATACTAAACACAGATTTTATACAACTCTGTAAAGATTAGCTGTGTATTAAAACTCTAAATAGCAAGTTGTATTTCATCTCTCCAATCTTAAAGTTAAATTTCTGGATAAAGTATTTTACAACAAAAATTAGAAGTTCTAAAAATCCAACAGTTTTGAAGAAAATATGTATAATGTTTATAATTTTACTTTGTTAGTTTTTTATGGAAGATAGTTTAGCATTTATTATTATCAAGAACATGACAGTTGACAGCTGTTTTATTTGGAGTAGGTTTTGGATTCAGGACAATCCACGTAGAATTTTTATAAAAACAGTGAAAATTACTACTACTTCAGACATTTAATTGTAGTTCCACTATAATGGGATTAACATAAAACATCTTGAGAAATATTTCAAAGTAATACATTTACAGAGTAATAAAAATCTGTGGTTACTGGTCACTAAAGCAATACTGTGCCAACCAGAAACATTGCATTAGAATAGAGTTTTCTCATTTAAACCTTAAAGAATTGTTAACTAAGTAAGCTTGTCTTATTTCATTTTTAAGTATTTTGAAGAAAAAAAAGTAGCAAATAGATATTTAATATTACAATACAACACTCCATTATGAACTATAATCTAGAATGGAAAACATAAGTTTTCATTACAAACATTTTAAATAATGAAAGAAAATATATATTTTTTTAATTTTTAAAAAATATTTCATTAATTTATTTCTAGAGAATGAGGAAAGGATGGGGAAAGTGAGTGAGGGAAACATTAATATGTGGTTGCCTCCTGCACGCCCCCTACTGGGGACCTGGCCCGAAACCCAAGCATGTGCCCTGACTGGGAATCGAACTGGTGATCCTTTGGTTTGCAGGTGGATACTCAATCCACTGAGCCACAACAGCCAGGGCAGAAAATATTTTTTCATATCAAGTAATAAATAAACTACTTTCAAAATATATTTAATAATCATTTAATAGTTAAATGCAAATCATACAAAATGTATATTCCTTGATATATAAAGGCCAAAGGGGAGTAAGATCGAAGGTGGGAGGTGGGGCTGGCTGGGGTGAGGGGGAATAGTGGGGGGAAAATGGAGAAAACTGTACTTGAACAACAATAAAAAAAACATTAAAAAAGATAAAAAGAAATAACTGTAATGTGAAAATATTTGGAAAACAGCACAAAAATTATTTATGGATTATTTTATTCTGAGATTTTTAAAATTCTCAAATAGAGGTTTAAATTGTGAACATATTAGATAAGAAATTCAATGGTTTAAAATATAAATCCCTCCCTGTGGAGGGGAGGTGGCAAATGAGGGAGTAAGAAGCCCGGGAGAAAAAGAAATAGTCTATTGAAAAGGGAAGGTTAATTTCAGACTTTGGAAGAAAAATAGCACAGGTTTGACCAAAAGAGATAGCTTGAATTGTTTATACTTGCCTGTAATGTTTTATGTGAAAGATGGGGAAAAATCAAAGGATAAATAATGTTTTAGAGTACAAATGGCTGAGCTAAAGGCCTTGCTGTAATTAGAAAACTGTTCCAGGTAAGTAGGTCAGACATCAAGAAAAAGACTAATTAATGATCTGGTGTTAGGGGGAAAATGAGAAAAACCCTAGGCCTATTTGAAACAGATATAACCATTGCCAAGTAGTGCCTCTTTTAAGACTATTAAGCTGAAAGGAACTTGAAGTTAGTTGCTGAATTTCTTAGAAACTAAAGGGAAATTTTGAAAACTGCATCTAGGGTTATATAATTTTACAAGAATACATTTTCTTATTTTGAAAAAAATTCAAGTATAGATGGAGACTGCAAGTTCAAGAGTGATTTAATTTAAAATGATTTTAATAATTGAAAATTGAAAGGGAGTCTTAGTTTTAAATTGTATTTAAAAATAGGTAACTTGGAAAAATAGCACACTAGAACATTACTTAAAGCATATATCAAAGTAATTGTGTATTTAAAATACTAAAAAGAAATATAGATGAAGGTTTATTCATGAAGGAGCAGAATTTTGTAAGCACAGAATGACTGGAAGATATCACAAAGAAAATTTGGTAAATATATATAAAAATATATTCTAAAAATGCTAATAATACTGCTCAGTGGTGAGATTATTTGGTAATTGATTGATTTTTTATTAAATATTATAAACTCTCCTAAATATATTTTATTTTATTTTTGATAAAGAATTGATCCAGCATTTAAGTTAGTAGGTCATCTGTCATTACAGCATCATCTCGAAAACAATGTTTAACTTAACATCCAGTCAAACTCACAACTAATGTCTAATGTGTAGAAAATATATGGGACAGAGAAGCAAATTAAAGGTCATAAGATAAACAAGTAAATATTGATGTCATGAGAGAAAAAAGAATATAAATGTATTCATTTAATTTGTATGATATTAAGATTAGGAGGAGGGTAAGAAGTTGGTAATGATGTAGGTAGGAGCTGAGTCCACTTGCTCATGCGTCCAGCTGGGTTACCTAGCTGATCTTCCAAAGAACAGAATGAACAGCCAACAGAATACCAGAGGATATGAAGCTTGGAAGCCAAAGTGTACAGAGGAGGCTTAAAACTGGGCAGTAAGGAGGTTTTGTAGGCCAATGGGAAGGTCCCCAGGCCTGGCGCTGGAGACTATGGCTGCTGCTGCAGCATGGGAGGAAAGCCAGGTCAGTGATAGCCAGCATGCTGCTCCCTCCCCTCCATGAGCCAGGAAGTCCCAGACCCAAGCCAGGAGAGACCTGGATGCAAAAATCCTGGGGGGATGAAAAGGTAGTAAGCGACACACAGCCAGCAGCATACCCCAGCAGGGACGGTGGTCACTGGCTAATACAGTACCCAAGAAATTGGGGAGCCGGGTGACACCTGGAGCTGGGAGAAGAGATGGGCCACAACTGGCCATGGCACAGATAGACTCTGGACTGGTTGGAGAGTTGGACTGTGTGGAAAGCCAGGCACTTACTAGGAGTGGCAGGTGGCACCAAAGGGGACTTTCCTCAAAAGGGTAACTGAGCCACCATACAGGAACCGGGCACATGCTCAGCAGCCAGGCCAACAAAGAGGGTTGAAGGTGGGTATGATTTGTTCCCACTCAGTGCACCTCACTGGCTGGCAAAGGGTTGCTAAACCAGGTGGATTACCAGCACCGACCTGGCGCACATGTGCAGAGTGTGCAGTTCGAGCCCCACAGTGCTTTGAGGGAGTGGGCAGGAAAATGGGTCCACAATACCTGTGAGTATTGCAGCCTGGACTAAGCCCCCTTCCTTGTGAAGAAACCACAGGAGAGGAAAATAAGGGAGTCCAGCCCCTTCTGCCTGCAGGATCTGGGAAGACCTGTAAAACTGGCTTGGCAGGTTTAAAATCAGCAGAAGCATGTTTTTTTGTTTGTTTGTTTATTTGTTTATTTTTGGGTTTTTCGGCAAGAGTAGGACAATGAAACTTGGAGCTGTGTGAAAACCAGAGACAGACATAGAAAGAAGTCAGAAGGTGAACACAATAGCTGAGACAAATTTTATTGCTATCCTTCAGAACTTGCATTTTTTTATCTCTCTTCTTTCCATTTATTTTGTTTTATTTTGTTTTGCTTGTTTCTTTCTCTTGTTTGATTTTTTATTCTTCCTTTCACATTGCATTTTAATTTTTCTTCTTTCACATTACTCATATTCCAAAAACACACTACTCTTGGTCTTTTACTTTTTATTCTTTTTATTCAGATTTTATAGTTCTTATCTCACTATTATTATTACAAATCCCATATTGTACTTTTCCCTGGTCTTAATCCATTTCGCCATCTTCCCAAACTTTATTGCTGTTGTGGTTAACTATATTTTCTCTCACACTACGCCAAGTTTCTATTCCTTACTCTCATTATTTCTCCTCGATCTAAACTTGCATAAGTGCTCTTCTTTCTTAAGTCAGCTCATATTCTTTTTCCTTTCATATAAGACTTTTATTTCTTTTTCATCTTTTATAAACAGTGTCTAGTTAAGTGAAATATCACAGTTATTGCTGTACTTCTCCAAAGGAACTCTTATTTGTTCACTACTTGTTCATACTTCGAAACCCATAGAACACTCTCCTGCCATCTTACTCCATTTCACCTTCATCCTGCCTCTGACAAGTTGAGTGAGGGATTTTACATCATTATTTTCTCTCTTCCTTTTAAAAAAAATTTCCCCCTCTCTTAACCTGGGCTTTACTTCTGACTCTTATTAGTTTGGTTCTCCTACTCTCTCAAAATCATTTTTCTTTACTGTCGACATCTCATAATCAATTTTTGCTTTTCTACAATGTTCTTATTCACATTCTACCTCTATTAAACTTCATTCAGCTGTCATTGCTATGGAACCTGCTGCGGTTTTTCTGCAATTTTGCTCCCAGGTCCAGTACCTTTTCAATTTTATTCAAACCTCATAGTATACTCTTCCCTCTTCTTACCTCATTGTTCCCATCACCCTTTTGTGTTTTACTTACATTGCAAATTTTGCTCTCTCCCGTTCTTCACCTTGATTTTATACCAACACTTACCAATTCTCCTCCCTCTTACGACACAAAATTTCCCCTCCTTTTAGTCATCTCATATTCCCTTTTTCATAATTTATAATATCCCCTATCCCTCTTCACCTTTATTAATCTTAGTTCAATTGTGGTTGAGACTGCTGATGTTGTAGGGGAGTTCTTTTTGATGGCTTAGGTTTGGTTGTCTGGAATACTGCTTTGTTAACCAAAACCTGTACAACAGCATATAGACAAGGAGGAAGTTGTGAATACTAGTAAGCCTGCTGGAGGGGAGAACCCACCAACAAAGGAGTCATCAACAGGTAAAGCCCAAGTACAACAAGAAAACCAACACAAACAGAAGAAAGGGCAACCCGAGGGCATCCAAACAAGGAGATCAAAGAGACTACACCACTGAGTCCCACAGAACTCCTACCACAGAAGTTCTCCCTGTGAAGACAGCTAGCAAAGCAGAGCATCTAGAATCACAGGAACTAACAAAAAGCGTCACCTAAAATGGGGAGACAAAGGAAGAATGCACAATCAAACGGAATGGAAGATTCCCCAGTAAAAAAGCTAAATAAAATGGAGGCAAACAACCTATGAGATATTGAAGTCAAAAGAATGGTTATTAGGATGCTCAAGGAACTCACTAACAACTATAAGGAACTGAGTGGGGACTACAATAATATGAAAAAGGAAATAGAGACTATAAACAAGAACCAGGAAGAAATGCAGAATACAATATCTGAAATTAAAAAAAAAAAAAAAAAACAGTAGAAGGAATTACAAGCAGGCTGGATGAAGCAGAGGACCAAATTAGTGAGCTCTAACACAAGGTAGAAAGAGATACCCAGGTAGAGCAGCTGAATGAAAAAAGGCAAAAAAAATAATGAATGTAGCTGAAGGGAACTGTAAGACAACATGAAACACAACAACATTTGGATCATAGGAATACCAGAAGGAGAAGAAAAGAAGCAAGGGATAGAAAATCTGTTTGAAAAAATAAAGCCAGTAAACTTCCTGAACCTGGAGAAGGGAAAAGCTACTCAAGTTCAGGAGGCACAAAGAGTCCCAATCAGGATGAACCCAAAGAAGCCCACTCCAAGACACATCATAATTAAAATGTCAAGTTTTAAAAACAAAGAGAGAATCTTCAAGGCAGCAAGGGAGAAACAGGAAGTTACATATAAGACAGCTATGATAAGGCTAGCAGCTGATTTCTCAACAGAAATACCACAAGCCAGAAAGAAATGGTAAGAAATATTCCAAGTAATGAAAAGAAAGACCTACAACATAGGCTACTCTACTCAAAAAGGCTCTCAATTAAAATGGAAGGTGAAATAAGGAGTTTCCCAGATGAAAGAAGGATAAAAGAATACAACTCCACCAAACTAACACTGCAAGATATGCTAAAGGGACTGCTTTAAGAAAAGGAAGAAAAAGAGTGAGAGAGAGAAGAACACAGGTACAAAGGAGGAAAAGTGAATAAGCGCCTATCAATAACAACCTTAAATGTAAATGGAATAAATGATCCAATAAAAAGATACAGGGTAGCTGAATGCATAAGAAAACATGACTCGAACATATGCTGCCTACAAGAGAACCACCTCAGAACAAACTTCCTATACAGACTGAAAGTGAAAGGATGGAAAAAATATTCCAAGCAAACTGACAGGGAAAAAAAGCCGGGGTAGCAATACTTATATCTGACAAAATAGACTTCAAAACAAAGGCCATAAAAAGAGATCCAGAAGGATACTTCATAATACTCAAGGGAAGAATCCTTCAAGACATGAACATTAAAAACATATGCACCCAACATAAGAGCACCCAAATATATAAGGAAAATTCTGGAGGACTTCAAGAAAGATATAGACAATAACACACTTATAGTAAGGGATTTTCACACCCCACTGTCAAAAATAGGTAGGTCTTCCAAATATATCACAAAGGATATTGTGGCATTGAGCAATGCCCTAGATCAAATGGACTTAATGGATATATATAGAACCTTTCATCCCAAAGAAGCAAAATACACATTTTTTTCAAATGCACATGGAACATTTTCAAGGATAGACCACATTGTAGGACACAAAACAAGCCTCAACAAGTTCAAGAAAATTGAAATTAAATCAAACATCTTCTCAGACCACAAGAACCTGAAACTAGAAACCAACCTCAAGGGAAAAACCCAACAATATTCAAACTTATGGAGATTGAATAGCATGCTATTAAAAAAATGAATGGGTTAAGAATGAGACCAAGGAAGAAATCAAAAACTTTCTGGAGACAAATGAAAATGAACTGACAACAGTCCATAACTTATGGGACTAAAGGCAGTCCTGAGAAGGAAGTTCATAGAGATAGAGACCTACCTAAAAAAAATAGAAATATTTCAAATAATGCTACATCTACAAGAACTGGAGGAACAACAACAAAGCCCAGAGTGAGTAGAAGGAAGGAAATAACCAAGATCAGAGCAGAATTAAATGACATAGAGACTAAAAGCACAATTCTAAGGATCAATATATCTAGGAACTGGTTCTTTGAAAAGACAACAAAATTGACAAGCCTTTAAGAAGACTCATTAAGAAAAAAAGAGAGAACCCAAATAAACAAAATCAGAAATGAAAGAAGAGAGATTACAACTGATATCACAGAAATACAAAGGATTGTAAGAAATTACTATGAAGAACTATATGCCAAAAAATATGAAAACCTAGATGAAATGGACAAATTTCTAGAAAAATATAATCTTCCAAAACTGAATGAAAAAGAAGCAGAAAGCCTGAACAGTCTGAAGACAGCTGACAAAATTGAAGCAGTAATCAAAAAAATCCCATCACACAAAAGCCCTGGACCAGACAGTTTCACAGAAGAATTTTACAAAACATTTAAGGAAGAGCTAACCCCTATTCTTCTCAGACTATTCCAAAAAATCCAAGAAGAGGGGAGATTCCAAAACTCTTTATGAGGACAGCATCATCCTAATTCCCAAACCAGACAAAGACACAACAAAGAAAGAAAACTACAGGCCAATATCACTGATGAACATAGATGCTAAAATCCTCAACAAAGTATTGGCAAACCACATCCAACAGTACATCAAAAAGATCATATACCTTGATCAAGAGGGATTCATCCCAGGAATGCAAGGATGGTACAATATTCACAAATCATTAAATGTAGTACATCACATAAAAGACAAAAATCACATAATCATATCAATAGATGCGGAAAAAACATTTGATAAGTCACAGCTCCCATTTATGATCAAAATGTTCAGCAAAGTGGGAACAGAGGGAGCATGCCTCAACATAATAAAGGCCATATATGAAAACCTACAGCCAACATCATACTCAACAAACAAAAAATAAAAGCTTTCCCACTAAGATCAGGAACAACACAAGGATGTCCGCTTTGACCACTTCTATTCAACATAGTATTGGAAGTCCTAGCCACAGCAATCAGACAAGAAGAACAAATAAAAGGCATACAAATTGAAAGGAGGAAGTAAAATTGTCTTGTTTGAAAATGACAAGATAGTGTACATAGAAAACCCTATAGACTCCACCAAAAAACTACTTGACCTACTAAGTGCATTTGTCAAAACAGTGGGATATAAAGTCAATATTCAGAAATAGAAGGCATTTTTGTACACCAACCACAAAATATCAGAAAGAGAAATCAGGGAAAAAGTTACATTTGCTATAGCAACAAGAAAAATAAAGTACCTAGGAATAAACCTAACCAAGGAGGTAAAAGACCTGTACTCAGAAAACTACACAACACAAGAAAGAAATTAAGGAAGACACAAACAAATGGAAGCATGTACCACATTCATGGATTGGAAGAATTAACATCATCAAAATGTCCATAGTACCCAAAGCAATTTATAGATTCAAATCAATCCCTATTAAAATACCAATGACATATTTCACAAATACAGAACATTTTAAACTTTATATGGAACCATAAATGACCCCAAATAGCCACAGCAATTTTCAGAAAAAACAAAGTAAGAGGGATCACCATACCTGACATCACACTGTATTACAAGGCCACAGTAATCAAAACATTCTGTTACTGCCATAAGAACAGACACATAGCTCAATGGAACAGAATAGAGAGCCCAGAAATAAACCCAAGTCTTTATGGTCAATTAATACTAGACAAATGGGGCAGAAGCATAAAAAGGAGTAAAAATTGCCTCTTCAACAAATGGCATTGGGAGAGCTGAACAACTACGTGCAAAAAAATGAAACTCAGCCACCAACTTACACCATATACAAAAATAAACTCAAGATGGATAAAAGACATAAATATAAGTTGTGATCCCATAAAAATCCTAGAGGTGAACATAGGCATGAAAATCTCACATATTCCACGCAGCAATATTTTCACCCATAAGACCTGCGATAGAGATATTTATGTGCATGCAACTGAAAAATTTAAGTGCTCAGAATTTCCTGAATCTACTGGGCCATGGAAATGATACCCTCCTCTTTGCTAGAAGAGAGAGTCCCTCTAGACTGCAGATTATGCAAAGCCTGACCACAAGTAGACATATGCTTCCTCTCATGGTTTCTAGGTCAATAAGCAGTGAAGAGTAAACAAAGACCAAATGTAGAAATATTCATTCTGCTCTAGTATATCATTCATGGAAAGAATTAGTCATATGTATAGCAGGAACAGTTAGAAAATTTCCTGGAATGGATCTTGAGGTTGCTGGACTGGGGTGCTAGATGGTATGGTTAGAATGTCAGGCTAGATAACAGGGAATTCACTAATATCTTGTTAGTCACTTGTGTATCAGGATTTATGTCCTGGCAAGGATACCTAGAGCCAATCTTAATGAATTGCTGGGATACTTACCTGAAGTTTTTAAAAAGTATCCTACAGCAAATGAGGGTTTGAAGAATTGCCTTGGCAGAATGAGGAAGGGGTCAAAGGACTCACAAAGTGGGCACACTAGAATGGATTGGTTTCATAAGAGTAGAGCACCCACCACCTGACTATGTTCCCAAAGAAGTTCCAGAGAAATCTTCTTTCACTAAAACAAAAGTAAAGTGTTAATGATATGGTCTCTGTCATTATAGAAATGGCCAGCGGTGGCTGACTTTTGTGTGTAAGACTTGGTCTCTCTCCATCTCCACAGTTAAGATGAGTGTAATTACCATAATGGGCAGCAAAATGCAATAGTAACTGGGGATACCGACCTCCATGGACCTGTGGTGATAGCCATAGTTTTCATACTTGATTCAGTTCTCAGTCTTAAGTCATTGCTGGAAGGGGAGTTTTGGATCCCTGAGGAAAGACTGAAATGCCAATACATACATAGACAGTGGCAGTTCTGCCACAGGGGACTCAAAAAACCATCATGCTTTCCCTATACAGCTAGAGTGGGAACATGTGGAATCCAGGAGATAAAGCCCTGGCTGAGGTATCTTAACAGAGTTCAAAGGGGTACAGGGACTCAGGCTATGTTCATTTACTTGGTCCTGGAGGACATAATGGGGTTAAATATACATAACAACTTTAGGAATGCTAAAATTGGTTGTCGAAACTGTCCAGGAAGATCTATAATGGTAGAACAGTGCAAGTGGGAACTTGTGAAACTAGACTTTGACCAAAATAGAAAATTAGAAGCAATAGCACATCTCAGGTAGAATGGCAGTGTTAGCGCTGCAGCTGAAGGCTTAGAACATGTAGCATGGCAATCTCCATAACTGCAGACTAAGTACTGATTGTTATATTTTTAGCCATATGCATTAAGAATCATTTACTTCTTAATAAGACCTTATATCTTTGTAGATGTGGAATGAAAATTTAAACAGCTCTATAAACTTTAAAAAAATGAATTACTAAGGAATGATGAGATTCCTATTTGCAGGCATTATTTTTAACTGCTTTTCAAGTGAAAATACAAAATCTGTGAATTTAAGAGTTAAGTGCCATTTTTGAAGATGAAAAATATTTCCTCTTTGTTCAATTTAAATATATAAAGTGTTGAACATACATTTGGCATTTAAAAGTGCCTTTGTAAGGGGATATACTAGAATAGAATGTAAAAAATGATCAGTCTTGTCTTCGAATACCCAGAAACCCCTTATCGGTAAGTGACCTGAAAGCCAACTATTTTTACATGCAAGATCCAGGGCAAGTGGCTAACAGAAGACCATTGTGCTGGGCTGCGCTTTTACATCTGCATTTTAACTTCTTACAGAGCTCTTAAAGAAAGTACTATTATGTGCATTGCCTATGTAGAGGGATAAATGCATACTTCTATTTTTAGATTAGTATTTCATGAAAGCTCTTTATTTTTTCTTTCTTGGAACAGCTTGTGGTGGCTGTACTCTGAGTTAATTATAAGTTTAATGGTCAAATAGACTAAAATGTCATATGCCATTTTCAAAAGTTTCTTGTTCCTTAATTTTAGTTGATATTTTAAAAAATGTTATCTACTAGTAATAAAAAGCTATATAACCTGAGTAACCATTTTTCAGGGATGGTACTTTTTTACCTTGTAGGAGCCACAGTTGGTTGCTCTGCACCTCCCTTCCACTTTTCTAACAGAGCCTTTGTCTGTCTCAGGTGTATATCTCTCCATCATAGCACCTTGTTCACCAGAGGAAGCTAAGCCTCCACCAGTTCCAGATAAAGGCCCATAATTTTAAAATTAAGCTCATTCATCTTTCTGGTGTTTGGGTATGATCAAATCCTGGCCAGTAAAACATGAGGCAGACTCTGCTTAGAGCTTCTGGAAATCATTTTATCTCTAGAGAAACCACAGGAAGAGGTGGTCTACCACCCTATCTAACCCTGGATGGAAAAACCTAGAAGAATTTTAGCTATTTTAGAACAATCTCAAAGATCTAGCAATAAAGAGAAAGGCAGATGGGAGAGATGGAATGGTCGATCAATCATTAAGCTTAGTGTAATTTCAGTGTGGGGGGTACTATATTTCCATATAGTAAAGTCAGTTTGTTTTGAATTGTCTGCTGCTTGTAGCTAACGGAATCCTGCATGCTTAATAACTGCATATTGCATGCTGCTATTTCCTATATTGCCCTTTCTTCTTTTTCTTTCTTTCATATCTTTCGGGTGCTTAAGCATTCATTTCCAAAATCAACCATGTCTTTCTGGCATTAGATTATTTAAGGAATAAAAATTAATTTTGAAAATCTTAGAATCCAATATTATTCAGAAATATTTTTCTTTGAAATAAACAGTAGTATTTATACCTACTAATTATTGATCATACAATATGTTATAAAGTGTTAGGTGCTTTTCATAAGTTATTTTTATTAGGCTTTTAAAAACTTTCACATTGGTGTTATTTCCTTTAGGCAAGGAAGAAGCTGAAACTCACAGAGTTAAGAAACTTGATCAAAGTAAGTCAGACTATTAATTTGAAGAACCAAGGTTTGAACATAGTTACTCTATGTTCAATCTGTTACTCTAAAGCCCTTATAACTTCTTCAATGTCGTTAATTCAGTGATACAGAGAACCCAACTCACATTAGGTGCCGTCTAGAATCCTATTAACTATTGTGATGGTAAGAAAAAAAAAACTTTGTACTCATTTGGTTAAGTATAGTATACTTACTCATCTATTGTGACAAAAATAATAGCATGTTTACAGTACCCATATTTTGCTTCAATAATGCTCTAAAGCAAATTGATATCAACATTTCAGTGGCTTGTATCAACAAAGCTTTATTTTTTTTTTCTCACACTAGTTTTCTTAAATCTAAAAGACTGTGGACTGGCTGATGTAGTTCTGTTCTCACTGCAAGTTGGATTCAGATACTATGCTCTCCATATCTCACTTTCTGGGGCTAGCAGCTACCTGGGCATGCATGCTCTTCTCATGGAAGAAGCACACATCTGCTGGGGATGCTTTAGAGCTCTTAAAGCCCCCTGTGACAAAAGGCACACTGATGTATTCATTTGGCCAAAGCACTTCACAAGGATGCTTACATTGGTGGGGTAGAGACCTAGACCATTTTTGATTTGGCAGGAGAGGGGATGGGAAAAGTGAGTATTTGCAGAACAATAACATCATCTACCATAGATACCAGCATATTTTATATCTGAGGTCTTGTATCCAAAAACTAGTAGCTCCTTTGCATTTTAATTACACTAGTTTCTTATAAATGTTTTTTACTGGAAAACATGTTTGGACAGAGAAACACACAAAAAAAGTTCATGAAGGGTATAAAGTAATACCCATATCCTTATTTTTTGAAGGAAGCACTGAATTTTGTTCATATTTGCTACTCTTATGAATTTAAGTGATACACTTATACAACTATTTAATCTATTTAAAATTTTGACATAGTATCTATTAATTCCCATCCATGACAATAAGATGTGTAGACTCTTACGTAACTCCTTCTCTCCTTCGTCTTGTTGTTTAATTTGAACAACTGTAGTAAACCAATTACATATTATACATGCACAATTATCTGAATTTAATAACTTGCAATTAATCTATTTAAAGTGTAGGTTTAACTCAGACGGTCGATTCTTCTTCTACCATAATTCTCCGGTTAGAAAAGTGAGTGTGGCTGCTCAGCTCCATTGTCTTGGGGGCTTATTCTCCTTTTTCACTCCACCATAACCAGAGCTCTCTTACGTCGTTGCATGTGAGTGTGCATAGTCAGAGGGCTTGATCTTCCTGAAAACTCTTCCATTCCTTTCCAGTTGTCCTGGAATCCTTACCACACTAGACTCTGGTGACAGAGGAGGACCAAAGGTCACCCTTTTATGAAAGCATAGGTGTTACAGGTGACAGTGTTCCACAGTAAAGCCTCACAATGAACAATAATAAAGGAACTGAAGCACAGTACCAGGAGCATCAATTTCTCAGGAAACATTCTTTTTTTAAAAAATTTACTTTTTATTGTTATTCAAGTACAGTTGTCTCCATTTTTCTCCCACGACTCTCCCCCACCACACCTACCCCACCTCCCACCTTCAGTCCTACCCCTCTTTGGCTTTGGCCATGGGTCCTTCAGGAAACATTCTTTTCAAGCCTCTACCATGATCAGAAATGAATCTGTATATTTGCAGGTAGAAAAAATTGACAGAAGATATATTGACATTTTCACATTACCAGTAATTTGTGCTAAGATTTTTCTAGTAGTGGTATAGATAAAAATGTTTTTTTGCTATTACCTTCAACCAAATTGATATATAAGAATGGTTGGAAGGAATAAACATATAAAGAAAATTATTTTAGCTCATAGCTTGAATGTTATTCCACTTGAAATTTTAACAGAATAATTCCAGAGCAGTAGGATATATATGTTATATATATTATATAGTATATAATAATATATAATATATTATATAGTATATAATGATATATATATACTATATTTTTTTTTCTCTTCAAAATATTCTAAGAAAACAGTAGGGAAAGATACATGTAGTCTTATATGCAAGTAGATGAAATGCTGGTGAATTTTGTGACATTTTCTCAATAAACCTTGATGAATAATTCACTTTTTAACAGCTGGCTCATTAGCTATAGATATAATATATGATAGAATATAATTAGTAGATGACCTTGCATAAATCAGTTAGATTCATTGTACCTAGTATATAGCAAAAATTTGTAATTCATTTTATTTTGTTTTTAAATTTTTTTTTTTATTTTTTATTTTTTTATTTTTATTCAGTTACAATTGTCTGCATTTTCTCCACCTCCCTCCCCCACCTCTACCCTCCCCCTTGATTTTGTCCTTGTGTCATTTATAGTAGCTCCTATAGACCCCTCTCCCCACTATCCCCTCCCCACTCCCCTCTGGCTATTGTTACATTGTTCTTAATTTCAATGTCTCTGGTTATATTTTGTTTGCTTTTTTCTTTGGTTGATTATGTTCCAGTTAAGGGTGATTAAAATTTTATCCTTAAGTGTATGCAACAGATATATATTTTTAAAACAAAATAGGATTAGTAAAAATAAGATTTTCAGATGGATAAATATAAAACAAACTTCATCAATTTTCCTTGATAGAATTTTTAAGATAAATAGTATTGTTTACTTATTCATATTCATGCACTTACTACATTTATTAACTTAATTAATTCTTTGTAGTTGTGAGAATTCCCTTAATAAAAAACATTGATACACTAGGCATTTTAATTAAATCATCTTGTATTTTTGTTTTCACAAGTTTTAACAACACATTTAGTTTATTGTTTTTTCCAGTTTTATAATATTTTGGGTATGATTAAATATTTTGATCAATGATATCTTGCCTTTTCATTTCTTCAAGTCGCTTTCTCAAAAAGGCTTTTTAAATTTAATCTTTATTGTATTTAATCTTTTTCCCATTACCAGTTAGTCACCTTACATCCTCCTCTCCCCTAGAAATCACCACACTGTTGTCTACGTCCATGAGTCCTTTTCCTTTGCTCAATCCCTCCACCCCTTCACCTCCCCTGCTACTAGCTGTCATCCTCCCCTCCATTTTTGAGTCTGTCCCTATTTTCCTTGTTAGTTCAGTTTGTTCATTAGATTCCACATATAAATGAGATCATATGCTATTTGTATTTCTCTGACTGGTTTATTTCACTCAGCATAATGGTCTCCAGGTCCATCCATACTGTCGCGAAAGGTAACGTTTTCTTTTTTTTTTTTTTATAGCCAAGTAGTATTCTATTATGTAAATTTCCACAGCTTTGTTATCCACTCATCTACTGATGGACACTTGGACTTCTTCCATATCTTGGCAACTGTAAACAATATGACAATGAACACAGGGGTAATTATATGTTCTTTCAAATTGGTGTTTTGCGTTCCTTCAGATATATTACCAGAAGTGGGATCCCATCAACAGTGCAGAAGGGTTCCATCTTCACCAGCACTTGTTATTTCTTGATTTATTGATGATAGCCATTCTGACACATGTGAGGTGATATCTCATTATGGTTTCAATTTGCCTTTCTCTCATGATTAGTAATACTGAGCATCTTTTTACATGTCTGTTTGTCATCTGTGTGTCCTTTTTCCAGGAGGACACACAGATGGTCTTTTGTACAATTTCCAAATTGTACAATTGTACAAATTGCCAAATTGTACAAATTGTACAATTATACATTAGCCAAAAGTCCTATTCAGGTCTTTTGACCATTTTTAATTGGATTTTCATTTTTTGTGTGTGTATGTGTTGAGTTTTATGAGTTTGTTATAAATGTTGGATATTAACCCCTATCAGATGTATTAGGTGAATATTCTCCCATTTTGTGGGTTGCCTTTTTATTTTGTTTATGATTTCCTTTTTGTGCAAAAATCTTTTAGTGTGATGTACTCCCATTTATTTATTTTTTCTTTTGTTTCCCTTGCCTGGATAGGAATATCCAATAGAATATTGCTACGAGCAACGTCTGAGAGTTTGCTGCCTATGTTTTCTTCTAGGATTTTTATGTTTTGGGGTCTAACATTTAAGTCTTTAATTCACTAGAATTTATTCATTTGTATGGTATAAGAAGGGGATCTAGTTTCATTTTTTACATTTATCTGTCCAGTTTTCCCAACACCATTTATTGAATAAACTATCTTTAGCCCATTGTATATGCTTGTTTCCTTTGTCAAATATTAATTGACAATAAAAGTGTGGGCTTATTTCTGGGCTCTTTCTTCTGTGCCATTGATCTATGGGTTGGTTTTTATGCCAGTACCATGCTGTTTTGAGTACCACAGCCTCATAGTATAGTTTGATATTTGATAGTGTGATCCCTCCAACATTGTTCTTTCTCAGGATCACTGTTGCTATGCAGGACCTTTTGTGGTTCCATATAAATTTTTGAAGTATTTGTTCTAGTTCTGTGAAATATGTTATTGGAATCTTAATAGAAATTGTGTGGAATCTATGGATTGCTTTGGGAAGTATGGGCATTTTAATGATGTTAATTCTTCCTGTCAGTGAACATGGTATGTGCTTCCACTTATTTGTATCTTCTTCAGTGTCTTAGAATTTTCTGAGTAGAGGTCTTTTACATCCTTGGTTAGATTTATTCCTAGGTATTTTACTCTTTTGAAGCAATTGTGAATGGGATTGTTTTCTTAATTTTCCTTTCTGTTAGTTCATTAGTGGCATATAAAAATGCAGCTGATTTCTGGATATTAATTTTTCATCCTGCTACTTTGCTGAATTCACTTATCAGTTCTTGTAGTTTATTGGTGGAATTTTTTGGTTCTCTATGTTCAGTATCATGTCATCTACAAACAATGACAGTTTTACTTCTTCCTTTCTAATGTAGATGCCTTTTATTTCTTCTTGTCTGAATGGTATGGCTAGGACTTCCAGTACTATGCTGAATAAGACAGGTGAAAGCAGAGATCCCTGCCTTGTTCCCAATCTTAAGGGGAACACGTACAGTTTTTGAGTATAATGATGGCAGTGGTTTTTCATATATCACCTGTATTATGTTTAGGTATGTTCCCTCTATTCCTACTTTGCTAAGCATTTTTATCATAAATAGGTGCTCTGGATTTTATCAAATGCCTTTTCTACTTCTATTGATATGATCATGTAGTTTTTGCCATTCATTTTGTTTATATGGTGAGTCACATTTATTGATTTGCAAATGTTGTGCCAACCTTGCATTCCTGGAATAAATCCCACTTGCTTATTGTGTATGATGTTTTTGATGCATTGCTTTATTCAGTTTGCTAATATTTTGTTGAGGATTTTAGCATCTATGTTTATCTGAGATATTGGCCTACAATTTTCTTTCTTTGTAGCATCTTTATCTGGTTTAGCAATTAGGATAATGCTGACTTCATAAAAGGAGTTTGGGAGCGTTCCATCCTCTTGAATTTTATGAAATAGCTTGAGAAGTGGAGGTATTAGTTCTTCTTGGAATATTTGGTAAAATTCACCCGTGAAGCCACCTGGTCCAGGGCTTTTGTTTGTTTGAACTTTTGTGGTTACTGCTTCAGTGTCACTAGGTATAATCTGTCTATTCAGATTCTCTGATTTTTCCTGATTTAACTTTGGAAGACTTTATCTTTCTAGGAATTTATCCATTTCATCCAGGTTATTCAGTTTGTTGGCATATAATTGTTGATTATATTTTCTTACAATCCTTTTGTGTTTCTTTGGTGTCAGTTGTTATTTCTCTTCTTTCATTTCTGATTTTATTTATTTGGGTCCTCTCTCTTGTTTTTGTGATGAGTCTGGTTAAAAGTTTATCAGTCTTGTCTATCTTTTCAAAGAACCAGCTCTTGGATTCATTGATCTTTTGTATCATTTTTTTAGAGACAGTTTTTTTTTTTTCCTGCTCATATTTTTATTATTTTCTTCCTTCTATTCATTTTGGGCTTTGTTTGTTATTCTTTTTCAAGTTCCTTTAATGTAAAGTTAGATTGCTTATTTGAGCTTTTTCTTGCTTTTTTTGAGATAGTCCTGTAATGTTATGAATTTTCCTCTTATGGTGGCTTTCCCAGTGTCCCACAGATTTTGGATTGTTGTGTTCTTGTCTTCATTTATTTCAGGTATCTTTTGATTTCTTCCTTCATTTTGTTGTTGATCCACTCATTGTTTAATAACATTTTGTTTAGTTTCCATGTTTTTGCATGTTTTTCAATGTTCTTCTTGTGAATGATGTCTAGTTTAATAGCATTGTGGTCAGATAAGATGCTAAATATGATTTCAATCTTCAATTTACTGATTATTTGTTTTGTGTCCTAACATGGTCTATTCTGAAAATGTTCCATGTGCCCTTGAAAAGGATATCTATTCTGTTGCTTTGTGGGAAAATGCTCTGAAGATATCAATTAAATCCATTTGATCTAGTGTGTTGCGTGAGGCCTCTATCTTTTTGTTGATTTTCTGTCTGGAAGATCTATCTATTGAAGTCAATGGGGTGTTAAAATTACCAACTATCACTGTATTTCTGGTGAACTCTTCCTTTATGTCCATCAAGATTTACTTCACATATTTATATGCTCCTATGTTGAGTGCATAAAATTTTTTTTTACATGATCTAGTGTTACAACAAAGAACCTCTTTCTAGGAAGTGGAAGGAAAGAGATGTAAAGTGGTATATAGTTGTCTTTCTCAAAAGGTGAACGATTTTCCACATACTATAGAGAGATATTCTTAAGTACTGAATACATATCTACATATTAAAACAATAACAACCTAGAGAAATATTTTGGAGTGGTTTGGCACAATAGGGATAGATTTCAAATGAATAAACATCCTCACCTAAGGAGTTTTGATCCATAAAATACCATAACACAGAAAATAACTTTCTAAGGATATAATTTTTTTTCCTTGGAATTAAAGGCTACTATTAATCAAATCTGGATATAAACCAAGATTCCCATGGTGGATGGATTAGGGCTTTTAGTTTAAGATTTTATATATGTGGTTTTCAAACTTTTTGCATCTCATGGTACACACAAGCTAATTACTAAAATTCTTCAGCACACCAAACTTTATTATATTTTTGCCAATCTGACAAAAATAGGTATAATTTTGATTTCACACCAAAAGGCTATTGTTGTGTTGGCTGTTGTCATTTTTTTATTTGACACTCTAAGAGAAAAGAGATAAGTGCCCCTGACTAAATAATCAGGTATTGCACATATAATTTTTTTTTCAGCACACCAGTTGAAAATTCCTGCTTTAAAATTTTCTGGTAAAACCAAAGGTCATAGTCAATAGAATGAAGCCTCATTAATTGATGAATCAATGATCTGAATATATACTGTCAGATATATATTCTCATCTGATATATTCTCAGATATCTGTTCGAGTTCATGGATTTGTCTCTGTATTATTGCCAAGATTTTTTATAGGAACTACTGATTCCTGTTAAACCTCCCTTATTGAGAAACCCAAAAATTATAGATAGAGAACAAAAGACATGTAAGCTTAACTGGAATTCTAGCAAATGTGCTTTTTGAGAGAGGTAGTTTAAATATATCTATCCTATACAGAACTTCAGAGTATATTCAATTATCACTAAATAATTATTTTTCAGTTTTTATTCACAATATTAATTTTAATATATTTGTACTATTTTTATGTTAGTATTTTATACCATTGAAAATGTATTTCTTACTATCTTTTCCATGTTTGAATACATAATCAAGTAATGTTCTATCATGTTTTTTTTTTTTCTGTAATGGTGTTTGTTCAACTTTAGTATTTTCTGTTACTATGTATCAGTTGGTGTACATGATGGTACTAGTGACCTTATGGAAAGAGAATTCTTTTTTTTAATTAAAGGTTTTATTTATTTCTTTTTAGAGAGAAGGAGAGAGAGGGAGAAAGAAGGGAGAAAGATCAATGTGCAACTGAGGCATGTGCCCTGACTGGGAATTGAACTGGCGACCCTTTAGTTCACAGGCTGGCATGCAATCCACTGAGCTAGGACAGGGAGGAGAATTTTTGTTGTAGAGTGTTCTGCAGTGTCTCTGTTGCCAAATATCTTCTACTGAGAGAGGGGAAAATTGTCCTTGCTAAGAACCTCTGGTGCATACAGATTTTCAGAATGTTCCTATACATTTCCTTCCCTTCTTTATATTTATAGAAAAGAAAACTCAATTGGTCACACAGTCTACGCACATTAGTTGTTTGGCTGAAATCATGGACCCTAAAGTGACAGAATCAGCTGAAAGGTAGGGTGATCATTTTTTGTTTACATGCTTTCTGCTTACTATTAATTACATTTTTGCATAATTAAAATAAAGGCACTGAATACTACAAAGCTTAAACGTGTAAACTTCTATTGGAATAAAAAGTCAAATCAGTAATTAGTCCATTTTTTTACCACGATAACTGAGAAATACAAGTAAAATTATTCTACCATGTTTAGAAAGTGCATAACCTTAGGCCTCTGTGCAAAGCTTATTTCAGGCATTGTATTCCATTGATTTCAATGAATTTTATCCCCACTGACTACAAGGTTTCAGGCTTCATAACTGCAATTCTGTCTTCACAGGTGCTTCTCAGCATTAATTGCTATCTTATAGGTAATTATGATATGTATAATTAGATTAGGAAAATTGGTAATTCAATAGATGGCTAGAATTGAGGAGAGACATTATAAAGACTGTACTGCTATCATATTTCTTAAACTTTTTAACTTCTTGAATAAGTGGGGAAAACAGATGGAAAAAAGCAGTTATTAAAATTGTAGTCTGGTTTCAAAGAGCCTCAACTTTAAGATAAAAATACAGTAAGAATTTTACTGAGTAAATTTGTGATATATAAACCTTAAAATCTGCATATGCAAGAACTGCTTTTTTTTTTCAAATAAATGTGTGGTAACTACTAGTATTGTGATTTTATGTCTTTGAGGAGTTAATTGACGGGCACTTAATATAATAATAGCAGCCCTGTCCATTTTGTCTGTGTTCTGGCTTCTGCATGATGGAGTTCCTCTGTTGTCTCTCTATCTGTTCTAAACTGACATCCAAATGCTCTTTTCCCTGGGGCTTCTTCTCATAACATTTTCTTATAATAAAAGTAATGCCTACTCCCAGTTTTGACATTTTAGTAATATCCTTACCAAGATCTGGGCCTATTATAATGTCCTTTCAGAGGTAATTTTGGTTGCTATATTCATAATCCAGGGATTTATTATTAATACAACCACCTGGAATATATAATGTGGCAAGAGTAGCAACATATTAGTTGATCTGAATATTAAGAAAGAACTTTAACAGATAGATATACATATATAGTACTGCTGATAAAGTAAATTAAAACTGACTGATATATATTTTAACAGGAAATATGTGAAACTATACCAATTAAAATTTCAAAGTACTTTTGCTTTTCAAAGAGTAAGCTATCTCTATAAATTTAGGAATATATAAGTATAAAGGTGAATAAATAAATGAAGAGGGGACTATACTATTTAATGTTCAATGAATGAGATACTCCTCATCTAAACTGCTTTTATGTCTAAGTTGTGCTGAGTTTCGTATTTATTTCATACCAGGCTGAACATATTTTCTTTTTAAAATCAAGAGGTAAAGAACACTGAAAATAACTGTTAAAGATGAAGGTATAATAAAACAGGGTCAGATATTATTTTATTGTTGTTCATTCTTGAATAAGCAGTTATGTGATTTGATGGTAATTTTAAACTGCTTGGAAAAAACCAAAGAATAGTTACTGCAGTGGAATGCCAAGGGTAAATAGAAAGCAGAATGAGATCTTTGTTGGTAGTTTTAGTGAAAAGAAAGTCAATGTTGACTAAGCAAGATGACTTTTTATTCACTGCTTGATATAGGACACAGTTCAAGCCCCTTAACATGGAATACAGGGCTTCTTCACTGCCATGCTTTCTGGCCTTTCATTAGTAGAGGAGTACCAAGGCATCCACATCTTAACCTTATTTTCATTCCGCTCCCCAACTGCAATTAGAGGAGAGTTAATTTTTGTGCTAGTAATAGATATTGCCATAGTAAAGTCTACAACATGGTCTCCCTCTTATTGTATATTCTAATTGTTGGCTTATATATTATCATAAGTGAATAAAATAATGAAATACCAGGATTTCACAATTTGGACAGACATGTTTATATATTATCAATTTTTTAATTATGTTATTTTTCTGACTCTGACTTAAGCTGTATATGTATAAGGTAGCATAACTATATATGTTAGCATAAATAAAATGTAATTATGTTACTTATATTCATTAAATTTTACTTATTTCATACTTCTCACAGTATACTGTTCTTTGCCTTTCCCACATTTAAATAGTCAAGATTTCTTATGTACTACCTCAAGAAAAATATATGAGAGCAAAAAGAAGTTAAAAGATGAGTCACAATTGAGACTTTAATTTTAAAAAACCTTTTCCCCTATGGGAAAAAAAAGGATATACGATTTTTGAGAAAAAAATTAAAAGCAAAGATCTTGTTACTCCTGTCAATTTGCCTTCTCCTTACACTCTCCTTTTACATACCCCAGAGGAGAATAGGACTCCCTGAGCAGGAACAAAGTAGAGGGAAGCAATTGGTAGTGAGTGTTGGAGAAAGGGTCTCTGTGTCCTTTTCTTTGGACAAATCCTTCATAAATTTTTGATATTCAAGCATGAAAGAGACTTGTTTCTCATTTCCTGTGAAGAGCCCTTAGGAGATTGTAGGAATGCAGAGATCAGGAAAAAATACATACTGTGTCTGGGCATATAAGACCTAGAAAAATTCTGAGACTATCAAAAGTTTTCCCAAATATTCCTTAAATATAGAAATTTGTACACCAATGATACCAATGATCATTACAAGAGATGTTAGCATAGACATTATTAATTGAACAATTATCTAATGAATCTGTATTAGGTGCCAAACTCATTTTAAAGAAACTCAGGCACAGCAGTGACCAATGTACTCAAAATCTTTGTTTGCAGAAATTACATTCTAGTGACAGGAGGGTGGCCTTGGGAACCCAGGTGATTATCCCTCAATCCTCAGCATGATGTAAATATTGTAGAACATGAATTCAACTCTCACAGAAATGATAGTCTGTGCAAGTGAATACACAGAATGGACTACAACATGAATGACAATACACTTGGAGAAGTATGGCAGTTACAGAAAATCCAGTAAAATTATAATTCACTGAATACCTGAGTTTATGGACTGAGGACTCTTTTCTACCTCTGATTATGTACGCTAAGTATTGTTCCAGAAAATGTGTGAATAAGACACTTCTGTTATACAGTATTTTATGCTACTACTGTTATTGTGGTCACTTATTGAGCATGAATTCAGCAAACAGTATACAAGGTAGAGAAAACAGAGTACATTCTTCCAAAATTCATGTACTTGTTTAATTTTTATGAACATGTAAACACTAAAAATTTCATTTGTATTCAGTGAAAGTGAAGAGGCACAGAATTTGTTCTTCAAGATCCCCTACTCCAAAAAGTATTAAGTATGTATCGCATTGAGTTTCATTAAAGTGCAGTAAATCCTCCATATATACATACTTGAAAAGCATCGTTTTGTAACCTGGAAATATCGTTTTCTGAAAAATACTTCTAATTTGATGAGATCAAACCTTATTTTTACCATAGAAATGTTAGCAATACTCTTCAAGCTTCATCATTTTACATTTCTATCAGCAACAGACCAGAGGTTTCATTTTCCCACATGCTCATCAACACTTGTTATTTTCCACTTATTTGACTGTAGTTATCAGTCTTATATGAAATATATAAAAATGTCAAATTACTTCTTTAGAGATACAATTCACATTCCATAAAATTCTCCATTTTAAAATATAAAATTCATTAATTTTTATTATATTTGACAGGTTGTGCAACAATCACTTTGTCCAATCCTGAACAGTTTCTCACCACTACAAACAGAAACTCTTACACCAAATAGCAATCACACTCCCCATTCTACTCTATGCTCATCTCCGGCAACCACTAATCTACTTTCTGGCTCAACGGATTTGTCTATTTCAGACATTTTATATAAAAGGAATCATACAATATGTGGGCTTTAGGGACTGGTGTCTTTATCTTAGTAAAAATGCTTTCTAGGTTCATCAATGTTGTGGAATGTACTAGTACATTTCTTTTTATTGCATTTATGCATTTATTCCATTGTTCTGATACCACAATTTATCCATTCATCAATTGATGAACATTTGCATAATTTTACTTTATGCTTTTATAAGTAATGCTGCTATAAACATATGTGTACAAGTTGGATGGGCATAGGCTTTTAATATTTTGGATATAAACCCAGGAGTAGAATTTCTGGATAGTATGACAATACTGTGTTCAACTGTTTTAGGAGTTGACAATTTTTTTATACAGAAGCTGCATCATTTTCCATTTCTATCAGGCCAGAGGTTTCATTTTCCCACATGCTCATCAACACCTGTTATTTCCCACTTATTTGACTGTAGTTATCTTAGTGGGTGTGAAATTGTTGTCATTGTAATTTTGATTTGCATGTTACTAACAACTAATGGTGTTGACTATACTTTCATGTGTTTATTGACTATTTGTATAATTTCTTTGTAAAAATATCTGTTGAAATCCTTTGCTGATTTTTAAGTGGTTTATTGTCATTTTATTGTTGAGAGGTAAGTCTTTTCAATTTCTTGATATTGTGCTTTCCTGTACAAAAGCTACAACATAAAAACAGATAAATTGAACTTTTTTTTAAACTTTTTTTATTGATGTTTGAGTACAGTTGTCTTCATTTTATGGAGACATTTTATGTCTGCATTTTATGGAGACAACTGTATTCGAACATCAATAAAAAAAGTTTTAAAAAGTTCAATTTATCTATTTTTATGTTGTGTATGCTTTTGATGTCATATGCAAGATCACAAAGGCTGACAGATGTATTTTCCCCTAGAATTTTATAAATTTTGCAATGATTTCTAGGTTTTTGATTCAAGTTAATTTTTACATATATTGTGAGGTAGGGATCCAAATTCATCCTAATGTATGTAGGTATGCGGACGTCCTAGGACCATTTGTGGAAAAGAATATACTATCCTCATTGAATGATTTTGGTAACTTTGTTGAAATCAGTTGACCAACGATTTATCTCTGAAATCTCAATTCTTTTTTATTGCTCTTTATACCTAACTGTATACCCGTATATGCTCTTTTGATTAGTTTTATATTAAGTTTTGTTATTGGAAAGTACATGTTCAACTTTCTTCTTTTGTAAGATTGTTTTTGTGTGTCTGAGTTCCTTGAATTTTCATATAAATTTAAGAATTATCTTTTCTATTTCTGAAAAAAGGTAGTTGGAATTTTAATAGTTATTGCATAAAATATGTAAATCAATTTTTGCAATATTGCCATCTTAATAGTATGCCTTCCAATCCATAATCAAAGGGTTTATTTCCCTTAATTTAGATGGCATTTAATTTATTTCAATATTTTTGTTTGATTTTTTATTGTACAAATATTTCTCACGTGAATTAAATTTATTCATAAGTATTTTCTTCTTCTTCATGCTAATAGAAATAAAATTTCCTTTTCAATTGTTTATTGCCAGTGTGTCAAAATAAAATTTTCTTCTTTTTATGTTGACTCTTTATCTTGTAACTTTGCTGAATTTGTCTATTAGTTATAATAGATTTTTGTGGATTTGGGCAAGTTTCCAAAATATAAGATAATCACATGTGCAAATAGACATAGGTTTATTTTTTTCCTTAACATCTAGGTATGCTTTAATTATTTTCCTTGCCTAATTGTCTTGTTTATAACCTGCAACACATTGTTGGAAGAGATGGCAATGATAGTAGTCTGCCTTGTCTTTCTCACCATTAAGTATGACTTAGCTTTGAGGAAATTCCCTTCCAGTTTTTCATTGTTTTTATTATGAAAAAGTGCTGAAGCTTGTCAAATGTCTTTTATTTTAAATCTCTACCTACTGAAGTTCATCAAATTTTAAAATTTGTTTTATTTTTCCCTCTTGATTCTGTTAATAAGGTTTATTTCAGTGATTTATTTCTTGCACTTAACAACCTTACAATCCTTGGGTAAATCCTACTTAGTCAAGGTGTAGAATCTTTTTTATATGCTGTCAGACTCATATTGCTAGTTTTTTCTAAGATATTAACTTTTTTTGTTATTCAGTTACAGTTGTCCCACCTTTTCCCCATTGCTCTCCCCTACCCCGTCCCCCCACAGTTAACACCCCCCCCTCCATTATCCATGTCCATGAGTCCTCTATTTGTGTTCCTTTGCTTGTTTTGTTGCTAAGGATTTTGCATTTATATTAATAAAGTGTATTGGTCTATAGTTTCCTTTCTTTAACATCTTTATTTTATTTGATGTTATAGTAACACTGACTTTTGTAATGAGTTAAGATGTGTCTCCTTCTCTCTATTTCTTAGAAGAGTGTGTAAAGGATTAAGGAATTTCTTCATTAAATGTTTAGTAGAATTCACCAGTGAAGTCATCTGTCCTAATTTTGAAAACATTGTATACTTTAAGGTTTACTCTTTATGCTGTAAATATATGAGTTTTGACGAACGCAGAGGGTCATGTATCCACCATTAAATTCTCATATGGAAGAGTTTCATTGTTCTGAAAAAACACCTTTTCCTTCACTTATTCAACGCCCCCTTTCTCATTCCTCCCAACATAGAATCCCCTACTAACTACTGATATATTCACTATTTCTATAGCTATACCATTTCTAAAATTTTATATATACAGTATGTTGCCTTTTCAGCTGGCTTTTTTCACTTAACCTTATGCATTTAAATTGCATTCAATATCTATGTAACTTTCATACCTATTTTTTTTAATCACTGAATAGTATTTAATTGTAAAGATGTCTGACAGTTTGTTTATCCATTCACCCTGAAGGACAACTTCACTCCTTTCTCTTTTTTTTTTGATGCTTTTGTATAGAATTGCTAGTTACTCATGTACAAGATTTTCTGAGGACATAATTTTTAAAACAATTTGGTAAATTCTTAACAGTGTGATTGTTTAATGATATGGTAAGATTTTATTTAACTTTACAAGAAACTGTCAAACTGTTTACTACAGTGGCTGTACCTGATACTATTTCTACCATTGGTGAGTGTTCCTATTGCTCCACGTCCTAACCAGAAACTAGTATTGTTAGATTTTGGATTTTTTGCTGTTGTTGTTTTGATTTGGATGTTAGCTATTATAATACATGTGTAGTAGTATCTCATTATGTTTTATTATGAATTTCCCTAATCACAAATGATATTGAGTATTTTTTCATGTGCTAATTTGAAATTTTTATACATTCATTAATGAAGTCTCTGTTCAGATATTTTACCCATTTTTTTCTCTGGTTTCTTGTTAAATTTTAAGAGTTATTATATATTTCAGATATGTTCCCTGATTTTATTATTCATAAATTTGGGGTAATAGATTTAATCTTATGATCAATAAATTATTTGGTTAATAAAATGCGTGTAAATGCACAATCTAAGCGCCAAAAAATATTTGGCTGGAAACAGTTCTTTTTTTTTCCCCCTCGTTTTACCTGCTGAAACTCTAGCACAAAGAAAGAGATTAATAAAACTGGGTCCAATTAATTAATGAGCATGCATGACTGAAATAAGTGGAATTCAGGCGTATTTGCTAGATCATAACCTTTTTATATACACTATATTCACATCGACTGTTTTGAGCTTTAGCACAGTGAAATCAAAAACAAAATATATAATCATGCATGGATATAAACATTTTCTTCTAACAATTTTTGCAAAAAACATTTTCTTTCCTTTTTCTATTATATCATTTACTTTGTCATTCTATACTTCAAATGTCATAATACATTCAATGGTTTCCTCTATGTAGGTATGATTTCCAGAAAATAGTATGTTCTAACATAGGAATTTATATTAAAGTTCATAATATGGTGATACAATTATTGAAAAAATCTTGAATTCCTGAATTTTTAAAAATGTATTTCTTTATACTATCTAATAATTAAAAAATGTTATTTTAAACATTAATTATTCCCTAGCTCTATGCTTCTGCAAATCCTAAATCTTAATATTTAAGAATATTGTGTACCAATCACCCTTAAAATATCAAAATTTTCAATTTGCATAGTTGTCTCCTAGATAAAGTAAGGACAATTGAAAAGTTGGAAATCAATTTTAAAAAGCATTATAGATCAAATAAAATATACAATCAAATCAAGTATATGATTTTCATCCTATATCTGCACAATAGAAAATAAATATTTGACAAAAAATAAACTGAATCAGTTCAGTAAAGATGGTGCTCCTCAATTAAAGAAGTAGTTCATCTATGTGACAGACATCATGGAAAGATCTTAAAACACACCTTTGGTGGCAGAAAGAATACTGGGCAGTAATCTCACACAGTACCTCTCTTTTGGAAATTTGGACTTGTAATCTGAGCACTAACAATTGCAGTGACCTTGTCGATGTCCAAAGTTACCCAACCAATTAATTGCAGAAATGATAATATATGTATGGTTTCCTGTTATTCATTTTGTCCTCAAAAATATGACTTCACAACTTAAATATTCCTATTTGCTTATACTCCAGGCTAATAAGAAAGAAGGTGGATCTATCCAACAAGTAATTATTTGCTTTGTTTGTTAGGTGGTATTCTAAAATATAAATGTGAAAAATTATTTGTTCAGTTAAAGCAAAAACAAAAACATTTTTTTTCTATTTGAGGAAGAAAATCTAATAAAAATTGAAGAAGCACAGGGCCAACAAACTTGCATACAAATTGTGAGCATAGATTCTAGAGTCAGAAAAATCTCTGAAAGAATACTGAGCTATTATTAATAATAACTCTGATAATTTGCAAAAAGTGGTTAAGAAAATTATTTCATCAGTTTTAGGAGTCTATCATGAGATAATGCATAGAAATCACATTACACAGAACCCAGAGGATGGGTAATGCTTTAAATAAATGTTACTTTGTAATATGATATAAGTTAAATGATAATTTTTACACTTTACGTAGAGAAGGAAACTCAAGAACTTGTGTGTGTGTGTGTGTGTGTGTGTGTGTGTGTTTAGAGATGTAAGATACAGACTAGAAGTAGAGGTCAAAAATTTAATTTACGGTGCTGACCTACTCAGTATATCAAGAAAGTAGACTGAAGCCTTAAATGTTTACAGAGGAAACAGAGTTTGATGGGTTGCAAGGAATGAGAAGGACAGTGATAACTTTTAGATAAAAACTAATAAATGCTACATATAATTTGGAAAACTATATATGATAGAATGTTCCATAGTCAGTGAAACCACAATTTTAGTAAAAGTGGTACCTAAAAAGTAAGCTTGACATAAACATTTAACAGATCAATCTTCATTATGTTAATTTATTAAATATATATATATATACACATATATATTAAATATATATGAGGGTGTATTTTGTGCCAGTCATGAGGAAGTTGCTGAAATACAGCAGTGATAAAGGCAGATATAATTCCTACCCTCAAGGTCTTCTTAATTTATGAAAGAAGACATTAAACAAGTCATATAAATAGCCTGAAATTTACAGAGGGAAGTGTTTCCAAAGTCCATAATGGACATACTTAATAGTCTTCTTTAAACAGTAATTTCCTGCTTCATATGAATTTCTTTATATCACTTAGAATGCATTAATTCTGTCTTTTTTGCAAATATTTATAACAAGATTCCCTATTAAAGATTTAACTCCTGTTATTTGATTTTATTTTTTACTATAATGGCAAAAAAGTTACCTGAGATATGAGGCTTAGAGGTGAATCTCCGGGCTGGAAAGGCAAAAATGGTTTTGGGTTAAAATACAGATGTGGAAGCCACATGGACAGAACATTCCTAAAAATGAATCTTGAAAAATTTTATGTGGGATTTATGAGAGAAAAAAAGCACTTAGAGATTTGAATGTGTTAGAGGCACTGTGGGAAGAGCTTCCCAAAGGAATCAAATGTATAAGTACCTGACTTGGCAGATCATATCACCTCAGGTGAACTTGTCTGAACTGAGTGATGAGAACAGGTAGCACTGGGTAGCATGTGGCACCAATGGAGCCCACTGCACAGACCTCCGATGATCTTCATTTGGGTCAGCAGGACTGGCTTCTTCATCACCACTTCATATATTTACACTTTTTGAGGAAATTTAAGAGGAAGGAAAAATGCAAAGCGAGTGAAAGAACAAAGCTCTTCTGGCCCATTAATGTAGCTGCAATTTGAGTAGTAAACGAAAGATGCATAACCTTATTGGAATGTAGTGTTTATAAAGCAGATCATCCATAATATACTTTTTCATGGTGGTTAAACACAGATTAACTTTGTTCATATGTCCACAATCTTTCAACTAAGATATTAAAAAAAGAAATATTTCTATTTATTACAAACGACTTCAAAAGAAACCCATAAGCCATAGTCCTTAGAAAGTGGATAAGCCATTTAACATAAAAGGCACTAATACTTGTTAAAATGTCTTTCTTTTGTCATGTATGTTCACAGTTCTCTGCTACTTGCTTTCAAAAAGAGAAAAAATGAACATCATTAATAATGAACTGTTCTTTGAGCTAGAACTCTTTAAATGATTGTTTGATAGTCATTTATTTTAGTCTGTATGATAAGCAAATATTTATTGAACCTCTGCAAGACTCTGAGCACCAAGTTATAGAAATAAAGAAGAGAATTATTAGTTCAAAACATGTTATTATTCTATTTCATTGGTAAGGAATATGAGGCTTGGATATATTAAGTGCCTTGACCATGTCTGAGAGTCTATAAAGAACTGAATAGGGACTAGAACCCAGTTCTCCTTCCTAGTGCTGTAAAATTATTGATAACACCATTGTATTTGCCAAAGTAGTCTTGTTTCATTCAATGACTTTTGATTTGTGTAACACTGTTTATTGAATATACTAAATTACTAAATTAACCCCCATATATTAGAAAATGTTTTCTTATTAAGATTTTAAAACTTCCTTTAAAGTAAACATGGTATATAAAGTAAAAAAGTATAATCTATTCATTTATTTTATATATCATATAGATGTATGTTTGAGTATATTTGTGTGAGTACACATATATGTGGTAAGGATGTATGACACACACAAACACAAATATCCTGTGATATGGTAGAGCAAAAATTTCAGCAGACTCTATAGAGACCATATTCTATTCTTCTACATGGATGATAAATGGTAGAAATACTATCAAACTACAGGTATGCAGAAGCATTTACCACAAACAGCTACTAAATGGGATAGAAGGATTGTTATGCATGCTGAGAAAGTAGAAACACCAGTAAATATTGTTCAGTAAAACCCTAAAAGGTAATGAAGCTAGATGTTACCTGTTATTCTCTTCAGGCAAGATTCAAATTGGAAGCAACTACCTTATCATTCAAATGCCTTGTGCTGTACACTCTAAACCGAAGGCAGTATCTCGCAGTGAAATCATTTTTAGGCAATAAAAATGATTTGAATACAATTACTTAAGCAAGTGAGCATCTGTGACTTTATCTAAATGACCAAATGCTAGAAATTGAGGAAAGAAGCCAAGATGCTTCTGAAAAGGAGGGAAAACAGGCAAAACACACACACACAACGGTATTTAGACCCAGAAAACTGGCTTGTTGTTTTTATGTTCTTTGAAAGGTCTTTTTAAAAAATTTTCATTCAGTCTGTATCTGTCTTTTGCCTCTGAAATAATTTGCTGTTATAAAGTTATTTTTATCTTAACAAAACAACTTCCAAATATTATGCAAGAAGCCTTTGATTAATCATATATTTTTGTAAAACTTTTTCCTTTCCTTTATAAAATCTTTGTACATATACTTCTTGACTTTGATTTTCAAAAGGTATATAGATATATTTTAAGATACATATTATTTCATTAAATAGCAATTTAATTATTTTCTCATAACATATTTTCATAATATTAAAAAACTGAAAAAATTTAAGAATTTTTACTTGTAGTGATATATTTTTTAACATTTTATTTATTATTTTAAAGAGAGAAGAAGGAAGAGAGAGAGAGAGAGAGAGAGAGAGAGAGAGAGAGAGAGGGAGATCGACTTGTTGTTGCACTTATTTCTACATTCTCTGGTTGATTCTTGTATGTGCTCTGACCCGGGAACGGAACCCATGACCTTGTATGTCAGGATGACACTAACCAAGTGAGCTGCGTGGCCAGCACATCAGTGGTATCTTAATCTGATACTTTTTTTCATTTTATGTAGGTAAATGATGATAAACTAAAATTTTTCATAAACTAAGCTTGTACATAAAGAATAGAATACAAAATCTACAAGCAGGAGACATTGTTATATTCTAAGATAGAGCTTACAATTATACAATGATAAAAATTTTTATACGATGTATTTTGATTTGATACTTGATGATGAAGAGCAAAAAGTAGAAAATTTGGAAGTCCAAGGCAAAATTCAAGGCATAATAGTTTCTTAAAGAGCTAGAAAAATGAAACAGCTAAAATAGTTTTAAAAATTAAAGAAAAAGAACACTTCAATTTTTCTTTGTTAGCTAACCTTCTGGGATATTTTCACTTGAGTATAAATGAAATAACACAAATCTATACATACTGCATGAAGAAAGTACTTTTGTAAGACTTTTTAAATTGTGGATGAACATTTTTTAATAACCAAAAGGGAAATGCATCATATGTGGAACTAATTAGCAGGAGAAAGAGTCAAATTATGCCTGGACAATATCTAGAAATAGATTAGCCCAGAAATGATGGTTGTTTTGAAGATGACCAAGAACTAGAAAATTGATAGGAATTCAAGCAATGAGTGCCCAGCAAGAAAAATTGTGGTGATTGTTAAGAGTACAGCAAGAAATCCGCATACCTCATAACTGGCACCGAGGAAGTTCCTGTTAAGACATCAAGTAGTGTTCTAGCTAGTACCATGAAGATTTTGGAGCTAATATCTGGGTCAGGATTATTAATTTATGTGTTAGACCCATTTGCTACTATGCCAGTTCTGATAGAAATTGTAGCTCTTAGTAGTCAGCCGAGTTGTATATTACATGATTCTATTCCTGGACCTCGTTATTTAGGCTGATGATACCAGAGATGTGCACCTGACTCATGGGCCGGCAACCTGCGGAGTAAAAAGTTAACTTGACATGGCTGCCTTGGAAAGATAAGTCATACACGTTCTCTCTTTGATACCTACTTTAAGAGATTCCAAAAACATAATGCAGTTTGCAGGGGATGCTATAATTGAAGACATAAAAAACATCCATGAGGTAACATAAGAAATTCATAGAGAATTTTTATATACCCTGAGACAGAAGAGACCATGTGACTTTCAAGAGAGTGACAGACCTGTAGAGAAACTAGATCATCCCTAGAGTATACAGATCAAAGACTTATGTATCTTAAAATTAATCTTCCTTTGGTCTTAAAGAAATGTAAAAAAATATATTTATTTTCAATAGAATTCCTAAGCAGAGCAATAGTTGATGATCCACAAATATTGGTGGTAGGGGGAGCAGTATAAATAATGAGGCTCCTGGGGATAACAAAATGCAAGAGTCAAACGCAGGGAGGTAGCATGATCCAGCCCTCAGGCTTCTAGGAGGCAGTGCTCTGCTCCTGGGGCACACAGGCCAGGCACAACTCATGTTTCAAAATAGAAATGGGACAAGATTGTTTTGGTAGAAATATCAGAATTAAAGTTATTAACTTACAATATTTGTCATTCAAAGTCTAAGAGTTAAATGATGGAGTTGAAGTCACCATTAATTTTTAAGTGTTGAGGTACTTGCTACATAATTTGTATGAACCCAGTTAAAAATGAAAATATAGGGCATGTTTCCCAAAAGCACTGAATATTGCAGGAAGGTGGTACCAGTATACTGAACCAGGAGTGGGGCTCTTTTTACATGGGTTCCTGTGCAACCGCGTGACACCGTGAAGCTGGCCTTGAAGGGAGGGACAGGCCAGTCCTATCATGGTTTACAGTTTGCCGTGGTAATCATTTTCCTGGGATAGCACTTACTTATGCCCGAGCCCCTTAATCCAATATCTTTATTGTGATGACAAGGTGACTTTAGGTCACTTTTTAAAAAAATCACCTATCTCTTTTCTAACTCAGTAAGAGGTACAATATAGTTGAGTCATACCCAGGATATTCTTCTCAACAGATCAAAAGTTCATTTCTTCAGGTTTCATATAGTTTAGGTGTTTGGGAATAAATTATCCTACAATTCGCTAAATCTCACACATAGATACATTTTCATTTTCACTTAAGATGCCTGCCAGATTTATGCAGGCTTCCAGTCCCACGATATTTGATTCCTTAGGTTCAGGTGGAATAACAATGTATGCTGTTTCATCCCAATTTATTTGGAGAGAGTGGTTTTTAATTTGTAACTTCCGTTGACTCTGAAAAGTCAAATTGACATTTCTGTTGCCCTGACTCCTAAGGATTAAAATTGTCTTGGTCAAAGATACCCAGAAAACAGCCTGAGGCAAAAGTCAATTGCCAATTCTCTTCCGGGGAGTGTAATCCCAGGGAAATTGGTGTGCCTTTTCAAAGCATTACCCAAAACACTGAAGTGATTTTTATTCACCTAGAATGTCATCAAAGAGGAAAAGGAAGGGATTTAAGCATATGCCATCTCCGGTTCTCACTGATCACATATTACCCCAAGGTGCATGAATTCCCACACACTTCCTTGTATGTATTCCAAGTCTCCTTTGAACAGCCACGAGCACGTCTCCAACATAATGCTACATAAAGGCACAGTTGTGGAGGGAGGGGTCACGCCCCACAGAGCCAGGAGCACATCTAGGAAGGAGACTAAATCAGGAATGAAACTTCAAGTGTGCGTTAGTGACAGACTCATTGTTTAGGGAAAAAGGATGCACTGTACTTTTTCCATTTTTGTTTGTAAGGAAAAGTAAATGTTTTACTTATAATCTGAGTGTGATATAATTGGTTATTAATAACTTTCATCATGAATATACTTGGGTCGGTTATAAATTATTCATTTAACATGATACTGTTGAACTTGTACTATGTGAACTATATTATGGAAGAAATATAAAGAGGAATAAGTCATGGGTCCTACTCCAAATTGTAATTAGTCCATCTTAGATTTGCTTCCCAAAGTGTCACAATTATAAATTCACTCTTACTCAGCTGGCTCTTTATAACACGATGGGAATGTGAAGCAGGGCGGGAGAGTCGACAAATTTAATAGTACTTGTCTGTGCTTTCTTCTTGGCTTTTGATTTTAAATTAGTTTTAGAATGGATGTTCATTTAACTTTAGTGGCTAAGAGGAGGTATACTGTACATAAATTTCAAATGATAAACAATATTATGTTTTGATATTGTTTGAAACCAAACCTTTCATCATTTCAGGGATTCTCTTGGTCAGGATTTACTTTTTTGACATAAGTGCTAGAATCAATCCCCTTCCTTAAGACTAAGCTGTGTTTAAGCCTTAATAGCTTCTTTCAGATTCTCTGTTATAGGTTTTGTTAAAGGGACTATTCAGCACTTGGAGTCACAGTTACAAGTGCCATTCATACTGAGTTTATACTGAGACCCTAGGTTAGCTACTCTTTATTGCTATTTATAGCTCAAGCATCACCATGAGATTATTAGTATGCTCGGCATAAAAAGCAAACCTTTTTGATGAAGTGTTGGACACTATTGATTGCAGTTTCCTATTACTGCTATAACACATTACCACAACTTTATGGCTTAAAACAACACAAATTTATTATCTTATAGTTTTAGATCAAAAGTCCAAAATTAGTTTCAATAAACTAAAGTCAGAGTGTGGGCAGGCTGCTTGTCTCTGAAGGCTTTGGGGAGAATCTGTTTCCCTGAGTCTTATAGGGTGAATGCTGTCTTCTCTCTTTCGCATCTGGCCCGGCATCACATGGGCTTTCTCCCTCTGCGTCTGTTGTTCGGTGGCCTACAATGTGCATCTGATTCTCTTGTAAAGATCCTCTAAATCCACTGGATCCATACGATCCTAGATTACCTTCTTACCTCATAACCCTTAATTTACTCACATTTGCAAAGTCCATTTTTATGATACAAGACAAAATAGTCACTCATTTGAGGGATTAGGATATGGATCCCTTTAGGGTCATTATTCAGTTTACCACATTAATTCAGAAAAAAAAAATAAGTCTCAAGATAAGCTCTTGCCATATGACTTATTTTCCTGTAACCTCCACTTATGCTCTGAGTGGTGAGCTGTTACAGAGACTTCCCTATCACATATCTCTGAACTGGTGCCTCCAAACATCCCTTTACTGGATTTATAAACAGAAGGAGAATCAATAAAGCTATATGGATAGTATGCTTCATTAATGGGCAAATATACTTAGTTTTATTAGAGAATATCTTTTTAAATATATTTTATTGATTATGCTATTAGAGTTGCCCCATTTTTTACTCCCATGTATTCCCCTCCACCCTGCACCGCCCCTCCCACCAGCATGCTCCCCCTCTTAGTCCATGTCCATGGGTCATATATATAAGTTCTTTGGCTTTTCCATTTCCTATAATTTTCTTAACCTCCCCTGTCTATTTTGTACCTACGATTTATGCTTCCTATTCCCTGTACCTTTTCCCCCATTCTCCTCCTTCCCCCTCCCCACTGATAACCCTCCCTGTGATCTCTATTTCTGTGATTCTGTTCCTGTTCTAGATGTTTGCTTAGTTTTTATTTTTAGGTTCAGTTGTTGATAGTTGTGAATTTGTTGTCATATTACTGTTCATAGTTTTGATCATCTTCTTTTTCTTAGATAAGACCCTTTAGCATTTCACATAATAAGGATGTGATAATAATGAACTCCTTTAACTTGACCTTACCTAGGAAACACTTTATCTGCCCTTCCATTCAAAATGATAGCTTTGCTGGATATAGTAATCTTGGGTGTAGGTTCTTGCCTTTCATGACTTGGAATACTTCTTTCCAACCCCTTCTTGCCCGCAAGGTTTCTTTTGAAAAATCAGCTGATAGTCCTATGGGAACTGCTTTGTAGGTAACCATCTCTGTTTCTCTTGATGCTTTTAAAATTCTCTCATCTTTCATCTTGGATGATGTAATTATGATGTGCCTTGGTGTGTGCTTTCTTGGGTCCAACTTCTTTGGGACTCTTGGAGCTTCCTGGACTTCTATTTCCTCAGACTTCTGGGAAGTCTATTTCCTTTGCCAGATTGGGGAAGTTCTCCATTATTTTTTCAAATAAGTTTTCCATTTCTTGCTCTTCCTCTTCTCATTCTGGCACCCCTATGATTTGGATGTTGCAACATTTAAAGTTGTTCTGGTGGTTCCCAAGCCTCCCCTCATTTTTTTGAATTCTTGTTTCTTCATTCTGTTCCAGTTGAATGCTTATTTCTTCCTTTTGCTCCAAATTGTTGATTGTAGCTCTGATTTCCTTCCCTTCACTGTTGGTTCCCTGTATATTTTTCTTTATTTCACTTTTCATAGCCTTCACTTTTTCCTCTATTTTGTCACCATACTCAACCATATCTGTGAGCATCCTGATTACCAGTATTTTGAACTCTACATATGATAGGCTGGATATCTCTTCATTGCTTAGTCTATTTTTGGAGCTTTGATCTTTTTTTTTCAGTTGGGCCATATTTTTTGTCTCAATGTACCTGTTACATAGTGAGGGGTGGAGTCTTAGGTATTCATCAGGTGGGGGCACCCATGGTGAAGCATTGCGGTGCTGTATGTGGGGGAGGGGTCCAAGAGGGAACAATGCCGCTTGCTCAGCTCTCTGCCTCCTTTCAATCACTTCCCCTGCTGCCTACAAGCAAACTGTACCCTTCTGGTGCTGATTCCCAGGTGGGCGGGGTTGTGTACATTCAAACCTATGGATCTCTCCAGTGGGCTCTCTTGTGATGCTAGGAGTTCATTAGAGAATATTTTTAAGATAAGAATTATATATGTAATTATAAGTTGGCATCGATGAACATATACATTAAATAATTAAATCTACAAAACACAATCCCACTAACTTAGAATCATAATTCACTCTATTATATACTTTATGTCATATCTATCTTTCTGTCTGTCATTTTTCTTATAAATTGCCTATGATATTTACCTTTCAGTTTAACTTAATTTCACCTCAATGTCTTTTACATTTTAAATTTCTTCCTGTACATCTTTTATGTTTCACTCCAATAAAGTGAATTTTGCCGCTTGCCATTATGAAACTTAGACCAAAATAAAAACTTGAAGGTCTCTTACTTCTGTGATTGACTATAGCCCTTAGCTGAGCCATTTCAGGCTGAAGTTATATTCATTGTGTGAAGTTTCTGGGACTGATGAATGTTTGTCTTCTTTGAATAGAAGAGACCCTTCAGTTGCTATAATGTTTTCAGGCCTTTTTTGAAAAAAAAAGTTTACAGTTAATTTCTTAAAAATACCCAAGTCCAATCTTACTTTTTAGGAATTTAGAATAAAATTGTAACATTCTTATTGTTTAATTTGCTCTCTGGTACCCTGATTTCTGAATACTGTGGGTCAGGGGTTTCAGGGAAGGAAGATGGAGTGGTAAGAGTGGTCTTTGAAGCTGCTGTGTCTTGGCTAAACCTGCAACAGCACAGTCCAGGAAAAATCAAAGGTGAGCCATTTAAGTAATTTGAACCTTTTAGTAAGCATATGAAAGAAGTAAAAAGAAATAGATAAAATTAATTTTAGTGTATTTTATTTGACCCAACTTATTTAAACTGTTACCATTTTTACTTTTAATCAATACAAAATTATGAATGCATCATTTCCTTTAAAAAGAAAGTAAGAAATCTGGTAGGTATTTATACTTTCAGCAAATCGCAATTAAGAACTAGCTACATTTCAAGTGATTAACAGCCAAATGTGGTTAATGTCTGATATAGTGGACATGTAGTTCTATAATTTGGGGAGGGCCTGGTGGGAGACATGAGTGACCACACTATCAAATTATAAGAGAAATGATAAGCTTAGCCAGTTCTCCAAAGCTGAAACCATAAGTATTTTATTTCTGATGACACAAGTCCACAGTTATAAAACTGAAACTTTAACTTTATGAAAAACAAGTCTTCCCAGTGTTGCATCTTCTAAAACAACAGACTGCAGAGAGGCTCCACAAACAGCAGGATTTTCAAAATCAAGTTTGCTTCAAAAATGCTACATAAACTATATCTCTTTGGGAGGTTTATCGTGAAGGTCTGTGGAGTCCTCCATTAAGATTTTTTATCTTAAAAAAGATTTAAACATTTTTTTTTAAAACCTGAGTTTTCCAAATTATCTGTTGACAAATACTTTTTTCAACATGTTAGTTGACATCTTATAAAATTAATGTTTTATAGGACCCAAAATATTTAGAAGAGACCATTCTACGTTGATTCAATATTTATTTTTACTTGATTTTACTTTAATTTTTCTAAATAAGTTATTGATGTAACACAGATACCCTCATTTATAATTATTTTGATTAATTACTAACTGTGTATTGTTCTAAATGTCTTTAGATATATTGATATTACTAGCACATTAGAGCTATTAGTGTAGTGTTCATAATCCTACGAGGAAGTTATATTTCCTAGTTACAGATAAGAAACTAGAGAAAGAAAGGTTAAGTATTCACTAGAAAATTACAGAATTTAAGGCACTTAAATCCTGTCTTCAGTGAAGGCGCTCTGTCTTCAGTGTCCATTCCTTTCATCACTAACTGTACTGCTTCTCAAATAGTCTTTGACTATAGGTGCTTTATTCATAAAACTAATCAGTAAAAGCTTAAAGGAAACATTACCCATTTCTAAGCATTGTGAAAAGTGACATAAGGGAAGTTGGATGAACTGGACAACATATATCTTTTGAACATGAAATGTGAAGAGGAAAATATGTAGCATAAATGATCATTTGAGGAATGGAGGTACCTAGGAATTCATATAGCCTCTTTAATGAATGCTCATAATTTTAATAGTTTTAAATATATTGTGTTTTTAATGTATTTTCGTTTATTCTAAAATTCATGTATTATAATTTTTATAGTCCTGAGTGTGCCAGTGTAACAAAATAAGCCATCTAGCAGTCAGAATTTTTAAAAATTATGATGTTACTGCACATATATTTAATATGTATTTATATATGCATGTTATTTTTAATAATATATGTTGTTTAAAAGTATAATATTTTTGCTATATGTCTTCAAGGTTTATACTATCCCAAACAATTAACCTGTATTATGCTCTGTCTTAACAAATCTTATAATAAAAGATCATTGTCATTAAAATAATACCATTTTAAACTATTTAAGTAAACCATTGCCATGTTTATTCACTTAGGAAGCTAAAGTTTTATTAGGTCAAGTACTATGGCTCTACCAGTAACATTCTTGGGAATAATTTTATTGTTGCTAAGTGATTTTCCTATGACTTTTCTCATAAAATAATAATGCCTGAGGAATACCATTAAGATTTTTCTTTGAAGATAAATTCAGTATGTGATTATAAGCATGGTATGAAATAAGTAGTTTAAGACAAATATGCAAAAGATAAAACTTTCTAAATAAAATGTTATCAAGATTAAATGATTAGACTTGGATGGTGTGGCTCTGAGGATTGAGTGCCAGCCTGTGAACCAAAAGGTATCCGGTTCAATTCCAAATCAGGGCACATGCCTGAGTTGTGGGCCAGGTCCCCAGGAGGGTGCATGTGGGAGGCAACCTCACACTGATGTTTCTCTGTCTCTCTTTCTCCCTCCCTTCCCATCTGACTAAAAGTAAATAAATAATATCTTTTAAAAAAAGATTAAATGATTGTCATTGTCATGTATACCCAAACTGTCCTCAAATCAAGGAAAAAGTAAAATAATACTAACAATAACAATGATAATACAAAACAGTAACTGTCACAACAAAATAAACAATGAATTCTTACACTGTGCCAGGTTCTAAATGCTTTATCTCATTTAATATTTTTAAAAGACTAAAAAAATGATAAGGAAAAATAAAGAAAAGAAGGAAAAGAAGCACTTTATTAAAGAACAAAACATATAATTGAGATGAAAAAAGAAAATGGAATAAAGTAAGAAGAAAAATATGGGAGAAAATATGGATATCTTAAAGCTTAGTAAAGTTGGTGTTTTGAGATTTTGCAATGAAGAACAGCTGCTGAAACTCTGGAACAGGACTGAAGGCCGAGTATTTTTATAGCACCCTCACACTCTGCTTAGGAGTTTAGGCCTCTGCTGCTAGCTGTGCTCACCCAGCCAAACACAGCAAGGAGCAAGTCATCAATTACTCCCCACTCAACTTGCAGGGCTACAGCCTGCCCTCTTGAATGTGTATATAACTCCCTGTGACTTGAATGAAAGTTAGGTGCGTGTAATTGAGGGCAGAATTTGACCCCATGAGGTTGAGTGAGAAATGATTGATTGGTGTGAACTCCAGTAGTTCTTCCTGAACTAATGGACTTCAACAGGGCCCGAACTGGCCCCTGGAGATTCGGATCCTATTTTCTCCGGTCTTGGCTACACTGTGCAACGTTTCCCATACCTCTCTCTTGTTCGCAATCCCTAAATGTTCTGGGCAATTGAGTTGTTCAAGTGGCTGAGTGTTTAAAGTTCCATCTATTCTTAAATAATTCTTGAATTTAATGTATTTGCTTAGGAAACCAGAAGATAAATAGTACACTGTACGTGATGAATAGAGAACAATAGTATTGCTAAGCAAAGTATAAAGCTGCAACTATCCCTCTGTGATCAGGAGTATTGTTCCTTTTTCAAACACCAGATAAAACTAAAGAAACTCAAAATGGCTGGTATTTAAAAATATTGACTAATTGTTCCATATGAAAAAGTAATTATTATTGCTTTTAAAGCGTTCATACGAAGTATATCTTTTCTACTATTATAATCTCTAAAGTTACCTGTTTTAGGTAAAAATACATATTGATTTATCATTTTAAGAAGAACTACATTTGACATATATTTTACATTTATATTTTTGATAGTTTGAATACAACAATGTCTCTTTTTTACTAATCTTTAAGTACAAGGATGGCAAGGATTGTATCTATTTATACTCACCACTGCTGTCTGGAACTACTTCTGGTACTTTCTGGACTTCTTGTATTTATTTCTTGTACCCATTCCTAAAACACAAGAAACACTTATTTTAAAAATCATGAACAGCCCTGGCTGGTGTGGCTCAGTGGATTGTTGAGTGCTGGCCTGCAAACCAGATGCCTGAGTTATATGCCAGGTCCCCAGTAGGGGGAGTGTGAGAGTCACCACACACTGATGTTTCTCTCTTTCTCCCTCCCTTCTCCTCTCTCTAAAAATAAATAAATAAAAATCTTTTAAAAATCATGGACAAAGACAAAGGGGGTAGGGGAGGATACAAAGTGGGAGGTGGGTGGTGGGTAGGGCAGAGAAGAGTAACGCGGGGAAATGGGGACAGCTGTAATTGAACAAAAAAAATTAAATTAACCAATAAAGAATGTATTATGAAGAATCTTTACACAAACCAATTGCTCATAGATTTTTTTCATCAATTTAAAGGTCCTGTTGCATTCATATCATTATTTGGAGACTGATAAAATTCTTGGTAAACACTATATCTGAATTTGTTAGTTAAATAAGGACAAAGAATAAATCTATTTCATCTCTAAGGAATAGCCATTCCTTCAAAGATTCATTTATATCAGCCAAAGTGACCTACTAGAAACCTAGTCAACAACATGGCTGTCTGTTCTAATTAATGAAGTTCAAAATCAGTAGATGTGCCTGGGTTCCACATTGCACAAAGAAAATAAATTGTGCCCCCTTATCTTTGAAATATAAATGCAGTTTCAGAGCATGAAGAGATTCTTGTATGTTTTACAGATAATACTCAAGCAATTGAATACTCAATTCCATGAGTGAGCTGAAAGCAGTGACCACATTATTTTTCAAATTTTACTATGTGTTAGTAATTAGAAACAAGTCAAAAAAGTGTTTCTGTTGTTGTGTCCTTTACATGTTTCCCCAGAATTAAAACCTTCCACTAGTACCCAAAGGTACAAGATAATTGTGGGTTTTTTTAAAAAAATTCTTTTGTGGTCTTTATAAATTTTGAGAAGTTATATTCTCATTGTCTTTTGACACTGGGCACTCTTCCAGGTGTCTCTTCATTTCTCACGTGTTCTGTGCAGGCTCCGTTTCCATAGACACCATGAGCGCACACAATATCACTAGCAACTATTCTTAGATTTTCTTTTAACAAGACAATGTCATCATTTGCAAGTGAAGTTGTGCCCCATTGTTTGAGGAGATGTATAACAGGTGCTTCTTTCTTTTAATTTTAATACTGAAAATTCCAGAGATGGATCGATTGTGCCAAGTTGCTGCACTTTACTACACTATATATCCTTTTATTTTTCAATAGCACTTCTAACTTGTAGAGTGTTTTGCACAGTATGAACTGCTTTTGAGCTATGCAAATATTAATAAATGTCACTCTCCAATTCATTTAGTGGAGCTAAGTGAAGAGTACATCAGCTTTCAACTACAGCAAACTGAGACAAATGTTGCAATTCAAGAGCAGTGCATTCTAAACAGTACAAGACTCAGTGCATAGCAGCCTGAAGCTAATTCAGTGTCTCAATTCAATACAACCCTACACATATTTATTAAGCATCTATACTTGGTAAGGGACTAGGTTTGGCATTATTGTATATATACAGAAATAAACAAAATATAATTGCTGACCTTAAAATTTTATTACCCATCAGGTGAAAACAGGCATGGACACAAATTTCAAATATTGAGCAAATTGTGATACACGTGATAACAAAAACAAAAACAAAATGCTATGTAACACAGAAGGGAGTGAGATCAATGCTGAATAGAGACATGTTAGAATGATTTATGAGGAAACAGACAATGGAGCTGTATCTTGAAGGGTGAATAAGGTTTAAACTGATAAAGATAATACCTGATAATGACAAGAAATGCTTTTGATAATGAGAACGATTGTGAATGGGGACAAGACGGAAGCACATAAATGGAAGAAAACACTAGGACAAAGGGTGCAACTTTGTTGTAAAGTGGAAGGCAGGGTGGAGGGATGATATATGATTTACATGGCAAATGCCTTTGAGGTCAGGTCAGAGTGTCTACAAACGGTTAGACCAAAATCTTTAGAGTCCATCTTGTATATTTAAAAAATCTTCCTTAGAATAAAGCTTATTTAAGGAGCTATAAGTGCATGTCTTGATCATGTAGATAATATTTCTTACTCAATCCCTCAGGTTCATTTCAAATATCACAGATTTATAAATTTATGCACACGCCTGTAAAGGTTGCTCTTTATTATTTAAGTATTTTATAGCCACTTATGAAAAGATAGTTTATTTGTTAATAAACACACCCCCTTATTTCTGTACAAGACCTTACAACAGTTCATCTTTCTGAAATTTATGAATCTGAGATCTCCCTTATGAATGCAGTTAAGCACAAATTGATAAAGAAAATATAAGTGGGTAAGAAAAATTAATGTCTCACAGTCAGTGTATGGAATCACCTATTGCTTTTCACAAGGAGTACTTTCTGGGTATTTTATTTTGTACACAGTTCTAATATGTGTGACTATTTGGTCTTTCAACCCAAGAAGCAACATGTTAACAGGAGGAGGAAGAACCCTGCAAAGGGTCACTCAAGGTTGGTGAGATGTGGCAGCAGTTGAAAATCAAACCTAGGGGTTATACAAATAATTTAAAAGAATTTAAATTAGGTAATTTTGTGGCTAGGAAATAGTTGAACTAATTTTTAAATGTCTGATAGAATCACAAAGTATAGTTAATGAATTTGTATTGCTCTATCCCATAAAAGAAAGTGGATTTCTATGATCACTAGAAACATGTCCTTTTGCTAAATGTTTAAAAGTATAAAATTTAATAATTACAGAGCAAAACACTCAGATATTGAAATCACATCATGCTTACTTTAAAATAAAAACTTTTAACAAACTGAGGTTATAAGAATTGGACCATAAGCTTCTTTATATACACACAAAACTAGAAATTTTACTGATTTTGTTTCTATTGTTTGAATTTGCCTCTTTTCATTTCACATTGTTTCCTACAACTATTTTTCTCAAAATTCAACCTCACCATACATCACAAATTTCCAAACTATGAATAGTGTGGTGCTAAGGTACACAGTAGACTCCAGTAAATGTAAAATTAATGAATGAAGGGATAGATGTTGCCAGCTTCTGCTTTGTGGCATTAGGCTGTGTTCAGGTCACTGACTCTATTAAGGAGAGAACTGCAAAGTTGTAAAATACACCTACTAAGGCTAAGTTCGCCTTTTGTCATATGGGCATTCAGAAGCAAATGATGATAGCAGGAACTGTTAACGTGTGGACCCCATCTATTACGTGTTCTTCAGTGCAGTTACTGGACATATCTGTGGTAAAGCAGAATTGGTTTGATTAGTCTACTGCCAAAGTTTTTCCAGCATCGGTGACGTAGTCAATTAGGGTGTATCTGCAAAGAAAGTAGAATTGTTTTATGCAATTTTCTTTCCTTTTTTTTTCTTAGTACTACACATTTTTAGAGAGAAAATGGATAACAGACTGTAGGGAAAGAAAAATCTTAAAAGCTTTAAAAAAACTTACTATGCTTCCTTTGTTAATATTTTTCAGTATCAATGATTTATATTTTAAGAAAATGAAAATAATTATTTTAAATAAATTTATAGTGGCCTTATGTAATCTAAACTAAGATAGATGAACCACTGCAACAATTTAAAAGACCACAAATATGGAGGATGTTTGAAATACAGTAATTTGTTCATTATTTTTTAATCATCACCAAACAGTAGCAAATACTGGCAGACAAGACAAATGTCAGTATCAGTCGCTATATGACTTATAGACATGGTTTGAATATTCAGCTTACTAAAGCCTAGATCTAAATTTGTATGTATATGCATGCTTCATAACTAAGGAAAATGGAGATGATCAAATATCACAGAAAAGGGGAAAGGTATTTAGAGCATAGTTTGTTCTCTTGTTGTAGAAGGAGTTTTATAATATTAAGTTCTATGTATTTACTGAACATGAACTTTCAGTTTTTGGATCCCTGGCAATATAGCCCATAGAATTGTAAAAAAAAAAAAAAAAAAAAAAAAGTAAATATCCTAAAGCAATGTTATAGGCTCATGGGAAGATTATGCAGATAATCTGTGTTTTCCTTCTTTCTTTCTGCTGTGTAGTATTCCATTATGTAAATGAACCACAGTTTTTTGATTCACTCATTTACTGATGGGCACTTAGGCTGTTTCCAACAACTTAGGCTGTTTACAATAGCCTGTTGGCTATTGTAAACAGTGCTACTATGAATATAGGGGTGCATAAGTTCTTTTGAATTGGTGATTCAGGATTCTTAGAGTACATTCTCATCAGTGAAATCACTGCATCAAAAGGTAGCTCCATTTTTAGTTTTTTTGAGGAAATTCCATACTGTTTTCTACAGTGTCTGCACCAGTCTGCATTCCCACCAACAGTGCACTAGGCTTCCCTTTTCTCCACAACCTCGCCAGCACTTGTACCTTTTGAGACAGTATGGATGGAACTGGAGAGTATTATGCTAAGGAAAATAAGCCAGTCAGTGAAAGACATATACTATATGATCTCAACCATAAGAGGAATCTAATGAACAAAATAAACTAACAAACAAAATGGAACCAGAAGTATGGAAACATGGAACAGACTGACAGTGACCAGAAGGGAGGGAGAGGGGTACAATGGTGGAAAGAAGGGGAAAGGACTAGCCGAAGAGCATGTATGAATGACCCATGGACATTGACTGTGGGAGTTGGGGGTGGAGTGGGCAGAGAAGGTCAAAGAGGGAAAAATCGGGACAACTGTTATAAAATAACAATAAAACATCTTTAAAAAACATGTTTCCTATTATCATTTATTTTAAAATTAAAATTTTCTGTATACAATGAGTGAATTAGAAACTTCTGATTTCTGCCCATTTTTTTGTTAGTAGGTGTATTTGTGCTTTGAGTGAGTGGGTTTAAATGGCAGTTTTGCTTTCTTTATGATTCTGGACATGAAAGTAGACCTTCTAACTTTATTTTGAAAAAAGCAGGAAACCACGGACTTCAACTAACTCAAAAAATCCTTTATTAATTTCTTATTGAACTGATTAGAGACAGATGACATTGACAGGTGGCATTTTTTTGGCACATTAAACAAAAACTTCATGTTTCGAATATTTCTTCTTATACTGTCAGGTCATATTATGAGAGCTAGACACTGTAATGTCTAATTTACAAGCCACCAAGGAACTGAAAATCATTCAAAACCCAGTAAAAAGTTAGTGATGATATAATCATCCCTTTAATTTAGAAATTCTAGATTTAAACCTCAGATAGTTTTCCATTATTCCACACAGTTAATCTAAAATTAACTAATAGGAGATCTTATCCATATCCTGAAAAATGATAACTAATGTACAATATTTGACTCATTACGTCCTAGAAATGGTTCCATATGAGGCTCGTGCTGTGGAGGAAGGCTAGGTTCTTGCTCTCTGTTATTCTCTCAGGACCAGGTCTGAGACAACCTCATTTTGCAGCTTTCTTTTCATTGATAGGTAAAAGCAAACAAAGACAAGGACAACAACAACAAATGGGCCCAGTATTCTTTCCTTGTTCTGCCTGCCTTTCCCAGTTGCCACTTCCCTCTTTGTCCTTGGGTTCTGATCCTGGTCTGCAGGCTGACAAGCTGCCAAAGCTCAAAAGGCAGGATATCCAGTTCTCCCTTAGTGACTGTCTCTGAAAACGGGAAACTCATCCTAGGGTATTTTTGAGTTTATTTAATGCTGGTAATTAAAAGAACATGAAAAACACTGAATAAAGCAAGATTCACTTGAAGATTTACTTAGTCTCAGAAATAAAAAAACAAACAAACCAAAAAAAACTAGTACTTGGTCATTCCTAATTTTTATTTAGACTTCTCTTAAGTAGATTAAGTAATATAAATTCTGTCTGTCGTGCTCCCCTCTTTATTACTAGCATCTGGAGAAGCATCTTACACATATCAGGTGCTCAGTAAGTATTTGTTTAAAGAAGACCTGCAGTGATGACCTACCTAAGCATATATATTCTTTGATTTCAGGCTCAAGTTGAATGTAACTCTCTGTAATTCTATCATTTGTCCATTTTGCCTACATGAAATGTTTACACTGATTATTATTTTAAAATCTACTTCTTTGAGGTAAGACATTATATTTGCTCCTAGTGTCCAAGTAAGGGCTTTGCAAACTGTATTCTTGGTATATTAATTGCAAATGTTGTTTTCTAAAAAACGAATTTGTGGCCTAGTCATGAACAGCACGAGCATAATTATGCTTCTGAAAAGTCCTGCAAAGAAAGATCCTATATAACTATGTCTAAATTTTTCCTATCTTTATTTGATCAACACAACTTTACCCCCAAAATGTAATATTTCAGCCCATTAAAATATCATTTCACAAGATATACATTGTCATACCCTGTTCTCAGGTAATATAAAGAATGTTATTTCACAAAGAATCATGTACTGCATATATATTGATGAAATCTATTCAAAAACCTATGAGGTCTGTCAAAACAGTCTACGTATTTTATCTCACCCTCAAGTTTTCAAGGACCTCCAATCCTGAGTCCATTGGCAGAATGGAGGTGAAGGCCACGCTCTGATTCCACAGATGACTCAAAGCATGTATTTTGTCACCAACTATGGTTGCTTCCACAGGTTCTTAATATCATGGATGTGTCCATCTACAACTCCTCATACATAGATCTCAGATTTATATAATTATAGCTTGATAATAAACAAACTATTAAACCTGCAGTAAAAATAACATGTACAATTCAATTAGAACAAAAGAAGTTTATTCTCTTCCAAGGTCTTAATATATCTACTTTTAAACAGAAATTGTCTAGAGTTTTCTGAGGGTCAATGTAAAGAACATAAAAGACTCATGAATAAATTCATATTCCATGGATGTTTACATATGTGAATTCTAAAACATAAGAGTGATTTACATGTTTTCTGATGAGTCATAGTTCTACTTATTTGTGCTTTGCAAATATGAATGAAGTAATATATATTAGTATACACTTTGTATTATAAGCTGAGCTATAAAATTTGGATTTAAAATATAATTTAGATAGAATTTGTAATCCTGATTCACTACTGTTTTATCCAATGAACTGAAATCAATTACAAATATGAAAATACATTTCAAGTATGCCTTCTATGAAAGCATGGCTCATGTTAGCCTTTCCTATATTAACACCAATTATTACCTACATTAGAACTTGGGACACATGTTCAGAGAAGACAAGTGAACTTTCAAAAATAAGAAAAAGAACATTTGCTATTGAAACTGCCGTAGGGAAGAAAAGATAACATAATTATATTGTCATGAAGTATAGATATAATTGTAAGGTCTCCAAATTGCTGTAGTAGCTACTCCACTAAAAATTAATTAATTATCTCATTTAATATTTGACCATGTCTTTGTGACTTTTTCCTATTAATTTAAAAATCATAAAAATGTATCCAGTTTTGTCAAGTTCTCTAACAACAAAATATTAATCACTTTCTGCTCATTGCAATCTCTTTTTAGCGGACAACCATTGTGATTGGCTGGCCAGTTTATTTAGCACTTAATAGTTCTGACTTATGGCATAGCCAACATCTTTGCCTAGCTGCCCAGGCAGCAAGGTTTTGGCTAGAAATCCTAATTACCTATTCAGAAAGCTGGCCACTAGCATTGCTGATACTATTATAAAGTATCAAGGACACAAGCCTCGAAATGATTTTACTATGCTACTGTTGTGTGTGTGTATTTACTAGGAAACCTGCTCCATATCTTCTCTCCCATGTAAGTCTTTCTGCCCCACTGGAGCTTATGTTCTAATGTGGGTACAGGCAGTAACACCACACAGATATGTATGCACATTTATCTGGGTGTGAGTATAGTAATGTGTAGTAACGACAAATCCTTGACAAGTTAACTAGATTGAGGAGAATGAGTGAATGGGATGGCTGCCATAAGGTAATCATGAAGGTTTCTCTGAGGTGGAATAAAAAATAAAAAAAATTCAGTCAATGAAGTGAAGGAGCAAACTACATGACAGTGGTTCTCAAGTGTGGGAAACAGCAAATAAAATGTCATTGACAAGGAAGCACGTGGGAGGAACAGCTGGAGACCCAAGCGGCATTTTGATTTCCTTAGAGAAATGAAATGGTCATTGCCAGTCTCTTTAGATATTATAACACTGTTAAATCTCCAAAAACTGTTTTGGTCTTTAAGGAAATATCTTTGCTTTTTAAGTTAGAGATACCAGTCTTGGATGTCTTTTTTTTTTTTATGATTCTGAATTATTTTCTCATTTTAAACTTACTTGTTTAATGCAAGGATAAGAACTGTGTTATTTTATTGAGACATGCAGTTGGCAAAATGTTAATGTTATTTTCAGTATACAAAATAAGGTATATGCTCATATTTCCTATCTTCAATATATGTCTTTAAATTTGTTTATGTAATGCTTCTAATAAAAAGTAAAAGAATGAATTAGTTTTCAAAATACAGTTACGAAAATAACCAAGTTAAATAAGCCAGGCGGTGAGGGACAAATACCATATGATCTCACCTGGAACTGGAACATGATCAACAAAAGAAAAAAGCAAACAAAATATAACCAGAAACATTGAAATTAAGAACAATGTAACAATAGCCAGAGGGGAGTGGGGAGGGGATAGTGGGGAGAGGGGTTTACAGGAGCTACTATAAAGGACACAAGGACAAAATCAAGGGGTAGGGTGGAGGTGGGGGGGAGGTGGGTTTGACTGGGATGGAGTGGAGAGATGGGGAGAAAACACAGACAAATGTAATTGAATAACAATAAAAATTTTTAAAAAGATGAAGAGAAAGATAAATGGCTTATACATTTGTAACGTAAAGTTGTTATTTACTGTTTCAATGGATCCCTGAGTTCTGGCATCTGCCTGCTTGTTTTGAACTTGGATTAGTTACTGTCTATCTTTGGGTACCATCTTGAACATGTATCCCCCACTAAGGGCACTTGACCATAGGTCTTTGCTCTGCTTCTTCACTGCCTGCCATGACTAAACTTTGGGCTTTGGTGACTTTGAATGTCCCTCTGGGCATGCCGCTTCCCTCTATAGGGCATGTGAGTGTAATAAATTGTTGAATTTCTTGTGCCTCTCGTAGTGTGAACACCACGGCCATGTTGGGGGGATCCTTACAGACCTCACAAAGAGGGCTTACTCCCCTACTTCCAACACTGTACTGAACCTCATTGTATAAATGGAGGGCTGAAAATAAATGATTTATTTTTATGAAACAAATGCTTATTCTACCTCTGGATATACAAACCAGACTGCCACATTTGAGAATCCTCAAAACACCAGGTACATTCATGATTAAATAAACAACTGCTTTTGGGTCCACGAGGGACTGAATGTAATTTGTCTATTTGTCAGGACAGGTATAGGAGAGAATGCTGTGCACAGGGTGAGAGCTGCTGCAGAGACAGGAAGAGTCCAGGTCAGGTGGGCAATGAAAGATCAAGAGCAACCTTGATCTCAGGCACTTCTGAGAAGCCAGTGGTCAAGGCAGAGTTAGATGAGAATTCAAGATGTAGAGCTCATATAAATGACAAAATAAATGGCAAAGCCATGGGGACAAGCACTGTGAGATTTATGGAACCAGGCCATACAAGATACTAGAAATACAGGCGAGATGAGTTCAGAAATGAGATGAGCGGTTAGGAAAGAAGCGGGGAATGAGCAATGGCAATGAGAAGTCGAAAGTGCAGCGGTGCTTACCGCAGACTGAGGGCTTGCAAAGAATTCTTGTGATGACAAAAGCCAGTCTTCAAAAATAGCCCAACTATGGTCTAAACAGCAGTTACTGCTGCAGGACTATAGCAACCTGGTTGGACTGGGGGTTGTGTTTAAAGATTCGTTTCTGACAGGAAGTGAACAAGTATGGATTTATGGACCATTGCATGAGGCTACAGGGAGTTGAATCACAGCTCTAATGTATAGCTGGCCATACACCTTGTCTAAATCCAGTGTTTACCAGTCACATTCCCTGTGGGGTCTCTTTAGAGAAGTCAGGATGTGGGCTGTTTATTTAATGAAAAAAAGGTATATATGAAAAGAATTTTGCAAGCATCTCCCCGTGACTTTACAACCCTCTGCTTCTTACTCCCACATAGAATGAAATTAGACTTTAAATCTCATTACTGAGATTGAATGCTTTACTTGGATTATTTGTGTTGATGAGAATATAAATTCTTTACTCCCTTAGTGGGTTTTAGAAAGTCTGGCTAAGGGGATATACCTGTGGAAATGAGGAGGTTCTAACCTCATCAGTTTAAGTGGAGACCATTTAAATAATTATGTTGCACCAAGTAATATATTCTAGTGTCCTATGAATCAATGCCATTTTTTATGTCTTTAATTTTCATTTGTATTAATAACTTCAATATGCCTTTATTAAAGGTGACCCTCAAAATATCAAAGATTAACAATGTCATTCCAGTGCACATTGATTTTGATTGAATTAGTCATATTCTTTATATCTGCAAAGAATACACCCTACCTAAAGCAGCACTTTTCTATTTATTCCATTTATTAATCTTTGCAATATATATTTTTGGTATATTTATGCCATGAAAATATCCTCAAGAAAATTATAAACCTTAGGATAACATATTGGCCTAAATATACTCTTTCATTTTTCTCCAAAGCCTAAATATTTCCATACTTAAAAACTGTAAACTTATCTCTTTGTGCTAACTCTGGGAATTGTCTTCCTTATGAGACAAGATATTCTTTAATGAAAAAACGCATTTCAAGAAAGATGTGGAAGTAGAAGAAATCAGCAAGTATTAGGCACCTACTGTATAATAGAACTCTCTTGGGCTATTTACGATAGTAAGTCCCCACAGCAGACCTATCAGATGTGTTCCGTTAAACTCATTTTTCAGGATAAGAAAACAGACATTGGGAGGACAAATTCTCTGTCTAGGGTCACTCGGTTGGACACTGGCTGGGTTTCACACTCAGGTCTCTCTAAATACAAAGTTCATAATCTTATAGCCTGTGTAGCCAGCAATGACTCAGTGACCTCTGGATTCATGAGGAAATAGGAAATGGAACACTTGAGAAGTGGGAAATGGAAGTGGGAATACAAGCACTTGAGCAGTGGTGCCAGTGGCAGGGGAGGAATAGTGGTCTTCAGGAATAGATTGTATAATATTTTTTTTTCTGTCCTCCTACAATATTTAGTCTGTATATAGGGAAAAGATGTTAAGTATCTTTTGGTACAGGCTTCAGTTAGTCTAAGAATTTTAAAAAACTAAAGCCAACACATTCATTGAAATTCTCTCAAAGCCACTGTGGTACACTGTTTGCAAAAATGAGCACACATATTCACCCACTTGCTTTATCCACACCCATTGCAATGCTGTGCTTCTGGTACTGCTGTCAGAAACTAGCACCTATTTACTCCCATCATCAATATGGGCTGGCCTCATAAAAAGCCCATTTGCTCAATAAAATGTAGGAAAAGAATAGGTGTAATGTGGGGGAGCTTTGCCTGCAAAGCCCCCTCCCCGCCCCCCGCCCCCTCCACCAGGGATGAAAATAGGTCTACCAAGACATGATCTGCTTGGGGAGGAAAAGTGGCAGATCTCTCAAAGGAGAAGGACCAGGAGCCTGTTCCTCAATGGGCTTTGATTAGGTTTAACTTGCACAGGAATACAGGGTGTATTTATAAAGCTCATCAATCATTGTCAGGCAGAAATGACCAAATAATAGATAACATTCAAAGAACTCAGGGCTATTCTGAGTCAGGGTCAGATAGTTAAAGGGCCATAAAACTTTGGGGAACAATCTCATTCCATGCATGGACCCTTATCAGAAAATTGAGGGTATTAGCAAAGTAGGTTTCTTAGGATTTTATGTAGTATTTCTTAGGCCTGATTGCCCCAGGGCACTCACCCTTTCCAGCACAGGGCAAGCACCTACCTCTGGCATTGTTTTGGGCTTAAAGTATTGTTCAGGCTTAAGTCTGGGAGGGGAAGTAAGGCAGCCAAGAGATTAGGAGACTTCTTGCAGACAGAATGAGGACTCAGGCTATGTCAAAGCCAAGGGGTGAGGGTCCATCAGCCCCTTTTTCTATACCCCCCAAGTCCTTCCCTGAGGGCCTCTTCATGACTTTGCCTGTCTTAAGTCATCCCTCCCTTGAGGAATCTTACCCATCATTGACTAACCAGTCATGCACTGGGGGACAAGCAGGGTGAAGTAAAGTGGGCAGAGGCAGTGCCCCTGCCAGGGAGATAAGCTTTGTCTCCTTAGTGGCTTATGGTCCCAAGGTCTCTCACTCAGCCTTAGCCATGGGGGTTTACAGCTTCTGAAACCAGGCAGGGCGGTTCCCAACAGTGTAACAGTTCTAAGACATGGCCTCAGACAGCTTGTGCTCTGACAGCCAAATAAATAATAATTACTTGAATGTGACTGTCCACTCAAACCTCAGGCTGATAGCAGATATAAGAGTCAGCCCAGCTAAAAACAGTCAAGCCTGAACACTGTCATCACATGTACCCAAGTGATCCTTGACAATAGAAATGCTTTTTGTTTTTAATTTGGGGATGGTTTGTTAGGTAGCAGTAACTAACTAGTAGCTGTTGAACGTGACTTAAAACAACACATACTCAGATATTTTACTTCAGGGAAATAAATGAACGTCAGTGGTTATTGGTGGAAGCCAAGACGGCCCAAGGACTGACTCTCTCTTCCTCTGTGAAGAACACACACATCATGTTTGACATATGCATATGAGGTATTTCCTGATTACAGAAATTTCTAACATGACTCAGAAATAAAAATAATTGTCCGGGATGCACATTTTTCTCAGAAGTAAAGAGTTGTAGTAGGCAATGGAGTTTCTTTGTTATCCCATCTGGAAATATTGCACAGAAGCTACTATCCAGTAGAGTTTACATACAAAAATGTGAGGATTGTAAGTGAATTTTAAAATATCACTGGGTATCTCAAAGAATTCAATAAGATTTCTTTCTCTCACACTGTATAAAAATGATTAAATCCTAGGTGTTCTGTGGTTTTAACAACTTTTTAAAAAAGCACATTCTCAAACCTCTGTTTGTGCCCTACCTTTATAGACATGAATAAGTTGAACCTGTCAGAAGTGTTAGGAATTTTGAAATGAAAAGTCTGGCAGGAGAAAGTAGATTCAATTTCTGCTGAAAGGAAATATCTCAGAGAGCAGGAAACCAGTGTTCTATTGTTCGGCATCTAGACATTAGAATTTAATGAACTGTTGGATGGACTTGCATCATTTAGAAGGATTTTGATTTAATAAATGTCTGGTACATAAAATATTCTACCAAATGTACACTGTTGAGTAAAGTTTCATACTTATGTGTATATAGTTTTGAGCCCTGCCTATCTTCCCCAACAGTTTTAAAGTCATTTGTGATATTAAAAAGCCTACGAAACAGGATTATGAAAATACATATCTGAAAGTGACACAAACACCATTTAAATGGAGGAAAAGTAAAATTACACTAGATCTAGGATGACATGATTATTATTACTAACCACAAATTTGGGTTTCCAGCTTTCAGGGAGGGAGCTTAGACATAATGGGTCAATAGGGGATGGTTATGATTCTACTATATATTTTAGGCACTTCTTTAAGCATGTTATCTGGTTTATCTCACTTGATCTACAACCCAACAATCCTATGATGGAAATCCACAAGGTTGCATACATATTCTATTTTGTAGTAGCAGAATTATAGAATTTATAGCCAGATGCTCTAGCTCATATCCTGGCTTTGCCATTTGCAAGCCGTATACCATTCTCAGGTTTCATTGTTCTAGTGATTAAAATGGAAGTACCAAGTAACTCATTCACTTATTTATTCATTCATTCATGAAATAACATATATGGAATATTATTTTATAAGAAATAGCTCATGTGTGTGTGTGTGTTTGAGAGAGAGAGAGCAGATTCAAAGAAATAAATGTGCCAAATATTTTATACTCACCCTCTAAATAAAGAGGGAAATAATTAATAAACTTACAGGTAGCCCATAGCCTACTGTGAAAAACAGATAATAATATAAATCATTAAGTATCAAAAGGAAGTGGTATGAATAATGTATTAGTTTTATACTGCTGTGTAACAAATGACTATGTAGTATCTTAACCAATGTATATTTACTGTCTTCTGTTTTCTGTGGGTCAGAACTCCAGGCATGGCTTAAGTGTGTCCTTCGTTCAGGGTCTCATAAGGCTACAATCGAGGTGTTGGCCAGGCTGCTTTCTCATCTTGAGGCTCCACTGGGAAGGAATTCACCTCTAAGTTCATGAAGATTGTTAACAGAATTCATTTGCTTGTAGCTGCCTGAATGATGACCAGGGGGGTTTGCTGTTTCTTTCTAGGTGTTTCTTACTTTCACTGTCCACTTCATCATACCCACAAGGAAAGGCTCTAGTCTGTCTGCTAAGATTTTGTCTTACATGACATAATGTAATTACAGGAGTGACACCACATCATCTTTGACAGACTCAGTGGGTCAGAAGCAAATCAAATCTCTAGTCCTTCCAACACTCGGGAGAAGGGGCTCACTCAAAGGCATAAACACCAGGAAGTGGGGAGCACTGGCAGCACTCTGGGTTCTATTTCTTGCACGTGCACAGAGAAGAGAATGAGGAATTTGATTCCAAGTGTGCCAGAGAGAGGTTTATAGCTAAAATGACAGTGTGACATTTGAGGATTTAAAATATGTATGAAATTTCACCTTGTGAAGTAGAATGACAGGAAGGCAGAGAAGGTATTCAGATAAGTCCTATGAAAGTTTACTGAGAGTAAGAATATGTAATATAGAGGTTATTATCCCTCATATACCCTTTATAATGCCCTGCTAAATAATGATCAATAAATGCTTAGTGATTTATTGAAATATTTTAATCTACCTATTTCCCTTATATACACAATACTCTTACTTGACATTTGACATAAAGTTAAATTTACAACTAATCACATTTAAAAAAAATTAAAAATTTTCAACTAGTTCACCAATATCTTGGTTTTAAACAAAGTTCTTAAATTTACCAATGAGATATATCAGTATGGTTTATATTTTTTACTTCACTTATGCTTTCTAACTTGTATTATGTTGTGTTCGTGTTTAATGTGTCATACTCAAGGTTTAAACTCTTCTGTGCAGTATCTATGTTGAATCGTATGAGTAGCAAGGCTTTAACTCAAAGCTTTGTTTGAACAACATACTTCTAATTAATACTGTTCTTGTTGAATCAACTAAATGAAGTGACAAGCGACAAATTCAGTCTTAGCATCAAAAGCGCTGTGTATGCCAATCACTAAATCACCGTAGCCATGTTACAGAGATGGACAATTCGGACCTCTCTTGTCTTTCACAGATGCATTTGCACTTGCATCATCCAAAAGTCAAATCAATGCACCTGGATATAAATTTAAAATTAAATCATAAAGTAGAAATAATGTGAGCTATTAAAATATTTTTAATCTACTAGGTGGTCACAGTAACATGGTACATGCTTTGGAGAAACATTGTAAACCTACATCTTTTATAACATAATTTGATTAATAAGAGCTGCCAATTACAGTCTGATAAAAATATCAATAAATATAAGCTATATAATTATTATCATCATTTTTCTTAATAACAAATGCAGAGTTTGCCAATAAAACTTGTGTGTACTTGCACCTTATCTTTTGCTCTTTAATTAGATGAATAGAGGAACTCAATCTTTCAGTGAACAAAAGTGCAAGTCCAAACCCTTGGTACAAACTCTTACTCCACCATTATGAGTTGTGTGGCCTAAATTAAATAAATTAAGCCTTCTGTTCTTCAAGTTGTTCATTGTAAATTTAGGATAAAATAATATCTATTTTATATGGTTATTTTGAATTTTAAATCAGTTACTACACATAAAAATTTTAAATAAGTGCATATTTGAAGCATCACAGAATGCACAATAAATGCTAGTATTATTATTAATATTTTGTGGAATTTTGAAGTTACAAAAGGCCGATATGTTTTCACATCTGGAAATATAGATCACTTCCTTTTAGAAAGTTCAAAGAGATAACTAATTTTAACATTGCTGAAATATGCCTAAAGTAAATTAGAGGCAAATTTGTAGTACGCTGCCATGAGTATGACCTAAAAAACATTACATAACAACATACCTTTCTGTAAAATATTTTTGGATTTAGTAATCTATCATTTGAATAACAATAATGTTTTATGGTCTTAATTTTCATCATATTTTTGAAAGATGTTTCTAAAAGTACACAGTTAACCAAAATAAATATTTCTATCATTAAAACACTGCATTTTCTAGAATTTTAGTTTGCAAAAGTTGTAGTATTTGTGAAAAGCTTTCTGCCTTTTTATTTTGAAAACCAATTACTTGTTTTGAACATATTATATTCACTTTTATTAAAAAATATTTTTCCTGCAATTATATAGACTTTAAAAATTAAATCTCTTGGGTTATCTTGGAAATGTTTGTTTTCTTATTTATTTATTCATTTTTTTAGATGGAGTTGTCTTTCCAGAGACAGTAGATATGGTGGGTTATTTCTACATTGTCATGAGAGCAGTCAAAATTATTTTTCACTTTCTGTAATTATTGAGTAGAAAGGAAACCTTGCAAATTTTTATGAAATCTTTTAATTTAGCAAAGTTATTTATTAAGTTATCAAAGTTACCAAACATAGGTGACTCTTAGTATTTTTTAACACACTTAGGTCCCCAATTTTGTTTATTTTTAAAATGTATAGAGATGGCTAAATCCAGTCACAGCAAGATTAAAATTCATATTAGTTTTATAACTTTTTAAAATATAGAGAGAGATGTACATATCTACATATATATACATATATATAGAGAGAGAGAGAGAGAAAAGAGATTATATTTTGAGATGAATAAAAGTAGACTGTTCAAACATAATCAATAATGGTGTATACAGATGTATAATTATAATTTTCATAGATTATTATGGGTCACACTTAGCCAATACTTAGATTAGAGTGATTAATGAGTATGGCCAGATGTTCTTTTTAATTCAGGAAATTTTCTAATCTGTTAGGAAGTTTTACTTGACTTATTAGGAGAAATATCTATTTTATGCTCTCAGACTCTTTTTTTTCTTATAATAGTTTAGTCACAAACTTATTTCTTCTGGCATAAGTGTTGATTGATATCTTTCCCTCCACTTAGTTCTAAAAGGACAGGAAGCGTCTGTTTCTGATCCACTTTGAGTCCCAGTGGACAGCACCTATCTGGTGCATGGCAGCTGCTCAATAATTGAATTGATAGATGAGTTAGATTGTGAAATTTTGTATGAATGAAACTTGTGTATGAGCATTGTATTATTAGCACTCAAGCCTATTTTGATTAATTCAGAAAAAAAATGTAGGCATATATTGTAGATGTTTTATTAAAAAATAATTTCGTAACAAAACTTGAAGAATGTCATACAAGTAACCTCTGAAATTTCTTCTGTTTTCACTAAGAATATCATTCATAATTCTGCTATGAAATATTTTTCTGAAAGATAATTTTGTCAAATGCTCACCATATTCCATCAGAATAGTAAAAGCAATATAAATGTGATGACACATTGTGGAGTTCATCTGTCTAGTCCAATCCTGGCTCCCACTTGGTTGTGTGGCCTTGAACAATGCTCACATTCCATGAGCTTCAGTTTTCTCATCTGTGAAGTGGGTGTAGTAACACCATGTAGCACATAGAATTTATGTTGGAGAGAACAAATCACTGCATGCAAAGAATTTAGAATACTAGCGGTTAATATGTAGTGCTCAAATGTGCTATGCCTCTTAAGACATATATTATGTGGGCACTACTATACTAAATATTTAAGTAAAGAGCTTTTGCACTTGAGGCCTGTGTTTTGTAACAGTGTGATATATGTAAAGTATAGTCCCCCGCCCCATATCCAGGACCACTGCCAGCTCCAGCATCCAAGTATTCAGTAAATAATTGTGCCTGTGTAGGGAATTAAGGCATGTTTAACATTGTGCCTGTCCACTTACTACTTATTTCTCTCTCAGATATTGTCCTGTTTTTACCTTTTTGAAAATTTAAGGAAAGCAGAAGGGTGAAGTTTTGTTACTGACTAAAATAATATGATGTTATGAATTGAAGAATTCAGCTGACTTTATTTCATGGTTTAAGAAAGAAAAGTACTGGAACAATGGTACAAAACAGTAGAAATAGAACAAAACTTCCATTTATGATTTAACTTCCTTCAAGTGTATGATAGGTACAGGTTTCTTACTATTGGAGATAAACCTCCAGAGGTTAGCTGAACTTAAAAAGAAGCGTTGCTTTGAATTGTTATAAAAGTAAATGTTCCTAACACAGTGTTACATTGACAAGCCACAACCTTAGATGACTGTGTGAGTGTATAGAAGTGGTGGAAGATCTGCTTGATCCTGGCTAACCTCAGTTTCTCCATTTCTCATAGAGTTATACAGTTCGCATCTCCAGACAGGAAGCTCTTGTCTGAGGTAAGAGCCTAAGAGCCATCAAATGGCAATTTAAGCCTCTCATCTTCTCCGTTAAGTAATTCTCTTCCAAAAAAATTGGTACTCAGTACGTTACAGACCCTGCTTGTGCAGAACTATTTCCTCACCCCCAGCGGTAGTTCTGCGATATCCACATGCAGAAGGTAAGAAGAAAGATGTCGTAGATGCGGTGGAAATGAGTGGTTCTAAAAGATAACCAAGAGGTAATCTATAAATAAAAGTAAAATTGGATACTGAGGCCAAGACTGTGAATGAATAAATGTTTCATAAACTTCTAAAATCTGCTTTATACGAAGGTAGATTTTACGGTACTGGCTACAGTGAAATATCATGGATGTCGTAATTCGAATGCTGCTTAGCTTCGTGGCGATCTTACTAGCTGTGTGACCTGGGCAAGTCGATTAACCACTCTGACAAAAAAGTACTTACTATTGTGAAGATTAAGTAACATAATGTTTGCGATGTGATTAGAACATTCCTGGCACTAGTCAAATAATAATAAATTCTTCTGAGTATGAAGAAAATATGAAAACACTGAATGGACAAACATATTTCAAATATGGCTACACTAAGAAGAAACTTATCATTGCCTACCCTAAAATTACTACATCTCAAATAGCTCACTTTTAAATAATTGCTAAATAGATTATTTAGCAATTATTTAAAATAACTGACAATTCCTATTTTATATATGTTGCACCAAGAATTAGGTAAAAAGAGAAAAATGCTTAATACTCCTATGAGGCTAACATATTCTTGATATAAATAATGCCATCATAGAAAATATTATAGCTATTATTTATGTATGAACATACATTTAAAATGTATGAAGAAAATATCAGTTATTTGAAACTGTTTATTAAAAATAAATTCTAATCAAATGTTGCCTATCCTATAAAGAGTAGAATAGTTATAATTTAGAATACCTAGCAATGCAATCCATCCTATTAATAAAACACAAAGTCTTACACTTAAGTCAAGAGATTATTTTTAATTACATAATTCAACCCTGTTAGTGTCTTTAAAAAAAAAAGAACTGTCAGAAAAAAAAGAAATAGAATAAAAATGCTTTCACACCTGATGGAGAATCTTTTAATGTATTATCTTTAAGAATAAGTACATTGTAATGATGCTCACCACTGTGTCTGAATTTTCATTCAGTATGGGAGGCCATGGCCATAGCTATTTTTTTTAAGCATCATATACATAAACATGAGAAAAGAAGAAAAAATACCATTATATATGGATTATGTGATCATTCCTTTAAAAAATATGATAGAACGAGAGAACAAATATCTTGTAACCAATGTCAGCAAGTCTGACTAAATTCTTACACATGTAATGTTTAAACTTAAGCTTAGAGTAAGTATGTTTCCCTATTTCAACAGTTCTGAAATAGAAAATATTTTCTCACTATTAAGGCAAATTACAAGTATATAATGAGCATTTAAAAGGCATGGAATATATATCAATGGATAAAAATTTTAAACCATCTTAATGTACATAAAATATTTGAATTAAGTTGATCATTATACAATGTTTCTTCCTGGTACATAACTCTGTGATGGTAATTATTTTTACAACTATACCTCCACAATTAAAAGCTCCATAGAAAGATATCAGTCTTTTTTTAAGGAATTCTATACCCATTCTAATATTTATATAGGATAGAAATAGCTATTTCTAATCAAAGTTAGTAATAATCATTCAACTTTGATAAAAATCACAGAATAAGAATTGCTTTAATATAAAGTGTTATGTGAAAACATTATAGGAATGAAACCAGTCTGTTTCTTGAAAGGACAGGCCTCAGATCAATGCAAAAAATAGAATAGTGAGAAGCAATCCCATGTACATGTACTTGATATATGATAATGGTGCTACACAGACAGAAATGCCAGATTGTTTAGCAGATGGAGATGGGAAAAACTGAATTTCTGTATAGAAAAACAATAAGCCTGGGCCTTGGTTTTGTACTGTATATGATGGAGGATTCAAAAAAAGAATAAAAATATGCAGGAGAAAAATATTTGTATTCTAGAGGTATGGAAATTTATTACCAAAAGCCCAGAACTTACAAGATGAAAATCGATAAACTGAATTTTATCCAAATAAATTTTCTGATAAAAGAAGGGCATTACCAATCAAGAAGGTATTTTCACTGTTTCTGGTGACTACTATGTATCCATTAGCAAGGGAACGGTGAGGTGATGTGTACTGAATTCATGAAATGGAGGCAATGCAACAATAATCTGCAACAGATATGCAGCAGCAAAGAGCTCAAAGTGTTGAATGAAAAATATAAGAAAAATAATGTAACCCTTAATATTGTTCATATAAATACAAACCTGCAGATTGACATAGGTTTTCTTTGCAAAGACACACATTCGTTAAGAACATATTTAAATATTTTACAGCACCTACATTTGGGAGGTTATGGTAGAAGTGGGAAAATGAACTAGAGAAGGGATTTACATGTACCATAATAACAAGTGAGTTAGAAGAGTATGGTTTCTAAATTATCTACATCATTTTTAAAACCAGAAATATATGAAATCTACTGTAGAAGGATTTATTTCTTAAATAGAATACATCGCCCAACATTTTTTAGCACAACACTACTGAAAAGTAGTAGTAGTAGAGGAGTAGTAGTAGTAGTAGTAATAGTAGAGGAGTAGGAGGAGGAGGAGGAGGAGGAGAGTAGTAGTAGTAGTGCTGAAAATAATACGAACATTCATTGAGAACTTACTTTGTTCATTTTACATGCATAAAATAAAGAGTAACTGTAATTTCCATTATTTAATTCATATAAAGGTATACGGCTCCCATAGATGATATTATGGTGCGTTTATCTCAGTTTATTCTCTAAGTAAAGGGTGACCTTGTCATCCAGAAAATTCTTATGGTAAACAAGAGAAATACTACTGTCATAGAACAGTCATCAGAAAGCACAAAGGAATTGAATACTCAGGATTTAAAAGACAAAGATTTATCATCAGTTGGCCATTTTCATTATCCAATAAACAGATACCAATTTGAAGAGTACAATCATTGAACACAAAATAATTCAAAGAGTTATACTAATACTTAAAGGCAATGTTTAAGTAGCTCTGTGCAAAGACAATGATTAGTGATGTGCTGGAGGTAAAAACACATGCAACAGGAACAGAGCGATATTCTCAAGAGAAAATCCAGGCAAGAAATGTTCCTTTAAACACAGTAATTAGACTTTCTTATCTCCTGTAATGGAAAGATACTGAAGACCTACGTCAGAGCACACCCTGCATCTTTTTACCTTTTTTACAGTCTGTGATTATACTTAGTGGGGGGGGGGGGGATAAATTTTTCTCTACCTTTTTAGGTTCTTATGGCTGGTCTAATAAATAAATTTCCATGAGACAGATTAACAAGAGAAAATAACCAAGTTTAATTATATACATATGAATGGGAACGACACATAAAATTAGAGAGTCAAACTCCCACATACATGAGAGGTCCAGGGACAGAAAGATAAAATGTGGTATATATGGCCTCCTGAGCCAAAGGATGAGGAACATGCCTTGGGGCCTCCGAGAGAAGGATGGTCATTTGGAGGAGGACAAGAAGAACAAATGTTCAGTAATTCGATGTTTGATCTGCCCTATAGACAGGTCATAAAAGTCACTTCTAGTAATAACTCTTATCAGGGGCAAGGCACCAGTTTAGATTCTTCTAAGTAGTTTAGGAAGGGACAGAAGTTTCTTCTGAGCCTGAGAGGTCTTCATTGCCTTCAGCTCAGAATAATCTACATTCCAAAGTGACACATTTTCCTCCGAGGCCTGTTTTGAACCCCTTCAATGCCCATGACAATTGTATATAATTTTACTAGTTTAATTTTGGTGATCCTGATATTAATATATCAAATATACAATATCTTATTTATGAGACTGAAATTATGACCATCCTATGTATGGTTTCTTCTTTAATTAATTAATTAATTTTTATTGTTACAATTGTTTGCATTTTCTCCCCATCCCTATGTAGGTTTTTAAAATTTAATATATTCCAACTTTTGTAAGATATTTGTTTAATGTATATAAAGACATATCTTTCCATGGAAAAAAAATCTCTTGTCTTTGTGTCTCATTTTCCACATTTACTTTAAATTCTCTATCATTTATACACTATTGTATATATTTTATTCACAGCTGGGGTTCGTTCTTTCTAGTGGTTTTCTATATTTAAAAGTTCAGTTATGTTATTCTGGTCAAATACGAAGTATGTGTTTCTTTAAGAAACTGCAGACTTAGGAGAAGCTCTGAAAACTCGAGAAATTAACCTTTTGTAAGAGAGATTTATATTTGCAAGAGAATCTTCATTGGAAAGGGTATTGCAGGAAGAAGACAGAAAGTTAAATCTGCCTAACAATCTCATACTCTTTTTACAGTTTTTACATGAAAACCTCCCCAAACTGTCTCTCCACCCCCAAATCCTTTGCCTTTAGCTGAAGAAGGGATTTGAGGTGAGGTTTTGGGTCATTTCAGTTGTTACTCAATTTTCCTCTCCCTCATGTGTACAAGAGGCATATGTGTTATTAAATTTCTGCTTGTTTCTCTCTTGTTAATCTGTCTTTATTAAGATTTTTCCTTACCTACAGTATTTTGCCATGCAGAATTTGTTTGGTTTCAGCCTTAATTCTAGAAAACTTATATTGTTTAACTTTTAAATATTAATCTTGGTATTTTGTGTGGCTATGTGAATGTTACTTATTTCATTATAATGCTAATTTTGTAAAAATGCTTTAAATATCAAAATATCTATATTTATATTACATATGATATTGCTTCTCTTCTTAATATCATTTTGTATAATTTTACCATTTTAGTTCATGAAAGTAAAAGTGTTTTAATTTCTGTCATTATTACAAGTAAAAGATATTGGAAAATCTTTTTTTTTTAATATATTTATTGATTATGCTATTACAGTTGTCCCATTTCCCCCCCCACTCCACTCCATCCTGCCCACCCCCCCTCCCTCCCACATTCCCCCCCCATAGTTCATGTCCATGGGTCATACTTATAAGTTCTTTGGCTTCTACATTTCCTACACTATTTTTACCCTCCCCCTGTCTATTTTCCACCTATCATCTATGCTACTAATTCTCTGTACCTTTACCCCCCTCTCCCCCTCCCACTCCCTTATTGACAACCCTCATGTTCTAGTTGTTTGCCTAGTTTGCTCTCGTTTTTGTTTTATGTGTGGTCGTTAATAACTGTGAGTTTGGTGTCATTTTTACTGTTCCTATTTTTGATCTTTTTCTTAGGTAACTCCCTTTAACATTTCATATAATAAGGGCTTGGTGACGATGAGCCTCTTCAACTTGACCTTATCTGAGAAGCACTTTATCCTCCCTTCCATTCTAAATGATAGCTTTGCTGGATATAGTAATCTTGGACGTAGGTCCTTGCGTTTAATCTTGGGTAATGTAATTAGGATGTGTCTTGTTGTGTTCCTCCTTGGGTCCAGCTTCTTTGGGACTCTCTGAGCTTCCTGGACTTCCTGGAAGTCTATTTCCTTTGCCAGATCGGGGAAGTTCTCCATTATTTGTTCAAATAAGTTTTCAATTTTTTGTTCTTCCTCTTCTCCTTCTGGCACCCCTATAATTCGGATGTTGGAACGTTTCAAGGTGTCCTGGAGGTTCCTAAGCCTCTCCTCATTTTTCCAAGTTCTTGTTTCTTCATTCTTTTCTGGTTGAATGTTTGTTTCTTCCTTCTGGTCCATACCATTGATTTGAGTCCCAGTTTCCTTCTCATCACTATTGGTTCCCTGTACATTTTCCTTTGTTTCTGTTAGCATAGGCTTCATTTTTTCATCTGTTTTTCGAATAGATTCAACCAAGTCTGTGAGCATATTGATAACCAGTGCTTTGAACTGTGCATCCGATAGGTTGGCTATCTCTTCGTCGCTTAGTTGTATTTTTTCTGGAGCTTTGAAGTGTTCTGTCATTTGGGCCATTTTTTTTTGTTTGTTTGTCTTGGCCCGTCTGTTACTTTAAGGGGCGGAGCCTTAGGTGTTCACCGGGGCGGGGTAATGCTGGTCGCTGCGCTGTGATGCTGTACGTGGGGGTGGGGCCGAGAGGGGGCAATGGCGCCCGCTTCACTCTCCTCCGGATTTCAGTCTTTCACTCCGCTACCCACAATCAAACTGGGCCACTCTGGTGCTGGTTCCCGAGTAAGTGGGCCTGTGCACACTCTAGGCCCCTGTGGGTCTCTCCAACAACCTCTCCTGTGAGGCTGGGAGTCTCTCCTGCCGCCCCAACCCCCAGGGGCGCTTTCAATCAGAGGTTTGAGGCTTTATTTCCCCGAGCTGGAGCCCTGGGTTGCGCAGCGGTCTGCTTCTCTGCCCGCCGTTCGTCCGGTTTATCTGTGGGCGAATGTGGTGCCGCAATGTGCTATCCGCCACTCTGCCTGCCCCACTCTCCGCCACTCTGAGTCCGGCCCTCTGGGTTTATCTGTGCAAATGTGGGACCGCAGGGTCTGCTAGTGCTCGGACTGCCTGCGCCATTTGTCCCACACTCCGCCAGTCTCAGTCCCGCCACAGCCACGCGAGTCCTCTCCACCCCAGTGCCGTCTCCGCCCCTCCTACCAGTCTGGATGAATGATTATTTTCTGTTTCCTTGGTGTTGGTCCCCCTTGCTGTTCGATTCTCTGTCAGTTCTGGTTGTGCGAGGAGGCGCAGTGTGTCTACCTACGCCGCCATCTTGGTTCTCCCGCAAAGTAAGTGATATTGGAAAATCTTTTGGAAAATCTTTTTTGAAATTTATAAAACAGAAACTTTAGAAAATGTTTTCATTTTTCTCAGATATACATATACCAAACTTTAATTAGAACATTTGTTTCTCAGTTAGATATTTTTCAATGTTTTACCTTATTTTCTTTCACTCTGTGTTCATGATTAAATATGTTTATCATATTTTTCTTGGAACAGTTTCATTTCTTGAAATCTTTCCTCATAAAGTAGACCTCTTAATCATCAGATAAATCTTATAGCTTTCTTCTATACTTTTAAGAATTTGAATCACTCTTCTCCATTAGAGTCTAAAATTGGACACAATATTTCATACCTGATCTTCTGAAGGCTTTGAGTAATGGAAATACTACCTCCCCTGATTTATTTCTAGTTCTCATGCTTGTGTAACTTAGGAATTTGCAAGGTGTTCACGTTACTGACTTGCAAAGAACAGTCTTCATGTTCTTCCACACCTCTGAAAAAAATTTTTCATCTTTTTAAAATATAAATTTGAGTGTCCTAAAAATACATTAACAAGGACCTAGGCAGGTATCATCAATCCTTATTCCCAACATTGTAATGTACGAACATAGTTTCCTACTAGCAACTCCATTAGTAAGTCTAAATATAAAACTTCGCTGAAGTTGATGTGAAATCTGTTTCTTGAATGGCATCTTTAAAGTCTTTAAGAAATTTTTTATATTTTAGAATCTAAACTAAAAATTCTATTGTAGTTATATTGACAATAAATTAAAAGGGTTCAAATGGAAATGAAAGAATAAATAAGTTATTAAAATTTCTAAAAATATAAAGGTATTATTAATTCAAGTGATATTTTGACATTTATGTCATTTGGTATCCTTTTTAAAAGTCCCCAGTTCTCAAATATTTCACTAAATTCTAGTATGCATTTCCTCTTGCTTATTCTTCACAATCTGTAATTATAAGTAACAAAGATTGTATATTGAGTTTGGGCAAATTCCTTCTGGCATAATTTTTTTTAGTACCATTTCAAGTGACGATTGAAAACGGAACATGTTTACTTTCTGCTGAAAAATTTAACAGAAGATCCTAAATATACCACTAATTAAAAAAATGTTTGCCCAGATGTACCAATTTCTCTCAGTTGTCTTAATTTATTGAGGTAGAGAATAAATTGCCAAAAATTCCACCAATTTCCAAAATTTTCTCAGTAAGTTGGAATAACTTCAGTAGACAATCTATATAGGTATCAATGACGAAAAAAAGGAATTACACTGGCACACTCATTTCATGTTTTCTTCTGCTGGTCCAGCTTATTCAAATGTGTTCTTTTTCCCTAAATAAGCATCTTACTTTTTGCTTATTTATTTATTTTTCAATTTACATCATTTTTATATGGAAATATAAATAGCATAATTATTATATGGAATATTAACACATGTGCAACATCTGCAGCTCTGGCCCAATTACTTCTCTTATCAGGTAAAGCTAGTTCGTCAATGATGTAGCGTACCACTGAAGGAAAGAAAAGAAGGATAAAGTTCTCAATGCAGTCTGCTCTAGTTACACGGATATAGCAATGGGACATCCAGTTAGGACAACCATGTATTTCATTAGAGACCATAGATTAAGGATGAATTGTCATTCCAAGAACACTAGATTAATCTAAATGTGTGCCATCATTTAACAATTATATTATGTCATATTGTCAACAGAGCAGGATTTATGAACTGACTAGAAAGGATTGATCCAGATTTTGATGTCCGTGTAGAATTTACTCAGCTCAGTTACTCTCCCATGGCAGTATGTAGGCTTCTGGTAAACAAGGAGAGAATTCTTCAATGGTCTATTCTGTTCTTTGTAGGTGCTAGACATCACCTAAGTTTGTTTCATTACCTAAATTCTAATTATTTCCATTATCCTGAAATATTTTTATCTTCTGGAACTATTTCTCTTCTTCCCAAGATGATGACTGTCCTTCCTCCTTAACAAAATAATGATATTTTGAAAATAACACATTCAAATTCCTACTACCTCACCAACCTTCATTGTCAGTCATGTGTATCTTTTGCTTTTCTTTCACAGTATAACAAATAAATCTATATGGCCACTGTCTCCAACGTTACTCTTGGATTGCCTTGCACCCATCTCTTCATAGAGCTCAGTGTAAAAAATAAATAATCTCTTATTTTTACTTCTTTTCTATTACCACTGTTTACCTTCACTGGCATTTTAACAGTCTAGATCAATTCTTGTATTTAGAAACAAAACCACATTACCAAAAACAATAGCATCTGCACATTTCTCTCTGAAGGTCATTCTGTGAGACCTTCATAGGACTCATAAAAAGTCTCAGTTTTATTGTCAAAACACTCCAATGGTTTTCTCCAATTGCTCATTGTACTTTCTTATTTTACTTTATATGACATCTGTTTTTGGTGTCCACTCTTTCATCGACTTAGAGTATTCTGAGAAATGCTTCAGAAATTTTTACTCTGTGAGTTTGTTTGTTTTTGAAATCATTTTCTTAAGCTTTTGATATGCTGGAATTTTAAAGTTCTGTTCTTCTGATTTCATAGGTTCATTATTTCTCCCTCAGCATACTCCTTATTAAATAGTGATGTAGAAAATGATTACCCAGAGTTCACAGCAATAAAATTTGCTCTCTTTATTTCTGGAAAAGAAAATATTAGTAACAAATGAAGAAATAGATGGAATGTAATTTGGGAAAGTAGAGCCAGATAATCATTAAACACAATTGCACATTGTACCTCTTTTTATAACATTTATGTGCATTTTTCATGAAAATATATATTTCCTATCCCAAGAAATTGTTCCTCTGGTATTTTAAAATTTATCCCAAGAGTAAAGAGTAAAATCCATGGGAAGTAAATTGACGGCTTGCAATATTTATGCCATGCATTTTTATAGTACTTAGCTTTTTAGAATAATTAGCTTGTCTCTCTTGCTGAATGGCTGGGAGTACTCATTTGAATTTTTTTCTCCCTTGATAAAGTTTCAGACTTTATATTAAAACTATTAAGAAATACTTCATTAATCAATTAAAATAATATAACGAGGGTCTAACATAAAAAATTATTGACATTAACAACTCTAAATTCTTTTCCTATCTCATTAGAAACCTATTAATGTCTATAGATTGTGTTTTTTATGACCCTACATCAATTTTTCCAACAAAAGTGATGAAGAAACAATATGGAATCTACCATTGTATTTTTCAATTGAAAAGTAGCACCTACAATTTGTTGCAGTTTGGTATTTCAAGTGAAATGTGCTTTTGGACATTAAGTAGATGAAATGTTCAACAAATAAAAAATTATAATGTAGCATTTTTCTATATTTATTATTATTACTTATTATATTGAAATTTTTATTTATATTCATTGCCCTAGGAAAACTTGATAATATTCAGATTCTGGTGATAATCATTTTGACCAGTAATTTCTCCATAAAATAAGAGTGCTTATGAAATATATACATTTTACTATTATGGAAACAATAACTGAGCTGAGTGGGTGATAACATTTTTTAACGATGCTGTCTGCAAGGTTTGCAGGCTGAAGTTTGAGGGCCGAGCATTTACAAAAATTCCTTGCATGTATCTGTAAATGCTCACATTCTTGATCACAATAGATCAATATAATTTGTCAGTCTGTTACCATCAGTATTTAGCTAATTATCGATGAGAAAGGGGAGCAAAGTTAGGCATTGAGTTTAATAAACTGGAGAGCAAAAGCCTGCTTGCTTAGCCAGGAAGCTACAACTTCACACACCAGGGGATTATAGCCTTGCTCTGCCACTGGGATTAACAATCCTCCCTCCCGCCCTACTCCAGTACCAGATTGCCGGGGGGCATTGGGGGAGGTGCTTGATCAAAGAAGCCTGTCAGTATAACTAGGGGTAGGCCCATTGAAATCACAAGAAAACCTGGGAAATTGATTGGTCATTTTGAAAAAGCACCTAGTCCATCTCAAACCCAAACTCTTGGTTATAATCCCAGGGGAACAGAAAAAAATCTCTCTCTCCCTCCCTCTCTCTCTCCCTCTCTCTCCCTCCCTCTCTCCCTCTCTCTCTCCCTCTCTCCCTTTCTCTCTCCCTCTCTCCCTCCCTCTCTCCCTCTCTCTCTCTCCCTCCCTCTCTCCCTCTCTCTCTCCCTCTTTCTCTCTCCCTCCCTCTCTCCCTCTCTCTCTCTCTCTCTCCCTCCCTCTCTCCCTCTCTCTCTCTCCCTCCCTCTCTCCCTCTCTCTCTCCCTCTTTCTCTCTCCCTCCCTCTCTCCCTCTCTCTCTCTCTCTCTCCCTCCCTCTCTCCCTCTCTCTCTCCCTCTTTCTCTCTCCCTCCCTCTCTCCCTCTCTCTCTCCCTCCCTCTCTCTCCCCCCCTCTCTCTTTCTCTCTCTCTCTCTCTCTCTCTCTCTCTCTCTCTCTCTCTCTATCTTAACCTAGATTTGCATGGTGCACTTGCACGTCCTCTCTCCTTAATCATGTGGCCTTAGCAGCCATGTGGTCCATGTCTATGCAGACTCCACACACAGGCTCCAGGAGGGAGCCTGAATACAAAAGCACAGCAATGGACTGCAGCTGGAAGCATGCACTAGGCTAGCCGGATGCTGGACTGGGCTGGACTTTAATATGGAGCATAAACTCTGGGCAATAGCCTTTATATTAGCCCTACTGAAGACAAGATTGTACTTTTTCCATGGTGAGATAGACGGAGATGGTCTATTGGGAAGTCAGGAGGGGAACCATCTAAATTTCACATCATCAATAAAATTTACCATGGAATCTCATCCTCCTGTGTGTGTCTCAGGAAATTCTTCTCCTCATGACACCACAAAAAGCTTGTTATCCATGGTTCATATATGCATTTTTTGTTATCTACATCTTATATCAAGAAAATAAAAGAGTTTTAATTTTAGCATAGAGAAAACGCTGGATAAAGGATTCCAGGTGGAATTAGCAGTCATTTTTAATAGTGGAAACGATAAAATTTGGGGGAACAACAGGCTTTATTTTATTTAACAGTACTGACTTGGATATAATAATGTAGAATAGGGCATACAGATTACATTCTTATGCTGTTTAAGAAACAGGATACATTCTGAGAAATGTGTCCTCAGGCGATTTTGTCTTTGTGTAAATATCATAGAGTGCACTTACACAAACCTAGATGGTTTAGATTATAATCATAACTGTTTGTGGGCTATACTTTCGAATGCCTGTTACCAGTAAACGGAGATCAGAGGTAAGGTACTGTGTGTGCAGCCACTCAGAGAATGACTCCGTGAACGACCCCAGCCATGGCGAGAATACCGAGTTTCACAGCGCAGCTGCCAGGTTGCACTTCTGCAGGGTGTAAGGGCACGTTGCCCAGGTAACCTAGTGCCCGTTTTGCAGATGTTCTGCCCTCATACAAGGCTGACAGAGTACCAAGGGAGTCTCCCTTCTCAGCCAAGAAGGTGGCAGAGGAGGCTCTTACACTGACATTGCGATAAAACTTTCCCCCCTCCTGTCCAGTAGCAGATAGGGGGTGGGAGCAGAGGAAGGTAGGCACATGCACTGTACAAGTCAACATGTCACAGGGGACATGCTAGACCAAAGAGGGTTATCGGTCTAGGCCCGGAGGGAAATTGGTATTTGTTGGAGGTTCTCCCACCCACCCAAAGTGCATAAAAGTTTGGGAAGCTGATTGGTCATTTTGAGAAAGTACCTGGTCCATCCAACAATCAGACTAACGTACACTGAGGGGGACAAAGAAACTCTCTCCCTCCCATGCTCTGGCTGCGGACCTAAAATGACACCATGTTTTTGCCTATTCTCTCCATGGCCACATGGCCCATGGCCTCTAGGCAGGAGTCTCTCTTCGATCTCTCTTTTTAATTTTTTTAATTTGCTAATGAAACTTATTTTATATTAAGTTTTTATAAAATAACATTTTCATTTTCATAGTATTACACATATATTTTAAATCACTTCATTTAGGAAGTAAAAACAGGTATTTTTCATTTTGACATAAATTTCCTTGTTAAGTGAATATTTGATATATCAAAAAATGAAATGAAAAATTGTGAAAATGTGTTTTCTGATTCTCGAATAAAAACAAACCAAGAACTCTTTCTGCATTTGTTGAGCACATAGTACGCTGCAGGCTCTCTATAAGGCCCAGAGAAATCAAGCCAGAGATATAGCCGAGGTTTATACCATGAGTGGTTTTGCGACTTAGATTAGGGAGGTTAAAATTTTCTCACAAACTATGAACACATTTTATTCGGAAGTGTAATTAAGACCAGTGTTGCATTTTACATAGATTACTCAGGCAAGTCTTCGACGAAAAGTATTGAACCAAAATTAAAAGCAAGAAAATAAGTGGAATTAACAATCAGAGAATTAACAAGGACGTTCATAAAGTTGTTAGGTGTAAATGACACGGTGATTATACTGGAAATAGAGAAAGGGTGCAGGAGACATTAACATGCTAGACTTCAATGACTAAAGGAAAAACGAGATGGAACAACCACCAAGCATGAATCCTGGAGGCCTAGCTTTCACGATGTAGATAGCAGTACATCTAGGTAGAGAGAAAATAAAGAAAAAAGGGAATTAACATATAACTGGAAGTAAAGATAAAGTCCATTTTAGACATTGAGCTTAAGGTGTATTTAAGTCATTCGAATGTCGATAACAAGTAAGTAGAACTGAGAAATATGGCTCTAGGTAAAACGGCTGAGGCGGCCCTGAGACTGTGTATAGATTCCAGAGGCTGTGGAGACGAATGGAATCAGAGGTGGAAGGGGTCTTCCTCTTCTACATAACTAAGTTTGCGTAGAATAAACAATTTCAGAAAAATTTACTTTTTACATTTTGCATAAAAATAAAATTTCCATTTACTTTTAAGGGTCAAGCTGAGGAATCGCAAGTTAAAAGTGACAGTAATTGAAATAGAGATAAGATTAAGGGGGGCAGGGATGTGGGAATACTACAAACACTAGGTGAGCTCAGAGTTCCTCTTTACCGATATTCCCGTTAACAATGGGTCAAGTTAAAGGGAATGTTATTTTTCTGCACAAGACATGGGCATGGTCTCCTTTTTATGACTTTTTAAAAACACTGTTTTCTTTTATTTCACAGGAATATGGTCTTAGGGCCAACATACTATGTTTATTCAGAAGGATTTGGGGCTTTGTGCTATCCCAACTACATTGTTACAACATAGCACTTTGTTTATAGTGTCGCTTATATTTATATAGTTTATAATTATATATTATATATTTGCATATTTTATGTATATCATTTATATTTGTATGTATAATTATAAGAACACAATTATATTGTTATAAAAGAAACATGCAAAACTAATAGAATGACTTCAAATAAAATAACTGAAGGACATGTGGCAGAGATGTCACTTGGTCAAACTTTTGAGGAGACTCAAACTGTATATAAATTCCACAGGTTGTGGAGACAAATGGAATCACAGGAAGAAGGGCTCTTCTTCTGCTAGATATCTAAGTATGCATAGAAATAAACAACTTCTACTGTTCATAGGATAGAGATTCTGACAGCTCAAGGAAGTGTGGATCATTTGAGTACGCTTCCAGGACATCAGTAATTTGTATTTCTGGTGTCAGTGACGCTTGCTTATGAGTGAAGGTAGGATGAAGCATACTATATAGTAGTGATGACTTCTCGGGTATCACTAGACAGAGCTGCATACAAATAAGAGCAAATGGCAGATAATGAAATGAAACTAATATAATCAATAGCTATTTAAGCAAAGTATTAATACAATATACATTAAGTGGAAAGTAATGTATTTTATATTGCATAAAATTCCAATTACAAATGTCTTGATTATATAATTTGTCTAGTTACACTTTATTTTACCACTGGGTGTTTTGAAATTATTTTAAATCATTTTTTGTGAAATTATAAAGCTTGTCTAATTGTTTGTATTTTGTATTTTCATTTATTTATATCACATAAATTGACTAAAAAGTAGCAGTGTGTATTTAATAAAAACAGTTTTAAAATGTGACAAATGTGAATTTAGGATACATTTAACTTGGGTCAGTTATCTCTGTGCACAAATCAACATTTATTAAGAATAAAATGGACAATATTAAAAATGGGAGTGGAAAGTAGTAATAGAATTTTTATTTACTATCTAAGTATTGTTTGTGTGTGGTGTGTTTATAAAATATATCTGGAGGATGAGTCTTAAGAGAACACAGATATTGAAAAAAGTCAGTTTATATATATTGTTACATTTATCAAATATGAAGAATATACCACTGAAAAATAAGAGAGAACACCAGAGTTATAATTAGTTTTCCTACTATTCTCCAAGTACACTATTACAGAAAAAATAATAGTCCGTATTCCAACCGAGAATATAAACTGCCCCACGTTTTAAAGAAATTCTTGTTTAGTTTTTCTTTATGACTTTACAAGAACAATTTCACAAATTTTCAAACTTAGATTTTCAATTTAACAGTGTAATAGTGAATGTTAAAATAGTTCTGAAGCTGTGGCTAAAGAGATTTATTAACAGGAAACTCAACAATAATATTTACTTGTTCAGAAGTGGGAGTAAGGCAGCATAGCTAACTTCACTCAGTTAATATTCAGCATATTCATTTATAATTAAATATTATGTTAATGGCAACTTTGGAGATGCTATCAAATCACATTTGTTTAGTTGAACAAATAATCTCATTACTTGAAATTATATTATATTATAATATATGGTATCATCTAATACTCTTTTACTTTATGCTACCATATAATATTGTATTACAGTGTAAGTTTGTTGTTGAATGGTTGTTGTGTAACCACTTCAAAATTAGTGGTATGAAATTAATGATTTTATTAATTTTCACATTGCAGTTTGTCAGAAAGTTGAGCAGGGATTATCCAGGTCCTATGCTTCACGTGCTATTCGCTGGGAGTCTGCACTTGGCTGTTTTCAGCAGGTGGCTGGGCTGGCCTGAAACACCCCAGACAGCTTTACTGTCACGTCGAGTGTTTCAGTATTCCTCCATATGTCCTTTCCACGAGGTCAGCTTGGGCTTCCTCCAGTGTTGTGCTCTGAGAGTAGTTGAACTTCCGACATATCAACTGGCTTCATGAGTGAAACTGGGAGTCTAGGTTCTTAAGGACCAGCCCTGGAACAGGCACAATACCGCCTCTGTTGTATTCCGTTGATCAAAAAGAGTGAAAAGTTGCTTGAATTCATGTGCTTCAATCTTAATAGAAAATGGAACCCTGAATGATTTGATTTCTGCCCAATGACATCCTCTTATGTCTTCTGCTTTCAAAACTCTAGATTCTGGAATCATCATCTTTTATTGTTTCTCCAAAATGAAACTCTGCCATCTAGGACCTTCATGCTTTATCCTTTTGCTTAGGTCGCTAATGGGTGACACCCACAAAAAGTTGCTGTTTATCTTTCAAAGCCCAGTATAAATGTCACGTGTAAAATATCACCTATAACCACCTTATTTTAGTAGCTAACTGATTTAATTGTAGATTATCTTTTATGAATAATTATCTTTATTATTTACAATTACATCCATATGAATACACACAAATATATACTTTAAGTATTTCTCCAGTTATTTATGTTCATTGTCTCTCTTCTCAATCAATTATACATTCCACAAAATAACATCAATTACTGTTTGAAAAATTTTTTACAACATAAGTAGATACTGTTGTGGCAAATGATATTTGCTTAATAAATATTTTTAAATGATAAAATGACAAGAAAACATCTTAATTTAACGTTCGATGAGAAAAGAGATGGTAAAATGAAGGAGTGGAATGAATATTGATCGCATGTTTGTGTGTGTGTGTGTAGAAAGTCTAGAAGAAGATTCATCATGATATTCTCATCTTTATCTTTGAGTGATATTATTGAGACTTTTTTAATTTCTATTTTTCTATTGGTTTAGACAACTAAAGATGGATACTTATATAAAATGTGTTATGTAATGGCAATTTCTAAAATTAAATATGTTTTTATTTTTAGATAATTGTAGACTCATAATTATTAAAAAATGCACCTGTATCTTTCACTCACCCCCCCATATCAACACTTTCCAAAAGCATAACACAGCATGGCAATCAGGATATGACAGACACAATCACAGAGATCCTTAGCGTGGCCCTTTTGTAGCCACACCCACTTAAATGTAAACTCCATTCCCTCCTTAATCCCTGGCAACTGCTAATCTGATCTCTATTTTTAGAATTTTGTCATTTCAAGAACTTCATATAAATGGAGGCATATGTTATGTCAGCTTTTGGAATTGCCTTATTTTCTCCTACTCAGCAAACATGTCTGGAGATACTTTTAGGTGGTTGTGGGTATAATCAGATTTTCCTATTCACTGCCATGGTATGGATGTACCTTAGTTTGTTTAAATGTTCACCCATTGAAGAACATCTTTGTGTTTCACAGTTTGGTCTATTACAAATAATTGCTGTGGAAATTTGTGTGATGTTTTTAGTTACGATAGGTTTTTATTTCTCTGGGATAAATACCCAGTAGTGCAATTGCTGGGTCATATGACAACTGCATATTTAGGGTTTTTTGTTTGTTTATTTTTTTAAGAAATTGCCAAACTGTTTTTCAGAGTGGCTATACCATTTTATATTCCCACTAGTCGTAGTTGAGTGATCCAGTTTCTTTGCATTCTAGACAGGATTTGGTGTTAACACTGTTTTTTACTTTAGTTATTCTGATAGATATGTAGTGATATTTCATTGTGGTTTTAAATTGAACTTCTTTAATGGCTAATGATGTAGAACATTTTTTCATGTGCTTAATTGCCATTTGTATAACCTTTTTGTTGAAATGTCTGTACATTTCTTTTGCTTATGCTCTAAATGATTTTTTAAATTTATTTTATTGTTGAGTTTTGAGATTTCTTAATATATTCTAGGTAGTAGACCTTGGTCAGAGAATGTGGTTTCCAAATGTTTTCTCTCAATTTCTAGCTTGTCTTTTCATCCTTTTATGTAAGAGTAATTTTAAAAACATAATTAAAATTTAATATTATTTCTCACTAAAATAAATTTCTTATATGATTAGAAATTTTGTCTCATATTACTCTTGCACCTTAGATATTTTAAGTACAGATAAATATGAATTGTAGATTTCCATGATTTATTTTCACTTAAAACTTGTATTTTTCTAAAGCATAGAAGTAACTCATGATATGGTTTTATGTAAATTAAAGCTAACTAGGTTAGATCAAATATTAGTTTTCTTTGGGGATGTCTTCAAGTAATTGTGTAAACCACAGAGAAAATTATTACCCATATTGCCCTTGGCATAATACTTTCTTCTTCTGCTATTTAGTAAAAATGGATCTCATAAATGTAAAATTTGTGCTGTTCTTTCTGCTGACAGGGAAACTTAACTAAAGTCCCCCTGCTATTAAGCTAAAGTTAAAAGAGTAAAGCCAAAGAAATTTCTCTATTGTAGGAGAAATGTGAACTTTGCAGAAAGTAAATTGGCTAGGGGAAATTCAATGAGGTGCCATCTAAAATGAGTAGATAAAGTAAAGAGAGTGCTTACCAGAACCTGTGAGAAAGCAATTTAGATATTCCCGGTGATAGCTCAGATGCCTGGATGCCTACAAGTAATCTGAATCTGAAACTACTTGAAAGGTATTGACCAGGCACATTGCCTTGTATCATTTTTGTGTTTATCTTTGCTTGTTATCTGCCATCGCTGTTTACCATTCATTATTTATTGTATCATTCTTTAAAAACAGTGAGAAAACAAACACTTAAAACTCCAAAGTCTACAGTAACTTCCATGCACACGAAGGTTCTGCGTCCAGTATTCATGAGCGTTGCTCAATTGGCCACTCTGTTCAAAATGGAACTACAAACATTTTAATGAATTTGCATTCTAGCCAGTATTCATGTATTTTTTGACAATAAGTATCTCTTGACTGTCCAAAGAATTAAATTTCTATTTTTTTAATCCTTAACTGAGGACATTTTTTTCACTGCTTTTGAAGAGAGTGTAAGGGAAGGAAAGAAACATCGATGTGAGAATCATCAATCGGCCACCTCCTCATTCACGCCCTGGGGATCAGACCTGCAACCTGGTCATGGGCCCTGATGGGGAATCGAACATGTAACCTTTCGGCCTATGGGACAACACTCTAATCAACGGAGCTACATTAGTCAAGGCAAATTTCATTTTAAATATGTCTTTGGTAAATATACACATTTTTGTTTCTCTATATATGATATATACATACATATGTACATGAATCAATGAATCTTCCCCATGTTTATTTAGCATTTATGATCATCAGGAAGTCTGTTAAACCATTTATAACATTACCTACTTTACTCCCTACAACACTCAATGAGCTGGATGCTACCTACCTCTTTTTACAGATGAGAAAATGTGACTCAGTGATCCATGGAGTTGTCCAAATTTTGAACTAGTAATGGACAAAGGTGGTGTTTGAACCCACCTATCCTTAGATTGAAAGCCCAATCAACTAACAATTAAATGTTAAAATAAAATTATGAATATATTAGAAAATAGATTAATACATTTTAAATTTTAGTGTTAAAATGTTTTTCAAAAGCACAAACCATTGCAAGAAAATATAATGATGGATTTGACCACAAAATAATTTTAAAGACAAAAAATGAAACAATAAAATTAATGTCACATATGACAAATAGCACCATATTTAATGTATAAGGATCCAGTGTTAACAGTTTAAAAAAAACAATTGAAACAGGAACAAAGATATGTAAAAGGCATTTACAAAAGAAGAAATACAAATAGAGAATTAATCTATAAAAAAGATATATAATTACCTTAGTAATTAGGTAAACATCTTTAAAATTGAAAAAAAATCATTTTATTAACCTATGAGATGGGCAAAAACCTGTGAGATCAAAAATTTATCAGAGAAAATAAGCTTGCCTTTAAATAACTGGAAAAGACCCCAGCCAGTGTGGCTCAATGGATGGAGTGCCAGCCTGTAAACCAAAGAATTGCTAGTTCAATTCCTAGTCGGTCACATGCTTGGGTTGTAGGTCAGGTCCCTGGTAGGGGGCACGCAAGAAGCAACCACACATTGATATTTCCCTCTCTTTCTCACTCCCCTCCCCTTTGTCTAAAATTAAATAAATAAAATCTTTAAAAAAATAAACAAATAACTGAAAAAGAAATCCAGGCCTTCAATACACTCATCATCATTTAAAGAACATAAAAGCAAAAAAAAAAACAAAAAACAAAAAAAAAACTACACTTTGAAAAAGAAGCACAGCAGAATTATCAAATATACCAACTTTACAGTAACCTTGTTTATGTGAAAATATGCCAATTTTCTCACATTATTATCATCATATCCACAAAGGAAAGGTCTTCAGATGAGAGCTGTGCAAAAATCAAGGCTAGAGTTTGTTTATTGGGAAACTAGCAATATGGAGAATGTCTGGGATTTCATTAAACTTGGAGCCTAGAACTATACAGAGTGACCCGATATTTATAGATTATCTATCCGTGCCAAGTGTTTTGTTTCATTTGGTTTTCTGATGATGGGACATAATAATGTACATGCTTATTCGTAATGGATTCAGGACTCTGTTGGTATTGTTTTCACAATTTAAACAATTGAACAGACATGTTGTAAAAGATGCAAGAAAATGTGAAAAATCAAGCACAGCTAGTGTAAGAACAAATGCATCCACTGTTCCCAAATGAAAAAACCAAAATCTTCAAAGTAAAAATTCCTTTTAACCTAGGAATTTACTTCCAGAAATATATAATAGAGATTTGAACATCTGAGCCATGATTCGTATGTCAAAACAGCCATATTGCCAATGTCTCTAGTATCCAAATACTGGATACAACTTCTACATGTCATTCTGAAAAAGATGGGTTAAATAAATTTTGACATGTTCTTTAAATAGTATGATATTTATGAATTCAGAGTATAATTCAATCTTTTTGCTGAAAATTGGTTGATAAATATAAGGAAGTAACACACTGATCACAGTTTAGAAAAGATTTATATATCAGTATAGATAGGAAAACATACAACAAATGGTAACCATAATTAATACTGGATGCTCCTTTTCTATTTTATTTTAGAAACTTATTTCTTTTTTTTTAATTTTTTATTGTTATTCAATTACAGTTGTGTCACTTTTCTCCCCATCCCTCCACCCCACCCCAGCCGAACCCCCCTCCCTCCCCCACCTCCACCCGCCTCCTTGATTTGGACCATGTGTCCTTTAAAGTAGTTCCTGGAATCCCCTCTCCTCACTGTCCCCTCCCCACTCCCCCCTGACCATTGTTAGATTGTTCTTAACTTCAATGTCTCTGGTTATATTTTGCGAAACTTATTTCTTAAACATGAGAGAATGAAAAATAAGTTCCAAAAATATTCTGTTAAAAGTATTACAATAGATTGAAATAACCCAAAATTACAATATCTAATTTTGATAAAATTTAAACCAAATATAAAAGTACCCTTTAAAGGTTAAATCTTTACTAAATTATATATTTTTTGAAAATAAAATGTAAAATCTTCAAATTTTCTTATGCTCCATAAAAGACACTATTTTGGTTTTTGCCAACTTAATAATAATAGTTTTAAAAAATTTAGTTCTTTTTTATTCCTACAGGGAAAACAGTGAACTGGCATGCAGCAGTGTAGGTTTTTGACAAACAATATCTTGCATGTAGCATTAGAAGTATGAAAAGTGAAGCTCAAGTGCTTAATAAGGATTTACCAGAGCAATAGTTTATTATAGCAGAAGCACCCTGCAAGCGCTCACGGGAGCAGTTCTAATACGCTGTCAAGAATCATCATATACTTCTGTTCTGCTCTAACTGCAAATTTCTTCCTCTCCAGCTGCCCAGACATACTTTTTGTTGCTTATCTTCATTTAACCTAACTAGTTGAAAAAGGCTTCATATTATAATATCAAAAATGAAGCATGTTTTTAATAAAAATATTATAGTATTTTTGTTTTATTTTCCATATTACATTCTCAAAATCATATATACTTTTCTAAAAGAAACTAATTATACTGTTTCTTAACATTGTTACTGAGGAGTAGCTAAGATTCCTAACTCTCCAAATTGGCTGCTGCTTTAATGTTTCCTAAAATAGTTAATGTTGACAAAATACACATAGCTGTTTAAACTAGAAAAATTGGAGTAGTCCTTGAAATAAATCTAGGTCATTCTTCCAAAAGGTCATCAAAACATTAATCAATGGGTTTCCTTCTATTTAAACTATCATGTTTTTACTTAAAATCCACTTCATTTCACATTAAAATACTGTAATAACATTCTAACTCACATATATATGTGTGTATGTGTGTGTATAAGTTCACCATTTATTTTGCAAGCATGTAAATCTGATATCATCACCTCCCTATTTAAAAACCTTTATTATTCCCAGTAGAAAGGAAAATACACTTTCTAATTCTAGTTCAAATATCTCCTCCTTTTCCTTCAAACTCTATATCTAATAGTAAAATGTCTCTATTGGACATTTTACTGTTGATAGTAGCTTTTACTTTTATTTGTTGGAATGTAATTGCTTTAAAATTGTATTACATTTATTTGGGTGACATCGGTTTATAAAATTATATAGCTTTAAAGAAAACAGTTCCGTAGTAATCATCTGTATACTGCATAGTGTGCACACAACACCAAGTCAAATCTCTTTTTGTCACTGTGTCTTTGACCCCCTTTGCCTCCCCACCCTCCTTTTCCTCTGGTAACCACCATGCTCTTCTCTGTGTCTGAGTTTTTGTTTGTTGTCTCATTTGTTCATTTGCTGCTTTCAGTTTTATATCCCATATATGAGTGAAATCATATGGTTCTTGAATTTTTCCATCTGATTTATTTTGCCTATATAATATTCTCAAGATCCATCCACTTTGTTGCAAATGACAGTGTTACATCTTTTTGTATGGCTGAGTAGTATTCCACTATGTATGTGTACCACATCTGCTCTATCTAATCATTGATTGAAATACACATCTGGTGTTTCCATGTCCGGGAATAAAGCTTCAACAAACAGAGAGCTACATAGATCTTTACAAGTAAATGTTTTCCATTTTTTTTTGTATAGATACCTAGAAGACAGATTGCTGGGTCATATGCTAACTCTACTCTTAAATTAATTTTTTTAAGAAACTGCCATAGTAGTTTTTAAATATCATTCCAGCTCCACTCCTTTATTCATTCACTTTGCTATTATCTTAGATCAGTTTTCTTAAATGGGAATAGAAGGTAGGGAGAAGCAGGTATTTGCTCCCAAGGGGCATTTGACAAATATTGGAGACATTTTTGGTTATCAAAACTGGAGGTAGTAGCCCTGGATGTTGTTGAACATTATACAATGCACAAGACAGCTCACCAAGGCAAAGGATTACTCAAAAATGTCAATAGTGCTGAGGCTGGGTAACTCTGTTTTAGATCAGGCCATGATTTATTGTCACCTAGATAATTGCAACAATCTGACAATAGATCTTTCTTAATCAATCTCGCTCCCATCCGTGTCATTTTCCAAACTGCAGCCAAAATATTCTGTCTACAACTTAAATATGAACCTGTATTTAGTACTTAAGACTTAAATAGTTCTGGAATATAGGGTCTGAAAAGACTTATAAGTGGCATCATAATTTGGTTCCGAATTAACTCTAATTTCTGTCATGCTTTTCCTTTCTCATAATAAGTGTTTACTGTACTGAAGTACTTTGCAATTTTTGAACATCATCCTGTCTCTTCACTCTCTGGTTTCCAGAATTTTAACATGGTGCACCCCCAGCCTGAGGTTATGACACTCAATATCCAGCCCTGTTCCCTTAGGACATGTGTCTACCTCTGAGGAAATGGAATGTAATTAAGAATAAGCACAATAAGAGTTGTGTCACTGGAGTTGCTGAGGGAACAGGACGAGATGTTTTGAGACCTAAAACTTAGTTCATTTTCTACTTTAAGGGTTCAATAAATGTTTGGTTTCATTATTGCTGTTATTATTACTGCTTTATTTAACGTACATTTATGAATCTTGAAGACAAAGTTTTCTCCGTGTTTGTTTGGCAGTGGGAGCTGGAGGTAGCCCTCCAGGATGGAGCTGCTAAGTGAAGACATGCTTCCCTTCACTTGTAGATTCCCTGGGGATCGGCGTGGGCACCAGCCTGCAAGTACATGTTGAGAGTCACAAGCACATCGGCTATCATTCCATCCACTACACAGGCAGCCAGCCACAGAATACTAGTGAAGAAGAGGACAGGTTTGGAGGCATCTGGGAATGCCTCCTGCCAAACTTTGAGCCAGAGAGAAGAGTCAATAGGGACAAAATTTCTGGTGATATTAACTGGTATAGGAAAAGCAGGGAAGGACACATTTTTCCTTTACCCTGTTTGACTTCAAGATGTTACATAGGAAACAAGTCACATAAATAACAATATTTCTATTTTAAATTTTAAAGTATTTTTATGATAAAGAAAAATCAGTTATTTTTCTAATCTGAAGGATAGCACTTTGTTAGTAGGAATAAAAACATTTCACTGGCTATGCAAATAGAACCCACATTTGTCTTAATCATACTGCTTGATTTTTGTTGGCTCTACTGCCCAACTTCTCTTGCATTCATTCTAAATCCCCTAGTCTCTCCAAGTAACTTCATAGCAGGTTGGACTCAATTTCTTCCTTTTATAATACAATGGAAATAAATTTTATAAAAATATATGTATCAACAACTTCTATACAGAGATTTTTTTAATTTTTATTGTTATTCAATTACAGTTGTCTGCCTTTTCTCCCCATCCCTCCACCCCACCCCAGCTGAACTCACCTCCCTCCCCCACCTTCACCCTCCCCCTTGTCCATGTGTCCTTTATAGTAGTTCCTCATACAGAGTTTTTAATAATTATCATTTTCATGTTTAAGTCCCAAAAAAGGAAAACTCAAACAGATGCTGTTTCTTATAAAAGACTTCCCACATAGGAAATTTGAATTCCTATGATTCTACTGATTTTTTCCAGTTAGCTGCAGTAAAAGTAGTTGTTCAAGGGGAGAAAAAATTAGCTTTTATCTTACTGACATACTGAAAAGAGAAAATGAAATGAGTTCAAGTTTGATAAAAAAGTTATTTTTAGAAAATATGTAAGTTTACTTTTTCTAAACACTATCACTAAGCGTTTCTAAATGATTGCACTTAACTCTTCCACCATTTAAAACTACTTTCCTAATAAAAGTAGGCATTTCAAAGCCTTCCCTCCTAGAATCCACAGATGCATTATTTCTCACTTACAAAACCCAAGTATTTGTATTTCTCATTTGTTTTATTCTGTTAGGGACAACTGGAGACATAAACTTTGAGAAGAAAGGAACTGTTAAGTATGTTTCATGCTGCAGAAGTATTTAAAATTGCAACTTTGCTTGTCTTTTAAAAACTGTCAATTAAAAAAAACAAATGAACTTTATTCTCATTTTATCCTATTCAAGAGGAAATTTATTTAATGATATTCAGAAGTGATCTATCTAATGAGAGGTTAGATTATACTGGGTAAGAAATGGAATATATTACAGGAAAACATTTTTTAAGTGGTGTGCATATGCAATGTGGAATTACAGAAAATAAAGCACTGTCAGAAATTACTACAAAATGAGAGGTGAGTATGATAGCTTGTATCTTAGATATGACACAGAGTAAAGCAACTGTTTGGGAGCTTTAGATTTCAGATATTCTTTCATTCCTTCTTTTATATATCAGATATTGAGATTACAAAGAAAGACAAGATATAATTCTCACCTTGAAGGTGTTCATATCCTTATGAAGAAAATGTCAATTTGTAAAACCTGAGACAAGGTGTACTAACTTTTAAAATGGAAGTTTTTACAAAAGGTTGTGGACTACAGATAAAAGAGCTATTACTTCTAATAGGATGGAAAAGGATGGATGGTATTAAAGAAACCCTTTCAGGTGAGATAAAATTCAAGCGAGAACTTAAAAGAGGTAGAGGCATTAGGAGGCAATATTGGCAGAGTTTGAGCATGAACAGTGGCAGAGAAGCACTAGGAATGAAAGAGGAATTAATGAGAGAAGCATAGGATATATATATATATATTATAGTATAGATAGAAATGTGTTTGTGGAACAGTGTTTGTTATGTTAGATGGAAGGTTTTTTTGAGATCATGGTTGGAATGGACGTTAGGGGCCATATAAATAATCTCTGAGTGTATTGCATGAATAACAGAGTGCCCTGATACCTTCTTAGGTGGGGTGAGGAATGACTAAATGTTTGTTTTAGAAATTAACTCTTCTGAGATGTGGAAAGGGGAGACTGTAGATACTGGGGAGAGAGTCTAATATCAAGGAGAGTAGTTTGAAACCAGTCACTGTTATTTAGGCCAGAGAGAGGAGAAGGACTGGCTGGAAGCACTGGCCATAGCAATGAAAGGAGAACCTATTTGGAAAAGAGAATAAACAAAACACAATAGCTTGTTGATGAGGAAAACAGATTAGTGAAAGAGAAGAAGGAATCAAAGATAGCGCTAATTCCTCACGTTATTCTGACCTCTGGTCCTGGATAACTATATATTCATCTTATCTCAGATCCCTCCTGTGGAGAAATTTGCATGACTTCACATCCTTTACAGTTTAATTCTTCCTTTTTCTGGGTTATGTCTACACCTTATAGATGTTTTTATTGTCTTAATCATACTGTATTGTATTTGTTTTGACTTCTCTTGGGAGGGATACAGGTAAGAACAAATTAAAAGAAGCAAATTACTGGAGGAGTCCAAGTGAAATTATCCAGCCACTATCAAGTAAGAGATTACTATGGAAGCTATTTGAAATTATATAAAAACTAGATTTATATATGACATTCAGTTTCTAAATCTATAAGGCATGGGAACTGTAAAGAATTAGCAGGAGGAATTTTTTTTCATACAGCATAGGCTAGCTATGAAAAAAAAGTTGTTTTCAATGATATCAGTTAAATGTGTAGTGATTGAACTTTCATGAAACTATTTTATTTTTCCTCATGCCTCAGACATGTTAATGTCTTTGCTATTTAAATAAGCATATAATCTCTCCTATTTAATAATGAAATAAGTTTTAATGTTTATGATTATAAAAGTAATGCATATTTAGTATAGAAAATTTTAAAAATTAAAAATATATAAAAATAGAATTTGACATATAATCACACCACAGTAAATATAACATTGAATTAATAATTCTTAGTGATTTCTCTGTATATTTATTTCTTCCTCTCTCGTCTTCCTACGTGTGTGTGTTTATACATATACATACACATACATATGCCTCTTTATTGAGTAATTATTGAGAAGAATTTGTGGATTGTCTGGGACTACATGTCAGTAAAATATTGTCTCTCTTTTAAAGACTCTATATTATGTTATAAGTTATGTTCTGATTTAGAAATTTCTTAGTTTTTTAAAAAAATTTACAGACAGAAGTGCCACAAACGTCATAGGAGCTACTTATAATGCAGCTTTTCGTTAGATTTCATACTTTTTCATGGACATTATTTATAACATATACAGATAAGAAATGAAGATCCAGAATTAAAGATAATTTGGATAATTGAAATATTCCAAAATTTAGTTTGAAAATTAGTATGTTAAATTGAAAGCATGTCAATTTAACAATTAATAAAACATTTAAGTGTCTCCCTGGCTGGTGTGGCTCAGTGGATTGAACACCAGGCCAAAGGGTCAAGGGTCACTGGTTCCATTCCCAGTCAGGGCACATTCCTGGGTTGCAGGCCAGGTCCCCAGAGGGGGGCGCATGAGAGGCAACCACACATTGATATTTCTCTCCCTCTCTTTCTCTCTCCCTTCCCCTCTCTCTAAAAACAAATAAATAAAATAATTGTTTAAAAATATTTAAGTGTTCTGATGTCTAGATTTGAAAAATAAAAGACCTAAAATGGATGTGTGCAATTTCCAAACTCTTCTGATAAGTGGGAAAATTGCCATTGAAATTTACAGTCAAGGAGTGGTTCCCTGGAGAGAGGATCTTATAGAGTTCTTTTCTTAAGCTGAGAAAGAAATAACGTTATTAGAGACATAATATTATTATTGCTTTCACAAATTTAGTCAACTTTAATGTAACTCAATTCTCCAAAACTGTTGAAAGATATTATTTATATTATGTTCAATCATCTAATTGGGCTTAATTATTCATAAATTATTTTATTTTTATTATTTTAAGCTTTCCACTTATTATTTCTGATAGACTAATTTTAGTGTTAGCAGCATCAGTGAGTCAAATGTGAAAAATGCCAGGTATTAGAAAGGTTAAATTATAAAAATGGTGTGGGGAAAGAAAATTGTCTTTACCATGAAATTTCTAAGTAGAACCTACCAGCTTGTGCTTTAATTAAATTGCAAATGATTTTTTTTTTAGGTATTAAGTATTAACAGCTGGTGAGTTTTAGGATTAGCAGAGAGAGCTATGTATGGGTGAGGGGAAGAAAGGTAACCATTTTTTCATGTCTCATTAATTTCAATACTTTTTAGGCCACTTACCACACAAACTCACATATATATACACACCTTGTACTATTACATCCTTCTTTTTATTGGAACAGGAGTACTGGATACACATTTTAAAATTGCCCAGAACTTCAGTTCCTGTAGAAAATGGCCATTAATTTGTAGGCCCTCCCTGAGGCTTTTATTAACACACTGCTAGATCTCTATAACTGCATAGGGAGATGGTGCTGGTGGTCCAGCTGGCCAATTTATTGAAACCAGGACAAAACTCCAGTTTCTATTTAATTATCTGTGACATTGCTACAAGCCTAAGAAATTGGGTTGCCTGGTAATTTTGCTGCATTGCTGAATCTGTTACAAGGTGAAAATGGTGAATTCAAGAAATTCATTGACTTACAGGCCTGGAATGAAACTTTAATGCCTATTTCATTCATCTCTCTGTCTTAATCCTAAATCTGCAGTAAAGTAATCCTGGGAAGATAGACATCTTATTTTTATCTTTAAAGAACAAGAATCTGCAATCTTATTTGGAACACAAGTCTTTTATCTCTCCATCATCACAGCCAGGAAATGTTTCAAACTCTTACAAATGTTAGTCAGATCGCTATTTTTTACTTCTTATTGCAAATGGATTGAACTTTCATTCATGTGACATCCTGAAGACTTATTATCTATTTGAAGAATAAAGGTAAATGTGTCTATTAAATTTTCTTATACTCTTGCTATTTAAACTCCTACCTTTGTGATGTGGAAAAGTTTTAAATTCCATTGATTCTCACTTGAATACTGTGTTTTAACAGAAGCCTCTTATTATTGAGATGGAGAATTATGTGAATAATCTAGGTTGCATCACAGTGCTAGTCTTTTAAAGGAGTCTTAAATTAGTTTTTGAGAATACTCAGGTCTATTAATAATATATTCATACTTCCATTATTTCCCCTGGAGGAACACACACACAGTGATACACATAAATGAAATTATCTTTTTTTCTGGAACAGATTTCATTGGTATCATTGGCTTCTCTGGGCATGGAATTTAAGGTCTGTACTAAGGCTTATTACATAGAACTAAAATAATTGCAACAACAAAACAACATAAAATAATAAACTAAGATCAGGTAAATAAATGTTGTGACTTCAAAAAATATGTGAAACAATGTACTTATTTCCTTCCACACCACTGAATAAGGGGTTAAAGAGTTCAATTGTATCAAGAGGCGCCTGAGATGCTTGCAACTACCATGAAGGAAATAAATTACTTGGGTTTTTACCGTTGCTTGTTTTAACTAATGTTTTTGTTCCAATATCATTCGGTTTTACCTGTAACTTTAGAATGTTGCATAGATGAGACGTTACGGGGAAACTAGAAATGAAGATGGAGAGTCACTAATTCCTGAAAGACAGTTGAGCACAAGCTCTGCTTTCCTGCCCCTTCCTATGAGGGCAGCCATGCTGACACTGAAAGAGAGCCAACAGAGAGTTCAGTATTTGTAAATATTCTTTTTAACACATACAGGCAGAAGAAATTGCCTATGTAAATCCTTGAATTAGTATTGTAAGTTCTGAGGGAGGAGTAGAAATCAATAAGTCTCTATGAAATTAAGCCTCTCAGCCAAGGCCAGACCTTGACTTACATGGATGGTATCGCAGGGAATTACATAGTCTTTGCTAGAGAACCCAGGATTTGGGGCCAAAGGAGTTGTGATGAGATATGCTACATCAATTCCTGCTCTGTGAGGCCACCACATGGATGCTAAATTTCTACATTCTTGGCTAGATTAGTTGAGAATGTGTAATTTAGAGGTTTAGAATGTATGTGTATGTGCTAGAAACTTACATGTAATTTATCAGGTCTGTCCAGAAGGTATCCAGCCATGTAATATGAAAAAATAGAGACATTTATTGAAGAAGATATAAGAAACATTGTACATAGAACAATGGCGCCTCTGTCTCCTTCAAAGTAGGCAACTTGAGACCTCACACAGTTCTCCCAGCTGCTGCACGATGTGCCTTCTGCTGTAGCAGCAGAAGCTGTGGGATGAATTTGGCCATGACACGTTTCATGCCAAGATCCCACGTCAAAATCTCAGACACAATAGTTTTGGCAATTCCCAGATCAGCTGACAGTTCTCAAATGGTCAGTTGCTGATCTTTGTTGATTACATACAGCCTGTACAGGTTCAACATTCTCAGGTGTTTTGCTTGTTGCAGGCCTTCCAGAACATGGATCACTTTAAACACATTCTTGAACTTCTTTTAAGTGTTCGTGCCACACTTTTATTTATGCTGCACTCATGGCATCATCTCCAAAAGCCTTCTAAATCATCTGAATAGTTTCTACAGAGGAATGTTCAAGCTTAACACAAAATTTGATGCAGATTCGTTGCTCTACTCCCTCAGTCATTTTGAATGCAACAACCACACAGTACATGTGCTCACTCAACAGTGACACTACTGCCTCCACTGACTAGGTACAGTGAAGTCATCATTGTTCATGCATGCGATTTCCAGTCCACTGTCCTTGGCTGCCAGGTTACATCAATGTTGTGCAGACTGTTTCCAGTATATTAACAATAACTGGACTTTTTTTGACAGACAGATATCATATGCCTGTGTGTATATATATATATATTTATGAATTTATATCACAACACTGCTACACATCCTAAATGAGAATCTATGCAGATTTATACACATATTACATATCAAGTCAATGATAATATAATATAGAAAATGTAAAATGAACAGTTTAAACATTAGGGACTCTATGCCAATCAGGTGTGTGGTGTGTGTATGTGTGTGTACTTAAAATTGTATACTTAAAACTAAAATCCAGTGCTAAAGACAGAATCATTTGATGTGATAAACTATGCATGGTGGATTTGTGAATTCCTTGGAGGGAAGTTACAAATTTTTTATTATGGAAAGAAAGTTATTTTATAACATTGGTCATTTTTCCTTTGGTTCAACTTATAGTTCTTTAAAACTGTTTTGCCTATAAAATGTCTTTTACTTTTAACTTGTTAAATGAGCAGATACAATGACTGACAAATTTGATTAACAGAACAAAATAATGTTATCCATGGCTTTGAGGATTGCCTTGTTTTACACTTAAGCAAACTTTACATTGTTTCCACATACAGCAGATATCAATATTTAAAGGAATTAATAGTGATCTCTTCAATAAGGTAATCATATTTGTAGCAACCTTTTATTGAAATCTTACATCACTCAAGCTTTATAAAAAGCCACATAATTGAAAAAATGGATTCTCCCTCTAAAGCATTAAGTATCCAAAAATTGAAACAATCTAAAAGCAACCAACTAAAACAACACACCCTTACAGCAGATCCTGCCGAAATACTTTTTAAAAAAATCTAAATGAGCTTAATCTTTACAAAAATTATTTCAGCTCAAAGGTATAAAATCAAAGTTATCTTTTTATTATATTTTATTGATTATGCTAGTACAGTTGTCTTAATTTTCCTTTGCCACCCAGCATCCCCCTACTCTTGGAGGCAATCCCCCCACCATTGTTCATGTCTATAGGCCATGTGGATAAGTTCTTTGGCTACTCCATTTCCTATACTGTACTTTACATCCCATGACTATTCTGTAACTATGTATTTGTACTTCTTAATCCCTTCACTTCTTCACCCATTGCCCCCACATCCTCCTCCCATCTGGCAACCATCAAAATGCTATCCATATCCATGAATCTAAATCTATGGTACTTGTTGACTCTGTGTGTTTTTTAGGTTCAATTGTTGATAGATATGTGTTTTTGCCATTTTATTGTTCATAGTTTGGAAGGGTTTGGCAAGAAACATTCAAAGTCATAAAGGGCAGGGCCCTACAACCAAGATTGTTTTACCCAGCAAAGCTATCATTTAGAATGGAAGGGGATATAAAGAGCTTCCTAGACAAGAAAAAACTAAAGGAGTTCATCATCACCAAACCATTATTATACGAAATGTTAAAGGGAGTTAAGAAAAAGTTGTCTTAATTCTACAAGGAAAGGAGGAGTTGTCATACCACCATTCCTTTAGAAACCCATACTTTTTATTTATTTGTTTAATAAAATAATGACCACAATTTATGTGTGCCCTTGTTTTCAGATTCCTCTTGCAAATAGGCCCAGCACAACATGGAAGTGTAGCTGCCTCAGGCAGCAGGAAAGTGTTTCTCATAATAGTGTACAAAGAACATAGAATTCTAGGTTAACCTCTGAAACTTGATCTGGACTGAGACCTTGACTTTGAACAGGATCTAGACTGGGATCCTGAGGCTCTTTTTGTGAAGGGGATACAAGGATGAGCCTTTGAGGATGGAGCAGGTAGGGAAGAATTGGAAGGAAATGGGCTCCTCCATTTAGATTTTGACTTTGTATCACCTTTTCCATTTTCTTTGAAGATCAAAATGGAGAATGAGATCTGTTTTGAGATTTCTCATACTCATCCTTAGACTTGCTTTGAGATCCAGAAGGAGGGACGGAATCAGAATTGGGCTTTGATTTGCTCTTGGATCTCCATCTCCTGCCTTTTGAACCAAGAACGTGATCAACCTGTGCTCCATGACCCTTTCTTTGTTCCTGCAAAGGAGTTACTTTGTAGATACTTCACAATCTACTGCAGCTGCTCCTGGAACCCCTATTTCCTGTCCTCTTTCTAGACAGAGAATAATAAATGTTTGAGGTTCTAGAGGCTAGGTTTAGAGATCTACTCCTCTTGGGACCGCCCAAGACAAGCCTCCTTTGTAACTTTCCTTGCTTATTCAAATTGCCACCTACCAATCCGCAGTGGTCTGCTTCCTTCTTCAGTTTCTCCTTGCCTTCTGTGTATGGGGGCCAGTTTACAAACCAACAAACCCCATGTGATATGTACTATTATATCCATTTTACAGATGAAGAAACTTGCTTGGTGAGGTTAAGTAATCTTGTTCCACAGTCCATAAATGTAGAGCCAGCATAAAATTCTAGGGTTTGGCTGCAATACCTATTTTTTAAAAACATTACAAAATAATTCACCCCACCTGTGAAAAATCACACGCCTGCATAAAATGGAGACATGATATCTATATAATGTTTAATCTAAACTAGGTATTTAAACTTGCTGGAAAATCTGTGTGGAACTAGTAGGCTGAAAAGGAAAATACAATAGATTTAATATAATGATAAAGCAACCCTAATTCTTCTCATCACAGTTCTTGTATACCTGTTATGATTGGGCAGTTCCTGTCTGTCCATTGGATGATATCTGGGGTAGGATATATGACTTTTCTGATCACTCTCTTAGATAATAAAAATCATCTCTGGTTACTTTAGCACCAATTAAGTTTTATTTCTGTATGGCAGGATTCAGAACACGCTACTCCAAAATATGGCACCTTGGCATATTGAATATTTTAAGTTGAAGGAATTTGAGAAATGGCAGGTAAAGGAAGGACCTGAACTGCCCTATCTCCCAGAGGTAGGTCATAAGACCCTTATGTGAGAATTGCCCATCCCATACTCAGAGGAAAGAAGCATCCTGTTTTCTGAAGACTGAGGGATGCAGAAAGGAATTCAAATAAATAGATCGTGCTAGGTTTCTCCCAGTTCATCCTTAGGTCATATCCTTTTGTCCTATCACATTTCTTTCCATGATTTTCCACTCTTCATGAAACCTAGCAGAAAAGAGCTCAGGTGTAATAGCTTCTTGGGTCTCCTTTCCTTATGAAAGTTCTCTTGTGATGTATTAAATACATTTGTATGATTTTCTCTTGGTAATCAGTCTTTTGTCATAGAGCTCCAGCAAAGAATCTAAAAGGGTGGTAGAAAAACATTTTTCCTCTCTTGTGGTTATTAGAATATCAATTATCATTTTATAGTAAAAACTATGAACTTTAAAAAATCATACTTTTCCATTTTTCCATATTTTAGCTAGAGGCCTACAGTGTTTTTAGGCAGTGGTCAGCCTCTTCTATATTCCTTTGTTTTTTTCCAAGTATTATTATGGATATATAACATGCATCAAAGTTGAAAATATTTTATAGTGAACGCTCATATGCACACACCTAGATTACACCACAAATCCTTTGCTGTTCCTGCTTCATCAGATGTACAACTCTTTACCCAAACCTCTATCCACCCATCAATTTATCTTATTTTTTGATAAATTTTGAACTAAATCACAGACATCAGAACGCTTCTAAATATTTCAGCATGAAGATCTCATATTCAATATTTATTGTATATACAGTTCTTTTTTTCTGATGTTAAATGTATACATGATAAATCACACAAATTTAGTGTGTGCTTTCTGAGTTTTCACAGATATACATTCTTGTAAACCAATGTAAGATATAAAATATTACTGTTATTCCCAAGACTTTGGTCATCCACTTTATACTCAAACCTCATGCTCCCCACAAAAAGTAAATATTGTTCTGATGTTTTTAGAGCATATATTACCTGTGTCTGTTTCCGAACTTGAAAAAGTCTAATAGCATGATCTCTTTTTATTGGAGAGCAGTTTTGCACTGTATGGATGTACATCGACTCATTAATATAGTCACCTTTTAATGGACTCAGCTGTGTCCTATTTTTTAACCATTATGATTGATGCTGATTTGGAATTTCTGAGTATATGTTTTTGGTGTACATAGATTTTCATTTTGGGGAATAAGTATTTAGTAATGGAATTACAGAACCATTGGATAAGTGTATATTTAGTTACATGAGATTATATGGTTGCTCCCCATTCTCACCGACTTTTTGGTGACATCAATCAATTTATTTCAACCAGTCAGGAAGGAGTGCGATGGTAGTTCATCATGGTTTTCATTTTTCATTTCCCAGATCATTAATGATGTTGAGTTCCTTTTCAGGGGCTCACAATGTATTTAAAATATTCTATAAACGTTAACTGGAGCAAATGGCTTGATTGTTTTTAGTATCTGTCTCATGTATGCTTCTGGTTCTGATAATTGCTTTGAATCTTCGGAATTTATTTTCTTTGACCTTTTGTATACTTTGTAATTTTTAATTGGAAGTCTGAAATGTTGCGTAGGACAGTAGATACTGAGGTAAATACTGTTTTGCTTATAAAACTGAATTCCTTTCATTCTGCTAGGGCTGTGATGTGCGGACGTCCGCTAATGCATCAGGAGTTCAGCTGGGTCCTTGGCAGCTTGTTGCTACTCTCATTGCACCACGGCTTTCAAATTCCTACGGTGGCAATGTGGCTTGGAGGTGGGGGTTAATTTTCAGAGGTTTTTTGTTGCTGTTGTTTGTTTCCTCAATATCTGCTCCCTCCTAGACCTTGGTATTTCCTTTTTGTGCTGTGGCCTAGAGAGAATCTTTTTTCCCCCTGCCATCCTCCCAGCTGTGTTCCATTATTCTATCTGCTCAGCGCCTGTGGTGGCAGGTGAGGGTGGGGGCGTTCTTTGATGCTCTGATTTAACCTCAGCCTGAGTAGGAACGGTGTCCCTGAGTCCTCATCTCCAGAGCGTAGACTTCACGAGAGCTCCTTGCCCTCTTACAGAAAGTACTGGGTCTAGTATGCATTTCTGCAGTTCCCCCTTCAGATTGTGCTGGTTTTGTTTTTCTTTTCTTTTCTTTTGTTTTCTCCAGCTCCACTGGATTTCATCCAATGGCCTAAGGGCCCCGGGTAACAGTTTTGATTGCTTTTACCCTACAATTAAAGTTTGTTATCTGAAGGAAAGATGAGAGAGACCCTTCTCTATAAATTTCCTTAGTAGCTGGTGTTTCCCCACCAACCACAAGAAAAGCTTCTTCTGGATTTCCCTCAATCTTCTGTGAGCAGCTGGTAGGATGTGCGGAGGAAAAAATCTGCAAAAGGTAGGACCTTGCTTCCCTGCGTTTGTCACTTCCAAGGATTTCACCCGTTCGTGTTCGCCTACACTTGACTTTTACAGATTCTTTAAAATGTCATAGCTGTACCTTCTTACAGGTTTATATTTTGTTTTACTGCCTCTGTCCTAGGTAACTAAATGCTGGAGTCCAGTTTATTTCTTTATGTGACTGTGTTTCTACAGATTTCAGCCTACTTGTTTGTCCAGCGAATTCTGTTCTCTGGTGGCTTCAAGAGGATGTGTTCATTGAATTTTGCCCAAATTTTGCCTTGTAAAGGTCAGAGGGATACCCATTCAGCCCTCTACAACTCTGAACTCATTCTAAGTCTCCCAATTTTATTCTAATTAATGGTATTTCTCAGCCTGGTATATATTTCTCTATCATTTTACTTTTCATCTGTCCATATGTAAAGTACAGTCATATTTGAAGTAGATTTCTTGTAGGTAGCATATAGCTGAGTTTTTTCTACTGATTATACCATTTCTATATGTCAGGTTCAATTTTCTACTTTTTATAAGAGCTTTATTGAGATATAATTCAAATATCAAAAATGTTTTAAGTATATTCTCAGAGTTATATGAATGGCTTTTAGTATAATCAAAGAATTACCAATACAATCTAATTTTAGAACACTTTCATCATTTAAAAAAAAAAAACAACTTCACATTATTAGCAGTTGTCTAACTTCCTCAGAATTCTTAGCCCTTGGAAAGTACTAATCCACTTTCCTTCCCTTCAGATTTGCCTGTATTGGACATTTCATTTAACTGGATTCATAAAATGTGTGATATTGTATTACCAGCCTCCTTCATTTAGAATAATGTTTTCAAGGTTCATCTATGTTATAACATGTATCAATAATTCATTGTTTTTATTGCCAAATGATATTTCATTACTATATGAATATAAAACATTGCCTTTGTTTAATTAATAGAATAGGTTTTGGTCTTTTACTTTTTGGTTTTATAACCAATACAGCTATAAACATTTGATATAAGTTTTTATGTGGACATATGTCTTTATTATTAGGTAGAAACCTAGGAGCAGAGTTGCTGTGTAATACGGTAACTCTATATTGAACATGCAAAGAACTGCCAAACTGTTTTCTGAAGTGGCTGCACCACTTTACATTTCTGCTTTGTGGAAGGGCTGTACATGCAAACGCTGAAGGAGTGGACAGGCCGAAGAGCACGGCAGACACGCCCACCTTGGTGGTTTAAAGAGTTAGTACTTGCCATAAAAAAGAATAAAATCTTACCATTTGAACAAGAGTGGACCTAGAGGGTATTATGCTAAGTAAAATAAGTCAGACAGAGAAAGACAAATACCGTATGATTTTACATATATGCGAATCTAAAGACCAAAGTAAATGAATAAAACAAACAAATTCAGATACAGAGAACAAAGTGATGGTTGCCAGATGGGCGAGGTGTGGGAGACTGCCTGAAAAAGGTGAAGGGATTAAGAAGTACAAAGCAGCAGTTACAAAATAGTTATGGTGATGTAAAGTACAGCATAGGGAATATAGTCATTAATACTGTAATAATATGTATTTTGCCAAGTAGGGACTAGACTTATTGGGTGGGGGGAATTACTTAATAAGTTGTATAAATATCTAACCACTGTATACCAGAAACTAATATAATATTGAATGTCAACTGTAATTGAAAAAAATTAATAAAACTCTTTAATAGGAAACTTACAGAAATGCAGTCGTAGGTGGCAGCAATGCAAAACTGATTCCCACACCATCCTCGCCCACCAGACAAAGTGCTTATATCGTCTAGGCAGTGAAAATAGGTAGAATGTCAAAGGGACCGGATGCCAGAAGCTCTGGCGCCAGGCTGAGTTATTAGTTATCTAATATTGAGGGTACCTCACCCTGGGGAATCCTGTGATCAGCCCAGAACTTCATGTGCATACCCCCAGCTCAGCTTGGAGAAGAGGAGAGGGTTAAGGGGTTCACGCAGATGTCAAGATGTTTTTATCTTTAAGATGGAGTCACTTATGTTCCACACAATTTTCATCAGCAACACATGAGGGTTCTGACAATCAAAACTATAAGAGCTTGCATATATCACATTGACCAAAACAGGGTTACCATTTCGACCAATATTTTTCTTTTCATATATGTTTAATGAATCCACTCTAATTTTGTTAGTTAGTTACTTAAATCACATACATAACAGAAACATATTGATAAGAGTGATGATTTGAATTTACAGGTTCAGGAAACTCTGGGTAAAATAACTATTTCTCAGTGTTTCAAAGTTCTGTGGGTTGAATCATGTTTTCCCCAAAGTCATACATTGAAAGCCTAACCCCTGATACCTTAAAAGGGGCCCTTCTTTGGAGATAAGTTTCACTGAAGCAGTAATTTATTTAAAGTGAGGTCATTAGGATGGGTCCTCATACAACATGATAGGACTTCCCCCTTGTAAGAAGGGGAAATTTGGACACAGAACAAGGTATAGCAGGAAGACAATATAAAGACATACGGAAAGATAGACACCTACAAGCCAAGAAGAGAGGACTGGAACAGATTCTTTTTTCACAGCTCAGAAGGAACAGACTCTGCAGACACCTTGATCTTGGACTTCTCCCCTCCAGAACCAATAGATAATAAGTTACTGTTGTTTAAGCCACCCAGTTGGTGGTACTTTGTTATGGCAGCTCTAACAAACACACAGGAGGGAATATAAAGTGAAATAACTTATTTTAGGTACCCAGCCACCCTTTACCTCCATTACTTTGTCCTTTGCTATCTCTATTAGATTTGCCTTTCATTTTCATTAATCTTGCAGTGAACTAAAGAACAAATGTTGACTTTTTACAATGCTGACACCATGTTAAGCTCCTGTCTGCTCCTGGCAGGTATTCCCTTCCTTAGACAAGAACATTTTACCCAGTGACAGAACCTAACATGAAGCAGTAACCTGCCAGAAGCTTGAATATATCTATGGCAACAAGATTGGAATGCCATTTACCACTAAAGTTCAAGTCAACAATTCTGTGGCAGGAGGACAGGACGCTAACATCCCAAATAGCTCTTTTATCCAAAGGCTAAAGAAGCTACAATATTTTATTCATTTTTTTTATGACTTCCGTTCAATGACTTTTTGACAGCATGTAAAGGGTGGAGCAAAAGTAGGTTTACAGTCGTGAGTGCATGAAACACAGAGTTCATTCTTTTATTATTAATTAATTATTATATTATTTTCCATACAAACAACTGTAAACCTACTTTTGTCCCACCCTGTATAGGGAGAAACTAAAAGATTTTTTTCTGTAACACTTAAATATTCTACTCTACTCTCTTATTGTTTGCATGGTTTCTGATAAGTCCATTATCATTCTTATCTTTATTCATCTAAAATAAGGTGTTTCATTTTCTTTTTTTTTAATTTTCTTTGTCCTAAGTATTCAGCAATTTGAATATAATATGCCTAGATACAACTTTTTGGCATTTATTCTGTCCCTTATTCTCTGAGCATCCTGAATATCTAGTTTGTTTTCTGTCATGAATTTTGCAAATTTCTGTACATTATTAATTCAAAAATTTCTTCTCTTTTTCTTTCATTCTTTTCTGCCAATAATCCAATTATGCTTGTATTACACATTTTGAATCTTCCCTGCATTTCTTTGATGCCATATTATTTTCTCTTTTTCCTTTTCATTTTGCTCTTTACATTTCAGTTTGGTAAGCCTCTATCAGCTTATATTCAAGCTCCCTGGTTCTTTCCTCATCAGTTTTTAATCAATTAATGAGTCCATCAAAGGCATTCTTTGATTTCTGTTACTTTTTTTTTTTAATTCCTAGCATTCCCTTTAAAGTATTTCTTAAAATTTCTATTTCCTCCTTAAGCTCTTCACAAATTAATCAGGGTTATTTTAATTTCCCTGTCTGATATTCCAACATTTGTGTCTATTAGTCTGGTTCTAATGCTTGCTTTATCTCTCCGGGCTGTGTTTTTGCTTGTTCTTTAGCACGCATTGGGATGCTTTATCTAAATCTGGGCATGATGCATTGGATAATAGGAAGTGAAGTAAATTGACCTTTACTGTAAAGGTTTATGTTAATCTGACTAGAATTTGACCTTGTTTAATACTTGCTGTTATTATAGATAACAGAGGCTTCAAATTCCTCTAGAGTATGTTTTGTCTCTCCTGTTGACTTTGGGTTAGCCTAAGTACTTTTCTCAAAAATTATGCATCATAAAGTTATTTTAGCTACGATCCACTGTTATTATGCTAGAGCCCTGTTGGTTTGGTGGTGTAATGTAGAGGAGGGGAAGCTTTCTATAACCTTATAATGAAATCAAATTCTTTCTGGGGACAATGTGACCTTTACACAACTTTCTTAGCCCTTTCTTCCCCAGTTAAGAGACAGAAAGTTGAATTTGGAGTGAGAGAATTGCCTTTCACCTGGGTGAAATAGGGGCTCTGATAAAGCCTTCATTCCTGGAGAGGAGGCCTTTTTTATGAAGCGGGCTCTGGTTCTATTTCACAAAGATTGCCGTTTCTCTCTCCCACTGGAGCCATAAGGTGATCTTTCTCATCCCTTTACTGTGAAAAACAGGTGTGGTTCCAGTTCCTTGAGGTAAAACCTATGAAATGTTGCCTACCTCCCCACTGAGAGTGTGGCCTCAGGAGTTTCCCACTCCTGCTAGTGCTTCTCAGCCTCTGGCAACTTGTCAAAATTACCAGTTAACTGTTCCTACTGGTAGCCTCTGCTCCAAATCAGCAGATCCCAGCCCTGACTCTCTGAATTCAGCTGTCTCTCCAGACTTGCAGGTGCTGGTTTGAACTGTGACATCAAGTCTCTGATGTGTCCAACCAAGTTTGTTTAGCTTTTTCTTGTAAGGGTGGAAATGATGACTTCCAGACTCCTTTCATTTCAGAGCTGAAACCAGAAGTTTAATTTAAATGTTGAGAACAGTGAAGGATTTTTTTGTTTGTTTGTTTACTTACTGTGTCTTTGCACATTATGATTATGCTATTGAAGTCCAGACTGGTGTACATTTAAATATAATCTGATGAAAAGATTTTTTTGACAATGGAGACAAATCTTGCTACAGGTTGAATATTCTGATATCATTTTTTTGGTCTTTCTTCAAGCAGGTAGTTTTGACAATACATGGTGGGGCAACAGTAGGTTTACAGTGTGAGTACACGAAGCACTAAATTTATTCTTGTATTATTATTTGTTAATTCATAACTGTAAGCCTTCTTTTGATCCACACTGCATTAGTGTAAAATGTTTTGAGTTTTTTGTTGTTGTTGCAGAAATGGAGAATTTCCCTAAGGAGCATTTTCATAGATTAATTATGTTGATCAATTTTGACCAATTTCATTTTTTCTTTAGGACAATAAATATCCCTAATTTCCAGTAAGTTCGTTATTTATATGCTTCAAAGAACATGAAGAAAGATGTTTTATAACTAATTTCTTAAGAAAATCTTATGAAACAAATATATACAACTTCTTGTTCTTTAGTTACTGCTCTTCCTTTGTGTCTCCCTATTTGTGTTTCTGTCCCAGACAACACACCAGCATTATCATTTACACAGATATGCTCCATCCATCAGGAACACCTATGACCACCATTCTGTTTTCCAGTGTAGTCCTGGTTCACTATTCATAACACCTCCTTTTTTAATCTCAAGACTTAATCTGATTTGGATGATAAACTATTTGGTCATTGTCTTCTGATGCATATTAATGGTGATACTCAAATCTATTCTTGTATTACTGAAAATATCATTATGAATAAATCAGCTATTAGTCATCAATTTGATAGAAAATAATATGACAAATTAGAGCTTTTCATAATTCCATTTGCCAAACTAATCGGTACCCATTAGGATTGTAGTATTATACATTTTACATTACAAAAAATAAAACTTAAAACAGACATGACAATGGAGGGTTTTCTACTAACTCCAATAGTCTTCCCTTACTTAGGCATGACTAACATGGAATACAGCCAATTACTATCACCATTCAGAACGGAACAATGAACCTGGGTGTATCTGAGGGATTCATTTTTACAATTCTTGGTAAAACTAACACTTTCTTAATTTGAAATACAGATGAAGTTGTCGTCAAAATTTTACCATCTAAATATTCAGCCTGCCCAATTTCACTCTAGGCAGAAGTTTTCAAAGCTTTTTCCTGTGACCGACTGGCTACGTAGATGGACATATGGCAGGGAGATCCTTCCCTGTTGTTACTGTAATAGCCTTCCGTAGTTTTTGACTCTGCTGACCACAACCATTTATCTCATGAATTAAGTGCTGTACCTGCATTGATTTATCTGCTATAGCACTTGTCCTGGTTTAAATTTAATTGTTTTTGTGTATGTGGCTTGTTGCATTAGGTTTTATGTAGTTATCCATCTAAAATATATTTTCTCATGTATTGCTGGAGCACCTGGGCACCCTAAAATGAATGAGTTAAGCAAATTTATAAATAATAAATCTGCCCGTTTAGCCAGAAACCTATTTCCACACTAACAGATGTCACTGCCTGCTGAATAAGATCACACTTATATCTAGCATTTTGAATCAAGGAACTCACAAAATAAAATGCATCCATATTGTTCCCAATTCAGTTTGCTTAAAATCCAAACATTCATAGCCATTACTTTATCAACACAGTTGTAAGGTATGGTTTTCAAGTATTTTGAAGTTAAACAGTAATGTTTCTTGGAATACCTCTGCCAAAGAGTGGTTTTAGAAAGTGCTTCATACTGAATGCTTCTGTGGCTAGTACATTCTGCAATATGGGGATTGGTGGTGTGACGGCAAAGAGCTTAATGAGTTATTTAAACCTGATGGGAGTTTGATGGCTTATTCTCAGATACAGTTTGTTGAATGATGAGGCTAAGATTATGACTTTGATGTGATGTTCTTAGGGTAGAAATAATTTTGTCCACTCCCCAGCTATTGATAGTCAAAAACCTATGTTGCCTTTGAGTCGAGAAACAACTTACTCTAGTGGCCCCATAATAAGGGCTCCCCCAAAAACAAAACAAATAAGCAGAATGAAGGTGGATATGGGCTTTCAGATGCAGAAGATTTAATAAAATGGCAATACAGATAGAGGTATTAAATAGTCAATGCGCAGAGAAACAATATCCAATGTCAAAGTTGCAGTAGGAGGAATCTGTCAGGAAGTTTGCCAAAGGAAGAAGAAAGAAAAGGGTAAGCTTCCAATGATGTCTGCCAAAGTAAGAACCTTTGTGCTCATATTTGTGCTTCTGACTATAATCTTAATTCTGAAGTATATCAGTAAACTATTTCTGTGTAATGAACCAGCCTACAACTTAGTAGGTTAGGACACCGAACATTTATTTCTCAAGACTTGAAGTGTGAGCTTGGTGGTTCTTCCTGTGTAGTTGCATTGGCTAATCCTAAGGTTCAGCTGGCAGCTTGACTGAGACTGGACAATCTAGAATGGCCAGTCTTTCATGGTTGGCCACTGACCGGGATAAATGAGATGACTTGGCCACAGAACTCTCATTATTCAGCAGGATATTCCTGCCTTGTTCATGTGGAGATGGTCACAGTGTTCTCAAAAGGAGCAAGCAAGGGCAAGCCTCAATACTTTTACATCTCTGTGTGTATAACATACTGTCCCATTGCCCAAAGCAATTAACACAGATAAGCCTGGGACCTGGGAGTGGTATGGACACAAAGAAAGAGAATATTGTGGCAAATTTTGCACAAACTCTAACATATGGAGACTTTAGAGTTGAGGTAAGCAAGCCAAAATGAGGGGAGAAAAAAATGTTCAACTTTACATAAAATGTATAAGGTTGACTATTTTTGCAGGACTGTATTTTTCTTGGAACTAATGTGATTATAGTGCTTTTATTATCAGGGAATGACAGAATGAAATTAACACACCATTCTCAGATTTTATTGAAGTGTAGAGGAAGTACTAGCTTTCTGAATGATTTGATCAGGTGTGGAAAGGGAATCATAATATTGCTTTATGACCACATCCTTCGAATTTTTGTTCAAGGTATGGTTAGAGCTAAGAAGTAATCTAATAGAGTAGAACCTTAAAACTGTGGGGTCTAGCCCACAACTATATTTCACTTGGTCTATTCAGTGTTAATAAAATATATATGCTGGCCAGATGTAAAAATAAGGAAATTCTCATAAAAAACTGGAGTTTTGGTATCACTGAAAAAGTATAACATCCCTGAAGCAAGTTTGGGCTACAACTGAGTATTAGCTAGATTCATCACTTATGCCTACTGAATGCTCAGTGAGCCTACACCAGGTCACATGGCTACTATGAGCATGAGAGCAAAACTTTGCCTTTCCTTGCTATACCTCAACCATATATATAGTTCACCAACACAACCTCGTATTGTTGATGTAGTACAGAATTTTATTTCTCAGATTATAGGTATGTTTTCTCTTTTTACAGTTTTTGTTATTAAAATTTTTGAAGATTTTACTTATTTATTTTTAGAGAGAGGGGAAGGAAAGGAGGAGAGGGAGAGAAACATCAATGTGTGGTTGCCTCTCAAGCGTCCCTTACTGGGGACGTGGCCTGCAATCCAGGCATGTGCTCTGACAGGGAATCAAACCGGCAACCCTTTGGTTCACAGGCCAGGGCTCAATCCACTGAGCCACACCAGCCAGGGCTGATATTAAAAATTTTAAGACAACACATTAATGAAAGTATATGATCACCCTTACTTTACATATTTCCTACATAATTTTCTAGATTTGTTTTTTTTCCTGTATTCAAGTGCTTCATTCAATTTTTTTTTCTTTCAAAGGAGTTATTAGTATTTATCCTGAGAGTCTTGCATTTCTGAGAACTTTTCTGTTGTTTGTTAAATTGAATGCCAATATGTAATATCTTATTTAAAAGTACTTTATGGATTACTACTTTAAAAATGATAACTTACTGTGTCTCATCCAGAACTGCAGTTGAGAAATTTAATGTCACCTGATTCTTTTAAAAAATATTTTATTTATTTATTTTTAGAGAGAGAGAAAAGGAGGGGAGAAAGAGAGGGAAAGAAACATCAACATGTCAGAGAAACATCAATCGCACACATCACAATAGGGAACCAGGCCTGCAACCCTGGCTTGTGCCCTGACATGGAATCAACCTGTGACCTTTTGCTCTGAGGGGCAACACTCAACCACCTGATCTACGCTGGGGAAGGCAGTGCCATCTTATTTTAATTCTTAAAAATAGCCTATCCTTCATTTTTGGGACTCTAATATTTTTCTTGTATCAATATTTTTACATGGTACTAAGATGTGTTGAGGTTAAGATTTTCCTAATTTCATTTGTTTGGCAAATCAAAGGTGATTTCAATCTAATGTCATCTATATATCCTTAGATTTTTCAAATATATGAGTGTATCCCTTTTTATAAAATAGCTCCACTTGCCCATTTTAATTTATTCCTCTTTTTAATATTCACATATTGATGCTACTAATTCTATATTGTATGTTTCTCAATGTATTTTATTTATTTATTTTTCTTTACTCCTTCTCCTTTTTGGGAGGTGGGGAGGTTTCCTCAGTTTAGTTTTCCACTTGCACTTTAGGCAATTATACTCAGTGTGCCCTGAATCAAGGTAATTTCAGTGGTAACTTAAAGTCCGATAAATGGGAGAATAAATGTGTAAAATATTTTATAAATATTTAATATTTCTCAAACAACCAGTGCTTATAAATAGATAATAAACAAACTATACATGCACTCATCTTTTATTCATAATTATTTTATTAATAATAAAATTACATATATAAAATTAGATGATACCCAAACATATCAAAGGTTTAGGTATTAAATAAAGCACATAAAACAATTTGGAGCACATATTAGTAATACAATATGAATTGCTACTGTAATTATTATTAATATAACCATATATTTATTAAATATGACATAAATACCCTTTGGGACAGCAGGGATGTACCTGGAGAACATTATGCTGAGTGAAATGAGCCACTCAGAGAAAGACAAGTACCATTTGATTTCTCTCATATGTAGAATCCAATGAACAAACTGAAGTAACAAGCAAAATGGAGACAGACTCATGGATGGAGAGCAGGACACCAGCTAAGGATAGGGGTGGAGGGATTGAGCAAAAGGGATAAAGTACTCATGGACGTGGACAACATTGTGGTGATCGTGGGGGGTGGTATAAGGGGACTAAATGGTAATGGAAAAATATACAATAAAAATTTTTTAAAAAATATGAAAACTCCAGAAGAAAAGGATAAAACACATGGGATGCATGACCCCTAGTAGGTGCTTGGTGATAGTTTACTGAATGAAAGAATCAATGTTCAAAAGGTACTACTAGACAGAATTCAGAGTAGATGAAAAGAGATTCAGAGAGTGGCTGGAAAATCAACAGTTAGTGTTACGATAATTTCCTCTTAAACCAGGACACATAACTGAAATCTGTCAAGAAAGGACTGATAATCTCCAAATGTGTTAGAAACCTAGGTCAGAACTGTTTAGACCCGGCTTAAAAGCCAAAGTCCCACTGAGTTGAAAGAATAAACCTTGGACCACTAATACACCTAGTTCCATGGAGTTAGTAAACCAAGATTACCTCTGGTAAAAAGGTAGCTTTGTATTACAAAAAAGTAAGTATTCGATATGCTAAAGACCTGCTAAGCATTGGTACAAAACTTAGAAGAAAGGCCAAGATCTTAGCCTAAGAAAGGAAGCTTCAGTGTTTTTTAGAGCTAAATTGTGAAAGTTTCAAAAGTAATTTGAGGGTTCCTAGAAATAAATCATTACCTTAATTGTGCAGGTCAAGTATAACTTGTGACAGAGAAGAAAGGAGATCGGAATGTGCTGGGTCTAACATAGGATAGTTCAAATAAGATGTTCCATTAGCCTTGTGTTCACTAATGCTTGCCCTACCACCAGTAATAATCTGCATCTCACTTTGGTGCCTTCATGGATGCCCAGATAAAAGCCTCATCATGCATTCCATATGCAGTATGGGCTTCTCCATTATTCATGTGTCAACTGCGCAGGCTCATTTCAATGCCTGCCTGCCTTCTTGTAGTAATTGTTATTATGCAAACAATCTAATCCAAGTGCTAATGCATGTAATTTCGACTGAACTGAAAAAAATAAATAAATAAAAGGGGTACACGTTTAGGCTAAAATTTTAAGTAAATTTTGATAGCCTTATACTATGTATTTGAAAGTCTCTATATCATATAATAACATATTTATCTCTTAAATTTAAGCCTTTGCACATGCTATTTTTCCCTGTGTGGAATACTATTTCTCTCTTTACCAGGTTATTTAGTTCTCATCTTTGCTTAGTTTTGATTCAAGATATATTCTCTAGTCTTAAGTATCTAAATTAAACTACTCACATGTTTTCTTACTACTTTAGAATAGCTTGGTCACAGCATTGACTAAGATTATATACTTTGTTCTTTGACTTCTATGTCCAATAGAATATGCTTTCTAAAGAGTAAGATCATGCCTTCTCGTTATTTTATTCCCAGCCTTAGCTGGGAGTAGATTCAGTACACATTTTACGTAAGAAATGGAAAGGAAGGAATGAGGGGAAGTAAGGGAGGGTGGAAGGAAGAATCAGATTATAGATTTTCATTTTCCTCTTTGTGAATTTTATTTTTTACATCTGTGCTTTGGATTTTCATTTCCTGAGCTGACTGTTATTCATGTTCATTTACCATCCTTTTGATACTGTAAGAATAAATACATAATTAAAATTATTTGGGCTTCTCCTTGGAGTAGTTGTTGAATAAGTATAACTAAGAAATATGTTGAGCATCATGATAATTTCCTAGATAGTACTTTAAATTATTATCCTACCTGTCCTGCAGGAGTTAGGGGTAATACTGTTTAATCATTTTAGAAATAATCATTTTAGAAATAATACTGTTTCTGATTTTAGAATCATAAATGTCCTGTTATTTTGTCCACCATGGACTGATTGTAGTATATAGTGTCAGTACACAGACTCTTTTTTACCATTATTTTATGATAATATTTTTGTTTTAATAATTCATATATATACTAGTGTTTCTTATTTTTATTAATTTCTTGATTGTGTTATTTTACAGGGATGTTGAAAACTGACAGATTAAAACAAGTTATAAAAATGCTTAAAATATTTTATATATTTACAATATACAATAAGACAACATATATTGAGCATTTAAAGCATTGATTTGTAGGTAGAATATGTTTACATGTATTTTCCATACAGGCTAAAAAGATAATGCTTGCATAGTCTTTAAAAGGTAATAGACCAGAGACTTTCAATCGGAAATGAATTAATGGGTCCATTGTGCATGAAATCCCATTTTGTTAAATGAAACAAGCCCATCGGTCTTTATTGATCATGTTGCTTTTAGATTGGTTATGCCTCCTGTTTTCCTCTTATTTAATCAAGGCTATTATGTGAATGTAGTAAAATAGTCTTGAAAACTTATGATGATCAATTTCTTAATTTCAAATTCAAATTGACCCCAAATACACTACCATAAACACATCTCAATTTAAATATAGTACTAAAAACAATCAATATGAGATCTGTCCGGAAAAAATCCAGCCATTATTAATATAACGAGAACAGTTTATGCACCATCAGTGTAACCTGGCAGCCAAGGAGTGTGGACTGCAATGCACAGACATGAATAATGATGACTTCATTGTACTAGTCAGTGAGGGCAGTAAAGGCCGTTGAGAAGGTATGTGTACTGTATGGCCATTGCATTCAAAATGACTGAGCTAGTAAAGCAACAAATCTACATAAAATTTTGTTTTAAGCTTGAATACTCCTCTGCAGAAACTATTCAGCTGATTCAGAAGGCTGCAGCTATGAGTAACTGGTAATTGGCAGCTTCATCACTACAATACTCCTGCTCACGCATCACATCTTGTGCAGAGTTTTTTTGGTGAAACATCAAATTATCCAGGTGACTAAGCCCCACTACAGCCCAGATTTGGTGCCCTGCAGCTTCCAGCTTTTCCCAAAACTAAAATTACCTTTGAAGGGAAGGGAGTACAGACCATAGATGAGATTCAGGAAAATAAGATGCGGCAGCTGAAGTCAATTGTGTGTGAGGTTCCAAGCTGCCCACTTTGAAGGGGCCTGAGATGTCATTGTCCTATGTACAATGTTTCTTGTATCTTCTTCAATAAATGTCTCTATTTTTCGTATTACATGGCTGGATACCTTCTGCACAGACCTCATACAGTAATTAGGGAGGAATGAGTATGAAGTAGTATCTGATTACATAAAAACAATGAATTGCATTGAATTTTAAGGGTTGAATTTTCATATCAGGGAATGTACATGGGGAAACATTCAAGTTCTGATTACATGCAAATTAATTACACATGCATACATTCCTTATACATGTTTTCAGGCCTAACAGAGTAAAATAAGGAATTTTACTGATTTTTAGCTTTTTACTTGAAATGTGATAAAAGACTTTGTTGAATGCAAAAATCTGGCTTATTCATAGGTATATAGTTTCCCAAAATCTTATAAACTGGGAACAATCATTAAGAGATGACTTTTATAGACTCACTAAGCTGAATAAATTTAACGTAAGACTATATGATTTCTTCATGATTGTCTTTTTTTTCTCTCTCTCTCAAAATATATATAAGAATATATGTACCCCTATGTACACATATATATGTACATACATACACATATATATTTATAATATAAACATTTATACCACTATATTGGGACAGAAATGTCATCACACTGGTTATTTTAAAATTAATAGTTGGGCCCTGGCTGGTGTAGCTCAGTGGACTGAGCACAAGTCTGGGAACCAAAGGTTCATTGGTTCTATTCCCAGTCAGGGCACATGCCTGAGTTGTAGGCCAGGTCCCCAGTAGGGGGTGTGCAAGAGGCAACCACACACTGATGGTTCCCTCTCTTTCTCCTTCCCTTCCATTTTCCCTGAAAATAAATACATAAAATCTTTAAAAGACTAAAATTAAATTAATACTTGGAAGGCAGCATTCATTTTTCCTATCCCAATTTTCAGAAGAAACAGCACAATACAAAAAAAGTACAAGTATGATACTTTGGACCCTCATTATAAAAAAAGATCAGAAAATTGCATCTCTATTATTTGGGTTGTTTATTTTTTTCTCTTAAACCTACTAACTTAACCTTTCAGTAGTCATTTTTTTATGTTGCTGCTTAACTAATTCAGTTGTCATAGTTTTGTTAGACCATGCTGGCATTAATTTAACCTTTTAACAAATACATTGAAACAACCAAGAGGAGGTCAATAATTTCTATGGCAAATTCATGGGAAATTAAGATAAATAAATCTGACAGATTCTTAATATAAAAACTATATCTTAATAGTTAACTATTTACTAAGTTAAATACTATGTATCTGTAGTATGAGAAGTGAAATATTTCAAAGATTTTAGTATATTTTAGAAATTCAGTTTTTACTTCTACTAGATTATACACTTAGCATAAATTTTATCTATTCCTTACTCACTTACAGCTAATTTTAAATTTAACTATAATTTTTGAATGCCCTATAAACTTTATGTAGAATCTCAGAAATGATGAGCAAAAAGAGACACATGAAAAACTAGTTTTAAAATTGTTTTTGTAAGTAAATTATTTAAGATACAATTATTTCCCCAAAGAACAGTTAAATTACTTTAATTCCATTACCAACTTCAGTTACAAATCTGTTTTTGAATCTGAGCATTGTATAGTCTCCTTTAAATATAACATTTAATTGCTTTAATTAGTTTTACTTCCAAAGGATTTTATGTACAGAGAAGATTGGATGAAACATAAAGATCATATTCATAGAAAAATAATACATTTTATAGTTTTGTAATTTTTCCAAATCTAATATTAATTTTGACAAATGAATACTTAAAATATCATAAGCATGAAAAATTATTTATGATGTTAGTTATATTATACAATTAACTCGGAAATATTTATAAAACCATCAGCATACAGTACAAAACATGAAATCTTTAAAAGTTACATGTACACTATTATTTATCCATCAGATAAGAATGAAAATAACACTAGGTGACATCAAGTAACCAGAAAAACTGGTTCTAAAAGTTAACTCGTTTTCTCAATTCACTTATAAAAAATATTTAACAAGTAAATCTTTTCTCCTTTGTAACTCTGATATTCTCATTTCACCACTAGTGCAAAGGTTTCTTTGTTTGGACAAGAAATAGGATTACTTTTCACTTTATAAGTTCACTTTTATACAGAAATATCAAATATATGTGACTTAAAGGCAAACATATATACATCCATAAATCTTGGAGAAAAATTAAGTCAAAGTTTCTGAAAAAGTTTTAATTAATTTAAAAACATTTTCATATAATATTTGTTGACTATTAAATCTGATAACTCAAGTCTGGCTTTTATGATATTTGTAAACTAACCCTTTTATAGCACTTTCTTTTATGTGTACATATTAGTTGTTACTTGTTCTGGTGCAAGAGAAGCAATTCTTTATTCAAATGACCTTATGCATAAAAATTAACTTATCATGTCAGTTAATAAGAATAGAGGGGTGGGTTTATTGAGGACTCAAATGAATCACCAAAATCCTTTCCCAAGTGTTGCCTTTCTTGACAGATGTCCCAGGTTTAAATCATTACGATTTCCAGTTCACTGCCTAAGGAGTATCTGATGGCTCCCATACAATTCTCTATTTTTGTTCCCAAATGAGGTCATATGTCAATCTCTGAGTATCTCTCTGTGTTGACCAAGGTTTAACATAGGTCAAGGATTACACTCTTAGATCCGAGAGGTACATTCAGCTTTATACAGAGGACATGGAATAAAAGAACAGTCTCCATGTGAGTCATCATCAGAATTAGGTGTCTAGAAGGATGAACTATTCCATGAGGCAATGACAATAGCCAAGAAAGTCTTGATTTTTATTTTTCTATGAATATCAGAAAATTTGGTTAATGTTGTACATCACTATTATAACTCAAGTTCAAATTATGGCATTAAATTAATTTTTTTTTACTCTCCAGTGAAGACATTAAATAGTATTATCATGCACAAGGACTAAACAGACTCTCTTCCATTATTAAAATATTCAAACACTTACAAAGTGGAGATAGAGCAATGATTCGATTGTACTCACCTCCCAGCTTCACCTTCGAACAATTCATAGCAAATCATATTTCATCCCTATCCTATAGCTCCTCTTTTTTATTCCAACCTCACTGGACCATTTTCATGAAAAATTATAATATAATTTTATTCACAAGCATTATATAAATTATATAATTTGGCCTATAAGCATAGTGGGATTTTACCTTTAGGGAAGTTTTGAATGTTTAAATATGATTAATACTCTTAATTAACATTGAATAATATTACAAACAGAGGTACAAATCATATGTATTCTATTTTTTCATGTTATCTGATAGTCTTTTTATAATGAGGCTTACTCTAATTTTTGATCAGGAAACTTTTAAACAGGAAGGATACAACAAAAACATTAATATTTACTTGCCCTTTGTCTCTTTTGTTAATGGATTTGGAGTCCTAATGTCTAGAAGAAATAAGTACTGCTTAAATATATGTGCACAGTGATTGCTTTAGAGGTATTTTAAACATTTATCTTGAAAAATGTATATGCAATACTAAATTTTTTGTAATAAATAAAATGGTTATTTTGAGTCAAAAAGACATAAATTGTAATCATAATTAGTCATGTAGTCCTGGTAAAGTCATATATTCTTGGCAAAGTCATAGTCTCTGAACCATGGGCTAGTCTTTTAATTGAAGAATGTTATGTTTACAACATAAGAATGAATATCTGTAAAACTAAGAATATGTGAAAAATCTGGAAAAGCATCTATTGAAAACAATGTATTTTTTATTTTATTTTTTATTTGTATTACTTATCTGTTACAGTTGTTCTCACTTTTTCTCCCTTTTCCCACCTCCACCCAGACTTACCCCCTTTCTCCCCACCCCAAGCCAATCTCCATATTATTGTCTATGCCCAGGGGTTGTGCACAAATGTTCTTTGGTTAATCCCCTCACCATCTTTCATCCTCCTCTCTGTCCCCCACTTTCCGGCAGCTGTCAGTTTGTTTTATGTATCTAAGCTTTTGTTACTATTCTTAGTTCATTGGTTTATTGTGTTTATTAGATTCCACATATAAGTGAGATCACGTGGTAGTTTTCTTTCACTGTCTGGCTTAATTCACTTAGCATAATTTTCTCCAGGTCCATCCATGCTGTTGCAAAATGGAAGAGTTTCATACTGCTGCATAGTATTCCATTGTGTGAATATACCACAGCATTTTTATCCACTCATCTACTGATAGGCACTTAGGCTGCTTCCAAATCTTGGTTGTTGTAAATAACACTGCTAAAAACATAGGGGTGCATATAATTTTTGTATTGGTATTTTTGGGATTCTTGGGATGTATTCCCAGACGTGGAGTCACTAGGTCAAAAGGGAGTTCCCTTTTTAATTTTTTAAGTATACTCCAAACTGTTTTTCACAGTGGCTGCACCAGACTGCATTCCCACCAACAGTGAACTAGGGTTCCCTTTTCTCCACAACTTCCCCAACACTAGTTGTTTGTTGATTTAATGATAATAGTCATTCTGACAGGCGTAAAGTGATATTTCACTGTGGTTTCAATCTGCATTTATCTGATCATTAGTGATGTTGAGCACTTTTTCATATATCTGTGGGTGCTCTGTATGTCCTCTTGGAGAAGTGGAAATCCTAGTCACAGTGACTAGGTAAGAAGAAGAAACAAAAAGTATCTAAATTGGAAAGGAGGCAATAAGGTTGTCATTATTCACAGATGACATGATATTGTACATAGAAAATCCTAAAGACCACCAAAACTACTAGACATAATAAATGAATTTGGCAAAGCAGCAGGATACCAAATTAATATCCAGAAATTGATGGCTTTTTATACACCAATAATGAGCTATCAGAAAGAGAAACTACAGAAACAATTCCATTTACTAGTGCAACATCAGCAACAACAAAATGTACCTAGGAATAAATTTAACCAAGGAGGTAAAATACCTATACTCTGAAAACTATAGGCCACTGAAGAAGGAAATCAAGGAAGATACAAATAAGTGGAAGTATATACCATACTCATGGATTAGAAGAATTGACATAATAAAAATGGCTATTCTATCCAAAGCAATTTATACATTCAACACAATTCCTATTAAAATACCAAAGGCACAGAATTAGAACAAACACTCCAAAAATTTATATGGAAGCAAAAAAGACTCCAAATAGCCTCAGCAATCTTACAAAAGAAGAACAAAGCTGGAGGTGTCACAAATCCTGATACCGAACTATACTATAAGGCCACTGCACTAAAAACAGGCTGGTGCTGGCACAAGAACAGACATACACATCAATGGAACAGGACAGAGAGCCCAGGAATAAACCCACACTTGTATGAGCAATTCATATTTGACAGAGGTGGCATGACCATACAATGGAGCAAAGAGAGTCTCTTCAATAAATGGTGTTGGGAGAACTAGATTGGTACATCCCCCAAAATGAAATAGACCACCAATTTACACCATGCAAAAAATAAACTCAAAATGGATAAAAGCCTTAAATTGTACGTCATGAAACCATAAAAATCCTAGAAGAAAATATAGGGAGTAAAGTCTCAGATATTCAGCACAGAAATATATTTGCTGATATATCTCCTAAGGCACTGGGAACAAAGCTGAAAATAAATAAGACTACATCAAATTAAAAAGCTTCTATACAGCTAAAGAACTATCAGCAAGACAAACAGGGAACCCATTGTATGGGAGAACATTTTTGCCAACCATGCATCTGACACAGGCTTCATCTCCAAAATATGCAAAGAACTAATACAACTCAACACCAGGAAGACAAACAACTTGATTAGAAAATGTGCAAAAGACCTGGGAGTAATTTATAAAACAACAAAATATATCTCATACTATAATTAAGTTAAATATTTGAGCCATTAAAATAGTAGTTAAATTATTGTTCATTATTATATAAATATTGTAAAGGATGTAATCAAAATAATACATTGGGATTAATGCATTAAAATATTTATGGGACTGAGTGGAGAAATCAGCAGTGTTGAAATAATCAAAGGCTGACTAACCTGGCTAACAGCCTTCTAATTTTTCACAAGGTTATTTGATTTGAAAACAAATTGTTAATATAAAAATGATACACATGAAACTTTTTCTGCTTTAATATAAAAATGATACACATGAAACTTTTTCTGCTTTCAGCTCAGCTTCTCCCAATGAGAAAATCAACCAAATGCACTATTCCATTGAATGAATTATTTTAAATATCTTTCAACAATGAGAATAATAAACAAAAGAGCCATGAAAGTAAGAACATCAGTTGACATAAATATATTTGCATGTGATTCATGATACTTGATCAATAGTAATGTATTCATAAGTGTTCAAATCTTGAGGCAACCTTGAAAAGTTTATTGTAACCATAATATTTTATCAGTTTAAAATGCAAAGTTAAGGGAGATAAAATATCCCTCAGTTGTGTCTCTAGTATATGGCAGAAACTGCAATAAATTAATCATTCAACCAATTATTTAATAGGTATGCTACAATACATTTTAAATAAGGTAATTGTCAATATCTCAGAGTTTGCATTATATTTAAATGAGTTAATTAAGATATGCTTAGAAGATTATACTGCTCATATAAAAATCTCACTACACATTGGAATAAACGATGGAGATGATTATGTTGAGGATGATCACAATAAAGACAGATATGAGAAGTAATCTCATCACAACAAAAATTTCCATGCTCATTTTTGTTCCATGAACAACAAAAAATACAGCTCATGTGCTGTATCAGACTTGATGCCAATGTGTACATATATGGTAAATTGTGTAATGGACACAATTCCTTCCAGCCTAGGATGCATGCCACCTTGCAACACGCCATTGCTCATCTTCCTAAGCAGTAGGCAGGCCTTGTGATTTTTTTTTGATCAATTAAATGTGATAAAACTAACACTGTGAGTTCTGGGTCTAGGCCTCAGGAGTTGCTTTGGAATCTCCACATTTGCCATCTTTAATATTGCCCTGACATGGTTACATATGGAAGGCCACCAAGCCTAATGGAGAATGAGAGGCCACATGGCACCTTGAATAACAGCCAGTTCTGTCAGTGTGATTGAGTCCATTTTCTATGTTGTATTCCAGCCAACGCTCCAGTTGATTACAGTTGCTCAGACAGCACAGCAGAATTCATGAGAAATGTTTTCATGCCAGTAAATTTTATGGTAAGGTTATATATAATACAATAATAGATAAAAGAAAACTTGAGTTTTATTATTTTGCTTATTTTGATATGATTCTTAAAGTCTATGCCTTTTAAAGCACAAAATTATATTTATCTTTTCTAAATATCAGTGGCATAGCAGTGAGCTAAGTCAACATTTTCAGCAAAATTTTTACTTATTCACTCTGGCATGGGTATGAATTAGTAATAATAAATACATATAATGTAACATTTTATAAAAATAATAACTCTTTACAACTAAATAAAATCAATTAAGCCTAAATGGCTTTCTACTATATCACCTTTTTTCTGGACAAAAGAGTTGAAATGTACTACAGAAGTATAAATTATACTTAACAGTATATGTTATATACATAAACAAATTAGTGAATTAATTACTTTGCTATTGGATATGAAGTATTGATGTATCTATAATATAGTAGTGAAATTTTTCAATAAATATTTATTTTAAAATAGTTTTAATTTTCAGAGAAATTGTGAATATAATATAGTGAGGTATCATGTAACCCACACCCAGTTTCTTCTAATATTGTCTTCAGTTAGTAAAGTACATAGATTAAAAATTATGAACTGATATTGCTGTGTTGAGCAAGGTTTACACTTTATCAGAGTTCCTTTAGTCTACCTAATTCTACTTTTCTTTTCCAAGTCTTCATTCATGGTACTACATTGCATTCATTCATTATGTCTCCTTAAGCTTTTTGTCTGTGACGATTCCACAGACATCCCTTGTCTCTGAAGTTCTGAGAGTGTTGGTCAGGTGTTTTGTAGACTAGTCCTCAATTGGAATTGCTCTGACCTTTTTTTCTTGGATTAGCCTGGTGTTATGTGTTTTGTTTTTTAAAAATTTAAATTTAATTAATTAATTAATTAATTTTGTTATTGTTCAATTGCAGTTGTCCCCATTTTTTCCCTATGTCCTACCCATACCCCACCTCCCACATTCAGTCCTCCCCCACCCCCTGTTGTCTTTGTCCTTGGGTCCATTATGTATGTTCTTTGACTTGACCCTTCCCCTTCCTCCTCCTGGTACCCCTCAACCCCCTCCCTTTGATCACTGTCAGTTCTTTATTTCCATGTCTCTGGTTCCATTTTGCTCACTTGTTTGTTTTGTTCATTAAGTTCCACTTATAGGTATGATCATATGGTATTTGTCTTTCACCACCTGGCTTATTTCATTTAGCATAATGCTCTCCAGTTCCTTCCTTGCTGTTAGGACTATAGCCATTTAAAAGCATGCTCAGCCCTGGCTGGTGTGGCTCAATGGATTGAGTGCAGGCCTGTGAACCAAAGGGTTGCTGGTTCAATTCCTAGTCAGGGCACATGCCTGGGTTGAGGGCCAGGTCCCCCATAGGGGGCTTGCAAGAGGCAACCACACATTGATGTTTCTCTCCCTCTCTTTCTCTCTCCCTTCCCCTCTCTGAAAATAAATAAATAAAATATTTAAAAAATGAAAATAAAAGCATGCTCAGCATCACTAGCCATCAGAGAGATGCAAATTAAAACCACAATGAGATACCACGTCATATTGGTCAGAATGGCCATCACGAACAAATTAACAAATAAAGAGTGCTGGCAAGATTATGGAGAAAATGGTGTTATGTGTTTTTAGAAGGAAGAGGTATAGTGCCATGTCATCACAAATTGAAATTAAACATTCAAGTTGATTGCCCTGGCTGGTGTAGCTCAATGGATTGAGCATCAGCCTGGGAACCAAAGGGTCTCCAGTTCGATTCCCAGTCAGGGCACATGCCTGGGTTGCAGGTCCATGCAACCAAACATTGATGTTTTTCTCCCTCTCTTTCTCCCTCCCCTCCCCTCTCTAAAGTAAATAAATAAAATCTTTAAAAAAAAAAAGATGACTTACCACAATAGGTATTGAAGTAACTGGCACATGAATATTATAGCAGATTTATTAATAATCACCCCAAATTGAAGCCGCAATGGTGTTTTTTAGTTTTCTACTGAAGGGTTACTGTCCTCCCCCCACAATGCCTTCATGCCCTTTCATGGTGTACTCTTCAAAAAGTAGTCGCTATTCACAGGCCAAATTTAAGGAGTGGAGAATCGTGCTCCACCACACTGCGGGCACTGTATCCACACAAATACAGACAGGAAATTCTTCTGCACTTGAGGAATATTTTCTGTACCCCATGCATTCATTCATCATTCAGTCTCAGTCATTATCGGACATCAGTATGAACTCATGCATATTTATTTTATGCTTTAGCTTATAATTTAATATGACTTTGTTCCTTTTTGTTGCTCAAATTGTCTGGGTTTTGGCATTAGAATCTCCTTCAGTTGGCTTCTGTGTCCATTTGACATACCCATATCAACATAGAGATTTTGTTTTGTTTTTGTTTTTTGAATACTATCCTAATTTCTGGCACTACACCGTACTCTAGGCTCATCTTGTATGTTTCCTGCCCCAGTGCTAGAATCACCCCTTCTTCTGAGAAGCTCTGCTCCCTTATATTGGAGAATGTTGTTAGAAAGCTACTGTGGTGTTACTTCCAGGCCCTTTCAGGTGAGCAAGGAAATATATGTGTGCATGCTAACCTGTGTACATGCACATATATGTAAATAGTTTTATATGTAACTCTATCTTAAGCTAAAAATTAATTTGTACTGATATCTCCAACTCTAACTCATTTCCACATGTATTATTATGGCCATTCTCATTTCTCACAAGTAACAGGCACTGGAACAGTGAAAAAAAGTGACTCCCATCACCTACATTTATTTACATTCAATTATGGAATACATATATGTTTGGGTCAGAGCTGTTAACCTGTACCCTTGTAGGGAACACATTTACCAGCTGGAATACAGTGATGATAAACAACTATTTTAATTAATCCATTAATCAATTGCCTTAACTCTTACAGATTCAGTTCATTCCAAAGTAACTTAGATTTAGGAATGTAGCCTTTCTGCAACCTACTTCATTGAAGCTATGTCATATATTTTTAGTATTTATAACTTGATGGCTCATTTATTGGTTTGGCCAAAATGTATCATTTACCACAAAAAAAGACACACTTTTCATTTTCAACAATAAATTTATTGATTTGGATATTTTGAGGACGTTGGTCCCCACACTGCCCCAGGCACCCACCTGGCTGCATCCCCAGTTATCTCGACATTGACTCTATTACCCATGCTGCAATCCGCATCTCTGTGACTATTCTGCAACTACCAGTTTGTACTGAGTAAGCTGCTTCTTTTAAGAATATTCTGTTTGTTCCAGTTAACAAAATATAACCAGAGACATTGAAGTTAAGAACAATCTAACAATAGCCAGAGGGGAGTGGGGAGGGGACAGTGAGGAGAGGGGATCACAGAGGGGATCCTACTATAAAGGACACATGGACAAAATCAAGGGGGAGGGTAGAGATGAGGGAGGGACGTGGGTTCGGCTGGGGTGGGGTGAGGGGATGGGGAGAAAAGGCATACAACTGTAATTGAATAACAATAGAAATTTAAAAAAGAAAGAAAGAAAGAAAGGAAAGAAAGGAAAGAAAGGAAAGAAAGGAAAGAAAGGAAGAAAGGAAGAAAAGAAAGAAAGAAAGAAAGAAAGAAAGAAAGAAAGAAAGAAAGAAAGAAAGAGAGGAAGGAAGGAAGAGAGGAAGGAAGGAAGGAAGGAGGGAAGGAAGGAGGGAAGGAAGGAGGGAAGGAAGGAAGGAAGGAAGGAAGGAAGGAAGGAAGGAGGGAAGGAAGGAAGGAGGGAAGGAAGGAAGGAGGGAAGGAAGGAGGGAAGGAAGGAGGGAAGGAAGGAAAGAAGGAAAGAAGGAAGGAAAGAAGGAAGGAAGGAAGGAAGGAAGGAAGGAAGGAAAGAAGGAAGGAAGGAAGGAAGGAAGGAAGGAAGGAAGGAAGGAAGGAAAGAAGGAAAGAAGGAAGGAAGGAAAGAGGGAAAGAAGGAAGGAGGGAAGGAGGGAAAGAAGGAAGGAGGGAAGGAAGGAAGGAAGGAAGGAAGGAAGGAAGGAAGGAAGGAAGGAAGGAAGGAAGAATATTCTGTTTGTTTCCCAATGATTACATTTCTTCTCGGCAGAGCCATGTAGGACTGGGGAGCAGGAATCTTTCTTTGCTCTTTTCCATCACGTGCTTGTGGAGTTACTGGGAGAAAACCCCATTAAATAAAAAACCATGAACAGGTGTGGGGGACTGAATCCCCCTGAACTTTTCTTTTTACTCTAGTACTAGTCCATACTCAGCCTCCAGCAACTTATAAAATTACCATTTAAATGTTCTTCCCAGTTTGTGGCTCCAGTGGCTTCTACTTCAGATGCACGAATCTCCCCTCTGTCTCTCTCAGTGTTCCTCTGCCTTCAGAATTTGGGGTGGTTATTGGTTTTATGAACTCAGTTCTCTGAGGAGTCCAAAAAGGCTGTTGAATTTTATAAAATTTTTCTTGTTGTAGGGATGAGTTTGATACTTTAGAGCTCTTACTATATTACTACTGAAATCAGAATCTGGTGTTGAAATTTTGAAGAAAGAAACTGATACCCTTCATTTACTTCATGAAGATAAAATAAACTATTATTAGTGTACAAAATATTTTATTTTAATCTATTAAAATACCAGTTCTATTCAATTGCCAAAAGTGCATTTGTATTCATAAATTGAATTAGGTAATTTTATTAGATTATTTACATTTGGACAATAAAAGTTACTACCCATATGGTAATCATTAATAAATGGAATTTGAAGAAAAATTTCTACTTTAAGAAGTCCAAGTGGTAACACTTGGATAGCCAGCTAGATGAATAAATTAATTTCAATCTCTATGTAGTTCAAGTGATCCATTTATGACAGCAATGGGAAGTCTAGAGTATGTCCTTGCAGTTGATGACTTTTATTGCTTTGTCTTTATGTTGTTGTCAAAGCCATGTTAGTTTTATAAGTATTCTTAAAAATTGTATGTATTATAAGAAAATTACTGAGGAGAACATTTAGAAATACACTGCTGATACCTACAGATTTTTTATTATATAAAATTGTTAATATTCAGATGTTCCCACCTTGTATTATAACCTTTACAAAAATAATTGCATAGGTTGAAAACTTTACTAATTAATAAAAATGTAATAAAAGTTTGACATCTTACAAGAAGCAGAAAGACTACACAGGTGAATAAATTTTGGTTAAACCATGAAACTTATAAATCCAGGCTATAAATAAGGTAGTATATATGCTATTCTTGAAATGCTTACTGTAACAATTTCATAAGAATTTTTATTTATTTATTTATTTACTTATTTATTGAAGGTAGACATAAGTTTTCATCAGGCATTTATAATTATCTTTGGTGAAGTGTAAGAAAAATGAATCAGGGTAATTATTTTACATGAAAGGATCCAGATTACTCAGTGAGCTAAATGAATAGAGACCAAATCTTTAATCTTTGAATATTAATATCTACTGAATAATTGTTACAAGAGATATCCTTAATAAATGTTGATTAAATAAGAGAATGAGCTGATTGAGCTATTAGAACACATATTCCTATTCCTCCATCACAAAATGAGAAAATTTGTTACAGCAAGATTAGAGTTCATAAATAATATCATAACGTAAGGTAAAATACCCAAACTCTGCTATGAATATGATAGCATATTAGGTGTTATGTTTCTCTAGAAACCGTTAAATTAGTTCAATAAATTTACCTTAATGGAAATGAAATGAAAAATATTAGATTCCAAAAAAATAATTAAAACTTTTTTGGGAATAAAATGATCAGTAAACACATGAACACTATCTTAGGGAAGGCAAAAGGAGAAGCAATAGAAGAAAAATATTCATATGGGAAGTTAAAATTTTAACATTTATCTCTCAGTGACTAAAAAAACAAACAGATTAAAAAATGAGTTAAAATGCTTTAGGGAATTTTCTTTAAAGTAAACATATTTCACATCTTTATATTATTGGAAATAATATCTTCCAGTTTTCATTTAACCATAGGGGTCTACTATAGTAAAATATCGCCAGTGGTTATTTAATGCTACTGAGAGTCCTAGATGGTAAAACGGGACATGTAATTCCATTGACAACATGGTCAACTGGGAACAGAGTGTGAACTTGATCTGAAATAGCAGAGATTATTTTTTATATAATAATAACATGAGAAAATTCAGAGAGTTTAACATGAGAATTTCGAAGAGTTTGAAGTGAAGACATTGGTTCAAGTGGGGAATGTGCAAATGGGAGAAAGAAGGCACGGAACATTCCACGGCAATCCTGACTTGTTTTGTCATGTTCTCAGTCTAATTCGTAGTCTAACTTCTATTTGATATCATAACATTGTAGTGATAGTATGAATTTGATTTTCATAGAAACAATAACACTGTTATTGATAATCAAATGCATTAGAGAATTAAAATCTCCACATGAATTTCTTTCAATAGCAGCATATTGTCCAGCAGAAAAAGTAGATTTAGTTAATAATTAATTAATTGTTATATCAAATTAATCTGTTACCACCTTTCATAAAGTCCAAAATTCATAATAAAAAGATCGTCAAGCTTTTACATGATTATGAAAAGTTCGTACTGATAAATTGATATGTCCTTTAAAGCAGTATATACACTTTATTTGAATGGCGCAAATGAATATTTCAATGGTATCCACTTGGTTTTATGTTCTATAAATTGTGCAAGGTATATGAGAAAAGAAATAATCATGAGCAAATTATAATGACAAAGTCTTGACCAAGAATCAGAGCTTGAATTGTAGAGATGCTATGGGTTATCTGAATAGGAAAAGCTCTGTCTTATGTAAGCTCTGGGCATATGTAAGTGTCTGGTTATTAATTTTTGTCCAAATGAAAGGACAATAGAATTTATGATGTGCTGCTTAAAGACACAGACTCTCCCGGCAGACCCAGAGAATGGTTCCTTTACTGATGGTTTGTGACTGGCCTATGTCCCAAATATACCCAGGGAATTCTAATTTATGGAGGTGACTAAGTGGCAACACAGAGAGGTCAATGCCATTGAAAGAAAAAGTTATTATAATTGCCAGGAGGAGAGAGCATGTCATGCCATACAGGGCACATGGGGGAAGAGTAGATTCAATTATGGGGCAGAAGGAACAAGGGGGAGATTACAGCCAGGGCTGACAAAACTTTTGGTGTCTCTGGGCCACACTAAAAGAAGAATTGTTTTGGGTCCCACATTACTTTGTAATACGTAATAACAAAATAATCTGATAATGTTTTAAGTAAACTTATGATTTTACTTGGGCCACATTCACAGCCATCCCGGGCTGCACGTGGTCTGTGGGCCACAGGTTGGACACCCCGGGTACCAGGCCTTTATTACTGTGTTTTCTATTGGGAAGGTACAGCAGGGCAGGGCAGGAAAGGGCAGAGGACTGGCTAGTTTGAATAATGTCTGGGCATAGCTGTGATCTGCAGTTGTCTGGTACCTGGCATAGGCCGATTTAGGACAGAGGAGGTACTGTCTTTGTGTATGAGATATATATAAAAAAGGTGATTAAGGTGTATTATAGAATTAGGATTGATTGCTTTGCTGTTGGGAAAATTTCTCATGTGTACTGGAACTGACCTGAGAGGGTAAAGAAATGGGCTGACTATTCTAAAATTAGACAGAGTTTATTAAAAAAAACTTAAGGACAGAAGCAGGGTCTTGGGTGTCAGTAAGACAATGGATCTCTGCACCTGATTGGGGATGGGGGCTTCATATGCATCACTTCCAGGGACACAGGTGGCTTCTAGCCATGTGGCATGTGCTTGTTAAGAGCTGTACATTTCAACTACTCAGCTATACCAATGAAGGAAATGTTACCTTTTGCAACAGCGAGGACCTGGAGATTATTATGCCAAGTGAAATAAGACAGTCAGATAAAGATAAATACCATATGATTTTAATTATATGTGGAATCTAATGAACAAAATAAACTAACAAACAAAATAGAAACAGACTCACAGACAGAGAGAACACACTGCAGCTGTCAGAGGGGATGGAGTAGGGGGCTGGGTGAGAAAGGTGAAGAGGTTAAGGGGAAAAACAGCTGATGTACACAGACAACAGTATGGTGACCACCAAAAGGAAAGTGGGGTGGGGGGAGATTGAAGGGAGTAAGGGGGGATAAATGGTGATGGAAGCAGACTTGACTTTCGGTGGTAAACACACAATACAACGTACAGATATTGTATGATAGGATTGAATTGTACTATTGAAACCTGTATAATTTTATTAACCAATGCCACCCCCAAATCAAATAAAAATAAATAAAAGCTGTATATTCCCAAAGCAATGAACAATTTAATATGCCTCTTTATTTATGCAAGAACATTACTACTTTCAGGTGATATGGGCCCTTTCCTGCATCCTGGGAATTAACTACCCCGGAGGGGCAGTTCCTCCTCAACCAACTAGGCCCACCCCCAGACATCAAAATATTATAAAATATAAAAAATAAAGACATGATTAATATAGTCTAATTGGCTTGAGTAGACTGATTTGATCGGGTGACCAAGGAAATGTAAATGTACCTTCTGAAAGTTTTTCCTTTAAGTTCTCCCAAAGCCAAGATTCCTGTCATAGATAGTGACATAGATAGTGTCTCAAGCTGGATACAGTGCAGTCTGCTGCCTTCCGACCCCTGGGGTGTGTGCACACTGATGTCTTCCACAGTTCTCCAGCACTTTCTGTACTCTCTTGCGCTGTTCCATAATCTTTGTCCATAAATAAAAGCCTATGGAAGTGTGTGTTGTGGCGTCTGGTGGTCCTTTCAAATGCATGAAATAAAATCTTTGCAGCTTTACATCATAGTAAATAATGTACATGGTAAGATGAGTAAACTTGAAAATATAGTGATTAAAAGTAAGACAAACTGAGGATCAAATAAAAAACCTAAAGTGTGAGAAAATGAAGGATCTTCAGTGTCACGGGGGAAAAATCAAGGAGTAAATGGAGTAATTGTGCAATTGGAGATCCAGGAGGGGGAGAGAAGGACCTAGTGTGGCAAACAGCAATAAAAGCAACTTAAATAATGTAAGGTTAATAAAACCAATAAGCTAACAACCCAAGAAGCTCATTAAAATTGAAACAAGATTACCAATAAGCCACAACATACACATATATGTATGTCTGTATATATATATATATATATATATATATATATATATATATAAAAATATTGAAAAACCAATGATGGAGATAATACTGAGATTAAAAATGAGAAATTTTACAGAGTTCTCAGAAATAATGTAAGACAAGTGAAAAGACTGAATCTTTAAAGAACAGAAACAGATATGCAAACCAAAAAACAATACTGTTAACCTATAATACTATATCTTGCTAAGTAATCCATAAACAATGATATGAAATAAAAATATTTTCAAAGAAATGTTGAAAAACTTACCTGTGAACTTGCACTACAAGAAATTGTAAAGATAGTTTTTTGGGTGAATGAAAAACAATGCAAAGTGGAAAATTCAATATATACAAAAGAATAAAGAGAATTAAATGTGGTAACTGTGAATGAAAAGATATAAAAGTCATTTTTTTGTAATTTTTTGTACTGGTAAATGGTAATTGACTACTTAAAGAAAAGTTAAAACAATGTATTTTGTGATTGGTGCTGTAAGTAGCAGTTATAGTGCAGAACAGGAAGAAAAATGTGTGGTGTATGTGTTAGAGTAATATTAAAATAGACTCTTAGAGATTAATCTTGTAGATCCATTGAAGAGAAACAGTATAAATAATTAAATACATATAGATAATCACTGCCTCTAAAACAGAATGCTAAGATTATGTAATTAATCTAAATGATATTAGGAAAAAAAAGAAAAAAATGAATAGATGGGGCAGACAGGAAACAAATAAGATGGTGCACTCGAACCCAAACCTGCAGATAGTCACATTAAGTTTGAGTGGTCTAAATACTCCAATAAAAAGCAGATTGTCAAATTGGATAACAATCAAGACCCAGCTACATGCTATTTGGAGGAAACATACATAAATTATTAATACATAGCTAGGTAAAAAGTAAAAAGATGAAAAAAGTATAAGGTGTTGAAATGATCCTACTTTAATAGCAGACCATGTATCCTTCAGGACAAACATTTCTAAAAAGAGATATTCATATTATAAAATATTATATTATCACAATCATAAAAGTAATAATTCTTCAATTAAGACAAGGTATACCATCTCATAAGAATTTCAAAATGTATATGCCATTAATGACTGAACTGAAAGGAAACATAGACATTTCTCCAATTTTACTTGAAAACTGCAACTCCTATCTCCAGACAGATGTTAAGCTGCACATGAAACATTAACCTATATAAGGTCTATATATAGGGTCTATAAAAATCCCACCCTGGCTGGAGTGGCTCAGTGGATTGAGTGCTGGCCTGCAAACCAAAGGGTCTCCAGTTGGATTCCCAGTCAGGACATAGGTCCCCAGTAGGGGGCATATGAGAGGCAACTACACACTGATGTTTCTCTCCCCCTCTTGTTCCTTCCCTTCCCCTCTCTCTAAAAATGAATAAATAAAATCTTTTTAAAAATCACCACAAAAATACCCTTATGGGTGAATTTATCAAACACTTAAAGAAAACATTTTCTTAATTCTAGACAAACTCAAAAACAGGTAGAAAAGAATCTTCAAGTCATTTTGTGCCATAACCTTGACATTAAATAAATCTTCAACATACCTCTAGGGAAACAAAACTATAGAATAACATTCCTTATGAGCCTAGATAAGAAACTCTTAATAAAATATTAGAAAATAGAATTCAGCAATATAAAAAACATATAATATACCCAGATCAAGTAAGCCTTACTCAGGAACTGAAAGTCAGTTTAACATTCTAAAATTAATGTATAGCATTCACTATGTTCATTAAATAAAGAAAATTCTTATCTGTCAATAAATGCAGATAAAGCACTTGGCAATATATGAACACAGCTCTACCCAAATTGACTTATCACTTTATTCTATTCAAAACATCACTAAGCACCTTTTTAGGAAATTGAGATGCTCATGCTAAAATTCAAGATGAAATGAAAAGGATTTTGAATGCCAACTTAGTTATGAAATAGGAAAACAAAGTTGTAACCCACACTATGTGATGTCAAGAATTTTTATGAAGTTACATTAATGACAACAGTGAGATACTGGCATTAGGATAAACATGGATATCAATGGAACACAATACAGTCCAAAAATTGACTTACACACATAGGATTTTTTGACAAAAGTTCTAAGGAAATTAAATAGGGAAAGAATAGTATTTGTAATAAATAATGTTGCAACAACTGTATGTCTATCTGAGCAAAATGGATTTCAAACTTGCACTGATATTATCTAGAATGTAACATTAACTTAAAAGCAAAAGTCCAAACAAAATTTTTAGAGAATAACATAAAAAAGGAAAATCTTTATAGCCTTATGAAAAACAAGGATGTCTCATTCAGGACACAGAGAGCAATACCTGGAAAAAGGAACAAATAACTAAATTGTACTTAACAAAAAATAATAACCAACATTTAAATATTATGTGTGTCTTCTAACAAAATGCTAAAATTAAAATGAATGACATTACTAAATGTTGAAAGAAAATAGAGGAACTGAGACTCTTATATGTTGCTGGTGAGCATATAAATGTAGAACCATTTTGGGAAACAGTTTGGCAGGCTCTTACTCATTTTACTAATCCAACAATTTCACTCCTACATATGTATTCAAGGCAAATGAAAGATTATGTTTATAGAAACACACTGATATCAATGCTAACAGAAGCCTTTTCATATTAGTCCTAAAATGAAAATACAACTAATGTCCACCTACAGATGACAGGCCCATAAATGGGTATTACAAACAATAAATGCATATTTGTAAAATGGAATACTACTCTGAAATAAAATGTCATAATGTACTAATGCACAATACAACATAATTGAATCTCAAAAAATCATTTTGTTCAGTGAAAGAAGCCGGACACTACTGATGTATGCTTTATAATTCTATTTATATTGAATCATAGGTAGACACAACTAAGGTACTGTGACATGAGAGTAAGTGTTGGCCAGGACCAGTGGCTGAATGTTTTGTCCCTAAGAGAGCATTGGAAACTCTCTGTGTGGTGAACATGTTTTATAGCTTATTTAGGGTGGAGGTTACATGAGTATATACCTTTGTCAAGCTACATCAAATTGTAAACTTAAAATGTTTGCATTTTACTGTTTTTCAGGTACACACAAATGAAACTGATATATCATTTATCAATTAAAAATGTCTTCAAACTTTAAGAAATGTGAATCTATTTTTAAGGTCAAATGTCACGTTCAAGACTAACATTAATTAAATAAATCACCACCCTAAGATAAACTATACTTTTATCACTCATCTTAACAGCAACATAAGTTGTATTTTTATAATTTTCAAGGGATGTAGATGTGCCTTTTTTGGGGGGGCCCACTAATAGATATTTATAGGTTCCTTTAAAAACATAGGAAACACAAGAGACTATTTCAGCATTCCAGGAAAGCCTGCTGGAGTAGAATAGTGCTTATTCTGTTTTCGAGAGAAAAGTTACAATGTCACAATAGCACTTCTTACTGCCGATTCATGTTGCCGTCCCTTCAGAAGCTGCTGTTCATTTTTCCACACTTCAGTCACTTGGGCTCATGGACTAATCAAATTCTCTCTGAATTTGCTTCTTTACTTGTGCTTCCCCACTACTCCTGTCATCTAGTACTAAATGCATCTCTACAGTTGCCTATAGCTTTTGTTTCTATGTCTCACTTGTAATATGTCACCAATACAGAATTTGGTTATTTAAAAAGTTTGCTATTTAGTATGCTTACTATTGTTACCCCCTTATTTATATGTATACTGCATTCGTAGATTGTAATTCTCACTGTTGAGAGCATTTTTTATGAATCTATTCACCATTTATTTATAACATTGTTTCTATGGTATAATTTATTTTGAGTTTCAACTAAACAATGAGGCTTGGAATATGTCTCTTTTATAAATTGAAGACGGCCTATATTCAAATTCTGGGAACATGTATTCTTCAAGTCTGCTATAACGAGGCAGCAGAGTGAGGTAGCCCAAGTGTGCACTGGGAGCTAACGGAAAAGCTGTATGATTTATGTATGTATTAATATATACATAGTATTTTATATATATGATACCTAATAGATATAAGCAAATGTCTACTTCTGTAATAAGTTTAGAAGACAGTATAAACTAGTTGTAAAATTTTGCAATATTCATATAATCACTTATATATTATTGGGCTGATTTCACTTTGAAATACTCATAAGGTTTAGTTTAAAGTTTTCTTTATTATAAGAACGGCTACTTATGCTGGGGTATATCCACACAAACACGGTGAGATACACATAGGTAAAACTCACATGCTCACATGATTAAAATGTCATATAGGTGTATATATATAATAAAAGTGCTACATACTTAGATTAAAGAATAGGAAGAAAATCAAGTCTCACAAATTAAAGTGATACTTGAATATCTTGTGAGGACTTTTTCAGTTAGAATGTCTTACATTTTCAATTACAATGTAATATCTAGCTTTGAAGAACCAAAATCTTTTCCAAATATTTTTAAAGGATTTCTATTTATATTATATATGCAGTATTACAGAAGAAAATTATGCTATTCCACCTTCTGCAATTTTATTTCAATGTAAATTATTTTCATTAGACTTTCTTGTTTCTCTGACAATTTCTATCAGCTTCTGTGAGTTTTGATGATTTGATGAATAAATTTCCTCCAATCCTTGGAAGAAACAGAAACAGAAACATAAGAAGCAGACTGAACCTTACATAAAGGCACCATCCCTTTTGTTTAAGTAATAATTTCTTACCACTCTTCACTTCAGAGTACTTTTAAAAATTGACTCAGTAAACAAGACTTCATTCTTATTAGGAAGGTAAATATTGTTATACTTTTAACAGAAGTGTAAAATAATGCTGAGATTTTGAGTTTTCAAAAAAAAGAAAAATGAAATAAAACCTGATTCTCATCATCAGTTTGTGTCATTATATATATGATAGAAGACTTCAACCCTGTTATAATCTATATAACTTTTTTTTTGGTCAGTGGTACTAGTTGTATTAACATATATCTGAAAGCTTATATTCTTTCTGGGTACGGTTAACAGTCTCACAAAATTTTGCATAAGCAGTAGAGTTTTAGATAAGTGTGTGATCTTTGATTCACTTTATGCCAGTTAAATTCAGTAACATTTATTGAGTCATAATTTGTGTCAGACACCATGGAAAATTCTAGGGGTAAAAAGATGAATATGAAACGTTGTTTTCTCTCAAGAAAAGAGATAGAGATACTTTATATGCAAGTAAATCATTGGGATAAAAAAGCAATAAGTGTAATTTTACAAGTATTTCCAAAATAAGATATTGACACAAACCACAGATCATCGACTTGAATGCATAAGGTATATTCTCAAAGAATAAATGTTTTACATGGATTATAAAATAAGAATAGGCTTATTTTCCAGATGGAGCAGAGTGAGAATAGGAGGAAAGAAGAATATTTCAGGAGGAAGAACATCATGTGCCAAACTGGAAATATATTAAACAGTTGTGAGAAGTGCAGGCTTGGTGGTGATAAAACATAGACCATATTTATGTAACAAAGCAAAATTAGGAGACATTTTGGAGTATAACTCATGATATCCTAATAAGCTCTTAAGCTGAGGGGCCCACTGATAACATTAAAAATTGAACAAACAGGTGTACCATGGCCATATTTATATTTTGGCTCAGTCTCTGCTGAAGATAAAATAATAGAAATAAGACTGTGGATAAAAGGCAAGAATGGAGCTTACTGGGGTCGAGATGAGAGACAAAAGTCTGACTTAAGTCACTGGTAATTAGGCAGGGGTTGATATTTAAAGATAACCTAACATAAAAAAATCAATAGGATTCCATGACCCTTAGATATGGTAGGGGGATGGAGGGAGGATTTGGAGTCTCCTCCATTTGTGTGTTAAGTAAAAAATAAATTGTTTATTCAAAATGGAACTATAGGAGGATGAGTAAGTTGAGAATAAAGATTTTATGTTTGATTTTGGACATGTTGACCTGGAATCTATACATTAAAAAGCATTTTAATAATTGGCAGTTATTTTGTGCTGTGTATGTGTAGATGAGATGTTGGACAGTTTTTATTAGACTCATGTTTTAGTTGTATAAAATTGTTACATTTTAATTAGGCAAATTTTTTGTTTGAATTATTAGTGCTAATGTAGGTATTTAGATGATATTGACCCCCCAAAAAACAAGACTATGTCTGTTTCATTGTTTATATATTTCACTTTCATATATTGTTACAGATACAAGTTTAATGAAGGCAAATAATGTTTGTTTTCAACAATTTCAACATTTCTTTGAACTAAATTGTCTCAGGTTGGATTTGAAATGAAAAGTAAAATTTGAGAAAGCCTAATGCAAGGGAGAAAAAGAACAATTTGTTTACATTAAAGTCATAAATGCTAGTTTATGAAGTTTGATATTGGAACTGTCTTCTTAACGTCTTCCCTACATCCTGTGAATGCAAAAAATGGGATGACTTCATTAAATTAAAACTTGACATTGAAAGGCTTCACAAGTAAATCCATTGATGAATATTACTGTTTTTAAAAGCAGAACTAAGGGAAGAAGTTGCCTGAATCTAATATGGCCATGCTCCCATTGATTATAATATTAACACCTCATTGAGCTGACAAAGTTAAGGAAACGCTGAGTTCATTTCATTGATACTGTTATTCAGCTAGATATGAGTTTCATTAAAATCATTATTGGTGAATTTTATTTATATAAATACTTGAAAAGTGTGCTTTCTCTCCCATGTGCAAGGTAACTCCCCCCACCTACCAATCCATTGCAGACAAAGATCAGTATTCCTCTTGACCTTTCTCTCCTGATCTGGAGACAAAGTATAAACCTGTTTCTTTTATAGGTTCTTTTAAGATATAAATTACAGACCTGGCTGGTGTGGCTCAGTGGATCGAGTGCCAGCCTGTGAACCAAGAGTTTGCTAGCTCAATTCCCAGTCAGGCACATGCCTGGGTTGGAGCCCAGGCCCCCAGTGGGAGGGCATGCGAGAGGCAACCTATGGATGTTTCTCTCAAACATCAATGTTTCTCTCCCTCTCTTTCTCCCTCCCTTCCCCTCTCTCTAAAATTAAATAAATAAAATCTAAAATAAATAAATAAACAATAATATTTTTTCTAAAATCTTCAAAATGTATGATTTTTCTTATGATGCACTTGTAAGTACTTAATGTTGTATCAATACATAGAGAAGCAATTAATCATTTTGTTCAAATACTTCTAAGTATATGAATTATATTTTATGTTATAGAAATGTGTATCCGAGTCAATGAAAACAGCAATACGGGAGGTGCCGTGTGGCATTACAACAGTGCAAGGATTGTGACTAGGACTGTATTTAGATATGTGGAGCAGTCAAGTCATCGCAGGACACAAAGCACTCCTAGTGGGGTCTGTCTGTGGGAAGGAGACGGGCTTCCTTCTCCACCGCCATCCCTGAGGTGGCACCCCTTCTCCCCATGAGAATTAATCTTAGAAATGGTTCCTTTCACTGGATTGCCAGAACACTTTGACCTACCATAAAACAATGCAACTTGAACTGTCATGTCTTTCATTTTTCCAATGAAAGGTCTTTCATCTATTGTTTCTTCTTGACAAGCAAACCTCTTAGTATTCAGAAAATACCCACACTCCTCAGGCAAAATTATATAATGGGATCTTCACAGAGCCGTTGCTGATCACTGAGAAAGGATACAAATAAACCCATTCTTTCCTTTGACCAAAAAGAAAAAAGATATACATAAACATATATTTTAAAATATATCATTGGTTTTAAAAGCCAAAAAACTGAACCTACACTCATTTCATTATTTGATCATTATTTATCCCCCTCCATAAAAAGAGGCTTATAGTTTCTCATGAAATCAACAAGTAAATCCACAGCGAGGAAGAATCCACACATTGCGTTAGATTTCTTAATCTAATTATCACTCCCACATTGTCTAAGCCGTCCAGTCTTCTTAACAAAAGCATGTGCATGTGAACAGAAGTGATACAGAAATCCAACAGTGGGCAACAAGTTCATTAGAGTTCCAAAGATACCATCATTCATATTCTAGATTGTTTGAGAATTTTCTTTTAAAAAAATGTTTGTGATTAGGTTTTTTAAATTTTATTGTATTTTTCCATTCCCATTTATTTCCCTTATACTCCATCTCCCCACAACCACCACACTGTTGTCCATATCCACGAGTCCTTTTTCCTTTTTGCTCTATCTCTCTACCTCCTAGGTCCTCCCCACACCTTTAGCTGTCATCTGCTCTCCATCTATGAGTCTGTCTCTATTTTGCTTGTTAGTTCATATTGTTCCTTAGATTCCACATATGAGTGGAATTGTATGGTATATGTCTTTCTCTGACTGGCTTATTTCACTTAGCATAATGTTTCCTATGGAGAATTTTCAAAATATCAGATGTTAAAGAGAAAAGGAGCCAAAATTCTAAGATATATCCTAGTGGTAGGCGTTGTCTCTATGGCTATAAGGCAGTGTTTACAGCCAAATTTAAATGTCAGTAAACAGAATAAATGAAAGATACATTTCTTTTCATGGAAAAGCTACGAAATGCAGCCAATTGTAAATACTCCCATGACCTTCCTATTTTATTTCTACATGTCCACAGATATATATATATGTTTTGGTCCTGATTCTCTATTTTTAAATAAATAAAAATTTTTAGAAGTATCATTTTCTACTAATATTTTACAGAAATGCAATGAGGAAAGCAAGCCTCCCTCCACTCTTCCTCTGGTCATAGTTTGATTTTTCTTGAATTGAATAATTAATGCCAGCAAAGAAATATATCTTCTCAATTTAAAAAGTTTACAAATATATAAACATTAAGAATATTTTTGAAAGAGGAACCAGTACCATTGATACCTGTAGATAAAGCTTTATAAATGAACTGTTTGAGAAATAATACAAATGTGTTTGTTTAAATTGTCCTTAAACAAAGTAAGAGATAACTTTCAAGTATCTATAATCTAAAAGAGGTTCTTTTCTCAGCCCTGGCTGGTATATCTTAGTGGATTGAGCATGGGCCTGTGAACCAAACGGTCACTGGTTCGGTTCCTAGTCAGGGCACATGCTTGGGTTGCAGACCAGGTTCCCAGTGGGGGGTGAGCAAGAGGCAAGCACACATTGATGTTTCTCTCCCTCTCTTTCTCTTTCCCTTCCCGTCTCTCTAAAAATACATAAATAAAATCTGTAAAAATAATTAAAAGAAGTTCTTACCTCTTGAAAAAGAATAATTAGCTTACATAACCATCTTCCTAAATATGGAATTAATAAGGTTGCTAATACATACAAAAGAAACCAAAAACACTTTAATAAGTTTGCTGTATTTAGTTGGATGTAGATATAGACAGTCAATCATGGGGAGGACACTGGGATCTAAGTGGGAAGTTCCAAACAATCTATTGACTTATGAGTCTCTGAGAAGGAATTGTTGGGAGGAATTATACCTGATGCAATTCAGAAAAGGTTCACCACTGACCGATAAGGCAAATTCTAGTCCAACAAAAGACAGACTGGTCAGAAAGTCTCAGATTACCTGGTATCTGGAGACAAAGTAGAGTGATCACAAAGTTCGTCACTGAGTTCAGGTTATGTTATAGAGAAAACAAAGTTGAAAATCTTATGGAATATAAACCCAAATAGAGGCAATAATTAAATAAAATATAAAAGGTCTAGTTAACTAATTCTTGTGTTTCTGAAAAAGAAAATAGTTGGAACAGTTTAAGCATAGTTAAAGCCAGTGGTTCTGATAAATAAACAAGATTGACCTGAATTTCTACTTCGTATCACAGAAATTGCCTTCATGTAGGAGAACTGGATCACATCATAATGGAAAGTCTGATTTCAAATTCATAGTCTATTATTGTTTTTAGTACATCAGTTGTGTGTGAATAATACATTTCTGTGACAACTTAGATAATTTTTACAGGGCAAGCGGAGTTGAATGAGCAAAGATTTTGAGTTAGGACAATATTTTGGTTTCACTATAGATTGTTAATGGAAGGTGGGCCAGGTGACTGGTGCTATTTCAAATGTGTCATTTTCAAATATCCAATTATTTGAGATCTTTCAGTTTCAAATGGTGGCCTAAATCATTTGAGCTGCATGAATAGCCTAGGAAAAATGATTCAGACTGTAAAGTATTAGAGTGAGCTCAAAGAAGTGGTTTTATAAAGGCTTTAGATGAATAAGGCCACAGCCATGCAGGGAGGCAGAGGGAAGTACAGGCTGAAATTAAGTGCAAAATGCATAATAGATCCAGGCTCATCCTCAGATGGTAGGTTTGCACTATTGCAGATGGGAGCTGTCATAAGCAGAAAAAGGGTCTCGGTCTCTCTCTCTTCCCTGTCTTTTCCCCTCTTTTCTCCTTCCTGCTCACTCCAAGATTTAAATCTTGCTATGGCAATGCTTTCTTAGTTAGGGGTGTCATAATAATGTGCCCCTCATGCAAATGGGCTTGAGGGTAGGGACTATGTCCACAATGGCCAAATAATACAAATTATTAAAATAACATGTAAAATTCAGATTTGCTGAATATATACCAATCTCAGTGACTGCTTTAATTTTCTTTTTTTTTAAAGATTTTATTTATTTATTTTAGAGAGGGGAAGGGAGAACAAAAGAGAGGGAGAGAAACATCAATCTGCAGTTCCCTCCTGTGTGCCCCCGCTGTGGACCTGGCCCACAACCCAGGCATGTGCCCTGAGGGGGAATTGAACTGGCAACACTTTGGTTTGCAGGATGGTGTCCAATCCACTGAGCCACACCAGCCAGGGTTCTGGTGAAGGTGATGAAAAGCAAGGACCTACAACCAAGACTACTTTACCCACCAAGGCTATCATTTAAAATTGAAGGAGAAATAAGGAGCTTCCCAGACAAGAAAAAGCTAAAGGAGCTTGTTAACACCAAACCAGTATGGCAACAAATGTTAAAGAGCTGGCTTTAAGAAGAAGGAGAAAAAGAGAAAGGGGGGAAAAAAAAACAGAGGAAAAAAGTCTAACAATAAAATGGCACTAAATGTCTATGTATCAATAATCATCTTAAATGAAAGTGGCTCAGATGTTCCAACCAAAAGACATAGGATAGCTGAATGGATAAGAAAACAAGATCCATACTGCTTTCAAGAGACATATCTCATATTGAAAGATAAATACAGACTAAAAGTGAAGGGATGGAAAAAGATATTTCATGCAAATGGAAAGTAAAAAAAGGCTGGGTAGCAGTACTTATAACTGATAAAATAAACTTTAAAATCAAAGCTATAGTAAGAGTCAGGGAAGGACACTACATAATTATAAAGGGAACACTCCAAAAAGACGATATAACCCTAGTGAACATTTATGCACCCAACACAGGAGCACCTAAATATGTTAAACAAATATTGATGGACATAAAGGGAGAGATCAATATAAATACAGTCATAGTTGGGGATTTAACACCCCATGGATAGTTTTTCAATGGGTAGTTTTTCCAGGTAGAAAATTAACAAGGCGACAGCAGCCTTAAATGACACACTAGAGCCAAATGTATTTGATTGATATCTTCAAAACATTTCACTGCAAAGCAGCAGAATATACATACATATCAAGAGCACATGGAACATGTTTTAAGGCCACATATTAGGACACAAAAAAATGTCTGTAAATTTAAGAAGGTTGAAATGATATTAAGCATCATCTGTGATCACAATGATATGAAACCAGAAATCAATCACAAGAACACTGAAAAACATGCATAGACATGGAAGTGAAATAACATGTGGTTAAACATTGAATGGGTCAATGACAAGATCAAGGAAATCAAAAGATACCTTTAAACAAATAAAAATGAGGACACAACAATCCAAAATCTGTGGGACACTGGGAAAGCAATCCTAAGAGGGAAATTCATGCTGTTACAGGCCTACCTCAAAAAAATAAAATAAAAACTATCTAAAATAAAATAAATAACCTAAGTTTATACTTAAAGGAACTCAAAAAAGAACAACAAACAAAGCACAAAGTGAATAGGATGGAGCAAATAATAAAAATGTAAGCAGAAATAAACAAAACAGAGTCTAAAAAATGATACAAAAGATCAATGAATCCAAAATAAAAACAAGATTGACAAACCTTTAACCAGATTCATCAAGAAAAAGAAAAAGAGAGAGAGAACCCAAATAAATAAAATCAGAAATGAAATAGAACAAATAACAACTGACACAAGAGAAATACAAAGGATTGTAAGAAAATATTATGAACAATTATATGCCAACAAACTGAATAACTTGGATGAAGTGGATAAATTCCGAGAAACATACAATCTTCCAAAAATAAATCAGGAAGAATCAGGGCATCTGAAAAAGACAGATTACACCTAGTAACACTGAAGCAGTAACTGAAAAACTCCCAACAAACAAAAGCCCTGGACCAGATGGCTTCACAGGTGACTTTTACCAAATATTCCAAGAAAAATTAACATCTCTCCTTCTCAAACTATTTCATAAAATTCAAGAGGAGGGAAGGCTCCCAAACTCCTTCACAAGGCCAACATTTTCCAGATAGATTTGAAAACTAGATAAAGACACTATAGAGAAAGAAAATTATATCCCTGATCAATATAGACTCTAAAATCCTCAACAAAATATTAGCAAACTGAACACAGGAATGCATCGAAAAGATCATACACCACGATCAATTGGGATCTTTTCCGGGAATGCAAGGTTAGTACAACATTAACAAATCAATAAATGTAATTCACCACATAAACTAAATGAAGGTTAAAAACACATAACCATATCAATAGATGGAGAAAAGGCATTTGATATAAACCAGCACCCACTTATGATCAAAAACTCTCATGAAAGTGGGAATAAAGGGAACATACCAAAACATAATAAGGACCATATATTGCAAACCCCTGCCAGCATCATACTCAATGGGCAAAAACTACAAGCATTTCCCTTGAGATAGGGATCAAGACAGGGATGTCTCCTTTCACTGCTTTTACTCAACATAGTACTGGAAGCCAAAGCAATCAGACAAGAAGAAGAAATAAAAGCCATAAAAGCCATCGAAATTGGAAAAGAAGTACAATTTTCTTTATTTGCAGATGACATGATATTGTACATAGAGAATTCCAAAGATTCCACCAAGAAACTACTAGAACTGATAAATGAATTCAGAGTAGAAGGATATAAAATTAATATCCATAAACCAGTTGCATTTTTATATGCCAATAATGAACAAACTGAAAGGGAAAGTAAGAAAACAATCCCATTCATAATTGCTACAAAAATAATAAAATACCTAAGAATAAACTTAACTAATAATGTAAAAGACCTGTACTCAGAAAATTATAAGACACTGAAGAAACTGAAGAAGATACAAATAAGTGGAAGCATATACTGTGTTCACTGATAGGAGGAATTAACATCATTAAAATATCCATACTACCCAAAGCAATCCATAAATTCAATGCAATTCCTATTAAGATTCCAATGACATATTTTAGAGAACAAGATAAACATTTCAAAAATTTATATGAAACAATAAAATATCCTGCATAGAAACAGAGTTCTCAAGAAAGAAGAACAGAGTAAGCACTCTACCTAATGTGAAACTATACTGTAAGGCCATAGGAATCAAAACAGTATGGCATTGGCAAAAAAAGACACATAGATCAATGGAATAGAATAGAGAGCCCAGAAATAAACCCATGCCTTTGTATTCAGTTAACATTTGAAAGACAGAGCAAGCCCATACAATGAGCTAAAGATAGTTTATTCAGTAATTGGTGTTGGGAAAATTGGACAGATACATGCAGAAAAATGAAACTAGACGTCCTTCTTATACCATACATAGAATAAATTCAAAATGGATCAAAGACTTAAATATTAGACTCAAAACCACAAAAATCCTAAGAGAAAACATAGGCATCAAAATCTCAGAAACTGCTCATATATTATTCTATTAGATATATCTCCCCAGGCAAAGGAAATTAAAAAAAAAAAATTAACAAATGGCACTACATCAAACTAAAAGTTTTTATACAGCAAAGGAAATCATCAACAAAATAAAAAGACAACCCACAGAATAGGAGAACATATTCCCTGATACATCTGATTTTATATAGGGGTAAAGGGATACAAGGGATTTTATCTACAATTTATAAAGAACTTAAAAAATTCAACCCAAAAAGCAACCCGATTAAAAATTGAGAAAATAACCTGAATAGACACTTCTCTAAAGAAGACATACAGATGCTAATAGACATATGAAAAGATGTCCAAAATCACTAATCATCAGAGAAACGCAAATTAAAACCACAATGAGATATCATCCTACACCTGTCAGAACGACTACCATCAATAAATCAACAACTGCTCTCACAGATGTGGAGAGACAGGAACACTTTTTCCACTGTTGGTGAGAATGCAGATTGGTGCAGCCACTGTGGAAAGCAGTATGAAGCCATCACAAAACATCAAAAATGGATCTGCCTTTTGACCCAGTGTTCCTACTTCTAAAAACAGGAGGTCTGTCTGGAAAAAATCCAACCATTGCTAACATAATGAGAAGGGTTTGCACAACATTGATATAACCTGACAGCCAAGGAGAGTAGACTGGAGTGTGCATGTGTGAACAATGATGACTTCACTGTACTAGTCAGTGGGAGCAATAAACCCCATTGAGTGAGCATGTGTACTGTGTGGCCATCTATGCATCACGTCTCATGCAGAGTTTTTTTGTGAAATATCAAATCATCTAGGTGATTCAGCCCCTCTACAGCCCAGATTTAGTACCCTGTGACTTCTGGCTTTTCCCAAAACTAAAATCACCTTTGAAAGGGAAGATATTTCAGACTTTCAGAGATAACAGTGGGGCAGCAGCTGATGGCAATTGGGAGAACTAGGTAAGGCCCCAAGGTGCCTCCTTTGAAGGGGACTGAGGCATCCTTGTCCTATGTGCAATGTTTCTTGTATCTTCTTCAATAGTGTCTCTTATTTTCATATTACATGGGTGAATACTTTCTGGACACACCTTCTACATCTGAAGTAACCCAAAGCAGTCGAAAGAACATAAGTACCCCTATGTTCATTGCAGCATTATTTATAATCCCTAAGATATGGAATCAGCCCAAGTATCATTCAGTAGGTAAGTGGTCAAACAACTATGGGACATTTGCATAGTGGAATACTACTTGGTCATAAAAGAAAGAAAATTTTACCCTTTGCAATAGTATGGATTGACCTTGAGAATATAATGCTAAGTAAAATAAGCCAGTCAGAGAAAAACAAATACCATATGATTTCACTCATATGTGTAATCTAATCAACAAACTGAATGAACAAGGAAAATGGGGATGGACTCATAGATGGAGAGCAGGATGATAGCTCTTGGAGTGGGGGAGTTTAGAGGGTCGAGGGATTTAGCAAGAAGGAAAAAAGGACTCATGGACTTGACAACAGTGTGGTGATTGCCTGGTGGGGGTGGGATATAAGGGGACTTTATGGTAATGGGAAAAATACAATAAACATTTAATTACAAAATACTTTTTGCATGACTGACATATACTTTAGCTCTAATATGTTACAGGGGAATTTTCTTCCAATCTTCCATTTCTTTATAGATATTCTTCATTTTGGGGCAGAAATTCTATTTGGTGATGGTTGTATTCAGTGAGTACTATTGGTGGGAAAAGAAACTTTAATAAAGAAGTTAAAACCAACAAAACTCACTGACCCAGAGAGCATCTTCTGTAAGTGACAATAATAAAGACTTTAATATATTTAATGAGATAGAATTTCATTATAATTAAGTGGATTGACATTCGAAAATTTTAAACTCTAAAATGATTTAATAGCTGGAGAGTAAGGACACATACAAATCAAATGGTAAAATGTAGAGAGCACTTTTAAATACTGTATGTAATTTGATCATCAAAAAATATTTTTTGGTAAGGCAGTTGAAGCAAACAGTACTCTGAAAGATTATTCAATATGTTTTGCCATTTAGGTCTTTTCTTTTTCTCATTCCACATTTCAACTATATTAATTAAGCAGAAAATTCCAGAGTTAGGAAAATTTTCTAAAAACCAAAACCAAATAGCAAGAAAACAAAAATATTTTTTCCTTTCTTTAGCTAGAGCTGAGCATATTAATGTCAATGATAATGATTTCTAATGTGTAGTTAACAGAAAGTTATTTTTCTTACAGGTATTACTACTTGTGGTTCCTTGTTTTTATACAGAGCACCTTTTTTCTATCATTTCTTATTTTTCTTTATTTGGCAATGTCATGTTAATAAAAATCTTGTACTATTTTTAATTTATGTAGATAAGACTATATGACTCTGTTAAATAGCTTGTGGAGGGGAGCGGCAATGAATCACTAAAATGAGACATAAATTGGTCCTTGTGGTAATCTATTAAATACTCCACAGGGGGTTAACAAACACTGCAAACAAAATTAAAATTTTTTAAATTGGAATCCTTGCTAAATAAAACAACAGGTCACAAAGTATTAATAAACTGAATTAATAAAGCATTCTATAGAAAATGAACCCTTGTACTTGAATTTTCTGTTCTTAATTTAAATTCCAGAAATTAGGCCAAGATTGTCAAAGCTGAAGTAATAAAATGTCATTTTGTAAAGTTCATACTAATACTAACAAATATAACTTTTGAAGTATACTGTATACTACACAGGAAATTAATTTTCCAGAAAAAATGATATTACTATTTATAGTATACAGACATATTTTAAAAGGGAGGAGTACTGCAGAAAAGCAGCAGAAAAAACATATTCTAGAGTTTAGATAATCTCTTTCTGACTCATATCAGTAGTCTTCTCTTTTGCTAGCTGCCTGGCACCTTCCCACCAGGGGCTCTGTAATGTTGGCTATTTGATAAAATGCTCAAAATTTCTGGGAAATATTTCTTTGTGCCCTTAAACTGTGACTATATTTCCACATGCTAAACACTGTATTGTGATAAAATACAGTTAAAATACAAATTTTATCAAGTACTACAAAAATTTGAATTTCCTCCCATCTATGTTTAAATAATTTTATTACTTTTTAGCAGTATGGGTGTGGACAAGTACAACCACTTCAGAAATTTGGAGCGCAGCAGCAGTTATTTCAGTACATAAAACAACACATACGTGATTATTTCTAAATAATTTTCAGTTTTTTCACTCAAAATGTAATTTACATTTATTGAAATAATTCAGATAATAAAGACATATATAAAGGAAAAAATAAAAAATCTGTTGTTTTATACACTAACAACAAAATATTATACCTTAAAAGAAATAAAATAATTATAGCATCTAAATAATAGCATCTAAAACACTAACATACTTATGAATAAATTTAACCAAAGAGGTGAAAATTCTGTATGTTGAAAGTGAGGCTTGATTGTCCTGGTTGGTGTGGCTTGGTTGGTTGGGACATTATTTCATACATCAAAAGTTCATATTTTTGATTCCTGGTCGGGCTCATATGGGAAGCAACTGATACATGTTTCTCTCTCACATCTCTCTTTCTCTCTCTCCCTCTCTCTTTTGCTTTTCCCCTCCATTCTTCCTCCCTCCTTCTTTCTTTCTCTCCAAAATCAATGAATGTATCCTGGGGAGAGAAGTAAAAGAAAAATAAGTCTTGATTTTAAAAAATGAAGATGTAAATAAGTAGAAATATATTTCATGTTCATGGGATGGAATAATATTTTTTAAATGTCCATAGAACCCAGAGCCATCTACAGGTTCAAAGCATCCCTGTAAAAATTCTAATGGCAGTTTTCACAAAAAAAGAAAAAAAAAACTAGATTGCCACAGTAATCCTGAGAAAGAAGGACAAAGCTGGATGCACCATCCTTCCTAACTTCAAACTGTATGACAAAGCTGTAGTAGTCAATGCGGTATGGTACTGTCTGAAAACCAGACGTGTAGGTCAATGGCACACAATTAAGAGTTCAAAAATAAATCCATACATATATGAAGCACCCATTTGACAAGGACACCAAAAATACTTAATGGGGAAAATATAGTCTCCAGAGTAAATGCAGTAGGGAAAATTAAATATGCATCTGCAAAGAAATAAAATTAAATTCTTACCTTACGTCATTTATAAAAATTAACTCAAAATGGATTAAAGACTTAAATATATCCTAAAATCGTGGAGCACCTAAAAGAAAGCATAAGGAAAAAGCCCTTAGCCAAGGTTCTTGGCAATGTTTCTATGGATATCACCGAAAGAGCAAGTAACAAAGCAAAAATAAATAAGCGGGACTACATCAAACTAAAAAGCTTCTACACAGCTAAAGATGCTGTACAATAAACAAAATAAAAGGTGCAACCCAGAGATTGGGAGAAAATATTTGGAAGCCATCTAGCTGACATAAATATCAAAAATATATAAGGATCTCATATAATTCAATAGCAAAAATAATAATTTGAATAAAAAATGGGCAGATGACCTGAACAGACATTTTCCCAAAGAAGATATATAAATGTCCAATGCATACATGAAAAGATCTCATCAGTAACCATCAGGGAAATAAAAATAAAAATCACGCTGTGATACCATGTCATACTTGCTAGTGTGGCTGTCACCGATGGATAACATGTGTGGGCAAGGATGTGGAGAAAAGGGAACCATCGCGCTCTCTTGGTGGGAATGTAATCTGGTAGAGCCACTGCACAAAATGGTGTGGACATTTCTCAAAAATTAAAAATTCATTACCATATGACCTAGCAATCCCCCTTCTTGGTACATATCCAAAATAAATGAAAACACTTTCTCAAAGAGATACCCGCACCTCATGTTCATTGAGGCATTATTTGTAATACTCGTGATTTGAAAGCTAGTTGTGTCCATCAATGGATGAATGAAGAAAATGGGGCATATATATAAATATATATACACACGCTATATAAAATAGATATAGAACATATATGTAACACAAAAATATCTTATATATATAATACTGTTACATGTATATGTATGAAACAATGGAATATTATTCAATATTATAAAGAAGGAAACCTTATAATTTATGAAAGCATGGATGTACCTTGGGGGCATTATACTGATTGAAATAAGTTAAACAGAGAAAAGAAATACTTATGATCTCACTTATATGTGGAATCTAAAAAGCTGATTTCCTAGAAACAGACACTGGGAATGGTAGTTAACAGGAGATGGGGGTGAGGAGAAATGGGGAGATGTTGGGCAGAGTACAAACTTCCATCTATAAAATGTACAAGTTCTGGGGGTCTGACAGCGCATGGTGACTATAGTTAACAATAAACACACCATTGTGAACTACATATGCTTGAAAGTGGCTAAGAGAGCAGTTCTGAGATGTTCTCACCACACACACATACTGTCAAATCATTACATTGTACGCCATAAAATTACAGAATGTTAAATGTCAATTATATCTCAGCAAACCTGGAAAAATTTGAAAACATAGAAATCTGAAATCTTTTGGAAGGAGAAGAGAAATAAATATTCTGGAAACGTGCAGTTAGTTAGTAAATCCAATTGAAAGCTTAACTTAGTCTCCTGACAGCCACAGGAATAAGAAAACCATGACAATTCTACATCTCTCATTATGTAGTAAGGCAAAGCCAGCATGATTTTTTAAAAGAAACATTTTCCTGAAACTAAAATCTACACGGAGTCCATTGAATTCGTCCTCATACATCTTCACAGAGACTTGACAGAAAAAAAAAAAGAATAGGTCTTGATTTTCTTTTTGCAATTAGGCTTTTCATTTTCAATAGAATTGATAATGTACTTTTCTAAAGTACATTGATGATATAAATAAGGTTTACAAATTTCTTGATTCTAATTTATCCTCCTAGTGGCCATAGTGTGTTAATACATTATTCACTTAATATGCTACTGAATTGATTTGCTAATATTATATTAAAGATATTTACAGTGATGTTCATATATAAAATTGATCTCACATTTTTTCAAATTTGTAGATCATAGATATTATCATATCATAAATACTTTTTTCTTTTTATATTCTCTGGATTATTGTTAATGAAATTGGAAATAACTTTTTCTTCTGGAATATTGTTAATGATATTTTTTCTCTGCAATATTTGGTGGAAATTCCCTACTACATTTTTGATGGGTAGTTCTTTTATAATTTCCATGTCTTAGCTCAACATAATTGAATTGTGAAGTATTCCAATTATTTTGCAATCAACAAATTTAATTTTCCTAGAAAATTGTCTATTTGTTGAATATTTCTAAATTTATTTTTATGGAGAAACTTGTGATTCTTTTCATTTACTTTTATCTGTATATATATTTAACTTGGTATTTAATTGATGTATTTCCCACTTCTTTATCAGATGGGCAAATTAACTTTTGTATAGCATAGATATACATTTATATTCTACTATTTTACTTTATTTAAATGCATAAATGTTTGCTTTTGCCTTTACTAAAGCAATATTCATTTTATGTTTGCTAGAATATTCCCTTTTCATAGAGAATTTTACTGACAAGCCTTTTGATATAGCAATTCTATAATTAGCTTCTTCATAACACTTAACTCTTTATGACATTTTACTTATTTGTTAATTTAATGCAGGAAATAAACCTAAATATCTCTGGCACATCTTTTGAAACATTAAATGGAATGAGGGATCAATATCATGTTTCCATCACTATATATTTATGATTTTATTACGTCACCTACTTTAAGGAATACTTCTTCAATTAAATTTTCTTTTTTGGTTACCATGTTTTTTCCTCCATAATTTCCACTTTAAAGTTTATTTTGTGTGCAAAATGAAAGAAAATTGGTTTTTAATGTAAGATATTAATTAACATGTAATTTTATTGGTACTTTTGGTTTTTCAAAACAGTTTTAGATTCACACAGCAAACTGGAGAGATTTTCTGTGTACGTCCTCACATCATAACCCTCTAATGTTTATAGTTTAAGTCACCATTCACTATATTGCTTGGGTTTGGACAAATGTATAACGACATGTACCTATCATATCATCTGGGATAGAAGTCTCACCGTACGATGATTCTGTGCCTTTGTAACAGAAAATACTGTGCTTTCCTTCTTTGGAATGGAGGGAGGCTAATATAACTGCCAGGCATCTTAGAGCAAGCCAAGGGGAATTCTCCAGAGAAGGGTGTGGGCAGAAGCGATCGCCCACTGCCTCTGTGGTAGGAGACCACTACTCAGAAACAGGATCTAGGTGGGTCACACCCCCACATAATTACATCATACTCTCCAAATTATTTTTGATGCAACATCTCCAGAGAGTGCACAGGGTGGGTAAGAAATGCTCTGAGGTTTACATTGTGTCTTATACGTTTTTGAACCAAAAATGCTACTTTTTGTGCCAATATGTGTTGAAATTCAGCTCAACTTTGTCAAGAATCCACTCCCTCCAATTTCACAGTCTTTTTATACTGGCCTGTGATACATCTTACATGTGAAATTCACCTACTGTTGATTTATGGTCTAATCCTCTTTGCTTTTTTCTCTGTTGATGATTCACTTGATTTCCAGTTGTAAAAGGGTTGCCGTCACAATCTATTTTCTTTATTCTTGTATACTTCATGTGCTTGTGCTTTTCATCTATCTTAATTTTAAGAGTAGTTTCATCAGGGGAGAGGTTGTAAGTGTGATTTAATCTGTTACATTTAGATAGAAGTCACAATGGTTTACTTCCGTAGAGTATTCCCATTTGAGAAGAGTGCTCTAAGATGCACGGCGGAAGAGTGATAAAGATCAACATAGTATTATATAATAGTTACTAAACTGTACTGTGTGCTAAGTATTATTTAAGAATTTTGCTTATCTCATTTTATTTGGTCCACACGGAATCCCTGAATGGTGGATCTGGTCATTCTGAGGCATTTATTTCTCCTGTTATTGCTCAGCTGAATGATCTGTAAAGTAAAGGTGGTACAAACAATGTAGGTTCTTGTGAGGATAAATTACTTAACCAATAATTTTAATTTACTGTATTTAATCAATAAAAATATGTAGGGCAGTGCCTAGCACATGGAATGTACGTGTTGAAGACAATATAACGACCCCTCTGCCAAAGATGTGTGCATACTAATCCTCCAGAAAGTTGTAAATATTTTATGTTACAAGGCAGGGGCAATGAAGGTTACAGATGAAATTAAGGTTGTTAATCAGATGATGTATTACCCCAGATTTCTCATTTGAACTCGGTGTAATCATAAGTATTTTTTAAATATGTAAGATAGAGGCAGAGAGTCAAAGGAATATGATGGGAAGAAAATTTGGAGCGATGTATTGTAAGTACTCAACCTGACATTCCTAGCTTGTTGGGCTTAAAAAAAAAAAAAAAAGTAAATGAAACCATGGGCCACAGAATACCGGGAGCCCTTAAAAACCGGGAAAATTAAGGAAAAATAATTCTCTTCTAGACTTTCTAGAGAGATCTGGCCCTGCTGATAGCTTGATTTTAGCCCAGTGAGATCTATTTCTGAGTTTGTCCTAATGTTAACATAAATTTGTGTTGTTGGAAGCCATCAAATTAGTGGCAATGTCTTGAGGCAGCAATAGAAAACACAGTGTGACTTTTTATCATTTCCATTTTAAAAGTATAAAAAATAAGCAAAAGAGAATCAGGTAACGTTCTAAAGTCATATGATAAGTTGTACAACCAGAACATAAAACCAGATTGTCTGAGTTCCAAAATATCCTGTGCTTGTAACTACTCTGCTAAAATTTTTAACGCTTGTTACATTGAAAGAAAAATTGTTTAAAGCATGTTTTTTCTCTGTAGTTTAAAATGTTATTAATTATAGTGAAATAATTCATTCAAATATCACATAAGCAGTTTAAACTTCAAGAAGTAAAAATGTATTTCTAACTAAACCGTATCTTGGCAAATAAAATTTGTACTAAAATAATTATAAAATATATATATATCATAGTTCTGGATATTTTTCCTCAAAGATTAGCTTTATTATTTTTTAGATATGCTTATCTACTTCAGTGCAAATAAAAATATTTAAATTTTAATTCCTGACACAGCTTATATGATATTATATTCATATACACATTTAGTAAGGTTTCATTGTAGATTTGAATATATTCAAATTAATATTTGTAGTCACAGTTTATATGTAGATAAATATATTTATAAATTATAAATATATAAATATAGATAATAAATAATATACCATTTTTTAAATTTCTAGTATAATGCACTCCTTATAGTATGCACTAAACTGTAAACAACTTAAGTATAAACATATATATCATTTTTTAATGTGAAGAACTTTGAAGTTTACTTAACATTGTGCTTCACTGAAATTCAGGCAAATATAGCAGGTCCCCCAGTAACATCGCTTTGTTCAACTGAGTCACACTGTAACAATGATGAGAGAGAAAACAAGAAAATCCTGGCCAGGGCCACTGTCTGGATGTATTTTCATGTTCTCCCCACGTCTGGGTGGGTTTTCTCTGGGGATTCTGGTTTGCTCCCACATCCCAAAGACGTGTACACTAGACAAACTGCCATGTCTACACTGTCCCGTTTGAGTGAGTGAGTGTATATGTGTGTGCTGTGCCCTGCCATGGAGCGGTGTCCTGCTCACGCTGGGTTCCTGCCTTGTGCCCGGAGAGGCCAGGATAGGCTCCGGTTACCTGTGACCCTGAACCAGAATAAGCAGGTTGCAATACGATTATTGTACTTGTTTCTATTAATATTTTTTAAATATATGTATAGCTCACATGCATTTCAGTGTTTAACATTAGAAGTGTTTGGGGCTTTTATTAAGGAGTTTGGTGATGTTTTTGTGACCAGAAATATACTATGGGAAATTAACTCTTGTATATATCAATTAGCTTGTGATAAAATTGATTTTGTTATGTTTTTAACCTAAAGTCTCAGTTCCAAGAACCTACTTATGATATTAAGAACTTACTGTAAAACAAGATACTGTGTGCTTAAAAATGGGACTATCTCAGAGAAAAAATGAGCTTAAGTTTATAAGTTCTGGTGTTTAGGTACTAGATAAAAGTTTCTTAAATTGTTCACCCTAAAATGCATATGTTGAACCCCTATCACTCTGTGGTGGAGAAGGGGCCTTTAGGATTTAGGTTTAGATGAAGTCATGATGGGATTGTGTGCCTTTCCAAGAAGAGACAGTAGAGAACTTTCTCTTTCTTTCTGCTGTGGGACAGGAAGCCAGGAGGAGGATCCCCGTAAAAGCTCCACCTTGCTGGCACTCTGATCTCTCCGACTCCCAGCCTCCAGAACTCTTGACTGTTGATCTCTGCTGTTGAAGCCACCCACTCAGTCTGTGGTATTTGGTTACAGCATCTTGAGCTTAAATATACAGACAACTTATGCATTAGGGGAGAATGTTAACATTATAGAATTATTTTGTTTACCTGGACTAAGTAAAGATAATGTGTGTTAGACAATATAACTTCAAAGTTCAAATTGCTAGTAATGGGATTTTATTATTCTTATAATAAAGACAAACCAATAGAATTATATTGACCATATCAGAGAGCATTAAAATTTTGTCTAGACATATGTCTAAGGGACACACCACCAATGTTTCAGAGCTAAATATTTGTTGCGAACCAAGCCTAAGTTATCTTTCCATTTTGAACATTTTGATAAGTAAGATATAAATTTACTTGTTTTATGAACTCTAAAACAACTGTAGACTGGGATGGGGTGGAGGGATGGGGAGAAAAGGCACACAACTGTAATTGGATAACAATAAAAAAAATTTAAAAAAATAAAAAAATAAAATAAATAAAATAAATAAAACAACTGTAGAGAATTCTACATATTCCATTTTTTCACAAAATAAATATGAAATAAAACATCATAACAAATTCATAAAATATATTTAAATAAACATATATACTCAAATTTTAATTAAAATATTCTTTTCTGTAATTAATTAAAATTCTCATATTTCACATAGTAACACAATTACTTTCTGAATATATACCTAACTCAGCTACATAGCCTGTTTTATTGGATTAACTGTGAAATTTTCTATTGTATTTCTGTCTTTCTCAATGAGCCTTGCCAGGAAACCCTAATTTTTGTGAATTACCTTCTAGCCAAATGTATTTTATTTCTGATTAACATTAGTAGATAATAAGAGGAGTGAATACTATTTTACAGACTGGAAGATAGAAGTAAAGAAACACCTTTTTTATTAATGATAACTATTATTTTTGGGGGGGTACTACAAGATCTTAGAAAAAGGAATATTTGAGGAAAAAAATTATTACCAAATAATAATTTGGTATATTTATAGCATATTACCAAAGAAAATATGCTACAAGTATACTTCAGCCAAAAGTAAAACATATAACTACTATGCAAAGACAATATATATTTTATTTTTTCAATGAATATTATAATTATTATTCATGAAACTACTGAGACTTATTTTTTTTTTATTTTTTCACATTTTTTATCGTTGTTCAAGTACAGTTGTCTCCATTTTACCTTCCACCACTCCCCCCCACTTCCCACCCTTGATCCTAACCCCGTTTATATTTTAAAAGAGAGAAAAGAATAATGTAATCATCAAGTTGAATTAAAAATTAAATTTCCCTGTGTGAGGAATATATAACACTCATACTTTTCTTAGAAAAATTTCTTTTTTTTTAATTTCTTAAATTTATTTTTAGACAGAGGGAAAGTGAGGGAGAAAGAAAGGGAGAGAAACATCAATGTGTGGTTGCGTCTCATGCCTCCCCTACTGGGGACCTGGCCTGCAACCCAGGCATGTGCCCTGACTGGGAATAAAACGAGCGACCCCTTGGTTCACAGGGCAACGCTCAGTCCACTGAGCTACACCAGCCAGGGTGGAAAAATTTCTAATTCAAATTGACATGCCTATATCTTTTATGTAGTTAATTTTGATCTGTATATTTTATAGATTATTTTACCTTTTCAATTACTTGTTTCTAATATCAATTTAATCGAAAAGATACTTGGTAAATAATTAATGTAATTACTGGATTTCTTTCTCCATACTAGTTTCCTTTCTTTCATATTGCTTTACTGAAATTTTCACCATGACTGTGGCCCTCCCTGATCACCCTTCATATTTCAGTTAAGTGGCTCACCTTCTTGGAAGAAGATGCAACCTTCTCTGAGTAAGTCAAACTCTCTGGCTCCCCCAGTACTGAATCAAAACTGCTCTTTATAATTTGTATAAAAACTGCAATTTTACATTAGTATTTTTTTAATATCACTCTCTATTTCTTTTACTAAACTCTAAGTTCTGTGAGAGCAGAGTATGTGTCTGGTGTTATGTTCTCGGGACTTTCCTAATGGGTTGGGCACATGGTGGATCCAACTGTCTGTATTAGTTGAATGGATCAATGGACTTGGCTAAACTACCATTTTATTTTGAAGGCTAGAATAATTAATTTGAATTTTAGAGTAAATCATAAGAAATATAAAAGAACAGATATAAAACTCACAAGAGCAAATTTTGTTTAAGCTTAGAAGAATGATGTTTTTATCTGGAAAAATATGGCTAGAGTCAATTGTATAAAAATAAACAGTTTGTAAGTAATGTATTCTATCTTCTGAACATAGGGGATTATAAAAGTAAAATAAATTTACAAATATCAAAAGTAGATTAAAATGAATCTTAATTCAAGGATTATTTATTTTATTGTTACACTACTTTCAATCTGTTTTGTTTATGGACTATGTTTTATATTCAATATGACATTTTTTTTGATCTATCTATTCATTGTTATATAACAGTCTTATTCTTATTACATTCAAATTGGAGGTATTCTCAGTGTTTAAAAGATATTCAGAAACTTCTAGTATGTTCTCAGAAATAAAAGAAGTCAAAAATTTATGATAAATAAATAATTAGCCTGATGCTCAGCTGTTCATTTTGTTAATCTAAGGAGTAGAAATTATTTGAAAAATAACAATAGGATAAAGTCATTTGTTTCCCTGACAGAATGAAAATACAATCCTGGAATTATAAAAAAAAATATTTTGAGAATAACTAAAGCCCTTATATACTTATTCTAACTGCATAAATAAATGTTATGTAGATTAAAACATAAAAAACCAAGATTTTAAAATGTAATTTAATCACTTGAATAACATAATTTTAACTCTTTGAATTAATGTAGCAACTAATATTAACTGTTATTTTTAATAGATAACAATTATAATAATTTTTAGGAAAATTCTGAAGAATAAGTGTTCTTTGACTTTGAAACTGTCTTCCTATTTAAGACTAGATTTACAGTAAAATTTTTTCTGTTGCATATACTGATAGAACAGATTTATAGAGCCATGTTTAAAATTTCTTGATTTGGAAATGAGAGAATAAATGTGTGACATTTTTCTGCTTTTAATTTTCTGTATCTACTCACAAGAACAGATCAACAAATTATGGGCCACTATATAGACATTTTATCACACTTTTGGCAAAAAAATATATAGCTGAAAAATATTACAGACACGTAGCAGTCTCAGCTGTGAAAATCTAAAAAGAGGTGCAAACTATGAAAATATCCGCCGCTTTTGAAGTGTGCTGTTGAAGGAAGTGGTGATGGAGCTGTTGATAACAGGATCAGTCTCTCTGGCACATCATTTGAAGGGTCAGTGGAGAGCCTGTGATGTCCACATGTGGTGAGAGAAAGGACGGTCTCCTGTGTTGGATTCAGTTGTCTTTTTTTTTTTTTTAACAGTTTTATCACAGTACCACCAGTGAACTAAACTTTTAACATTAAGAGGCACAATAGAGTAAAAAATAACAGTTTGTGGATGTCAGATAACAGTCTCTCAGTCAAGCGTTTTTCTTAAAACTCGGTAATACCTGGGCTGAATAAGTATCGAGGATACACACAAAATCCCTTGGACAAACAATTGCTGTGCCCGTACTAAGGGCCAGGCACTGTGGCGGAAGCTTAGAATGCCTAATCTCTGCCCTTACAATGACCCTGGTCTGATGGGGGAACTAGCAAATAACAACACCTCTTAATGACAGAGAATACATTATAAATAACAACATGAGGACATTATAACTACAATGTAGGATATTTTCACACGAAGTTATGAAGACTTAGAAAAAAAGGATCTCATCCATCTTGGAAACAAGAGAACAGTTTTTGGAAGTTTTTTTTTTTTAGTTTTTATTTTGGATGTCTTTTTTTAAAGAGGAAATAGGCAAAGAGAATGCCATAAAAAGGGAATAGTGTGCAAACTGTAGAGATGGGGAAAAGCCTGCCACATTCCAGTGCGTATAAGTAGTGGTGTGATGCCACACAAAATATACGTGGGAGGACCAGCAGAAGATACAGGAGAAACAAAAATGTAGGTAGAGGCTACCTAGCAACTGGCTTACTGATGCCCTCCTAAAGCTCTTTGAATTTGTCCTCATGGTGAGAGGTAGTCACTAATGAAATTCTAATAGGGAGATGGCAATAAATGTGTATTCTGGAGAGATAATATGATCATAGTTTCAAAGTGCATGGGAAAGGAAGACCCTGTGGAGAAATTTAGTAAGCTACTGTATTAAATTTTTTGAATCTTGAAAAAACTAATGCCAAAGAAAATGTAATGAAAGAAAATCATTATTGAAAAAAGAATTCTACAAATTGTAACTGATAAGAGATTAAAATAATAGAGATGAGAAATGGTTTAAAAGGTGGTAATATGTGCTAAGTGCTTTATATGGATTGTCTCTAATCCTTAAAACATCTATAAGAGCACCATCATTTTATTCTACTTTTTTTTTTTTTTTTTTTAGCTGAGAAGAGGACTCAGGGTCCTCAACTTACTTACCTTGTCCAAGAAACCCAATTAGTAAATCTTCAAATTCAGTTAATCCACCATCAAACACAGGCTTCTTTACACGTCTACTATCCTGAAATAACCTACTTTAAAATTTTGGTTTGGGCAATGACACAGGTGAAAGTTTCCTTTATAAAATAAAGAGTAAGAATAGAATAAGGAATGGAGGTGAAAAGAAAGATAGTGAGTTCAGTTTAAAGTATATTGTTTGAGGAGTAGTAAAACATTCAGTAAGATATGAATGATAGGAAAATTATACTTCTGAAAAACAAAATACAAAAAGGAATTCTGCACTAAAATATCAATATTTTGACTTATAAAACAAGTCACCCTCCTTGGGGAATTCATAGTATTAGAAAAGATCAGGGATGAAATCTTGAGAAAAAAATAACATTAAAATAAATAGATAGACCTCAGATAAGCAATAGCACCATTAATGGAAAGGTATAATTGAATGCTTTTTTCATACATATTCAATAATCATATCTTTATAGCAATTGAAAACAAATACATTTATTTCTTCTATCAATTATCCTTTTAATATTTAAAGGTAGCTATTATATATTATTTATGTTTTTTTTCTTTTCAGGAGAATCTCATATTATTGTAATAAAAATCCTGAAAATTAGAACTATTAACAACACTTTTTGGATGAATGTATTAACTCTAGAAGTCACCTGTTAAAACACCTGGCCCTGGATAGAGATTCCATTTACCTTTAGCATAGATTTGTTTATTAGATTAGCCGTATTGAGAAAGTTAAATTTTTTAAGTACAGTCAACATAAAACAAGGCAGTTTTCACTATCAAGGCAGAGGACAACTCAGAGAACGTCACTCTCCATGAAGGGCGACTCTTCTGTGAGACACTGAGGACACAGTTGTCTTGAACACCTTGGAGCAAATGATTTGGGTGAAAATTCAGAAAATGGAAAGTAGCTAAAAGCTTATTCTAGTGTTTTATAAAAATGTTCAATGTTGAACACCTATATACATAAAGGTAAAGTTAAAATCAGTGTAAACTAGCGTTGGAAAATACGAAGTCTTCTGCCACGGTTTTTATTTGTACTTGGTATACAATACTATATTAATTACATTAGTTTCAGGTATCCAATATAGTGATTCAGCATTTTTATAATTTACAATGATGCCACCCCACTAATTCTAGTAATTAACTGTCACTGTGCAAACTTATCACATTATTGACTATATTTCCCTTCACCTTTTTCATCCATCTCCCACCTCCCTCCCACCCCCTCTGGCAACTAACTGTTCCTTTGATCTCTGTTTCTATGAGTCTGTTTTTGTTTTGTTTTGTTCATTTGTTTTTTAGATTCTAAAATAAAGTGAAAATTAAAGACTTAAATGTAAGGAAGGCCTGAAGCATAAAACTCCTAGACAAAAACATAGGTAGTAAACTATTTGAAATTGCTCTTAGCAATATCTTTTTGGATGTGTCCCCTCAAACAAGGGAAGCAAAATCAAAAATAAACAAGTGGGACTTTGTCAAACTAAAAATCTTCTGTGCACTGAAGGAAATCACCAAAAAAACAAAAAGACAACCTACAGAATGGGAGACTATATTAGCAAATGATATATCCAGTAAGGGCTTCATATCCAAAATATATAAGGAACTCATATACCTCAATAATAAAAAAACTAAGCAATCTGATTAAAAAAAAAATGGGCAGAGGACACGAAAAGACATTTCTCCAGAGAATACATACAGATGTCCAACAGACATATGAAAGGGTACTCAACTTTGCCAATCATCAGAGAAATGCAAATTAAAAGCACAGAGATACCTTCTCACACCAGTCAGAATGGCTGTTACCAAAAAGGTTAACAAATAAAAAGGAAATCCCGTTTACTGTTAGTGGGACTGCAAATGGGTGCAGCCACTATGGAAAACAATATAGACGTTCTCAAAAAACTAAAACTACATCTACCATATGACCCAGCAATGGCACTTCTGTGTATTTATCCAAAGAAACAAAAACACTACTTCTAAAAGCTATATGCACCCCTGTGATCATCATGGCATACTTGCAACGGCGTGCTGTTCATTGAATATTTAGTTTTGATGCTCACTCAGCTGTATTACCCTAAATTCATAGTTTTCCTAATATATTTAGTATAAGGTTTCAGGCTATTTGCGATGTTCAAAGCCCCATGCTGGTTACCAGAGACACAGACATGGGTGAGACCCATTTCCTTTTTAGAAGGAAAAGGAACCACTCTTCAGATTGTCAAAAATGATTTATACTTTATTTTATGATGGAGTTTAAATTCATAAACTATAAGGCACTAGATAATATTTTAAATATTACTGATGAATTTGAGTATATTGAATAAATTTGATACTTTTTAGATTATGCTAGAAATAACAGTTGAGCTGTATTTTTAAGTGACTAGCATCTCTTGATAAGATATAGAAGGAAACATAAATTTGAGTGTTTAACTTCCCATTTTTCCAAATTAATGGCATGGCCTGGTAGCATTTAAACACTGAAAACTGAATTTTTTTAAATATATATTTTTTGTAGATGATAAATATGTTCCTGGCTATAACCCAAACTATGAAGCTTAAAGATATAAAACCACAAAATGGATTTCAACAATTAATCTGTTAGCACTAGTGTCAAATATCACATTAAATAGCAGCAGTGGCATTACCATAAAAGCTTTGACACATTTTTGATATTGGACAAAAAAAAATTATTCAAAAAAAGCAATTTATCATGATGAAAATTTTTACTTAATTTGACTCTTCTTTCTGCACCTCAATATTCTTCCCCATTTGCCTTGAAAACATTCAATTAGTGTGCATAATACGTTCAGAATCTTAAAACAGAGCAGTTTCACACTTTAAAACTATACCAAGCACTTATAGAGACTAAAATGAAATTAAATAATTCAATTACAAAGACTTTTTGAGTTGTTCTTCAAGAAAGAACACAATTATAATGACAGTTTTCTTGAAGAACAACTTGTTTCTGATAGTGAGGGTGGTTTCTCCATCAGGTTGCTTCAGGATTAATGAAAATGCTTGCACTAGTGTATTAAAAATGGGAATAAAGCATGCCATTGATGAATGATTGTTGCACTGGCAATTATAATTATACTTATTGTTCTGTGGCTTTCTCTCATGGTCCTAACTACAAAATTCACCTTTATTCTCATCAAGACTTTATAAACTCCACCCAAAAATTAAAAAACCAAACGATATAAGAAACCCATTTCAATAAGATGGGGATAAAATGTATAATCATGACTCATGACTGTATTATCAAATAAAGTATTTCACAGTGTTGTTGAAAAGTTTATTACAGCAATACACGGTAAGTCCTCAGTATTGTCAATAGGTTCTTGTAAGGGGCAACTTGAAGTGAGGTGACACACAGCAAAACCAGTTTGACCACAGGCTAATCGATAGAAATGAGAGTAAAGTTCCTGCTGCTCTGTGTGTAGGTGTCTCCTAAGTAGTTCTCTCTAACCACATCTCAGTTGAGTTCCAAACCCTTATATCTAAATACCGTCTAGAGTTTTTTACATAGATAACGAGTGACCACAAAATTAACACGTTCACATTGAAATCATACCCTTTCCCCAAAGCACCCTTTTCTACTTTTCATGGTGCACTCCAACATCTCCATGTTCTTCAAGTCCATTCTCTCTGTGTTATCAGAGTCACACTGTCTCTGGCTCCATAGATCCAATCAGTTAATAAGCTCCCCAAATTCTATCTCCTTCACTGCGGCTTAAAATCCACACATCTCTTCATGGCAACTCAATGACCTTTATTATGATTTTTATATCTCATCTTTGCTGGATTATGAAAATCGCTGAACACCTGTTGTCTCCTCTAGTAGAATTTTGATAGATGCTGCCTATCTATCTTCATGTGCTCCCTCCAGAGTACATCTTGAGGAAAGTTCTCAGCTATAGAGAGTTGATTTGGTGGCATTATCTCAAGTGAAAAGAATTAAAAGGGGAAGGAAGGAAAGCCAAGACACGGGCGAATTACCCAGTGGTCAGCACCGCTGGATACTCTGAGGGCCTCAGAATTGCCTGCTTGGAACACAGAAGAGGGGATCATTTATCCACTGTTTCCTGCTCTCAACGGTCAAGTGCTATTCCATGGAATGTTAACTCTCTCATGCCTCAGGTTTATGCATGCACGAGCGCTGAGTGGTTTGGCAGGTGTCCAAAAGCATGACTTCAGAAAGACCCTGGGGGGCAGAGTAAGTGATGCGTGAAACTGAGGCCAGGCGGGGTCCCTTACAGCTATTCAACGCTGCTTATCGCAGCAGGGGATGAAGTGAACTGAGAGGTAGGAACAAACAGCTTCTCATGAAATGCTTTCTCTTTTCATGATTTAAATCTGATTATGCAGTGCCCATTCTTAAAAGTCTTCTTGGCTTCATAAAGTGTAAGCTCCTTCGCATGGTGCCCGAGAATTCTCAGGGAAGCCATATGTGGCCCTCCAGATCTGAATCAAGTTTCTTCTTAAGTGATCCTGTGCTATTTATAGTGTCTGGAACGGGCACATACAGGAGTTCTTCATTATGAAAATATGCCTGGGACAACAGAAAGACAAAAATCAAATCCATTAAGATTGGAATCAAAATTTCATAGGAAATTGTGGCAGGGGCAATTACATTCTAATGAAATCAAGCAATGAAAACACAGCTTATTTTCTTGTATATTTTGATAAAACTTAGAATATAAGACAGCTGTATTTTGATTCTTAAATACATCTTTAAAGTTTTACTTTTTTGCATAGAATTTTTCAGACATTTTATAACAGTATGATATGATATCCTTTATCACCATTTGAATTTTACAAGAGGATCATAAAAATGTAATTTTCATTAAAATATGTTATTTTCATCAGTTTCCCAAGAAGGCTACATTAAATCTTAATTTCTAAAACATTCTTTAAAGAAAACTCACATATTATAAGTTATCCATATTTCTTTTTTATTTATTTAAACCTTTTAAAGTTTTCCTTGGCAGTGGCCTTTATGTGACTGGAATAGTCACCAACAAAGTTTATTGGCATAATGAAAATATGATTCTTGCAAGATAGGCACTTTCACTTTCTAATCAATTTGCATTGTATTTGCATTGCATTGATTAATGTTTATAGAACACTACAGTAAGTGAACATAGTTATTGATAACGAACCTAAGGAGGGAAGGAGGGATACTTAATAATATTAAGTGGTTCACAGGGGAGAAAGGGAGGCATTTTACTAGAGAATAATTTTATGGACCATCAGTTCCTTAGTGATTATTTTTGTTATGCCAAATTTTATTTATCTTTTAAGCCACATAACTGTGGGGATTCAGAGAACAAATGGATAATGAAAACACACTATGTATTTACTTTTTGTTCTTTTATCTTAGGAGCCTTCCTTCTCTATCAAAATTGCCAGTATATTCCTGTGTCTCCAATTAGACTAAATTCTGTCTTTTAATAACATTAAAGCAAGAAATAATAGATAATTTTGATCATGAGATTTACTTTGGTGGGGGGGGGTCTTTAACGCGGACCCCCGGTCCACCATGGATGAAGAATAAGACTACCAAGACTTGAGCTGCTTGGGGAGGAGAGGTGGCCAATCTCTCAAAGGAGAAGGTCCCAGAGCCTTTCTCTCCATGGGCTTTTATTAGGTTCATTTGCTTAGGAATGCAGACAAAGCTCATCAATCATTGTCAGCCAGTAAGGGTTAAACAATACAGGATTTACAGAGAACCTTGAGGGCTTATTCTGAGTTATAGCCAATTAGTTAGAGGGCCATAAAACTTTAGGCGCCAGACTCATCTCAGGTCTGGACCCTTATCTTTTAAAGTGAGGGTACAGATTAAGTAGGTTTCGCAGGAATGCATGTATTTTTCTTAGGCCTGATTCCCCAGGGAATCCGCCCCTCCCAGCACAGGACTGCACTACCCTCTGTTATCGCTTCAGGCTTAAGTCAGGCAAGGGAAGTAAGGCAGCCAAGAGATTAGGAGACTTCTTGCAGACAGAGTGAGGACTCAGGCTATTTCAAAGCCGAGGGGCGAGGGTCCATCACCCCCTTTTTCCACAGCCCCCTGAGTCCTTCCCTGCAAGCTTATCCCTGGTGACCAGAGCCTGTCTTAGGTTGATCCTCCCTTGAGGATTCTTACCCATCATTGGCTAACTGGTCAAGCTCAGGGCCAAGCAGGGTGAAGTGGGCAGAGGTGGCACTTCTGCCAGGGAGATAAGCTTTGTCTCCTTAGTGGCTTATGGTCCCAACTCTGACTCAGCCTTAACCATGGGGGGTTACAGCCTCTGAAACCAGGCAGAGCAGTTCCCAACATTTTTGGACAATAGTTTTGACAAGACCTTTGCTTGAATTATCTCATTGACTTTTTGTGACAACTCTAAGACACTGTACATTTGAGATTCTGTTGTTCTTCCATCTTAGACATGAGAAAACAGATGCACAAAAGATAAGTACAAAAGTACAGAAAGAAAAGTCATTTTCTCAAACTCATACATTTAAGTAATAAAAATGGAATTCAAATTTAGGTTAAATATCAATTCCTGTATTCCTAAATATTGCAATGAAATAAGACCCAGATCTTGATAGGATGAAGTCCACTCCATTTTTTTTTTAAGATTCTGTCATAGGTAATGCTTTGTACTTTCTTTTCCTTTTTGCAACATATCAAGATGCACAAAATGTCTGCATTTCTTATTGATGTTAAATTTGACCAATGTATTTGTGTAGTCAGTTTGATTGTTCTCTTATAGTCTTTTTTACCTAATGATCTGTGCAGCCATTAACAACAGACCCATGATTTAATGACTACAAAACTGTGAATATCTAATTCTATTATTTTCTGCATTTATTAGATGAAGTTATTTTAGAAGAAAGAAATCTCACATCAGTACAGGATTAATAGGACAAATACTAAATTATTTCCCCTATTTAGTCGGTTTTGTCTCTTCGCATACTCCATTCCTCCCTCTTTTCTTTGAAGTCCTGCTCACGGAAGAAAACACTCAGCAGTACCTCTTCAAGGAAGCTCTCCACGTTTCTGCCCTTATCCCCATCCAGTACCCTTCCTCTCTATTCCATTCTCTCCTCATCCTATGCATGTTATAACACAGAAGTGTCATTTTCCTGTCATCCTCCCTTCCTAAAAAATACACTCTGGAGATAGGATGGTTTATCATAGGCCATAGGGTCTTCCAGGTCTTAATAATCTTACTTTCTAAATGGTAGATAAATGAAGGGTTGACTAATATAATGAAATTAGAAGATAAAAAACAATATTCATTGTGAGTTCCACCAGTTCATCACATTAAGCTTTTCAATTGTTGAGTGAAAGAATTGTTGCATAAATAAATAGTAAGATTAGGAGTGATTTTGGATTGGCACCTATATGTTAAACTATTTATCCGTAACACAACTCACTCTTTCTCTGCTTCCACCAGCAGACCCTAAGGGGCCCATCCTGCATAGATATGGACTGAAGGAGAGGTGCTAGTGCATTAGCAGTGGGCAATAGGCATTTGAGTCATCTGCTCCTGCAGGTTACTTGTGCCCTGTGGCTGTTTGTGTCCTATCCCAGATGCACCACGTTGATCTTAATGTGGACTGCTGCTGGGTTCAACTGACCTTGTGAACTGGTGATATGGTGGGTGGGTCTGCCCACACGGTCTCTTGAATAACCCAGAGGCAGATTCTCCGTCTCTGCTGAGGCCTAGTATTATGCCAGAAACTACTTTTTGAGTGGTGTATAGTTCTCTGCTGCAGAGGGTATGGCTGTACTCCAGAACTTCGGAGGACTGTACTGGAATTCGTCTAGTAGAGTTTGTTGTAAATATTGCACAGTGTTTTTTCCCTCCACTCTAACAGAGCAGGGAATGGAGCTATGTAAAGTATGTATGAGAAGAAACAGATAAAAGAGGTGACAGCGTTATGTCTTCAGATCAGGACTGTTGGATGGGGGGAGTGCAGAAGGAGATCACTGTATCCCTTTTAAATGTTGGCTCTGTGTGAGTTTTATTCAGATCATGTACATGTAGTAGTTTGATACAAATAAACATTAGTTAAAAGATTAGGGTTTCCCTGGCCAGTGTGGCTCACTTGGCTAGAATGTCGTCCTGTAAACCAAAACACTGCAGGTCAGGACACATACCTAGGTTGTGGGTTCAGCCCCTGGTGGGGGCCCATGCTGAAGGAGACCAACCCCTGTTTCTTTCTCACACTAATATTTATCTTCCTCTCTTTCTTCCTTCCTTTCCCTCTAACATCGATAAGCATGTCCTCAGGTGAGGATTAAAAGAAAAAATTAAGATTGAATACACAATTACACAATCTGAGTAAATACAAGCGGTCCTGTTTTCTCAGGAGGACATAGAATTAAAAATGCTTTTCTTGTGTAAGTGAACATCTGTCATTATAACATTCCAGTAATGAAGGATACTTATTTCAAATTAAGGTTATGTCAGTTCCTTGTAAATACCAAGAGCATAAAAGGAAATTACAGTACTTTCTAAATGATATAAAAAATTAGTCTTGTATTTTCCCACACCTGGATCTGACCAATTGAAGCTTAACGGGCTAAACTCTCAGTTAAGGCATTACACTGATTGTAACTGGACATGACTGGAGATATTTTCCTAATCAATAAATAATGGCATTTGTTTTAATCAACTGAATACAGACCTGTACCCCTGCTTTGCCTTAGCTAAATGCTGGTTTTCAATCCTTAGATAGCACTGCCATCTTGTACCATGTTCCTTCCTGGTACTTTAAAAGATCTTGCCTTTTCCCATTAATGAACTACTCAGTGAAGGGCTTCAGTAGAGGTGAGTTGACAAACTTGGATTTATATTTTTCTGTGTGCTTCTCTTTTTATTGTTTGACTTCTGAAATGTGATAGAAGCAATAGAATATAGCCTGTCACATGATATAGGTCACATTCTTAATTCCACCCTTTAGATTCGTGTTGTTGTTTAAGATTCTACATACTAAGTCAGATGGTTAATTTTATTTTTAGTACTGAAATATATCTTCGAGGTCATGATTTAAGCTTTGATTAGTTTTTATTCTATTTTTGTGTTGATCTAACTATAGGCTCACTGTGGTGGGTTTGTGTTAAATTCAAAGTAGCACACCAAAGCTTTTGGTTAATTTCTCAGACTTAAGTGAAATATAACATAGTTTATGATGGCAAGGTCTGAAGTCAAACTGATTAGGTTTGAATCCCACATTCTAGATCAGTGTGCAAGCTGTTTAATCTGTGTTTAAGTTAATAGACATAGGTTTTATAAGATAGAAATAAAGGAATATGTTTACAAGAATGCCAGGCAGTGTTAAGCACTAACAAAGGGCTCCCTGAGCGTGTTTGCAGTCCTTCACAGGTCAGAGTCTCAAGGAGATGACAGGTATGTGATGTTCCTTTCAAAGACTAAGGTCCTAATACCTTAGAGTACCCCTAAAGTACCTTAAAGTATCTCATAAGATTTTGTACAAAAATTCCATGGCTAGTTGGTTAATTTCGTTAGGTGTTTGATTGTAGTATTAGGTGGTGATATATTTAGTTTAAACACTGATTCCTTGCATCACGGAAAATTAACACCCAAAGGACATACCGAATTATGCTCATTATACAAGGAAATATAACTCTGTACTTATTATAATTAAAATAGAGAGTAACAAGTTCACTTTTAATTTTTATAAACTCCCTGATATAAACCAAGGCAAAGAACCAAAATAAATGTAAATGAAGTTTCAGACGTACTAAACACATATTATTTTTAGTACAGATTTTTTTAGATTGCTGTATGTTTAAAATCTCTATCATAGCTTCTGTCTTGGAACAAAAATAGTAATAAAAATTCCATTGTAAAATGCTGAAACAACTTTACTACTGCCTAGGAAAGTTCTGCCTTAAGAAAGGCACTTGAAATGCACTCATTCCCATGCTTTCTTGTTTTCATAAAAACACTGTCCTTTCAGTAGTTAACAATAAACTGTCTTTTCTAGAATCCCCTTTCTTCTTTGTATCAACCACTTTTCTGAACTAATCTCATTTATGTCTATGTTCTCCCTTTCTCATGGTGGCATATGATGAGTATATGCCCTCCCAGCTGTTTCTAATTTAATGACGCTAGTTGTCTTTGGAAAATAGCTTGGCAGCTTTACTCTTTTGTATAAATGGAGGCAGCATTCTTACTATATAATCACTATATGTTAAACAGTTTCCACATCCTACATCATGTGGATAAGACAAACAAACACATATTTTCACAGATGGATAATGAAAGGGAAGAAAGAATTACAATTTTTAAACTCTATGTGTACTCTAAAAAAAAGAGAATAGATTTACAATTCATCACACACAAAACCAGTGAAAAGAGATTTTTTCCCTTCTATCTAAATTTTTGAATAGTTTTGTCTATATTGACACTTGTAAATAATATGAAATATCAAGTGCTAAAATAGTGTGCTTTAATCATATAATACATTCTCTTTTTTTAAAATATGAATCTATTCTGCTGTCACTGAATAAAATGCAGGTAGGCTTTATCTAATTATGGAGTTAAGACAATCTAAATATTTATAATTACTATTTGGGCTGTAGAACCAGCATATGCTTATGGACTCAGTTAAATAGAGCATATATCAGTGATTTTAGGATTTTGATTTCCAACCAGAAATTGAAATGCTACATTTTTTCCTCTCACCTTCCACTTAATTGACTTATGTGCTTCCTGCTTTCTCTCTGCTTTTCCCCTTCTACTGCTGGGCCCACCTCCATACTGCATGGATGATTCTATCCTGTTATGAATATTCCCTCTTTCTCATCCTTCACAGTTGGAGGGAGAATTTAAACTGATTTATGCTGTGAATGTTTTTCTGGTAGCATTTTAGGGAAAGAGTTTGGTGGAATTGCCTATACTGTATAGGAATCTGAAACAAATAATATCTCTTTTCCATTTTTTATTTACATTAATGTATCTTCCCTTGGTAGCAATTTTGTAGTTGTTTTACAGAATATCTTGAAATTTCACTTTTCATAACATAAATGCATTTTGCATAGATATTTATTAGGTGACTTTATGCCCATTTCTTTATTTGGTTAATAAAAATAGCAAACATTGTATTTTTTTAAGGGTAAGCCATTACCCCTTCCAACCAGTGGTTTTAATGTATTTTGGCTGTGTTGCATGACTCAAATAGAAAAGGACAATAAAGTGCTATATTTGTAGGACATAATTTTGAATCCAGTAAACCAGTTAACTTATTTACCTTCTTCAAAATAGGGTTATAGTGACTGTTATTGTTTTATAAATTAAATCAGAAAAATGTAAACTAGTGTATAGCATGATACAGAGATCATAAAGGTTAATCCTGGTGAATGATATCAGAAGCAAATTGCATAACATAATTTTCAAAACAACCACTATCCTAAATGATATAGTTGTCATGTTATGGACCTAAAATTATGAAACCTGCCATACTGTGTACAGAACAATTACTTATTTTTTATTGTAATAATCAGTCAAGTGCCTAGACATATTATGGAACACACAGATTCATTTTTAGAATCTAAGGAGCTGGACCAAGAAAACTTCCTTAACAAAATGTGAAGTATAGACACAAAATATCTTAAAGTTCTCTGATTCAAGATAGGAATTGGAGTGCATGGTTCAAGGTGCTCTTGAAAAAGAACAATGAAGACAAAAGGAAAATGATTTTAGAAAGTAAAAGGGGAGAATAAGAAGAAGGGGAAAGAAAGAGGAAATGGAGGGAGAAGAAGAAGAGAGACAAAAAAAATAGAATACTCAGCCTCACCCAGGAACTGATAATTACCTTGTCAACTATGCCAGTCAGCCCTACCTCACTGCCTTACTGCTTCTTGAGAGAGAAGATTACAGGTTGATGTGTCCCATTACACTTCAGAAGGTGAAAATCCAGGGAAGATATCCAGAGGGAAACAAGCTGATACAACTGAAGAAGAAAATAAAACAAAACATTCCAACCATTCATCTTTTAATACAGTTCAAACAAGATGAAGAAGTTCCCATATACATGTAATAGGAGTTCAAAAAGAACTGAACCAAGTACCTGGGAAATAGGACAAAATCAAATAAATATTAGAAAACAATCCCCTGTATTGAATGAAGGCATTAATCTTTACTTTGAAACACCCTGTGAAATACTAAGTAATAGAAGTAATAAAATTATTTTAAATTACAATCTTGATGTTATAACAATCAAGAGAAAATCCTAAAAATTAATAAAGATAAAAAAGGGAAGACTGTATGGATTAGATCATGAACACTAGATATTAGTGGGACATATATCTTAACTTCTGCTGCATGATTTGGGCCTAGAATGTACAGCCAAATTTACTTTAAGAATGAATATGCAAAATAATAAAATTTCAGACTTGCAAGTTTTACTAAAATGCATTATCCACTTCTTTCAAATTTAATCATATATACCTTCTTGTAAAATATGCAAAGAATAGTCAAATTAACTTAGAAATACAAGACTTAGAAAAAATAAAATAAAATTATAACAGGATATCAGGAAACTTTGTGAAGAATGATTTCAAAAGAAACTATAAGTCATCTTGTAAGCTTAATAAATAATCTGGAAGTAGAAATAAGTGCAATAATATACTAATGGAAAGAGGGCGCATGAGTCTTATCATATATTAAGATGTGGATTTCAGAAAGGAAGTCAAAACTCAGGGTAGAAAAGTGGAATAAACAGGCCATGGTGATGGGTGTTGCTGGTTTAGGTCAACTATGACTCTGTTGATACTCTTCCTATTTAATCTATCAATTATTGAAAAAAGGGTATTGATGCCTCCATCCATAATGATGGATATCTATATATCTATAGCCATATTAATATCTATTATATATATCTATTACATGAATATTAATATAGATATAGCTATAGCTATAGATAGATATATAGATACACATATACAGGGTCCAGCAGAAGTAAACCTTGTTTGAGTATGGTAGGTAGGGTGATAATATGGGTGTAATAGTTTATAGTTTTAATTTGAACATTACTTCTAAAATGTTATATGGTGTGCTTGATTATGATATCATTATATTACAGAATGACATGCTTATGATTTTATAATAAAAGATTTTGTAATAAAAAAGGGTCCTTATTTGTACCAGATCCTCTATAACCTTGAAGTTCTATCAGCTTATTTTTTCACAGATTTCGATACTCTGTTTTTAGGTTTACATAATATTCAGGTTTATTATTCTCATGGGGGAATTGTTATTCTTTTGTTGTGGGTATACAACCTTTAGGATTGTTATTCTTGTTGGAGAATTGATCCTTTATCACTTATTATGGCCCTCTCTATCCCTGAAAATTTTCCTTGCTCTGAAGTCTACTTTGTCTGTAACTAATATAACTACTCCAGATTGTTTGATTAATGTTAGCATTATATAACTTCCTTTGTCTCTTATTTTAATCTGTCTGAACCTTGATGAATATAGTTGGATTGTTGTTGACAACAATGGTTATCCTATTTTTTTATCCACTGTGATATGTTTTGGCTTAGTGTATATAGATAGTTTTTTCTTCCCTCATTTTCCTCCCTTCTCTGGATTTAATTGAGCAGCACATTAGTATGCTAAAGCTACCATAATAAAATACCACAGACTGGGTGGCTTCAAGAATAGAAATGTATTTCTCACAGTTCTTTAGGCTAGAAGTTCAAGGTCAAGATGTCTTCTTCTCAGGCCTCTCCCCTTAGTTTGCAGACAGCCACGTTCTTGCTGTGTCTTCACATGAGTTTTCTCTGGGTGCATACACACATGCTGTCTCTTTCTGTGTCCAAAGTTCCTCTTCTTATAAATACACCAATTAGATTGAAAGAAAACCCATTCTGACAGCATCATTTTAACTTAATCATCTTTTAAAAGGTCCTATCTCCAAATCTCCAAATGTAGTCACATTCTGAGTTACTGGGGTTTGAACTTCAACATAGGGTTTTTGTAGGAATACAATTCAGCCCTTAACAAATATATTGTCTTCGTACTCTCTCCTATCATCTGTCATTATATCTGTGATATAATTTACATATATATATAAATTGTTCTTTTCAAAATATTTTAGTGATTGCTCTAGAATTTAAAATACATATTTTAAGTAATCTGTGCTTATTTTCTAATAACACTACACCATTACATTGGAGTGCAGATAATTTAGAAGAAAGCATTCCCACTTCCTCCCTCCCATCCCTCATGGCATCCCTGTTATCTGTTTCACTTTTTCGTATGCTATAATAACCTAGCACATTGTTATTATTAATACTTTAAACAATCCATTACATTTTAGATCAGTTAACAATAAGTAAAGTAGATTTCATTTTACCTTCATTTTTCCCTTCTCTGGCATTATTCTTTTTTTAATGTGAATCAAAGTTTGGGGATTATATAATTTCTTTCCTCGTTAAAACATTTATTATTGCAGGGAAGATCTGTGGGCGAAGGACACCACCTCAGCTTCTGTGTCCTGGAGAATTTATTTCCCCTTCAGTGCTAATGAAAAATCCCCACTGTATATTACAATTGTAGTCCACCAGTATTTTTTTAAAACATTTTCATTATTTCACTCCATTTTCTTCTCACTTTCATGGTGTCTGATGAAAAATCCACTATAATTCTTTTTTTTTTCATCTATACATGACATTGTGTTTTGCAATGTGCTTTAGCTGTACCAACAAACCACTATTGAAAAAGAAAGAAAAAGGAAAAATGTACTTATTAAAATTAAAAACTTGTGCTATGTGAAATACACTGTTAATGTAATTGAAAGATAAGCCATAGAGTGGGATAAAAATATTTGAAAAACATACATTTAATACTTCTGTTCATAATATACAAGGAACTCTTAACAATGCAAAAGCAAACAATGCAATTTAAAAATGGACAAAAAATCTGAACATATATATCACCAAAGAAGATATACAGGTAGAAAATAAATATATGAAAAGATTCTCAATCTTTTCTACAAATAAAGATTTGCAATTTAAAATATACCAACAGAATGGCTAATATCGAACAAACTAATAATATCCATTGCTGGTGAGAATACAGAGCAACAGCAACTTTCATTTATTGATGGTGTAATTCCAAGTGGTAAAGCCACTTCTAAAGACAGTTTAACAGTTTCTTATAAAGCAAAACATAGTCTTATTACATGATCCAGTAATATCTCTCATACATATTCATCTAACCATTTGAAAGGTGCATATGCATGAAAGTTAATATTAGTTTTATTTATAATTACCATAAACAGGAAGCAACCAGTAAGTCTTTCAGTCAGTGAACAAATTAAAAAAAAATGGTACATTCATGCAATGAGGTATATATTCATTGATAAAAAGAAATGAATTATTAAGCAACAAAAGACATAGATGCTTCTTAAGTGTATACTTATAAAGAAATCCTTTATAAGTATAAAGGTGTCTTTAAAGGCTACATACTGTCTAATCCCATTTATTTGACATTCTGGGAATGGCAAAACTGTAGAGATGGTAAACAGATGAGTGGTTGCCAGTGGAAAGAGGGAAGGGTCGACTATGTGAAGCAGAGGAGAGTTTGTAGAGCAGTAAAATCATTCTGTATGGTCCTCAAATAGTAAATCGTGACACTATTATTTCTCAAAACCTATAGAATTTTAGAGCATAAAGAGTGAACCTCAATTTATGGAAATTTAAAAATAATAAATTAGGATTTAGGGGGGTGTCTCAGTTTGGAATGAAGACAGTGACCAAAAATCTAAGTGTTTGAAATGTAGAAATAGCACCACAAAGAGGGTGAAGGAGAAGGTGCTAGACTAGGTAACTTTAGAAAGGAGTGAGGTTTTTAAGTCTCTGGCAGATAGAGTTGTCTCCCGTGGCGTCTTTGTTCTGATACTACTGTGCATGTGTACTGAAACTGAACGGTTAATAAGCGGGAGGCAGACGGTGAGTGTCCGGTTTATCACTGTTGGAGTGCGAATTAACAGATAGGAAATGAGAAGAGGCTAGAATGATCTGTGTGGTAATGAAATAGAATTGGAGATATCAGTAGGAAATCATGTTTCATTTAATATTGATACAGATGGTTACATTTAGAAACATTAATAGATATGTGTATATACACAGGTAACTATACAAATATATTCCCTTGCTATGTCAGCTGGAAGCAATAATACTTCAGTAGCAAAAAACTACAGCCCAGACCTTTATTTCAAATGGTATTCCCTAGTGAGAGAAACCAGGAATCTTGGGAGAAATGGCAAATTTGAGGACTGGGTCCGGAAATACAAAGTTAAGAAAGTATGATACTATTTAAACAAAACAAAACAAAATAAAACCCTTTGTGGATGTGGAAATGTCAGAGAGACTCGGAAACTAAATGAGAGAGCTCCCAATGGAAAAGTTGTAATAATTTGAGCAGTGAAATGAATAAAGTTTACTGGATTATAACCCAAAGTATAAAAAGAAATACCCATGAGTCCATATTGATGTAAATGATTGTATAATTTAGTAAATAGGCAGAAGAAACAACCAATCTTATGTGGAGAATTATTCAAAAAACAATCAAACTTCTAAAGACATCCTATCCTCAAGTTGTATGAGTTCTCTATAGAGTTTAATTCTGTTGGTCAGAATTGGGTTGGATATTAGAGAAGCGAAGTTAAGTAGTAAAGTTACTAAGGGTTTCCACCTAAAAATAAGTTTCAGTGTGTGACTTAAAGGAAACCTCCAGGGATCACTGAAAGCTCTTAGCTTTTTTTTTTTTTTTTTTTTACTCTTTAAAATAGATTTTATTTACTTATTTGAGAGGGGAGGGAAGGAGAAAAAGAAGATGAGAACCACAGACATGTGAGAGAAATATTCATTAGTTGGCTCCCCTTTGCATCTTGACCAGAGACTGAACCTGCAACTCATGTCCCCCCAAACCAGAGTCATCTGGGGAAAGGTAACTCGTGCTCATGGAAACAGTGACATGGTTCGTGCTCAATTCTGAAGCAACCTTCCTGCTAAGGTCATTGGACACAGAATCCGTGTAATGCTGTACCCCTCCAGGATTTAAACTTATTGATAAATAAATAACAACCCTGACTGTGTGGCTTGGTTGGGGGCCCTCTGAAAGCTCTGAGCTTTTAATACCCCCACAAGGACCACTCCTACCTTCATAGACCTGCTGTGAAAGTCAGAGCAATCCAACTGTAAGGAAAAGAGCTCATTCCAGGGTTTAGCTGGCAAATACTTTACAGGTGAATCCTCAAAGGAAAAAATATTACATAATTACATTAAAATTTTACTATGTAACATCAGGATTATGTAAAACAAAATTTACAAATAATACCAAAACATACAACACACTTCATTGTAAATTCCATACAGCCAATAGATATATACAAGAGTGTCGTAAGTTTCTGAGGAACGTCCATAATGTTTTCCGTAGCGGCTGCGCCGATTTACATTCCAGCCAGCAGTGTGTGAGGGTTCATTCTCTCCCTCCACATTCTTCCCCAAACTCTTGTCTGTCCTGCCCATGTTAGCTATTCTCACAGAGGAGAGGTGGCATCTCCTCGCAGCTTGGACTTGCACTTCCCTTCTCGCTACTGACATTGAGCGTATTTTCCTGCGTCTGATGGCCGTCAGCATGTCTCCCTTGGAAAAGTGAATTGCATCTTCTGCCCATGTTTTAAATCAGATTATTTTGGTTTTGAGTTGTATGAGTTCTTCCTATATTTTAGATATTAGCCCATTGTCAGAGGTATCACTTTCAAGTATCTTCTCCCATTTGGTTAAAATTTACATAACTTTGGTTTTATCAAGGGTGGGAAGTGGGGATGGTTGGGGTGGGGGGAGTGATGGTGGGGAAATGGAGACAACTGTACTTGAACAATAAAAAAAGTTAAAAAATAAATTTACATAATTTTATTAACCGTTAACTCAATCAATTTAACAAAAATGAGTATCATAGAATGTTTTTGTTGACTTTCATCATATTATTGTATCCTTTGCCAACTTATAGTTGCGTTTGATGAGTAAGTGTAGTTTTGATGTGAATATTCACTGACATTTTTATTTACATTAACAAATATGATAAAAGTGAAACAAGAAAGGCATGTGTTGGAACTTCCCTCATTTGCTATTTCTGCAAGTACATTGCTTAATTGGATAATTGTTTTTTTAATGCTGGAAGTATATTTTTAAATTATTCATAGAGTAATAACTGCAGAAAACATACTTTTAAGTTTAGTATACACTAACTTTTTCCCATCATTCCTTAGTCTGAACAATCAACAACACAATAAGCTGAATTTTTTAATTCGTAGTGTCTGTTTATTTCCATCATTTAAAAGCTGCCGCCATGACCACAGAGACATTTCTCAGTGCAGAACTGAGAAGAGATGAGCAGTAGCACAGCGTCATGAAGTATTTACGCCATGCAGTTACAGTAGGCATAATTAATCCCAAGAACATAGATAATAATAAAATATAGTAAAGTATGGGTGTGCGGACTTCAAGTGTTTAATATTATATTTTTAATGTAATTTAACTAAATTTACATGATTGGATTTTCAATAATGTTTGTGTTATAACTACTGTCTTTCAAATTGCCTGAAAAAAATTATAATTCACTCTCTCAAGCTGGTTCTAGTACACCACTGACTCAAACTGATATGTGATGCTATTTGATTTAGAAAAATCTGTTAGAATTTATATCAATTTTATTATTTGTTAATTTTGTTTCTGGAATCCAAGTCAACATTTTCTAACATTCTGCTTAATGTTCTCTCTGGCTCACTAGAATAATGATCCTTCTCTTCATATCTTCTGTTATGTGCATTTTGTGCCTCTAGTCTTATCGTAATAAATTGGTAAAATGTTCAAATTTCCTCAACCCACTTACAATTTGAAACCACCAAACAACTAATGCAGTCACCTGTTTGGACCAATGATTAGTTTGGTATTGATAATGTACTGCTTTTATTTATCTTTTATGAGTAAAATTAATACTACATAAAATTAACTTTTTCAACATTTTAAGTGTAAAATTCAGTGTAATTTAGTGCAACCACAATGTGTGGAACTATATCACCTCTATATAGTTCCAAGTTACTCTTACCATCCACATGGAAACCCAGTACCCATTAAGTAATTGCTGCCAATTCCTCTCTCTCCCCAGCAGCTGACAGCCAATAGTTGGCTTTCTATCTCTATCAATTTACTTATTCTGTATATTTTATATAAAATGAAACCATATAATCTGTCAACTATTGTGTCTGACTCATGTTGCTGACTGTTTTCAAGGTTTGTTGACAGTGTACCATATACCTGTACTTCACTCCATTTTATGGCTGGATAATATTCCGCTGTATAAATACACAACTATTCATTTGTCCACTCATCTGCTCATGGACGTTTGGGTTGTTTCCACTCTTTGGCTTTTGTAAAATATGCTACTATGAACAATTGTGTAAAAATATTTGTTCAGATGCTTTGATCCCTGGGATATAAAACTAGGCATGGAATTTTTGGGTCATATGGTAATTCTATAGTTAGTTTTGTTTTGTTTTTAAAACCTGCCGACCAATTTTCCATAGTGGTTACATCATTTATATTCTCAAGGACAGTGTATGAAGGTTGTAGTTTTTCCAAATCTTCACCAATATTTATTATCTACATCTGTTTTGTTTTTAAAATTATAGCCATCCTAGCCAGTGTTGAAATGATATTTCATTGAAGTTTTGATGTGCATTTTATTAATGACTAACAGTATCAAACATCTTTTTTTTTGTACTTATAGGTAATTTGTATACCTACCATGTGTCAATTCAAGTTCTTTGCCTGTTTTTAACTGAGATATTTTTGTTGCTGTTGAATTTTAAGAGTTCCGTATATATTTTGAATATTAGACCTTTATCAGATTTATTATTTGCTAATATTTTCTCTTATCCTTTGGTTTGTCTTTTAACTTTCTTAGTTTCATTCGAATCACAGTTTGCTTTATTTTATTTTTTAAAACTATTTGTTATTGTTATTCAAGTACAGTTATCTCCATTCCCACCCTTGATCCTACCCACCTTTGGTTTTGTCCCTGTGTCTTTTATAGATGTTCCTGAAAACCCTTCCCCCTTTAAGCACAATTTACCTATGTTTCCTTTTGTTGCTTGCACTTTGGTGTCATATCTAATACTTAAAAAAATATACTCCTATATTTTCTTCTAAGGGCTTTATAGTTTTAGCTCTCACATTATGTCTTTGTCCATCCTTAAATTAATATTTATATGTGGCATAAGGTAGGGATCCTACCTCACTCTTTTGCAACTTGATAGGCAATTGTCCCAGCATCATTTGTTGAGGAGACTATTACACCATTGAATGTTTTTAGCAACTTTGTAAAAATCAATTTGTTATGGACAAATGGGTTTATATCTTGATTCTCAATTCTCTTCCATTGATTTACATGTCCATCATTATGCCGGTACCATACTATTTTGGTTACAGAAGCGTTGCAGTGAGTTCTGAAATTAGGAAAAGTAAGTTTTGCAACTTGTTCTTCTTTTTAAAGAAGAACTCTTCTGGCTATTTAGATTACATTGCAATTCCACATAAATTATAGGATTAGGTTTTTAAATTTCTACAAAAAGACAATTAAAATTTTGATAAAAGTTTTATTGAATTTATAGGTCACATTGAGTAGCACTGTAATTAAAAATATTAATTCTTCCAAACCATGAACGTGATGCCTTTCCACTTATTTATGTTATCTCATTTTTTTTCACCAAAATACTATACTTCTCAGTGTATAAATTCTTTTCATCCTAGGTTAAGTTTATTCCTAAATATTTTACTATTTATCATGGTATTCTATATAGTATATTTAAGTTAATATATTGGTATAATAATATAGTTAAATTAGCATAAATTAAAATAGTATGTTAAATAGTAAATTGTTTTCTTTTTTATTTTTATTATTTTTTATTAATTAATTAATTTATTTTTATTCAGTTATAATTGTCTGCATTTTCTCCCCTTCCCTTCACCCCCCCAGCCAGTCCCACATCCCTCTACGACTTCTACCCTCCCCCTTGATTTTCTTAATTTTATTTTCAAATGTTCATTGCTGATGTGTAAAAACACAAAGGACTTTTGCATGTCAATCTTGGTTCCTAAAACTTCACCAAACTGACTTATCGTTTATAATGTATTTGTGTGAATTCCTTAGTACTTTCTGTATAGAGAATTATGTTTGCAAATAGAGATGATTTTACTTCTTCCTTTATAGTTTTGTTTCTCTTAATCATCTAACTGCCCTGGCTAGAAGTTCCAGTATAATGTTGAATAGAAGAGGTAAAAGTAAACATCCTAATCTTGGTCTTGATCTTATGGGGGAAATTTTTAGTCTTTCTTTGAGTATAATTTTAGCCCTTTATTATTTAAGTTTCTTTCTACTACTAGTTAGTTTACCATTTTATCATGAAAGGATATCGAATGTTGTCAAATGCATTTTCTGCATCAATTGACAATCATATGTTGTCTGTTTTCTTATTCTATTAGTATGCTGTTACATTGATTTTTCCATATGTTGAACAACCTCAGTATTTCTGTAATGATTCCCACTTGTTCATAATGTCTAATTCTCTTAATAGCCTATGAATTTAGTTTACTAATATTCACTAAATATTTTGTATCTATATTCATATTAATTTTTAGTGTTCTTGTGATGTCTATGTCTAGCTTCAGTATCAGGATAATGCTGGCCTCACAGGAAGAGTTAGGAAGTAATTCTTCTTCTTTATTTATTTGAAAAATTTGAGAAAAATTGGTGTTGATTTTTCAAATGTTGGGTAGAATTCACCATAGAAGCCATCTGGCCCTGAGCCTTCATTCCTGGGGGTGTTTTTGATTGCTGATTCAATCACTTTACTTGTAGGTCTGTTCAAAATTTTAAATTGTTCTTGAGTCAGTTTTGGTAGTTTGTGAGTTTGTAGGAATTTTTCTATTTCCTCTTCATTATTTAATTGATTGGCATACAATTGTTCTCTTAGAATCTGTTTTCTTTTCATAAGACCTGTAGTAATATCCCCATGATATTTTTGATTTTAGTAATTTGAGTCTTTCTTCCTTTTTTATTGAGTTTTTTGGGAAACATTGGTTAATTAAATTATATAGGTTTCAGGTGTAAATTCTATAATGCACCATCTGTACATTGTACTGTGTGTTCACCACCCCAAGCCAAGTCTCCTTCCATCATCATTTATCCCTTCCTTTATCCTGTTCTATATTCCCCACCCCCTTCTCTCTGGTATCTCTTTCTTCTTATTCTAGTTAAATATTTTTTTAATTTGCTGATTTCTTTAGAAAACCAACTTTAAGGAATTTTTCTATTTTCCTATTTTATTTTTCTCCACTCTAATCTTTATTATTTCTTTTCTTCTGCTAGCTTTGTATTTACTTTACTTTTCTTTATTTTTTGAGTGCCTTAAGGTGTACAGTTATGTTATTGATTTTAGATTGTTTTTATTTATTTTATATATTTAATAGAATTTTTAATTCACTTTTAATTGAATTATTTGTATTGTTATTGAGTTATTTCTGTATTTTGGATGTTAACCCATTGTCAAATATATGGTTTGCAAATATTTGCTCCCATTATTAAAGTTGCCATTTCATCTCATTTTGCTTTGGGGGAGGGACTGGTAGAATTGCCTACATCACCATTTTCAGTGATGTCATTCCTAAAATACTACTATTATATCAGTATATCAGACTGAATCTAGTTTGTTTCAATTTGCATTTCTACTCATATGGCTCCTCTCTCCTTCAGTAAAGGACCTGGGAAGCAGAGAAGAATAAAAATATGTCATTTCAGTTTGTTTACAAAGAAAGTATTTGAAGGTCAAAATGCAAATAATTTGGGAAAGAAATCTTTGATAGCTATATTTATATCCTGAGAAATATGACCTAGCTTCAAATAAATGCACAGGATAAGCTGAATGCTAAGATACAATGAGAAAGTGAGAAAAGTAAATTACTTCTAAAATTATTCAATACCCTAGAATGTAACTTCAGTCTCCTCTCCCTGCAAATGGCAATATAAGATAGTTAATTTTTTGAAGCAAACAAATCACCTTAATTGAACACAGTTTCATTTTAAAACAAGTTGTAGAGCTTAAGGCTAAAGTCCTCCAGAGAAAATAGTCCTCTGATTTATATCAGCACTGCTCAAACTTAAAGCAATTTGTAAGGTTGCAAATGAATAATGTAGGGTTAGAATAGTGCAGGAGGAAGCCATTGAAAGAAAGTAAATGAAATCCTTTCAAATGGAATATATAGAAAATGATTTAATTTGAATTATTCACCAACACTAGTGATATTACAGAATAACCGTAGATCAGTGAATACTCCGATGTTTAAGATGGGGTCATGCTGTTCCTTTTATATATTAAAAAATAAAACGGGCACCAGGAATGTAAAAGAGAATGAGAAGTGCATTATAGCCTATGAATATGCACACATGTGCTGGAGTTCATCTGAAAGAAGAGAAAAGTGGTCTGTTGAACTCTGTGACACACAGCTATAGCTGTTGACTTAAGATCCACAGAGGCAGTTTCTGCCAGCTTGAGAGGTCAAGTGATCAGCAGAAAATGCACAGTGTAGATGTGTTTTAACTATTGCTGACTCTACTAATAATCTGTATGTTTTGGAAGAATTCCAAGCACCTGAGTATTATCATGGTTCCTTTACATTTGGAAAAAAATGCAGGTTGTTTATTTTTTCTTTTATGTAATCCTATATGGCAGAATATTGACTAGTTTATTATATAATTATTCTAAGAGAGTCAAGTGAGAAAGTAAAAGGGGAGATTGTTCAATAATGTGATAACTGTACAATCAAAATACCACATTTAGCATTTGATATTTACTCCATTAAAATAAAATATAAGGCTTTATCAATTTTCATATCCATTAATCCTGTTTAATGTTGTTTATTTTTAGCCTTAGAGTTCCTTAGTTATATACCTACTATGTGTATTGACACTGTTTCAGAATAACAGTTGGAAAGTCATCTGGTCTATTGAAGTTGGAAATCAATAGTCATTTAAAGTTAATAGTATAAGAATTCTAAATGATCTGGGAGAACAGCCAGCTGACCAATATTAAGTAAATGACTATACTAGATGTTTGTAAGGAATGTATCTAACTGGAACTCAAGTAGCCATGGCTAAAATCTTTTAATTCAAAGAGGTGCTAGACCATGTTTTGTAAGGAGAAATAGAAACAGCTTCAAACCATCCAGTTTATTCAAATACTTCTGGAACCCAATTACTGCTGAAGTGCCATAATGCCATATAGTTGGAGAAATACAAATATGAGCAACATCATCCACAATAACATGACTTTGTACAGTGCAAGTTAAATGATGGGGGAAAAGAGAATCATTAAATTTGTTCAACTAGATCATGATTAATATTCTGGCCAAACCAATATTTGATTTCAAATTCTGGTGAATACTACAGATCAATAAAAATAAACAAAATTCTTTCACTTTTAATGTACGATTCTGGTCTGTTAGTATAACTAATTTGATTTGGCTTCTTTTAGCATCAACTTTGATTTTAGGCATGCTTTGTGATTTGCTAGTTATTCGTTTGCATTCTGTACAACTTCCTCCTCATGCTCATATTTTTAGATCTCTATGTATATCACAGTATACCCTGAAAATTCTCTAAAATCTATATTTTGTTTACCTTGAAGGTGGTAAGGAGCAGGGTGAAAATTTGCAGAGACCAAAATGATTATTATATTGCAGAGTCTCCTAGACTGCTTTCTGATGATCTCAGAGGATCTGGATTCTTTTAGACCCAGTAGCAAAGACCTTTTCAAATGTTATGAAAGTTCAAGCACTCAGTTCTTCTGAAAATAACTTCAGTACTCTGATAATTCCCATTAACATAAAAGCCTCACATCTTGCCTTATCAGTAATAACTCTTGAACAGTCCACCTGTGAGAGATGAAGAAGGTTAGTGAGAAGTGATACTTTTACTCATTTTCCATCAGTTTGATGTTAGCATCAAAGCAAAGGTCTGGTAAATCAATTGGCTTTGGTATGGCTGTTTAGCCGGGAAGTTCCCCATCAGTCTAACTTCCTATTAAGTTGAGGTAAAAGGAACCATTTCTAATGATAAAAATCTGAGAGTATATTTATAAATATTTTGTTTACTGAGTCATAGAATAAAGGAGATTTAAATAGGGAAGATTCTTCATATATGGAAAGGTATATAATAAAAACATTATTGTATATAGTATGGATAAAAGATAATTGTATATAAAATATTATATATTATAATGACAATCAAATTCATAAAATTGCCTTCAAACAGTACATAACTTGTGGTATTTGGATATGCCATAAAACTTAAGAAGCCACACACTAGAAGCAGATTGCCTGGGTTAAAGTTCCAGGTCCATAACATGTTAGCTCTGTGATCCTGTGACAGTCTTGGAACATCTGCAAACTGTGCTAATTGTTATATTGTATTTAACCTTGGGGTTGTTGTTGAAATGAAATTAAATAATCACAAGGTATCATTGTACCTGGAACATAATAAATGCTCAAGGAATTTTAGATATCAGCATTATCTTCTGTTATACATTGAAAATGTATGATAATATTTTAAATTGAATTTTCAACAAGTAATTTCCTAAATACTATGTTGGAAATCATTGAAAAGTTCTACCTACATCGTTTCATCAACTTTTATTGAGTGTAAACAAGCTTTCTGTGTGGGGGATCTTTGCCTGCAGAGCCCCCCATCTGCCATGGAAGAAAATAAGTCTACTGAGACTTGATCTGCTTGGGGAGGAAAGGTGGCCGATCTGTCAAAGGAGAAGGGCCAGGAGCCTGTCCCTCAATGGGCTTTTATTGGGTTTAATATGTATAGGAATACATATAGGAGCATATAGAAAAGCTCAATCATTGTCAGGCAGTAATGATCAAACAATAGATACCATTCAAAGAACTATGAGGGCTTATTTAGAGTCAGGGTCAGTTAGCTAAAGGGCTATAAAACTTTGGAGAACAAACTCATTTTGTGCTTGGATTCTTATCATTTAAATTGAGGGTATCAGCAAAGCAGGTTTCACAGGATTTTATGTATTCTTTCTTAGGCCTGATCACCCCAGGGAATCTGCCCTTTCCAGCACAGGGCTGCACCCACCTCCCGCATTGTTTCAGGCTTAAGGCAGGCAGGGGAAGTAAGGCAGCCAAGAGATTAGGAGACTTCTTGCAGACAGAATGAGGACTCAGGCTGTCAAAGCCAAGGGGCAAGGGTCCTTCACCCCCTTTTTCTATACCCCCCAAGTCCTTCCCTGAGGGCCTCTTCATGACCTTGCCTGTCTTAGGTCATCCCTCCCTTGAGGAATCTTACCCATCATTGACTAACCAGTCATGCACTGGGGGCCAAGCAGGGTGAAGTAAAGTGGGCAGAGGCGGTGCCCCTGCCAGGGAGATAAACTTTGTCTCCTTAGTGGCTTATGGTCCCAAGGTCTCTCACTCAGCCTTAGCCATGGGGGTTTACAGCTTCTGAAACCAGGCAGGGCGGTTCCCAACAGTGTAACAGTTCTAAGACATGGCCTCAGACAGCTTGTGCTTTGACAGCCAAATAAATAATAATTACTTGAATGTGACTGTCCACTCAAACCTCAGGCTGATAGCAGATATAAGAGTCAGCCCAGCTAAAAACAGTCAAGCCTGAACACTATCATCACATGTACCCAAGTGATCCTTGACAATAGAAATGCTTTTTGTTTTTAATTTGGGGATGGTTTGTTAGGTAGCAGTAACTAACTAAAAGCTGTTGAATGTGACTTAAAGCAACACATACTCAGATATTTTACTTCAGGGAAATAAATGAACGTCAGTGGTTATTGGTGGAAGCCAAGACGGCCCAAGGACTGACTCTCTCTTCCTCTGTGAAGAACACACACATCATGTTTGACATATGCATATGAGTATTTCCTGATTACAGAAATTGCTAAATACTCCAGCAAATTATGTAAAATATAATTGACCTAAAGTAACACTGGGTTTAAACATTTCTTTAGGGAATTAAAATTATATATATAATTGTAAAACCTATATATATATAGGTTTTAAAGACTCTTTAGGGAATTATAATAATGAATATACATGTATATGCATTATTATATATTGATATATATATATTCATATATATAGATATATAATTTCTCTATATCATATATGTCTTATCACAGTTTAGGAAGTTAAACCTTAAGCTACAAGAAAATAAAATGTATCAGGCTTTGCAGAATATTTGATCTTGGAGATAATTAATCATAAATAATTCCTTATAGTATATTCTCCCCCAACCCATATATTCCATAGTGTCTTGTCAATGTTATATCATGTATTCAAACCAAGCATAAGTTCAACAGCAGGAAGAGAAAATAAATGAATTAGTATATACATTTTTATATCACTGACCAAGAGATAAACATCCTAAATGCTAATTTTGTGCTTATTTGTTTGATATGTCTGCAAATAGCATAGCATATATTTTGGGCTTGATTATTAAAGAATCTATTGTTATTTTGAAACTTTGTTGACTGTTTCTACTTGTCCATTTATAATGATTTTACTGTGTCCAAGACTATTCTAATTTATAACTCAGATGCAGAAAGTCTGACAGGAAAATTCAGAGGAAGATACTGTGAGTCTATTCTAGGTATTTTATCTTTTCAGTTTAAAATGAAAAGAAAAAGAAAAAATAAACACAAGAAATTAATCTTTTAGGCATTGAAGATATCTATTTCTGAATTAAAGTAATAAATGTTAACTTCCATAAATTTTTTTCTTGGCTTACATAAGAAAGATCAATGATTGATTGACTGATTGATTATACAGTCTGACACAGCATGTGCATTTCCGGGGTCACTATCATGCAAGGAAGGACTCCGGAAGCATGAGGTCTTTCATTTTGTTGCTCCATTGTCCCATAGTGCCTCCATGCCATACACTTGAGGATTCCCTGCTTCATGGTGATGAAGAGCCAAAAATATCCATTAGACTCTTCAGGATATATTAAAGGCAGGTATGAAAGTAATATAATGCTTTCCCCAACTTTAGCAAGATGTCAATCATAAGAAGTAATTATTTGCAAAGGAGGCTGACAAATGGAAAGGAAGTCACACTTCTCTTTACAATGATAGTCTCTGCCATAGCTACCTCATTTGGGGTAAGAAAGCAAACAGATGAACTAAAGTGTAATGGAGATTGAGGTTGAAAAACCTACAAGTATATATCTACTAGATAGAGGCAGACATAACTGGTTTTAGAGTTAAGAAGAATCTTAGCATTCAACTAGATCAAACTTCTTATAATGCAAATGAGTAAATTGATGTCCATTTATTCATTTCTTCCTTCATCCATTTAACATTCATTTGCTGAATGCTTCAGGCATGCCAGTCTCATGAGTGCTAGGCTCTCAGTTTATATTTGGAGAATAAGATACCATTTCTGCTTTAGAGAAGCTCATAGATTTGGGGGAATATCAGGAATTAACAAGTGGGTCAATGGCTGTATGGAACAGAGAAGAGCATCATGCTCTATATGAAGAATGAGGTTTGGAGATCTGAGAGCTAAAAGGAGTGTGTTCATGCAGAGCCAGTAGGGAGACTTAAGCCAACAGGTTTGGCTTGGAAAAGAAGGAGGAAATACAAGCAAAGGGGAAAAAAAGAAAAACGTGTTAAAGCACAGGTGAACCTGGAATAGGGAAAGGCAAATATTTCACAAAGGTCGCATTGAGTCAGCTAGGTTCATTTGCACTTACTTTGTAATTTTAACTTCATTGCTGGTCTCAAGAGTTTCATTTTATTTCCCCAGCTTCCTTGGAAAGAAATACTGTGGGTAGGTGAAAAGCCTCAGCTGTGGAACTGGTATAAATCCTGCATGTTCCCTGTTTAACTCTATAAATAAATTAACTGTTGAATCCTTATGACCTTATCTAAAAAAACATGGGCATAATAATAATGATTTTCACCATGTATGCTTGCCATGAGAAGTAAATGAAATAATGTCAAAAAGTCACTAGATTAGTCCTTGGTTCATAATAAGCATTCAATAAATATTTGCCTCATGATATTACTCTCTGTTTAAGTATATAAGACATTGACTGTTTATAAGGCCTAATGTTAAAATTCATAAAATGTATTCTGTGTTCTGTAATTCACTTCTTATTTTAAAAGCTAATTACCCCCATTATATGTACAGCCATAGCCATAGCCATATTACATTGGATTACATGGCTAATTGATTTAAAAAGTTCTGGTTGCTTACCCCATAGTTTCTTTGATAGTTTGTCCAAGTAAATCGCTGTAAAGCTATCAAGTACAAAGTTCTATACATGTCATAAATATCATGGAATGAAATATTTCAAAACAGAGTATTGAGATTTTGGAGTAGAGAAACTATATATATACATGTACATATAGAGAGAAACTATATACACACACACACACACACACACACACATATTCAGTGATTATAACTTAAGGGTATATTGAAATCTATTATCTGGTTACACCATTGATCACACCATGGTTACACTGTAGCCTTGTAATAGTTTATGGCATACAAAGCTATGAAATAAGTGTCATGAGGATCATTTTCAGAAGTGAAATGACGGTGGAGCACCATCATTGAGGAATCCATACAAAGTAGTAATCTGTAGGAGAAGATGGTCCATACAGCCAAATTTGATTCTAAATTCTGCCTGCACAATATATTAGTTCTGTTCTCTTCTAATTATTACTTATAGGTCTGTACTAATTTTCCCCTTATAAATAGGGCAAAAATGCATTGTAGGTGATACTTTGTAAAAAGAAAATTATTTCTACATTTTTGGTTCTAGGCACATATATTTAATATAATAATACTTCTAAAGTTATAATCAGTCCTACCACAGATAGTATGTCATAGTTTAATTGGTATTCTTTTTTCCTTAGAAGAGCATGAATTAATGATATGTCTTTCAATTGGTGGATTCAGTGTAAAAAAAAATATGTATAGCTCAACCTAGTGCTTAATGACAACATCAGTTTTATTTCCCTTTCTTTTCTTTTTCATGCTATAGAAGTATATCTAAGAGCTTATGCAAATAAAGTAAATGGTTAATCAGGAAAATTACCCAGATATTTAGTTCTAAGGAAATTTCAGAAAAATGAAGCTGTGTAGCAGAGATGTTTAGATTTGAGTTATAAAGTCAGTAAATATGTTTATATAAGTAATTATGTAAAAAAGATAGTAACAGATATCTCTTTTTTATTGATTATGCTATTACCATTGTCCAAGTTTTCCCCCTTTCCTACCCTCCACCCAGTACCCCACTCCCTCCAGCAATCTCCCCTCCTTTGTTCATGTCCATAGGTCACACATATAAGTTCTTTGGCAACTGCATTTCCTGTACTTGCTCTTAACATCCCCTGCGTATTCTGTAACTAAGAATTTGTATTTCTTTTTTTTTAATGCTAAAAAGATTTAATGAAACTGTTATCTGTACCTCTTAATACTGCTGTATTTAAAAAAATATATATTGTCATTCAATTACAGTTATATGCCTTTTCTCCCCATCCCTCCACCCCACCCCAGCCGAACCCCCCTTTCTCCCCCCCTCCACCCTCTCCCTTGATTTTGTCCATGTGTCCTTTATAGTAGTTCCTATAATCCCTGTAATCCCAAATTACATATGATCTCACCTTTAACTGGAACATAATCAACAGAAGAAAAAAGCAAACAAAATATAACCAGAGACATTGAAGTTAAGAACAATCTAACAATAGCCAGGGGAAGTGGGGAGGGGACAGTGAGGAGAGGGGATTACAGGAACAATTTGTACTTCTTAATCCCTTCATTATTTTCACCATTCCCTCAGACTCTCCTCCCCACTTACCACCATCCCAATGTTCCCATATCTATGATTCTGCTTCTGTTTTTTTGCTTAGTTTGTTTTTTAGATTCAATTGTTGATAATTATGTATTTATTGCATTTTGATGTTCATAGTTTTGACCTTCTTTTCTTAAATAAGCCCCTTTAACATTTCATATAATTATGGTTTGGTGATGAACTCCTTTAGCTTTACCTTGTCTTGGAAGCACTTTATCTGTCCTTTGATTTTAAATGATAGCTTTGCTGGACAGAGTAATCTAGGGTGTAGGTCCTTGCTTTTCATCACTTCGAATACTTCTTGTCCATTCCTTTTAGCCTGCAAAGCTTCTCTTAAGAAATCAGCTGATAGACTATGGGAACTCCTTTGTAGCTAACTATCTGCTTTTCTCTTATTGCTTTTAAGATTCTCTCTTTAGCCCTGGCTGGTGTAGCTCAGTGGATTGAGCACCAGCCTCTGAACCAAAGGGCTACTGGTTTGATTCCCAATCCACTGCCTGGGTTGAAGGCCAGGTTCCCAGTTGGGGGCACATGAGAGTCAACTACACATTGATGTTTGTCTCCCTCTCTTTCACCCTCCCTTCCCCTGTCTCGAAAAATAAATAAATAAAATATTTAGAAAACAAACATTCTCTGTTTATCTTTAACCTTTGGATTTTAATCATGATGTGCTTTGGTGTGGTTATCTTTTCATCCATATTGTTTGGGACACTCTGTGCTTCCTGCACTTGTATGTATATTTCCTTCACCAAATTAGGGAAGTTTTCTTTTATTATTTTTTCAAATAGGTTTATAATTTCTTGCTCTTTCTCTTCTCATTGTGGCACCCCTATGATGCAAATGTTGGAATGCTTGAAGTTGTCCCAGATGCTCCTTACCTTATCCTCAATTTTGGATTCCTTTGTCTTCCTGTTGTACTTCTTGGATGTCTTTTTCTTCCTTACATTCCAAACCATTGATCTGATTTTTCTCTTCATCCACTTTGCTGTTGATTCCCTGTAAATTGTTCTTCATTTTAATTAGTGTTTCCTTCATTTCTGATTGGATACTTTTTATGCTGTTGAAGTACCCAATGAGTTCCTTGAGCATTTTTATAACCAGTGTTTTGAACTCTGCATCTGATAGATTGCTTATTTCCATTTTATTTTTTTTTCCTGGAATTTTGTTCTGTTCTTTTATTTGGACCATATTTCTTTGTTTCTTCACTTTGGCAGCCTCTCTGTGTTTGTTTCTATCTATTAGGTAGAGCTGCTCTCACTCCCTGTCTTGGTAGCATGGCCTAATGTAGTAGGTATCCTGTAGGGTCCAGTCACACTACCTCCCCTATCCCCCAAGCTGGGTACTCGAGGTGCAACCTCTGTGTGGACTGAGTACTCCCTACTCTGGTAAATGAATCTTGATTGCTGTTGTCAGGCCAATGAGAGGGATTTACCCAGTCCAGACAGCTGGTAGGACTGGTTGTGACCCCTGACCTGCAACCACCTCCCTCTGTGGCTTATAGATCTGTTTGGGTGGTGTTCCAACATGGTCTGTAACTTTCCGCTGGGTGAGCAGACTCTGGAGTTTCCCAGGTGGTACAGGCCAGTCAGCCTCCACCTTTGTTCTGTCTGGGGCCCCTTGGTATCAGCTATAGAGTGATCTGCAGATGGGTGCTGCTAGTGTAGGATCGGGGGCCACCAATGAAAGATATGGGGGTTGGGCTTAGCTGTCGCTTCTTTGAGAAGATTTAGGAAGGTCTGAATCCTGTGCCTAGCCAGACTTTCATATGGAAACGCCAATGTCAGCAGCATGGGCGGGGCCCATAAGTTGGATGGGGCAGACCCTTAGGTGATCACCGGAGCAGGGCTTACCCTGTGAGCCTGGTCGATGGAGACTCAGATATGTCGCTGCCACACTGTGGCTCTGTGTTGGGGAAGGTTCAGAAAAGGTACAATGGCTGCTGCCTTAGTTCTGTCTGGGAGGAATCCGTGTCCTAGCTCTTTTCCTGATGCCAGACACTTCAGTTTCTCCCTGTATGCCCTTCAAGGTGCTGCCCAGGTGCTGGCACCAGAGGGAGTAAATCTGAGTAAGTTTGTGGAGAGGGGTCTCTCCAATGGGAGATTCCTAAGAATTCCACAATTTCTTCTGCCAACACAACCCCCACTATTTTTTATAGCCAGAAGTTATGGGGACTTATCTTCCTGGTGCTGGAACCCTGGGCTGGGTATTCTGGTGTGGGGCTGGAATCCCTCACTCCTGATATATCCCTCCATTTTATGTCCACCACATGTGGGTTTGGGACCAGCCCATCCTGTGTCTCCACATTTCCACTCCTCCATCCCTCCTGCCCATCTGGGTGAATGTGGTTTCTTTAATTCCTTAGTTGTGGGGACTTCCATATAGCTCGAATTTCTGATAGTTCTGAGTGATTTGTTCTCTAGTTTAACTGTAATTCTGCTGTGGTTATACAAAGAGGTGAGCCCTGTTTACCCATGCCTCCATGTTCACTGGAAGTCTTCAGATATCATCTCTTTCAGGGATGTAACAGAAATGGTAAAGGAGGTCAGCTTGAAGACTTGACCTTCTTAGGGAAGATTCAGATGATGTCTCCATAAAGGGACTTAACTTTTTTTCTCTGCTGTGGTGTGTATGTGTTTGTGTGCTTGTGTGAGTACAATACCATAAAACTATAGGTCAAATCTGATTTCCCAGTGCCCATGGTACTGTATTTCCCTTGATTTTAAGAGAATTCTTGAAACTATCCAAATAATTGTGCACAAGTCACTGTTCATTCACAATGAATTTATTTTCCATCTCTTAAAATGTTTTAATCAGAGAACCTTATTTAAAGAAAGGTTACTTAGCCCTGGTTGGTGTGGCTCAGTGGATTGAGGGCCAGTCTGGGAACAACCAAAGGGTCTCCAGTTTGATTCCCAGTCAGGGCACATGCCTGGGTTGCAGGCCAGGTCCCTTGTAGAGGGCACGTGAGAAGACAATCACATATTGATGTTTCTTTCCCTCTCTTTATCCCTCCATTCCCCACTCTAAAAATAAATAAATAAAATGTTTAAAAAGTAAAATAAAAAATAAAGATTACTCAGAAATCTAAAAGTTACTTAGCACAAGTAAAGGCAGATCCATTCCCATTCAAAAAGATGGCATGATCTAACCCCCTTTTCCCGGGAGGAGCCAGTTCTTTGGAACAGGAGGACACTATTTGCTAACTACTTCCGCAAGGTATTGATGTGTAGAGTGTGAGATTGTGTGTTATCCTCAAAAGTGGAACTCTGTATGGGAATTTGGGGACAAAGTAAACATAATTTTGATACTTTTTAAAGTGTCAATTCCACCTGCTTCTCATTTCAATAAAGATTCAAAAGTGTTCACATTCAGAAGAAGGTAATAAGATGTGAACATGTTTCATAGTATTGCGCCAGTTAAAAGAGTTATTATTGATTGCTCATTCACTATAAATGGAGCTATATTCCATTCTGATAATTCAGAAGAAAATGTTGACCCTGCAGCTCGATAGCAAAATAAATAACAACAAAAGAGCAAGAAAACCATTTAATGTCAGGCTACACTTTGATAAAGCTGATGATGCTGAAACTTTCACTGCTTTTGAATTTAAGGATGGCGTTAATTGTTTAAAACCTTGAAGGCAATAGCCTTTATAGGCTCAGTAGTGATTCCCTCTCTAAAGTATTTACCACAGCACCACAATATCTAGGATCCTTTTTTTAAACAAATAATAAGGATTGTTTTATTTTAATGGTAAGATTCCCTTTTAAAACAATAACCAATGCATAATGAACTCTAACAGAAACAGACATTTTTACTGGAATTTATTTTTAATTTGTTTATGTTATGTTATACAAAATTAGTTCCTTTCCTTTTCTTTGTCTGCAATTTGGATAACTAACAGAATATAATTTTGTAACTAACCCATAGTTATTAAGTAACATTATTCAACATCTACCTTTCACGCATAAAATAATGTATTTCTACTTAAAAGCATTCCATAACACTAAACATACAAGTAAAATGGAAAAACTTGCAGCATTGATTATGTATTAGAAGCTAGACTGCTTGCAGCTATAAAGCCAAAAATTTTTATAAAGATTGTTTAATACATACTCATAATATAGCACTTTTATGAAATTAATATATAAATTGATATTTTTAAGTAGTGTTTAACCTTGTTCAAACAATATAATGTGTTACACACACACATATAAACACATATAAATATATAAATAATTAAAAACTACATATATTATTTGGAGATATTTCTAATTAGAAAATCACCTCATTTTCCTTTCACTCTCATATTTTAAAAGGAACTCAGATTCTTAAACTATGTGTATTGACATTTCATCATCATCTCTTTATCATATTTTCCTTTAAGTAAGAAATGATAAAATAAATAAAACATTTTCAGAAGCCTTTACTATAATAAAAGGAAATAAATACACACATGCATGGGCATGCACATATAATGTACGAGACAGCGTCCATTTATAATAAAGGTAAATAAATACACACATGCATGGGCATGCACATATAATGTACGAGACAGCGTCCATTTATAATAAAAGTAAATAAACACACACATGCATGGGCATGCACATATAATGTACGAGACGGCGTCCATTTATAATAAAGGTAAATAAATACACACATGCATGGGCATGCACATATAATGTACGAGACAGCGTCCATTTATAATAAAGGTAAATAAATACACACATGCATGGGCATGCACATATAATGTACGAGACAGCGTCCATTTATAATAAAAGTAAATAAACACACACATGCATGTGCATGCACACATAATGTACGAGACAGCGTCCATTTATAATAAAAGTAAATAAACACATACATGCATGTGCATGCACACATAATGTACGAGACAGCGTCCATTTATAATAAAAGTAAATAAACACACACATGCATGGGCATGCACTTATAATGTACGAGACAGCGTCCATTTGTAATAAAAGTAAACAAATACACACATGCATGGGCATGCACATATAATGTACGAGACAGCGTCCATTTATAATAAAAGTAAATAAATACATGCATGGGCATGCACATATAATGTACAAGACAGCGTCCATTTATAATAAAGGTAAATAAATAAACACATGCATGGGCTTGCACATATAATGTACGAGACAGCGTCCATTTATAATAAAGGTAAATAAATACACACATGCATGGGCATGCACATATAATGTACGAGACAGCGTCCATTTATAATAAAAGTAAATAAACACACACATGCATGGGCATGCACATATAATGTACGAGACAGCGTCCATTTATAATAAAGGTAAATAAATACACACATGCATGGGCATGCACATATAATGTACGAGACAGCGTCCATTTATAATAAAAGTAAATAAACACACACATGCATGTGCATGCACACATAATGTACGAGACAGCGTCCATTTATAATAAAGGTAAATAAATACACACATGCATGGGCATGCACACATAATGTACGAGACAGCGTCCATTTATAATAAAAGTAAATAAACACACACATGCATGGGCATGCACATATAATGTACGAGACAGCGTCCATTTATAATAAAAGTAAATAAACACACACATGCATGTGCATGCACACATAATGTACGAGACAGCGTCCATTTATAATAAAAGTAAATAAACACATACATGCATGTGCATGCACACATAATGTATGAGACAGCGTCCATTTATAATAAAGGTAAATAAACACACACATGCATGGGCATGCACTTATAATGTACGAGACAGCGTCCATTTGTAATAAAAGTAAACAAATACACACATGCATGGGCATGCACATATAATGTACAAGACAGCGTTCTTCCATTTCTTAGGCTTAAAAATCCCAAGATGATGATAAGTGACTATAGGTAACATTAGCCATCTGTTTCTATATGATAGTATTAGTTGAAAATTATTTATAAAAATAAGGTTTTTTATTAAAAAACTTATGTGAGGTGGAGTGACTTAATATCTTTATACTTAGTACTGTTAAATGTACTATTATTAAAACCAATAAGTTAAGTATTTACATGCATATTTATTTACATATACATAAAAAGAAGGCAGAGACACAGGAAAAGACATTAAAAACAATTTAGAAAAAATAAATATGCATTGGATACATATTCAGCAAACATTTTTGAATGGATTTTCTGAGCTTAAAATATAGGAATTATTGCTTAGACTTATAAAAGTTGCATTAAAATAGAATGTTACAAAGCTAAAATACATGAGGCAATATTTAAGGAACTCCTAAATTATAAGATATGATTAAATTACTTTCTTCTTGTGTCTGTATATATCAAATACAGTTTTGTTTTATGCTGCAAAAGTGTATTATTTCATGTTTAATATAGAAAATATCTTCCTCAGCTCGTCCTCTTAACCACAGGAATTAAATATGAATGGCTTCATAAGAAGTTTGGTCTTGAATTCTTAGGGATTTTTTCATTAATTGAGCCCAGATTTTTTATAATTCCATTAATCTAGCTTTTCTCTCTTTGAGATTTTGTTTACTCTTTGAAATCCCTGAACTCAAATCTAAGCAATAACCATTTACACTTGAATGTAGTTCTCCTTTGTTAGATGAGAATTTTTCAGACACCAAATGGTAATTTCCTTATTTAGAGTAAAATTGTGTGCTATTTTTAAAAAATAACATTATTTGGTTCTAAATATGGCATTACTTAAAGGTAATAGCTTCAAATACTATTTTCATGGGATGAAGAGCAGGCCAGATTATGTTCTACTACTGAGAAATTTATTATCATCCCTGTATGCCCTAATCAACTTCTCCCTAAAACCTCCACATTCTGTGGAGAAGTCGACTTGGGTTAGGGCAGAAGACTCTTTGTTATGCCTCATTTCCTTCATTAATCTAGAAAAGTGGCAGTAGCGACTTTCTATTCCTAGAATATATTTGTAGAGGTCATTAAAATGAATTATGCTCAATAACTCTTAAGAGGACAGATAAATGTTAAAAGTTTTATGCTGCCTACCTAAATCGAAATCAAGAATATGTAACCATTTTTATGTGTTCACCCAGTAACAATTATTGATACATGAAAAGTGAGGGTTAAAAATATACCATGCTGGCACTTGATCTTAGACTTTCAGTCTTCAGCATTGAGAAAATAAATTCCTATTGTCTAGGCCACCTAATCCTTGGTGTTTGGTTAGCGCAGGCTGAGTAGACCGAGACAAAGGTTTATGGAGCAATAATTAAGACAGTCGTGTGTTCAGTTAAGAACTTGTTATCTCACGTGAGAATAATGGCTGCTTCAAGTGCTGAGTGTTTATTTACACCAAGAACCAATAAATGAACTAATTTATGTCACATTAAATGCACGTGAACAGGCATGTACACATGCACGCACAGTAATTTTTGTTACAGTCTAGCCAGAATAGGGTTCAGAGTAAAACATCAGAATGTATATTAAAATATGAAATACTATTGTTAATTTTAAGTTTATGTGCACTTATGATTAAGGTTCTTTTAGTACTAATATTTTTAATTCAAATGATATACTCTCCATGAAACTTATGTTGAAATATGATATCAATGATGTAATACCACTACACTGAAGCTATACATATATAACTTAAATTTCCATTTAGAAATAATTATGGGAAATTATTTTTATATTAAAGTAACTGTTTCAACATCAGGGTAAAAATATATTTCCAAAATAATTCATGCGTTATATGTGTTCAGTTTTGTAGCTCGCTTAGTTGGTGAGATATCTTTAGTTTTGTAGCTTGCTTAGTTAGTTAGAGATATCTTTCAGGATATATGGCAGGCATAAGATCAATTCATTAAGAGATAAACTAAAAAAGTTTACTTTATGAATTTTTCTTCTTAATGACATCAATATAAGGAAAATAAGACTGGAACAAATGTAACAACAATTTTGGAAATTAGAAATTAGACGTACCCATTGTGGACTCCATATATTCAAATTTCCCTCCTGGAATATTTTTGATAACACACAGTATAGATCTCATCAATGTGAAGTGATATTGTAAGCAAGGAGAATCCTTTAGAACTGTAACTGTCTATAACTTGGATCCATCTAATAATACATTATAACTTTGGATTGCCCAAAACATTCCATAACTAGAATCCATGTAAAAATGCAGACAACTGTACTTGAAAAACAATAAAATTAAAAATAAATGAATAAATAAACAAACAGACAAATAAATAAATAAAATAGTAAAAATACATGGTAATTTTGGATTGCCCAAAAAGTAAAATATGGTGATACTCAGTGGTCTGACAGTATCTTAGACTGCTTCAGGTCAGGACTGATCCAGCCCCAAAGGGTTTTTCAATCTTTAGAATGGCCAAGTTACTTATTCTACGTGTTGGCATATATATTTGGAAAACTCCAGTCTTAAGATATACAGACTCTGGTTGCTAGCTAATTGAGTTGTTCAGCTAAAGTTTTGCTTATACTGAGTTCTAAAAGGGTGGGTTAAGACCAAACTTGTGGTTTTTGACTTCAAACTGTGTGAGAGAGGATTATCTAATGAAATGGGAGTCAAACTAAAATTAGCATGCAGTTGCTGTGCTCTACTCAGAAGACCTCTTTCTGAGAAATCCTTTCTCCTAGAAAAAAATTCATCTGCTTAAGTTATTTTATCCTAAAATAGTCAAGTGCATTCCAACATGATCCTTTAGTTGCTTTATGGTTACAATATTGTATTTACTTGTTATTTCTGCATAACATATTGCCCCAAAACTTAACAGTTTAAAAAATGCATGTATTATTTCACAGTTTCTGGGTTCAAATATCTGGACACACTTTAAGTGGATTCTCTACTTCAGTGTCTCTCAAAGGTTGCAATTAAAGATCTGGCAAAGGAAATAGACTTCCAGGAAGTCCAGGAAGCTCAGAGAGTCCCAAAGAAGCTGGACCCGAGGAGGAACACACCAAGGCACATCATAATTACATTCCCCAAGATGAAACAGAAGGAGAGAATCTTAGAAGCAGCAAGAGAAAAGGACACAGTTACCTACAAAGGACTTCCCATAAGACTGTCAGCTGATTTCTCCAAAGAGACCTTACAGGCAAGAAGGGGCTGGCAAGAAATATTCCAAGTCATGAAAGGCAAGGGCCTACACCCAAGATTGCTGTATCCAGCAAAGCTATCATTTAGAATGGAAGGGAAGATAAAGTGCTTCTCAGATAAGGTCAAGTTAAAGAAGTTCATCATCACCAAGCCCTTATTATATGAAATGTTAAAGGGAGTTACCTAAGAAAAAGAAGATCAAAAATAGGAACAGTAAAAATGACAGCAAACTCACAGCTATTAACGACCACACCTAAAACAAAAACAAGAGCAAACTAGGCAAACAACTAGAACAGGAACAGAACCATAGAGATGGAGATCACATGGAGGGTTGTCAATAGGGGAGTGGGAGGGGGAGAGGGGGGGAAGGTACAGAGAATAAGTAGCATAGATGATAGGTGGAAAATTAGACAGGGGGAGGGTAAGAATAGTGTAGGAAATGTAGAAGCCAAGGAACTTATAAGTATGACCCATGGACATGAACTATAGGGGGGGAATGTGGAAAGGAGGGGGTGGGCAGGATGGAGTGGAGTGAGGGGGGTGGGAAATGGGACAACTGTAATAGCATAATCAATAAATATATTTTTTAAAAAAAGAGTTGACTGGGCTAGTCATCTCAGTGTTTAACTGGACAAGATATTAACAGAAATCAGTTACCGGTGGTTTGTTGGACTGATTCTGCCCTCGGTTATTTCCCAAGTAGATCTCTCCATTATAGCAGTTTATTCATTAAAGCATGAAAGCCAAGAAGGCAGTAGAGCAAGTCTGCTAGCAAGAGACAAAAGGCAAATTTGTTGCAGCCTAATCATGGATGTTATCACCACAGTGGTAGACTGTGGATTAGAAGTAACTAAGGAGAGGACATTACACAAGCGGGTGAATAGCGAGGGGTGGGCAGCACTGAGGCCCAACTTGGAAGGCTGCCTACCATGATCCCCATAAATTGTGTCAATTTTCTTTTGTACTTGGATTGTTTGCATATCCTTTATAGATATTAAAATGCTCTTACTTCCTCATTCAGATAGATATTGAAACAGTTATTGACATTGAAGTAAATATATTGAGTAAAACTTATACCTAATATAATTATAGTACAGGGGTTTTGACCAAATAATGTATGAGGGGTGAAAACTAGAATTTATTTATCAAAAATTGTATATCTACTCTTAAATGTTTAAACCTCAGTCACCTTCAAAGTACTCTCCATTTGATGCAATACACTTATCAAGATGTTTTATTTCTCAAAACAGTTTTTGAACTCATCCATTTTGATGCCTTTCAGTTCTTCTGCCATTTTTTTTGTTTGTTTCACCTCTTCCATATCATCAAAATATTTCCCTTTGAGGACTTTTTTTCATTGAGGGAAACAAACAAAAATTGCTTGGGTGATATTGGGTGAATAGGGGTGGTGGGTCCTGGGATTCATGTTTTTGGTCAAAACCTGCTGAACACTCAGCATGGTGTGGGCAAGTGCTCTGTAAATCACTCATCATGAAATGGCCAAATACGTTGAAAGCGTCTCCAAAAAAATTCACTGATGCTGCATGCAGCCTCTCACAACATCGTCAGCTAGTACACTGATACAGATGGATTCCTTGAACACTCACCTAGTGAGGGAAGCCTATAGTAGAAGGGGCCCACCCTCCAGAAGATAATTCCATTTTTTAAGGTTCCCCCCTCAAACTAGCAGTTATAAAGCTCCTCAAAATAAGAAAGTGTCTCTAGTAAAAGAAACCAAAAGAAGTATTTATCTTTTTTTGCAGTTGTGAAAAGTTTGGTAATATAGATTTCTGTTAGCCCTAAGGAATTACATCTGTGCTTTATGTGAATTTAAAAGAATTACATTCAGACAGATTAAAGTAATGTGGGTGCTGCTGAGGGTCTGTTAACACAGTCAGCTGAACTGGCTAAAAGTGAGGAAAGATTTATAAAAGTAATACATATTAGCCCTGGCTGGTGCCTCTCAGTGGATTCAGTGCTGGCCTGCAAATCAAGGGGTCCCTGGTTCAATTCCCAGTAAGGGCAAGTGCCTGGGTTGTGGCCCAGGTCCCCAATAGGGGGCAAGAGAGAGGCAACCACACATGGACATTTCTCTCCCTTACTTTCTCCCTCCATTCCCCTCTTTAAAAAAAATAAAGTAACATATATTATCCTGCAATTGATGAAATAATATTGATATTATTATTCAATGTAAGACTGTCATATTGTTTTCCATGTAATGTTCTAAGTGGTTTTAAACATTAATTTTATTCACTCAATAACACAATGAAGTAAGTATTATTACCATTTGTATTTTACAGATGGGACACTGTTGCAAAAAGGGGATTAAGTCACTCACTTAGAAATGGACTTGGACTCATGAAATATGGTTGTGGTCTCTGGAAAAAAAACATACTGCCTGTATTTAATAACAATTGGCAATAACCTATGTGCTCAGTTATGTTTCTGGTTAATTACAATAACTACATGATACAAGAACTGTTACTACAGCGATGAAACTGACACAGTGGGAGGACAAGGAGCAATGCAAAGCCAGGCGGCCACTAAAATGTAGTGAAAGAATACAGAAAAACCTAAAAAAAGAAGGCCTATACCTACACTGAATTTAAAATGAAATTGATTAATTATATTGTTCTAAGTAGTTAAATGAAAAACAGATGTGATTGATTATGTTTTTCAGGCTTTAAAAACATAACTGTTTCTGGATTGTTAACATAAAGAGTCAAATAAGAAAAAGATTGGTGCATATAACTTGACCTGATTCATAAACACTAAGGCAGATTATGAGTATTTAATGGTGTCAGTAGAAACCACTGTTAATCTGTTTTTATTGTTTCCATAGACTTTGCTAAATTCAAGTATATTCTGGATATATAAATCTTTAACTTATGAACTGAAAGTAAATCAATAACTTATATTCCATCATCCTTACAATATATTGTAACTTTTATTTTGTTACAATTTTAACACACTAAAACCATTATAAACTACTTGAGAGTTGTTAGTTGGAGATAGTATTTTCCTTTGCCACTAAAAAGTTCATTGCGGATTTCCTAAGAACAATCACACTAAAACATTAAAATTTCAATTTTTTAATAGCAGTGGTATTTGTTGTTATTTTCAGGACTGTCGCATTAGTTGAATTGTTTTAAACATCTGCAAGTAGAAAAAGGAAAAGAAAAAAGAAATGTATTTGTGTCAGAACAATGATGGTGCTGAAATAGAAAAGTAACAATTTATTCCTTAGTCTGCTTACATGGGCTTCAGAGCATTATCATGTTGCCTTCATGAATTCTGTAACTTCCTAAAGGAAACATATGAGCTGCTGTGTGCATTATAACATCGATGCTTCATCACTGCAATGAATTTAGGTCTTAAAAATAATATTGCCAAAGGTAAACATATACAGGTGCTCAAGAAATTGCTTCAGTGAAGTCACTTTCTCATCTTCATTCAAATTATATCCAAAACCCCAAATCCATCGAGCTCAGTATGATTTTGGAACACCGTTTGGAGATTTTGTGAGTATGTACCCTTGGTACAGACTATGATATGGCCTCCTGGTTTCATTATATAGTAGTACCAGCTTTGCTCTTAAAGTAGGGGGAAAGATTATAAGCAGGTTTATTTTGTAATTAGAATCATTTTCTAATTGATCCTTCTGTTTCATAGCTGGTGAATATCTCAAGAGTATCTGAAAAAAGGATAGTACAATTGACAGGACATTTATTTTAGAAGAAAATAATATATTTGAAGAATAGTTAATGCACTTTATAGTGTAATCATAAAAAATGAAAAAGAGGTATGAAGGAAAAAACTTATCTACCTAATAATCACTTAAAACATAAAAATACTTTTATAAATGTCTGAGACTGAAATACAAAAACAAAAATTATTTGTCAAAAAAGGGGAACACTTAGGTGAGAATCATATTGTTCTTGGCAGCCATGAAGAAGTAAATTAAAAAACTTAGAAATGCATGAAAGTAGCACTGTAAAGCCCACCTGTCGCATGTATTAGAAAAGTTTCAACTATGCGTACCGCATCTAAGACAGCAGCTTTACTTTGTGTTGAGTACACAAGACTCAAGTGTACCTTTAAATGTCAGGACTGAGCTTGATTCCAGATACAATAGGAGACCTGGTTTTCTAATGAAGAACATTATGGTTTTGTAACTTTAGTAAAAACATTGAACAAATTATACAATTTCAATTATAATGAGGTCAAAATTAATTGGTGACTGTTTATAACTGTGTGAGAATAATGTTTAATTTTATTTAAAATTTAAATCCAAATATAAAAATAGTGGAATATTAAAATCAACTGAAACGTTTCTCAGAGTTGATAACAATAATATATTATACTTGAAAAAAGTATTTGACTCTCATACCATGTTTTACTTACACAATTTGTTTCTTCCAAGAGTTTTTTGCTGTATCTCAACACTCAATTGTTTTTTTTTTTTCCAGAGAAGTAAATTATTTAGGCCCCAAAAGGTTAGGCTGGTGAGAAAGTTTAATCTATTAATAGTTTAAATTTAATATATATATACCTATATATTTGTCTTACTGATATTATTATTAAGATGAAGTTCAAATTTTTTCTAACAACAATTTCTGTTGTTAATAAAAATAATTATTATTCAGTTAAAATAAGGAGTAGATATTTAGGAATTATATAAAGTTGAAGAAAATAACCCTATCATCTTAGGTATTACATATTAAACTTTACATATGTAATCAGTTAGATAACAAAAACTGTAAAATATAATTTTAATGCTAAATTGTTTTTAAATCAAGTTGCCATTTTTTTAGACTCAGACTAGCTACACATTCTACAACATCTGCTCTTCGGTCAGATGGACATTTCCCAATGCACGAAGAATGAAGGGGTAAAAACAGGAGAAAGTACTGCAAATCTTCACTACATTTCAAGTTAGTATTTTAATGTACACTAGTTTATGCTGTCAGAATTTTTTTTTATGTTTTTTTAAATGAAAGACAAGTTTTCGATCACATCCTGAGGCAACATAGTTATAAAAGGTGTAGCTTTATAATTCACATAAGTAAAATCACTTGTAACATTGGCTTATGTTAGTGTTTTCTAAATTATTTTTTGTGCATTATAAAAAATTATGTAACATCCCTCAAATAATTAACATTTATAAAAATGACAAATTTGTTTATTTAACACAAAAAAGTTTTCCCAGACACAAAATACTTAAAACAAATGCACCATGTGCTCTAAATATATGCATGCTTAAAATATATAGAAAATATTATTAAAAATGTAATAAAAAGCATTAATAACTATGACTAATTAGTTTTGTTTGTAATTATCTATTCTTGCCAAATTTCCTAGTCCAAGTATTTAATTTTTATTGTATCATCACAATACTAGTAATAGACTTTTAAAATTAAGATTTTTATCATTTTAGGTTCACAGCAAAACTGAGGTGTTGAGGCAAAGATTTCCCATAATTCTTTACACCAACACATGCATAAATTCCCTGATTATCAACATTCATTTGTAACATTTCATTTCTACCCAAGTGGTATGTGTGTTACAAATGATTAATGTAAATTAACACATCACAACATTTCTAATTACATGGTTTACTTTAGGTCTATGATTATGGTATCATATGGAGGATTTTCATTTCCTTAAAAATCCTCTGTGCTCTTCTATTCTTCCCTATGGCATCCTCCCAAGTCTCCATCCCAACAACCCCTTGAAACCACTGATATTTTTAATCACTGATTTTTTAAAATATCTCTATGGTTTTGCCTTTTCCAGATGTCATATAGTTGGAATTATACAATATGTAACCTTTTCAGATTGGCTTCTTCTTTTTTTTTCTTCAGAGTGGCTTCTATTATTTAGGAATATACATGTAAGGTTATTTCATTTTTTTAAATGTCTTGATAGCTCATTTCTGCTTAGCACCAAATATATTATGTTGTCTATATAGACCACAGTTTATCCAGTGACCTACTGAAGGCCATCTTGGTTGCTTCCAAGTTTTGACATTTATGAATGAATAAATAACATCCATGTCTATATACCCATCATCCTACTTTCCCTAACATATCATACTTTATAATTAAATCTGTTTTCATAGTAAAGTTTGTGTTTGTCTCTTCCTTTAGAATATAATCTCAATTGAGATAAATTATTTTATTGGTTTGGTTTATCTGGGTAACTATAGTTGCATTCACACTGCTTGGCATGCATTTGATGCTCAGAAAATCTTATTGCTTGAAACATTACTAAGACCCTATTTCTCCATATAATTTGGTTAGATGAAGGGTGAAATATAAAAGAAAATTTTATCCACTTTCTCTTTTTTACTCTCTGAGATTAACATGTAGCTTATTTTGGTCTTTTAGTCATGGAATCTCAATTAAGGAAAAATAATAAACTTTGTTAATAAACTCTCCAGAATTCATTATCAAATAGAAAAAAGAGATGAAAAGTTGAAGAAGCAAATTCATTCTGAATCATGTAGAAAATGTTATTGCTGGCCATATGTGAACTGGCAATAAACAGAACTGTCTACTCAAGCATTAGTCAATCAGTGATTCTATTAAAGATATATTATCTGTTAGGCATTATTAGAACTATCAGTGAAGTAGAAAATATGGTTTTTGCTCTCAGTGATCTTGCCAATTATGGGTTTTCTGCAGTTGGAAATAATAATTATCTTTGTATAAATGAATAATACTTACAAAAACTCCCCGTTGAAGGCAGAAATTAGAAATCTTAATTGCATATCTGTTTCAGTCATTCATAATTCTTATTTTTGAAGTTATTTTTATCCATTCATCTTAAGTTTATTAAGCATCTATTTTGCTCATAAAAGTAAGAACTATAAATAATTTCAGTGATTTCTAGAGACAAATTTTAATTTTCATTAAAATTTCAAGCTATTGGAGCACCTTTTTCTAGGAATGAGTCCTTCTAGAATCCACTCATCATGAGTACAGAAGGCACGTCACCAAACCATCTGGAGAGGCCACAAGAAATCATGTGTTCAACTGCCCCAGCTGAGCTCACAGCCAAAGGAAGGGATAAACTGTGATATATGAGTAAACTATATGGGATGTCTTAATGTTATTGAACCTCCAAATATCTGCCATCTCAGCTCATACACTGTGTCTGAGCCCTATCAATCCACAGAATCTTGAGAGAGAATAAAATAACCATTAAAGCATTGATATGTGCATGCATTTAAGTAAATGTAAGATGGTTCTATATGTATGGCTTAAAAAAAAAAGAGATGTATTGTTCAAAAACAAGCCAGATGTGAAGAACAGCCAAATAGCAGTTCTAAAATTGGAACCTATATTAATTATAAAATAAGTATTAATTGAATGCTAATTAAAATTTGGAATTGAATACATAAATTAAACAAAAGACTAGATATAGCTAAAGAGACAACTGGTAAACAAGAATACCAAATTAAATAAATTATCCAGAAGGTACCATAGAATATTAGGATTTGAATACTAAAAGAGAAATAAAATGGGAAAAGATCAGAATATCTAAAACACATGTAATCAAATTGAAAAAAAGAAAGAATAAACAACAGAGTAGAAGGACTATATGATCATAAAATAGTTAGAATTGTCCAGATAAGATGAAAGGTATGAATTCACACATAGAGAAAATATAATACATCTTCTTCAGGTGAAATAAAAAGCAATTAATACTTAGGAACATTTCAGTAAAACCATGGAATGGCAACAAAAGTATTATAAAAGCAACTGGGGAAAATTATTTTTTTTTAAATGAGAACATCAACCAAGTTTTATTAAAACAAGCTCCACCACCAACAGTAAGAAAACAGAACTAGAAAATAAAATTTCCAGAGGAAATGGCTATCAGCCTAGATGGATAAACAAAATAAAGCTTTGAGGTAAATTAATTATTTGAGATCAAATAACATGCTACAAGAAAGAAAAATTGAGACATTTTCTATTAACAAAACTGTACTAAAATAAATATAGAGAGAACATGTGTAGGATGGTTGTAAAATAGTCCCTGGAGGAAGCTCTAAGCTTCAAGAGACATTAGTGATTAATAAAATGGTAAATAGAAGAGTATATTTAAACAAAAACTTTGTATCTAATTGTGTAATTTTTAAAATGACAAAAATACTAGAAAGTTCATCAGATTTTAAGCATTCAAAAGTCTGTATAGTGTGTGTGTATATATATACTATATGTGTGTGTGTGTATGTATATACACACACACACATATATATATATTTCACAAAGAGAGAAATTTCTGGGATAACCAGTAAAATAGAAATAGAATGTATATCATCCATGCTAGTAGAAAGAGAAAAATGAGATGAGGGGGGAAAAATTCAATACTTAAATCACTCCAAAAAAAAGACATTAAAGGTTAAATAATTCATACATATGATCAATAAATAAAATAAGAGTTTTTGAGATTTTTGAAAGTATAAGAATTGGAAAAGTTTAAAAGGAAATGATATACATACAGCTGGTCTATCTATACCAATAATTGAGAGTTTCAAAATTGCTCCAAATAAAATACATCATAATTTACTGATTAAAATTTTATCAACTAATTGTAAAACTTCACTTTATTCACTAAAAGTTTTAATACAATAAAGCAAAAATTGTCAGTTCTGCAAAGAAAGGTACATGACTAATGTTTTAGCAGAAAGGGTCAATAACCTTCTCCTACAGATAGATAGATTGAACCAATTAAAAACCAGTAACAGGGACTAACCTAAATGTCCATCAGCAAATGAGTGGATCAAACAACTATGGTACATTTACACAATGGAATTCTACGGAGCAGAGAGAAAGAAGGAGCTTATGCCCTTTGCAACAGCATGGATGGAACTGGAGAGCATTATGATAAGTGAAATAAGCCAGATGGTGAGGGACAAATACCATATGATCTTACCTTTAACTGGAACATAATCAACAAAAGGAAAAAGCAAACAAGATATAACCAGAGACATTGAAATTAAGAACAATCTAACAATAGCCAGAGGGGAGTGGGGAGGGTACAACGGGTAGAAGGGTTTTCAGGAACTACTATAAAGGACACATGAACAAAACCAAGGGGGAGGGCAGAAGCAAGGGAGGGAGGTAGGTTTGGCTGGGGTGGAGGGGAGTTGGAGGGGAGAAAATGCAGACAACTGGAATTGAACAACAGTAATTTTAAAATAAAACAGTAACAAAGCACAATTAAAATTTTTAGTATAATGGACCAGTGCACTCAAGAAATGGAGAATACATGTCTTATCAAATATAGACAGAACACAATCAATAAATAGGTGTTAAGCTACAAATTAAGCTTAAAAACCAAGTGTTTAATATGCTAACACATAGATTAATAACATTGAATATACATACTAATTAGAAATCATATATATGAATATAAATTAAAACACAAGTGCCTGTGTATTAACAAATTTGAAAAATGTTCATAACAATCCACATATAAATGGAAAGTAAAATTTAAATATCTAATGATAATGGAAATATAATTTACCAAAGTGCATTGCTTTGATTAACTTCAAAATAAAGTTGTATAAATGTCTACAGATCAAAAAGAAAAAAATAATGGAGTTATATGATAAAATCATGAATATCAATGAAAATGATTTCCCCCATTTTTATAATTGCATCATTTTAAGAATGCTATATAAATGCAGTAATTGCATTCTGGGCCTTTCTCCAGATAAGTGGAAATATATGCTTAGATAAAAACCTGCACAAAATTATTCAAAGCAGACTTACTCACATTAACCAAACAACTGGAAAAAGCCCAGATATTAAACAAACTGTAGAATTTCCAAACCATGGAATATTACTCAACAATAAAAAAGAATAAACTATTGTGACATAAAACAACTTGGATTAATCTCCAGTTTTATGTTGAGTAAAAAAATTCCAAAGATTAAATATTGTATAATTTCCTTTATGTAACATTCTTGAAATAACACAATATACTGGTTGTGATATTGTAATATAGTTTTGCAAGATGGGGCCATTATGGAAACAGGGTGAAGATTACATGGAACCTCTCTGAGTAGTTCTTGCAATTGCAAATGTACATATGTACTTTGAATCCACAATTTCTACAATTAAAATGTTTACTTTAAAAAAAAGTACATATACCAAGATTAAAGGATATAATATCAATACATAAAAATCAATTGTAATTTTGCATATTAGCAACAAATATTTGGAAAATATTTTTTATAATCAGTAACAGTTTACATTCAATATTATTCTGTATTAATTTCAGATAAACAGCATAATGGTAAGACAATCATAAAATATTCTTTAAAACTTATTTTCAAAAGTATCAAAAATAAAACAATATTACACTAGGGGAAAAATTAACAAAACAGATCAGGTGGCACCCAGGAATTTTAATGAACACTATATTATATATTATCATTATAGTATATGATATGTTTTATAAAGAATATAATACTACCATTGATGGTAAGAATCAGAATCCTAGATTTCTACTTTATTCATGCTAATGTTTAATTTTTTACCATATATGAGTGCTTAAGAAATAAGCAATTGTAGTTTTAAAATAAAAACATAAATTATAAAGGTAATTTTTCCACCTTCCACCTGCCTCGATATTTGCATTGGTAACATATTTCCAGAAGGTACTAACCCTGCTGGTCTGAGACTCACCCTTTGAGAGCAATAATCCCAGATAATTGGTATGAGAGCTCATTAAAATTTATACACACCCATGCACACACATGTGTGCACAGCACACACAGCTATGAATAGACTATTCCAGTAAGTCACAGCCCCTGTTTGGTGCCAACCAGACTAACTCAACCTGTTTTCTCACCTCACTAGGCTCTTATGCAGGGAGTTCCCTCTAACTAGGCATTATTGCCCAGCCTTCACTTCTCTATGCCTCATTCTGTTTTCTATTTAAGGGCTCAGTTTTTAACTGAACATATTTCAAAGGGGTTTAATAAAAAAGACTGACACCCATGTCATCATGGGATTCTTCAGATTATTTTTCTTTGTTTCTGCTTGTCAGCTGGGGCCGCAGTGGTAGATCGGGCAGGACCTGCTGCTGGACAAGTCGGCCAGCCACTGCTGCGCAGATGAGGCTCCATATCGAAGCTCTCTAGGGCCTATGCAAACAAGCCAGGCCAGAAAGTCTATAATGAGTGCATTGATCTTATCATTTGTGCATTTCATACCAGGACATATCGAATCACAAAATATACAACGGGCGGAGATGAGTGAATGTTGAGAAACTCTTGAGGTGAGGCAAAGAACTAGCAGCTTGCATGATGTACGTATGTTTAGGCTGCCACAGAGATAAACTGTGGAGAGAGAAGAATATCCCACCTCTGGTAAGCTGATCCATAATAGATGATATTCTACTGAAAAGAAACAGTAGGAAACAAAGCTTAGATCTGGGATTAAACAGAAATGTGAAGACCATGGAGTAGAAATTCAAGGAGCCATCCTCAAATTCTGCCTAACACCCAACTAAAGAAACTTGGTATCACTTTTGTATTAGCTGAGCTGATTTCTGATTTACCTTATATTGAGCTTTAGTAAAACTGGGAAAGGGTGTGCAGGTTCTACTTTCTGCCCAGTGATCCCCCAGCCCCTGTCATGTTAACATACTCCCATAGAGCACAATCTTCCCTACCCATATATACACTCGTGATAAATAGAACTGTGAGGAGAATATTACACCAACATAAAATTCCACTGTACCACATATCTCTGGAAGTCATTGATACAATAGGTACACAATTTCAAAAACCAAAATAATATCCTTGGAATTTCACACCTGATTATAGAATTGGTGTCTTTGGTGAAGAAAACAAGAGATAATGTTCTCAAGTATGAAATATTCATGTGGAATAACAACCTTTGGAAAGCCAAAAGAAATTTAGGAAGCAATTTTGATAAGCAAGGGATAATTAAAGTAAATAACTAACCAGTAGGCAAGAATAGGACAATTGAGATCAATAAATAAGTGTTTAAATGGACTTTAATATAGTTGCATACTCATGCAAACTAAAAAGAATATTGACTCTTTCTGAAAATGGCCTGAGGTGACCTCTGAAAATGCTACGCTATTCACTTGACATGGAAAACCCCCCAAATCATGCAAGTCAAGAGGTTCAAATCTTCATGTGGCTTTAAGACCACTTGTGAAACTGCCTGGCTGTCAAGGGGATGCATTTTCGAAAAGCCACCGAGTATCTGAAGGGCGTCACTTTACAGAAGCCATGCGTGTCATTTCATTGGTACAGTGGTGGAGATGGTAGGTGGCCCAGGGCAGAGTGGGTCTGGACGCACAGTTGATGTCCCAGATAGAATGCTGAATTTCTGCTGCATGTGCCTAAAAATGCAGAGAGTAATGCTGAACTTGCGCTTAGATGTAGATTCTCTTGTCATTGTGCGCACTCAGGTGCACAGAGTCCTAAGATGCCATGCAGAACCTAAGGAGCTCATGGGGGGGAGTAACCTGCCACAATGAGATGATCCTACTGAAAAAGGGCAGATTGTTCTGAAAGCAGAAGGGGAAGTTGCACAGAAGAAAGACATATCTCAGAAGACACCGAAGAAACAAAAAATTATGGTCTGGGAGTGAATTCAGCATAAAACACATGCAAATAAAAATTTTTAAAAAAGAAGAAAGAATATTCAGTAAGCATATACAGAATATAAGATAAATTATCTATGTCTAAAATTCAACATTTTAATTAAAATCTGCAGCAGGAACTAGTAGATACAGAATAAAGAACAAGTAGGGTAATTCTTTCAAATTTCAAAGTTAAAATATCAATTATTTATTTTGCATTTCAAAATAGGTTATTTCTCATAATATATGAATGTTTTTCACAATAGACACTCAAATACAATATGATATACAAGAAGAATAAATATACAGCATTTAAGTGCTTTTCATAGACCTCAGTCTCCCCATTTCCATACTGGTCTCCAATATCCTTTCAGTGTATATTTTTCCAGGTCTTTCCCCACCTATTTTTCCAATGATTAATTATATAAGAACTGAAAATATTTAAAAGTTTTTGCTGTGTGCTAAATGTAGGAAATTAAGTGTGAATATGAAAAATAGTTTTAGTGTGTTACACTAAAACATAGAATTTGGAAATTATCGATAATGAATTTGATGAATAAAAAAAGAAATATAATGTAAAATATAATTATTTCAGAGACATAAAATGAGTAGGATCACAAACTAAATTATGAGTTTATTTTTGAAAATGCTAATAAAGTATACAACCATATATGTTGTTAGAAACCTTTTTTAGTGATTAGCAAAAAGTTACAGTGTGTTTTTAAAATACAATAAAATTAGATGGCTAGAGAGAGAATTTACTGTAAAAGAAAAGGGAGAAACCTAATTTCTAAATGTATTTCGCAAAAAGGCCACTTTATATCAAGAGAGTGAGTGCAAAAGGACCCATGGACAAAGCCAAAGGGGGGTAGGATCGAGGGTGGGAAGTGGGAATGGCGGGGGTTGGGGGGAGTGCTGGGGGGAAAATGGAGATAACTGCACTTGAACAACAATTAAAAAAAGGGAAAAAGAATTATGGATTTAATATTTTTATGTTTAAAGAAAAATATTAACAAACCTGCTAGACATATTGCTAGTATAAACAGAGGGAAAATTCAAACAAAATTTCATATAAATTAAAAAGTCACTACACATTTGACTACAAAAAAGAAAAAATCTATATGCCATGGATATATAGGTAGGTATATAGATATATAGATATGATGTATAGATTTTTCATTTTATGTATTCATGTCTATGTATGAGACATATAACAAAGCAAACAACAAAATGAAGAAATGTGTTAGTAATGCTAATTGTAAAGTGTTTTTCAGTGTATACAGTTCACACAATTGAATGTCAAATGGAGAAATGTGCTAATATAAAACAACTTTTTAAAAAATTTTTATTGTTGTTCCATTACAGTTGTCCCAATTTTTCCCTCACTGCTCTCCCCCACCATGCCCACCCCCACTCTCTCACTCAATCCCCACCCTGTTGTCCATGTCCATGGGTCCTTCATACATGTTCCTTGACTAGACCCTTCCCTTTCTTTCCCCCCTTATCTCTCTACCCCCTCCCCTCTGGTCACTGTCAGTTTGAGATTCAAAGAAGGAAACATACATACTATATAACCAGTTTTCTAGTACTCCAAATTACATAAATGCGGTAGGAGGTACTTGAATGGTGGGTTGAGAAGTCAGCAAATCCACTCACCAAAAAGTAATGATTCAAATAGAGCAAAATTATCAAAAACACGATCTCAAAATTCTGAAAGTTAATAAGAGGCATACAGCAAATTGAAAAGTATTTATTCAGGAAAAACTATCGAACCTTGATCAGACCATGGGTGTTTGCATCATTTTTACATGAATCTTCTCCTATCACCTTCCCCCTTCACCAGCTCTGGGACAGTAGCCAAAAGGCCACTAGCAGCCTCACTGTCACCAGCTTGGGCTGACTTCTCTGATTCAGAGTTCCAAGGAAAAGGCTCATGCCCACAGTCATTACTGAAAAGCAATAGCGATGTCATTGACAATGGGGAAGGCCAACATCACAGCTGTCTCAGTGTTCAGTATAAGTAAGGACAAGTAACAGACCAATTAGAATCTAACAGCAAGTTCTGGGAACAAGGTGGTCACAGGGGGCTTTGCTAAGCTTTCACTCATTAGTCAGATTGGAAGTCTTCATGCGTGCACGGGCTTGTGTACTATTCAGGAGAGACTGGAGAGTGTCACAGGTACCTACTCATTCTCAGTCAATACAAAATCCTGCACAAGCATGAAGTGAAAGCTGGGGCAGACTTCTAAACTGCGTGGAGTATAAATTCACGCTCCAGCTGGAAACCTTACTGGCCTGAAATGCTTACGTCTAACCTCTGGCTAGCCAGCATGCTGCGCTCACCCACCGGCCGGCCAAGGAAGCTAACATAAACAGTCTGAACATAAAAAAAATAACAATAAAAATAAGCAAAGACATGAATGACTGTACTATAAAGGAGACAGTCTCTGTAGAATTGTTTCAGGAAAGTCACTAATCAAAAATAAAAACAAACAATAATGAACAATTTTTAAGAAAATCAGCATCCAGTGTTGTTACACTAAATTATCTAAACCATCTGATTATGAACAACAACAAAATAACAACAGGCAAAGAAATAAGAGAGTATGGAACACCAATAACAGTGAATCAAAAGAACATCCAGGAGGACACAGTTATTAGAATCCATAAGCCGAAATTTCAAAGTAGCTATAATAAATATTTCCAGAGAACCAAAGGAAACCATGTTTAAAGAATTAGAGGAATATATGACAACAATATGTCATCAAATAGAGAATATCACTGAAGAGACAACAGTTAAAAAAAGAAAAATAAATAAAAGAATGGTGAAATGGAAAAGTATAATAACTGTAATGCAAAATTCACTAGGGAGGAAAAATTCACTAATTTTCACAGTAGAAAATTAGAAGCAAAAGAAAGAATCAGCAATTTGAAGCCAGATCATTAGATCTTATTCAGTTTGAAGACAGAAAGAATAACAAATGAAGATTAAAAAAAGACAAATACCATGTGATCTCACCTACAAGTGGAATCTAATCAAACAAGCAAGGAAAATATAATGAGGCATCAAAATTAAGAACAAACTGTCAGTAACCAGAGGGGAGGTGGGAGGGGATAACGCGGGGGAAAGAGAGAAGGGTTTCAGGAACATGTATAAAGGACACATGGACAAAACCAAAGGGGGGTAGGATCAAGTGTGGGAAGTGGGGATAACTGGATTGGGGGGAATAGTGGGAGGGAAATGGAGACAACTGTGCCTGAACAACAATTAAAAAATGTGGAAAGAAAAAAAATAATGGAGGCTCAGAGACATATAGGACTCTGTCAAACTGGGATGCTTGCCAGAGGGTCCCAAAAGGAGAGGAGAGATTAAAGGGGGAGCATTTATTTGAAGAAATAATAGCCAAAAACTCCTCAAATTAGATGAAAAATATTAATTTACTCATCTAAAAAGCCCAGTGACCTATCCTCAGAGATTTACTCCTAGACACACTGAAATAAATTTATCAAAAGCAAAGGCAAAAAAATCTTGAAATGTGTATCCATGATTCATCACACACAAGTAAACCACAATAAAACTAACAGCTGACTTCCTGTCTGAAACGGTGCATGCCAGAAAGCAGATATTAAAGTCATAAGGGAAGATTATAGACAAATTTCAAGTAATGCACCCAAATTCAGAAATGAATACTTATTTCCTAGTTGTTTAAGTGCAAATTTCTAGTTATTTGGTTGAGTTATTTGACATTATTTTTCCCATTTCAGTATGAGAATTTCCTCCACATCTACTTTGCTTTTTATAAGAATGATTGATGTTTGATATCTGAAATTGTGTTTTTTATTAAAATGCACCTTAAAAAGAAGTAATTAGTGCAGATTTAGGTTAAAATATCTATAGCGATAAATAATGCTGGGTAGTATTTTCTTGTAGCTTTCCTAAACTTTCTTGTCACCTAAATGTCACAGTTCATGCTGGGGATGTTAGATTTGTGATAACTTTGTGCCTGTCAGCCTACCTACCTTTCAAACTTTTGCTCTGACTGATATGTCTGCTTTAACAATGATTAAATCGGGGCTGAGCATATCACACTGCAAAAGACTACAACGTAAGGGAGCTAACTAAGAACATGGATATTGGACTTGAATGTGTGTCAAAAATATATACATTGTATTATTTATGAAAATAGGTATAAAATAACATTTTCCTTTTATTTTTTGCAATGATAAGAAAATGGAATAGTAATATGTATTAGACCAGGGAACATACTGGGGTGGGAGGAAAATGCCTTACAGAATATATACAGAACACATTTACTTGTGCTGTGTTTAACTTTCCAATCATATTCATTTGTTGTATGTGGGTTTCCACTGTTTTGGCCGTTCTCCTACTTGAAAATGCTGATGTAACCTTAGTTCAATTAGATATATTTCTCACCCTTGAAACTCTCTAAATAAAATAATAAAATAATTTTATATTAAATCAGGCATAACTGATAAATGAGTTTCACTATCAAGTGAGGTGAATGTTTTTGTACTCTGGAGAGATTATGATGGGATTTACTTGTAAAATCCTTTAATTTTCATCTTCTTCTACTATCTATACAAATTAAATTTGCTATTTTTAAAAGCTTTAGGGTACCATTAAATTGAAATATATCAAATGCCATATAACATTAAACATATAAAATGAGTAGGAAACATTTTTGTTACTCTTAAATAAAGGTTTAAGAATTTAACTGTATTTTAGGTGGAATAACAGTTTCTTGTCTAGCCTGTGACCATGTAAAATAACATCATAACAAAAATGCTAAAAATAGCATTTAAAAGGAAAGGAACACACACACATGTTTATTTTAAGTTTACTATATAAAATATGGTGTTAGGGTCTGGAATATTTAACATAGCCTGTATTCCTTCCCAATATAAGATTTAACTTTTTAAACCACTGGCTATACATTTAGTATGTCCAATATTAAGATTAAATAACTAATCAAGTTTTCAATTATTTTCAAAACATATTCTCTTCCTATGAGCATAGAAATGTGGTCAGGCTAGAATCTTTATCTTTTTTTTTTAAATTCATGCATAAGAGAAGAATTGTATTCAATTTAAGTGAACAGAACATTTTCTTCAGCAGAGAAGCTAAAAGTATTGTCAGGGGGTAACGTCACTGCAGAAATGCCTCACAGAGATAAAGTGAATTCCACAAAATCCCTTCACCTACAGAGCTATTCTGGGAATTTGTTCCCAGATTCTGCAGAATGCAGAACGATCACAAAACAGCACATATCTCAAGTCTGGATGAAGTGAGGGCAAGTGCAGAAATTGTCTTTCCTCATTCAGGCACAGATATGCCCAATGTACCCAAGAACCACTTTGCAGATATTTATCTCTCTCAAACTTGGAAACAGATTTTTGGGCTTTACGTGATTGGATTAAAAGTTTCCCAAGCACTAGCTAGAGCAGCTTGATAATGGGTGCCTGTATTTTTATGGTTTCAGATCACTGGGTCCTACTCATCCCCACCCCTTTTTAAATATTTTTGTACTTTGTGAAAGTTTCAGTGCCCTGCAACAACTATGATGTTAAAGGTGTTATATGTTATAAATGTATGTGGATTTTAGCTTAAATCTTTTTATATGTGCACATGCAGACACACGTATGATTCCACTTATGTTGAAATTTGAGAGGCATTTGGAGGTACTAGAAATGGAAAAATGAATGTTTGAATTAACATGCAATAAAATAATGTAGGAGTATGCTTGCTGAAAACTTAACTGTCTTATTGCTCAGGTGTCTGCATCTATCTGATGAGTTGGTAGGGAAGTTTAAGCAGCAGTCCACTTGTGTGCAGGTGTGAGGCTGTGCTGAGAGAAAGCAAAAAGAAAGTTGTCTGAATAATACAGACATGATTGTCAGGGAGAAAGGATTACGTGAATTTTAGGAGACCAGCCATCTGGACATTTCCCTTCTAAATCTAAAGAAATGGAGGACTGTCAGCAAACAGGAAAAAGTGTTTCAACAAAAATGCTATATTTCAGGACTTGAGTACAAGGATTTGGTAGTTTTTAAACAGAATCCAACACTGAAGAAATAGTAAAAGACACCCTTCAGTTTGTTCTACCAAATATGTGCATTTCTGTTTCATCCCTGATAGCATCTGGGAGGCAGCGAATGGAGTGGGGTCCAGGGAAAGAACCAGCATGTGCAGCGGACAGGAGTGTTGGCCTTGACATCAGTGAGTGACGGGAGTGACAGTGCTCAACAGAAGTGGCCGTGGCCAGGAAAGGATGCCACCGTCTGGACTCGTTCCACATGTGAGACGACCTGGGAAACCCAGGATACTTAGGTGGCAAGAGCAGGCACCAGAGGGAGGCTGATGTTCTACATTAACCAGTGGGGAAAAGGGCCAGAGAAATATCAGTTATCCCTCTTAATGGTGCCCATAGGCTGGTGAGGTCTGTGTTAACTCTACTCACAGCAGAGCTGCTATTTTTAATCTGTTTTGACAGAAATGTGAATTACACATATATACTTCTACCTCCTTTGAGAATTACACATTGTGTATGGATACTTTGTATCCAAACCTAATTTGATTTTGGGGGGTCATACATCTGCATTTTATCCATTTACACATACTAAGCAGGGTTTATTCCATGTCCCTGTTTAATCTCTGCCTTCACATTCCCATGTTATGTTTTGGTCAACAGTAAAGTTTTTTTTTTTTTTACCCCCAAAACGATAGCCTCTAAATTGCATGTTGTAACTCGTATATGCTCTTCAAAATTGAAATCACGTTAGGTTAGTTTTATCTAAATCAGTATATTCAAATAGATGCAATAATATTGACACAAATAGTAGACACATTTCTAAATATTTTTTAACACTGACATTCCATCTTATAGGTGGTAAGTAAATAGATCCAAGAGTCAGAGTTAATCTATAGTTGAAAGTTTAAAAAAAGTAAGTGTTCAGAAATATCCTGTAATACTTTTCTTAGTACATGAACAAGCTTATCTTAATATTATTAATTAAAAATATTATGAACATGAATTATTTGAATTAAACATGAATTTAAAATATTAAAAACATGCAGCTATTACCATGAAGTAAACTCCTTTTGTCAATATTTCATCTAGATTAATCTAAACTGCATATATTTGATGAAAAACAACCAAATAGGATATGAACTTTCATATATTTTTGACAGCTATATTAAAACATGCTCTTTTTATTATACATGTAATAAGATATGATAGCAAGTTTTCAAGCTAAGAGCTTTTCTTGGTATAAGAAATTTAAATCACTGTTATTCTTATTCTTAGCAGATGTGGCAGACAGAATAATGAGCAACCCGAAATGTTAATCTCCTAATTTCCAGAACCTGTGATTACGTTTTTTTGCATGGCAAAAGGAACTTTGCAGATCTGAACAGGCACACCGACCTTATGATGGGGTCATCATCCTGGATTATCCAGATAATTTCAACATTATTCCAAGTGTCTTTAAAAGTAGAAGCGGGAGGCAGAATAGACAGAAATATGTGACTACCAAAAAATGGCACAGATATGCAAAATTGTGGGTTTTGGAGGTAGAGAAAGGGGACCAAAGAATTCTGGAATTCTCTAGAAGCTAGAAACCACAAGGAAACAAATTTTCCCCTAGAGCCCCCAGAAGTGAACGCAGCCCTGTCTTCACATTCATTTCAACCAGTGAGACAATGTCAACCTTCTACAAAACTTTAAAATAACAGATTTGGTTGTATCAAGCCACTAAATCTGTGATAGATTGTTGTAGCAGCCAAATAATATATAGCAAATGAAATAACTTTCATGGAAACATTTTTGAGTAAGGATTAGTATATGTTACTATTGTATAGTAAATAGTTAAAATATGCTCCCCACACATCCATGAGTGAGTGTCACTACCTTCTAAGGTTAAGGTGAACATGTTGGAAGCGACCTTATTTATGAGTGCTCTCTGAAAGTCTTTTCACTTTCCCATGACCACCAGTTGCTGCCAATCTGAAATTTACTCAGTTTGTCTCCATCAAACTCTTAACCGTCTTTTAGGATGTTCCTGCATTGTTGCCTACTTTTACTTCTCTTTGTCAAATCTATTTATTTATTTTTTTGTTTTAATAATGTTTCTCCACCAGAATAACTGTTCTCTCTACCAGAACAAAAATATTCTATGAGATTAGAGATATACATGTTTCCATAGAATAAATATTGGTAGACTGTTACATTATATCTAAAAGATATTTTATTTATGCATATTACAGGTAACTCACATCAGGCATGCAATACGTTACTTTATGAAGCCTTCATTTACCTCAAGGATGAAATCTCAAGGCAACATTTCCCAGATTCCCATTCAGCTAGGGTCCGGAATGCAAATTTGTTTCTACCATTTGTACGCCGTGTAGTTATAGCAAGATTTGAAAGGCCACAGTGAAGTAAAAACCATCTTCTTGTTCGGCTGTTACTACTGGCAAGGAACTAACTCTCAGGAGATGTGAGAGTCACCAGCAGTGTTTCGGGTTCCAAAGTCCAAGTTTCCTAGGCGTAGACAAACAGAAGGGTGCGGCACCTTGCTCTGGAGTCTCATCTCCGGTCTGCAGCGACTGGGGGGCACATTTTCCAGCCCCCCCTCCCCAGAGTTGGGCTGTGTTTCCAAAGGCAGAGAGACTCTCGTTGCTGGCGCATTTCCAGGGATGACCTCAGAGCTAGTGCTCCTGGAGCCAGGCAGTTCTGCCCAGGTGCAGGAGCTACTCCGGGAGACCCACCTGAAAGACTGTTCCTTTAGCCCTGGCAATGCTTTGGTAAGCACATAATTTCCTGTCTGAGTTTCTTCATGTTTAAAAATGCCTACAGTGGTTTCTGTTTCCTACACTGAACTCTGGTAGGAAAATCCATTCGGGAAATCTAAAGACACATTATCCACAAAAAATTGCAGTGCTGTTTGTGACTAAAATTTATATCTTCTCTATTATTAAATGGAATGTTAATTGTAAGGCAATTACAGCACTTTAATTACCAGGCATCTGCATCTATAAATTCATGAACATGATTTTCCTAGGATTTGAATGCTTATATTCATCTCAGGGGCAAGGATTATACATATGCCTATCATTATTCTAAAGAATATATTAAAGGAAAAATGGCAATTATACCACAACACATCATGTCATTAAATTATCATTCTGCTTATTTGAAGATAAAAATATCACAAAATTAATGCATATACATGTATATGGGGATATATGCATAATATACATTGTGTAGTAATATAAATATGTTTATATAGAGATTTATCTGTATTCAGATTCCTATTTATAGAGAGAGATATGGTATATATTAACTGAGAAATGACAATTAGATCTGCATTTGCCTTCTTTTTCTGAGCTATGTGTCAAATAATATAATAGGTATCTCTCTAAATTCAAGAGAAAGAGTACTAAAAGGGAATATGTATGAATATTCTGATTCAATCCAAATGTAATCAGTTCTGCCAGCACTTCCCAACTTTAATGCCACTTTCTTCCAGAAGTTCACCTTTTATTTTAGTGGAGATTTATGAAACCTTTGCATGCAGTCATTAAAACTGTGACCACCTCTCGCTGCAGCCCTGTCATTTAGTTTTCTTGCATTATTAACTGGGCAAGGCACGGTATATGGTAATTATGTTCTCAATAATGGAGTCTACTCAGCACACATTAAGCTTCCACTCAGTGACTCTTTTTGAATTTTAACATCAAGTTTGCAAATAGGTGTGCACAGCAATTTGAATCTGCAAAATGAAACTTTTATTACATCGGTATTTTTAAATCTGAAAAACATTGTACATTTAAGTAATATAACTTAATATATCTTCGTCAGTAATATTTTATACTGTAACTTTCAAATTAGGGATGGAGCTTATTAATTTCTGATGAGGGAAAGTTTTATTCTCTGAATCCATTCCCTACCATGAAGGTATTTAAATACGTCTCTCTGTACTGAATTGGAATATTTTATTTTTCCACTAAACACTGGATAAGTTTCAACAACACAACAAAAAAATGTATCCTTGCAATACTGAGAGATTCTAGTAAGTAGGTAAAATTTCTATTTGATATGAATAGTTAATTCCAGAAAAGGTGATTTTCATTTTGTATACGATGTGTTGTGATTAAAAAAATTTTGGATGAGTAAATATTTAAAGCACAATGCACTGATTGAGTTATTTTTTGAACATAGGTTCTAAAATATGATAATCCCAAAATAATTAGGTTAGCCTACTGTGTTGGGGTACTATTATATTCTTTTCAAATTATTCATTGAGGTCAATTTTACTGTTGTTTTTGTTTTTAACAACCTAAACTAAACATTATTCAGTCATACTGATATCACATTGTTGTATGAAGTCCTATTGCTATGACTTAGTTGTTTAATAACCCCTATATTTTAGTATTAATTCAACAAAAACACACCTGTATAAATTTCAGAAGGGAATTTACAGGAGCATAAAATTTACTACCGGGGTTGCTATTAGTCATATTAATAGATTACATTGCTTTTCCTGAATACTGTCAGGTTGGTTTAGGATATAACATCCATTTTAGCATATCCAAATAACCAGCCTTTAGAAGTTCCCGGCCATCATGTGCATTAGTTGCCAAAGTGAATTAGCAATCCATGTAAGGAGGGTTGGCAACCAGAGAAAAGGAGATCAGATTGGAGAATCAGAATACAAATCTAGTAAAACAAACTTCTGGATGAGATAATGTAATAGTAAATACTATATGCACAATAATAAAGCCATTATGTATAAAAATATCCAAATGAAGGGAAATAAAGAAATAAAAAGAAAACTTTTGAGAATTAAAATTTAAAATAATAAGTGGATGCATTAAAGAGGATGGGCCAAAGTTAGTAAGGTATTGACATCCAAGATGTTTAAGTACAAGAAATAGTTCAAAGAACTAAACTCAAATATAAGTATGCTACAATCATAAATGAAACAGGAAAGGAAATAGATAATATATTTGGAGGATTTAACTTGGGAAAAGAATGTATTCTCCAACAACAATAAAATACAGATGGTAGAGAAACCAAAATTAAAATATAGTAAAAAAATGTTATTGATACTGATTTACAAGTTGGATTATTGGGAACTCCCTAAACTGTAAAGATACGGAAGACGGGGGAAAAGTCTTCCTAGTTTCTATGCAAGAGTAACAAATAAACAATTTGCATTATTGGATTTCCTATTAACAGCTTTGGAAGCTGGAAGACATTGAAGTGACATTTATAGATTATGAATTATAAATAACTCAATATCCAGTGAGATAAAATTTCAGGGCAACGTGAAGACATTGAAGCATTGCTAGAATCCAAAGATTGTAAGGTCTGTATAGTCTCGCTGATGAAACTATCTGAGAAATGACTAACGGAGATGGCTAACTAAAAAGCACATGTATGAACACAGGGACATCAACATGGAACAGCAGTTTAATGAAAAGTGACAGTGGCGAACTCCAATCTTGCAACAGATACAGAATATCACACGCTTAATGGTACTTCTGTCTTAAATAGCAGATAATCCTCAAAGGTGCACCAGCTTAGCAGAATAAAACTTTATTACTCTTTCTTGTAATTGACCACAGATGGCTTTCCTCATAGTGAATTAGATTCTTTACATTGTGTGACACCACCAAGCCCTAGAACCTGACTGTGTTCATTCTAGCTAATGACTGGTAAAATATTATGTGGAGAAGACAGGCACACTTCTTAAATTTTTCATATTACAAATTTACTCTCAGCTATACCCTACATCAGAATAGACCTCATAGAGTGAATGTAACATGAATTTTCAGTAGATAAATCCACCTTTACCCATTTCTTTGCTTTTCACTTTCTTCTTCCATTTATCATTTCAGCTATAGTAATGGTCCATCTTTTATTCCTCCATGAAATCAGGCATACACATTTTAACTATTCATGAGTGAGAAATAAACTTCTAATGTAATAAACCACTGAGATTTTAGAATGTATATGTTATTGCAGCTAGCATTAAAAATAGTTGGTTTATACATATTCCTAGTTAGAGTTATCTGGAACAAAGAGTACGAGAGTCACTTAGGCCAATATAATTAAATTTTAAATTTAATCAATATTTAATTTATATGTTTAACAAATATTTATTGAGAACTCATTGTAAAATTGACATTATTCTATGTATTGTTAAAAATATATTATTTAAACATGTTCTCAACCCTGAAAGAAAACAGCCTCAAAAAAAAATAATGGGCATCAGCATGTATGAAAAGCTAAGTTTTTAGTTGAATTCTAAACATTAGGTAAGAAGTAGACAAATTAGTGTTAAGATTACTTGAAAGTGAGAGAAAACACACTTAAAGGTCTGAGATTAAAGGAAATAAAGGTTATTGCATGTTTCAGAGAGGGTTATGGCAGCTCAATGTGTATCTAGAAGAAAAGAGTATGTAGAGATGGGGGTAAGGGTAGAAAGAAATAAGGAAAATTGTTTTTAGAAAAAAAATTTCATATCCAAGCCTGTAAACAAGAAAGTGTTCTAGCATTCCTTATTTTATGTTTTTATAAATAATGATGTCATTTGTAATCCATACCCTCTGGAGGGAGAGAGAGAGAGAGAGAGTGAAAGAGAGAGAGAGAGAGAGAATATCTTCTAAATGATAGTAACATGGCTTTATATTATACATTACTCAAAATTTTAAAACAAAACTTTAATGGTAAACATGATTTCATTTTCTTCAACTGTTGGAAAGTTAATGTATCAGTTAGTCATTGTCGTATAACAAATCAACCCAAACACTCAGCAGATTAAAATAATTCATATATATTGTTGCTCATAATGAATACAGGACACTTGTCTGGTTTTGCTCCTGGTGTGGCTTAATTGAGCTTTCTCATGCATATATGATTGTCCCTAAAATTATTGTATATTTTTCTATTGGATGAAATTTATATTCATTCATTCTCTCATCTAATAAGTATTTATTGCTCTCTCATCTTGTGCTAAATATTGGGATATAACTAAATAAGTCATTCCTAGTCCTACCCACAAAGAACTATAGATTAAGGAAACATGTATACACACTTAAAAAAAAGTTAATGAATATCAATTGTTGGTAAGTTCCATAAAGACATACAAAATTGTATGAGACTAAATAACAGAAGTCTTATTTGATTTAGGAATCTCTGAGAGTAAATAATTAGCTGAAATATTAGGCTTTCATTTCATATAAAGTATATTTGTGTTTATTATTCAAATATAGATATAGATTCTTCTATGGTATAACATGGTGTGCATTAGGAAAGAGTAATAATATAACATGCAATTATTTTATTTTATTTTAGTTATATATATATTAATTAATTAGAATGATATTCTTTACTAATCATCTAATTTAGTACAGCTTATTACAACACACATTTTGGAAAACTGTGAAGACAGGAGAAAGATATACCCATATTTAAAGTATTTAAAGATATACCCATATGTATAGTTAGCTTCCAATCCTTGATATTTGAATTTTCCAGAGCTCCCTTAGGTATTCTTTGACTAGTGGGATTAACATACCTAAACTCCCTTTATTTTTGTGACTGAGTCTGACTTCTTGAATTTTGACTAGACACTATTTAGGTGTTACCTGTTTTAGTGTAATAAATATCAAAAGCCAATGACAAAAAGTAACTCATGAAAAATGTTCTATTTGAAGTTGCCATCTAATTATGAATGTGCCAGTGGGCAGTGAATATATTTATTCTTCTATAAAATGCAGTCATCTAAATGTCTACAGAAAAAAATAAGATCTGCACTATAATACATTTACATTCTCATGGCTATAATCCAACAAGTCGTGCCCACTCAGTGGGAGGAGACCCTTTCAGTTTTTAAGATGCTCTGTATTGTGTTTCCTTGTAGTTAGGGTTCTCTAGTCCATATTATGTGATAGAATATATGTGTCTGATTTTTAGGAGAATTATAATATTTTTCAGTCCTGATTTAAAATGAAACATTATATCACTGATTGCCCATTTATAATAGCCCTGGTAATGGCTATTAATTTTCATAAATTAAAGCTCAAATGATTGAAAGTAAAAACTCCATATGAAAGGACAACAACAAAAAATCCCTTAGCTTCCATCATCGAGAGCAGCAGGAGGAAACCACAAGAAAGTAGAATGAGAGAGCCCTCGTACAGTGATACATTTCTAAGCTTTGGCAAACTCAATTACTGTCAGTCAAATGAGGCAAATGGGTAAAGTAATTGTAGACTCTGCTGACACGGACTACTACAGCATAGGAGCCACAACTAAATGACAGTTTGCATCCTAAATGCTCACATTTACCCTGTCAAAAGTAAATAAGAATTTATTTTTGTAAGTTTCAAGCATTGTTTGATGGCTGCATTTTCCTGACTTCCTAAAAGAACACAGGCATTGCAAGGAAGCAGCGTGGTGTGATAAAAAGAAGAGTAACTGGAAAACTGTTTGGTTCAACTATTGGATTTGCCATTTACCAGTTATGTAGCACTAAGAAAAGTTACTCAATCTCTTTTGTACTTAGTTTCTTCAGGTGTAAGAAGCAAATTTAAATATTTTAAGAGCTTTCTATAGAGATCAAAAGACATGAAACTAAAATAACATTGCAATTGTATTTATAATAAATAAAATACTCATACATATATGTGCATTAAAATATGCATATATTTTTTAACTTGGCTTTATTATTATATAATTTTTAATATATTTATTGATTATGCTATTACAGTTGTCCCATTCCCCCCCCACTCCACTCCATCCTGCCCACCCCCTCCATCCCACATTCCCCCCCTATAGTTCCTGTCCATGGGTCATACTTATAAGTTCTTTGGCTTCTACATTTCCTACACTATTCTTACCCTCCCCCTGTCTATTTTCCACCTATCATCTATGCTACTTATTCTCTGTACCTTCCCCCCCTCTCCCCCTCCCACTCCCCTATTGACAAACCTCCATGTGATCTCTATCTCTACGGTTCTGTTCCTGTTCTAGTTGTTTGCCTAGTTTGCTCTTGTTTTTGTTTTAGGTGTGGTTGTTAATAACTGTGAGTTTGCTGTCATTTCTACTGTTCCTATTTTTGATCTTCTTTTTCTTAGGTAACTCCCTTTAACATTTCATATAATAAGGGCTTGGTGTGATGAACTTCTTTAACTTGACCTTATCTGAGAAGCTCTTTATCTGCCCTTCCATTCTAAATGATAGCTTTGCTGGATACAGTAATCTTGGATGTAGGCCCTTGCCTTTCATGACTTGGAATACTTCTTGCCAGCCCCTTCTTGCCTGTAAGGTCTCTTTGGAGAAATCAGCTGACAGTCTTATGGGAACTCCTTTGTAGGTAAGTGTCTCCTTTTCTCTTGCTGCTTCTAAGATTCTCTCCTTCTTTTTCATCTTGGGTAATGTAATTATGATGTGCCTTGGTGTGTTCCTCCTTGGGTCCAGCTTCTTTGGGACTCTCTGAGCTTCCTGGACTTCCCAGAAGTCTATTTCCTTTGCCAGACTGGGGAAGTTCTCCTTCATTATTTGTTCAAATAAGTTATCAATTTTTTGTTCTTCCTCTTGTCCTTCTGGCACCCCTATAATTCGGATGTTGGAACGTTTCAAGATGTCCTGGAGGTTCCAAAGCCTCTCCTCATTTTTCCGAGTTCTTGTTTCTTCATTCTTTTCTGCTTGGATGTTTGTTTCTTCCTTCTGGTCCACACCGTTGACTTGAGTCCCAGTTTCCTTCGCATCACTATTGGTTCCCTGTACATTTTCCTTTGTTTCTCTTAGCATAGGCTTCATTTTTTCATCTGGTTTTCAAACAGATTCAACCAATTCCTTGAGCATCTTGATAACCAGTGTTTTGAACTGTGCATCCGATAGGTTGGCTATCTCTTCCTCGCTTAGTTGTATTTTTTCTGGAGCTTTGAAGTGTTCTGTCATTTGGCCCTTTTTTTTTTTTTTTGTCTTGGCACATCTGTTACTTTAAGGGATGGAGCCTTAGGTGTTCACCGGGGCGGGGTAACGCTGGTGTCTGTACTGTGACTCTGTATGTGGGGGAGGGGCCAAGAGGGAGTAATGGCCCCCACTTCACTCTCCTCTGGATTTCAATTTTTCACTCGGCTACCCACAATCAAACTGGGCCCCTCTGGTGCTGGTTCCCGAGTGGGTGGGCTTGTGCACACTCTAGGCCCCTGTGGGTCTTTCCAACAACCTCTCCCGTGAGGCTGGGAGTCTCTCCTGCTGCTGCCCCAACCCCCAGGGGCATTTTCAATCAGAGGTTTGAGGCTTTATTTCCCCGAGCTGGAGCCCTGGGTTGGGTGGTCTGCTTTATCTATGTGCGAATGTGGGGCCTCGGGGTGCTACCCACTGCTCTGCCTGCCCTGCTCTCCACCACTCTGAGTCTGGCCCTCTTGATAATTTTTAGATGGTAAAACACATTTTAATTGATTTTCATCCTTAAATGCCTGCTCTGTCTGCTACTTGAAAGGATTATAACTATTTAATCAATTTCAGCAATTATATTTTTTATTTACTGCCCACCTACTGTGTTTCAGGGGCTGTTTCAGACGGTGTGATATATTAGTAGTTATTAGAAATAATTTTAAAGTGCTGGATTTATTTTTCATAACAACTTTTCACAATGTTTTATTGTGCAATATAAATACGTATACACATATCAGAGTCACTTTGAAGGTAGATATCAGAAAACATTACTATTCACTCAGTTCTTTAGCATCATGACTTATAAATTCATCAACATACAACTTCTAAACAATTAACAGTAATTCTATATTTTCAATATCAAACCTATATTCAAACTTTCTCAAATGCCACCAAACTTATTTTTCAGATTTCATTTGAAAAATATGAGGATCAAAACTGCTAAATTCTTAACAAATTGGGCATAAAACAAGCAAACCTCAACATAATAAAGGCCATAATTGGCAAGATAGCACTTGCTATTTTTAAAATCAACAGAAAAAGTTTTCTACTCTATATATCTGCAAACTACCTCATTGAAGTTCCACTATTTGTTTATTCTTTAAACTTGTCAAAAATATGTCTTTCAGCTTTTCATATCATTCTGTAAATAAATTTAATTCTGCTTGATGTAAAGTCACTCACTGATCAAGGGATTCCTGCTTTCTCATATGATGGAACAATGGTAGAAAACTGTGCCTCCTGCTATCCACAGCTATAATCTTAAACAAAATGCATACGAGGCCCTGTTCTCAGATTTTGGGTAACTGTCAGGGCGAGACGGTGGTCCCTGAGAGGGCATTTAAGACAGAAGTGCCAATATTGCCACTACCCTCTGACCAGGAATAAGTACCCAAGTACAGTGGAAATTCTGAAATGTGTTTGTCAATAATAATAATAATAACAAAAACTAAGTATATCAAAATTGTAGCATGCATCAAAGCAGTGCTTAAAGAAAATAATTTTAACTTTAAATGATGATCATATTAAAAATGAACAAAGGTATAGGATCAACAACCTAAGTTCCTAACTATAGGAGCTAGAAAAAGATACAAAAGTAAGACCCAAATAAATAAAAATAAATAAATAAATAAAAAGGAGAAATTAACCCAAAACCAACAGAAAAAAAGAGAGAAATAACAGAAGATAAAGTTGGTAATTTGAAAAGATTAATAAACTTAGTAAACTCCTAAAAAACCTGATTAAAAAGAAAATAGAGAAAACACAAGTTACCAATATCAGCAATGAAGTCAGAGGATGTATTTTCAATCCTACAGTTATTCAAGTGAGAAAATGGAGTATGAATAACTCTATGCCAATAAATCCAAGATACAAGTGGGTAAATTTCTTGAAAAACAAGTTATAAAAAATACACAATATGTCTAGCTCTAGGTTTATTAAAATTGAATCTCTAATAAAAACTTTTATACAACAAAATATTCCAATCATAAATGGCATCACTGAAAATCACACTCATCATTTAAGAAAAAAAAAATAAATTTTACACATATTCTTACACAAATTGAGAGTAAGAAGAAATATTTTATCTATCAAACAGTGATTTATCAGAGAGGTAGAATCACTAAGGCTGCTATTCAATAGTGAAGTTGCTATAAGAATTATACCTTCACAATTTTTAGAGCTGATGAAGAAGCCTATGTAAGACTATCATCTCTATATCTGCGGTTCTCCCTGAAGTTGCTGTGAATCAACAGAACCAGCACTCTAGGAAAACTGGACATGAACTAGCACATATCAGGGCAATCTGGACCCCAGAAAGAAAAAAACGGAACAGGTATCTTTCACCAGATACAACATTGATAAAGTAGGTGATTTGTAATACAAGCTAAACAATTCACCGTAGAGCCATGCCTGTCATGAAAATCTAAAGAGCTAAAATGGGAAATAATTCAGGATCTTATAAAATTCTAGACTCAGCTGTTATATATCGATAAGATAAGCCAGCAGAAATAACACGTACAGGTTTCAATAGCATCTGATACTCCCTATCAGTCTTTAGAATCTAATGGCCTGTTTCACTTAGCCAACTACAGTGGAATCATTTACATAAGGGAATTCTGGAAAATGTAGTTCAAGTTTGCAATTTTGGCACAAAACAAAGCCAATACTGTCCATTTCTTGGAACATGACATTCATAGCCATCTCTTCTAACCTTACTTATACATAAAGACAATACCCGAAACATGTTTCTCCATAGTGTGATACAACTGTCTCAAATAAAATGAAGACATGCAAATAGTTTTCCCAAAATAAATACACACTGTCTTTACCCATGGTTGGATAATAATCAGTCCTCTTCTACCTGAGTTATATTCTCCTTTGAGATACTGCACACTGAATTCTTAGATATAAGGTTGAATCTCTTATCTTAGCAGGTAAAGAAGAGAAAAATAGTGGAAAATAATTATTTATTATACACACAAATATATTGAGGTCTTCTATTCCAAAAAATGACAAAATATTGATGAGCAAAGGTAAAAGAATTCTTATTCACCTACTTCAGGTTGTTTACTTCTGGGTTTTCATTCCTATACGATGGGAAGGTTCTTAACATGACAGCTGATTTGACTAAGTTATCAACTTTCAGGACTCAGAAAATAGCATACTTCAAATAAGTAATTTCTAATCATAGGTTTAAATATTCTGCCCTTAACTTTATTTTTTTAATTTTTATTTATTTCTTTTTAGAGAGAGGGGAATGGAGAGAGAAAGAGAGGGAGAGAAACATCAATATGTGGCTGTCTCTCGCTCTCCCTACCGGGGACCTGGCCTGCAACCCAGGCATGTGCCCTGGCCAAGAATCGAACAGGTGACCCTTTGGTTTACAGGCTGGTGCTCAATCCACTGAGCCACACCAGCCAGGGCCTTGCCCTTAACTTTATACTTTCTCATTAAACTCTGTTTTTACTTTATTTATCCTATGTAGCAATTGCATCTATTTCTAAACTTTCTTGAATGATATATCTCAAAGTTCAATGTAACTTTTATGGAACTAGGAACAATATTTCTTTGGTTAATCACTACAGTTTTAGAGTCAAACTCAACGACTGAAATATATTAGGTTTGCATATTTGCTGATAGAGTGAATCCAAACTATTTTTCCCAGCCTGTCTTATTATTATGTTTTTCATATATGATAGGCTTAGAATCCATCCACTTGACCAGGCCATAAGCCTTCTATGATTTCTCCTTCTTACCTTCTGAGTCTTCAAGAATCTTTGATTTGTCATTATTTCTTGCTTTCATGTATTTTATTTCTCAACTTGTCTCTGCCATTGTCTTCATTCAGATGGCACTGTTCTGCCCCCATTTTACTATGCATGCCTGTAGCTATGCTTACCTACTCTATTGTAATATTCTTTAGTTAGTGGGGTCTTTTTGAAATTGGTGTACCTACTTTGGAAAGTATATGATTGTCTAACCACTACACTGTACATCTGAAACTGATACAAAATAATATTGAATGTAAACCAAAATAGAAAAAATATTTTCAAAAATGAAGTAAAATTGGTGTTTCTAACCATAGTATTCTGAAGTCCTTTATTGACTTTTTATTTTTTCAGTGTTTTATTCAATCTTGTGTTACTTTCTCAACTTATCACCTGTGTTTACATATATGGTTTGCATTTTTTCTTTTTTGTTTTTTTGTGTTTCTATTTTTGCACACATTCTTAATTCTGTGTGTATTGTGTGTTTTTTCTCTCACTCCTTTCTTGATATTGACAACTCCTAATTAACCCTAAATAGCAAGAAGCCCTTCACATACTTCTCACTAAGTGTTGCATTATCCAATGCGTAAGCTATGGGTACCAGAAAAAAGGAATCAGACAAATAATAACACAGGTTTTTTAAAGGAATAAAAGCATTTTCTATATTTTTATTTCATTCATTTGTATATTAGACATTAAAATGTTTAATCTGGGAAAATGCTGATTTTTTTGGAATCCTTATTAATTTTGAAATGTAATATAATAATTAAGAGCATGTTCTCAGGAGTTACATATCTAAGTGGAAGTCCCGAGCCTACATCCTACAGGCTGTGTGTACAGCCTAGAAGGCTGTTACGGGCCGTCTTTTCCATGCCCACAAATTATCCCATGGAATTCATTTAGAATAGTGCTAAGCACATCTATTTTTAATTATTACATATCATCTTATATTTTCTTTTTTAGTTCGTAGGGTTTTACTTCAACCTGTATATTATGGTCTTATCTTATAAGGTAACCATCTGGTAGGCTCTGACAACACTCAAGAATTACCTATGCCATCCCTTATTGCTGTTGATCTGTTTATTTAGTTGAATCTCCACTAGCTATGAGAAACTTGAAGGTGGGGATTCTGGCTTCAACCAGGACAGTTGTGTCACCTTGCATCTCCATCGCCACATATCCATAACCTTTTCACTGGTGTGTCCATCATGCAGAATCTAGGCCTTGTCCAGTGCCAGGCTTACCCTGATTGCTAAAAATGCTATTTACAGCTTTAGCTACCCTGAAGTTCTGAGACATGTGCCATATATTCGGTGGACATTATTAAATTCTTGGAATTGTATTATTAAACAGAATTGTTGTTTTTTCAGCTATTATTGCATATCTGGAATTATGTAGGAAATGAATTGAAACTTTTAAGTGTGTGCAGCTCATATCTGAATTAAATTCTACAGCTCATCATTAAATCTTTCGCATTTACTCTTCTGCTTGCTCATGTGACATGCCATCTGCAGATACTGCTTTTGATATTGAGGATTTATGTCAATGTGAATAAACCAATCTGAAGTTGGTTAAAAAATACTGCCAGGATTTTTAATAGAATTTTTTACAGAAAATATAAATTCTCATATAAGCCACATGAATTAATTTAACATTTTAAAAATTTACAATGAGCAGTATCATATCCATTAATATGCTGACACAGTTTATGTACTTCAATTTTAATATACTTGATGTTGAAAAAATGTATTAACTATAATTATATTTCAAAGACTTAACCAAAGTTACAGAATAGGTCAGTAGAGAAACTGTGACTAAAATACCAGACTTTGTCACATACAGGTCCATGTTCAGTATTTGCATTAAAGAATACATAATCTAAATCCAGTGTTCACTCACATATCCTCAAGAAGAGGTCATACTCACTAAATATTTTCAGAGAGTAATTTACAGAGTTTGGTAATTTACAGCGTGTTCAGTATTTCAGTGTGGATGACTGTCCTATATTTGTTATCACCATTTATCTCTAACATCATAATACTTCTACAGATTACACATTGCGAGCATAGTGTTTAAGCCTTGAATACACACACATTTTGAAAAAGACATGGCTACTTATCTCAAGATGCAAGTTGAAAAAATACAGATTAATTGTATTAAACAAAGAAAAAAATGGTCATGCTTATAAACACACCTACGCTAAGTATAAGTGAAAGGAGAAATGAGCTCGCCAAAGATGCGGATGGTCTAGGTGATATCACTGATGCGTTTTCCTGGTCTATTAGAAGGGAAATGTTAGGGGAGGAAAAAATAGGGAAGAATTTACTACAGACTAGAGGAATGGAATGACAAAAGCCACACAGCATGTACAAAGTGATCCCACTATACACTGAGAAAAGTGTAAATATCAATTTTGTAATGAAATTTTTGGTGATATAGAGGGAGATAAGACTAGAAAGGTAAATAAGGAACACATTTAAAAAACAAAAAATATATGAGAGAAAATCTTTAGTGAGTTATTGGAAGAATATATAAGCCATTGATTGTTTAGAGAAAACACTGTTAAATATATGTTAGATGCTATATTATTGTAAAATTTCCAATAGCTTATTTTAAAAAGGATGGGGAAAGCTGGAGTCATGACTAAGTCATTAGAGTAGGCTTATAGATGATGGCAGAAGTCTGTGGCTATGAGAAAGACAAAATAATGCACAGGCATATGAAATGAGAAAAGGATGCTTTATTGTATACTGGAGTAAGTGAGGTAACAAAGGTCAATCTATCATTTTGAGGCTAACTGCTAATGGGGACAGCAGCATAAAATATGTGGGAAAAGATGACATATTGCATGTTAGGTGATCCTAGGGCATCGAGATGAAACATGGAGCCAGTGAATGGCATAAAGTTATCTCTATAAGGTTAAAGTTTAATTCATATAAATGGATGAGCTTCATGAGTAGTAGATACAACACAAGGAAAGGCAAGTGTATCTGATACCATTTCTTGGGTCCTACATTTATAATCAGTGACTAAGTTGACTGATTTGTGTGGATCATTCACAAATGAGAATACTCACTCCATTCCTTACGTCATATTTCCCCTTCATTCTAATCCAGAAAATTTGCTAGGTCAACTCAGTAAGTTCTTTGACAGCTAGTTTAAAATATATATATATATATACACACACACACACACACACACACATACACATGTACACATATACAGAGAGAGACAGATAAGTGTATACATAAAGATATATATCTACATATGTGTGTGTATATACATATAGTATATAATTTAACATTACATAAATTAAAGCTTTAATTTTACTGATTGTAATTATTTTCTCTGCTACCCAAAGGGGACTGTCAGGATTTGCTGCACGGTGCCTCATACTTTGCATATCAACCATATGAACTGTTAATAAGATCAGGCAGGAATAATGGTAGAAACTAAAAGTAGACAAGAACTATTGTTACAGTGTTCACCTTGACCTTTATACACATGTTTTAATTATTATGTTTCTTTTATGTATTCTGAATCTCTTCTTACTTAATTGTAAGCAATAGTCCCTTGATGGCTTATATCAAGTGTTATCGTTAGTAAATTTCCAGTTATTAACACAATGCCTGAGAAAGAATGATCATTTATAGCTTTTTGTTTGTTGGTATTTTTTAAGTTAAATGATGAATGACAGGATGGTTATTACAGAAATTAGAATAATATTCTGGGTCCTGACATAAGCAATTGAGGTTGAGAAACACATTATTTTGACTCCTGGTCATTCTGCTTTAAGTTCCCTTGCTTAATTTTTCTTGAATCTCTCTTCCCGCCATACTAAATCCTATTTCCCTTGACTTGGAATAATACTTACCATTTAATTTGCCTGTCTACGTTCTAATGCTCTTTCGTACTAACAAGAGAAATCCGTGTGCCAGACTCTTACAGGCTTATGAATTAATGTTAAAGATGCCAGAATAATTGACAAAGATAAAATGAGGGAATCTCTCCTAGGATAAAAATCACCTTAAAAAAGTTTTATCCAGACTGTCCTGATAATATTCCTCTCATTCTGCTACCCCATTAAATGCAATGGATATTATGTCGGAAGTGGGCTAAACTTAAAAGAAGGTTGTTTAATATTCTGTCAGAAGGAAGGTTTTAAGAACTATCTAAGAGTTGGGTACAAAATGTATTCATACGTGAGACAAGCGCAGGCCCCTGAATCGTCTGTGTTATGAAGGTCTATTGCTACATGAGGACATGAAACTATCTAAATTAATACTTGACAGATTAAGTTTAATTATAAGGCATTTCTAGATTTCAAATGGTCATAGTTGAAAATAAAATAGTGGTAATGTTTCTATTACTAATAACCATAAATATTGGCAGAGTGGATATATATAAATGATGCTCCAGACATATGAGGGAAGTGGTGTTATCTTGTAATTAAATAATCTGAGTAATAGCTCAAATTCACAAACTTTTGCTTCAGAATCAAAACATGGAGAAGGAAAAAAGTCTTCTGAGCTGACTTAATGACTCTACATACATTTAACCTAAACATTTAAAGCACCCAAAGTGGTAAAAGAGAAATTGAATAAATTTATGCCTGTAAATTTCTGCCATATACTGTTATTAGACATTGGGGAACATGGCCATGTATAACAAGTAACTTAAATATTACACTTTTTATAATTGTCATTATAGCATCTACATTTATATCAAAATTGTTTAACCAATAAAAATATCCATTGCATTTCATTTTAAATAATCCAGTCAATGGATATACCTTTATAGAATATCTTTTGATTATATTTTCTGATAAGTACAAAACAGTAATACCGAGGCTTCAAAATTGTGAACTAAGTTTTAATTACTAAAATTTTAAGATACTTTCTGAAGCATTTTAAACACTTAATGCAATTTATGTTGGAGCAAGAGCAGTTTGTTGAAGAGACTTTAGAAAATAATTAATATTCAATATATATCAATATGTATATTTTAAATTTATACAGAAACAATCATTTTACCTAAAAATATTATTTAAACTTTATATTTAGAATCAAATTTGTCATTTGCAATTTGAAAGACCAAAAATGAACAAATATAAATAGTTGGACTAGTTTTTTGTCTTTAAATCCATACATCAAGATGCAAATTACAAAATCATATAGCTCCTAAGAAACAGGAAATAAAAACAGGACTAGAAAAAAAAAAAACAGGACTAGATACTACATGCAAAAAACAAATGAGAAGTTATTTTCTATTTGAATTTTAAATTGAGATATTGTATTTAAATAATGCTTTTCTCAGAGACAGTTCAAAGCCGAGTTTACTCATACCATCATTACATGCTTTAAATATTCCATTAATTAGGTAGGATGTGAACTTTTATTTCAGGTAACTACCTCCATAAGACAGGACATTGCTTTTGCTTATGATAACCGTGCAGCTGGTCTGTTTTCTTGTATAGGAATTGTTCTGTGTGACGCAAAATTATTTTGTCACTTTGCCACATGAATACTCTTATGTTATCATATGCCTCTGTAAATTCACTAGGGGTATGTTTATTTTTTAAGATAGTAAATATCTTTTTCTGCTGAAAACTGTAATCACTAAAAGAATTCATTCAATCCATGTTACTTATTTGTAAGTGAACAGAGCAAATTCACGATTTCAGTTACTGTTTTGGAATACAAACAAAATTGAACTCATCAAATATTCTGCTTCCTATAAAATAGGGCAGTATAAAGTTATTGAGCTTTAAGGAAAAAAAATACTATCAAGGAATCTTAGTCCAAAATATGTTACATATATATATGTGCGTCAGCCTCAAGGTAAAACAGGAATTTAGAGAACTGGGAGTCTTGGTAATGCCATGCATCTCTGAAAACAACATTGAAGGTCAAAGCATAACTGATTTGAGACTAGATAAAAAAGACAGAATGAGGTAATTATGGAAGTGGAAAAGAGTCCATCAGAAGACAGCAGGGGAATATAAGAAATGAGAAACTGAATGAGAATGAGCTAAGAGTTGATAAACTATGAATTACATGTGGAGAATATTCGATGCCTCTAAATTCAACAGTCATGGTTGCTGGCAAGACACATTAAAAAGCGGTGGCTGTATTATAGCCACTGCCCACCATATTTGAAACAAGACTCCTGGGCATACAATGTTTTCCCACCTTTTGATATTTTCTGGAGTCCAGTCCAAACTTACTTTTTGGGAGGGTTTTCATTCCTGTTTTCAGTTGTCACTGTTCACTTACTGGAGAGAGAACAATATGACAGAGAAATTTCATGTCTGTCTATATCTGCTCTTCCCCTTGATGCAGGAATCTGATAAAAATGCCTTTTTTTTTTGCTTGTTATATTCATTCAATATGCCTCAAAGATGTCCCTCCCCTGCTCCTACCATCTGGTTCCATATGCAGAAAGTTGAATAAGTATGGTCTCTCCCCACCCTGTCATTTACTCTGAGGGGAGATGAGAAGATGTGCAAAACTGGTAACTTTAAAAGAATAATTTGCTCACTTTCAGCTTGCCTCCTTCCTTTCTTCTCTAAGGAACCAGTCTGCTTGCAGGGAGCGTTTTCTTCTCCTTCCAGGGCAGCCCTTACCCACCTCACGTATCTACACACACGCTCAGCAGGAGACTTCACTGGCCTAGGCATCCCTGCGATTCTGTGAGTGAATCTGCATAACTGTAGCAGCCTGGGTGAAGTAGCTGTTTACTCATAGAATAAGCTCCTTCAACATCCTCAGCAGTATTGTTAACATTTCAACCCGTCCTTAATCTTCTGTGTTATTTTCATACTGTTACAGGACCTCCTCAAATAACCTCTATTCAACATGTATTGTTGGGAATCTCACAATAAATTAGTTATTGTGCTAAAGATCATGAAACATATAAAAATTATTACAAAAGATCATTCAACATGCATCTGATGAAATTTTAATAGTCAGGCAGTGTGCTGGGTGCAGGTAGATAGACACATGGTTAAATGATTGGATAAGTACATTAAATCCCCGCAGATACTGTGCTGCACCAATATAAATGGAGTGAAGGTCTCGCCTGAAAAGTAATCATGGAATAGTGGGGACACAGATAAGAGACTACATGTTACAAAATAGCATGTGCTGTGAGATGTGCAGTGACTATGGGAATATATGTGAGGGGCATCCAGCATAGGCTGGTTGGAGAAAGATAGTGAAGGCTTCCTAGAGGGGGTGACTTCTTATTTGCTTCCCCCCAAATTATAGGGTATTAGAAAAGATGGTATATGGAGAGATAGTAAAATGTCATAAGCAAGTTATCTTAAAAAATGAGGCACATAATTTTTGCATATATTATGTACTTGGCAGTATAATTTTCCTGAAGAAATTGGTATTAGAATAAATTAGTACTTAATGAGACTAGTGAGGTAGTAGTCAATTACAAATTGTACTTTATGCTAGCCTTTGAAGAAAATCAGAAAAAGAAAGCTAATGTGCATGTGTAATGACAACTTAGAAAGACATGAGCAGCCCGAGTATGTGTCCTGGCTCTCTAACAGAAGAGAAAACAGATAACTCATCTCCATCTGCAAGTTTAATATCTAGTAGGTATGACAAAACACACCCACAAGTTATAATAGTAGGGCATAATTAAAATAAATGCCATCCTGCCATCCTCAATTAATTTACAAGTGAATAGGAAAGATAAAAATTGTTTGGGGGAATTCAAAGGACTAAGAAATTGCAGCAAACTGGAGACGAGGCAGAGTTTAGTGGAGAAACAGAATGTCAGTTGATCCTGAACTTAACTTTGAATAGTTCTTCATGTGTATGAATCCTTTTGTTTGTACAAGTTAACAACACATTATGACTGATTTGAGGGTCAATGGATCTGTCTTAAAACACACTTTGTTACACACTATCATTAAAATTAACTTCATCATAAAAATTTTATTTGATTATTTGAACCAAGCTCTTAAATTTTCTTGGGCCAGTTTATTTTCATTTGCAACAAATTTTTATATTGCACGTTAATGTTCATGCCTTTCTAAAGATCGTGATGTTTCTGCAGATGTAGGCAAAAAAAATTATTCTTTTGTACTCTGTGGGAGACAGGCATGCATGCAAGAGGGCATGTTGTTACCAGAACTTTCCAGTTATAAATTTGTTTGAAAGATGAATTTTTAAAAAGTTGGAGTCCATTTTTATTATCAAGAGGAGAGGAAAAATAATGCTTGTTTTTCTATTCACATTCTATTGAGTTGCCCATTTTAATGCTGTTAACTTCAAAATATTTCAATTTTATTAGGTCTAATTTCATTATTAAGAAAGCATATTTTAGAGAAGTGTCTGTTCAGGTCCTTGGCTGATTTTTAATTGGATTGTTTGTCTTCCTGGTGTTGAGTCATATGAGTTCTTTATATATTTTGGAGATCAAACCCTTATCCGAGTTACCATTGGCAAATATATTTTCCCATGCAGTTGGTTCCCTTTTCATTTTGCTGACTTTTTTTTTTTTAGCTTTGGAGAAACTTTTTAATTTGATGAATTCCCATTTGTTTATTCTTTCCTTTATTTCCCTTGCCCTAGGAGATATATTGGTTAAGATATTGCTGCATGGGATATCTGACATTTTACTGCTATGTTTTCCTCTAGGATTTTTGTGGTGTCACAACTTACAGTTAAGTCTTTGACCCATCTTGAGTTTATTTTAATGTATGGTATAAGTTGTGGTCTAGTACCATTTTTTTTGCATGTACTTGTCCAGAACTCCCAACACCATTTGTTAAAGAGGCTATTTTTACTCCATTTTGTGCTCCTGCCTCCTTTGTCAAATATTAATTGACCATGGAGACATGGGTTTATTTCTGGGCTCTCTATTCTGTTCCATTGATCTATGTGTCTGTTCTTATGCCAGTATCAGACTGTTTTGATTATAATGGCCTTGTAGTATAATCTGATATCAGGTATTATGATCCATCCTACTTTGTTTTTCTTTCTCAAAATTGCTGATGGTATTGGGGTCATTTATGGTTCCATATAAATATTTGAAATATTTATTTTCTATTTCTGAAATATATCATTGGTATTTTGATAGAGATTTCATTGAATCTACAGATTGCTTTTGGTAGTATAGGCATCTTAATAGTATTAATTCTTCCAATCCATGAACACAGTATATACATCCTTTTTTTTTTGTCTTCATTAATTTCTTTCTTCAGTGTTATACAGTTTTCAGAGCACAGGTCTTTTACCTCCTTTGTTAAGTTTATTCCTAGGTACTTTATTTTTCTTGTTGCCATAGGTTCTTTAGAATTGCTGTTTCAGGAATCTTAAGTGCAATACCAGTAGTGGAATCACTGTGTCAAAAGGCAGTTCCATCTTTAGTTTTTTAAGGAAATTCCATGCTGTTTTCCACAGTGGCTGCACCAGTCTGCATTCCCAACAGTGTACTAGGGTTCCCTTTTTTCCACATCCTCATCAGCACTTGTTTGTTGATTTGTTAATGATGCCAATTCTGACTGGTGTGAAGTGGTATCTCATTGTGGTTTTTATTTTCATCTCTGATGGCTAGCGATATTGAGCATTCTTTCATATGTCTATGTGCCCTCTGTATCCCAATTCAAAAGAACCTATACACCCCAATGTTCATAGCAGCATTATTTAAAATAGCCAAGTGCTAGAAACAGACTAAGTGCCCATTGGCAAATGAATGGATCAAAAAACTATGGTACATTTACACAATGGAACACTACCCAGCAGAAAGAAAGAAGGAACTCTTCATTTTCATGACAGCATGGATGGAACTGGAAAATATTATGCTAAATGAAACAAGCCAGGAGGTGAAGGACAAATACCCTATGATCTCACCTATAAGTAGAATCTAATCAACAAAACAAACAAATGAGCAAAATAGAACCAGAGACATGGAAATAAGGAACAAACTGACAGTGACCAGAGGGTGTGTGGAGAGGGGTAATGGGGGGAAAAGGAGAAAGGGTCATGAAGGAACACATATAAAGGACCCATAGTATTGGACAACAGGGTGGGGACTGACTAAAGGAGCGGGGGTGGGGGCACGGGTAAGGGAAAGCAATGTGGGAAAAATTGTGACAACTGTAATTGAACAACAATAAAAAATCATGTTTTAGATATGTTTCAATCTATTCCTTTTTAAAGTCATATTACATTCTTTTATAGACATAATAGAAAATATCATGCAGACAATAGAAATTTTCAGTACCTCAGGAAAGTTGATAGACTTAATGGACATATTACTTTGTCAGATATTCCTCCGTGCCCTATTTATTTTGTATACTACCTTGGCTGGAAACCATTCTGTACCAATTGTTTACAACACTGAAGAAGGACAAGTTGTTTGATAACATTTTTTAGTTAGAGACACCTGGCAAATCTGAATAATTATGTCCAATAAAAAGACTCCTTGGAATTAATAATTTACCATAAGCCATGGTAATAAAGATTAATGTCAGGAATTCATTTAATCTTAAGAAAAAATGTCATTTAATTTAATTGATTTCTATTCTCCTTGTATTAAATATTGAAGCTAGGAATTAGAGTCTTTGTAATATTTTTTATAATACTTGAATTGTAATTTAATACCATTTAAAATGTTTTAATCTGTAGAAAAATGAGTAAAGTATATTAGAATAGTCATATTTATGAACAAAATAATATGAAAGGAGGAAAATTTGACACTATAACTTTTCCTGGCAAATGAAAAGGAGACTTTACTTCTTCTATAATGAAACACACCTTACTAATGGATATATTGTATATCATTCATTCTCTCCTTCCAATGAATATATGTGATTTCCCCTGAAACATTGCATGGATACTGAGATAGAGAAAAGAATGTATTATCTCATAGACAGAGAATTTTAGGCAAAATTCTAGCTACAGTTTATAGGATTATATAATTAAAACACACACACAGACACTTAGAGAACCTAATTTTCTAATTTATTATTATTTAAAAAATCACTTGTGTTTTCAAGGACTTTGGGTTTTTTTCATCTTTTCTTTAGTGTGAAGTTTAAAGACAAAAAAAAATTGATAGATAATTTAATTATATTTGTGTATGTATCTCAATTAACTGTGTCTGCCTTTGTAATGTAGTTTTATGGATTTTGCCTATTGCTTATAGAGGAATAAATAGAAAAATATTGACAAATATACAAATATAACTGCTTATATCTCTACATTTTTAATTATTAATACTTTTGTTCTTATAGCATATTTATTTATAAAGGCACTCAATATTAAAGCAGATAGAACAATAATCTAGTTTCAAAGATACAAAAATAAAAAAGAAAATTTCTCCTAAACTTTTACATATTTCCACCTTTTTAATTCCTTTTGTTAAAACTCATTCAAAGTAGAATTAATAACTTGTATCTCTCCTTTACAAAATACTTTTATTGTAAAATATGTTAAAGGATAAAATATCTTTCAAGCCATTGTTATCTTTTCAAACACATGCAATTTGTCTTAACTCTTGTCTTCTGAATTATATAATTGTCTCACTTATGTTTCCCACACTGTCAAGATAACTTGATCTAGATAAAACAGTAGGATAAAATCAAATTCCTATGCAATCCTATGGCATCTGAAATTAATATCATGCCATCTGAAAAATTAGTTGTTGACATGATTATTACCATAGCCAATTTGGGAGAATAAGGTATTGTATAGGAAATGTTAGGAAGTATTCCTTGCAAATATGAGAAGTAACAATGTAGTAAAGATTAGTCATTGCAAATAAATTTCATTACCTCATTTTTTGTAATCAATAATATCTAATATTTAAAAAAACATATTTTCTCAAAAAATTAAAATGGAACTTCCTTTAGACCCAGTGATTCCACTAATGGGGATATATCTTAAGAATCCCAAAACACCAATTCAGAAGAATATATGCACCGCTGTGTTCATAGCAGTGTTATTTACAATAGCCAAGATTTGGAAACAGCCTACGTGCCCATCAGTAGATGAATGGGTAAAAAAGCTGCGGTACATTTGTGCAATAGAACACTATGCAACAGTAAAAAAAGAATAGCATGACAGCATGCTTTTTGACAGCATGAATGGAATTGGAGACTATTATGCTAAGTGAAATAAGACAGTCAATGAAAGACAAATGCCATATGATCTCACTTATAAAAGGAATCTAATGAATCAAATAAACTAATGAGCAAAATAGAAGCAGAGGCATAGAAACATGGGAAAGACTGATGGCTTTAAGAAGGGTTGGAGCACTCCCTGGTCGGTTCTCCAAGGAAGACATACAGAGGCCCAGAGACATGAAAAGATGCTCAGCGTCACTAGCCATCAGAGAGATGCAAATTAAAACCACAATGAGGTACCATCTCATACCAGCCAGAGTGGCCAACATAAACAAATCAACAAACAAATGTTGGAGAGGATGTGGAGAAAAAGGAACCCTAGTGCACTGTTGGTAGGAATGCAGACTGGTGCTGCCACTGTGGAAAACAGTATGGAATTTCCTCAGAAAACTAAAAATGGAACTGCCCTTTGACCCAGCAATTCCGCTGCTGGGATTATACCCTAAGAACCCTGAAACACCAATCCAAAAGAACCTATGCACCCCAATGATGATAGCAGCACAATTTAAAATAGCCAAATACTGGAAGCAACCTAAGTGCCCATCAGCAAATGAATGGATCCAAAAACTATGACACATTTACACAATGGAATTCTACGCAGCAGAGAGAAAGAAGGAGCTTATACCCTTTGCAACAGCATGGATGGAACTGGAGAGCATTGTGCTAAGTGAAATAAGCCAGGCAGTGAGGGACAAATACCATATGATCTCACCTTTAACTGGAACATAATCAACAGAAGAAAAAAAGCAAACAAAATATGACCAGAGACATTGAAATTAAGAACAATCTAACAATAGCCAGAAGGGAATGAGCAGGGTATAGTGGGGAGAGGTGTTTTCAGGGGCTACTATAAAGGAAACATGGACAAAATCAAGGGGGAGGGTGGAGGGGAGGGGAGGGAGGTGGGTTTGGCTAGGGTGGGGTGGAGGGGTGGGGAGAAAATGCAGACAACTGTAGTTGAATAACAATAATTTTTTTTTAAAACAGAGAGGGAGCAGATAGGGACTGGTTGAAAGAAGGGGAAGGAATTATTCAAAGAACACATAAGCATGACCCATGGACATAGACAATGATGTGGGAGTTGACTGTGGTAATGGGGGGGTGGGCTGGGTGAAGGGAGCAAGTGATGTACAATTAGGACACCTGTAATAGCATAAACAATAAGGTACTTAAAAAAAAGAAAATATAGCCATTTTAATTTGAAAACATTATCTCAGTTTAGTAATTTAAAATGTGCAGTCCTATGTAGTAATTTTAAATGTTTAATGTGAGTTTATGTTAAAATTTCTTACCTCCCCAGCTAAGATCTTCTATGTGGTCATAAAATCTTAAATAGGTTCAGTAACTACTTATTATAGTTATTATTAGCTAACAAGTAAGGCTCTTGGAGTGAGCCCATTTCTACCTTTGCATGTAAATACCATCATTTCCCAGAGAGGGGCGTGAGATGGATTGAGAGAAAGCTTTTAGCACCCACTATTCTGTTCTTTCAGACTGAAAATATTAAATGACCAAGCCTTTCGGTTATGCAAGATAATAGCTGTTATACCCAAGGAATGCAATCAGTCAAATACAAAGAAACACAGTCATAATGCAAAAAGTGTGATTCAAAAATCTGGGTTCAGATTATTGAAGTTAAATGAATCAATCTGGGTGAAACTATGCACGTTGCTTGCCGGAAGTTGAGTAGGAAAAGAATGGCATCCCTGGCAGGTTTGTTTCATTTGGTTGGACATGATCCCTGAAAGTGAAAGGTCACGGGTTCAATTCCCAGTCAGGGCACTGGGCTGGGTTGCAAGTTTTGCTCTGGTCCAGACATGAGTGAGAGGAAGCTGATCCATGTTTCTTTCTCACATTGGTGTTTCTCTCCTTCTCTTTCTCCCTCCTTCCCCCTCTCTCTAAATATAAATAAACAAATAAATCTTTAAAAAAAGATAAAAGAACAACTGAACAATCCAAATTTATCCTTGTTCTGCTTGTATTTGGCAATACCTGATAGTAGTTACCCAATATGTCTTAAACATCAGTGGGGACCGTTTTTGGTCATATGAGTAGTTAGAATGTTTAGTTACAAACAAATTCTAAGAGTTCCATAGGTGACATTATTTTTACTAGCCTATCCAAGGAGAATGGACTGGGTGAATACTGAGGAATCAGGGGTCCATACTTGATTTATTTTGTGTCCCAGTAAGAGTTTTCCTACAATTTCTGCAACCAGCATTGCCTTCCTATATACATTCTGCCACTCCCCTTCTTTGCTCTCCCTATTTCAATAGTTGTAAGAACTTTAGGCTGTTATCATTTCAGACATAAATATAGGCAGAATATATGGGCCAATAATCATCAACTGTGCTATATCCAGATATATTTTTGGTTATATCTATGACTGTTCTTAAATTGGCCTCTAAAAAATGAAAATGCTGTTGATATCTTTGTAAAATTGCTTTTCTAAATATGACACTTCTCATACACATTTGCTGACCCATAAAATGGACAACTGTATCTTTGAATATGGGTATTTTTTATGTTGCCCAATTGCTTTTATTTTCTATTAAATATATAATCTTTATTATATTTTCCATTACCATTCAGTCCCCTTATTTCCCCCTCCCCCCCAGCAATCATCACACTGTGGTCCATGTCCATGAGTCCTTTTTCCTTTTTGCTCAATCCTTCCACCCCCTAACTTCTCCCCACCCTCTGCCACTAGCTGTCATCCATTCTCCATCTATGAGTTTGTCTTTGTTTTGTTTGTTAGTTCAGTTTGTTCATTGGATTTCACATATGAGCAATATCATATGGTATTTATCTTTCCCTGACTGGCATATTTCACTTAGCAAAATATTCTCCAAATTCATCCATACTGTTGCAAAGGGTAAAATTTTCTTCTTTTTTATGGCCAAGTAGAATTCCATTGTGTAAATGTCCCATAATTATTATATCCACTCATCTATTATTGGGCAATTGGGCTGCTTGAAGATGACTTTTTAATGTCACTGCCCACAAAACTAAATGTGATCAAGATTTTTTATTCATTCTTTTCACCCTGAGGGGACATTTTATTCCAAAAACGAACAGTAACTCCTCCCAATTATATTTCTTATTTTGGTTTATGCTTATTAATGTTTTCCCATCACGCTCAGAGACAGTGAGTTTGCTAATAGCCCACACCGACAGAGATACTGTTAAACATTGATTTATTTTAGGTATAATCATGAGATTTTAAAATTTAATATTATAGTGATGCTGAAGATAATCTAACATATATTCTCTATACTTGGCTTATAGATAGATGTATCAGTTAGGATTTATCAGAGAATCAAACTTTACCCAGAACTGTATGAGAAATGGAAATCTGAGAAATGTAGTTTAGCAAAATTGACCCAATAGAAAGTCACCAGTATGAGAGTGAAATTCTTATGAATAGGCTAGGAAGAATAGAAGCCAAGTTGTACAAAAATTAGTTCTTTCCATGAGAGTACTGCTATCTCTCAATTACAACTGTTATTCTTGTGTTCTAGTATTTCCCATCGTGATTACCTGGTACAGCTATATTTAAAATATAGGAAAAAAAGTTAATCAATATTACCCTTAACCAGTCTACACCTATTTACATGAAATGACATTTAATATGATTCTATTGATTTTTGCTACTTACTTATTTTTTCCCTATTTTTTGGGTATATGGAGAAAATACCCAACTGATACAAAATAAAATTTCATGCTAAATTCTCTAAGACTAGGAATGAAACCCAAAATCTTATTTATTTCACATATAGATGTAATACTAGTGTTTATTATTGGACTAGGGTAGTTAATACTTTGTTAAATATTATAGTGGTGCCCACTTAAAATTGAGCTAGTGAGGACCCATGAAAAATGTTGTAAACTGAACTGTATCAAACTAGCAAAGATGGAAGAAGGTTACAAAGAGACAGCCAACATATGGCTTCTAAATTTAGAATTCTGAAAAGGATTTCATCTTCATAAATATTTATTATCCATGAGTCTAGATTTACTTTGTGGCAGAATATATGTGATTTACAAATCTTGAACAATCTATTCTTGAATTCACTTATCTTGCACAGCTTATAAAATTGGTTGAAAAATAAGGTCTGGTGTGTGCTCCAAGGAAAAGTCATATTTGCCATGTTTCAGTGAAGAAATGCCATATGTCACTCACTAACTGAATATTTAATTCAATATGTCAGTCAAACAAATCCAAAATCAGCAAGCAACCAATCTTTTAAAATTATTTTTTGATTACTCAAAACACATAATAGTTATACTCATGGATGAAAGCAGGAACAACCCAAGGGGGGAAAAACATCCTATACACTATAAAAATATATTACCCTTTGTGTTCAGTACAGTTTGTTTGCCTTAAAAAATCACCTTACTATGATTCTGCAGAGTATCTTTTTTTCTGATAACTTAAAATTTTAACAAATATTTTGAGAACCATCATCAAGAGACAAAGTTACTTGCCATTGTAATAAAAACAAATAGTAGATCAATATATCTCTGAAATATTTTAAAAACAAATTTGTTTCAATTTAAGGGAAGTCGCAAAAAAACCAAGTGTAAGCAGATTTCCTCTTCTGCTATAATGAAGTAGCTTGTAATAGACATTGCTTCTGCCATGAATAACTAGTAGAACCATTAAAGTTAATTTAAAGAAATGTTTGGTTCAAAAGCATCATAAATATGACCAAACAACCAATGCTTTAGGAGCAAGGTCCTTACAAGAAGTGAGGCCCAAGGAAGGCAGGAATAGAGAATCTGTGAATAGAGAGAATGCTAAGGACCTGAGGAGGAAATAAATCCAAAACAAAGACAACTTTAGGGAGACTTATTAATTGATCAGAGGGTTGAGGAAGAGTGGACATCATAAAAACCTACAGGTTTCTGAAGAGAAATGAAGCAAAAGAAAGGTACACTGAGCTTTACAAAGACTAAAACCTTACTGTGGGTCAGGCTGTCACTGATGGGAAAAGGGGACCCTCTCTACACTACAGCCTGACAGAGGACATCTCCTCCAGGGATGACAATATCTTAATGAGCTTTTGCATTTTTCCCCTAAAATAAGTTAAAAGTTACCACTTACACCAAGAAAGAGTACCATGTTGAAAAAAAAAGAAAATAAAAATATAGCCATAGATAACATTGCTATTGGAGATATTATACAGACACTTTGAAATTTCTATGGTTAAAATATTCAAGAAAATAATGATAAAAATATCATATTTCATTAGGAAAGTGGACAATATTAAAAAATTGAAAAGATGTACTATGAGAAACAAAATAAATGAAACAACTTAATATTTGAGTGTATCAAGTAGATTAAACACAGCTAGACATGAAAACTGAAACTTTATCTGAGCCTGATGTTCCCAGAGACCAATGAGAATTGAGAAATTTCATGGAGCTTTTGTGTTCTGAAAAAAGGCTACAAAAAAAAAAAGAAAGAAAAAGAAAGAAACCCACTGTGTTTTCACATATCCTAGGACCGAAGAACTTCACCTTTTCTCATGACTCAGGGGAGGCCCACCTCTGGTCTTTCTCATGGCTCCAGTAAGACTCAGTGATGGCTCCCATGTTATTTTGCTTCTAGAAATCCCTAGTTTTCCCTTCTTTGATTGACATAATCCTTGGTAATGAATGTTCTCCATATCTCATAGCCTGAAAAGAGTCACCTCCTTAATTGTTTTTATATTTTGCATTTTATAGAGAAAAGCAATACATTGAAAAATAGGGAGAAAATTTCAGACTCCACGGCAAAGAGCAAAATGTATAGAAAACACCAAAATAGAATGTAATAGATATATGGAAATTCTAGTAAAAGTTGAATGTTTGTGTCTTCAACTGAGAGGGTCCCAAAATGAGAAGAGCAATAGAAAAATGAGAAAAAAATATTTAAGAGCAGATAAAAATATAAATCTAGAGATTCAAAAAAGAACTATAAATCTAAACAATAAAATTATAACAAAAACAGTAGAGTCATATCCTAGTAAAACAATGAGCATGAAAGACAAATATTAAAATGAAGCCAGAAATTAAGACACATTACAATTAAGTAAGCAGTAATCACAATAACAGCTGGTTTCTCAACAGGAAAAAAAAATGCTATAATCAAGATGACAATAGAGCCCTGGTTGGTGTGAGCAGTGGTTTGCATATCAGCCTGCAAACTAAAGGGTCGCCAGTTCGGTTCCCAGTCAGAGCACATGCCTGGGTTGCAGGCCAGGTTCCCAGTGGGAGGGCACTCAAGAGGCAACTACACATTGACATTTCTCTCCTTCCCTTTCTCCCTCCCTTCTCCTCTCTAAAAATAAATAAATAAAATCTTTTTTAAAAAAGATGATGATGGATGAATCAATATGTTTCAAATCCTGTAAAAAATAATAAGATAATAAGATCAATCTAGATTTCTATGCTCTGAAAATATTCTTCAAAGGTGAAACAGAAGTGAAGTAATTTTGGGCTGATAAAGACCAAAAGCACTCTTTGCTCACAGTCCTGAAGTAAAAGAAAACTAAGTCAGTTATGCACATTATAAAGTCTAGAGTAGTCTCTAAAAGTAAAAGAATGAAAATAAATGTGCTAACAAGAGGTGAGTGGAATAGCAATTCTTGATTAAGCTGAATACTTTGGAATTAGTCAAACTCAAGGTTCAGGTAACAATGCTGCAGAGTACTAACATCAGTTGCAAGTCTGAGGGAACCAAAGCCACCCTCAGGTTTGAAAATTGACTAGAGTGACTCACAGAAAAGAGGAAAGAGCTATGCTTATAATGATAGTTTTATTATAGCATACAAATTAGAATACAAATTAGAACCAGCCAAAAGAAGAGATGTATGGGGCAGAATCTGGGAGGGTTACAAATAAGAAGCTTCATTTGTCCCTTCAGCTTGACTAAATATTAGATAGGTCTCTTCTTGACTATACGTCTGACCTCCCTTTTCTTAGAGCATTTACTTTAGAAAATATGTAATTGTTTTCTATGTAATTCTTTTCTATGTTGCTTCTAGGTGCAAACCTTCTCCCAGCCTCTTGCCAGTTTCTAGCCCAGGAATGTTTTCCCCACTATGTGGGAGCCATGCCTCTGAAATAAACATCAAGAAAGATAATCTATCTTCATGCCTCTGTAGGAGCTTTGATACCAGTTTAGCAAACATCATGTCCTAATTATACTTACCACACTCTCCTTTATGTTCTCTAGTACTTTTCCTACAACTCACCCAGTGTTGAAAAACTCTGTTGCCTTGTTTCATTGGAGTTGAGTTTAACCTCTTTCCCCTATTGCAATAGCTTTCAATAGTCTTCCCCTTGTTGCAGTTGTCTTGAATTAGTCTTCTTTGCCTTTTCAATTCCATTTGATGCAATTTTTCTTTGACAATAGCAAAACACAGTGCATATACTGCACGAAAGGAAAGTTATAGACTGATCTATTTTAAACATCCATTAAAATTTCTGAAGAAAGTATTAGCAAACCAAATATGTCATCTATTAAGTAAATAGTACCTGATGGCCAGCTTGTATTTATTCTAGAAATGCAAGTTTAACTTTTTTTTAAGTAATCAAGGTAATTTACCACATTCACAAAATAAATGAGAAACAAACATTTGTTTAAATTTAACATCCATGCATGAAACAAATCTTTCACAAGTAAGAGTGGAAAGGAAATTCCTTAGGGAAAAAAGTCACTCTCCCTGGTATTTATTGCCTCCGAAGCGAAAGTAGAAGCAGGGATCCAAGACCATGTATCTTGGCTGATGTAAGGAACACCAGTAGAAATGAGGGAAATAGATATAAGAAAGGAACTTCATACAGGGTAGATTTTTGAGCTGGCTACTATAGAGGGTAATTGAAATTTAACTTAATGGGAAAACTCTGGGAAATTCTTCAAAATATGTTTCTCAAGGGAAAGGAGCATTTGTACACCACTGCGGTTCAGTGGGAAGTTAAGGGCTGCTTTCTTGAGATGTTAATTTCCTGGCATTTCCAAGCTTGCCAAACAGTCGGCCTTGGCCGTTTTCAATAGAAAAACCCTCCCCATTAATGATGCAGATATTGGATGTTGGGATTCTTACTGACCACAATCCTAACGTAAAGATTATAGAATGAGGACAGAGTATTTGCAGTGTTGGTTACAATGTTTAATGGCGAAAGTCACTGAGAGTGTTTTTCAAGATTAGGGTATGGGGGAAAAATAATTTTCTTCTCACCTTTCTTAATTCTTATGGATGGACTAATAATTAAATTAACATGAGACAAGTTAACAGAAGAAAATAACCAAATTTATTACATATATACATGCAGGACTTCCATAAGAATATGAGACCTACGGATACATGGCCAATTGAGGTTTATATGCCATTCTGGATAAAGGGGAGGGAGTTGGGTTAAGATTTCCAAGGGAAAATCAGCAATTCCTAGGTAGATGAGAAAGAGCAAGCACAAGCACCTGGTAAACAAATTCTCACTGGGACATCTGCAAACAATGGGACAAAAAGAGGAATCCAAGAAACAGGCTTTGCTAGATTTCTCTCTTTCTGCCACACTTAAATTATATATACTAAAATGAATATGTTAAGGTTCCGTTCCTTAAGCAATTTTTCTACCTGAATTCCTTTGAGCAGCTAAAGGGTGAGGATCAAAGTTTCATTCTGAGTCTTTTTTTTCAAATAACCATTTTAAAATAATATCACAAATGGCATATTTTGAGTGGAAAACTCTGGTCCCCTTCAAGAGGAAAAAACAAAACTTCACTAATGAAACTTTTATTTAACACTGACCTGAATGACCAATTCATTGAAATAAAACAAGAAATATAATAAAATGTAAAGCATTCTAAAAGAGATTAAAGATATCACTATTTGCAGATGATATGATTATTTAGTGAGAAAATATTTTAAAATTGTACATTTTTGAAATATGTAACTTTATTTACCAAGTTGTAGAATACAATGCCAGTATTAAATATATTAATCATATTTCTATAGATAAGCAATAAGTATTCAATATTTTGGTAATGCCATTTAAAACATTATACAAGCACCAAATACCCCAAAATGCAACTTTTTAAAAATATGAAAGACATCTACAAATACAACTATATAGTGTTACTGAAAGAATTTTAAGACCTAAGTAAATAAAATGAATCTAAATTCACACATTAGAGAAATCAAATATCGTAAAAGTTTGTTATCCCTAAATTAATCTTTAGAATAACTGCAATGCAAAAAAAAAGAACAGTTTGCCTATGGGTGGTAATGGAGAGTGGCAAGTTTATTTTGTAGAGTTTGTGGAAATTCATTAGATTGAGAATAGCCAGAAAATATTGAAAAAAAAAAACAAAAGTCATATAATGAACAGGATAATCTTTTGTCATGAGAATAGACCATAATTCAGTGAAACAGAATAAAGAAACTATGAACAAACCTACGTATATATTGACAGTTGTTTTATGACAAATATTCTTTGTAAATAAACTTGGGAAGAATAGTAGTTTTAACAAATGGTGTTCAGTCAATTAAATATTTATAAGGGGAAAAAATGTGACTCTACACCAGTACAGTTCAAAAATGCCTATGAGATGGAAATGTTCTACATCTCATTGACATGATAGCTATTACCCAGGTGTGATTGTTGAGGACTGGATACGTGAATCTGACAGAGATATTATTTTTTTAACTTTACTTAATTTTAATTTAAAGAAACATATTGTCTGTGGCTACCATGTTGTACACTGTTGTACTTTGTATTATAAACACATATACATTGCATAAATAGTATGCATAAATTGGGAAGAAAAAAATTGCTAATTAACATAAGAATATCTTTCTGTCTTTGAGTAGGCAAAGATTTCTTAAACAGGACAAAATAGTATTGATGATAAAGAAAAGGACTGATAAACTGGAACATATTTAACATATGAAATTATATTTACTACAAGATATCATTAAATGTAAAAGTGTAAGTCAGAGTCATAAAAATAATTTCCAAAATATATCTGACAAGTGATTGAAATACAGAAAATATAAGAAACCCCTACATATGACTCTGAAAAGAAAAAAGTATCCAATAGAAATGGGCAAAAGTTTGAACAGGCACTTGATATTTCAAAATATGATGTTCAAATGGCCAATAATCATGAGAAATTCTATTCATGTGCATTTGTTACCGTGAAAATGCAAATTAAACCACACTGTATTACAATCTGAAAAGGAACTCTCACAATTTAAAAAGGAAACTTTTCTAAGTCATTGTTGGCAACACTGTAGAAAAAACAGATCATTCATATAATCCAGGTGTGAGTTATAACTGATATAAACCACTTTGGGAAATTGTATCTTTGTCTATTAAATTAGATAACCATTCTCTATAGCTTAGTAATTCAATCTTAAGTACATACAACTAAAATACATGTGTGTACCAACACACAAGCTGTAGAATGTTTTTCATTGTATTATTTATATAGGTCTAAATCTAGATATAACTGAGATAGCCATTTAGAGTAAAATAAATAAATTGTGCCATTGTCTACCAGCAAATAATGTACAAAGATAAGAAAAAAACTCATTTCCTTCAATGATCTGCAAAAGTCTTATAAAATAATGTTAAGCAACTGTAATCAGACATAAAACATGACATAAGATAAGATCCATTTACTCAAAGTTCAAAATATGCAAACTAATCCACGGTGACAAAAGTAATCGTTACTGGTACACAATTCCATGTACGTGTGTGACTGAACCAACAGGGTCCCTTCAGCCCTGTGATCACAGTCCAGTCAAACGGGAACAGAAGTTTCCAGTAAAGAGTGCAGAAATTAATTAACTGAGGAAAAGGAACCAAGCCTGGAGTCACATGTAAGCTACTGCCAAAAGATCTGGCTCCCTGATGGCTTCAGGGGATGGTTTGTATAAGGGAAAAATCATTAATCGTGGTGGCTAATGGTGTTTGGGTCATGGCTAAGGACTAGTTGATTGTTGTGTCAGGTTCTGGTGTCAGCCATGGCATTTTCTGTCTGGTTTTATGAGAGTGTGGTCTGTAGGGTCCTTCTGCTTTCTTGGGCGGGGGGCTAAAACACAGCTGAAGTGACAGTGTTAGTTTTAGCTGGACGGAAACTCTGTTTCTGTGGTCAGCACCCGAGGCTTTGTTTTCCGGACAGTTGAGATACTGATGAGAATCTGATGTCCTACGGCATTAATGATTAAGGAAGGGACTAGATGGACAGAAAGGAGAAAGGGTCATGCTTCCCTGGCTGGAGTGGTTCAGTGGGTTAACTGCCCGCCTGCGGAACAAAGGGCTGCCTGTTTCCCTGTCAGGGCAGGTGCCTGGGTTGTGGGCCAGGTCCCCAGCTGGGGACGCACGAGGCAACAACAGATTGATGTCTTTCTCTTCCTCCCTGCCCCTCAAATGTCAGAGTTTAGAGTAAGGAAAATATTGATTAGAAGGTACTAAATTAAGAAGATGGGAGCACTTACAAGCCCTCCAATTCATTTTAAAGTAAGCACAAGGTTCTGGCATCTTCAAAATCAAGGGAAGGAAAAATAGGAGGGGATGTTTTTATAAAAACTCAAGCTCAAGGCAAAACTCCTCTAATGCTTAGCAGGCCTAAAACAGGAGCTATTATTCAGAGAACAATGCAGGCCCAAACAAGACTGCATCAGAGAGACCCAACACTTCACTCGTATACAAAAGAAGTGTTTATGAAAACAGTGTTTACTGGGGAGGAGTAAAGGGCACAAAGGGGAATGCTTGAGGGTTGCCAACATTCAAATATTTTATCAGAGTTGTGTTTATTTTATAAAAAGTTCACTGAATTTGCACTTATAATAGACTAATGTAAAATAGCATTTCATTTACATTAGAAACAAACAGGAAACCTTGAACAAATGTTAGTGGAAGCACATGAAAACTCAACAACCTGGCACTAACAGATAAATGTAATCATACAATTAATAAGTAATGTTTCTGAAGGAGCATAATTACTTTGTTTCCTTTGACTCTGTCCACTGAAAGGAGTGAATTGCTGTGTTTCAGCTTTTTGCCACTTCTTTTTCCCATGATTTCTGTTCAATATATGGCTTTTAGTTCTGAAAGATATTTTTTTATTGTGAGATAAAAGAAAGCATAGAACAAATTATACATTTTTTTTAATTTAAGATATACTTCAGGTTAAGGTGCACAAGACAGAATGAAGAACAGTACAAGTAGTTCAAAGATTCAACAAATATTGAACAAAAGTATATTGAGGAGCAAATATTTATGAGACACTTACATTCACAAACACAGTTTGGAAGAGTACAATGAAATGTAACCATTTCCTTTCTGATTCTCATGCTCCTAAGGGAAGTCAGATTTCCGAAGCTCAAAATCTCCTCTCCGAGTTTCCCATCAGGTTGGATAATGCTCAAATTGCCTCCAGAATTGAGTGTGAAATGATTTTAAATTGCCATACCACAGATATGGATGAGATACTTCATGCTGTGACAAATGATGCATCCCAAAATCTATTTTTCCTTTAGATTAGAGATCTATTTAAATTTTAACAATTGGACTTAATAGTTCCTTTTTAATAATTATAGCTACACTATTTATTGCACTATTTGGCAAGTATCTATAGTGTTTTCTTTTATGTTATACCTGCTATCCTGTATACTGAGCATAGAGAAATAAATAAATTACCAATGTAGCCTAGAAAATCACATTCTCTTGAGAAGTCGTATATACTGATATAATGGAAAATGAGCATTTTAATCATCCTGGGCAAAAGGAGATGGGGTATAAGAGGATTTCCCATTGAGAGATGAAGTTTGGATCTTGAGGAATGACTGAGTGAATTTAAGCAAGGGATTAACATGTTCATATTTGCATTTTTAATATCTTACTCTGCCAACTTTACAGAAGGAAATTTGGATGGAATAAGAGAGGCAATGGGGAACCAGCTGGAATGCACTTGCAATAGAAGAAATGAGAGTCTGAACCTGAGAGGTAATAGAGATAATGTTCGTTGAGAAGCAAGCTCACTCAATATTTATTTTAGTAGTTGTTATGGTCAGATGAACCTCAAATAATACTTGTCCTCCAGGAGACATTTCATTTTGTCAAAACAGTTATAGTTGGATAAGATGTGCAACATTCTCTAAATGGGGTGGGGCTGCGATGATTGTGTTAGAGTAATTGTGACTTCTTCCCTGAAGCAGGAATAACCTTACCTTCTCTGAACTCAGGCATGCCTGGAGGCTGAGCAGCACTGAGTCCCTGCAAGCTGAGAAAGGAGGGCTAGAGTGGGACAGCTGTTGAGTAAGTCAGAAGCAGTGTTTGCTATATCATTATGTCACTGAAAGTTGAGTTATAAAAATATCTTCCTAAACTTGTAAATGAAGTTCATCTAAAAGATTGGGCAAAGTTTAACCATTTCTTAGGCAGTTTCCAAGTGTCCATACATTAATTACTTGGAGAGAATGGAAATGGAATTAATATTTTGCATATAGCATAACTACATTTTATGCTCTTATTAGTCTTTAATGTTTCTTAATATTTAAGTGTGGTTAAATTTAAAAAAAAATTTCAGTACCTTCTTCACTTTGATTAATGGCTTTTTCCAAATGTCAGAGTACTACATGATCACTTTATAGTTAAGTAAAATAATTTGTTTATCTCAATTTACATAATTCTAACTACCCAGAATTCCCAGATAGTAAGCAAAAAAAAAAATGTACCTTTTTTTCTGATTACACATTTCTAGCAGTCTAGAATTCCTGAAATATCAGAAAAAAATTAAATGTTTTACTGCTCTTTTGTTTCTTATTACTTATAATGAAGGCAGAAGACCAATTTCCAGATCTATACTCATTCATGTTTGTTCTGTTGTTTCATATCAAATTGCCTTAATACACACTGCCCACAGTCCATCCAAAAATGTCCACTAGCCCACTAACTCAACATTATTTTACACAGTCACAATCAGGGCACTCTTGTAGCATGAAAAACTTGGAAGAACTTAAGTAACTCTGAGAATAGCTTCTGTTTAAACTTTTACTTTCCTAACTCAAAGTGTTCTTCTCACATCATACTTAATTGAAACAATAATCTCTCAACCTCTCTATCACTTACTTTGAAAGTGGTTCATCAATACATTTTGATGCATGACCAGCAGTTTCTGAATTTATAAAATACTACAGAGATATTAATTGGCTGTGTTATTATTTACAGATTAACAAAAGTTGCACGAGTCATATATGTTCAGGACTAGAATGGGATGGACTTCCCATACTTAGACTACATCACTTTCTCTTTCTGTAATGTATGGCTTACCAGTATAAAGTTTAAATTTGAGGGTACACAAGCGTGTATATGATGGTATCTTCAAGAACTTGTGGACTGCTTAACCTGAAATACATTTCTGAAGGAAGAATTGAGCTATTGTTTAAACATTCACTTAGAAAAGAAAAGAATTAATATAAATTTAAAAGTTCATTTTATAATTTATATATGGTTACCTAATAATAAATCCACATACAATAAGTATAAGAATGCAAACCAAATTATAATAATATTTTCAAACAGCAAAATAATTGTGGAGAGTAAATAACATTGAGAAAATGATACAGAAGAACAATGTAGTATTTTGATTTTCAAAATGTACAAAATAATTCAAAATTCTATTTAAGTATCACTTTAAATGTTCCTGTTAAAAGACATTTGCCCAGTAAAGTTAAAAGTACATACACAGGTAAAGGCAAAATTAGGGATTTATATCAGTGAAATAATAAAAGCCACATTCCATGTCCAATATCATTATTTATAGTTTCGTTATTCTTATACATATTTGAGAGACTGCTTGTCTGACTTCTGTGCACATTCTGTAATGTTCTGGCAGGGCCTGCAAAGCTGGGAGGAGGTGGTCTGTCTGTTAAAACCTCTGGTTTGAATTGATGTCAGAGTATGAACCACTGAATTATAGTATTCTTTCAAAAAGATAGGTGATGTGCTAAGGACTTAAATCTGATGCTGACTACTTGCTTCATCTCAATAGTTATATTTTTGCAATTTTAAACTAGCCTCCTCATATTTCATTTCTTTAATAATGATCAGGTCTCGACAAACATGGGTCAATTCATTGCGTTAGAGGCTATAAATAACTATTAAAAAATTCTGAAGTTTATCCACAATCTATTGACTTACTTTAAAGATTTTATTTATTTATTTTTAGAGAAAGAGGAAGGGAGAAAGAAAGAGGGAGAGAAACATCAGTGGGTTGCCTCTCAGCCCACAATCTAGGCATGTGCCCTGACTCGGATTTGAACCAGTGACCCTTTGGTTCACGGGCTGGCACTCAGCCCACTGAGCCACACCAGCCAGGGCTGTATTGACTTATTTTAATGTTTGCTGAGACTCAAGGGCGTTATGAGTTACTATTTGAGATAGTCTTAGATACAACTATGAGAAAAATTAATTTTCTTTGGAAACAACACAGATAATGACTATCTTTATTCTAATAAATTTCAGTTTACTGAAGAGTAGCTTATAAATATTCACTACATATGCTCATATCATAGTATATGACTATATTAGGCACCAAAAATATTGTGTTTTAACTTATTTGCAGATTTTATTAGCATTTTCAAAAACTGAACTCCACCCTGTTGCTTTTCCTGTCCTCACCCCTAGAATTCACAAGATATGAAACTTTAGGGACAATTACATTCCTTCATTCTCATATTATTGAGAATTGAATTCTTCACTTGCTATCCCATGATGATTAACATTTACACATGCATTCTATTCCTGTGGCCAGTATGCTAAATTAGTTAAACCTTTATTTTACATATATTATAATGTCTGGATAAAAGGCTGCCACTTGTATTCATTAATTATAGTGAATTATCAGATTGTAATCAATGTGAATATGAACAACTGCCTGTCACATTTTCATACAATGAATATGGGTACAAATGCAACTTAGTATATTCACAGCACATAATCTATGTTCATAATCAGTCAAATGTTTAACAATGTCTCTGGGAAACATAGCACTCTCATGTTTTATTCTGTGTACAGGATTCATAAGTTTCCATGATGAGAAGGCGTTTCTGTTATTTAGGTATTTTAACAAGATAACAGGAATTTGAAAAAGTCTTCCTACGCGGATTCATTAAAAACACATTTTTATTATCTGTTTGCGCTTTCGGTGTCCCCTTCTGTGTGTTAAAAAGCTTGGACAGGTCAGTGTAGCAGTTTAATCAGTGAATACTACTTTTAAGTCTGGATTTGTGTCTAATTGGGAGTTATAGTTCTTTCTTTCATTGCATCACTGAAATCCCATTGCATTTAATTTACACAGTGTTTTGATACATTTCAGAATATGCAAATATTTGAAACAGGAGCTTATTGCAATGCTAATTAACAGTGCAGTCTTGTTTGCCCATGGTTTGCACAAACAGTGACATTCAAAAGGACTGGAATAAAAGCAAACAAACATGATATTTTCATATTTCTAACATTGGCAAATAACCAACAACGAATGATTACTTTTGATAATTTGAGAAAATACATAAGCAACCAGACTTGGAAAAGAAATATTATAACCAAAAATAAGTAATCAAATCCTTCCAGGTCAAAGAAGATTTCAAAGAGTGAACTGGTATGTCTTTATATACTTATTTGTGAAAATTTATTTAAAACATTTTTAGTTGTCTCTAAGGAAGCCTTTTACTGGGTTGTTAAGTTATCCCCCCATTGATTATAATGCAGAGGACGTCATGTTTAAGATAAAGACTAGAAGATGAACAGAAGATGGACTAGTTGAGTTACCTAAATAAAGTCTGGGGACAGGGAGGGCCTGGCAATGAGATGTGGATGTGTGGAGAGTGTCCAGGCTGAGGGATCAACCCAGAAACGGAGTGAAAAGATGCAGGTCATGCTGTAAACACATAAATCTACTGGAATGTGGAAAGTGAGGTGTGCCTTTTAAATTTGTTTAAATGCCATAGAGGGTAAAGGTTTGGAAGTATCTTACTGAATATGCATTAGACACATACATGGTTGATATTAAATAAATGACAGTTACAATAGAAACTATACCCTTAGGTGCTCACATCACCACTAATTGCAAAGACTATGTCTATGTTTGACTTCCCTGGATATTTTGATTGCTTTTATGGCTAAATTCAGTAATTCCCCCTTGATTTTCCTACGTTTCACACAAATAAAGGCACTATCACAACGGATGTTTAAAACAAGATTATTACATGTGTAGAAAAAATATTTTTCTACCAAATATGTAGCTGCTCATTGTTATCTGTCTTGTCCGAGAAGATTTGTACACTAGTATCTTGTTTATACCTCCTCTCAGACCATAATTTAATTGCACAGGTTCTGTGGTAGGCAGCCACTAAGATGCCTCCAATGTCCCCACCTCCTGTTTTTCACACCAAGATACAATACCTCCCATTGGATCTGGGCTTGGTTTCTTGACTCATTTCTATGATTAGTAAACAGCTGAAGGGATTGACTGGAATTTCTAATATTAGTTTACAAAAACCTGTGACTCTCCCATGAGTACTCTCATTTTCTCTTGAAATGAGCAGCCTAGGAGCACCCAGGATTCATGTGTGAGTCAGCCTCGTGGGAAGGCCCATGTGGCAAGTAACCAAGGTCAGCAAACAACCGTATACGTTTGCTTAGCAATGCACTCCCTCAGTCATCCCTTCGCTTCCAGATGAAATTGTGAATACTGCCTCATGAGAGACCTTGGACCGAAGGGACCCAGTGAAGCTGTGCTCAAATTTCCAACTGACGTAAACTGTGAAATGGTACATGTTTATTGTTTTATGTAGAAATAGGTAACTGCTGCAGAGTTTGGTACCAAGAGAAAAGGGCTTCATAATTAAAAGTAAAATGTGGGTGTATCTTTGAAACAGGGCACTGAACATGGGGAAAGGGGACAGCCTAAGTTAAAATTTGAAGTACTTTTAAAAAAGTATTACTACAAGCCTTGTACATAGTCTTTGATAAGGTGGCCAGCGAGGGCTTTCAGAAAAGCAAAAGAAACTCTTCTTAGAAACTGGAGGAAAGGGATAATTGTTAAGTAGTGGCAGGAAGTTCGGCAGCACTCCGACCTGCACGAGTGGGTACAATACAAACTGAGCCTAATGAACAGTGATCAAACTAAAGGGCTCTCCAAGCAAAGGTGTGAAGGTGCTGACTGGATGCTCCTTGCTGCTTCCAAAAGAACTTTAGATGAGAAAAATAAATTGAGGGATGGATTGTTAAGCAAAAGGAGCCAGGACCTGATGGTTTTGAGAATTCTCAACCTCTACAGATGGCAAATGATGCCGAAAGTAACAAATTGTTTCCAAGCAAAGATTAAATCCAGGGCAGTCTTTGAAAAGCATGGTCTGAAGATGAGGTGAGGCTGTGACTATAAAATCTTTTGTTAAAATCTCAGAATGATCAAAGATGGTGTCTCAGAACACTGAGACAGAGAACATCCTTTAAGGGGGTTAAGGGTTTGCTTCATGGGTCTCGGGTCTGTCAATTAAACAACAGAGATTCTTAGATGTTAAGGATGCTGCCCCTCAACTTTCTCAGGGGCCAAAAGCAGATTTGTGGATGTGGGTTTGTCAAATGGAGTGAACACCATTAAGATTCCCAGAATACCTGCAAAGTTTTTTAAAGAAGTATATAAGCAAAAGTACTACAAGCTTTAACTTAAAGCCAAAGATAAAATACAAAGGAAAAAAGGGCTATTGCATACCTGAAAATCTAACATGTAAGAAAACTACCCAGCTGTTAACATGCACTATTTTTGATGGTAGGGGTTTGGAGGACATGCCTCCAAGAGTTAAACTAAGAGCCATGTAGAATGACTGCTGGGCAGAAAGGAATATTGAGATGTAATAAATGTCCAGCATTTGCATAGCTGGATGTCATATCTACTATGAATGAATGATTCCTGTATGCTCCTTTTTCTTCTCTTTTTGAATAAGAATGTTTCTGGTGAGTTTCCTAGGCCTATTTTGCCGTGTGTGTGTGTGTGTGTGTGTGTGTGTGTGGTATGTGTTTCTCTTTAACTCATAGGTCTACAGACTAAGGGGAACTGTGTCTGAAGAGCTGTTCTTAAGAGAATACACCCAAGAATGACAACTGTACCTAGATCTGACTTAGATAACAAGATTCTGGATATTGGCTTGATCTTCAGTGGGACTAGTCTCTTGTGGGACTTGGAAGGGTTTGCTGAGAAGGATCACTGGGAGGCAGAGAGTGAATTGTGGTATTACTCTCCACTATTGCTTGCAATGATCCCCAGCTCTGTGTATGTATACCCTTATGTATCACTCTATCACTTTGTCTTGTGGTTTGTCCGTGTGATTGCTAGAATATAACCAGTGTGATGTTATGTCACTTCTAAAATTAGGTCATAAAATTCATTTTTGCTTCTGTCTTGGTGGCTTGCTCTCTCACTTCCTTGGCTTATACATGTGGGGCAGGAGAGGAGCAAGATTCTTTTGTCATATTATGAGTAGCTCTATGGTAACTTCATATGGTAGGGAACTGAGGCCTTTTGTCACTTGAAGTCACTTGATGAGTTTGGAGACAGCCCCACTCAAGCCTTTAGATGAATGTAGTCTCACTCAATAACCTCAAGAGGAGTCTTGGGCAGAAACACCTAAGTAATTTGATTCCAGATTTCTGACCTTCAGAAACTGTTTAGATAATAAATGTTTTTTGTTGTTGTTTTTTGCCTACAGTTGATACATCTTGAAGTAATTTGTTACACAGGAATAGATAACAGCATTAGGAAGAGATTTATTATGGGAGTTGATGCATGCAATTATGGAAACAGAGATAAGCTGGGGAACCAGGAAAGCTGGTGATAATTCAGTCCATGTCCAAAGGCCTGAGAGCCAGGGTGACTACTGGTATAAATTCTGGAAATTCTGGAGTTCACAGTCCAGGGAATATGGAGCTCTGATGTCTCAGGGATTGTGAGGATGGATGCTGCAGTTTGTGAAGAGAGAGAGAGTTCACTCTTCCTTCACTTCCTTTGTTCTTTTCAGGCTCTCAATGAATTGCATGATGCCCACCCACTTTAATAAGGGAGGGAAGATCCTCCCTTATTAAAGATCCTCCTTATTTACTGAGCCTACTGATTCAAATGCCAATCTCTCCCAGAAACACCCTCACAAATGCACCCAGAAATAATGTTTTACAAGCTCTCTGGACATCCCTTAGCCCAGTTAGTTGACACATAAATTTTACCATCACAGTAACTACTGTAGGTACCAATACAGCCAGTTCTAGCAGAGCCAGAGTATTAGAACTGTCTTGCTCTATTAGCAAAAAGTACTCAAGCATTCACCTTCCTTCCTTTCTTTCCTTTCCCCTCTCACACTCCCTCCCTCTCTTCCTTTCTACCCTTCTCCTCCTCTCCCTTTCCTTTTTTTCCTAATTTTTTTTCTTTCTGAAAATATTTTTTGAACTTCTTTCATGTGTCAGATGCAGGGAATTCAGCAATGAGCAAGGCTTTAAGCTGCATATATTTTGATAGGAGGGGTGTAAACATGGCAATATTATTCTAGCAAAGAGAGTAAAAAAGTAATATGTATACAGTAATAAATAATGTGAATTTAAGTAGTAATCTGTTATGAAAATCAATATAGCATGAAATGTTTGCTGCTATTGGGTATGTAGAGAAGAAATTTTAGATAGGTAGTTCAGAAATACCTATTTTCATAGGTATCAGATTAAACCATTGCTAGATAAAGCAAAGAGGGGGGGATGTGAGACCCTTGAGAAATAGCACTCAGACAGAAGGATCAACACATGCACGGTCTATGATGATTATTCCATCCTTTTGTCTCTCTGTGGTTGTCAACACCCCAGGCTTTCCTTCTGCTGCATATTATTGTATTGGTCCAGTAGTAAAAACATGACTTAGCCCATTTTCTGTCTTCTCTTAGGCATGAACAGGAAAACCCATTGCATTTTTCAAATTGTGAGAGAGGCCAGGCTGGGAACAAAGCCGGCATAGTGAGAAGGCAAAGGCCCTATAATGCAGAAAAAATATAGAAGAAATCTTAATGGTATTTTACCTGAAGCCACCATATTTCCAACCTTTTTTTATTTTGTGAGATGATTAATTGTGTTGTTTTCTAGGTCATGTCAGCATGTTTGCAGCATGCTTCCATAATTTAGTCAAAAGGATTTATTTCAGAATTATTTTTTGGTTCACCTATTTCACTTCTATAACTTTATCATGTGAGAAGAATTCTTTGTTGAAGTATATGATTATAAAAGTTGTGCATAGAATACTAAGAACATATTTTAAATACCTAAGGTGGATTAAATAAATACAAATATGAGAAAAGTGTAAGTATGGTTGAAGTATAAATAAATATAATAAGTTTGATTATAAATATATTTATTATTATTACCATTATTATTATGGCATTTTAAAAGAGCAGCTTAACTTTCACTGTAACGTTGAGGAGAAGGTAAAGAGACTTCTTATATATTCTCTTCTTGTACACATGCATAACCTCCCCCATTATCAACAAGAGTAGTACATTCGTTACAATTGATGAACCTACATGGACACATCATAATCACCCAAAATCCACTTACATTAAGATTCACTTTTGGAAATGGGCAGAGGACTTGAACAGACACTTCTCCAAGGAAGACACACAGAGGGCCCAGAGACATATGAAAAGATGCTGAGCGTCACTAGCCATTGGAGAGATGCAAATTAAAAGCACAATGAGGTACCATCTCACACCAGTCAGAGTGGCCAACATAAACAAATCAAGAAACAACCAGTGTTGGAGAGGATGCAGAGAAAAGGGAACCCTAGTACATTTTTGGTGGGAATGCAGACTGGTGCTGCCACTGTGGAAAACAGTATGGAATTTCCTCAGAAAACTAAAAATGGAACTGCCCTTTGACCCAGCAATTCCACTGCTGGGATTATACCCTAAGAACCCTGAAATACCAATCCAAAAGAACCTGTGCACCCCAATGTTCATAGCAGCACAATTTACAATAGCCAAGTACTGGAAGCAACCTAAGTGCCCATCAGCAAATGAATGGATCCAAAACCTATGGTAGATTTACACAATTGAATTCTATGCAGCAGAGAGAAAGAAGAAGCTTCTACTCTTTGAACAGCATGGATGGAACTGGAGAGCATTATGCTAAGTGAAATAAGCCAGGTGGTGAGGGACAAATACCATATGATCTCACATTTAACTGGAACATAATCCACAAAAGAAAAAAGCAATCAAAATATAACCAGAGACATTGAAGTTAAGAACAATCTAACAATAGCCAGAGAGGAGGGGGGAAGGGAAGGTGGGGAGAGGGGTTTTCAGGGGCTACTATAAAGGACACATGGACAAAATCAAGGGGGAGGCTGGAGGCTGGGGAGGGAGGTGGGTTTGGCTGGGGTGGGGTAGAGGGATGGGGAGAAAATGCAGACAACTGTAATTGAATAACAATAAAAATTTTAAAAAAAGATTCACTTTTGGTGTGGTACATTCCATAGGTATGCACAGATGTATAATGACATGTATCCGTTATTACAATATCATTCTGTGTAGTTTTGCTAACCTTATATAATTATGTTTTCAAATAATGTTTAAAGGCTTGAAAAATGTTCATGATTTAATGCTTTAAAAAAGGGTGAAAAGTAGTATAAATATACAGGGACATATACACACACAATCACAAGGAAAAAATGTTGGACAGAAATACACAAATATTAATTAAGATGATCATGGTTTCCAATTAATTTTTATACTTGGTAAACTTTCCATACCTTCTACATTTCACATCCCCAATTAGCCCTTATTACTTTATAATTAGAAAAGTTCAATATTATATATAAATAGAAAATACTTCATTCACCAAAACCCAAATAATATTAAATTATTAATCATCTAATTTGATAGTAATTATAATGAATGTCTTAGTAATAGTAACAAGTAGGTTCTTTTCCAGTACTTTTATAGTAAAAGTAAAATTACCTTTATTAATTTCAACACTGGCAAATGAATAGTATTAATGTCATAATCCATCTTTGATTTCCATAATTATTTAATTTGTATTTTAGTTTAAGTAAATACAAACTCTTATATAACTATATTGAATATAGAAATTAGAAGAAAATGTGAAGAGACAGACTTGGAGGATTATTTTCAATATTTTACTTAACATAGAATTGTAAACTGTAAAAAAATCTTACAAGCTAATAAAAAATGAATCAGGACATTTATGAATATTATGCATGTGTTTGGGCCTCTCATCCTGTGGTTAATATTAAATTATGCTTCCTTAATGCTTTAATTGTCTGAAAATTCCTTCTGGGAAAGTATTGTCCTCATTTTCTAAAATAATTTGGAATGTAAACTTATAACTACATATAATTTTGCATATTTCATGGTTATAAAAGTAAACTATAGCAGAACCTTGAAGTTGAAAAGAGGAACAAAATAAAGTGGATTAAAATATTAATTAACATATGAGAAAAGCCCAGGGACTTTTTTTGGAAATTATGTAACATATAAATTTCTTTTGAATAATTATTGACCCCAGTGAGAGTGATTTGAGGAACATGGTGAATTAAAAGTAGATGCCTTCCTGAAATAACATTTAACTTTATTCTCTTTGTCATTTAACATGAAATTCCAGATTGTACCTCTCTATTCCTCTCTCTCTTTGACACACATACATTATAAAGTACAATATATACAGAAAATAAAAAATAATTATAAAGTTAAAAATGAAAAATAACATTGCAATAAACATAGGGGTGCATATACATTTTCTAGTTAGTATTTCAGCTTTCTTCAGATAGATTTTCAGAAGTGAAATTGCTGGGTCATTAGGCAGCTTAATTTTTAATTTTTTGAAGCAACTACATAGTGTTTTGTCTGGTTGCTTCATTAATATATATTCTCAACAAGAGTGCATGAAGATATGTACATAATTGAATATTCCTCAACCATAAATATGAAGAAAATGTAACTTTTGTAACAATGACAATGTCTTCAGAGTATATTGTGCTAAGTAAAATAAGCAAGTCAGAGAAATAGAAATGCCATATGAATTCAATTATATTTATAACCTAATGAACAAAACAAACAAACAAACAAAATACAAATAGAGTCATAGATACTGAAGACAGACTGACAGATGTCAGAGGAGATGGGTTTGGAAAGCGGATTATAAACAGAGAGTAAAATTAAGTGGAAAAAACTCATGAACAAAGTCAAAAATATGGTGAATATGGTGATCAAAGCAGGGAAGAAGGGTGGGGCAAAGTAGAAGAGGGTAAGAATAATTAATTGTTGATAAAAAAGCCTTGACTTTGGATGGTAAACACAATAATATATTCAGATAATGTATAATAAAGTTGTACATTTGAAGTCTATATAAAGTTATTACTGAATATCAACCAAGTACATTCACCACTACATAAAAAAAAAAAAAATAGTTGTTTGCACCAAATAACACAACAGCTAACTATTTAAAAACAGTCATTCAGAAATCAAAAGTGATTTGGAATAAAATGCAAATACTTTGCAATACATCCTTCTATGACTACCAGTATAGACCTACTAGACAAAATTTAATATTTAAAAAAAAACAGCATTTCAATCAATACAGTTGATTTTATAAATTCAGACATACACATAAAATTGAGATTCTTTTACTGGGCCATCTTTTCTTACCAGTTAGGTTTAATATCATTTGATTTGAAAGGTAGTAAAGCCTGAAGGTCAAACCTGTTTGTGTTGAAGCCTGTGCTTGCTACAAAAAAACCTTTCTTTTTCTAGGCCCAACTCAAAGCTGGCAGCCATCAGTTCATCCAATACACAGGTCAGAACAAGTTTGGAATACGCTCCAGAACCCAGTAAGGCCCTTTAAGTAATAAGCTTCCCTCTTAGAAGGAGTTAAGAGATACATTAACTTGTTCTATACTTTGGAGGGGATGGCAAACATGCCCCAAGCAACCAGACCCCTAAAAAATGTACTAGTGTGATGTATTTCTGAATTCAAAATGTTTATCTCTCACCTTCTCAAATATATGTGCCTTACCAAGGCGACCAGTGTACTTGCCAGTACTTATACTCTGGTCTAATTCATGGATCAATATCATGCTCCATAAATTGTCCGTTGTTGTCCAGGTGTCTACATATTTTATAACATTTTCCTAAACCAACACTATAAATTCATTCTGTTGACCATTATGTGTAAATGTGGATTGTTCCTTTTCCTTCTTCATAAAAGAAATGGAAAAGACTGCATTTGCCAGATCAGTTTCAACATACTATGTGCCAAAGGCTATGCCAAACGACCCTTTAAAAAGATACTGTTTCTCATAGAATAACTATAGTCAGGGCCACTGCCTGGCTGAGTTTGAAGTAGTGCATGATATGAACTACTGGACGTTCGAAAGATTATATATGGTGTATGAGTCTGAGAGGAGATGCATATGGCACTGTGAGTCCTAGGTAACAATGCCAAATTAATATTTGCATAATATCTGCAATAGTTCCTGAAAGACCTGGGTATTCTCTCTTCCCCAGTGCATGGCTACCTGAGCAAATTTGCACAGATCATTTGTGGAAACACAAAGGTAAGGCCTTCTCAATGTACTCGCCATGCTATTTCAGGGTCCTCCCTCTAAAGGGCCTCATTCTGTCTCAGTCTCAATGGTGCCAGGTCAGAGAAATAACTCAGGTTTAAACACTTGGCAGTAGACAGCAACTGGGGCCCTCAGCTTCATCCTTGATTTCTTTTTGTAATATAAAGTTAACAATACCCTTGTTGGCTGTCCATCTATCTTGCCTCTGAGGATTATCATGTTCTTTTACTTATTTCCATGGCTTTCTAAAGAATAGCTCCTGCTGGCTACCCTCTGATTTTGCTCTTTTTATGATATTTGTACCCACTTTGCTTCTGATGGATAATTGACACAACCTGGCTTTTGTAATTTGGGATGACACAGGGAGATAAGATAAAGTCTTACTATCCAATGCTATCAGGAAATTCAGTTTTATACAGCATCTTGTATTGCCATAGCTTACAGAAATGAGTCACCACTGAGCTGCTCAATGACACTGCCGTATCCCTTATCATTTTGGCGAATCGGTGTTCCCCTCGTTTCTGTTATCAAGCTTTGACAGCCTTCATTTTCTTGGTCTTCCAAACTCTTTCTGCTCTGGTATGTGCGCCTCTCTGAGTTTTTTCATTCCTTCCTTCCTCATCTACCACAGCATTTCTGATATTTCTACATTACTTTTATAGCCGATGTTTTTTTCCAAGTTTCTAAGATCCATCTGTCAGCTTGCAAACACTATTTTACAGGTCCTTGCCAAAACATGGAATCCTGTTTCATGGAGTGGTGTTCACATAATGATAAACTCTTCCTATCCATCTTGATTTGTCCACCCCGTTTTGATCCAGTACCTTGAGGATCCAGCCCTTATATAATTTTCTTTCTCCCATTGGCACATATCAGCTAAGTTCTGAACCTGTGTCACACACCCACTCTAAAGCCCCTTTTAAGCAGGCCTGCCTGGCAGCAGTCAGGCAGGGTAAGTATTTGAAGCTTGTTATTCTCCTGGTTTCCGGCAGTGAGGAGGTTACCAGGAAGAGAAGCGAACATAGGTACCAAGAGACTAACAAGCATTTTCTAATATTATTTGTTCCCTCATTTACTTCCTAATTAAAAATTTCCTGTAGCATCCCTAACTCATAAATCTCAAGTACAGAGGGAATTCTACAATCTTTTAAGAAGGGAGAGTCGAGTCACACCTGCAGGCCCCCCTATTCCTGAGGTACCTGTGTGTTCAAGGTTTCCATTTGGATCTTTTCACATGTCTCCGGCCCAAGTCTAAGAGTTCCATTTCTGTTCTATTATATCTTGATCTTCACCTCAGAGCTGTTAGGACTGAGAATTCTAAATTCTCTGAAGATCTGTTACATTTACATTTTAATTCTGAACCAAAACCTCCTCTCTAAAGATTGGGGTTTCTTAAATGGCTTCAGGGAAGTCCTTGTGCTTTCATATCTTGCCTTGAATTAATAATAATCTCCTGTTACCTGTAATCTTCTCTCTTCAATAAATCCATGTTGCTTGGCCCTAGTAATCCTAGCCAATTTTCCTTTTAGACAACATTCCCCTCATGCCTATCAATACCTAAGAGTATTGCACTAACCAGTACATAACCTTATTCTAGTATCCCATCACAATTCACCACTGAGTAAAGTAACATTGCTGTGTGTGTTTCCCTCTCCATCTACCCACAAGTTAGGATACTAGTGTACCGATTCATTTCTCAAATTCCATTTTAGATTCTATTTCTCAGGAACAGCCCAGGCTCCAAATGTCTTAGATATAATTCTGTAGAAACAGACTCTGGGACTGAGAGTTGTGTACAGGTGGTTCATTAAAGAGTGTCTTGGGCCCTGGCTGGTGTGGCTCAGTAGACTGAGTGCTGGCCTGTGAACCAAAGGGTCAACAGTTGGATTCCCATTCAGGGCACATGCCCAGGGTTGCAGGCCAGGTCCCCAGTAGACGGCGTGTAAAAGGCAACCACACATTGATCTTTTTCTCCCTCTCTTTCTCCCTTCCTTCCCCTCTGTCTAAAAATAAATAAATAAAATCTTAAAAAAACATAGTGTCTTGGAATATACAAGTGCAGGAAAGTGAGGAAGTAAGAAGAAGGAAAAGATGAACAATAATGCAGTTGCCACTGAGACTGGAGCCAATTCCATATGGAGCTGTGAATTTGGGAGGGTTATGTGGAGTTGTCCAAAACCAAGACAAGGGGGCTGAGTCTTGGTTTCTCTGCTTCAATTCAGTGTTTGCCATCCACCAGCTCATGGAAAGGAGATGGACTTTGGCAGGGCAAGTTCTTATGTGTAAGCCAATTCATACTGAGGAAAATATCTGTCAACTGTGAGAAGATGCTGGGTGATTTTGTTGTCCCTAAATAAGGAGACTGGCTGGAACACCACAGGGATCCACTACAACGAGAATTTGAGAAACTAATGGAAGGTTTAGCTTCCTAGCAAAATAGTAATACATAAAATTAACCCAACAAGTAGAAAACTTCTTTAGACTAAACACTATAGAGGGATTTAGAAAGATGAGTTAAATGCATCTTGAAAAACACAAGAATAGCTGGTCTTAGAGCTATGTTAACAAATCTTTTAAAAATTACTTTTATAAAAAAATTGTGATAACAAATAGACACAATAAAGCAGGAAAATGGAGGGCAGTGAAAAAGTCTATTTAATCCAATTAAAATTGCATTTGTATAGAATAGTCAAATATATAGCATGTCAATGGAACAAACTAGAGAAGTAAGAAATATATCTCAAATAATTTGATATACATAACATATCCATATATGTATGTATGTATTTTAATTTTGTAGGCAGAAGATAGATTTGAAATAATTTGTGCTGGCACATTGGTTACCCGGCTGGAAGAAAATGAAAATGTCTACCCACTTATAATACGATGAAGCATTGGAAAAAATTAACGTGTGATGCAGATGGCAAAATATTAATTAACAACTATAATACAAAAATTATCATAATTTCCAAGAAAAATGCAAAACCAAAAAGTGTTAAGGATATAAATAGATAATTCATAGAAATTCAAGTTAAAAATATAAAATAATGTATACTTATATTCATCTTTATTATTATAGAAGTACAATTTGAAGTAGGAAAGGTAATTTTCACCCAAAAACCTGACAAAAGAATTCTAATTTTTCTGAGTATTCTAATGCTTTCAACTTCTTATTCAGATACCTAGATGGAACTTGGTGATGGAATGGTCTGATTTTCTTTAAAAAACTGTGTTTTCAGAGGTGTTATTTAAATTTTCTCTCACTTGTCATATCCCAGCTCTTCTCACATGTACTTTGACATTTTCAATGGCTTTTCTCCACCTTTGTGATCTCACTTCACATCAGGATGAGGGAAATAGCTTGTTTCATGTCAGTGGGCAGAGTACTAAATGATTTTATTCAGTGCTTATTCTTCCACACACTAACATTTGCCAGCACATTAAGTATTTTCCAGACCCTAATTTATATTTTAAAAAATAATGAATTTGTTCTCGAAAGCAAGGGATCATTCCGATGGTCCTTTGTGCACATGTAAAACCTCCGTTTACTCTTATGTTTTATCACTCCATTTACATATCTCTGTCTATTTGTCCATTCATCCATCTCTATTCCTTCCTTTTTCTCTCTCTTTATCGATTTACTATGTATCTATCATCTATCAATCTATCATCTATGTATCTACCATCTGTCTATCTATCATCTAGAAAAGTATTGAGTTTATTCCCTTAGTAGTCAAAAGGGAGAAAAATATATCCATTTCAATTATCTAATATTATTTTCACTGGAAACCATAATTTTACAGTGAGTTCAATTGGTTCTTCGAGTTAAGATAAACTAATTTAAGATGAACTACTGAAGAGACCATGTTTTTTTGGCTATAATGTAGATGAGGGTCTGTTCTGCAGAGATCAATGTAGTATGTTCTCTTTTTTTGAATTCTTAGTGGGGAGGACATTTGGTTTACACATATGTATTTATTATATACATATTTACATATTTAACACTAAAAGTTATTTAAGAAATATGCACAATAAGTCCATGATGCCGTCCATGCTTCATTGTATTAGTCCAATGGTAGATACATATTCATTAGGGCAAAAATGAGTTATTTTTAGTGTTACATTTATTATTTTCTGTTTCTGTCCTTCCCCTTTTATGGGAAACTGATATATACCTTGGGCAATCATGTTTAATAGTTTCTTAACCATTTTCCTGCTTAATTTTGACCTCCAATTTCTTAACAAAATCTGTCAACTCAATGTAGTAATGTGCATGAAAACAGCATTTGTTTAAACTGTAGCATGTTTCAGTTTCCTTGAGGTATAATTGACAAATAAAATTATAAGATTTTAAAGTGATGATTTCATTCATACATTGCAAACACATTCCTTTAATAAATTCTAGTATTTTGCCTATAATATATACTTAAAATGTGTAAATGATTCTGTAATCTAATTATTTAGTGTGCTATCATGCTTCCCACTACTGTTACTGAGCAGACCAGGGCCCGTCCATGTGGCACCTTGGTGAATGATCCAATAATTAATGCTGGAATTAGCAGGTCTTTATTTACAACATTATAACCTTGGGGGTGGGGGCTCAGAGGCCCTCTGCTCCAAGCTCTCCTTTCCCAGGAGACCTGGCACTTCCCATGCTCTCCATCAGGCTACCAGCCAAAGCACCCCCAAAAGTTCCCCATGTCCTTATCCGTGCAGGATCCAGGATACATTGCTGTCAGCCTCCATATAATAGTTCCAAAAAGCATGTGCCCCGTTACTCTGGATCATGGTGAGAATCAGGAAAAGCACAGGCCTTAAGAGTACAGGTGTAGCAGGTGTAGCAGGACAGAACCTTGCAAGGAAGTCCCTTGTAGCTCTAGAGTCAGCTAGAGCAGGCATAATCACAGCAGCAGCATCTCCTTTGTCATTAGTCCAGGCCGCATGGCATCCTTGTTCACTATAAACTACATAGCTGCTTGTTCACTTCTCCCTTCTCGCTGCTCTCTTTCAAACCGCATGGCAAAAATCCCTTACTACAGATAGCGTGTCTCTTCCCTCACAACTACTCCCCGTGTGTCCAAGAGCAGAGTGAGAATGGCTGCCACCTCGCTTAAACCCCAGCACATCCTACGGAACCCCATTTCCACCTCCTCCCAAAATTGACTAGATGCCAATTCTCCGGTATCTTCTGCCTTTCTCTTGCTGCCATTGTTAATGCTGAAGCCACAGCAAGCCCCTCTGGCTGCATCACAAGTCAAAGTCATGCCTATCTACCTAGCAGTACAGCTATTTAACAAAACTATAACACTGGCCAGCTGTTATTGATATGCAAAGTACCTCTCAACCAGTCCATCAGCTTCCTCATCCCCCAGCTTTGGCTGGCGGCTTTTGGGATTTTTTTTCTTTTCTTTCTGTATTCCCCCCGGCCTTCTCAGCTTCCACCCCATCCTGAAACTCATTCTACACCTGTTATGTTAATACTGAGACATTCCCAGACTTTGACATGATTCAAAAATGCTCTAAATGATCTGACTTCCCTGTGCCTTCCCAGTGGCATTTCTCACCAGACTTCACAGAGAGGCTGACCAAACTCGATGCCATTCATACAAAGTTTTCTCTACTTTAAGTCCACTGTGAGTTTGCTGTTATTGTTTTCCACTCATGTGGTACCTATCTCACTTGTCCTTTGAGGAGTTTTATCCTCAGAAAAACCTGCTCAAATGACCCACTTCTCCTTCCCCATTTCAGGTGCCCTTCCACCACGGTGTATCACTCTCTGCATATTTCCATCATAACAATCATTATACTGTAACGAGTCACTTATTTTCCTGTCTGCTTCCATCCTGGACTTGAAATTTTTATTTTTATCTTTATATTACTAGTGTCTGGCACAATGCCTTGAAATTGATAGGTACTCAATAAGTATTCTGAGTAAAAGAATTAAGGGAAGAACATAGTGTATTTGATAACACACCTATAATTTCTTAAATGAGTACCTTAGATATACCCATTCATTTTCTAAGTCACTTTTTATATATTTCATATAACTATGAATAGTAAACAATAAATAATGTTTAAAGGCCATAATTACTACTAATAACAGCTTTATTGTATTGACTTTGGACCCTTTTTTTCCTTTATTACACCTTAAGTGTTCTTATTTACATTTTACAAATTAATAAAATAAGGTTCATTGATATTAAATGTTTAATATAGTGCAAATCACACAACATTTATTCAGAGAGTTTATGTCACTTCTCCAGGACCACAAAATTAGTTTGTTTTTCAACTGGTATGTACTTCACTAAATTTTAATCTCTAGCCTAATGTAAATTTTGGGAAGTGTAGTGAAAAATTTTGTTTGGAAGAGAAATGGAAAGAAAATTTTTATACGCAATCAAGAGTTCTAAGTTAACCACATTTGATATTAATATATCTGCTAATTTGGGGCTGAAATTAAAAATGTGTGCTTTGTTTACATGTGGTCCACCTCTTATATCATTTCGCTTTGGACATGTAGTAAAGAACACAGGGCTGTGTAAAAGTAAGTTTATAGTTGTGAGTACCCAAAACAGAGTTTATTCTTGTATCGTTATTTATTAAGTATTATTTTATTATTTGTATTATTTGTATTTCTGTTTATTATTATTATTGTTGTTATTTCATATTCTTACTTATAATTCATCTTTTAGGTAATGATGGCTGGTATATTCCAGGTTGCAAAGGGCAAATGATAAAAGGAGGATTCTATTTTTAAAATATACATGCTAATAATTATAAAGGTATTTGGATAAGTGCATGCAGCATAGCTTAAGTGTGCACACGCGCACACACACACACACACACTTAAGAGTGTTCCTGGTGGAAGTGACGTCACTGTGGTATCACAAGGAAAGCATTCCAGAAGACCCACAAAGGAGGATAAGGTCTGGTGATGAGATTTATTTGTGGTGCCAGATGCAAAAATGAAGGAGTTCAGCTCGGTTTCCAGTGTCCTATCTCCATCTGTCCCACCATGGAAAAAGTCCAACCTTTTCTTCATCAGGGCCTAAAATAGGCCCAGTGTCCAGACATTTTGCACCATGCCACGGCTAGTTCAGTTCAGCCTTTCTCACCATCTGGGTAGCTTAGCTTGTTTTCTCAGCTGGGCCTCAGCTGGGGCCCACGTTTGGAGTCCACAGGACCATTAGGGGCCCAGGTGACTGCCAGTCCCACATGACTGCTACAGAGAGCATGCTCGAACAAACAGGTCAGTGCATATCACCAGGTGAGAGCCACAGTGAGTGAGCGAGAGCGAGAGCGAGAGCGAGAGCGAGAGCGAGAGCGAGAGCGAGAGCGAGAGCGAGAGCGAGAGCGAGAGCGAGAGCGAGAGCGAGAGCGAGAGCGAGAGCGAGAGCGAGAGCGAGAGCGAGAGCGAGAGCGAGAGCGAGAGCGAGAGCGAGAGCGAGAGCGAGAGCGAGAGCGAGAGCGAGAGCGAGAGCGAGAGCGAGAGCGAGAAGGGCTTTGTTAGCTGGATTATATAAACTTGGGCTTGGGAAGGACCAGGCACTTTCCCAAAATAACCAATCTACTTCCCAAGCTTTCGCAGGCTTGTACTGAGTCGGCCTTACAGCCAATGCATTCTCTCCCCAGGCCAGACTGACAAGCCTCTATGGTCGCCACCTAGGCTCCTATCGCACATGTGCGCACTTTCCCCTCTGTGGGGTAAATATATTAATTACCCAGTTGACTTCTAGTTAGAAAAAAAAGCTGAATTTCCTTGGAATATTCCTTTATAAGAGACATTAAATATGTTTTTAAAGTACTTTTGAGATGAATTCAAAAAATAGAGAAAAGATGATCTTAGAGTAGAAATTAAAAAGAAATTTTTGTGGGTCAAAAATTTTGGAAAATTACACTTAAGGATTACAATAAACTATATTTTAATCAGATTACAATAAATGTAATCTGAACTTTTGATGTTTCTGTATACTGTCAATCTGTTTATTAAGCATAAATGAAACTTATTTTTATTTTATTTTAATATTTGTATATTAATAATTTCATATTTTATGATTTTTGATAGCAGCTGTTGATTCTAAATCCATTTTCTTATATTTTATTGTAGAATACCAATAGTTCTCATGATTAAAGGTAACTAACATTTTGCCACCCTGCAACTACTTTTTGGGATATTCCATTTTTAAGTTGTTTATTAAGAATCAAAAGAGTCAGTAAGAAACTTTGATCCTTCCCCTTTTCCTGCCCAAGAGATTCAGACAGAGAAACTTGCTTCAGTAAGAGGATCTTAGGACACCATCTTAACCTAATTTGAATTAATGATGGTAAATAAGAGGGTTTCAGACAGGGATCTCTCAGTTAGATTCCCCCGTGTTTTATTGTTTCTGAGTTGCCTAGCAACGATTTTCCTTTGTGCGCAGTCTTTCTCAACTACCAGTAAATGTCCCATTCTCACTTTAGAAATCTAGCTCCCCATTCCCTTTCTTTTCTTCTTTAGCCAAAAATGTCTTATATACTCAGTGTTGCCTCACTATCTTTGGAATTTTCATGGAATTATTATGCCTACATGAATTCCCCATGATACGTATTAAACTTGGATTTTCTCCTGTTAATCTATTTCTGTTAATTAGGTTATTAGCCCAACCTAGAATAATTTAGAAGATGGGAGGAAAACTAATATCTATATTTTTTTAGCCCCCACTTGGAATTTAGAGCCTCTGAAATATTTACCTTAACTATTCACAATGTTTATCTTACTAACTTAGGTGTACCATCTTTATACAAATTCACTATAAAGTAGGAAAATTAAACTGATTTTTGGTTGGAAAAAGTGAATGGCTTTAAAACCAAATATAAAAAAGAATTAGAATGATGCACATATTCTTATTGTTTATTTCCTCAAAAAATTATGTAGAATTCTTCCTGGTTATTAAATAGTCACTTTTCGGCACTCTACACCATCCATAAATAGAGAATACTTTTAAGTATTGAAGATATTTGTGAAATTAAGCACAAAGCAATGCACCAACTAAATGGAGCCCTGACTGGTGTGACTCGGTTGGTTGGGCATTGTCCTGCAAAGTGGAAGGGCACCAGTTTGATTCCTGGTCACCACACACGTCTGGATTGCAGACTCCATGCTCCATCCCCAGTTGGGGACCTATTATATATTCTTTAGGTCGGTAACTGACATTGACATTGAGAACCGTGGTTAAAAAAGGGGGCCACATTCTAAACCTGACCAGCTCAGGGAAAGCCTGCATGGCGGGCCTTACAGAACTTGGAGACCTCAAGGAACTGCACAGGACGGTCTAAAATGAAAACTTTGTAGCTGAAAGCGAGTCATGGTGCGTAGTCATGTCCTAGGCCTGTATCTTTCTTGACAAAGGCCAATCTCTACCTTAACTAAGCCTGTCTATTGACTTCTTACGTCTATGGCAGCATACCTTTAGGATGCCAGGGCAATTTCCATTTTCCAAACCTGTCAGCAGAATCTCCCACTGAAGCAGGCCACAGGGCTCCTCATTGTTACTGTGTCATGTTACGTGTTCCTTGTTAACTCTCCTTACCCACCTGTGTAGAAACGGCGTGTGTGTATTCCTCTTACTTTTTATCCCATCCCAGAGATTTCCTGGCATTACTTTCTCCTGCCTCCCTAACCTGTCACGCATGGATTTTACGTAACCCCTAATACCCCCTCCTTTGATTGTAATGTATAAAATATGGTGCAAAACTTCCATTCTTGGGAGAATTTTCTCAGTCATTGAGATTTTGCTTCCTGGCAATTGCTGTCAATTTGACTCAAATAAATTAATAAAAATTCTTATAGATTTGTACATTTCTTACATCGATAATTTTAAAACAGTATATTTTTTAGGCCTCAAGTATAGATACAATCAGCTAAAGGTAGTGCTGTACCTCTTTGAAGCTACAACATGCCATAGGGTTATCATATATCCCGTATATTCAGATGACATTCGAGTTCTCCTGGGTCTTCCTTCTGTGTGTTTCCACTTTCCCAGGACCCAATGCAAGCATATAGCTACTATTTCTACTTACAGTAATAGAACGGTCTGTTCTTTACATAATTATGTCCATGTAGGGAAACACTTTTTCATATAGAATGTTTAAACTTTTAATAAGGTATAGCGCACATGTTAAAAAGCACAGAAATAAGGGTACAGATCAAGAATAATAGATGATTGTTTCTGACTTCAACATGAATTGAATCCCACAGTTTTTTCTTTGGCTTCTCTCATTCTCATTTTGATTCTTATACATTATTGTATATAGCTGGGTTTTTCACTGTTGTTGGTTTCTGGTGAGGGGAAGCAGGATTTGCCACCGCAAAATATGCTTTTTTAGGTATTGACTATTGTATTCTGATTATTTTCAAAAAACAAAAGACTTAGAAAAAAACCTTTGACCTTTCACCTAACTGCCTAAAATAATTTAAATAGAGGATGTGCTCCAGGAAGGGAGATATCATTATAAATACCTACAGTTCCATCTGAACTATTGTGTGATACAGACAGGGAGGAGCTTGGCAACTCTCTTTTGATCAAAGTCCTCTCTGTGTCCCATTGTTTCAAGATGACCCAACAAACATTTGTTTACTAACATTAACTCTTTTCCTCTCCTTATAAATTGCTTTACTTCCTTTTGAAGTCCTAGACCCCTAATCTGCTCTCTTTAGTCCAGAATGATATGTATGATTATACCTCATTTTACCTTACTGTCATTAGATTTTTCATGCTTGTGTGGATTCTTTGTGCATATGTATCCTTGGTTTTTCTCCTGTTAATCTTTCCTTTGTTAATTTGATTATCAATTCAGCCAGAAGAATTTAGAAATGAGGGAGAAAAATTATTTTTTTCAGATCCTACCATGGCATTCAACTGTGTGAATACATGTCAATTTTTTGTATGTCATTTACCATTGAGAAATAATTGGGTGGTCTCAGTTTTGGGTTATTATGAATATTGAGTTTGTGAACTTTCTTAGGCCTGTTTTTTTTAAAAAAAAATATTAAGCATATAGCTAGGCATAAAATTTCTGGGCTATATAGCATTTGCGTATATTTAGGTTTTAAAAACTATTACAAAACATTTTTTCTCCAATATGGTCTTTGTAAGTGGTGTTTGCATCATATAATCTGAACTTGGTTTGGGGGCCATATGTTTTTAGTATAAATTCCACAATAGGTAATGAAAGTTAGTCCCTGACCCCCTTTGGATATCCTGTTTTGTGGACCACCTACTCAAGTACATTTTCTAATTTTCTATTGATTGCCCATTTTGTTTTTAGCTAAATTTGTAGTAGTTCTTATATACTCAGGACAAAATAATTTATCCAGCAGATAGTGCAACAATCTCCACATCTGTCACTTGACTTCCTTTTTTCTTATGATGTCTTTTCACAGTTCAATTTTTAAATTTATAATCTTTGTGGATAGTGTTTATAGTGTCTATTAAAATATTTCAATTGCTTTGTAATTATGAATACATTCTTCTGTACTTTCTTTTATAAGCCTTATTATTTTGCTTTTACACCAAGATTTGCAATCCATTTTTAATTATTTTTTCACTATATTATGAGGTAGGAATGAACTTACTCATTTTTTTTTTTTTTTGCATAACCATCTGTTTGGCTTGTAACACTTACCAAAAGTCAGTCCATTCCACATTCCAAAGCATGCTGACCTTTGTCATTAATCCTATAATCACATTTTAACTCAATACATATTGAAAATCTGAGATACCAATTTACCATTGTAGGTGCTCGAGGGGAAATTATAAAGAAGAAATAAAAATCCAAATGAGGAGTAAATTTCTTATAAATTTAATACAAGGCAGATTAATAAGTGTTATAGTAGAATCATTACAGAAGTGCTGAAGGACAACAGTATTTTTTCCAATAAATTAAAAAAATCCTTTTGTAGTCATTGATGTATGAGAAGGGAGCAAAGCATGCAACTATTTGCCCACTGCACCTTGATTAGGGCGCATGTCCAGGGAGGCAAAAGACCATTGGGAATGGAATATCAGAAATAACTGATAGCAGATTATCAGTATGATGCCAGATCTTTTAGGCTGACTCTTATATGTGTTTATTGAAAACATTTAGAATTAAAAAGAATGAGAACTATATTTTAGAGGTAATTATAGTAAGCAGTCAATTTCTAAGGTAAGATGTAGAAACAGTGATCAGGTAAGAGGTTTTCCAATTGTACAGAGAAAGAGCAGGGTGGACTTTTGGAACACTTTTGACTCACATCAGCCATGACGGTATGTCAAGTGCTACCTCAAGACTGAGATAATGGGGTGTGATAGGAACACCCTGGATGGGCCCATAACATCCAAAACCAAAAGCCTAGACCCTGGATAAGGACTCCAAATGGATATTGATTTAAGAGGGACCTCTTTGCTCCTAGTGGGCTATAAAAACTCAGAACTCTACCCACCAAATACTCGAGCTTGGCTGTACCATGGATTACGCCAGGACCCCTACCAGATTTATACTCCTTCTGATGCATACCATAACTGCAGCCAACTGCCTTGAGACTGACACCCGTCTCTCTTCACCTGTGGATGTCACCAGTGACCTGGATTTCATGCCAGATGTTCATTCTGCTGACTCTGGCGTAAGCCCTTCCTCTCAGTGTATAACCTGTGTGTGTGACTCTAGTGGCTTTTGGGGAAGTCCCTCCCAATAAACCTACATTGTAGAAATACAGAGCCACGTGTGAATGACTCTTTTCAGGGATGCTCCCTTGTGCCAACTTGTTGGGAACTGCCCTGCCTGGTTTCAGAACCTGTAAGCCCCCATGGCTAAGGCTGAGTCAGAGACCTTGAGACCATAAGCCACTAAGGAGACAAAACTTATCTCCCTGGCAGGGGTGCCACCTCTGCCCACTTTACTTCACCCTTCTTGGCCCTGAGCCTGACCAATTAGCCAATGACGGGTAAGATTCCTCAAGGGAGGGATAACCTAAGACAGGCATGGTCATGAAGATGCCCACAGGGAAGGACTTGGGGGGCTATAGGAAAAGGGGGTGGTGGACCCTCGCCCCTCGGCTTTGACATGGCCTGAGTCCTCATTCTGTCTGCAAGAAGTCTCCTAATCTCTTGGCTGCCTTACTTCCCCTGCCTGACTTAAGCCTGAAACAATGACAGAGGTGGGTGCAGCCCTGTGCTGGAAGAGGCAGGTTCCCTGGGGCATCAGACCTAAGAAAGAATGCATAAAACCTTGTGAAACCTGCTTTGCTAATACCCTCAATTTAAATGATAAGGGTCCAAGCCTGAAATGAGTTTGTTTCCCAAAGTCTTATAGCCCTTTAGCTAACTGACCCTGACTCAGAATAAGCCCTCAGAGTTCTTTGTTTGTTACCTATTATTTGACCCTTACTACCTGACAATGATTGATGAGCTTTACCTATATTGCTCCCTTGCAAATTGAACCCAATAAAAGCCCACTGAGGAAAAGGCTCTTGGTCCTTCTCCTTTGACAAACTTTCCTCCCTAAGCAGATCGTGTCTTGATAGACTTATTCTCATGGGGGGGGGGGGGGGACTCTGCAGGTGGAGCCCCCTCACACCAGCTGACAACAAGTGGCCAATTGGCTAGGCCACAGAAGTGGAATATAAAGGAATAGGCAGGTTTTTAGAAACATTTTAAGTTATTGATGACTTGCGGACTAATCAGTTTTGAGAACAAGAGTGGTAGAATTTCTGGCTTGAGCAAACCTTTGATTTTAACAAAAGACCACAGTACTGAGGGAAGTGCAAAATTACAGAAGAATGTGAATAGGAGGACCATGACGCCCTCAGTGTGACTTTGTAACAGTAATTACCTATTTGGAAGAGAGCCTATAGTGACAAAATTTGAAATCATCTTCAGAATTAATCCTGAAAATTAAAATGAGAGCACACAGTACAAGAGTATCAATTTAAATTCAAAGAGGTGTAAGCATTGAATCTGTAGGAAGCCTATGATTCCTTTAGCTACTAAGTTTTTGACTGATTCAATATTTTTGTAGCAAGGTATAAACAGAGGAGGGGGTGGGGGAGGTGGGGAAGAAGAGAGAGGAGAAAGAAAAAGATAATAAATATCAGATGGAAAATATATGAGAAATTGAAGGATCAAAGTTACTAGTGGACAATTGAGAGGGGACGGTTGTGACCTCGCACGTAGAATTCTTACAAATGCCATCTCAGTTAATTTTTTGAGTGTTCAGTGGATATCTGCACAAAAAATATGTGAAACTTGTGGGTAGGTCTCAGCATGTTGCATTGGGATCCACCGTTGTTTCTGTCTAGTGGGAATTTCTCATGCTGATTCACGGCAGTAATGGAGCGCTGTTGCTGCTATCTGCACATCAATGGATAAAGCATTTCTCTAATTTAGTTATGACTTTTTCATTTCCATTAAAGAATGACACTCAATGGGTTTACATTTTTGTTGCAAGTGGATAAAATGCAAACTTAATTTTAAAAATTAGCATTTGATCTGGTAGCTCTTGAAAAGAAATTATATTTGAAGTATTCAGAATAATTATTTTATTGTGCTTATCACTAATTATTTCATTCTATTTACCACTGCTCTTTGCTCTTAAAGCAGGGTAATTGTGGCGATATCACAGGAGTAAGTACTACAAAGTAAAAGTTGAACTTAGTGCTTTCTTAAGAAATGGAGGTAAAAGTTTTTTAGATTTTGAGGAAAACTGGCTTTTGTCCAAGAGAACCTTACTTAAATCTGAATCATCTCTGGAACCATATTTTGCAAGGCATAATTCTGATAAATACATTTTTTTTTCTGACACAAATTGTTGAACAACATGGGGATGCATTTGGGTCTATATAAGTAGCTCATGGAGGGCATCTGAGTGATAAGGTGCCCCAGAGTGGGCTGTTGGAAGCCAAGTAGGTGGGAATGGTGTCCACATAGTGCAGACTTGCCCTTATAGGGGATCGTGGAGTGCAAGCAGAGTGAAGAGGGCTTTCACACAGGGGGCAATCTGGTGTGGGGTGTCGGAATTCGTCAAAGAAATTAAAGGGTAGCAAAAGCAGTGGCTTTGGTGTTTGGAAGTAGCCTGGGGTAGCCTAAGAGTGGTGCTGGTTTCAGAAGCCAGAGACCGAGAGGTGTAATAAGGGCATTCACACAGTGGGACCACCCAGTGCAGACGCTCAGAAGCCAAGTGAGGGGAGGAAAACCCATTCAAACGGGGGGTGGGGGGAGCAGAGCCCAAGTGCTGTGAGAAGAGCATCTGCATGGAACAGCGGACTGCAGCAGGAGTAGGTGTCCACTAGGGGGGTGAGAGGGAAGACCCTGACAGCAACCGATTTAATCCTGCCGAGAGGATGTCGTTTGTAATGAGAAAATTAAAGCAGTGGATTCTCCTAGGATGAAATGAGATACACTCTTCTGTCAAAGACGAAAAACCTATATCTAAACATGTAGGAACCGCAAACCCCAACTGAGGGACATTGTACAAAATAACTAGCCTGTAATCTTGAAAAAGTGTCAAGGCCATTTAAGTAAGGGAAAGTAAAAAAAAAGGCTGTTCCAGACTGATGGGGCTTAAATGCCACTCAGTATAACACAGGGGTGTGAACAGGAGATTTTGCAGTAAAGGATGTTGTTGGCACAGTTGCATAGACTTGAATGGGGTCTTGGGATCTGACGATAGCAATGTATCATTGATAATTATCTGATGTTGATGGTTGAATTGAGGTTCTACAGGAGAATATACTTGTTTTAGGACATACACACTGAAGAAACCAGAGGTTATGCAGTATTGTGGTGATAGCTTTTCCCAAATGGTTCAGAAATAGAAGTGTTGTTTAAATTGCATTCAACTTTTTGGTGAATTTGAGATTGTTCCACAATAAAAGAAAAAAAAAAGTAAGTAAGAAGCATAGAAAACAAGGATGAAAATGAAATATTTTTCTAAGAGTAAAGCTAAAATCCATCACTTAGTATAGGTACCTTTTAAATGTGGGTTTATTTTTTGAGACAGAACAGAAAAGAATAGATGGTTTTAAATACATGCTAAGGTTTTCCCAATTCCCCTCAATTTGTCTTTGTGTTTCACTAAGTTGCTGTAACTTTCAGTGAACAAAGAATACCTTGTTAATTTTTTAGGAATTTTTTAACCAATATTAATCAAAGATATAAACATGTAATTTGTTCAGATTTTTGAATCGCATCAAAATGATCATAGGGGATTTTGAAATGATCTGTATATTTCTAAGTAAGTGATTAATGACTCAAATATATAATTTTGTGTGAGATCATCTGTATTCTCTATATGTTCATAGATAGTTCCCAGATGAAAGAATAAGAATTGTTTTGTTGGAATTCCCTTCATTAAAATATTGTAATTCATATATAAGAAGTAGGAGAGATAATGCCACATAGTAAAGACAATAGAATCATGAATGCAGATGGACAAAGGTTAAATCCAAATTCTGTTGTTTTTTAAAAAATTTGCCTTTTGGTGAAATATTGCCACTTTTTTTTTCATTTCTTCCATCATAAAATGGGATCAAACATATCCAACTTGAAAAATGTTAATAATAACTAGCTATGGAGATCCATATATGTGAATATATATATGCAGAACCTTTACATATGCATGCATATATACATATATATTACATATATTTATACACACATGTGCATACATATATACATATATATGAAGAACATGTGACATGATGTGCTAGGTCTTAGAGAGATAGATAGACAGACAAACAGATAACTCACTGTCCATCTAGCTAACGAGCTACGCATCTGTCCATCCCCTGGCACATCACATCGCAGGCTTCCACATCGCTGTGGCTTCCATAGTCTCCGTTTGACTGTGCAATACTCAAAGCCTTGAATTCCTGAAAAGGACTGAATGAAACTACATGCAGGGTGGCAGACAATTGTGAGATATTATCAAAATATAACAGTAGGTAAAACATCTCCCTGAAGTCTGTGCACAAGAAGTCTGTATACAGGAAGTTATGACCAGAATGACTAATAACCCCATCAAGCTGCCCATCACAATTTCCTGGGAATGAATAGAATGCATTGATCAGCTTGTCTGAAATTGATGCTAACAAGATAAACATCCTGTAAAAATTATTTTTGATTTGTACATGAGAGATCAGAGTTGTGGATGTAGGGATAATAATAACATAATAACATTGACATTTATTTGAATATATGCTCATCCCTGAAGATATATTATATGTCTCACTTTTAAGGAGAATGTGTTTTTGTGAATAAGGAGTCTGTTGGTCAACATTTTGAAAATTAACTTATTTTAAATTATAACAAGGGAGTTTGTTTTGAAAAGTCTTCATCAAAATCAATAATAATATACTGGAGTATCTAAGGCATAACTTAAATCCAGATGTTTGTATATTGAGTTTATATAAAATGATGCAAGCCAGGATGAAAAGCATTTACTTGTTGGAGATTAAGTAGAATTAAATACAAATCAGATTATAATTATTTTTATTGTTAATGCATGATACAGTTATGGATTTAAAAATAAACACTCATCCATTCTTATTTTTATTCATTTCTTATTCACGTGTAGTATCTGCTAATCTTTAATTATCTGCAGGCCTTAGAGACTTAGGACATAATGAGGCCTCAAAAGACTGCTATGTTCTGGAGAGACAGTTCAGTAAACAGACATATAGAATTAATATATGCGCCATAAGAGAGATATGAGACATGAAAGCAAGATAGAGACAGATTCATAGACAGCATGACAGCTATCGAGGAGGGAGAGATTAGGGGGTGGGGGATGGAGCAAAAAGGACAAAGGACTCATGGACATGGACATGCGGCAATTGCAGCAGGATGGGGAGTATAAGTGAGTTAAATGGTAATGGAAAAAAGACAATACTTTTTTTAAGTATATATTAGAGACTTCACCACTGATGAGGGGGATAATAGAAGCTTAGAAGGTTGTGGCAGGAAAGTTTCTCCATAAGGAATGGGTAAGAGTCATATAAAAGAGAAAGAACTGTGTATGTAGGGTGATTCATTGGGAGGGAAAATTGAGTAGGTGAACCATTCATGAGCAAAAGCACAAAGCCCAGTGTAGCTGGATTACTGAAAGGCAGCAAGCATGACAGAAGGTGAGTGAGAAGCATTAAGCAAGGCCAACCCATCTTGGGGCTTTTATGGTACAAAAATAATGATGGCCATACATTTTTTCAATTAAACATGGATATATCTAAGAGTAAATAGGGGCACAATTAATAATAGTGCTGGTATAATAAGCTTAAGTCAAGACAGTTTTTGGCAAACTAAACAAATGATCACACAACTTGTTAAGTTTAGGCTTTACCCTAATGTGAAATCTTAAGATTTTAATTAGGAATTATATTTTTAAAGAGTATCTTGTCTACTTGAGCAATAATTTTGCTGGATAATATGTTCATAGATCTTAGACCTTTTACAAAGTTGCAATAACTGGGAAAACATCTGGAACAATTTTGCATAAGTAAATTCTCCAACAGCTAAAATGCTGATTGGATTTGTGCCTTCGAATTGAAGAAAGTGAGATATATGGAAAGTTGCATTGCCTTTTAAGTCACCAGGGTACCATTGGGGAAATTACTCCACTGAAAGAGTTAATGCAGCTTCAAAACTTGCTTAAAAGGAATGTTTTGGGTAGATACACACTGAGGAAATCAGGCTTATAAGCACTGTATCTGAAAAACACTCAAACCCTAGAAATTGAAATCACATAAGTAAAATTGTAGAGCTCCTTGGTGTATACTAGAGATACCCTATCATCTCTTTATATTTTCATCTGCTTTGCCTGGTTAGCACTGAAAATTCACTAAAGGCAAACCACAAAGTCAGTTCCTCCTATATTTCTGCCAAAATTACCTGTAAAAGGCTCTAGGGTTTTATTTTTAAAGAAAGAGAATCTGACAGTTCTCTACTGGAGGCTTCACAGTGCTCCATATAACCAGCTCTGACACACATGGTAAATCTTGATTTTAACTGGAAGCATTTAAACAGATTGTGAATCTTTCAATGGCATTAAGTGAGAAGTTAGAGAATTCGATATTGTTTTCTCACTTATTCTATAAGTATATTAATTCTGATTTTGAGATTTAGTTGGTAAGTTGGCTTGCTTTCTAGCTGACACTCCCTCCATAAAGAACTTTGACAAGTTCACAGAATGTGTGATCAGTAGGCAGTTTATAGATATGTCATATCCATTTCACATATCGAGAATTGTCAGCAGGGACATTTTCCAAGAGCTCAATGAGAAGAGAAATGGCTGGTGACCCAGAGATCAGTTTCCATTCAATGCAAGTATAAAGCAGGACATTTGAAGATGCTCCTTCAGATGTACATTTATAAAAAACTGTGCCACAGACAGTTGCTCGTAGAGGCTGCTGCAGGGACCCAGTTGTGACTCTCAGGAGTAGTTGCTGAAGAACTTCTGGTAAGAGCCTCGGAGATCTGTGCCGCCCAGGGAGTGATGCCACCGAGAGCTGCTGGGAAATGTCACGGTAACAGAAAAGACCACTGACTTCCTTGCTGGAAATGAACAAAGGAGCTGATGAACGCTGCCTTACTGAAAGGAGAAACTTAGCCAAGGGCTTAGTTAGGGGACAATTTCGGTTAGACGCTTCATAACACCCGATGGGGTACAAGGCCGACACTCCTGCTGGAACGTAAACTAAAAGCAGCCACTGGACACCCTAGAAAACATAAGGCCTGGGCTGAGCAGGGAGACACAAAGAAGCTTATTTACCCAAATTATTGCCTGTTTTAAAAAATTCTCTTGTATTGGCCTTAATTAATCTGATTAATTACATCTGAGCAATTACGGCTAAAGAATCAGGAATCCAGGTACACTACTGATATTTATAATAGATATGAAGAAAATTACTCATTATTTAAAAGTGTTATAATTTATTTTTACTTTCCAAATAAATAGCTTTTGATTATTTCAAACATATGAACCATTAAACATAATTTTAAATTACAGCAATAATAATTACGTTGTTTTAAAGTTTCAAATCCCATTGTCTTATGACTCTTATGATTTTTATACTCACATTCTCCTTAAGAATAAAAAACTTAAAATTAATTATTTCTTTATTTTATTAAAATATTTCATAAGTACTATCTTGTTAGAGGGGGAAACAAACGTGGTATGGGGGTCTCTTACACTAAAAGACAGGGGACTCGGAAGCTGTTTCTTTTCATGGATTTTGCATTCTCTGACTTTCATTTCGTGCCCATATTTTCTCAGGAGAGTTTTAAGACTGAAGCACTGAGTTGGATTTGAGAACATTAAACAGCTGAGTTATTACTGAGAAAATAGTATTACACAGAAACCACATAAAACGCATACATAGAAATGTATAAAAATGGGTCTTAACATTTACGTATTAGAGATCTGTCTACATCTGAAACCTAATCACAAAATATTTACATAAAGTGGATGACAAGGAGAAAGAAAAGTGTTTTTCCTTTTATATTAATTTCATCATGACATAGAGTTGCTGATTAAACAATATTTTGAAACCCATAAAAGTAGGTAAAAACCAACCTCAGTTTGATTCTCCTGCCCCAATTTTTCATCCTTTATTTTATCAAAACACTACTTTTGTCACCCAAACAAATCTATCACTTCCATAAAGAATAGCTAAGGACACACACTTCAAGAAGATTTTTGAAAAAGAAAAAGAAACAAACAAACAAACCCACCTCACACCTTCCTAGTTATTTCTTTATTTCACATTTTTCTAATTACCATTCTTAAATGGAGATAATTCAAAAATTTTTTGCATTTGCCCATAAGTACAAACATTCATATAAATGAGCTATTGAAGAGGATCCTAAAAAATATGAATATTGCTGAGGTATATTTAATACATATGATTAGTACTCAATTTTTAAAAATTTTTATTGTTTATGCAAATATACTCATTCCAATTTTTCTGCCTTTGTCCCCCTCCCCCAGCCCACCCCTCACTCCCACAGTCAATCCCTACACCATTCTTCATGTCTGTGGGTGATGCCTGTATGTTCTTTGTCAAATCCCTTCACCTTCTTTCGACCAGCCCACCTCCCTATTCCCCTTACAGCTGTCAGTCTGTTCCATGTTTCTGTGCCTCTGATTCTATTGCTCATTATTTTATTTTGTTCATTAGATTCCAGTTATAAGTGAGATCATATGGTATTTGTCTTTCATTGACTGGCTTATTTTCCTGGCTTATGTTATGGAAACATTTTCATTAAGTTGGATGTTGCTATATCTTCTTCCCCTGAATCTTAAAATACATATCAGTAAGAGCATGGATGTTTGCATGAGGCGAAGGTGTTTCCAAACCTGCACACCACATGAAGAGTAAAATCTACGTATGGTTGTTTCCATATGTAAGTGTGGATTATAACAGTAGAATAGTTTCTAAGGCTGTTATGAAAATTAAGTGAGATTATATTTTTAAAGCCTTAAGCACAGAATAAATTACTAATTTAGCCTACTTCATTAATTATTTATGTGTATTTTCTATTACCCATTTGAAGATGCACACTTTTGATTATGTTGTCATTATAAACTCATCCATTTATGTTATCACTTTAAAGTACTTAGCGAAGTGCTGTGTACAAAGCAGGTGGTAACTATGTGAATGGACTGGTAGACACTGAATACTTGAGATTTTCAGTACTAGTTATGGTAATGTTGATCAGTACCAGAAAAGACCCAGGTATGTTTTTTTTTCTTGTGTGCCATGGAACTTAGCAAGGTCTACAGTCTCAGTGGACTCTTAATAAATACCTGTAACATGGGAATCCCCTCTTTCAGTTTTACTCCTTGAAGTTAACAATTGTATAAGGAACACTAAAAAGATGATGGGGTAAAATTCTATTAGAGAAAGAGAGTTATCTTAAAAGTGGAGTCAGAGATTAACAGCAAACTGAAGCTTGACAAATCAAGGGATGATAAAGTGTCGGGCCAAATGATGAAGAGTATCTTAATCAAAGGTAGAAAAGGGCAAGGTAGTCTGGATGGGAAGAAAGAGAAGTGAAAATATGAGATAGTCAAGGATTAGGGAAAAATTAAATTTGTGAGGGAAAATGTTTGGTGTTATATTTTTCTAACAAAGTTTTGGCACTATCTGACATGTTATCTAAATATGCATGAAGTGAAAGTACTTTATAGATTTGTGATAATAATCACACTAAAAATGCTTAAGGAAACCTGTTAGGATGACACTAGATTCAACTATACCACTGAGCTAGCTGAAAGTTACAAAAATAAATAGTTATCATTCAGGTCTTGAAACTCAAAAGTTCTTAGGCAATTGTGAGAGTGTGCATTTGTCTGCTACCTGTAAATAAAAGACTAATAACAAAACAACTAAGTTGCCTTATCCCTCAAAATCAGCATTTTGCCTCATTTTACTGAAAAATCACAAAAAAGGGAAATTGACTAACGCGTCTATGTTTTATATCAACAACTCTATGTGTAAGTTTTGTTTGGCAAAAAAAAAGACACACAAGTTTGAGAGTGTGAAATTGATTGTGAACTTTTCCCATTATATATTGATTGAATTGATTGTTGATTTCCTAGATCCTGGCAAATTAAAATTTACAGTCGGATTTTTAAAAAATTGTACCCTGCAGATTTATATCTGCCTAAACATACATTTTTGAATTTTCATACAGTTTGAAGAATTACTTCTATTTACTTTTAGCCTCCAGAAATGGTGTCTGAAATTGTCTAGTGTGGAATTGCCGATGATAAGAGTACACATGGTCCTCCCACAACCATGTATTGAAATTTATTTAAAAGAAATGAAATCTACATCGATAAAATGCTCTTTAAAAGCACTCAGTTGTTAGAATACAGAAGATAAAGGGTTGGGGTCAAGTCAAGGATTCAGTTTTATCCAAAGTAGCTTTAAATATCAGGAATAGCAACATTTATGGGAACCACACTGCTGTATTTGCTTTGTGTTGCAGAAAGCATTTTAACTTGGGGTTTAATTATAAAGAAATAACCTTTTAATAAGATAATTTATTTCTAGCTCCTCTCAGTGGCTACATTAAAAAAATTAATGATGCATATAACATGAATGTGAGGAAAAGCCTAGTACACATGATTATAAATACCATTCTTTACCCTTTGGCTACCATTTTGAAACAATTTTGCTGACTGAGAAGATCACAACTATGTAATTTTCCCCATATATTCTCCTTTCCAGTCACCAATATAATACGTTAGTGAGATAGTAAGAGAGACCAGGTAAGGTCCAAAATAAGCTTGGAAATACCCAAAAAGTTAATTAAAATTATCATATTGAAATAGGTTCCGTGAAGCCACATACTTTCACTATCACAGAGAACATAGGTATTTAGCAAACAATGATATACTTTTTGTTGGCAAATGCACAATAAAAATTCATAGTTCTTACAGTGACAAAATTTTTACATAATATTTCACTAGAAACCGCTTAATGTAAACATAGAAAATACATTTAGTTAAAAGTAGACGTGGTATAGCACAAGGAAGACTGGTGGAAAAGCCCTATTTCATGATTGTGGTGGTGGTCACACAAAACTACAGATGTGATAAAATAATATAGAACTATAGACACACACACAAGTACATAAAAATATGCACATGGAAACTTTTCAAGCTCTGTGCATTATACGAATGTCAGTTTCCTAGTTTTGACATTGCACTATGATTTTACAAGAGCCCCAGTTTGGGTAAACTTGGTGAGGAGGACATGGGTCCTCCCTGTGTATTTTTTGCAGCTTCCCATGAGTTTCTAATTAATTGAAAATGAAATTTTTAAAAAAGAGAGACATTTAAGATAATATCCACCAGAAACAAAACTTTGATCTCATTTTGAACCTAAAACTAACTGAAAAAAATAAAAGTATATGAGTAACTGGCACAGTTTAACATTGATTAACTTGCTATTAAGGCAATTATGCTAATTTTTTAAGGTATATGTGTTTTTGGTTATTTGAAAGCGCTATTATATAAAGCAAGTCTAAAATAATATTTTTTCTCCTGGAATTAAATGCTAAATTAAATTCTCAAAATCAAACAAACATTTGAGCTGTGTCACTATTGAGAGCATGGCCATGACGTACAACAGACAAGCTGTATCACAATTGAGCTGTTAGCACTAAGAAATGTCCCTCCCCCTTCACTGCACCAAAAAGTAGGGACTCCTGTTGGTGTTGAATTGGCTCCTAAGACCTTTGTTTGAAGAAAGCACAACTTGTTTGTGTATTTGGGGCAACATGACAACAGGGAAGGATACCTCAATCTCAGTCTCCATCTCTATTTCTATCAATCTCTAGCTCTCTATCTAGCTCTACCATGTCTATCTCTCTCCAAGTGTTTGGCAGTTTTCTTTTTTCACGTTTTGCTTATGGACTTGAATTGTTCTTAGGAAAGGTTTAATTTTTTACTTGAGTTGTCTTTAATTGTCTACTACTACCCTCTTATTTTTAATTGTAACATTGACAACCCATTCTCACCTAAAGGAAATTTATTGGTTGTGACTACCTTTTAAAAAGGAAATTATGAGTTAGAAACTTAAAAACCTTTATCAATACACCATGTGGCAACTATTCCTCAGCCATCTTGTTTTCTCTGTGCGAGGGCCTTGGCTGGTAAGTCAGTTCTCCCTTCTGGGTGTAAGTCAGTAATAAATTTAATGAAAAAATTCTCCGAGCTATAGTCTTGTATCCAAAATAGCACATAAACTCATTTTGTTTATAATAAATTGAGAACAGATTCTGAAGTTAGACTGATACGGGCATAAACTTAAGCTCAGACACTTAATAATGATGTAACCCTGGGCAAGTTAATGTCTGTGCTTTTAAGTTTAGGCTTTTCTTCTGTAAGTTATGATGCCAAGACTACATGCCTTATATGTTTGTTATAATCTGTGAGGACTAAAGAAAAGAATTTATACACAATGCCTGGCCCAACAACTACAATATAGTGTGTGAGTGTGTGTAAGGGAACTTAAGTTTCAGTACGCTGCGCTGAACCAGTTCTCATAATCTTGGACAGGTTTATCAACACTGCGTGAAAAGATCCAGGAACTGAAGATGGTCAGGCATTTCTATTAGCAGATGTGCTGGTTAATTTTGTGTGTCAACTTGACTGGGGTAGAAGATGCCCAGGGAGCTGGTGGAAGATTACTTCTGGGTGTGTCTGTGAGGGTGCTTCTGGTGGGGCCTAGCATTTGTATCAGTAAGTCAAGATCGATGAGGGTAGATCATCCAGACTGTGAAGGGTCTAGCAGAATGCAGGGTGGAGGCAGGGAGAATGTGCTCTCCTTGCCTGAGCTGCAGCATCCATCATCTCATGCCCCACCTCAGTTCCCCTGGTTACCAGGCCTTTGGACTCAGACTGAACCAAGTCACTAGCTTTCTGATGTGCCTATCATGCAGACAACAAGCAGATCATGGGGCTTCTCAGCCTCCATAATGACATGAGCCAATTCTTATCATTTCTCTCTCTTCTGAATATGTGTGTGTGTGTGTGTGTGTATAATTTCCTACTGGTTTTGTTTCTCTGGAAAACACTGTCCAATACAGTGAAAAATAGTAATGATGAATCTAAACTATTTACATAATTATGTCTTTGCTTGAAATAACAAAACAAATAAACAACAAAAAATATTGTTATGTCTGGAGGTTCTCAACACAACATTCAATAAGGTAGTTGATATAACTAAAACCTTATAAGAAAAAAAAGTAAATTCTGGCCTTTCTTTTCAGCTATAAAAATGATGCATGCAAAAAATAAATAGCTATAGTAAAGCATTGTACCAGGATATACATTCTGGTACATCATAAAATTAAACAAATGTACATCTCCATTCAGTTGAGAGTTTTGGGAAGAATTCACACAGGAAAATTAATTTAAAGATATCTGTGGGAAACTTATTTTGTACTACCTTTTGAGAAGAATCCAAAGTATACTTTGGTGGCTCATTTTTTCCTCTTTGTTTTCTCTGTTACAGTACTCTGCTTCAGGGAAGATGAAAATGACATTTTTCTATATGCACTACAGTAGAGAACAAGGCATTCTTGCTTTACTAGTGAAAAATGAAAGACAAAAAAATGATCGAAATAAGAAAAGCTAAAATAGCCTTAGCAAACTAATTATAGACATCACTTTCAACAGATAATATTTCACATTCACAATGGATTCATCTATTTACCAATATAGTTGTTGATTTTGAATGTCCTATGTTATTTTAATATAAAAAGTTTTAATGTTTTCCTAAATATATTTGTCATATTTCCTGCAATATAAATATTTTTATTGCTTTTTAAATAGGAAAATCTGAGCCTGATGCTTGACAGTATTTGCTGTGATAGATTTTTCTTTGCATATCAGTTGGATATTGTACTGTCACTTAGAATATTTGGTGGGCTTAGAAAGTCCTTGCGGTTCTTTCTACCACAATTTCTATAAATGTACTTTTTCTGTGGGACATAAAGGCCACCTTTTATATAGGAACAGACAGCATTGATGCATTGCTTTTAACTTCTAGATGATTGGGATGATTAAGGACATCTATCAACAGCTTTCTCAATGTCTCGTTGTACTTACTGGTCCAAAGGTGAGTGATCCAGAGAAACAGGCCACTGTCGCATTCTTTACAGATCTTCTGCTCTAAGTGGAGAGACATAATTAATGAACTTGAGTCTCCATTTTCAAAGGACAGCAACCTAACTCTGTCTTCTTATGTATTCCCATTTAACAAATAAAACTCTTTTATGACTAATAAAAAATAAAATATAGTGGAAATGAAATTCTTTAGTTGCCATGAAAATCAGTGTTCACACTAATCTTTAATGTATAGCTACAAATCATTCTCACTTTTCCTTCATGTCAAAAGAAAAGATATATACTTTACTTTCTTATCTCTCATTGACCCCTGGTGGCTTTCTTTCTTTGTTTAATCTAGACAGGTGTAGCCTACCTGTCTCGTCTAAGTGAGGGCTGGGGGTAAACTAAGAGACCATCGTCAAGTTCACAGCCTAATAACACAAGTCCACTAAAAAACTGAAATTTAATCATAAGGGTGCTTTTAGAATGCTTTAGAATTATAGTATACTACTCTTTTCCCAACTTTACCATCACACTAATAATTATCTAGTATAACAACAATGGGTGACTTACTCTTACAAGGAGTAATATTTAGGGAACTTCAAATTCAACAAATGAAGCAAAAACTGAATCCCTAGAGGAACTTGAAGACTCTTGTACCTACAACTACAATCCAACATTAGATGCAGTTAAATCAACCCTGGCTAGAGTAATATAAAACCTCATATCAAAGGCCTATGTAATTATATTCTTATTACTCCATACATCATGATCAACCTTAAAATAATCATAAAATGTAATGAAAGTGAAAGGAAAAAAAAAGTCTGAAGAGAAAACGCAACATCAAAAAACAACAGAATTCCACAACTCAACTTCAAGACCTACAATAAATCACAGTGAAAAAAGCAATATGGTATAAGTGAACAAGTAGACATATAGATTAATAAAACAGAATAGAGAGCCAATAAATAAACCCACACAAAACTGATTTTTAACAAAGAAAAAAATAATAGTCTTTATCTAACCCTGGAACAATTCAATTGGAAGTCCCTATGCAAAATTAAGTCAAAAGGGATACAGACATAAATGTTAAAAACAAAATTATAAAATTTGAGGGAGAAAATCTATGTGACTTTGGGTGTGACAATGACTTTTAGATAAAACAAAAACATCAGAAAAATAGATAAGTTTAGCTGCATTAAAATTTAAAGTGAATTTTAATGAGTGAAAATTTTAATGAGTGAATTTTTCATTGCTCAGTGAAAAATGCTGTGAAGAGAACACAAGCAAGCCAAGGATTGGCAGAAAATATTTTCAAAAACATATGTGTTAAAGGAATTTTATCCAAAATGCTTAATAAACTTTAAAAATTAAAAAAGAAAACAATACAATTAAAAATGCTCAAAGGATGTCAATAGGCACCTCATCAAAGAAAATACACAGGGGGCAGAACATGTGAAGATATTGGTACCTCATGTGAATGCTCAGCAAAGGTTGACCTCAGGGGAGGAGGGTTTTAATACTCTGAAGAATAGGGTGACCTGTTCTGTGAATAGCAGTCAGCCTCTTCTCCCAGCCATCCATGTGATAGGCCCATTGACTCATGAGCAAAGTGGCCATAGTGGCAGGGATGGAAGTTATACATGGGCACAGGAATGTGGACTCCCACTCATCAGGGCTCACCTGGCTATGCCCACTGCCGAGGGCTCAATCTGCCAGCAGCAAAGATCAACACTGCACTAACTCTCTGTGAGTGTACCATCCCTGGGGTGATCAGCCAGGTACTGGTGACAGTTTGATTACACTGGATGTTTCCCTCATGGAAAGGAAAGTATTTTGTTCTTATAGGAGTAGACACTTCTCTGGATACAGATTTGCCCTCTTAGCACACAGTATTTCAGTCCAAAATACCATCCATGGAATATAGAATGCCTCATCCACTGTCATGTAGAATTCCATGCAGGTATTCCATGCAAAATTGGTTCAGATCAGGGAACTTACTCACAGCAAAGAAATATTGCAATGGGCTCAACCATGTAAATCACTGGTCTTATCATATTGCTCACCATCCAGAAGCACCTGCTTAGATAGTATAGTGCACGGGTAGCAAACACAAGGACAGCGGGCTGACTCTGGCCCTCCACCTTGTTTTATCTGGCCCAGCACCTTGTTTCAACCCCGTGGCTGCTCCAAGCTCCTTGCCCCTAGTTAAGGAGTAGTTACATTTATACAGTCCTAAAATTACACTTGGTCCTTTTAAGGCAGCCATGAGGCTGATGTGGCCCCTGGTGAAGATGCGTTTGACACCCCTGGTATAGTGGAATGCCTTTTTTACAGATTGATTTAAAATGCTAGTTGGGTAGCTATACTTTGCAGGGCTGGGCAAAGTGTTCCAGAAGTATGTATATATTTTGAATCAGCTTCCAGTATATGATAGTGTTTTTCCTATAGCTAAGGTTCATGGGTCCAGAAGTCAAAAGTGGAAATGACAATGATACTGCTCATTGTTACCTCTAGTGACTCATAAGCAAAATTTTTGCTTCCTGTTCCCATGACCTCATGCTCTACTGGCCTTGAGGTCTTTGTTCTAAAGAGAGGAATACTTCCACCAAAAGGCACAACAATTATTCTATTAAGCTGGAAGTTAAGACTACCACCTGTTCACTTTGGACTCCTCAAAACTTTGAATCAATAAGCAAATAAAAGAGTTATTGTGATGGCCAGAGTGATAGATTTTTACTACAAAGGAAGAAGGGAAACTTCTCCACAAAGGAGGTAAAGGAGAATATGTCCAGAATACTGGAAATCCTTTAGGATGTCTCTTTGTATTACCATGTCCATGGAAAACCAGAACAACCCAATCACAGCAGGACTATTTATTACTCAAACCTTTCAGAAATGAAGGGGTGGGTCACCCCACTAGGGAAGAGAATTATAGCAAACTGAAGTGCTTGCTGAAGTCAAAGGGGACCCAGAGTGGTTTGTGGAAAAGGAGGAAATACCAGATACAACCACATAGCCAGTTTCAGAAACAAGAACTGTGTTTGAGTATTTCCTCCTTATTTTATTATTAATATATTTGTATCTGCATATGTATAATATTATTGTTTTCTTTCCTTTTATTATCTTGTTCTTTAACATAAGATGTATTGGATTCATAGCACAGTATTTATGTCTTGTCAATTTTACATCATAGTATTTGCATCATAGTATGTCAAGGTAAATTTACTTCCTTTTCTGGGGAAGGGGTTAGTTTTTAGATGTAAGCAGGATAGATGTATCATATTAGTGTAATTATGACCTTCTTACTGTCTTTACTTTGAGGTAGGCATGGTTTAAGAAGATGTGTATGAGTGCCAAGATGACAGGGGTAGACTTTTTATGGTTAATTTTGTGTGTCAGCTCGACTGACGTATCAGTAGCCATTATATCTGGGTTTTTTTCTGGGAGGGTATGTCTGGAAGAACTTTCTCCATGTTGGTGAGCATCAAACAATTCTTTTGAGGGCCTGAATAGAGAGAAAGGGCAGAGAAAGGGAGGGTTCTGTCTGCCTGAAGACATCAGTCTCTGCCCTCTTCTGAGATTTATACTATTGGCCTTCCAGTTCTTAAAAATACACCACCAATTTTCCTGGGTCTCTGACTTCCAGTAGGCAGACTGTAAGACTGCTCAGTCTCCAGAGACACTTCCTTGTAATAAATCTCTTTTGTTATAGAAATCACCTATTGGTCCAGTTTATCTGGGGAGCACTGATTAGTACAATAACCTTTTTCTTAAGGGATTTCTCAAATGTTATAGTGCAGAGACATACTAATATGGACTCTAATCTCAAATGATCCAGAAAAATAATACATGACTATATAAAAATTTATTGATATGCACATATACACATTCACATATATAATTCATAAACATACTTACAATTTATATATTTAGAATGTTATATATTATATGTGTCTTTTAAAAATTAAATCTAGGAAGAATTAAATATAATTATATAGCAATAATTATATTATATCATATATTTAGTTGCATGTAATTACACATATATATTTATAAGTATTTGCATGTATTTAAATATAGTTATAGTTTTATAATTATTAAAATATATATTTATAATTATAATATACATTGTTAAATTATTCTTATAAAGTTATCTAATTTTTCAGTTAAGATATATTTTAAAATTTAGGTTATTTGAGGTTATATACATATGTTAAATTGAGAGCCAAGAAACAAACCTTAGTTTTCTGTTTGGTTCTAATGCTCATTTTGCTACACGAGAATTTCTTTACTGAATTTTCTACTATGTATAAGAAAGTCTAAATAATAAAAGGTAAAATGTTCTTAAGTATATTGATTTAACACAAATCTAAAATTATCAAAATAACATTTGAATAGAAATGGTAAGGAAACTCTATTAGAAGGAATACACCAAAATAAAATCAGGTGTACTTAGGTCAACATACAGGCAGTCCTTTAAGTACAAAGAAAACTTTGGTTAAGTAATGAAACTCTCAATGTTGTTAAATTTGACTTGACACATGGTTAATAGCTGGGACTAAATGATTTACTGCCTTAAAAATATATCTCATACAGAAGTAGTCATGGAAATGAATGGTGATTTGCCCACATAATTTAAAGATCATAATTTTTTTAAACAATCTTTGCAGCTGACATTCCACTTCCAGATGCCACCTTGTTATTTGTTTAATGTTTAATCAGTTGGATTAATAAGACACCTAGAGTCAAAAAATGTATGATTCTTGATCTCTTTGATCTAAGAAAGCACAATTGTTCACTCATCTTACTCAAAGGTAGTGCACTATGGGGAAAAGAGGAACACATGTGACATCGGGAACCTGAGTTCAAATCCCAGCACAGCTGCTTCTATCTGTGGGGCCCATAACCACTCAGTTTTTCTTTGAGATTTTTTCCCCTTTAAAAAAAAAAAAAAAGATTAATCGATGTTCAATTACAATTGTCCCCATTTACCCCCATTACTCTTCCCTGCCCTGCCCATCCCCTTTCCTACATTCAATCCTTCCCATTGTCCTTGTCCATGGGTCCTTTATGTGCATGTTCCTTGACTTGACTTTTCACTTAAAATAAGATGGTAAGACTAGAAATCATCTTGAGTGTCTCTGTTCTTTCTTTAGTTTCCTCCTTACAAAAGTATGATGTTACAATTATGCAAACCATGGAGATCAGATTCTCTGTGATCTACTACAATAGAATAAAACATCTAGGTCCTCTGGTCTGATAATTAATCTAGGCCTCTACGGAAGATGATGTCTAAAAGGGGTATCTTGGTATACTTTCTGTTATGGACTAAATTTTTGAAATCCCTTAAAATTCATATGTTAAAATCTTAACCCCCCAATATGATTGTATTAGGAGATGAGGCTCTGGGAGGTAATTAGATCTTGAGTGTGAAGCTCTCATGAATTGAATTAGTACTCATTTAAGAAGATATGTTGAATTTGCTTCCTTTCCTCTTTCTCCACCATATGAGGGAACCTGGAAGGGGGTTCTCACTGTAACCCATCCATGCGGGCACCCTGATCTCTGAGTTACCAGCCTTCAGATTTGACAAAACTAATTGTTTGTTGTTTAAGTCACTCAGTCTATGGTAATTGATTATAGCAGCTCAAACTAACTAAGATACCTTCCTTGTACATAATGGGATTGTTTTCATTGATATAATTTAGTTGATTTTCATAGAATCCATATGAGTAAGACAAATATATTGTTATATCCATTTACATTTTTAGATGCTGAAATAACACAAAAGGTAGTCACACATCTCTCACAATCAATGCTGCCAACTTAGTCTTGACTTTCAGCTAAGTCCTGACTTTCAACTTAGTCTTTATTTTGCACCCATGTATGAAACTGGCTACATGATGAAAAGGAAGATGGACACATACCCAACTCTTTTTAGGGTTTATATTATAACAATACTATACATACAATAGGAACATTATAGAAACCATGAAGAAAAAATATAGCATGTTATGAAGTTATTAGGGTTTACTTTATGTTGAGCAGAAACAGAAAGTTTTTTTTTTTTAAATGTGAGTTTTAACTTGAGACAATAATAAAAAGGATCAGTCATATAAAGATCTGGGTGGTGGGTGGGGAAAGGGGAGCATGATGTTCAATGAAGAGGGAATATTATGCTCTATGAAAAGGGAACACTCTATGGAATTTAGGCTTTAAAACTAATATGAATAAGTGAGAAGGATGGGAGTGGTACAAGATAAGGTTGAAGAGACAGGCATGCAGCATACAATGTACCCCCTGAGGGTTATAACAATTATATTTTAGCCTATGCATGACAGAAATTTTTCAAGAGTTTTAGACAGTAGAATGATTTATTTAGAATATGTATTTAACAAATATTTATTTAGTATTTATATATATATATATATATTTATATATATATATATATATATATATATATATATATGCTAAAGCTTACTCTACTATCAAGGCCATAGTAATGAGCTACACCAGATGAACAATCAATCATAAGACCTAATTTATGTTTTCAAAGGATTTCTCTACCTGAGTATGGAAAAATGGTTTTTAGGATGTTAAGAATGGAAAAAAAGAAAGTTGGAAGACTTTTTGAAATATGTTAAGGAAGACAATGATGGTCTTCAGATAAACAAAGTTAATAAACTTGGAATATATTCTTAGATAAATATAACAGGACTCTCCTTGAAACTGAAGAAATGCAGCAATGACTTAGTAGATGGCTTAAAGAGTGGGCAGAAGACTGGTTCGCCAGGATCTGGGCCCCTTGTTTTTTCCTCAGCAGATAGCTATTTTTAATCCCTTTTATGCGTAACAGAATTTCATTTCAAGCTTATATATAAAAAAGTGTTGTATACCTTTTAAAAAGCATGTAGGCCATTACAGTAATATATGTAAAGTACTTAGCTATTCCTCTTCTTGCATCAAAACAATTCAAATTTTTGCTCAAGATAAATGATGGCTATTTTTATTGCATTTTATATTTAAACATTCCTTTTCTTCTCCTTGAATCAGTGATGTGGAATTTTCTTGAATCTTTAAGTCTTTCCATTTATTATTAATCATTTTGTGTGTGTAATTCTTTTCTCAGTAGAATTAGCTGTTGATTTTCAAGTTATATGGGTTAAAAATAGATTTAAATCAATCCAGTGCTTTCCTCATTGACCCTACACTCCCCAACACACCTTTCATAATCCTTACTAGCTTATAACAATTCCATCTTCAGTTTAGGCATAAGTGAATACTGTATTTATTAATATTACTTTTTATAGAGAAGATCGTAGTTTACTAAACCCAGAGCCCCTTTTAGGACTGAAGGAATATTCCCTGAGCTGCCGGCAATGGTTTTGGCCCTAAGCCTTCAGCCACCCTCTCTGGAAATTTCCTTTGACTACACAGAGCCACTTCCTAAGGTCTTCCTACCTTCTTGGGCCTAATTAAAATGACTGGTTTATGAAGAAGCATATGGATTCTGCCCCCTGGTCACCTGAAGATAACTGTGAAGAGCTGTGTTAGGTTTACATATTTCTGTTGGGTACTGGAAGCATTGTCACTACACTGCAGCCCAACCTTCTTTCTGCTCATTTTGTTTCCTTTTTTTATCCCTCAAGTATTATTTCTAAGAACATTTTAGATAAATTCCACTTAATGAGGAACCCAAAGTGCAACAGCATTAAGAAGATCATACAGTAACAGTTTATTTAAATAAGGTTTTGTCTGTTGTAGGTATCTCTAAGACCTAAGATGAAAACAGAAGGTCTATGAACTAAAGCAGTTGCTAACTTATGAAGTGAGATAGTGACTCCCCCACAGTTTGGCTGTAATTTTGAGTAAGAGCCATCTGTCAAGGCAGAAGACCCAGAATATTTAGGTTTTAATAAAAGGAAACCAATAACCTAGAGAGCTTTACAGTAGCTCCTGCTCTGCTTTTCCGAGTCTTCTATTTCTCTCACACAATCCCTGAGGGCTTGCTCATAGAAGCACTGCGGTCTGAATGTTTGTTTTCTGTTCTCCCAAAGGATTAAAATATTGGGAAAATAAAATCTGTGCTTGCCTGAGACCACAGCTATCATCTTCTCTTGTGATCCCAAGAAACGGATAAGGAAACTCCAGGGAGGATGCATACAGTGAGAGTTGGGTATTTTTGTTTGTTTGTTTGTTTTGTTTTTTATAGCCTTTTTAACAAAAATCAAGATTTCTTACCTTATTTTCAGTGCCTCAGTTCCTCAGCTAATTTGTGAACAAAAGCCACAAAAATAAAATATTTATTTCTAAACATTAAATGCAAAACACAAAATACTATGCCAGATATATGACAAAAATATTTTTAACTTTTAACATTGTCTTACCAGATGGTTATTTTTTTTCAGTGTTTAAGATAAAGTTGTTTCATTAAAATTCTCTTGAGAAAATGTCCAATGGGACATAGCTGACAAAATGCCTATATCTAAAGATTTGCTGCTAAGTGGGAAAGGCTGTCAAAATCAGGACTAGGAGGGGAATGATCGATAAAGATAAGGTTTGGGCACATACAGGGATACAACATGTAATTCGACTTGGAATGTTGAAAAAAAAATATGCCCAAGGCAAATATCTATTTTCACAATCTGTAAAATCAGTCTTCATGGACAATGTCATTTTTGCCCTAAATACGCATGCCTGAAGAGCAAAAAGTGGCACACACCTAAGCTGCCTGCAGGAAAAGGGTAGTGGTGGTGTCCACAATATTCAGTGGGTGTTTCTAGTCCATGGCAAGTGAAGTTTAGCAGTAACTAGATTTCTAAGAAATTTGTGAAAAACTTTTTGGAAATTGAAAAATTTCAATTAAGCAAATACCTAATTTGTTGTGTAATTATAACCAGTTAAGTAACGCCACTCAACTATCATGGATAATGCATTATATTTCATTCACATGTACTGAAATAAACTGAGTTTACCCAACTTCTCTCAGTAATCTGATTTTTGGTCAGCTAAGGAAACTTTCAAAAATTGTTTCATATTTTAATTTTGAATTTAGAACAATGCTGAGAACATTTATACTATGAGGAGAAATCTTTATTCATTAATAAGTTTTTAGATTTTGAGAATAAAGTTTCTTCCATTTTCTTGTTTCATTCACCAGTTTTATGTTCTAAAATTGAGTAGTAATCCTGATCATTTCTATGTGGCTGATCACCTCAATCACTTACAAGTTGAGATCTGAACACTGTATAAGTTTACGAGATGGGCAATTTGAGTCAGAAGCTAATCAAAATAACTGGACTGTAAATGATTGGTGTAGTTATTAGGTTATCCTGGCAACCAGATTGGATAACCCAATCAGCAATCAAATTTCTCTGCTCAACCACCCAAGCAATTGGGCAAAGCAAATCAAATATCTCAGTGACCATTTCCATGAGCTTTGTAGATACCCACTGTGTTTCTAATCATATATACCAGTATCACTTGTATTTCTTTTTATGTTTCTTGTTTTTCATGTAGTTCACTTTCTATCATATTTATTTTATTGTACTTTGATTATTTTGTTTAACTGTATAAGTAGATGCTTTAAAATGAATACCGTTGCTTTATTGTTTTATGTCTTCATATAATAGCTATTCACTTTACAATATTCTAGAGAACATTTAGTATTCAGTACAATAAAGATGACACTTTGCATCTAGTTGGAATTTACTCATTTAAATAAGGAGCCCAACAAGGCTGACAGAACAAATATTCTACGGCTCAAGTGCACTGACGGCAGTGCAGCACGTGGGGGGATTTTAAGCAACTTGATCTTTTTACTTCATTCCTGGAAGCAAATACACTGACAACGTGAAGTGATAAACTATCTCTGTCTCCTCACCAGGGACTGTTCATGTAATTTATCCTGAAAAGGTTTTACTCACTGCAACTTTTATTATTAGCAAAAAAAAGAAAATTGAAATGCATCTTATGTTTAAACTATTTCCAGTCTGCTGAAATTATTTTCTTTCCTTTACTCAGTGCCATTTTATTTTCACAAAATACAAGGAAAATGAATATTAAAAAGAAAACAAAATAAAAAAGTACAAAAAGATGTCTTAAATTATTATCCAAAATAGCCAACCAATTGCCATCTAAAACTATTACCCAGCTGTTTGGGTTAATTTAAGAAAATGGTTAAATTCATCAAGACAATGATGAGTAGTATCATCTTATATTACTATATACTCAAGTGCTTACTTCCTTGAGTTGTGTATGGATTTTTATACATGAATGCTACTCTCTCGATAGAAAACTTTTATCATAAGTAGAGAACTTATTTTTATCATTTTGTATTCTCAGTAAATTCTGTGCTGTGTTGGATCAAATTTGATGGAGAATGATCACTGAAAAATCACATCTAATCATAAATGCTTCAAGAAAATTGTGAATAATTGGATAGCATTCTCCTATGAAACAATTGTTTGGGTGGTCATTCATGAGTGATGAAGTGTTAAAAATCAAACATCATAATGGTTGATCTAATTGACTCTCAAATCACTATTTCAGTGGCTGAGTCTAAAGAATGTATCCATCGAGAAACCAAGAGTGAATTATACAGGGGCCAGCACAAGTAACGCCCCTTTTTATTACAAAATCATAACCGTGTAATTATGTAACATAGCAAGATCACACTCAAGCACACCATATGACATTTTATGTGAAGTGTTCAAACTAAAACTAAAAAACTGAATTATTATGCCCCTACCAACCACATTCAAGCAGGCCTTACTTCTGCTGGACCCTGTATTTCTTATTTTATTTTTCATCTGAAATTTCTAGAGTACACATTCAAAATATAACAATAATATGCAATAATGATTTTTAAAAGAAATACAAGAAGCTAAACTGTTTCAAAATCTTGATATGGCCCTGGTTGGTGTGGCTCAATGGATTGAGTGCTGGCCTGCAAACCAAAGGTTGCTGGTTTGATTCTCAGTCAGGGCAACTGCCTGAGTTGTGGGCCAGGTTCCCAGTAGGGGGCTTGTGAGAGACAACCACACATTGATATTTCTTTCCCTCTCTTTCTCCCTCCCTTCCCCTCTCTCTAAAAATAAATAAATAAAACCTTAAAATAAAAATTTCAGTGTGAATTTAGCTTGAACAGACTTTCATATTTTTTTTCAGAACTTCGCTTTATTTTTGTTTTCCTAAGTTTTTATTCTTTTACCTTTGTCTGGACCACCTACTCACTGTCATTCATAATTAGGACCAAAGGGAGAAAATGTCCCAAGAATGAGAATATGTCCTGCTTAAATATATTTTAATACAATATTTTCCTCCTAGGACTGTTGCAAAACTATGGTAGCTTGCCTCAGAGATGATGACCTCTTAAGAATTATGATTTGTCTATAATGAGAAGGGATTTTACTTTTCTTTGCCTATAGAGTCAGAATTGATAAGAAAATGATTACCAAAATAATTAAAATAGCTCTCTAACATATTTGATTTCTCTTGAAAACAGACATAATTCATTGGAATATCTTGAAGGAAAAAAATAACCACTGCAATCACTAATCTTTATTGATATCTAAGGAAGCTCCTAAGTTGAACATTAATCTGTTATTATTCCTATCCCTCTCTCACTCCCCTTCTCACCGTCTCTGTCAGAACAGACACACATGCATATCCCAGGTGACTAAATGGTTATTAATTTTAAAATAATAATAATGTGAGTGTGGAGGATTAAAGTTTTCAGAATAACAGAAATTCACATCTTGCATGTTTCCATTTCTTCTCTGTGTTTTGGTCTCCTATTCAAATTCTCATTGTTATTTAATCTGTTATTTTATCATATAACACTACTAAGATCTTTAACTCCCATATAATTATGGTAAGTTCCTATTACATAACAAGGCCACAATAAAATTGTTTTAATATCATCATGATGAACATAAACACTTTATTAGACTAGCTAAGGAAAAATAGTTATCATATGAATAGAGTGTCCATCAGCGATTGGAAAATACATGTTATATTGCCCTAAGTTATCATACGCTCTGCAAAGGGTTATTGGCTTCAGAAAGTGATAATTTGGCATTTGTTTGCTGCTAGTACAGGCATTCTCTGTCTGTTCTCTGAAGCAGAATTTTGATAGTATCTCTTGTCCCTTCAATACCATGAAACACTCGAGTAAGGGACTGACTATTCATTCTGTTATTTTATCACAACACACAAAAATCGTATTTCAAAAAATGTAATTATATTATATATAAAAAACAAATTTGAAATCATCTTAAAAAATCAGAGAAGTTTGCTGAATCACTTATTTTCCCAGAAAAGCATTCTAGAAATGCAAATTATTGTATCAATAGAAATTAAATGAAGAAATACAATATACAAGAGAGGATAAATAATGTGAAAGATTTCTCATTAAAATTCGTTCTTTTCTTAAAATAGTATGTTCTTATATTTCCTTATACATAGATATTATAAGTGAATTTTTATGACATATAGATCAACCTCATCATTTACTCTTAAAGCTTTTTCAATTCAGTGTCCAAATAATATCAAGGGCACTGGGCACTTAAGAACAAAAATAACATCACAAAGTACCTAATATGCTACACTATATAATTCTTTCCTCATTTCTTTTTTGTAAATCCACTTATGATTTAATTCACAGCAGATAATTATCATCAAAGTCAGGTGTGAATCCAAAATTTGGTTTCATGAAAATATATTTTTGAGGGGTTTTGCATTCTGACTCTCAATCAAAAGAACAAACTTGTTAATGGAGATGAATTTATTTTTGCACTTTAAAGAGAATATTAAAACATGTCCAAAAGGAAAAAGAGTAGTAAAATTAAACCCATGTACCTTTTAGAAAACTCCAAAAATATAAACTCCAAATGATATTCTTTCCCCTCTATCACTAGCCACAAGCCTCTCTGCATTATTTTGAAGCGAATTTTAGAAAGTATATATTTTTTGATAAGTTGGCTGTTCTGTGTTTACAAGTGATAAGGACTCCAATTTGAAAAATAACTCCAGTACTGTTGCTCATATTCCAAAATCTGCAATAAAATAATAATAACTTAATATTGTTACAATAATATTACTCATAGTGTTTTATAAAAGTTTTTCTTTTGGTCCACATGTTAGCATTAAATATCGTGTCTCCAAGTCTATTTTAATGTTTTCATAACCTTCCATTTCTTCCCCTTGCAATTGTTGTTGAAAAAGCTAGGTAATTTTTCTTACACAGTTTCATGTTATTTGGATTTGCTTCCTATCTTCTGGCTTAACATACTTTTCTTCTGATAGTTTTTTTCCAAAATATGAATTTAAGTACAGAGAAATGAGTACTGAATTTTAAATATTGGCAAAACTGCTTTATAAGAAGTGTTATATATTTTCATGGAAAGCCTAAAGTATCTCATTTCTTTTTGTGTTCTTGGCAGCCTTTGATGATCATTGTCTAGATTTATTAATTCGTTATGTGGTACAAACTTCTTTCTTCACTTGTGAGCCCGAATATTTCTATAGAGAGAAATTTATCTCTCTTCAGTTTCCTTGTTACTCTTAGATAGAGTTTAAAAAGAAAAGGTAAGATAAAAGTTTCATTCTTTGCAATCATTTCTCATATCTAAATAATGAGTCCGTTTTCTAGTATATTACAAAAATTACAAAGAAGTATTTTTTTAGCATCATTATGAATATAATATGTTTGACAGACTATAATTCACTATATTTGCAAACCTAATTGGTAAGCAAAATGTGCCTTTGTAAGTCAGTAGGTCCTGTTTCTATTTAGGTTCTCTTAAAGTACTTCAGAAAAGATTGAAAACCAAGGTTGGGAGAGTGAAAGTGTGAAACTAAATAATCGTCACCAAAACATTGCCTTTGTCGGGGAGCTTTAACGCAGCCCCCCCACCCCCACCCCCCGGGTCCACCATGGATGAAGCCATGGCGATGGTGGCTCGAAGCCTCTGGTCCGTGCAGGTCCTGAAAGTCCCTGTTCGGGCACCAGATGTTGGGGGGCTTTACCGCAGCCTCCCCAGTTCCGCCATGGGTGAAGAAAAAGACTACCAAGACACGATCTGCTTGGGGAGGAAAGGTGGCCACTTCTCTCAAGGGGAGAAGGGCCCCCAGCCTCTCTCTCCAGGAGCTTTTATTAGGTTCATTTGCATAGGAATACAGATAAAGCTCATCAATCATTGTCAGTCAGTAAGGGTTAAACAATACAAGATTTACAGAGAACTTTGAGGGCTTATTCTGAGTTACAGACAATTAGTTAGAGGGCCATAAAACTTTAGGCGCCAGACTCATCTCTGGTCTGGACCCTTATCTCTTAAACTGAGGGTACAAATTACATAGGTTTCACAGGAATGTATGTATTTTTGTTAGGCCTGATTCCCCAGGGAATCCGCCCCTCCCAGCACAGGACTGCACTGCCCTCTGTTATTGCTTCAGGCTTAAGTCAGGCAAGGGAAGTAAGGCAGCCAAGAGATTAGGAGACTTCTTGCAGACAGAATGAGGACTCAGGCTATTTCAAAGCCGAGGGGCGAGGATCCATCACACCCTTTTTCCACAGCCCCCCGAGTCCTTCCCTGCGGGCCTCTTCCGTGACCAGAGCCTGTCTTAGGTTGATCCTCCCTTGAGGATTCTTACCCGTCATTGGCTAACTGGCCAAGCTCAGGGCCAAGCAGGGTGAAGTGGGCGGAGGTGATACACCTGCCAGGGAGACAAGCTTTGTCTCCTTAGTGGCTTATGGTCCCAACTCTGACTCAGCCTTAACCATGAGGGGTTACAGCCTCTGAAACCAGGCAGGGTGGTTCCCAACATGCCTTTGAAAATGTTAGAATTTAAAGATAACAAAAAATGCCTTGGGCCAATGTGAAGAAGAAGCCATGATGTAATGAAGAAAATTTAAGTTACCCTAAATTTTTTCATAGAAATAGTCAATGCTATAAAAACCACAAAGTATTTAAGGACAAAAAGTGACCCCAAAACTATACATATTCAATCTGTCCATCATTTAAGAGGCAATAGGTAAGTATTTTTGATAGGCAGTAGTTGAGGATGTAGGTTTCTCATGAGTCTGAAAGATATGGCTGAAGTTCAAACTCCAGGCAACACAAGGAACACTATGGGAAACACACACACACACACACACACACACACACACAAAACCTAGAGGTTTTCATAAACCAATTTAAATATAGAGTATTAAATAAGAATTTAATAGGACTAACATCATATTGTTATTTGATAAAAATTAATGTTGTACACCTTAATGAGAAGATAAACTACTAAGCAAAATATATTCAGAGGAGAAGGGGAAGTGAAAGTAAGAGGTAGAAATATAGATGAACTCCTTATAGTACACACCAACTGTGTTGAAAATTAAAGATCAGAGAGCTACTATAATCAACCACATTTTTATTTTTGTAGAGGAAAGAAATAAAAAGAACATGGAAAAGAAAATATACTAATTGTGCCCATGCTTCTGTAGGTGGTTGGTGGATAATGTACATAGAAATAGAGTAGTAAAAGGAAACATGTAAAATTAGGCATATGAAGTTCACTACTAGAACAACAAAGAGTTAAAACCCAGCAATCAATCAGAATAAACATAAACATATGCATGAACACAAGGGAATAAATTTCTGTGAATTTTCCAAGCTCTCAAAGGAGGAATTTTAGTATATTTATAATGACACAGTAACACAATATCTGACAAAGAAGATATGTGTTCCAAACTCACCTATTAAAAGTTTTTTTTTCATGTTGTATCTCAAACCAAAATGTCAATCTTCCTCTGGTTACAAGACCTTATGGTATGTCAAAAAATATTAAAAACATAAGAACTAGGACAAGTATAGCAGGCTAAGAAAAAGAAAATGTAAAAAGAAAACAAACAAAAAATACATACACATAATTATTCATTATGTTAAAACTAGAAAAAATATTAAATACATTTAATATATCACTTTATAAAAATATTAGAGGCAAGCCCTGGCCAGTGTGGCTCACTTGGTTGAGCATCATCCTGTAAACTGCAAGGTCACAGGTTTGATTCCCAGTCAGGTCACATGCCAAGGTTGTGGGTTTTGTCCCAGTCAGGGTACATAGGCAATGCAACCAATCATTATTCTCTCTCACATTGATATTTCTCTCCCTCTGTTTCTCCCCTTTCTTCCCCTCTCTCTAAAATCAATAAGCATGTCCTCAGGTGAGGATAAAAATTATATGTTAGAGGAAGAATTTGCAATGAGGTGAAACAGTCAAGGATGTTTTGCCACACACTATAAAGCATTCGATTTCATGAAAAAAATACAAGAAATACAAAGAGAGATAAAAACATATTACTAATATAGTTAAAACACCTATCATGATCCTTGATAGATTAAACAGGTTAAAATAAATAAAATCTAAAGGACATATATGAGATAATAGTGTTGACCTAATTAAAATACACAGATGAATCTTGAGAAAAGAAAATATACTATTTGATCATAAGCAATCAAAAAACCCTCAATAAATAACAAAAATTAGAAATTATGCAGATAGCTTTCTTTGATGACAATGCTGGAAAATTGATAATTATAATGATCAGTTATAGAGATAGGTTGTATAGCTCTGTATACCTTAAGTGTCCTGGGTTCAAGAGATTTTCTTAGCACACCATTGTGGGGGGAAGCTTTTAATTTTCACCATTTACCCAAATACAATGGATCTTTACCCTGTTCCTTGGAGGCAGAACATCTTTTTTTTTTAATTTTGTCTTCGAGATGGGCATGGAATTCTTAAGATTTCTATATCCTAAGCAGAAGAAAATCTATAAGCAACTTTGGTTTGGTTTTGCAGAAATACGTGACAGGAAGAGTGTTGAAAATAGAGAATGAATAGAGCTGTAATTAATATTATATTGGTTAGTACAATTATCTTCATTTGTAATTAATTCATTGCGTAGTGATGCTATGGTGTCAACATAGACCCAACCACCCAAAATTTGGTTTGAATGTCAAGGCTTATGATATCACACATGCACAAAGGCAGTGTAAAAAGGTTTATATTTATAATGGCTATAGAAAGCAAGGAGGGAAGGCTGGTTTTAGTTTTATTTTATTTAGGAGGTTGGGTTTGTATGTTTTGCCAACCCCAGATAAGGGGTATGTGATCTTTCTTATCAGCTTGCCCAGATGTGGAGCAAGGGGTTTTGAATAAGTGGTCTAGTGTTTTGCGTATTATCTTTTATTTTAATTTTCCTTGACTTAAATCAACAGGAATTAAATAAATAACACCACTAGAACTCAAAGCTCTTTCTAATACCTCCAGAAATTTATACAAGAACTGGTAGCACTCCATTATAATATCTACCTGTCCATAAGAGCACTTGAACATTCTTCACAAGCATCTCAGGAACACTAGAACTATTCCAAATACAGCTATAAATTTTATTTATATACTGCACTGTGTGGGTTATAAAAATGATCCCAGAATACTATGGGGATGCCTGAAGTTTATAAAGTAGCCTGTGTGCTTACCCATTCAGGTGACTACCATAAGTTCCTGTGGGGAATCTAAATCCCACTGTCATACTACCGCTTAGAGTTAGTTGTCTGACTTAAGATACCTTCTGCCATTCTGACACGATAGAGTTTTATTTCATTTTTTTATGTGTTTGAATGCAGGGTATAGGGACCCAAAATGTTGTTTCTCTTATTCTAGATTCTGTGTCTGCTCTAAAAAGTAAATTGACGTAAGACAGATTGACAGGAGAAAAACAAATTTAATTTCATAGGTATGGGAACCCATTAAATATAAGACTCAAAGGAGTGACTAAACCAGGAAGCTTTTATACCTTTTAGACAAGAAAACAATAAATGTGTGAAGAATTGACAAAAGAAAGGGGTGTGTGTGCATGGGTAAAAATTAGTAAAAAGTTAATAACATTTGTTCAGGCAGCCTTCTTGTCCCTGAATTCCCTATCTGGTGATAAGGATGCCTCTTACCCTCCTACTAAAGGGAGTTACCTTCACACGGGAGATTTAATTCCTGCTTTCAGGGGTACTTCTTGCAAAGGCTATTTCTTAACTAACTTTAATTCAATATGCCAAAATGACATATTTTGAGGTGGCATAATCTTCTCTCATTTAAAAGATATTACAGAGGTATCAGTGGTAGCATGCAAGTCCATCATGTGACTTAAACAGGCCTCCTACCTATTCTAAATTTTAGCATTTACTATTGTTTTATCACTGTTAAATACACATGAACCAAAAAATTTGAATGAATGAATGAATGAATGAATGAATCCACCAATTGCCATTCACAGATGTGACAAGCTTGCTTATTAGTATTTCTCATAAATGTCACTTATTTATAATTCCCATTTTAGTAGCACAGAAGAGTTGAACAGGTATTTATTTAACTATAACTTAAGTATGCTTACATAAATAAAGCAGCTACCCCAATTACTTAAAGATTAAGTTCATCGATTTTCCATGCAGAAAGTTACATTAAGAAACTCAGTCAGATGGATCAAATGAGTGTCACGAATTTAATCTGCGGTAGAGATACATATGAAGACAGTCACGATTCATTCTAATACTGCCCTCACATTTAGAAATAAGTTTAGTAAAGTGTTTTTTTCTTTAGTATTTGTTGCTCATAAACATTATTAAAACTTTGGTTTTTTCCCAGATTCAATATTGTTTAGTGTTACTTATGTAAGTACACTCAACTCTATTACTATTTAGAGTTACAATGCATTAATTCAAAAGGCCATGGAACACATTAGGTTGAAAAAAACTTATATTGAATGTTATGGAAACACCTGTGTAGGATTGTATAACCAACTATATAAAATTTCTGGAGATATCATGTTTATCTTTTTAAACACACAGGGCAGATTGCACACTGCCCAGTAAGTGGTAAGAGCTCTGTCAGTGTATTCTCAACCTACGACAAAATGTGAATTTTTCTATTTGTTATCTTGTGACCCTGGCAAATGGCATTTCAGAATGTTTATTACCATGTCTTAATATACGTTTAATAGGGTTTTCAAATGTCTTTCTGTTATTACCATTTCAATATGACCCAACTTTGAATAGATCTCATTCATTGCTCTTCTTATATTTTAATTACTTCTGGGTATTGCTGGAGAATATTATAAAACTATTTTTTCCAAAATATAATCAATACATATATCAGCCACTTTCCTGTGTCTCTAAATGCTGCTAGGCAATTTTTTTTTTTAGTTTTTAATCTTTATTTAAATCCCTATCACATTTCTATAGCATGTTATGTCTTCCTTTTTATTTTTTCCTTCTCAGTCCTAGGCTTGGTGGGGGGTACATCTAAAGAGAACCGGGCAACACTTGGTTCAACCTTGGGGTTTCTTTGAATCTCAGAGATTTCATGCAACACTTGAAATTTCAGGCTTTATAATACATTACATGTGTACCTTCAACCATCCCTTTTTTTAAAATTTGTGCACAGATAACTAGGTGATGCTTGAAAAAAAAATCCAAGCCCTTTAATGTTTCTCCATTTTCATCCCTTACCAAAAACGCTTAGAATACTTTTCAGCTATTATCCCAGTGCTCTCACATCATTAGTCTCTCCAAGATCACTCATATAGCCACATGTCTCCTCCTAACTCTACTACCAGCTTCGAGAAAAGAGAAAAAAAAGAGGATTTAAATTCAGAAGACAAACTCTCATGAAACAACTCCAACCATTTGCCAGGTCCGAGACCTCATCTTTTATTATTCCTTTCAAACTTGGCTGTTCCTCGGTGCAAAGTTTACCAAAGGGTAAACTAAGCTACTGCAACAACAGCATCAAAAGGTGTGACTTAAAACCTAAATAATTACTTATCCCCGAAAAGACAATCATATGTGATTCGGTGGGACATCTCATCCATTCAGTGGTTCACACTGCCTAACTCCCTCTATTTTGTAATGCCCAGTCTCAACACGTGACTCGTACCTCTTAGAAGCAATAAATGAAAAGAACTGAGAAGTCATTTTGTAAGCTGTCTCTGACAGATAGTAATGCACACCATTTATACTCTCATTCTGTGAATCCAGAACAGCAACCTGACTGCATCCGAACTAGAATGCAGGTTATTACACAAAGAAATACATGGGATACTTGGTGAGAAGTAACATTGCATTTATTGTTTTCTACTGCAAAAGCAATTGAATTTTTTACAGATCTATGCATCCTGATTTTTATTTGATTTTTATAAAATAATATTTTATATAAGTTAAAATAAAGCATAATATTTTACAACATCTTTGCAAATTTACCCAGAGTTAAACTGCACCTTTCAGTTACGAGAACCACAGTTGAAGCTACGCTATCTGAAAAAGGCTTACCTCAAAAGAGTGTTTAACCAAATATTATCAGTGATAATGACAAATAAATACTTTTCAGGAAAAAGAAATATGAATGATTGTTATGATGATGGTTGATTATTTTTCCTGACCTACAAATCTCGTGTTGCCTCATTTTATTGAATATGATTCATTTGAATGTGAATGTTGTGAAAAAATCTGGCATAATTGTTCTTCACATAAATTTCCTGAGTATCCAGAAATTCTAAGGAAAACCTTTTATCACGCTAGAACAGCAAGATGACATTCACATAATGGGATGCTTTCATGAAGCACAAGATCACCACTTTCTTGTTTCTTGCTGAGAAAGCGTTGTTCCTCAAACTGATTTCAGAGTTTTTCATTCATCAATTTTCTTTAATTTACCACTGAGTCAAATACTGTGGGATAAAAATATAGATATTTGAAACTGTTCCCTTTTCATTACAGTCAGGGCAAAGATAGAGCCTCGGGGGGTACATAAGAATCCACCCAAATCTTAAATGCAACTAACTCATCCTCAGACATCTATAAACATTGTGCTGAAATAACCTAAAATAAAAGCCTCCCGTCAGTTACTCAGTTGCACGTGCTGTTTGCAAGTGGACCAAGGCAATTAAGAATCTCAGTGCATCAGGGTTTGGGTGCACCATTGAATGAATAAGTCATAACTCTTAGTGAAGAGATTCTTTTAATGAAACTGGAAAATTTTCTAAATATAAATCATTTTCCTGAGTCATTTATTGCATACTCATTATTCCACTCACTTGTTATGTTCACTGTTTTCCAGATTAATTGTTTTATTCATTCTAAATTAGTAACAAGGCAAATTGTATCTTTTCCAAACTTCTTACAATAATATATACATTTTAAACACAAACATTTGCATTTTTCTGGCTTTGAAATGACAGTTTAAATTGTGTGCCACCAAACTCAGCTAAAAAATATTGAGTGTTCACTCTTATTCACAAAATTGATGAATTTTAGTTGCCATGTTTTCTTGAAAATTCAGTAGCTATTTTGGCCATGATATGATTAAAGAAGATCTATTAGAATCAAAAACAATGGTTTCAACATTTCAGTTCAGCTTTTTTCATAATATACATATCTAATCAGACCATTCAACTGTACTGAGTTACTGTATTTATTTTCTGTCCATGTGCTATTGGACAGAATTAAACAGAGGCTTATTGAATATGTGGTTCGCTTAATTTACTTAATAAATATTTTAGGCACATACAATTTCCAAGATACTTTGTTAGGAATTGAAAATTTGAGATATCCATGACATATATGTAGTATTCTCAAAATTTCACCATTTAGTTTAAGACATGCTTATGAGCAAATACTTGCAATATAGTGTCGTGAGTTGTGCAATTGTATTCAGGACAAGATTTTATGAGGTTACAAGGAGGCAGTGTGGAAACTGTTCACAAAGAGGTGATACTTGAATTTTGTTTTAAAGGAAACAGAGTAGGAAATGACCATGTGACAAAGTGAACAGGTATATTGCTCAAGAAGAAGTACATGTGGGGGGTCACACAAGAACACCACAGCAGGACATGTAGAGATTGATACTTATTGAGAGCCTTCTGTTTTGTCATAGTTAACTCATATCATTGTCACAGAAACAGCATTAGTTTTTACCCACATTTTAGAAATAAGTAACTGAACTTCAAAGATGTTAAGTAACCTTCCCAAGATTGCATGTGGTGCAATTGCACGTGTTGAGTACCTACAGCCCTCACCCTCCGACTGTAGAGCACTTCCCACCCATGCCTCCTCCTGGGGATGGCTCACTTTTGTTCTAATCCAGAAATCCTTTACATACTTATTTTCTCATTCAATGTTCTTAGCATCTTTTAACAAGGTAATCATTCATGTTTCCTCTTCCTCTGGGATCTGCGGCTTCTGGTTCTGAGGAAAGGCTGCCAATGACTGTTATATTCAAGGGGCCCCTTTAACTTGATCTGGAATTTTTTCAATCTATAACACACATTTTCAGATTTAGGCCACATTGCTCGTGCCATCTTCAGCTATACCGTCAAATGGAAGTTCTCTGCTCAGCATCCTGTTGTAAACTCTGTATTTGCTCCTGCCTAAGCTTTCCTTGCACTGTTTCTCTAACTCCCCTTCTGTTGCACTAAGCCAGCTGGAACAGTCTATTGTGAATTTGTGAAATTTTCCCTCTTAATAAGCCCCCTTCCTCTGCCTTCACAGTGTCATTTCTCTACCACTGAATTACTTTTCCTACCACTCTGGAAATGCTAATTATTTTCTTGGGAGTCCTGTAAGAATGGGCCCCGAGGTATTTTATTTTAGCTCACCTTGCTACTGCAAAGCTTTCTACAAAGATCATCTTATATTCTTTCTTGGGTGATATTCTCTATATATTATTTTATTTCTCTGAACATTAGATCATTGTTTTTATGATTTTTTCTTAATCATTACCCTCAATCACCTACCCTCCATTCATGTACTCTCTTTCATACCTAACCTATTTATTTAACCTATACCACCCAAAAACTATCTAAATCACCAATTCACTGGATGATCTTCCACATTCATTCTCATAAATATTTCATCATAAAGGCATTTTCAGAAAACAGGTAAGAGTTGATACTATTCATAATGTAGTTTTAAAAAGAGCAAGCAAGAAGAAAAATTTTTGTTTTATGTATTTGGTATTGTATGTACTATACTACCCAGTAATATACTGTTTGTTTTAGGTAAAATTGTGTAAAATTTTAGTGTTTATTTTCTCAAACCATCTGAAAATTAAAAAAATAACAACACAAGGACAATAAATCATCATCTTAATTTTCTCAGCTCTATTTGACTATACAATTCCTTTGTGAATCTATTTTTTAATTTAATCTTTATTGTATTTTTCCCATTATTATTTATTCCCCTTAACCCCTCCCTGAGCAGTCAACACACTGTTGTCCATGTCCATGAGTCCTTTATCTCTTTTCCTCAAACCCTCCACAGCCTCACCTCCCTCCCCACTAGTTGTCCATCCTGTTCTCCATCTGTGAGTCTGTCCCCATTTTCCTTGTTAGTTCAGTTTGTTCTTTAGATTCCACATATGAGTGAAATCCTATGATTTTTTTTTTATCTGACTAGCTTATTTCACTTAGCATAATGTATTCCAGGTCCATCCATATTGCTGCAAAGGGTAAATTTTTCATTTTTTATGGCTGAGTAGTAGTCCATTGTGTAAATGTCCCACAGTTGTTTTATCCACTCATCTACTGACAGACACTTGTGCTAATTCCATATCTTGGTGATTGTAAATAATGCTGCAATGAACATAGGGGTGCATATATTCTTTCAAATTAGTGTTTTGGGTTTCTTCAGATATATTCCCAAAAGTGGGATCACTGGGTCAAAAGGCAGGTCCATTTTTAATTTTTTGAGGAATCTCCATACTGCTTTCCATAGTGGCTGCACCAATCTGCATTCCCACCAACAGTGCACTAGGGTTCCCCTTTCTCACATCCTCACCAGCACATGTTGTTTGCTGATTAATTGATGATAGCCATTCTGACAGGTGTGAGGTGATATCTCATTGTGGTTTCAATTTGCATTTCTCTGATGATTAGTGACATTGAGCATCTTTTCATATGTCTACTGGCCATCTGTATGTCCTCTTTGGATAAGTGTATGTTCAGGTCCTTTGCCCATCTTCTAATTGTGGTGTTTGTTTGTTTGTTTGTTTTTTTGGTGTTGTTTTATAAATTCTTTTTTTAAAATAGTTAAGTGATTTTATTTATTTGTTGTTGTTGTTGTTCAAGTACAATCATCTCCATTTCCTCCCACTAATCCCCCCACCCCAGACATCTCCATCTCCCACCCTTGATCCTACCCGCTTTGGCTTTGTCCATGTGTCCTTCGTACTTGTTCTTTGAAGACCCTTCCCCTTCTTTCCCCCGTTATCCCCCTCCTTTCTCCCCTCTAGTATACTCTTTATAAATTTTGGATATTAACACCTTATCAGATGCATTGGTAAATATGTACTCTCATTCTGTGGGTTGTCTTTTTATTTTGTTGATGATGTCCTTTGTGATGCAAAATCTTTTTAGTTTGATGTAGTCCCATTTGTTTATTTTTTTATTTTGTTTCCCTTGCCTGGGGAGATATATCCAGTAAAATACTGCTCAGAGCCATGTTCAAGGTTTTTATGATTTTGGGCCTAACATTTAAATATTTGATCCATTTTGAATTTATTCTTGTGTATGGTGTAAGAAAGCAGTCTAGTTTCATTTCTCTGCTCATATCTGTCCAGTTTTCCCAACATCATTTTTTTTCAGGGTTTACAAAGGGTTTAACTTGTTGCCCTGATTTTTTTTTTTTAAATTTTATTGTTATTCAATTACAGTTGTCTGCATTTTCTCCCCATCCCTCCACCCCACCTCAGCCAAACCCACCTCTCTCCCCCGCCTCCAACCTCCTCCTTGATTTTGTCCATGTGTCCTTTATAGTAGCTCCTGTAAACACCTCTACCCACTATCACCTCCCCACTCCCCTCTGGCTATTGTTAGATTGTTCTTAACTTCAATGTCTCTGGTTATATTTTGTTTGCTTTTTTTCTTTTGTTGATTAGGTTCCAGTTAAAGGTGAGATCATGTGGTATTTGTCCCTCACCACCTGGCTTATTTCACTTAGCATAATGCTCTCCAGTTCCATCCATGCTGTTGCAAAGGGCATAAGCTCCTTCTTTCTCTCTGCTGCGTAGAATTCCATTGTGTAAATGTTCCATAGTTTTGGGATCCACTCATTTGTTGATGGGCACTTAGGTTGCTTCCAGTACTTGGCTATTATAAATTGTGCTGCTATGAACATTGGGGTGCATAGGTTCTTTTGGATTGGTGTTTCAGGGTTCTTAGGGTATAATCCCAGCAGCGGAATTGCTGGGTCAAAGGGCAGTTCCATTTTTAGTTTTCTGAGGAAATTCCATACTGTTTTCCACAGTGGCAGCACCAGTCTGCATTCCCACCAACAGTGCACTAGGGTTCCCTTTTCTCTGCATCCTCTCCAACATTTGTTTGTGGATTTGTTTATGTTGGCCACTCTGACTGGTGTGAGATGGTACCTCATTGTGGTTTTAATTTGCATCTCTCTGATGGCTAGTGATGCTGAGCATCTTTTTATATGTCTCTGGGCCTTCTGTATGTCTTCCTTGGAGAAGTGTCTGTTCAAGTCCTTTGCCCATTTTTTAATTGGGTTGTTTGTCTTCCTGGAGTGGAGTCGTGTGTGTTCTTTATATATTTTGGAGATCAGTCCCTTGTCTGAGGTATCATTGGCAAATATGTTTTCCCATACTGTTGGTTCTCTTTGTATTTTAATGCTGTTTTCTTTAGCCATGCAGAAGCTTTTTATTTTGATGAGGTCCCATTGGTTTATTCTTTCCTTTATGTCCCTTGCTTTAGGGGACATGTCTGTGAGGATGTTGCTGCGTGGAATGTCCGAGATTTTCCTGCCAATATTTTCCCCTAAGACTTTTATGGTGTTATGACTTATATTTAAGTCTTTTATCCTCCTTGAATTTATTTTTGTGTATGGTGTAAGTTGGTTATCGAGTTTTGAATAGACTATCATTAGCTCATTTTATGTGCTTGCTCCTTCTGTTGAATATTAATTGACAATAAAGGTGTTGGTTTATTTCTGGGCTCTCTATTTTGTTCCATTTATCTATGTGTCTGTTTTTATGCCATCACCATGCTGTTTTGATTACTATGGCCTTATAGCGCATTTTGGTATTAGGTAGAGTGATTCCTCCAACTTTGTTCTTCTTTCTCAGGATCACTGTTGCTATACAGGGCCTTTTATTGTTCCATGTACATTTTTGAAATATTTGTTCTAGTTCTGTTAAATGCATTATGAGAATCTTGACAGGAATTGCATTGAATCTATAGATTGTTTTGGGTAGTGTGGACACTTTAATGATATTCATTCTTCCTATCCATGAAAACAGTATGTGCTTCCACTTATTTGTATCTTCTTCTCTTTCATTCTTCGGTGTCTTATGATTTTCCGAGTACAGGTTATTTAAATCTTTGGTTAGATTGATTCCTAGGCATTTTATTCTTTTTGTAGCAATTGTGAATGGGATTATTTTCTTAATTTTCCTTTATTTTAGTTCATTATTGGCATATAAAAATGCAACTGATGTCTGGATATTAAATTTGTACCCTGCTACTTTGCTGAATTCATTTATCAGTTCTGGTGTTTCATAGTGGAATCTTTGGGTTTTTCTGTAAAAACTATCATGTCATCTGACAACAGGGATAGGTTTACTTCTTCCTTTTCAATTTGGATGCCTTATATTTCTTCTTTTTGTTTAATTGCTGTGGCAAAGACTTCCAATACTATGTTAAATAAGAGAGATGAAAGCTGACATCCCTGTTCATTCCCAATCTTAAGGGAATGGGCTTGCAATTTTTGCCTATTGAGCATGATGCGGGCAGTGGATTTGTCATACATGGCCTTTATTATGTTTAGGTATATTCCCTCTAATCCCACTTTGAACAGAGAGTTTTTTATCATATATGGGTGATAGATTTTATCAAAAGCTTTTTCTGCATCTATTGATATAATCATGTGGTTTTTATCCTTCATTTCGTTTATGTGGTAAATCACATTTTTGATTTGTGAATGTTGTACCAAACTTGCATTCCCAGAATAAATCCCACTTGATCATGGTGTATGATCTTTTTGATGCATTGCTCTATTCAGTCTGCTAATATTTTGTTTTGGATTTTAGCCACTATGTTCATCAGTGATATTGGCCTAGAATTTTCTTTGTAATGTCTTTATCTGGTTTTCGAATTAGAATAATTCTGGCCTCATAAAATTTGTTTGGGAGCCTTCCCTCCTCTTGAATTTTATGAAATAGTTTGAGAAGGAGAGGTGTTAGTTCTTCTCAGAGTGTTTGGTCTAATTCACTTGTGAAAGCATCTGGTACAGGGCTTTTGTTTCTTGGGAGTTATTTGATTAGCATTTTAATTTCACTAGGTGTAATCTGTCTATTCAGATTCTCTGATTCATCCTGATTTATTTTTGGAAGACTGTACGTATCTAGGAATTTATCCATTTTGTCCAGGTTGTCCAGTTTGTTGGATATAATTGTTCATAATATTTTCTTTCAATCCTTTGTATTTTTCTGGTGTCAGCTGTTATTTCTCCTCTTTCATTTCAGATATATATATTTTTTAATTTGGATCCCTTCTCTTTTTTTTCTTGATGAGTCTGGTTAAAGGTTTTTCAGTCTTGTCTATCTTTTCAAAAAAACAGTTCTTGGATTAATCTTTTGTATCATTATTTTAGAATCTTTATTTCTGCTTCTCTTTTTATTATTTCCTTTATTTTATTAACTTTGGGCTTTGTTTGTTGTTCTTTTTCAAGTTCATTTAATTGTAAAGTTAGATTGATATTTGAGCTTTTTCTTTTCTTTCTTTTATTCTTTTTCTTTTTCTTTCTTTCTTTCTTTCTCTCTCTCTTTTTTTTTTTTTTTTTTGAGATAAGCCTGTAAGGTTAATAATTTCCCTGTTAGTATCGCTTACCCAGTGACCCACAGATTTTGGATTGTTGTGTCCTCATTTTAATTTCTTTCAAGTTATGTTTTGATTTCTTCCTTTATCCTGTTGTTGACCCATTAATTGTTTAATAACATTATTTGGCTTCCATGTCTTTGTGTATTTTTTAGTGTTCTTCTTGTGATTGATTTCTATTTTCATGTCATTGTGGTCAGAGATGATTCTTGACATCATTTCAATATTTTTAAATTTATTGATATTTGTTTGGTGACCTATCATGTGGCCTACCCTAGAAAAGGTTCTATGTGCACTTGTTTTGTATATATATTCTGCTTTTTGAGGGTGAAATGATTTGAAAATATCAATCAGATCCATTTGATTCTAGTGTATCATTTAAGGTTTCTGTCTCCTTGTTGATTTTCTGTCTGGAAGAACTATCCATTGACCTCAATGTGGTGTTAAATCCCCAACTATGACTGTATTTCTGTCAATCTCTCCCTTTATGTCCATCAATATTTGTTTCACATGTTTAGGTGCTCCTGTGTTGGGTTCGTAAATGTTTACTAGGGTTATATCCTTTTGTTGGATTGTTCCCTTTATCATTACATAGTGTTCTTCACTGACACTTACTGTAGTCTTGGTTTTACAGTATATTTTATCAGATATAAGTACTGGTACCCCAGCTTTTTTCCTTTTCCATTCATATGAAATATCTTTTTTGATCCCTTTACTTTTAGTCTGTGTATATCTTTTTATCTGAAGCAGCATATATATGGGTCTTGTTTTCTTATCCATTTAGCTATCTATATCTTTTGGTTGGAACATTTAAGCCACTTACATTTTAAGGTGATTATTAATAGATAGGTATTTAGTGCCATTTTATTGTTAGACTGTTTTCCTCTGTTCTTTTTTTTTTTTTTTAACTTTCTCTTTTTCTTCTTCTTCTTAAAGCAATCCCTCTAACATTTGTTGCATCACTGGCTTGGTGTTAACAGACTCCTTTTTCTTTTTCTTATTTAGGAATATCCTTACTTCTCCTTTGATTTTTAATGATAGCCTTGGTGGGTAAATTAGCCTTGGTTGTAGGTCCTTGCTTTTCATCACCTTGAATATTTTACCCCCCCTTCTAGCCTGAAATGTTTCTAATGAGTAATCAGATGACAGTCTAACTGGTGTTCCCTTGTATATAACTTCCTACTTTTATCTTGTGGCTTTCAGGATTCTCGCCTTTTCTTTCAGCCTTGTCATTTTAATTATGCTATCTCTCAGTGTAGACCTCTTTGGTCCAACTTATGTGGGACTCTCTGAGCTTCCTGGACTTGTGTCTTTTTCCTTCACCAGATTAGGAAATTTTTTCAGTCATTATTTCTTCAAATAGGTTTTTGATCTCTTGCTCACTCTCTTCTCCTTCTGTCATTCCCCTGATGCAGATGTTGTGATGCCTCATGTTGTACAAAATGATTCTTAGGCTCTCCTCATTTGTTATTATTTTTTTTCTTTTTGCTGCTCTGCCTGGGAGCTATTTTTTGTTTTGGGGTGTTTTTTTTTGTACCTTGTCTTCCAAATCACTGATTTGGTCTTTTGCTTCATCTAACCTACTGTTTTTTCCTTACAGTGTATTATTTATTTCAGATATTGTCTTCTTTATTTATGAGTGATAATTTCTATAGTTTCTAGGTCTTTTTTCATGCCATTGAGTATTCTTATAATCACTACTCAAAACTGTCTATCTGAGCTGGCTGGTGTGGCTCAGTGGATTGAGTGCCAGCCTGTGAAACAAAGGGTCAATGGTTTAATTTCCAGTCAGGCACATGCCTGGGTTGTGTGATGTGGACACTGGCCCACAGCATCTGTGGCATTATGGATGAGCTGAGACAAATTCACATGGACTACAGAAATCCTGTGGAGGAAAAAGAATGGCATGGCCTCTCTCTCAGTGAAAGAGAGGGCCAGCCCTGTCCCTTGCTTGGATAAACTTTTATTGGGTTTAATTTTCATAGGAATACAGGGTGTATACGTAAAGCTCATCAATCATTGTCAGGCAGAAATGATAAAATAATACATAGCATTCAAAGAACTCTGAGAGCTTATTCTGAGTTTCTGAGTCAAGGTCAAGTAGTTAAAGGGCCATAAAACTTTGGGGAACAAACTCATTCCATGCATGGACCCTTATCATTTAAATTGAGGGTATTAGCTAAGTAGGTTTCATAGGATTTTATGCATTCTTTCTTAGGCCCAATTGCCCTAGGGAGCCCACCCCTTCCAGCACAGGGCTGCATGCACCTTCCAGCATTGTTTCAGGTTTAAAGCATTGTTTCAGGCTTAAGTCAGTCGGGGAAGTAAGGCAGCCAAGAGATTAGGAGACTCCTTGCAGGCAAATGAGGACTCAGACTATGTCAAAGCCAAGGGAAGAGGGTCCATCACCCCCTTTTCCTATAGCCCGCCAAGTCCTTCCCTGAGGGCCCCTTCATGACCGTGCCTGTCTTAGGTCATCCATCCTTTGAAAAATCTTACCCGTCATTTGCTAACCAGTCATCCACCTGGGGCCAAGCAGGCTGAGGTGAAAGGGGGCAGAGGTGGTGCCCCTACAAGGAAGATAAGCTTTGTCTCCCAAGTGGCCTCTGGTCCCAAGGTCTTTTTACTTAGCCTTAGCCATGAGGGGTTACAGTTTCTGAAACCAGGCAGGATGATTCCCAACAGTTGTGGGCCAGGTCCCCAAGAGGGGGCATGTGAGAGGCAACCACACATTGATGTTTCTCTCCCTCTCTTTCTCCCTCACTTCCCCTCTGTCTACAAAATAAATAATTAATTAAGTAAATAAAATGTAAAAAAACCTGTCTATCTGATACATTACTTTCCTCCATTTCATCTAGCTCTTCTTCTGGAGTATTCTCTTGTTCATTCATTTAGGGTCTGTTGCTTTGTCTTCTCATTTTGCTTGCTTCTTTGTATTTGCTTCTACATATTAGTTAAATGTGCTGTAGGCCTTTGTCAGGAGTTTCTTGTGACTGGCACTGGTCAACCTGTTTGGAACTATCAGCAATCGATCTGCAGTGTGGGGCTCCTTCTGCTGGGCCTGTTTGTGTGCAGAGAGAACCAGGCTGCACACCAAGGCCAGCTTTTATCAGCACTGGGCCTGGTGGAGGGTCAGATGAAGTCTCAAGTCTCCAAGACAACTGCCTTACATGTTCTTTTACTTGTTATTTTAATAATTTGTATTATTTGGCCATGTGGGCATGGCCCCCATCCTTACTCTCAAGCCCATTTGCATGAGGGGCACATTATTATGACAACCCTAACTAAGAAAGCATTGCCATAGCAAGATTTAAATCTTGGAGTGAGCAGGAAGGAGAGAAGAGAGGAAAAGACGAGGAAGAGAGAGAACTGAGACCCTTTTCCTGCTTATGACAGCTCCCATCTGCAATAGTGCAAACCAACCGTCTGAGGATGAGCCTGGATCTATTATGCATTTTGCACTTAATTTCAGCCTGTACTTCCCTCCGCCTCCCTGCATGGCTGTGGCCTTACTCATCTAAAGCCTTTGTAAAACCACTTCTTTGAGCTCACTCTAATACTTTACAGTCTGAATCATTTTTCCTAGGCTATTCATGCAGCTCAAATGATTTAGGCCACCATTTGAAAGTAAAAGATCTCAAATAATTGGATATTTGAAAATGACACATTTGAAATAGCACCAGTCACCTGGCCCACCTTCCATTAACAATCTATAGAGAAACCAAAATATTGTCCTAACTCAAAATCTTTGCTCATTCAACTCCGCTTGCCCTGTAAAAATTATCTAAGTTGTCACAGAAATGTATTAATCACACAAAACTGATGTACTAAAAAAAATAATAGACTATAAATTTGAAATTAGACTTGCCATATTTTATTTGACAATCTAAGTGAAAAGAGGTCCATGACCCTGACTAAATATTCAAGTATTGCCTGTTTTAAAAATTCTTGTGGCACACCAGTGTACCACGCCAGTGTACAATGGCCTAACATTTGAAAAATCATGGGTCTACACAAATTTAACTCCCATATTACTATATTTATATTGTTTCTGATAAGTGTTTTAGAGAAAGTATAATTTCTTACATGACTTTGTAAGTAAATTCTTTAAAAATGCATGTAACATTTTAATTAAAATATTCTGAAACTCAATTATTTTAATTTCAGTGATTTCCAAGCTGAAAATTCTCTCAGTAAAAGTAAACTATCTTACTTCTCTTAAAAACTGAATAATCTTGTGTTACTTTGAAGTCTTGTATTCTGTCATTAATTTTATACATTATTCTACAGGACATTAATTGGAATAGTATGAAGTATTATTATAAATAATTAAAACTAACCAATAAAAATAAATGAGTAAAATCTATTTTAATGGTGTTTTCTTCTTTCATTTTATTGTTTTTATCTTATTAATTCTAAGAATTCAGTATTTTTCCATTGGGTTTCCTGGATATTAGAGAAAATTATTCAGATTCCATTGCATACCTAATTGTCTGATTTTAGTCCCTATTTCTTACCACCTAGGCTCTTAATTTATCAACTGTTCAGTTTTCTGACTCCCTTAATGGGGCCAGATATGGTAATTTCCCATGTTCTCTCACAGCTGATGGGAGTTGAGGACACTTTATGACCAAATATAAAGATGAACTCATAACACATTATGCAAATAGTAATTCCCAACACATATTTTCTATTATAAATATCACTATTTAATTGAAAATAGAGGTTCAGAAAGGAAAATAACTTGTTTAAGGATGAAGCTGGAAGGGTAAGATTCAAACTCAGCTCTGACTTTTTCAAGTGTAGATACTTTAAATTAATTCACAAATATTCATAATCAGTAGCAACATCAATAGATTCCAAATCTAGACCAACCTGCATTTATGCTCTAATTTATTATTTATTATCAATCGATACACATTATGTAAATGAGAATCTAGCAATCGCTGATTGATTTGGCCAATGTCTTTCACTCAAGAGCATATATTCGTGATTTTTCCATAAATAGTGCAATTTACCCCATATTCCACTTTATACAATTTATGTTAACATCTTAATGGTCCTCTTATTTTTAGCCACTACAACTATCATGTGCAAATAATGTGAACACATTTCTAATAATCAGTTTAATTTACTTATTCAAAATAATCAAAATGATGTGTAAGCTGATATGGTGGTGTATTAAAACAATCCTACCTGTCTATTTTCCCATTTCATTAAAATAAAAACAGTTCTTGCCAGTTCACTCTACAACCACTCCATCCCAAAGATGCATAGACTTGTGACATATGCAACACTCACAGCATCTGGAGCCCTACACCATGAATCTCAATCAATTTTTATTTATTTAAAGTACATTTATATCAGGTGTGAGTCATTCATCAAAAATACAATTTGATGTTTAATGTGAATATAATAAAAATATGGAAAATATTACCAAACATACTGCAAGTCAATTATTTAAGTGTTCCAAAGCATGCAATGTTACACTTCTATGTTCATGGAAACCTTATGAATGGAGATGCAGGCTGGTTTGTGACACAGCACTCAGATCAGCTTTAGTTTGATTTCTTCTGTCTCATGAAGCCTCACTCCTACTCCTCAGGAACAATCATTTTGCAGCCACCATCAAATTATCTTTGCTACTAATGTTACCTAATTTTTATGGAATATGGGTTCCTCAGTCCCTAGGATACCCCAATACTACTTCAGTTTTCTCTTATCATATATGCTTATTGTTCCATAAACTAGATCATTGCTTTTGGAACTGGTTTGATATTTCATGCTGTACTGTAGATGGACAAGTAGAGGCTGACTTCCTGGATATACCTGTGTATCTGTCTTCCAGACTGGAATCCAAATGATGCAATTCCTTGGCTTACTACAGCAACACAGTGATAATTTGGTTTGTGGCTGATTAAAATAATGTATGTACATTAATTTGTAAGTGATCTAATTTTGTGATTTTTGTTTTTAGCACTTTAGATGCATTTGTTTGTATAGAATCACTTTTAACCCAGTAAAAATGAATAATTCGGGATCCTTTGTACCCAAACTGATATTTAATCTAACAACAAACATTTATTGAACACATTTTGTGATGGACTGCTATTTGAAGTGGTTGTTTATAGTGAAGCTGTCTAGTTGTCTTGTTTTACAATGACTCCATGAAATGGGTGATGCAGGTCTTTCCAAAGTATAGAATAAACACCTGAGAATTAAGGAGGCTAAATAGCTTCACCAGTGTTACCCAGCTAAAAATGTTAGGAACTTGAAATGCTCCACAAGCAGTCTAACTTCCAAGTCTTCTTTCTTAACCATTTTGTATATGGCTGTTAAGTAATCAAGTAGGTTCCACATACATCACAAGATATGAGAGTGATGATATAATAAGTTTAACAGTAAGGTTTTGCATTTTAGGGGGGAGTTTAGTTTCATTGTATAAAGTAGACAACAGTGTTAATTATTATGTGACATGAATCAAGTGGATCATATAATAACAAGGATTTGATGAAAATGCATTTACTGTAAGTCTCCACGTACATGCTATTTTGTTTCCCGTGGTTCTAGTTACCCTCAGTCAATCACAGTCTGAAAAATATTAAATGAAACATTCAAAAAATAAGCAATTCATTATTTCTGAATTCTGAGTCATATAATGAAATCTCATGCCTACCATTCTACTCTTCCTGGGACACGAATCATCCCTTTGCTCAGCGTGTCCACACTGTATATACTACCTGCCTGTTAATTACTTAGTAGCCTTCTTGGTTACCAGGTCGACTGTTGTGGTATCTCAGTGCTTGTGTTAAAATTATCTTTATTTTACTTAATAGTGGTCTTAAAGTGCAAGAAGAGTGATGCTGGAAATTTGGATATGCCAAGAAAAGGTGTAAATTGCTTCCTTCAAATGAAAATATGAGTACAGTAAAATAAGGTATTTTGAGAGAGAGACAGACTCACATTCACATGACTTTTACTCAGTATGTTGTTATGTTCTATTTTGTTAATGGCTCTTGTTAATCTCTTTATTGAATTTGTAAGTAAAACTTTATATCATAAGTATGTACCTATAGAAGGAAAATGGTATATACAGAGTGTGGCATGATCAATGGTTTTAGGCATCCACTGGTGGTCTTGGAAAGCATCTCCTGTGGATAAGAGGAGCTACTGAATAAAAATAAAATGTCATAAGAGAACTTGGTGTAGTATAAAATGCTGGTTTTCCAGTGCAATCATGTCTTCTTCCTTTTAATATACAGTTATTCATGGATAACATCAATAGTAACTTTATAAAGAAATGTTGGAGAGATATTTTAGAAATGCTAAATTTTAAAACCATTTTACTCCCATTAGACTTGAGCTTGTTGAGGAGAAGAAAAGATAAAGTTTACTTAGAGTTCATAAATGGAAAAATGCTATATAAACTATTAGATACTGAAAAGCTTACATTTTGTGTTTATTTAAATAACTGTCTTACTTGAACTAGAAATATAGTCTGAAGGTAAGCTGCCATCATCAAAGCCATCTTGAGTCCTTTTTAAAGGCAACTTAAACCCCATCCTGGGCATTGAGGTAAAGCCAAGGAGAATGCTGCTCCTTTTATTTTTTAATTCTTTTCAACTTTCCATCTCATCATTTAGGTTGTGTTATAACTGTAGAAATTCAATACCAAGTACAGCATTCCCTTGTCTGTGTTTTTAACCAAGTGTTAAATAAGACATGGACGACAGGCAATCATTATTAATTGGGGAATAAAGCTTTATTGTGTGACCAAAAAGGCTGAGTAGCACTAGTGATTCTCATGTCTCACCTCAATCTAGACCTAGGGAGAATTCACCCAAACAAAAACTGACACCATCATACCTGAAACATGTAGCTAAGATCATTTTCTCATGGCAATCTAAAATAAAGGGAAGAAAAAATAGTGAATTTTCACCTCAAAGTCACATGCTTCTACACTGGAAAATGTGGAGCAAGGGGAAAGGACATTTCTTCCCTAAAAAGTACAAGGCTTATATTCAACAAGTAGATTAGAAAGGTATTAGTGGATTATTATATTATGCATGGCTAAGTTTGCTCTGTTAATAAAGACGGTGTCAAATTTTGTTTAATTAGTTCTACGGATAGAGAAAAATCAGTAGCTTTCAGGCTGAACTTTTTTAAGTATACAAAGATTAATGACAATTAAATTATCTCTCATTTTTATTATTTAGAACAGAGAAAGGAAGGGTATTTAACATAAAACAAATGACTATTCAGCTCAATTTTGATAATCTTACTAAGTTTGAAATATTTGTTTGAATCTTTATCTATATTTTAATGTTTTCAATTATATTTTGTTGATGATACTGGTACATGTGTCACAATATTTCTCCTTTGCCCCCCTCCACCCAGCACCCGACACTCCCTCAGGCAATTCCCACACCACGTCCATGCCCATGGGTCATGTGTACAAGTTCTCTGGTTACTCCATTTCCTATGTTGTACTTTCTACCAACATGGCCATTCTGTAACTACCTATTTGTACTACTTGATGCCCTCATCTCTTCACCCATTTTCCCACAACATCCTCCCACCCGACAAGCATCAAAATGCTCTTTGTATCCGTGACTCTCTCTCTCTCTTTGTTCTTGTTTGCTTAGTTTGTATTTTAGATTCAGTTGTTGACAGATATGTATTTTTGCCATTTTATTGTTCATAGCTTTGATTGCATTCTTTTTCTTAAATAACTTCCTTTAACATTTCATATAGTAATGGTTTGGTGATGATGAACTCCTTTAGCTTTTTCTTGTCTGGGAAGCTCTTTATCTGCCCTTTGATTCTAAATGTTATAATTACTGGGTAGAGTAATCTTGGCTGTATGGCCCTGATTTTCATGACTTTGAGAATTTTTTCAATCCTTTCGATCCTTCAAAGTTTCTTTTGAGAATCACCTGACAGTCTTAGGGGAACTCCCCTGTAGGTAACTACCTGCTTTGTTCTTGCTGCTTTTAAGATTATTTCTTTATCTTTAACCTTTTGCATTTTAATTATGCTATGTCTTGGAGTGGGCCTCTTTATGTCCATCTTGTGTGGGACTCTCTGTGCTTTCTGGACTTGCATGTCAATTTTCTTCACCAAATTAAGGAAGCTTTTTTAAATTATTTTTTCAAATAGATTTCCAATTTGTGGCTCTTTCTCTCCTTCTTCTGGCACTGCTATGACATGAATGTCTTGAAGTTGTCCCAGAGGCTCCTTATATTTACCTAGTTTTTTGGATTATTTTTTCTTGTTGTTCTGATTGGTTGTTTTTTGCTTTCTTATGTTCCAAATCATTGATTTGATTCTCAGCTTAATCCATTCTACTGTAGTTTCCCTGTAAATTATTCTTTATTTCCATTAGTGTATCCTTCATTTCTGAATGAATGTTTTCTATGCTATTAAGATCCTTAATAAGTTTCTTGAGCATCCTTATAATCAGCGTTTTGAACTCTGCATCTGAAAGATAGCTTATCTCCATTTTGTTTAGTTCTTTTCCTGTAGTTTTGATCTGTTCTTTCATTTGGGCCATGTTTCTTTGTCTCTTCATTTTAGCAGCCTCCCTGTGTTTGCTTGTATATATTAAGTAGAGCTGCTATGACTCCCTGTGTTGGTAGCTTGGCCTAATGTAGTAGGTGCCCTGTAGGGTCCAGTGGCACAACCTCCCCTATCATGCAAGCTTGGAACTCAATGTATGCCCTCTGTGTGGACCGAGTACACCTTCCTCTTGTAGTTGAGTCTTGATTACTATTAACAGGTCAATGGGAGGGATTTAGCCAGGCAAGTTAGCTGCAAGAACTGGCTGTGTCCATTGACCGACCACCAACCTCCACCATCCATGAAGATCAGCTGTGCAGAGGCAGGATGGTGGTGCTCCAACATGGTCTTTAGCTATCCACTAGGTGTGCAGGCCCTGGGGTTTTCCTGGTGGAGCACCTGTGTTTTGCCTGTGGCCACCCTGCATGAGCTATAAAGTAATCTGAGATGGTTGCTACTTGTTCTGGGTTTGGACGTTCCCAGGTGAAGTCAAGCTATGAACCTAGGCTGGCTGCTGCTAGTGCCATGCCTGGGGCCACTTAGTAAGAGGTAATGAGGATGGAGGCTCACTGAAGCCAGCTGTTTCTTGTTTTAGAAGATTTAGGAAGTTGTGAAGCATGAGCTAAGACTAGCCATTCATTTGGGAGAGTCATGGTTAACGGCTATAATTTGTGTGGGATGGAGCCTCAGGAGATCTCCAGGGTGGGGCAAACAGTGTTAGCCAGGTTGATGGAGTCTCAGATATGATATCCACCTGAGACTCTGTAGTTCTGTGGGGGGAGGGTTCAGAAAGGGGATATGACCTCTGCCTGCTTTTCTATCAGGGAGAAAGCCGTCTCCCAGCTCTTGCCTTGATGCCAAACACTTCAGTTTCTCCCAGTATGCCACTGGTGCCTTTCAAGCTCCTCACCCACCGCTGGAACTCAGAGGGAGTGAGTCTGAGTAAGTTCATGTGTGCATTCTTTAAGAGGAACTGTTTGGGACTCTAGATGTTTCTTCCACCGATTCAATCCCCACAGTTTTTTTGTAGCGGGAAGTCATGGGAACTTATCTGTCTGACACTGGAACCCAGAGTCTCCAGGCCTGGTGTCGGGCTGGGTCTCCGCACTCCCATGATATCCCTCCTGAGATTTTATCCACCACACAAGGATGTGGGACCAGCCTGTTCCATGTCTGAACTCTTCCTACCAGTCTGAATGGATGTGCTTTCTTTAATTCCATAATTGTCAGACTTCCATTCAACTTGATTTCTGATGGTTCCGAGTGATGTTCTTTCTATAATTTAGTAGTAATTTTGATGTGGTTGTGTGAGGAGGCAAGCTGTATTTACTTATGCTGCCATTTTGACCAGAAATCCAAGTGGTAGTTTGTATTTTACCCTTATTTTAAAACCACAAATCTTATATTGAGAACATGGATAGGAGCTGTAATAATGTAATTTATTATTATTATAATGGCACAGAATAACTTTTTGATTTCTTTATTTTAAAATGTCTTCCAATCATCTAGTTATATTGTACTTCAAAAAATTTGTATAGTAGTGTGGTGATTTGGCCAAAGTAGGTCATTCTTTTTGTTATGTAATTTTCCATCTGTAAATGTATTTCAGTATTATGTTGTAACTGAAAAGTTTATTTATTACAAAGGTAAAAAGTTAAAATAATTTTAAAAGATAGTTTGAAACAATACATTTAAAAGTAAAAAGTAAAATTTTGAAACTGGAAAATGCTTTGTAAACCACTGAATACAGTAGCATGGAGAAATACTATATAATGTACATATATTAATAGTTTTAGTCATATGATTCAATTTGGTAGAGATTTTTAAGCACTGTTAGGTGACAGATTCTGGAAAGTGAAATAAGGAAGTGCTTTGTAAAAATAAGGTCAGTATCTATGGGAAGAAAGACTAGTTGAAATTAGAAATAATAAAAATCAATGAAGACTCCAATAGCCAAGAGCCAAGTGCTGGGAAGAGCCTAAGTGATCACCAGTAAATGAGTGGATCAAAAAACTGTGGTACATTTACACAATGGAATACTAGGCAGCAGAAAAAAAGAAGGAACTCCTACCCTTCACAATAGCATAGATGGAAAGGGAGAGTATTATGTTAAATGAAATAAGCCAGGCAGTGAAAGACAAATAAGTGCAATCTATAAGTGGAATCTAATCAACAAAATAAGCAAGCAAAATAGAACCAGAGGCAAGGAAATAAAGAGCAAACTGATAGTGACCAGAGGGGAGGGAGGAGGGGGATAACAGGGGAATGAAGGGGAAGGGTCATCAAGGAACATCTAAAATTATCCATAGACAAAGACAATGTGGGGGGTAGGATTGAATGTGGGAGGTGGGGGTGGGTGGGGAAGAGGGGAGTAATGGGCGGATAATGGGGACAAGTGTAATTGAACAACAATAAAAAAAAAAGAAACTATTGAAAAAAAAGAAATCAATGAAGACTCCAGGTTTCTGGTCTAAGATTGAATGGATAGTGTCTCTACTATAGACATAAAAAGCATAGGAAACCATATATTTTGGAAGGGAGAAATAAAATTAGTCAAATTTGAAATAGTTATTCCACTCTGCTGCAGTAGGCAGAAATTCAAGGTGAAGATGAAATCATAAATATTGGTTTTGGAATTATTAATAAGTCAGAATAGTGGGAGAGAATATGAACGGGAGGGGAAAGACAGAATCTGTGAACACTAACTTTTTGGATAAAGCATTGAAAATGAAATTCTGACAAAAATGATGAAAAAAACAAGGGAGAAACGTGATATGAAAGTCCAAGAAAATTATTTCAGAAAGGAAATGTCAAGGGTTTCAAGTTGAAAGAGAGGTCAAATGAGAATAGAAAAAAAAAATGTCTATTGCATTTATTGATTAGTTAATTATTGGCATGGGCTTTCAGATTTGGAATTGTGAAAAGCATCTCTGTGCTTTGGTTACTCTCCAATATAGGATGGCAATTACTACCATGGTTTTCTGTGGGAGTAAGCTCAGTTTCTATGTCCAAAATGGAGAATAGAATTTTCTATACTTGGAAATAAAAAAGAAAACACTTTTCAAACTTTTCTAAAATTGGTGGATTGGCATTTAGAGTAATGTGACGTTTTCCTGATGATGACACTTCGATATAATCATTGGAATAATAATTCAATTTATTCCATTTGTCCTCATTCTTCTTATTTATGAAGCAGCCACAATAGCTTCTCTCCCTGTTTTCCAAGTTTATTAAGAGGGTTTTTAAACACCATACTGCAATTAGAGAATGGCTTGTAGAGTACAACTAAAATAATTTGCAATCTCAGTGGGTAAAACCAGGAATGATTATTTGCAGAGACAGTAAAAGGACCCATCAATTCTCTTTGAAAGGTAAAGACTGACAGTTGACATGAGAAAAATGTCTGAAAACGGAAAAACACACAGCATGCAAAGTATTCATTTATATATCAGACATATACTTTTATAAAATGTATTACCCTAAGAGGTGTTTTGTGCAGATAATGAGTGGGAAACATGTCCATTTCATGTACTGTCTACTTATTCCTTGGAGTTTTTCACAATACCTGGCAACCAGCTGATGGTAACTGTCCAAAGAAGATACAGCAAAATCTATCTGTTCTGTGTCAATCCAGGTTAATCTCATTACGTTCTTTACCCCTATCTAAAGCAGTTCTCATAAGAAGCCTAGGACTCCAGGTCATTCCTCATCCCCTGTATTCTCATCCCAGAAAACTCTGTTATTTACTCATTTGTTTAGTCAATTCCCACTTACCCTAAATTTGAGAAACCACTCCATTGTGCTGTCTTTAAACCAGGTTATTTTCCAGCAAAATATCCTATCTATGCTCAACCTCTTACCTAAAGGTTCCATCACCTTATTATTCCAGCTGAAACATGGGCTCTCCTTTGAGAACAGGACTTCGCATGCAGTCCTGTCCAGGAATGGATATTTTCTTTCTCACACATTTTATTCCACTGGACCTGGTTGCTAATTCTAGATGCTAAGAATCTAGAAGATTCTCTCTTTCTTTCCTAAATCACTCCAGGACTGAATCTCATGTCATCAGAACTTACCACCCATTACCCACTAGTGTAAATACTGATGATCTATTCTCCTTATGTCCAGCTTACTGTCTCTCTCTCCAACACTGTCTGTGCTATTCCTGTACCTTCCACAGCCAGTCACTCTTATGGTCATCCCCTAGACCAGAAATGCCCTATATATTATAGTTACATGTAGATATTTATGTTTAAATTAATTTAAAATTTTCCTTAGTTACACTAGCCACATATCAAGCAAGGGTTCAATACCCACTAATGCTAGAGGTTATTCTGGCTTATAAACATTCTCATTATCACTTACATTTATATGGGACAGCACTTCTCTAAACCTTCTTATTTTAGTAACCATTTCTCCTCCATACCCTCAAATTCAAGCATCCAATTCTCCAGTTACTAACTTGTTTGTATCTTATTTCCTATAGTGACATTATTTCTATGATATATAACTCATTGACCAAATCAAATATTTCATTATAATATATATCATGTCCTTATTTCCTTGGTGACCCATGATTGATAATTATAATCACACCCTTGCAAGCATCATCAAACTCACTTATTTTCTCTAGTATGGTCAAACTCAGCTGGCAAAACTTCAGACAGACACAGAATCCTAGAAGGACTTGTGCAGCTGAACATGGTTGGCTGGTGAATAAATTAATGCTGAATGGTTTCACATTATAATCACGACTATTAACCTCAAGTGGAGCCTTAAGCTTCTGCCTGGGAAGCTATTGTATTTTCTAAATGTTGTCAGTCTGCCCCTTCCTTAGATGACTATTTCATAACTTTTCTCTCCCTTGTCTTCCCTCCTCTCTTGTTCATGCAAATGACTGTTCATATTTCCAGACAATGTCACCCCTCTACTCATGCATAATTTCCTTTCACCTAATCAAAGACATAGCTCCAGTACTCCTTGTTTTTTCAGGTTTTTAAAATTATTGAATTAAAAATTGAAGTGACATTGGTTGATAAAATGATATAGGTTTCAGGTGTACAATTCTAAAATACATCATCTGTATATTGTATTGTGTGTTCACCACCCAAAGTCAAGATTCTTTCCATCACCATTTATCCCCTCTTTATCGCCTTCTACCTCCCCCAAACCCATTTTCCTCTGGCTATCACCATGCTGTTGTGTGTCTATGATTTTTTTTTTTTTGCTTAGTCCTTTCACTTTTTTTTTTTTTTAACCAGGCCTCCTAACCCCTCTCTCCTCTGTCAGCTGTCAGTCTCTTCTCTGTACCTATGAATCTTTTTCTACTTTGTTACTTTATTTTATTCATTAGACCTCCAGTACTTATTATCTTTTTTCAGAATGACAGACATGTCTATCAGAATACAAAACTGCAGATATGCCATTCTGAAACAAACTGTTTAAAAAAAATCAACTAATAAAAACTTTTCTCACTTCATTTCTCTGCTCTTTTTTTAAACCTTGCACTCTGAAAATCTTAACAACTCCTGCCTTATGGCTCCTACTCTTCTCTTTTTTTCATAAATGCAATAAATTCTGGCTACTGGATAACCATTTCTACAAACTGCTCTTCTCATACCTGCTCACTACATTGCTAAATACAATGGTGAATTTGCAATTCTAATGTTTCTTAGCGACTTATCAGCTTTTGACACACTCCATCAAATGGAAGACTTGAATTATTTGGATTCTGAATTAAAACATTCTCCTGTTTCTCTTCCTGCTTCAATCACTTCCCTTTCTCATTCTCCATTCCCAGTTGTCAATATTTTGTATTGTTCTAGAGGTCAGTCCTTGATATGTCTCTCTTCTTTATACTCATTAATTCCTTATTTGTTACATATAGGTTAATGGCTTATCTCCACTTGAATGAGTACTAGGCAACTCAAGTTTAGCATGTTGAAAAAAATCTCCTAACCTTCCTCACTAATCCTCTTCCTCATATAGACTTCCTTGTTCAAGCAAAAATTAACTAGTTAATTGGGCAGCATTTCCCTAAACCTCCTTATTTCTACTAAATACATTATTTCCATACCCTAATATCCATACTCAACTCTCCAGTTACTATCTTGTTTCTAACTTTTTTTTCTTCTAGTGACATGACTTTTATGACATAGTACTCATTGACCAAACCAAATACTTCATTGTGGCCCACATCATATCCTCATTAACCTGTGGATGGTGATGTGCAGTCGCTCTGGGAAAATGACTTGGTATCATCCAGCTCCTCCTTCTATTAATTCTCTTACTGCTCATGTCCAAACAGTTGGTCAATTGCATTGGCTCTGTTTTCAAAATATTCAGAATCAGAACAATTCTTGTCACCTCTATTGCTACTATCATGAATAAAGCTACAAAAATATCTCAACTGCATTATTGCAATGGCCTCTTAAGTAGTCTCCTGTGTCATATTCTTGCCTCCCACCCTAGCCCTCAATCTATAAACAGGACAGGAGTTGGACAATCCTGCTAAACATGGCCTTATGCAACCCTCAAGTTATTATTGCTGTTGACTCTTTATCTCTGTGTTCTACTACTCTTTTCCTTCATGCACTTTAGAGCAATGGTGACCTACTTGATGTTACTTGAACATACCAGGAATATCTCTGCTTTAAAGTTATTGAACCTACCGTATCTCTGCCTGGAGTACCATCCCCCCAGATATCCACAGAGATTCCTGCCTCATCCCTCCAGTTTGCTCAGTCATCTAACCAAGAAGTATGCTGTAATCACCTTGCTTAAAATGGCAACTATATAGTAATTTCCTCTTTAACCCTACATTCTGTATTTTATTTTTCTCCATTTTACTTTTATCTTGTGAAACATTATGTGTTTCCATTTTCAATTTTTTTTGTATCTATACCTCAATCTCAGAATATAAGCTCCATGGGGGCAAAATTTGTTTGTTTTTTTTTCCCCCTTCATCTCAAATCATACCTGGTAAAATCTAGGTGATCAATAAATATTTCTTTTAAAAATAAACAAATTTGTAAATAACATAAGCATTGATATTTGGTAAGATATGCCAGGATCTATGTATCATTCCAAATTGAACTTTAATACATCCTGATTTTAGGGTCATTTTGTCCTTTCATCAGTATTTACTTAAATTCTTCATCTCTCCATTTCTTATTTTTTCAACCAATCTTTATACGGATTTACAACTAATTTTTATTCCTACAATTTCTAAAAATTATAGAAAAATATTTGAAGATGAGAAACTTTGATTATAATCTCTGTGTCTTCAACCTAATGAGGAGAAAGGAAAAAATTGATGCACTGAATAGAATATGAGAAGACTATTTAATAAAATTAATGAAGACATCTTTGTATAGTAATAATTCTAGGACCTATTCTTTGCAAAAGAATTATAATACTGTTTCTCCAATTTCCAAAATTCTTACTTTCTAAATTATTGATTAGATTTAGTTCTTTCTTTTTCCAGGCTTGCTAAAGTTATTTTATTATTAATAACTAGGAAAATAAATGGCTACAAACCTGACATCATAGTAGTGATAATTATAGTCAATTATTTTTGGTGAGATGTGGATATTAAGAGAGCTAAATTAAAGTGAAACGATCCAGTCATAATTTGTTCATGTCTTATCTTTATGGAATGTATGGTGACTATTCATCCAGTGAAATGTCGTTGTGTATGGAGTTACATATAAATATATGGATATGCATATGGATGTTATACATGTGTGTGTTACATATTTTTCATTCCATTTTGTTTATTCTTACATGTTTACTATGGCATTCCTTTCTCTTTACTTGTGATAATTGACAATGCTATTTATTAATACATCAGAAGTGGAGCATCACTGTAATTCCAGGCATATGGTGGTGTTATTCTGAAAGGAGACCCTAAACCAGGGGTGTCAAACTCACTTTCACCAGGGGTCACATCAGCCTTGCAGTTGCCTTCAAAGGGCCAAATGTAATTTCAACTCCTTAACAGTTAGGGATTAGTTACATTTATACCGTCCTAAAATTATTTTGGCCCTTTGAAGGCAACCACGAGACTGATGTGGCCCCCGGTGAAAGTGAATGTGACACCCCTGCCCTAAACCATCAACAAGAGCAACACATGAGATCATTTTTGAAGCAAATGCTAACTTCAGTTCCTTAGATGTACTGAATCAGAGACTGGGGTTGGGATCCAACAATCTGTGAAAATTTGTATTTTAGAAACCCTTCCATGTGGGTGATGCTGAAGCATGCTAAAGTTTGACAGCTAATACTGTATAGAACAAAGAAATACCATCCCATTTGACTTTGTTATTATTCAATCCTGATTTTCCATGTCGTATTTTTTTTCACAAATAATTACCACTCCAGAAGATTCCTTTGTCTTCTTCTTAATTTGCACTCTTTATCTGGGAGATTTAATGCACTCCCTTGGATTCAATACTTACTGATTTCTGTCTCCTGAGGTATTTCTCCCTACCTCATCATTCTCCCTTCCCTCATCCTTGTAAATGGTACCAACATTTTCTAATTGATGAAGCCAAAATTTAGGTAGTGATTATTAATTCTTTTCCATCTCCTCCCATTTCTTTTTTACCTACATCTGATAAGGAAATAATTTTCAATGATTTTCTATTTTTTAACCTTAGTAAATTTCCTCATTTACTCAGACCTAGAAAATGCAGAAGGTATTACAAAATGTGTAATCCCCACCACTATTAAAATTAGAGGTAAAATGTACATAAGTGAAAGGCAAATTTCTAACTGTAAAATGAACTAAATTTAACAAAACAGTCTCTTCTCAAGAGTAGCACATTTTCATCATCTCTAAAAACTCTTTTATCCCTTCCCAGTCAGTGTAGAGGTTACTGCTGTTTGGATATTTTGTTTTTCACACTAAATTGGTGTTATTCCTCTGAGAACTCAATATAACTAGAACTATGCAGTATATTCCCTTGGGTTTTGAGAGTTATACCTGCTTTTGCATGTATCACTAGTTTGTTCATTATATCTTTAAGAATTATTGTATGAAGGCACCACACCTTCTGCCTATGCACCACAATGACAAACAACCTCTGACCGTCACTTGGGTATAGTTTTACCTCCTTCCTGTATCTGCTGTGTTCTGTAATTGCTTCATTTGGATACTTTCATAATACATAGTGAAAGCAAGTATGACTAATGGTTAAGTGTATTCATGTGGAAAAAGAATATCTAAATTAGAATGTTTAACTCTTCAATTTAAAGTATACCTCTATAATCTTAGACAAGTAGTATAAACTCTCTGTGGCTCAGACTTCCAAACTTTAAAATCAATATAATAATAGGTACATCATTGAGTAATCACAAAGTTTACAAAATTAGAAACATAGAGAGCAGTTAAATAGCTTAATATTTGTATGGATTCAACATGTTAGCTATGCTATTCATTATATTTACTATCTATGCGTCTGTCCATAACACCATTCTCTAAGCATCCTGTAGACAGGACTGCGATTGTTATGTAACTACAATATGGCAGGCTCCAATACACATATTCAAATAACTAATACACTGTATTATCATGAGCACACTAAGATAAAATTATGGTAACTCAGAATGTGTTGCTCATATTCCACTTCTGAGAAAAGAATTTATCTTAATTTGTGATAGGTATTGCAATTGTCCCTGAAAACCCATTCTCCCATTTGGTGGTATGGTTATTGAACTCCCTGAAGCTTTTGATTTAATACAGATTGGGATTGGATAAAAAGGTAAAATGATAGAAACATACAAGGGGAATCCCCCCAAAATAGAATTTATTAAAAAATTGTGTATTTATTCTTACATGTTTAAACTTCACTCATCTTGAAAGTATTCTTCATTTGGTGCAATAATGACCATTGAAATGTTTTTTTCCACTGCTCAAAACAGTTTTTGAACTCATCAGTTTTGATGTTTTTTAATGCTTCTGCTGTTTTTTGTTTCACCTCTTCCAAAGTTGCTAAACATTTCCCTCTGAGGACTTTTTCATCTGGGGAAACAAAAAAAAGTTGCTGGTGGTGAGATCTGGTGAATAGGGAAGGTGGGGCATGGGGTCATGCTGTTTTATTTTATCAAAAACTGCTGAACACTTATAGCGTGGTGTGGGCATGTCTGCTGGTAAATCACCCTTCATGAAATGGGCAAACACATTGAAAGAGTTTTCAAAAAAATTCAGTGAAGCTGAGCAGCCTCTCACAATGCCTGATGGTACACTGGTACAGATGGGTTCCTAGAACACTCACCTGGTAGGGGAAGCCTGTACTACAAAGGGCTACCCTCCAGAAGATAAGTTCATCTCTTTTTTGAGGGGGTGGAGGGGATTTTCACTTCATTTTTTTTTCTACATATATGGGTACAAGATAGTTAATAGTCAACAATTAACATGATAACAGAAACAATGAGGGGATTTGTGGTCTCTGCTCTGGTGTGGTGGTTGTGCCTCAGGGATTTGGAAAAAAGGGAAGTTACCTGACATTCCAAAGATATGTATGTTATCATAGATGCAAAAAGACAGTAGTCAGCTCAGTTAAGGCAAAGATTGACCTTTTGTTACAGAAGATTCTAGTCTAAAGCAATGACTGCCCACAATGACCTGCTTTTAGACCATCCTTTGTGGTTACTTCCGGTCTCTGAGTTTGTACGGCTCTTGTTACACAGGACTTCCTGAATTTGCCAGGTTTGGTGTGTGGCCCCTTTCCATCAACACTATCTACGCATGTATGCATCTGTCTGTTTCTTCGGAGAACCCTGACTAATATTCCATCTATCCTATCTTCATATATACTAATTAAGAAATGTTTTGAATTCAATTTTATCTCCTTGATGACTTTATTAGATATGCTATCAATACACCTGTTTATCTGTGGACGTATTAAATATATATTTAATGTAGTGATTGCTATAGGGCTCACAATATGCACTTGATATACACTATGTATATTACTAAAACTTTTAGTTTCTCTCCCAGTTTCTTCGCTCTCTTTCCCCAGTTTTAATCAACCCTTCCTAATAATCAAATATCCTTCTAATTTAAATTCCCAGCTCACATAGACTATTAGTTGGCTGGGATTTTCATCCTTGAAGGAGCTAAGCCTCTGTCATTCCAGGTACTATACACATGTAGGGACATTTTACCTAACTGAATACATAGCTTTCATCTACCAGATATTCATTGTCATGCTAATTTCCTTAACAAAAGAAAGTCATTGAAATTTGACTATTCTACCTCCATTATGACCTTCATACCTACTCACATGTATTTATCATTTCATGACTCGTACTTAAACCCTAATTTTAACCTGGACTTTTGTACTGTTATATCAATAACTTTCTAAATGTGCTTGCCATCCCATTGAGACAGTTATAATTTCAACAGAATAAAATTAGTTGTAATGGAGTCTTCATAAAACTTTTTGTTTTAAATATTTTTTATGCCAAAGACATACAAAGCTTCAACAGAGATTTCTGACAGGGAGGTAACTTTTCAAATGACATTTTCAGCTACATTACATAAACTTTGAAACAGTTTACAATGGTAGCATCATTCATAAAATTTAAATTACATCCAGCCCTACACACACACACACACACACACACACATACACATATTACTTTTTACTGCAGCCAAGATGACTTTTATTACATTGTCTCATTCCTCTCTGGTACCTTTTGTTTCTGTTTATTAGTAACTGAACATAGAAACTCTGACTAAACTTTATTTCATGCTTTTATACAAAAGTTTTCACTGTTATCATGATCTTGACAATGCTTTACAGTCAAGTTAAATAAAAAAGAATGGCAGGACTGTGTGACTGGAAACTCTCGAATTAAGCCGAAGACGTTATCCTCCCATTCTATTCTGTCCTCTCTGGGTACAGCTCCTGCACAAGAGTGCTTGTTCCTCTGTATCAGCCACATGGCCCTGAAAGCTTTTCTCTAGAATTTCCTCTTCTAAAACCATCCAATACAGTGTTGTCAGCACAATCTTCCAAAGTTTCAGAGCTGATCATGTCATTCTCCTACTCTATCTAAAACAGTCTATGACACATCTTAGCCTGCAGAATAAAACTCTAACTTCTGGTTCTGACATTGAAGAATGTGCATAGTCTTGCCACTGACTTCTCTGTGCAGTACCTCTTCCATTACGGTAACCCCTTTTCTCTATGCTTTATTAAAGGTAAACCCCACATTAAGCATGTGTCCCTGGATCATGTCGTGTGTTTACTTTTTCCCTCTGGCTGGAAAATCACTTAATTTTCTCTGTATGTTGAAAGCCCACCTACCTCATTTCTAATGAAGTATCAACTTGGTCTGCACACTTGGTTATAAAACAAAAAATGTGGGTTTAAAAAATTTCAAAATCAAAAATGAGGGGGGAGAACAAAAATGAATAGTAACAATGTTTTCATGTAACTCAGAAATATATATTTTTTAAATACCTGCCTCCAGATGTTTCGACAATATTACCATATCAAACTATTTTTGTTCCAAACTATTTCTTCTTTTTTTCTAACGTGCTTTACCCTCAGAGGAGCTCTGTTCATGTAATGAATCTTAAACTTGTAGGTTATTGGTCTCATCAGTGAGAAGAAGGTGATTGTTTTCTCAAAACAGTGAGCTGGAATTGGGTCTCATTATTTGACTTCAGTTATGTGCTCACCTTAAAACAGTGAATGTGTGCTTAGTTTGGGCTTGGCAATGGGTTTATTACTGGAGTCAGAAAGTGGAACATGGGGAGGAAAGAATGTATCCTTCTGAGACCATATGAAATAGAAGTGGTTTAGAGATGATTCTTCAAAAAGAGAATCAAAGTGTTATTGCTAGAAAGAAGAATAGACACTAGGCAAAAGGTAGATTTTATTACAATGTAATTCCATGACTTTATATCACTTGGGAGGAATGATTTCTTTATATCACTTATTGTATTTACCCAGGTAATGCATCCTATTGTTTTTCTATTATACTATATGATATATGTTCATGTTTTCTTTGAGGATGGAAATTCCTTCAGACATTTTTTTTAAGTGTTCATAGCACGTAGTATAATACTTCATTCAAGCACTCATTGCATATTTAACTTATTTCATACTATGTTATTAATTAAAGTTTCTCTAATACTTTTGTTCATCAACAATGAAAAATCTTAACTAATAATTATTTTGTAAATGTATTCAAATTATTATTGAAAAGGTGGAGCACAGTAGCACGCTGAACTTCAGATATGTTATGCTAAGAAGCCTAAGAGACAGTTTTACTTCCTCCTTTCCAATTTACAAGTTTTTTATTTCTTTTTCTTGTCTGATCAAGGTGGCTAGGACTTCCAATACCATATTGAATAGAAGTGGTGAAAGTGGCCATCCTTGTCTTATTCTTGATCTTAGTGGGAATGCTTTTAGTTTTTGCCCATTGAGTATGATGTTGGCTATAGATTTCTTATATATGCCCTTTATTATGTTGACGTATGCTCCCTCTACTCGCACTTTGCTGAATGTTTTTAATCATAAATAGGTGTTGTACCTTATCAAATGTTTCTCCACATCTATTGGTATGATCATGTGATTTTTGCCTTTCTGTTTGTTTATGTGCTGTATTACATTTATTGATTTGTGAATATTGTACCATCCTCACATCCCAGAGATGAATCCCCCTTGATCATGGCATATGATCTTTTTAATGTATTGCTGGATGTGGTTTACCAATATTTTGTTGAGGATTTTAGCATCTATGTTAATCATTGATATTAGCCTGTAGTTTTCTTTCTTTGTTGTGTCTCTATCTGGTTTTGGAACTACGATGATGGTGGCTTCATAAAAAGAGTTTGGGATTATTCCCCTTCTTGGATTTTTTGGAATAGTCTGAGGAGGATAAGGGTTAGCTCTTCCTTAAAAGTTTTGTAGAATTCTCCTGTGAAACCATCTGGTCCAGGGCTTTTGTGTGCCAGAAATTTTTTGACTACACTTTGCAACAGCATGGATGGAACATTATGCTAAATGAAATAATCCAGGCAGTGAAAGACAAATACCATATGATCTCACCTATAAGTGGAGCCTAATCAACAAAACAAACAAGCAAGCAAAATATAACCAGAGACATTGAAATAAAGAGCAAACTGACAGTAACCACATAGGAGGGAGGAGAGGGATAATGGGGGGAAATAAGGGAAGGACCACAAGGAACATGTATTAAGGATACATGGACAAAGCCACAGGAGGTATGTTTGAGGGTGGGAGGTAAGAATGGGTGGAGTGGGGGTGGGGGAGCTTGTGGGGTGAAAATGGAGACTACCGTACTTGACTAATAATAAAAAAATAAATGTAAAAAAAGCCTAAGGGGTTCTTGACTTGATTCTTTTCCTGCAGAAGGTAGTTAGTTCCAAGCTTTCAGGAAGAGCCAGCAATAATTGTATGTTGAATAAATGAAGGTGGTATCATTAACCTTACCACGAATGGTATGTGTGTCCTATGGGATTTTATTAAATATTAGAGTGATGTAGAAGAGTAATAACTTGGGAAAATGTAAGGCATTTAGAGAACATTATGCTGAAATGTTAGGTCATGTAAGACATTAATGAAAAAGAATAATGGCTACTTGTTTGCAGGGAAGAGTGTACGAGTATATAGATTAGTGGTAGAGGATCTACCTAGGGTGTTCTTGGTCTGCCTTGGTGTAGTTATGAACATTGCTCCTATTACTTGTAAAAATGGTCTGGTTTTCAATGACAATTTGTGGTCAATCTATTTACGAAGCATCCTATAATTCATCCATTATAATGACACTCTTTGCACTAAGGGATCGTAATATTAAAAGGATGAGACAATGTTTGACCATTATGAACCTGTCAAAGACAGTTCTCTGGGTCATGTGTGAGAATCCTGTGGATGTAAACTTATAAATTTTAATTTATTTTTAGTATTTTGATGGGCTCTTTTATTGCTATTAATATTGGGATTTTTAAAACTCATTCTTATATTTGTTGATATAAATTTATTTAAAAAAATATAATTACCTCTTTATATTTTATATCATTATCTGTATCTATGTCTTTCTATACTACTATAATTTATAAGACTTCCTTTTATTAATTTTCAAGTAAAATATTGGGTCTACAAACTGCCCAATTCACTGAGAATACCAATATTGTATCCTTAAACTTCACTGGAAATCTTTAATGGTAATGAATGAAAGATATTATCTATGTGATGCTCTAGTCTAAAATTTCAATCTGAAAATTATTGTCATAGATATATAAAGTACTTTCAAAATGTTATTTTAGCTGATTTTTTTCAACGGGACTTAGAGAAAAGAGAAAGCCTCAGGACATGATGTTGCATTCTTCAATTTGCTCTAATCTAATCAGATGACCACCTGAAGTGAAAAGATCCTTCTTCAATTTTCAATGTATTCAGAGAACAATCAAAGTATTTGTCATAATATTTACTCAAATATCCTATCATAGGAATTTGAAATAAGATTGACTGAAAGGTAAATCTCTCAGGGAAAATTGTTTTCAAACGCTTATAGAGACATACAAATCATTAATGTCCAAGAATTAATCAAATTAGTTCATATTAACATATCTGATTTGATAAGGGTTTTATTGATCATGTTAACTACTATTAAGAAAAAGTATTATAATCTATCAAAATCTATTGTACAAAGTCACAATCAAGTGATTTTGAACCTCCAGGTTTTTAGAGTTCTTAGTGAATAGTGATGCTAAAAAAGATAATAATAAGACTGTTCTTGATGCAACTTCTGGGCTGCTTGTCCTGCCTGTAGTTTTATTTAAACCTGAATTATTCAAACTTTCAGAAAGATTTCATATTAGATTATATTCAACCAGTATTATGAGTCCTAAGAATATTTTTAAGTGTGAAAGAACAGATTTTCTGGAAGAGAAAATGCCTTTCTATTTTTAATTACTCTGGAAATTATGAATAATAGGCCAAGAAAACTAAGGCATTAAACTGAAGGTGGGAAAAATATTTTCCTAACTTTGAGTTTGGATGCAGTTTGGCCTACTCTGAAAGCAGGAGACACTGAAGTATAGCTGTGACTGTGGATGAATTCCATGACCCTCTTACGAGTGGTTGGTGGCCATGAGGTAGTTTTAAGTTATTCCCCATGTGACATTATTATTCCTTCATTATTCCTGAACCTGCAGGCAACTCATTATTAGTTACTATGGCATCTCTGCTGGACTGTGACAGATTAAAGAGAAGAGGCTGTCTGACACCAGAGTTGAAGACAGGAGAAGTTCCTTTTCACCTACCCCAAATGCTGCTGTGAGCAATTCCTTAGGGCTGGACTGTCTCAGGCAAGAACTGGGATCCAAGGAGGCTGAGGCAATAGCAGCAGAGGAGCCTGATCCTGACTTTCTGTGGATGGTACTATGTGATTATCTCAGAAGTGACTGTTATTCAAGAAAAAAAAAAAAAGGAGAGGTACTTGTATTTGAAGTTAAAAAATAATAATAAGCCTCCTTCTAGTCATAAGCAATGAAAAAATAAGGTAAATAACTTAGGTTTTAACAAGGAGGTTGGTGTACATTTTTATATTGGAGCTTCAATCCTATCCTGAAGGGCCTGAAAAATAGGCTCTCTAACGTAGTATACCATAACGTTAAAACGAGTTAAAATGTGGATGCGTAATAGAAATGAAGCTCTCTCATCTCGTTCAGAAGATCAGTTCAAGGCAGTGTAGGGTGCTCAGTGCTCTCCCATTCGAGGGGTAAAAGATGAGCTTCCTCCCACTGAGATTCAAGCCTTGGGCTCTGAATAACTGAAAGAAACCCTCCACCACGACTGGGCTATTAGGAGTAGTTCTCAGTAGGAAGCGTTAGAAGGACAAACTTCAGCCCTTGCTTCGGAAGGGCTTTATGCATTGTTACAGAAACATAGGTATTAAAAGATTAAGCTAGTGGTGAAAAAAGCAAAATAAACGTCTGCCATGGAAATTACAAGATTACAGGGATTCTGTTTCCTTTATGTGTAACATTTTCACAGACATTTTCTCTCATCTATTGCCCTGGGCATTTTATACCTAGGTTCTATCTAGCTATACCTGGACATAAAATGATAAAACTTTTTCCCTTGTAATGGTTGGTGTGGAATGTCCATGCCTTCTGTGCGGTGAACACCTAGAGGAGGCCATTACTGACGAAATAAGACAATAAAGTACCAAGACACTGTGAAGCAATGCTATGTAAAAGTTTAAAATTGCAATAAGGTAATTCTTATGTTTGTAAGAAAATTTTCTTTTAAGAAAAAGACAGAAAAATCATACAGAGCCAGTTCAAAATGGAGCCTGAGTTTCCATCCCTGAGGAAAAGGGTTGCGTGTCTTGTTCCTTGAATCTTTGCAATGTTGGAACTGGGTAAAATAACCTTTAAACTGGGCCTAATCAACATGGTTTTATAAACAATTGTTTTTAAAGCTAACAGGGAAGCAGATGTCTTGACCACAGAACTAATGATTTTGGACACTCTTTCAAATCAGTAACTAGTCATGTATAACTAAAGAGCAAATCATCTATTAATATGAATAGAATTTCTTTCCTTAGCTTATTAGAACCAATAGAAATTTCTTCTTTCTACTCATGTAATTACTTCCATTCTTTTGTCATAAAAATCCTTACCTTCACCCCATAATCAGAATACTGTTTGTGTTTCTGCCTGAATCAGTGATTTCCACAATTGCAATTCTTTTTGACCTCAAACACTGTTTGCTTCTCACTTTGGTTTTTTATTTTTAGATTAACAAAACCTGTTAAATTTTTATATTATTTTTTAAAAAATTAACATGAGCCACATATTTATTTAAATCATATTAATGAGTGAATAACTTTATACCCTATCTTGTTGGTTCTTACATTAATATGAGTTAATAATTTTTTTCCTTTTTATTAAATTTATTGAGGTTACACTGATCAGCAAAATTATGGAGGTTTCAGGTGCACAGTTCTACAACACATCATCCGCATACTTTGTTGTGTTCATCACCCAAAGTCATCTTCTTCCATCACCATTTATCCTCCCTACATCCTCCTCTACCTCCCTTCACCCTTCTCCCCCATTCAATGACCACACTGTAGTCAGTGCCCATGACTTTTCTCTCTCTCTTCTTTTTTTTTTGTTTAAGCCCTCCACCCACCCAGACCCCTACCTCCAACCCTGACAAACGTCAGCCTGATCTCTGTGTATGAGCCTGTCACTATTTTGTATATTCGTTCATTTTGTTCCTTAGTTTCCACATAAGAGTAAAATCACATGGTACTTATCTTTCTCTGAATGGCTTATTTCACTTAGCATAATGCTCTTCAGGTCCATCTATGCTGTTGCAAAGGGAAAAATCTCCTTCTTTTTAAAGCTGAGTAGTATTCCATTCTGTATATGTACCACATCTTTTTTTATCCACTCAGCTACTGATGGGCACTTAGGCTGCTTCCAAATTTTGGCTACTGTAAATAATGCTGCTATGAGCATAGGGGGTGCATCTATTCTTTTAAATAAGTTTTTGGATTTCTTTGGATAAATTCCCAGAAGTGGAGTCACTGAATCATAAGGCAGTTCCTTTTTTAGTTTTTTGAGGTAACTCCATACTGCTTTCCACAGTGGTGTACCAATCTTCATTCCTACTAACAGTGCACGGGGATGCCCTTTTCTCTGTGTCTTCACCAATACTTGTTTGTTGATTTATTGATAATAGCCATTCTGACAGGCATGAGATGATATATTATTGTGGTTTTAATTTGTATTTATCTAATGATTAGTCACACTGAACATTATTCATATGTCTTTTGGTCATCTGTATGTCCTCTTTGGAGAAGTGTCTATTCAGGTCCTTTGTCCATTTTAAATTGGATTTTTTTCTTTTTTTGGTGTTGCATTTTATAAGTTCTCTGTGCATTTTGGATATTATCCCCTTATTAGATATATAACTGGATAAAATCTTCTCCCATTAAGTGGATCATCTATTGATTTTGTTGATGGTTTCCTCTGCTATAAAAAACCTTTTTAGTTGGATATAGTCCCATTTGTTTATTTTTTCTTTTGTTTCCCTTTCCCAAGGAGATATATGAGAAAAAAATTGTTATGTTAAATATTCAAGATTTTACTGCCTATTTTTTTTCTAGGATTTTTATGGTTTCAAGTCTAATATGTAAGTGTTTAATCCACTTTGACTTTTTTCTTGTGTAGTGTAAAAAGATGGTCTAGTTTCATTTTTGGCACACATCTGTCCAATATTTTGAACACAGTTTATTGAATAGACTATCTTTTTGCCTCCATTATTGATCTGAGTAAAATAAGGAATATGACATGTGACATATGGTGAAAGTAGATTTATTCTACATTTTGACAACTCCATAAATTACTTTGTTAAAATCTGGCCCTCACTTACTTCTTTAGTCTTTTATCATTCCGTTCCAGTAGTATATAATATGGTCCCAGTACACTTCTTTAAGATCTTTGTATAAATTTTGGTTTTCTTTTTAAATTGTTAAGCCTTTTCAATTCTTTCCTTTGCCTTTCCTTTAGCTGGCTACTTTAAAATCATGTTTAGGTCTTCAGACATTTTTTTCCACAAAACCTATTCTCTCCCATCCAAACCCTAGATTAAGTGTTTCTTCTCTGTACTCTTTTCAGTTTCTTATCCCTCTTTTAACCATTACATTCTTTTTTTTTAGTCACTCATTTTACAAATAATTATGTACTGTTTGTGACAAGTCAGGGCTACTGAAAAATACAAAATCTCTATTCTTAATGAGATTATATTTTGTTGGTAAAATATTAATTTAAATAAAATAAACAAATAAGACTATGTTAAAAGTACAAATTACAGTTATTAAGTAAGGGAATAACTGTGACTCTTATGAAATTACTAATTGCAATTAGTGGTCATTACATTTGGAAGACAAAAACAGAGTAATGAGGATAATAGTAATTGGTGTAATTTAGTTTTGGTGGTCTGGGAAAATATCTTTAAAATGCTGAAAAATGAGTGATGAAAACTACTCCACCATGGGAGAATAAGAAAGACAGTGTTTAGCAATGCAAGGAATAGCAAATGACAACATGTAAAAGCCCAAAGTAAAAAAAAAAAAAAAGAAAAAAGTTTGATATGAAAATGGAAGTGAATAGTTTGCATTGGTGTAATTAGCAAAGAGTGATAGGAAATGAAGCCAAAGATAAGGGTTCAGTATATACAAAACCTCTTAAATCATGATTAGGAGTTTATATTTTATTATAATTATGATGAAAAACCATCTGAAAATTTGCAACATAGATGTACGATACAGACAACCAATTGTCTTAGTATCCTCTCCTTCCCTCTCAATCTCTCTCTCTTCCTTCACCCCATCCCTCCCTCCCTCTCTCTCCCTTTGACAGCAGAATCAGTGTTTTAGTTGGGTCTGTGATTACTCAGATTTCTCAGCTTCCCTTAACAGCTAGCTTTGAACAGCACAGTTTGCTACAATGGCTTATAAGCAAACGTAATCTCTGCAATTTTCCAGGTCATTTTTTTAAGTTCAACCTCTTTGCTCTAAACATCTTTACCCCTTCTTACAGGCTGTACTGGTAAAGTGGAGACTAGGCCATTTAACCATGCAGATAAGAAAAACACCAGGGGCCCTGTCTGGCATGACTCAGTGGATTGAGACCCAGACTACAAAGCAAAGGGTCAACTGTTTGATTCTCAGTCAGGGCACATGCCTGGGTTGTGGGCCAGGTCCCCAGTAGGGGGCACAGGAGAGGCAACCACACATTGATTTCTCTCTCTCTCTCTCTCTCTCTCTCTCTTACTGTCTCCCTTCTCCTCTGTCTAAAAATAAATAAAATCTTTAAAAAATAAGAACAGCATGGTAAAAAATAGAATAACAAATAGAAATAATGAATCTTTGAATGAGTTTGAATTGCAGAGTCTCTCTGCCTGCACTATGGCAATGAAGTTTAACTTCTATTTTATTTAGAGTTTAGAAAGATTTCTTTACTTTTTTATTCTTTCTATTTTTTGCTTTCTTTTGTTTTTCTTATAGCACCACAATGTAATGTGGTTTTGTTTCTTTTAAAAATAGCTTTATTGAGATATAATTCACATACAATATGATATATTCACTTAAAATGTACAATTCAATGTTTTTTAGCAAATTCACAGATATGTTCAACCATTACCATAGTCAATTTTAGACCATTTTCACCACCTCAAACAGAAACCCTCTGTCCTTTAGCAACCACCCTCCTATCCTACTCTTTCTCCTGCATCTAACAACCATTAATCTACTTTCTTTTCTTTTTATTAATTAATTTATTTTTGTTCAGTTACAATTGTCCCATCTTTTTCCCCATTGCTTACCCCTAACCTGTCCCCCTACAATCCCACAGTCAGTCCCTCCCCAAATTGTCTGTACCTGTGAATCCTCTATTGGTGTTCTTTTCTTACTCCTTCCTCTTCTTTCCCCCATTATCCTCCTCCCCCTGCCCTACTCTCTTGCCACTGTCAGTTTATACTTTATTTCCAAGTCTCTGGTTCTGTTTTGCTCACTTGTTGATTGGGTTCTAGTAATAGATGAAATCATATGGTATTTATTTGTCTTTCACCTCCTGCTTATTTCACTTAGCATAATGCTCTCCAGTTCCACCCATGCTGTCACAAAAAGGTAGGACTCTTTTCTTTCTGCTGTGTAGCATTCGTTGCATAAGTGTACTATAATTTATTAATCCACTCATCTACTGATGGACATTTAGGCTGTTCCCTGCATATGTCTATTGTAAATAACACTGCTATGAACAATGGGATGCACAGGTTCTTTTGAATTAGTGATTCAAGATTCTTAGGGTATACTCCCAGCAGTGGGATCACTGAATCAAAAGGTAATTCCATCTTTAGTTTTTTTAGGAAATTCCATAGTGTTTTCCAGAGTGGCTGCACCAGTCTGCCTTCCCACCAACAGTGTACTAGGGTTCCCTTTTCTCAGCATCCTCTCCAACATTTCTTTGTTGATTTGTTTATGTTGGCCACTGTGACCGGTGTGAGATGGTACCTCATTGTGGTTTTAATTTGTATCTCTCTGATGGCTAGTGATGCTGAGCATCTTCTCATATGTCTCTGGACCCTCTATATGTCCTCCTTGGCCAACTGTATGTTCAGGTCCTTGGCCCATTTTTTAAATGGGTTGTTTGTCTTCCTGGAGTGGAGAACATATATATATAAAGAACATGTGAGTTCTTTATATATTTTGGAGATCCGGCCCTTGTCTGAGGTATCATTGGCAAATAAGTTTTTCCATATGGGTGGTTCCCTTTTTGTTGAGATTTTCTTTAGCCATGCAGAAGCTTTTTAGTTTGATGTTGTCCTGTTTGTTTAATCTTTCCTTTATATCCCTTGCCCTAGGAGATGTATCAGTGAAAATATTGCTGTGTGGGATATCAGAAATTTTCCTGCCTGAGTTTTCCTCTAAGACTTTTATGGTGTCATGACTTATATTTAAGTTTTTTACCCATCTCGAGTTTATTTTAGTTTATGGTGTAAGTTGGTGGTCTAGTTGCTTTTTTTTTTTTTTTTTTTTGTATGTACTTGTCCAGATCTCCCAACAGCATTTTTGAAAAGGCTATTTTTACTCTATTTTATGTTCCTGTCCCCTTTGTCAAATATTAACTGACCATATAGACATGGGTTTATTTCTGGGCTCTGTATTCTGTTCCATTGATCCATGTGTCTGTTCTTATGCCAGAACTAGACTGTTTTGATTACAGTGGCCTCATAATATAGTTTTAGCACAGGTATAGTGATTCCTCCTACTTTATTCTTTTTTCTCCAAACTGCTGAGGCTATTTGGGATTGTTTAAGGTTCCATGTGAATTCTTGAAATATTTGTTCTATATCTGTGAAATATGTCATTGGTATTTTGATAGGGATTGCATTGAATCTATAGATTGCTTTGGGTAGTACTTTCTGTCTCTATAGGTATTCTTGTTTTGTACATTTCCTCTGAAAGGAATTATATAATATGTCATCTTTTATGACTGACTTCTTTCATTTAGCACAGTATTGTTAGGATTCATCCATATATCAGCATGCAGCATATAAAATGTTGGCCATTACAAATAATGGTACTACGAACATTAATGTACAAGACTTAGATTGAAATATGTTTTTATTCCTCTTGGGTATAAACCTAGGAATGGAATTGCTGGATCACACAGTAACTCTATTTTGAATTGCTTAAAAAACTGCCAAACTGTTTTACAAATTGGGTGCATCATTTTACATTCCACCAGTAAGGTGCTGGGGTTCCAATTTCTCCACATCCTCACCAAAACTTTTGGCTATCTTTTTTAATGAAGTTATCCTTAGGGGCATGCGGTAGTATCTCATAAGGTTGTGATTATATTTCTCTGATGACTAATGATGTTGATCATGCTTTCATGAGCATATTGGCCATTTCTACCTCTTCCTTGGAGAAATGTTTATTCAGATACTTGCACATTTTTAAATTGGGTTATTTGTCTATTTATTATTGAGTTGTAAGAGGTTTATAAAAACATTTTTGATTTAAATTTGTTATGAAGTAGATGATTTAAAATATGTTCTTCTATTCTTTGGATTAGCTTATAACCTCTTAATGATACCTTTCGAATCACAATTTTTCTCAAATGTGGATGATGTACAATTTATCTATTTTTCTGTTGTTGTAACTTTGTACTTGTAATGCTATATCTAAGAATACTTTGTTAAATCCAAGATCACAAAGATTTACACTCATTTTGTCTACAAATATTTGTATAGTGCCTTTCTTTTCTCTCTCTCTCTCTCCATAGTTAGCCTGGCCAGAGTCATATCGATAATATTGATCTTTTGATAAATCTGGCCTTTGGTTTCATTGATTTTTTTGTTGATTTCCTATTTTTAATGTCATTGATGTCTGCTTTAATTGTTATTGTTGTTATTATTTATTTCTTGTGCTTATTTTGGATCTAATTTTCTCTTTTTGTAGTTTCCTGACCTTTTTAAACTTATTTATCACTTTATTAATTTATTTCTTATTGTTTTAAACATTTTATTTATTTATTTTTAGAGTGAGGAGAAGGGAAGGAGAATGAAAAGGAGAGTGACATCAATGTGTGGCTTCTTCTCACACACTCCCTACTGGGGGGCCAATCGTGCAACCCAAGCATGTGTCCTGATTGGGAATTGAACCAGCATCCCTTTGGTTCACAGGCCAGCACTCAAGCCAGGGCAACATCATTTTAATAAACATTTTATCACTTGTAAAAAGCCACAGCTTTTACTGTACTAGCAAATGCTTTGACTATATTAGGGAATACAAACAATTCAATTTATTGATCATTTACATTTGACTTCCATCATACCACATCTTTATAAGAATTTAGTATTGCCCATGTGGAAGATTATGTGTTTTCATGACGCCATAGAGAATCAGAGAAAATCTACTTTGTTTGAGATCAAGGAGATAGCTTAATGTTCTTTCTACCATATCATACTGCCTCTCACTGGTAATAATGCAAGTGCCCCCTCAGATATACCTTTGGAAAAAATAAATATGTTTAGACAAGAGAACTTGCAATATAGATGTTCTTGATTTTTCAAATTATTTAGCTTAATAACATTTGATTTTTATTATTATAGGTTAAAGAAAAAAATCAAAGTTAAAATATACATTTTCATTATTTTATGTTCTTTTTGTTATCTTTTCTAAAACTACTCATTTTCAAGGGTGGTTTCCCCTGATCACAATTTTTAAAGAAATATCTTAATTATTTAAGCCTTCCAGAGATTCCTTATTGTACACTCACTTGTGATATCTAATATTTAGCAAATAACAAATATTTTCTTCCTTTTTATTTAAGCTATTTTCTAAACCCCCAAATCTAATAATAGAGGTAATATAGCATAAAAGAAGGCATTGGCAATACTTATAAAGATTACTGGAAGACTTTTGGGTCTAGTGGAACATGTTCAATTTAAAGATTTCTGTCTGAATTGGACCCAAGACCTAGAGTTACCTTATTTTTTTTTTAATCAATATCACTTGGAGACTTTGTTTGGTATATAGAAAATAATCAGTGTGAATTACTTATACTTCATTTAGGTTACTGAGGCATTTTCTAACCTTAATAGTATAAACTATGTATTATAACATTAAGGAAATAATTACCCATCTGCTGGGTGACACAAAAACACATATTATACAAATGTCTTGGCTGAAAAAAAATCAAACAAAAGCCTTACAATTTCTTGATAATGTGTCTATTATCTGATGAGGTGAACTCAAACTATTTTATTAATAGAGTTTTTCCAATTTTCATAATATTGTTACCCAAAGTTTAAGTCTTTGATATTTAAAAGAATGAATGAAAAAAATAAAAATCTTTCATCTTAAAATGTGCTTTGCCCTGGATGACTCTCTTATCACATCAGAACCATCCCTGGCCGATACCCTGTGCTGTTGCTTTCATCACATTCGGGACATGAGCAGAGTAGAAGTTTTCACACGTTTTAGAAGTCACTTCTGCTTCATTGCCCCATACTAACAGTCTCAAGTCTTTCACCCTGAACAGGTGACTTACCTTTCTGTGTTTTGCTACATGGTCTTGTAAAGTCTTCTAACTTCTTGGCTGGCTATGACATCTTGTCTTTGCCAGAGGACCCTCAGTTTCCCTGTCTGGGTAGAAACCACTAATCGATTCATTCCAGTCGCTTCCAGGGAATTGCAACCTTTGTTGAGAAAGTGTTTCTGTTGTTACTGATTCTGAAACATGTTGGAATTTTAGAAAAAAGGAAATCTACATTTGTTCACTATAGGATATTTGTATCCCTAGCTGGAGAAGCAGCCTTTTGGGAGGAATGGCAGCCTTCTCCATGCTGAGGAGTTTGAACCCACCAGATTGTTTATGCTAATCCAAAGTGAGAGTTCAACTTAATCATGAAGAGTATCAGCAAGGACCTTGTTACTTGTTTACTTGTTTAAATGCATAAAATCAATGCTTGTGAGAGGAGTAAGTGACTGAAGAGAGAAGGTCTGATGTTCTGTATTTATTGATAAGGAAACTAAGCAAGTTTTATCTTGTCCATCCTGTTAAGTTCTTTCTACCATGTAAAGCCTATAATGTGTGGGAAGAAGCATATTAAGTAATATTTAGTTTGTTCACTTTGAATAGAACTCACTTAAAATAAAGATTGCAGTTGGTTAATAATTTCAACAAAGGTTTACTTAGTAGCTTCTGTGTGTCAACTACCATCTGGCCCTCAGAATAAAATTCACAGTAGTCCCCAAGGAGCCTGGCTTCTAACAGGAAGCGCACACATACACGTGGGCATGTGTGCATGTACACACATCCCTTAAAAAGGAAGCGGACAACAATCCTAAGATACTATCTGGGTCTTTGCCATTGTTCTTAGATTTAACCATTCAGGACTGATACTTTTCTTTATTATTTTAAAGTTGTCTAGTATTTAGGAAGGAAGACTCTAGAAGGTGTTTTTTGTTTTTTGTTTTTGCATAATCAGCCTAAGTCTAAAATGATTCTCTATTTTTGATTTACTTTACATATTTCAGTGTATTTTAGAATTAAAAAAAAACTGTCCTTTTATTGAAGTAAATTAATGTGATAATTTTCAATGTTATAGTATATAATTATATTTTCCTGGGCCTGAATAAAGACATATTGTCAATAAATATGATCTATATGGAATATTAATATGTACTAAAATAAAATTAATTCATAGAAAATGTGTGGACAAATGTGTGAATGAGTAGGAAACAAGTAGACAAAAATAAAAATATACATATACAATGAATATGTAAAATAAATTATGTTGGAGGTTGACAAATTCTTTAATAAAGTAAGATGGGAGGGGGAAACTGAAAGACATTGGAATGGGTAAAGTGGAATGGGGCTTGTAGTTATTAGCAGAGCATTTTAAATTTGGTTGCCATGGAATTTCTGAGTTAGACATATAATTTGAGACAAGGAGGATGGGAATGATTCAGCATAGTATAAACCTGAGTAACAGCATTCCAGGTGAAATACAAATGTCAAAGTTTCTAAGGTGGGAAAATTTGCCTTGTGGGGAAAAAAATAAGCTAGTGTGGGTATAGCATTAACAGCCACGGGAAAGTGGTTTGAGATGAGACGAGACTGGATAGTTTGTCACAGGCCACAACGTAGTAAAATACCGGGCCAATTGCAGTGGAACCGCACAAGATGCCCCATGACAGGAGTACTATTACCTGATACATGCTTTAAAATGCCACTCTGGCTGCAATGTGGACAATATATTTTTACTTTTCTTTCATATGCCTTATATAAACTGGGAAATGAATTCCTGTGACTGCAATGGGTTTTACCTTTTTCTCAGTCTCTCAGTGTGTGTGTGTGTGTGTGTGTGTGTTGTTTTCCTGAGTAATCTTTGGAAAAACCATGGGATAGTTAGAAGTATCTTATGACCCCACAGGAGGTTTTAGGCTATGGACTGAAATTCTTTTTCCTGGCAAGGATAGGCAATATAATAGTAGAAAATTATAGAAAATTCAGGTTGCTTTGACTTACCACAAAGGTGGCAGTAAAATTCAGTGAGGAAAAAAATGGTATTTTCAGGAAAATTATACAGGAACAATTTGGTTTTCCTTTGGAAAAACATGAACATTAAACTTTTTCTACAATGTGTTTTATGATGATCTAGCTGAGGATTGCATTAATGCATATACGTGTAAAAATTCATTGAAATCATGCACTTATGATAGTATACTTTTCTATACATATCTGATTTTTCAATAAAAGTGAAACAAAAAATTCATTTTAATTCCAACTTTCTCAAATTGCAAATTGATAGATATTTTGAACAACCCTCACTGGATTCCAAAGCCATATAACAGAACAAACTAATAGCTGAAAAACAAAGTGGAGAAATACCAGTTCTACTAAAAATCAAGTATATTCCAATTTATCTTCATGTAAAAAGAAAAACAAGCAAGCAACAACAACAAAAACAAACGCCCACAAAGAAAAAAAATCATCAAGTTTTCTGAGGCAGGACAACTGTGGTTACCAGAGCTGATTAACCAGTTTTTGAATTTAACAAGTAAATAAATTTCAGGATCCAGAGTTGTTTACTACAGGCTTATTAAGCGATGAATGGAAGAACAGCCAAGATTAGAAAGAGAGATGACAAAAAAAGCTTGGTTATAAAAGGAATCCAGAAACAATAAAGGGAGAATAATACAGAAATATTCAAGATGATCCAACATCACTGGTTAATACAGGCATAGCATATAAAGTCTTTCCTTGGAATTCATCTAAAATGTTGCCTTTAGTTTCTAGGTACCATATTAGTAAGCTTCCAATCTTTAAAAGCAGATGCTACTGTTAAGGCTGTATTTCACACTGGTTTTCCCCTGTGTATCTATGCTAGTTCACTTATTTCCTTCAGAAATATTGGATATATACCATCTGGTCCTGGTGATTTATTGGACTTGAATTACTTTACTTGCTCTGTAATGTTCTCATTTGAGACGTCAATCTTTGTCAAGGGTACCATCTGATGTTCTATGAAAATTGCCTTAAGAATAGGAATTTTCCCAAGTTCTCTCAAGTATTCTAATATAAAAACCATTTTTCTTCTCTATTCTATTAGTAATCTTTAAAACTCTCAAGGACTTAAAGCTCTTATTATGCATTTTTCTTAATGTATATACTTTCTAACTTTTCTTGGACATTCTGTGTTTCTTACTGAAATTTACCAGAGTTGGCTGACCACCTGAATGTTTCCATTGTTTGATTTAAATAAAATCTGTACAACCTTGCTTCTAATCCTTAGCATTTTGAAATATAATACAAATAATAAATCAAGCAATGATAATCAGAATAACAGTTCACATTCTGTAAGTTGCATTGATTTTTATCTAAGGACAAATTTCTGAGCTCCTAAATATTTCCAAGCTAGAACAAATCACTAGTTACTATATATAAGCCATCTGAATACAAAGAGGATCCATGATACCTAAGCGAAAGTATCTATATATTTCACTTCAATAAGTATGTAAACACTTAAACATTGTTCTGAAATTTGCACATTACCATTGTTTTTAAAAGTTTTCCTCATTTTTTATGAAGAAAAGGCATTTCTTTTTTTCATCATCCATGTACATAAAATATATTTTCACTTATACATTCACAATTATTATATATCAGCCATGATTGCATATATTTCTTCTTCTCAAGTGCCTTACATATATTTGTCATACTTTTTAAAGTTTAAAACATCATATATATATATATGCACATATATATGTATAGATATGTATAGATATAGTATGTGTGTGTTTACCCATGTAAGTGTGTGGGATATGGGCACTGAGGATTTTAATTACAATTTGACTCCCATTTTTTCCTTATGGCCTATTATATTACTTCCTGTCACCTTTTTTCCTCTTTCTGTTTATTTTTTAAAAGGTGGCCATATACATATTAATTTAGGACTATGTATAGTGTTTAGAAAAAACTTATATTGGATACTTCACTGTGTTAGACAATCATTTTCAGGAGCATATGAATGAAATTCAAGAGTGACTTTTACTCTTCTTGAAGAGAAACGACTTATAAAGTTATCCTAAACTTGTGAATGATTTTTTTCTCTTTTCATTGCCAGCTTTAAAAAAGTGCATTGCTAACTTTTGTGCTAGAGGTTTTTCTACATTACCTCTGTTTCTTCCAGATTTTATGGGGAAATGCCTTTGAAAAGTGTATGGGTGGCAAATGAGTCTTTCACTGAGAAGCCGGAGCATCTTTATCTCTGTGGAAGTGAGCTTAGTGGACATCCACCTTCTAGTGGCCACTATGAGCCAGTCACAGGAGGAAGATACTGTATAATTCCATGTATAAGAGTTATGTAACATAGTCAGGCTTATAGAAGCAGAGATTATAATAATTGTTCTTTATGGTAACACCATGAAGAGATTTCTTTCTCTTTATATGAAGATGAATGGTAAGGCATTGACGTTTTTAAGGTAAGATGCTAGTATAGATAGATTTGCCTTAGAAAACTGTAGTACTTTGGCTACTGTGAGGGTGAAGTATTAGAAGAAGACCAAAGTGAATACACAGAAGACTTCTTCTTAAATGTAGATGAATTCTAAAATGGTGGTATAGGTTGTAGTAAGAATGGAGATTTAAGGAAATCAGTATTGGTGGATGTTAAAAAGCAAAATCATTAGCACTTTGTGATAGAATGGGCATGTTAGTTGGAAGAGGGGGAAGTGGCAATGATGACTCCTTAGTTTTCAGCCACCACAGCTGTGTGAATGAGAGGGCCATTTCCTAGAGCAGGCAACACAGCCGGAAGGGCACATTTCAAGATGCACCAGGAGAGACATCAGGGCTTCAGCCTTGAGTGATCTGAGTGTCTGGTTGACATTTAAAGAGATATAATAATCGGCCATGGAACTTGTGATTTATGTTTCCAGAAAATAAAGGCCTAACTTGCTTCCCTGATAAAGTATATCCTGTCCTATTATGTTTCTCTTTATTTCTTATTTGTTTTCTTATTTACCCTTATCTTACTTTCTTATATATTTGTTTTTATCACTTTTTATCAACTAGAATAAATTGGTAAAAAAAAAATATGTGCTGAGATCCAATTTTTTTCTTCCCTCCTTCATCCCTTCAAATATTTGTTGAGCAATTACTATGTTCCAAAAATGATACCAAGGTCTGGAAGACAGCAGGTATATTAGGTGGTAGTTCTGGTAACCAATGAACTTCTAGGGACCAGTTCTGGGACTAGAAACCAGGTAGTAGCACTCTTCCAAGCAGCATACCAGTTCCTAATATTGATACAGGCATGCCTTCAACAAAACTGAAAACTAGGAAAATAAATGATCTCAGCAAAAGTATTTGTGGAAATAATAAAAGTGATGTGTGGAAGTGATGAGAAAAGGTAAGACATTGATTGAATGAGATCTGAGACTACTTCAAATCCTACACAATTGGTAGAGGGGAAATAGAAAATTTATTTTCATCCTTTTTGGAAAAGACTATAGTTCTTTGGAACTCTGAAATCTCTGATACAATAGAAGCCAGATAAGTTAGTCACAGGATCCAATGCTAAAACTAAATTTAAAACAGTTTTAATCTATATCTTTTTTCTCTTAATAAAAATCCAATTGCTTTTTATATTTTGTGAATTCCCGACATATATCACTATTGTTTTATTTTTATAAGATAATGCTTCAGGCAAAGTAAAATAAAGTGGGTTATTTCTTCATTACATTTAAAGATAATGACTCAAGAATAATACATAATATGTAATTTCAAGTGCATGCTAATTTTATTCCATTACTTAATTAGTTTCTATACTCTATAAAGTATGTCATAAGGCACAGCTTGGGTTGAAATATCTTTGTCTTATTTTATTTTGTTGGATTTGTTTGATTCTTCATGAGTTTTGCCTCATGTGCCAACACTGTCTCTGAATGGGAGGAGTTTCTGTAGGATACGTCTTATTTTTAATCGTTTAGAAAGTCTGTGAGGGATGATTTAGAATCACTAAGAAACAGCCAGCAGTGTTTGAAATGTATTGTTTACCAATGGCATGAAACAGATATCACAACATGGTATATCCGTACTCTTCATCTTCAGCCCACCCACAGGCTCTTCTGTTTGAGCTCATCAAAATCAGATTGTGACCCTAAAAATCTTCATCTGTCTACTTTCACCTATTCTCATTAACTTCGTAATTACTCTTGGGTCCCTGATTTTTGTTATATTATTCAAATAAACTAGGTAATTTTGACTGTGTCTTTGATTTGCTGTAACAATTTAAATTAATAATATGCACCTAATGGAAGCATTGCATCATGAAAGGCCTTAGTGTTCAGCTTAGGGGAAGGGGGAAAAGAATTTCTTCTCTACTTTTAGACAACAGAGTAGGCAGGAACTGAATCTAATGTGGAGGAGAGCTTCACATGGATGCAAACTGGTTTATTCATCAAACTGAAGTTTTGGATGAGAGCAATAAATAAACCTATTTACCCCTCATCTTTAGAGAATACCTGTGTGTGCTGGGAAATGACTTCAATAATTGTATCCAGACTTTCTTGCTTCAACTAGCACATTGAATATTAGTCCCTGTGGAACTTCTGCAATTACTAACTGTCATGTGAAAATTTTCATCATTTTTCATGGGAAGAATAGAAATATATATTTATACATACACTTGACTCACTGAAACTGACAACTGACAGGCAGGTGATAGTGAAAAGAGCAGGAGTAGGGCTCAGATTATGGAATCATTTTAGGGGGGCATTAGAATCAGGGAGGTGTATAGACTTTATAAATATTGCTCCATCACCTCTTTCTTATAACCACATTTATCATTTTGGAAAAGGAATAGTCATGAAGTGCAATGCATTTATCAGTGGTGTTTGCTATAGTATTCAGGCTAAAAGTAATGGTTGTTGAAAATAAAATGCTTAAACAAGTATCATTTTTTTTCCAGAGGGGAAAAGTTCCATCAAGATACTTCTTTGGGGCAGAAAGGGGAAGGGGGGTAGACTGTAATTACATTAGGAAATCAAACTCACATTGTTTGAATTGGCAATTTAGAAGTTATATAATGTAAACCAAATCTCATCTTTTGACAAATAGATAAAAGAAACAAAGTATTCTGGTAACAGTTCCAATTTCAACTGACATGGAAGTGTGTTTCCAGAAAGTTAATCTACTCCCACAGTTGCTAAATGCATAAAGTAATGTTGATGTCTATTTTTTTCTTAGCTTTCCTATTCCTCATGAAGTGTGTGTTAAATAAACTTAAATTATTGTTAAATATTTATTGATAGTTTTAAAAACCATGTGAGGAAGAAATTTTGGTTGGAAGACAGCCTATATGAGTATGGGGCCTATGTGCAATACTTAAACCAGGACTGGTTGACCATATGTATGTACATATGTATGCGATAACAAGGGGTCAGAATTACTTATTTTGTGTACCAAATAAGTCACTTACTTATTCTATGAACTTTGATGAGTTTATAGATTTCTCTAGGTCTCACTGTCTTCCTTGCAAAATATGGGACAACATAGTACAATGGCCAGGAGCACAGAGCTTAGAATCAGACTGATGTTTCTGCACATTGGACCCATTCTTACCTGTTGAGTAGACATGGAGAAATTACTTGATTTCCTTCTGCTTTGAATGCCACATTTGTAAAATGAGAGTAGTAATAGTAATTTCATTAAGGGAATGAGCTTTGTCTTTTTTAGAATGAGATGTGTCGAAGATCTAGGAAGTTTAATACTCCTTGATCTGCCTGCTCTTGTTCAAGAACAATATCAGACATATTTTCAATACTTTCTTTATAAATCTTGGGAAGCTACATGTAGAAAATAAGTTTATCATAACCAGCTTTGTCATAGGCAAGCCACCTTAGAAATAGGAGAGAAATACTATATCTAAATATTTTTAGAATTAGAGCAAGATGTAAAGTAGTGTCAATTACAGAATTATTATTAATTCAAGTTGAACATAAAATTTAACTACATTTTCTTAATTATAAACTTAATTAAAATAAATTATTCAACTTACTCTTCTTTATCATGATTTAATAATCATTGTCTTTTAATTCTTTACATATTATTCACTTTTGCTAATGGCCTCACATAATAACATGGGGAAAGAATGAAAATCTATTTTCTCAAAAATTTTATATTTGTGTTTTATGAAGCCTCTGTCGCCATCTGTTTACCTTTCTAACTCTTTTTATGTCTTTCTGTTTCTTCCTTTTAGTTTGGGGAAATTTTTACTTACTACCAAATTTTAAGCTATTTCTCACTAATTGATAAAAAATTCAGTCAAATACATTTCCTTAGCAATTACAGCAGATAAGTACCATAATATGTGTTCTGCCAAGAGAAGAATTTCTATTTTACTGGAAGCAACAATACAAAGAGAACAAAAAATCCAACAACCCCTTCTTACAGCAGTATCACTCAGTGAGCATAGACGAAAGCATTGGCCTCATAAGAAAGAGGTCATTACCTGTCTTTATCACTGAAGTTTCCTTCATATTGTCTGTTGAGAGGCAGGTGAACTTACTGAAAAACACAGGCCTTGCTTTGACCATCCAAGGAAGAATGCCATCAGACTGAATTATAAGAAGCAAACACATTTTAAGTCAGGGACCACACTGTGTGCTCCTATTCTCATCCTGGATTTAACAGGCTGAAAATTGCATCCATGCCGCTTTGAATTTCCATCAGCATCCACACTCTTGGCATCTGGGCTAGTACTAATTGTAGGAAATAAAAGTAACCCAGAAAGACAAATTCTGCCTCTTTGTCATCCGGTCTTTAAATTTTTAATTATCATTTTTTGTGAAAAAAATTATTAAATATTAAACTCCTGATTGATAGGCATCCATTTATAAACTCTGCTTTTGGGTAAATTTTGAAGTATTGTAATAACATGTACATTAGCATGTTATTATTTGAATTATATAAAACATGGCTTTTAGGTTAGAGACACATTTTAAAACTAAAACAATATTATTTTAAGCCATTCGTAATAACAATAACATAAATAATGTTATATTTAAATTTTACAGGATATTCCCCAGGCCACATGGAGCTAATAAGACAAAAGAGACTGCACATGTATATCAAGCCATTTTTAAGTTAAAGTGAAATTAATATTGAAGAGTTTATTTCACTTTTTGATTTTTCCTCAGTTTTTCACATAATCTTCATTGTTTGAAATACCCTCTCTTCCCAAGAGTATGTATTAGAAGCTCAGGCAAAATGTAGATAAAATTAAAAGACAAAAATAAGCCAATATTTTGCTCTTACTTGTTAACCATAAAAGTATTCAAACTTTCTCAATAATATATTTTTTCATTTTGTATTTTTATTTTTTAATATTTCAGTATAAAAAACGCTATTGTAATGTCAATAGATACATAGTTTTTTAAAGAATAAGTGACAGAAACATATTTGGGATTTTTATGGCTAAATATGGCAGTTAAAATCATAAAAGAGTGGAACTAAGATGTTTTAAAAGCTGATATATAGGATGCTCAGCATCACTAGCCATCAGAGAGATGCAAATTAAAACCACAATGAGGTACCACTTCACACAGGTCAGAGTGGGTATTATAGACAAATTAACAAACAAGTGCTGAAGAGGCTGTAAAGAAAAGGGAACCCCAGTGCACTCTTGGTGGGAATAGACTAGTGCAGCCACTCTGGAAAACAGTATGGAATTTCCTCAAAAAGCTAAAAATGGAACTGTCTTTTGACTCAGCAGTCAAAAACCAATTCCAAAGAACCTATGCACCCCGATATTCATAGCAGCACAATTTACAATAGCAAAGTGCTAGAAACAGCCTAAGTACCCATCAGTAAATGAGTGGATCAAAAAACTATGGTACATGTACACGATGAAATACTATGTAGCAGAAAGGAGCTCCTACCCTTTGCGACAGCATGGATGGATCTGGAGAGCATTATGCTAAGTGAAATAAGCCAGGTGGTAAAAGACAAATGCCATATGATCTCACCTATAAGTGGGACCTAAGCAACAAAACAAACAAGCAAGCAAAATATAACCAGAGACATGGAAATAAAGACAAACTGACAGTAACCAGAGGGGTGAGGGGAAGAGGATAAGTGGGCAAAGAAGAGGAACAGTCATCAAGTAACACCTATAAAGGACCCATGGGCAAACACAATGGAATGGTGGGAGGATTGAATGTGAGAGGTGGAGGTGGGTAGGGCGAGGGAGAGTAATGGGGGAAAATTGGGACAACTGTAATTGAAAAACAATAAAAAAATAAAAGCTGCAATAAATGATGTTTTCAGTTTCATGCTATCTTATATGCACTATTAGATGTTTACCTTTATTTTTTTAAAGATTTTATTTACTTATTTTTAGAGAGGGGAAAGGCAGGGAGAAAGAGAGGGAGAGAAACATCAATGTGTGGTTGCCTCGCTCATTCCCCCTACTGAGGACCTGGCCCTCAACATAGGCATGTGCCCTGACCAGGAATTGAACTGGTAACCCCTTTGGTTTGCAGGCTGGCACTCAATCCACTGAGCCACACCAGCCAGGGGTATTGTAACATAATTCTTGCATTACTTATTCTTTCCCTCAATAAAAATATCTGTCCTTGCTTCAAAGGTTGTTTTCTTCTATAACTCAGCAGTTTTATATTTTATTTTATTTTAGACCACTTTATTTTTTATCTTTATTACTGGTTAGTACATATAGGGTTTTGCAAGAGTAGGTTTGCAGTTATGACATTCTTTTGAGTTAATAAAGCTATTGTAATAATTATAGCCCACAGATCTTTTTTCATATGAACAACTGTAAACCTACTGTTGTCTACCCCTGTATTATCTCTTCATTATGAATATAGGTTTTTATTATGTGTTTTAGTTGATTAAAGCTAATATAAGGAAAATAATGGATTTTCATATATCTATATTATAGCCATCATCTTTTCTAACCTCACCACATAATTCTGGTCTTTTTTAAGTTTTGAATTTTCAGTTTTCTCATCTATTCTCTTCATTTTAGTTTCATGTATTCTATCTTAGTGTTAAGAACTTTGAGAAAAAAACTAGGTGAAATATATATAGTGAAACATCTTAATTTTCCTTAATATAATGATCATATAATGATATTTCATAATAAATTAGATATATCCTATTGATTTGGATATATTTATGTGCACGGTACAGTAACATTTCTATTCCTAATTAGTCATTTTTTCCTGATTTTTTTTTTATTTTTTATTGTTTATTCTATTACAGTTTTTTTCCCTTTTGAACCCCTTCACCCAGCAGCCCACCTATCTCTCCCAGTCAATCCCCTGTCCTTTGTCCACATCCATGAGTCATTCATATATGTTTATTGATTAATCCCTTTCCCTTCTTTCCACCATTACCCCTCCCTCCTTCCCTCCTACAACTACCAGTCTATTCCATGTTTCCATGTCTCTGGTTCTATTTTTCTCATTAGTTATTTTGTTCATTAGATTCCAGTTATAAGTGATGCCATGTGGCATTTGTCTTTCATGTACTGGCTTATTTCACTTAGCATAATAGTACCTTATGACCCAGCAATTCCACTGCTGGCAATATACCCTAAGAATCCTGAAACACCAATTCAAAAGAACTTAATGCACTCCTATGTTCAACATAACACTAGTTATAATAGCCAAGTGTTGGAAAGAGCCCAAGTGCCAATCAGTAGATGAGTGGATTAAAAACATGGGGTACACTTACACAATGGAATACTAAACAGCAGAAAGAAGGAATTCCTAATTAGTCATTTAAAAAAAATCAAAAGTATATACAATTTAAGATATGAAGTGTTAATACTTTTACAGTATGAAAAATTGCTGTCTTACTCTGTCTTTATATACCTCATAATTCAATAAAAAAGCATGGTTAATATTATTGACCACATTTTTGATTAGTATTAATTAGTGCATATTTGATTTATATGTAGAAATTGTATTTTTTATTTAATCAATGGTTCAAAATAATTAACTAGGATGACTTTTTGCTATATCGTGATATACATTGTTGATCATAAAATAGTCTATCCTGAAATAGACTATAAGTATGATATTTTTCCTACATTCTAAGTAATAAGATCTTACCTTAGTTTGGGCTGCTATAACAAAACATCATGGACTGGGTGATTTAAACAACAAATTTTTGTTTCTCAATTCTGGAGACTGAGAAGTCTAATCTCAAGGTGTCAGTCGAATTTGATGTCTGGTGGGAACCTTCTTCCTGCTTTGCAGGTAGATGGCCACCTTCTGGCTGTATCCTTCCCTGGTGGAGAAAGAGTGGGCTCCGGTATTTTCCTCTTCTCTTTAAAGCACTAGTTCTATCATGCAGGCTCCACTTTCATGACCTCATCGAAACCTAATTACCTGCCAAATACCCCACCTCCAAATCCCTTCCCATGAGGATCAGATCTAAAATATGTAAGTTCAACAAATTCAAATTAGAATTTCAGGGAGACACAAACATTCAGTCCATAGCAGACCTGCTGCAGAAAGGTTTCTTTATAAAATTGGAAAATCTGTAATTGCTTATCTAAATTTATAGTCACAATTTATAGATTATGTCAGAACTATTATGTTGTTTAAAAAATTCACATGGTGGACTCCATTACAGACAGTGGCTCTGAAGAGAGGGCGTTTTGCCCCGGGTAACATGTGATAATGTCCGGCACCAGTTGTGATTGTTGCCACCGGATGGGAGAGTTTGCTATTAGCATGTTATGAGTCTGAGGCCAGGGATGCTGAGGGTAAGCGTCTTCAGTGCATAAGACAGCTGCCCACAGCAAAGAATTATTCATTCCAAAAGGTCAATGGCACCACTTTATGAAACTTCATTATAAAGAAGAATAAACTATAATTTGAAAGACATTTTAATTATCTTACTTGAAGGTTATATAGAAATTTGAGATTGGTTCTGACCAAATGGAACATTTTTTTCTTTTATTTTTTGTAACTGCACCTGAGGTATGGGCAGTTACTGATTTTACCTTTATTTATTTTATTCTGTTTCCATTTTCCAAAAACTTTTTAGAATTTCACATAGTACTTTTCATCTGTGTTTTGCTTAAGTAGAATTTCATGGTTGGAAAGCATTGTACAGCAAATATTGAATCTTAGTTTAAAAAGTGAGAGAAGCATGTGAGGATTGGGGTGAAGACTTAAAGTACAATACGCATGTTGACAGAGGGAGGCAACTATTTGAATTAAATTTTACAGAGTGTTAAATGCTAAAATGATGAAACCCTGGATTCTGCATTGTGCCTCATCACAGATGCTAACTATGTCTATTTAAGTAAAATAATCACATAGTTTTGTAGGGAATACATTTTTAAAAACCATGAAAGCTTGTAAGTGAGCTATATTTAATATGATGGCATGAAGTCAATAATGAAGATGCTTATAAATTTCTCCTATCAGAATTTTGTCTGTCAAAATTAAATTCAAGCATGACTTACAACAGGGGCATCCCCGTACAAGAGATTACTATTCTTCAACAACTAAACTTATTAAATGCGAAAGTTGAGAAATATAACTATTAATATTATGTTCACTCTTTTCAGAAAATAATACATTGAAAAGAAAGGCTTAGCCGCTTGTTAAATGCGGCTGCCATGTATCTTGGGTGTTCCACAAAAGTAAATTTTTAAATATGTTATTAACACCATCAACTATTTTCTAGTCTATATAGTATGTATATCTGTTGTATATGAACAAGTATACTCTGAATATTTTTATATTTATTATTTTATCCATATGCATATTCTTATTTTTTTAAAGTTTCTATCTGAAACCTATATTTAGAAAATCTAGATTCTATAAATGTTGTTGCCTGAGAAACCTAAGGTCTAATTACTTGAAACAAATAGCCTATACCCTTTTCCAGTGGGAATAAGGGACTAGACTTGATTGGTGCAAAAGGCAAGACAAAAGTATTTGTCTCTCTCTCTAATGTTAATGTGGTATATTTGTGTGTGTGTGTGTACATTGCATGCGTATGTAGAGGTGAAAATGATAAGGAGACCAGTTTAGAAACTTTGCCTTTGCATTTATCTTGAAATCCATTAATGCCTTTCAATAAATCTTAATAAATCCCTCCATGAAGAAGCTATTTTTTCTTGTGAAGTTTATCCCCAGTGTTTGTGTCGTTTTCATCTGTACATGGTACAGTGTTTAATCACAAGCCTGCACTGAGTGTTGCTGAGATACAGGTATACAGTCACCTGTTAAATAATGATTTGTGTCCAATGACCTTGCTAACTTCACTTACAAATGCTAAATGAGTACTTAATGGTTTACTCATAATTTTTCTATAGAGTTAACTATAAAAACTTCAATGATATTCAATCGTTTTACCCCCCAACATGGGCAAATTCATATGGCATACCCTCACATATACAAAGTCATATTATTTAATTTTCTGACACTGAAAATGTGTTTCTTAATCTCTCTTTTCTACATTCTATCTGTTTTACCATTCATTTAGGATAAAATACTTGAACCATCCTCCCAGCTTCAGTAATTTTTTCTTGTGGTATGCATAATATAGTGAGTAGCATATCCATTTGCTTTCTATGGTCTATATTTTCCATTTCTCAATGTTGTGATTTTTATTTGCTTCTATTTTTTTTTCCTTTTCAAGCTTCCCTTTTATATCATAGGATTTCATTTTTATTATCTTTGAAAGATAAGGCTAATATTTAATGCATTCATTTGTCTAGTTCTTCTGGCTCTCATTTGTGGTATTTTGTTTCTACATTATTATTATTGTTGTTGTTATGATATTATTACTACTACTATTACTATTATAACTTACATTCCATCCATGGTACCTAGATTTCTATTTAAGTATTAAAGTTGGATTTCTTTTTAGAAATAAATTATGTTCTTATCTGCCTATTGCCTGAGAGCCCTTGCACACAGGCAGCATGGCTTCACCTGCTGACTTACATACTGACAGCCTTTAAATTATTAATTTTAAAGGTTTGTTATGCCTTTCATATTAATGTTAAGACATATGTCATAATATCTGTATGTCATATTAAGACATACAAGTTTCCTTTCATTTTCTTTTCTTAGAAGGCTTATACCTAGGAGAAAGTGTTCATTTGATTATGTTTTGTAGTTTGGGAAAGGTTTCTAACTTGATAACGCATATGTGAGATTCAGTTTTACCTCCTTCTTCCCAAACCTCATTTAACTCTAAATAGAAGAATGCATAGGGTTATCAGTGTTGGCAGATACTAAAGGGAAAAGCTGACTTTTGAAATCTGCTTTCTGTCCATGTTCCAACTTTAATTTGCTTTGTCTAAGGTTACTTTTTTACCAACTGGAAATATTTTGAAAACATTATATTTACTTTTTCCTGTTTGCTTTAACTGTTTGTGTAAGTCATTTAAGATTGATCTTACATTATGTGATAGAAGAAACTCTATCTCTTCCCCTTTTCTCCTCCTGCTAGTACCTAGTTAATTTTATACAATCCCATAGAATGATAATGTCCTTCATACTTCTAAGTCTGTATCTAAACTCAATCAATCCTAACCTTGAAGTAGTTTATTGAATGTCTAATAATCATTTCAATATTAGCATGATTACATTTGCTTCTGATGATCATTTCACAGTATAAAATGAATTGGGGAAGAAAAAAATCAATAATTCAATTTAGTCTGTGTTATTTTTGAAATAATTATTTGATGTCCATGATTAATTTAAAATAACATTTTAATATACAAATTTGGTATTAAAATATAAATTGAAGAAATAAATTTGGAGTATATCAAATAAGAATATTATCTAAAGTCATGATGTTAGATAAAATAGTGCAAATGGAGCCTATGAATAGAGAAGAGAAGATGTAAGATTGGACCCCGAAAGACTCCCATATTTAGAACTTAAAGAGAAAGCTTCAAGAACTCTATCAGTAGAATTGAGAGCAATAAAGCTGATTTTGATTAAAGTAGTGTGAACCACGCCATAATTCAAAATCAATGGCCAAATAAATGCAATGGTATCTAAATTTTAGAAATTTTATAAAAATTAGGAAGATTGACCTTGCTATATTTACCTGTGCAAGTTATGAGTATCTCACAGTGAGATTTAATAGCCTGTGACTATTCTATCAGAAATCGTGATACTAACATAGGTAACAAAACCATTGTTTCATGTCTTCATAAAAACTTATTTAATATGGCTTCTTTACTGTCAGTGCAAAGGACAACAAGGGATGGAGTTACAAGTTTCATCCCTAACTCATTAGGGAGGATGCCTGAATCTGTATATACCACTTGACATTTCTGTGCCTTATTTGCCCCATCAGTCTAATAAATATCAAATGATGATAACCTCAGAAAGGTGTTGAAAAAACTAAGTAATTTACTATCTCATAAAAGGACTGGAAGAAAAAAAAACAGTAGCTTAAACACCTGGACAGTGATACCAAAATAGTGAATTTTTGGTTTGGTGAGAATATATATACATATATATATTCCAATATGAACAAGACCCTTAACGAAAGACCTTATAACTGAACGTGAAGACTTATAGCAGTAGTCAAATAGTATGAATGAAAGCAGGGAAAGCCAAGGCTGCTTTTAATATTGGCTGTTACTATAAACTGTCTCATTATAATATGGAATTGTTTCTTTATATGATCTGTGAATACTGGTTTTACTTTATGGAAGCTTATATTGTTACTTCTAGCCTTCTACTTGTTTCTTAAGGTTAACTTAATAGATCTCTGGTATTTCAGCAACATGATTCCAAAGAACTTGCATTTTGAACAAGTCACTGCTTGTTCAATGTACTCTATCTTTTCACTCTGATTTAGTCTCTACGTGGTAAATCTTCCTGATACATTACATATGAATCACTAGGATTTATTTATCCAATAAAACTGGAAATGTAATATTCTTAGCAATGAAAGAAAAGGAAATCTTGGGACTTTTCATCCTCTTTAATCCTTATCTGTGTGTGTGTTTTCAGAGACAATAATACTGTACAGCTATACATCACATAAGGAGGTAATTCTCCCTGAGGAATTAAAATCCTTATCTGTATCATTATCTAATCAGTCCAAATCAGTAAGGTGTGTGTGTGTGTGTGTGTGTGTGTGTGTGTTGTTTTGTTTCCATATTTGTACTTGGGGAATTTATCTTGGGCCAAAGTAAAATAGAATCATTTCATGGACTAATAAAGTTACTTCATGGATGTCGACTGTAACACAAAATAAAGTAGAATTATGCCAATATTGGCACATTTGATTAGCTAATATAGAAAACATACAAATTTTAAGAGTATTCAAAGATGAAAAAGAACAGTCAAATTTTTTCTTTAATTTTGGATGCAGTTTTTCTTATATCTGCAAAGCACTGACATTCATCTTATATAATATCCTCTATATCCATACATGTTGTCATAAATGACAAAATATCATTCCTTTTTTGAGTAATATTCCATTGTATGTATGTATGTATATAACTATATAACACTATGTGCTTCCATATCTTGGCCATTGTAAATAATGCTGCAGTGAACACAGGAGTACATGTATCTTTTCAAATTACTCTTTTCCCCTTATATAAGTACCTAAAAGTAGAATTGGTCCTGTGTATGGTAGTTCTATTCTTAAATTTTCAAGGCACTTCAGACCATTTTCCATAATGACTGCACCAATTTACAATCTGACAAATGGTGCTAAGATTTCTATTTTCTTTTTTTATTATATTTTTATGTTATTGTTGTTCAAGTACAGTTGTCTGCATCCCATCCCCCACAACTCTTCCCCCACCCCAGCCATCCCTACCTTCCTCCCCTGATTCCACCCCCCTTGGCTTTGTCCATGTGTCCTTTATAGCTGTTCCTGAAAAACCTTCTCCCCTTTCCACCCATTATCCCCTCCCACCTCCTCTCTGCTTACTAAGATTTCTATGTTCTCCACATCCTTTCCAGCACTTGCTACTTGTTGACTTTTTCATAAAATCCTTTCTAACAGGAGTGAGGTGCCATTTCATTCTGTGTATGCCATCATATGAGTGTATAAGCATACTCAGACACATGCATCTTTAACACTGATGCTGCCTTTATAAAATCACTTCTAGGTTTTTGTTCATTTGTTTGTTTTTATTTGCTTTCTACCCCATTTTATATTAAGGGGATTATGTGTTCTCTCTTTTACTTTCTGAAATATAAGTTCTGGACCCACATATGTTATTAGAGGTAGTTCTTTCATAAACTTCTCATTTTAACTTGTTCCTTTGTATCATTAGTGTTTTAATATTGATTTCTTCTGGACTCAGTTTTGATGATTTTAGAGTACCTAATTTTAAAGAGGATTTTAAAGTTGCATTTTACTTTTAGTTTATATCGAACTGTGGTCAATTGTATTTCTATATTTTTCCTATTCTGTAATATCATTGCACTTCTAATATGGCTAAATATTTTAACAAAACATTTTAATAACACAGAAGACAGATGCCTATATATCTTTATGTAATCCATATCATTAACTCAGTTTAAAAATTGAATAAAAGATGAAAAGTGCTGTGAATTTATCATGAATAATTTATCCATACCAAGATACCGAATAAGTGACGTGAAGTGTAAACTAGCCATCTGCTGTGTCTGATGGTTTTGAAATAGGCTAGTTCCCTTCAGCACAGTGCTAGCAACAATGCTGTGCAGTCATTAGACAATTTTCTGGGCATCATGTTCCTTCCAGATGTAGTTTTATAATCCTCATTTTTTGTTTCCTTTGCAATTTATTCAGTAGGAATTTAGTGAATATCTTCTGTGTACATTGATCTGTACTGAAATCAGTGATTTCACATACCAGTGTAAAAGGTATCCCTTACTTTCTGGAAACACTTATTATGCCTGGGCATAAGAGAAATAAAGACTCATGGGGAAATATACAAGTACCATATGATCTCACCTTTAACTGGAACATAAGCAATAGAAGAAAAAAGCAAACAAAATACAACCAGAGACATTGAAGTTAAGAACAATCTAACAATAGCCAGGGCGGGGGTGGGGGGGTGGGGGCGGGGATAGTGGGAAGAGGGTATTACAGGAACTACTATAAAGGACACATGGACAAAACCAAGGGGGAGGGTGGAGAGGGGGGAGGGAGGTGGGTTCACCTGGGGTGGGGTAGAGGGATGGGGAGAAAAGGCATACAACTGTAATTGCATAACAATAAAAAAAAAAAAAAAAAAAACTAGCTAGACAGAGAGATGGACATTTTTGTTCATCTGACTGACAGATCCCCCTGATTTCAAAAACATTATTACTGTAAAATCACCTATCTCTGACTTGCTTAGAAAAAAACACTGCTGAGACACTTGTGTCTTCAAATCTGGGATGCTCTCCCTCTTGCAATAGTCTGAATAAAATCAATGTCCTTAAAAAAAAAAAAAAAAAAAAAAAAAAAAAAGACTCATGGGGAGAAATGTATCAATTGATATTTATATGTGAGGTATACAAATGTATGATATAGGAAATAAGTTCTGTTAATAACAGAATAAATCTACAGGGACTTGATTAGAAAGATAACAATAATTTGAACTTGAACTGGACATTAAATAATAAGTCAATTTTGGAAGTCAAAAAACAGAAAGACCCGTGGGAAATTAAATATTTGAAATAAATATTTTTTGGAAAGAATCACTTTTCTGTAACTATTTCAATAATATTTTAGTAATTTTGGCCCAATAGAAGCCAAAGTGATTACCATAAAATAATAAATACGCATATACAGATTTTGATTGTTTTAAGAATGCAGAAGCTATATTTTTAAAGCTTCTATTTATTCAGGGCCAAATGCATTATATTTATCTTTACTTTGATGAATCATTTATTCTTCTTTTCATAAATAATACGGAATATCCACTTTATATCAGGCACATATATAGACTATCGAACAAAGCTATGAGTAAGAAATTTGCTCTGGCTCTCAGAAATGACATTCTAGCAACAAAGACAATCATTTAAAATAGAAATCAAATAATGTGTATTCTATGACAGAAGATATGCCAAGTCAAATGTTCATAAGTCACCTACTTATGAATTTGAATGCCATTTTATGTTATAGAAATTTCATAGGACCTTCGGTATGAAAAATATAATTGGAAAGAATAATCCTGGACACAGAAAAATATATAAAAAGCTATTTTAGAGCTTGAAACATGAGATAATGGTGATTTGGAATAATAAGTTAGAGATAAGGTTGGGAACAATCAATAAGGTAGGAAAACATTCACAAGAGACACAATTTCTGGCCCTTATTGACTTATTGTTGACAGGAACCAGGGAAAGGTGTAGATAATTTTCTGATTTCTGGTTTAAAATATATTAACCCATTGCATTAGATAGGGGAGTCTTAAAACGGCTTCGGTTGCTAGCTAAAGACACTAAGCTAGGTCAGGGAGTGTGCAGACTAGGGTCTGTGAGTCAGGTTGACCCTGCCACCTGTTCTTGCAAACCTAGTTTACTTGCAACACAGGAGGAGGATCAGATATTGATATAAAAGAAATTTTGACAAATAAAGTTTTGGAGAGAAATCAATGAGATACTGACTACTAATGAGATAAAGACATGATACAATACAAAACATCTAACACTCATGTCATGCATACTATGTGCTAGTCACAGTGTTGACATTAGGAGAACTTTACCTGTATGGACTCAGTATTGCTCTGAGGTGGATATTATTATTCTTTTTTCATAGATGAGGAAATTGAGGCAAATTGAAGATACTAGTAATAACAGCCAACTGATGCTGCTTATTTACCATTTGCTAAGTGCGTTGTTAAGCACTGTAAGATAAAATAAGATACAGTTTCTTAATAGTTCTTTTTAAATACATATTTAAAAAAAGTTTCAGTCTCTTGGAAATCATGATCTACTATGGCGTAATAGGAAAAGGCCAGGGAATGCTAGCTTTCAATACCTGCATGGACCAGCAGAGCATGATAGGTTGCTCTCTGTTAACTAAATGCTGCACTTTCGACCCCTCTCTTTATATACAGAATTGATCTATGAGTTAATTTCAAATTGTCTTTTTTTTTAGTATCAGTATAAGTTTTGAGGGAAGGGAAGAGAAACATACATCTATATCTACAGTACACTGTTCATTCTCTCTGTATATAAAGAAATGCGGAACTTAATTTTGTTGTTTCAGAAAAGCAAGATAAACATTTGGAATAATAAATGTAAATGGTGATTCATTATTGGAGGTAGGGGAGAGAGAGATCATGACTACGGTTAGTAATACTGAGTCCAAGTACTCTTTAGTTAATCATGTTTCCATGAACTCACCTTACTACTAACCTGTTTTACCAGAATAGAAATTCTAGTAGTCGCTTGGCTCCCGATACACCACAGGCTGTGAAGGCAGGATGCAAACAGAGAGGCATGCTCCACTTCAAGGCCCCATGCCGCCTCCACAGAAGCCACTGCTTACACCAGTCCTGATTATTTTCCTGTCTCTCCTTTGAGAAGATCCAAGGCTTAGCAGCTAACTTGGAGAAATGGAAAGTATGCCTCTTCTGATATGACCAGAGATAAGAGAGTGACTGCAAAATTCCATGTAAATATAACAGATTTTGGAAACCAATGGTCCCCAACTCCCATAATGCTGAAGGTGAATTCAAGTGGAGACTGGCTTTGTCCTCTAATTATGTAAACAGGCTGTAGACTTCAGGAGAGGATTCTGGATGGAATTGCCTTTAACCCTGGGCATGCAGTTGCTGTGGTCCTCTTCTACACTAAGAAGATTAAGGAGCAAAACTGATAAATAGAAAGTCCATTAGGAAAGACACTAGTTATGGAAAACAGTCCTCATCTATAAAATAAAGTGAAGGTCAACTTTTAATGTCTATGCTTGTGAGGAAAATACTGTCCTCCTAGTTGTTTCAGTGATGGAAATCACAGGCACAGAAGAAAGCCTTCCCTTTTATTATTTATTTGTATCATATTTACATTAATTTAAATGACAAGCATGTTTTAAATGTTGCAATAAAATAAAATAGAGGAAGATGTATCGACAATGTTTTTCAATGGTAAAGATAACACATACAAATAATAAAAAATATATGTTGTGATAGATGGGAAATTGATATTTATATTTCTAATTAGAACTTGTTCATTATGCTAGATCAATAAACTACATATTTTTATATATAAGTAAACATATTTTATAATTATATAAGGAAATAAAAATTTTGCAGTTTTTAAAAATGTATAAACTATTTCCTTAGAATCTAAAACCAAAACTTAGACTTAACTGCATAATCATATTAGCTTTTTTATTCAGTAATGTAGTTTAGATGACCTTAGGTTACTGATAACCAGAATTTACACATGTAAAATATATTAGGATTGTACAATACATGTATACTCTCAGAAAAGAATATTAAATAAAGAGTAAAGTGTAATAGCAATAATAATGACAGTAATCATGGGAGTTATTAATCATATTATACTTGAAATACAAAAAGATTGAGACAATGATGTTTACTTTTTGATTGGATGAGTTAAATAATGGCTTCAATCTTCTATTTAATTTTCCTAAACTTGGTTCTTAATATCTTTCTGATAGGTGTCAGTTAGGGGTGCTCCGAGTGAATAAAATAACAGCCCAGAAAGCTGATGACTAAAGCTACTTTTATAATCTAATTCAAGCAATCTTATGTAGTCATATGTTCTCAGGTAAATATAACGTAGTTATGTTTTCTAACTTTAAAAAACTTAAATACCAGCACCTTAGTTCTATTTGAGGTATTGTTATCAATATCACTGTCTCAAAGATTACTAATATTTAGATACTAATATAGTGGCAATTATAGATTTATCCACAGGTGTAGATATTGGTATATCCTGTTCAAAAAGGTTTTGTTCCAATGCACCATAAACACAAAGAATGATTGTATTTGGGATACTCATGTTAACAGCATACAGAAATAACTTCAGTTCATTGAAGCAAATTTAGGGAATGGGATTGTACTGTGCTGAACATCATTAACTGTAACTATCCTAGTGAATGGATTTGTCCTATAAAATAGTTAAAATGTTATTTAGTAGGCAAGTACAATTTAACACAATATTTCATTTTTTATTAACCTCCTACTATATTTTCTATTGTTTTTCCTTGGATTTGACTTCTCTATTTGGGGAACTGTCATGTTGACAGGGGTTAACACCACAGATCATCAGCTGGCAGGGTCATTTTACTAGACAGTTTGAAAACAGCTGTGGTGGGACTCACTTTCTATTAAACTTAGTTTGGAGGAGAATGTAAAGCCCCCAGGTATACTGTGAAAGAAGGGCATTTCAAAGTAGTGCCTGGCCGTTGGCCACTGTAAGTTATTATATGCTGATACTGCTGAAATGTTTCATTCCATCTACAATTAAAGAGATCAATTGTAAATGTTTGAGAAGCAAGAATCTTCTGTTACTTTTTTAAAATTTCAAAATACAAAGAGATAACAAATTTTCTTTTTATATAACGGTATTTTTGAATGATTGTTGTTATGCCGTTCTCAAATGGACACAACAAAGTCATCTCCATTAAGGCCCTTCTATTTGCTGCAGACATCAAGTATATACATCTAAACTTAATTAATATGATAATTTTACTGTTTCCTTTTAATTTTCACCAATCTAGAATTATAACTCTGAAGGAGAATATATATATATATACATAAAATCGTTATAAGTTGAAAAGGTTAAAAAAATCTGCGTGGCTTAAGTAGACCAACTCTCAGTACTAGGATGAATTAATCACCAATGACTAATATATTTTGCATAGTTTGAAATTTATTAATATGCATAATGAAGGGAACTTCAGCCTGTTTCCCATTGAATCCATGGGAAATCAATCATCTCATGTAGAGTGTTTGCTTCCCAGCTCTGGAACTATGGTGCCTGGAAATGATAAAGCAGTTCCCAGAATTTCAGTGTTAATTATAGTGTAGTACATCATTGGGACCCTCATTTGTGAAAAAAAAAAAAAAAGAAGTCTTTTTGAGATTCATATTACATTGCTGGCTATTTCAAACATATGTAGTTGTAATTGTATGAGAAATACATTTTACTTCTCATTTTGATTTTAGGTATTCTCCTGCTAGGCTGTATCAAAGACATTTGTTTTATAATTTTACAAGTATGTTTTAGAAAAAAATGACTAATCCTAATAAATATCTTAAATATTTTGGATTCAGGTATTGTAGAAGATAGAGAAAAACTGTCCAGATTCCCTCTTCGAGGGCTCGGTTGGGAACAGCAGGGCTGAGACCATGCTCAGCTTCATCTCTCCACTGGGAATTACCCTCAGCCACAGGGAGCTGATTGCACAGTTCCAGATGATGCCCTTACTAGAACGTAGCCCGAGGCCAATTGCTATAAAATGGAGGGGAGGGGATACAAAAGCCTAACTCCTGTTACTCACTTTGGGACAGTGTTGAAGGCCATTCCAATCCCAGAGCTCCTCTTAGAGTCAGCTGAGTCCTGTATTGTCTGCAACAATACAACCATTGCATTGTTGGTCAGTTTTTTCCCTCTGCCTATTCAGGAATTTCTTACATTCTTACTGATATATACCCCAAGAGTCCTACAAAACAAAACTTCTGACTCCAGCCCCCATTTTATAGTCTGTTCCAGGCAACCCATTAAACACAATTGTGCCTGGAATGGTCTCAGGAAGCTGACTCTAAAATGTGGATTTAGAGTTGGATCTCTCACCATTGCATTAGATATTCATAAGAACGTATGATAACTTTGTTTACCATGAACATGTCCTTTCAAGAAACCCTCAAATTTGCCTTGTAGAACATCTTTTTAAAATTAAGGTTTATGAATATTTCATGTTTGTTATTCAGTCTTCTGAACAACAGAATCCAAATGAATTTTTCATTCTGCTATGTGTAAATTCTATTGTTTACTGTCAGATTCAATAATTTATATTTCCAGTCATTCTTAAATAATGACTAACATAAATCATTTGAAAGAAGTCACCTTGTTGTCCCATTTTAACCCTGATCACACATAGAAAAATACTGTTATTAACAACAATACAAGTAACAAAAGCTATCATTTATTCATTGCTAAATGCTTATTGGGAGCTTTAGATAGCATCTATTTAATTTTTACCCCAATTTTGCAAGAGAAGGTTTTTTTATAGAAAAATGATCTTTATTTATCTAATCAGCAGACTTCAGATGGAATTTTTGACACACCAAAAAATCTGAATCATAGAAACTTTAAGCAAATGACAAATGCCACAAAGATAATAAATAGTGCAAGACAATATCAAACCTAGATTAGAGTAATTCCAAAATCCAAACTCTTCCCACATTCTACATATGTAAAGAAACTAATAAATAGTCTGGAACAAATTTATGGACTCATTTACATCAAAAAAGTCAAATAGCCAATTTAAATATAGAAGGAGGAAGAGAAAAAGGAGGTGGAGGAAGAACAGAAGGAGGGGAGAAGAAGAAAAAGACATGAGAGATAGTATAGCTCAGCACACTTACTCTGCTCTGTAGGGAGAGTCTAATGGTATCACTTTCTCACCTAGTGTAAAAAAGGCATCAGTGTTCATGAAGAACATTCTCAAGGATCCAAGGAAATGCTCAGGAATACAAAATAAGTTGGGACAAGCAGTGGACTTTTTGTGGTAGACACAAGTAGATGAAAAACTCTTCTTTTGAGGCATCATCTTTTGTACAGAATCTCTTTTTTTTCTCTTTATTCCTCCCTTTCCTTTCCCTCTAGAATAGAGTTGGAGGAAAACAAAATAAAAATAAGCATGAGAGCTTTCTCTACCATGTTAGATGCTTGTTCCCATTTTAATAGAAGCATCAGAAACTTCCCTGTTAAAATGTAGCTTGACATAAAAATAATTTATCTTATTCATGGAAATGCATTTTGTCCAGTGTGAAGGTTTATCTATATGTCAAGCAGGTCATGTGGGGAGGCTCAACTGGGGTGGAGGTTTGACTTCCAAGATGGTTCACACACAGAGTTGGTGGAGGTTGTCAGCGGGTATCTCACTCATGACTCTCTTTTGGGAATCTCAGTTCCTCTCCAAATGGGAGCCTCTACAGACCTGCTTGTAATCCACTACTGACTCACGCTGTCCTGGGTTAGGGACAGAGTCCCAAAAGCAAGGGTCCAAGAAACAAAATGAAATATGCAGAAAGTGTTAGGATCTGGAACCAGAAACTGACATCACTTCTACCTTATTCTGTTGATCAAAATAATCACAGAGAATGTCAATATTTAACAATAGATCAAATTTATTGATGTGAGGAGGGTAAAAAATTATGCCTATCATTAATCCACAACCTTGGAGAGTAACAGGATAAACTCCTTACTGGAAGACATCTACGTAGTACAGTCTTATGCTAACTTGGGGAGACAAATGCTTTCTCTGTGTTTTTCTTCTTTGTCTTAGGCTCATTTTGTTCTCTCTCTCCCTCCCTCCCTCCCTCTCTCTCTCTTTTCTAGTAGTATAGGTCTAGAACAAAGAGTTTGAGTAGACTATTTTCACAATGCCTAAAAACTAATATATAAAAGTAAGACTTTAGCTCCTTAGGGTGGGTTGGAGGGATGGGGAGAAAAGGCATACAACTGTAATTGAATAACAATAAAAAATTTTTTTAAAAAGACTTAAGCTCCTTCTCAATTCAGAAAGTTCTCAAGTTTAGTGCTCCATATAAAGAGTTGTAATTGAAAAGCTCTTTGGAAAGATATAGATATAGCAAATGAAGTATATTTGAATGATACAAAATTTTAAACTTTTTCTTTAACATCTTCATAGAACATGTATTTGTTGGTTGTTATATGCCTTCTACTACCAAATGTTACTCATGTGGTCCCTTCATTAGCTGCCTGATCACTGAATGCATCAGAGGTTGCCGTGGCTGTCATTGTGCTATAATGGCCAAATTCTAGTGAGTCATAAAAAGAACCTGATATGTCATCCTCGGTGCATACATGCCCTGGAAACTGTTGGTGGTAGAAAGAGACTTGGCTTGGGCCCATAAGTGCATGATGCAGTGTGCAGGTAATGTTTTATTAAGTTGTATACTTGAAACCTGTATGGTTTTATTACCTAGGGTCAATCCAGTAAATTCAACTAAAATTATTTTTTTAAACCTCAATGACATATTTTTAATGAAGAATTTTTAGGTAAAAATAACATTCTAACAAGTGAAATATCCTGTAACAGGATTAATAGCCTCAGGCAACCAACAATGGGCCTTGGTGATACTAAAACATTATTTTAATAAAATGTGAAAGATATTTGTGTCTTTAATAAATACATTGATATAAACTTTTAAATGAAAAGATGGAGGATAAGTATAAAGTAACAGACTTTAGAAATATTAATTTTAAAATTCACTTTTATCTTCATCTTTCTTTTTAAATAAGAGTAATAATTCAGTTTTCAACTCTCAAAGAACTTATATCAACAGTCCCTCATACATAGAAGTTTCCTACTAAACCAAAAAATTTTGGAGTAGAATTAAAGATATTTGGAGCCTACTACTGTACTTGGAAATGTAAAAAGAATACATGTTGTCTAAGAATTTCCTAATTAGTTAGAGTTTCCTAACTCTAAATTCTACCATTGTGAACAAAGATCCTTCTAGAGTATGTATATAAATTTAAAGACTGATTTTTTCTAACATTGTTTTTCAAATGTTCTCCATAATTACTGTTTTTACTAGGCTTTGAGCTCCTCAAAGAAAGGAACTATGACTTTTTTCAATTTTTCATGCCAAGTACCTAGTAGATGTGTTCTCATTTGTTCAATAGCTAATCTCCACTGTGTCTCCTAAAGGCTATGACTAAGGTAATCAAGACTCTGAAGCCAAACTTCCTTGGTTTATATCCCTTACCTATTGCATACTGGATATATGTCTTAGTTTACTTTGTTCAACGGTAATGATATTACCTATTTCTCAGGGTTCTGTAAAGATTTTGTTAATACATGTAATAATATTGGGAACAATGTGAAATACCCCAAAATATTAAATGAAAGTTGGGCAGCAGATCAGAGGTTAAGAGAATTAATTTAGAAACTCAATACCTGAGTCTAAATCCTAGCTATACCATGTAGTGCCACTATAATTTTGTGCAATTAAACTCCATATGACTCAGTAGTGAACATGGGAATAAGTACACTATTGTACTGAGTAGAAAAATATGTGGCAATTACTATTTTCTGGATTAGCTATTTATCTCAAGTGGTATTCCAAGTAAATGTTCTTACCAAAAGGGGGTCTTTCCCCTAAAACTATTGTATAATTTACTACCCCAATGTGCTTGGCTTGAGCTTATGTGAGTTTTGAAGACCTACTCTACCCAAGAAAGGGAATGCTTCTTTCCCCTTGCATCCTGTTCCCGGAAGGCTTTGACAGCAGGGCTCCTTCTTTCACAATGGGAATAGGATGCACTAGAGATCACTTCAAAAGTGAAGAGTCTGAGAGTTCATGTATCTTAAAAGAAGGTTGCATTTGTGAAGAGGAGGAAAGAGGAGGAAGTGGAATAAAAGAAAATGTTTATTTCCTGTCCTCAAGTAAACATTTCACTCATGATACCTCACAATCGCTTTAAGAGTTTGCAAGTACACTGTGGTTAGTAGACCTTTGCTTTATGAAAACTGTGGAAAAGGACCTCTAACGTTGTACAAATAATACTGTCCCCAAGCAGCCATAGATGACATGCAAGTCTCCAATCCAGGAAAGTTTATTGGCTTTAATGCATAGTAAGACGAAACCTTTTGTCTGTAAGAGAAGCACGCTCCCTGGGAAGGAAGTGTCCCAGGCTGCCAGGATCCAGGATCTCTACCATATTCTCATGCAGTTTGCCATCTGGATACGTGGGCCAAGGGCCTGTCTTTCCTTTTTGCCTTATCCTCATTTTACTATGTCAGTTTTGAATTCTTTCTCCAAATACTGATTCTTGATTTGACACTGTTAATGTACTCACTGACTTTACTTTCTAGAAATTTTCTTTTCCTTTTCTGATCATGATTTTGTCCGAAGTATACTGCAATGTTGACTTTGATGAGTCAACATAGTGCCTTCCTTCTATGTTTACAACTGTTATCTTTTATGACTCTTCAGTGGGGGATATTTCAATAGGTTCTAGAATACAAATATAAGCAAGTCAGTCTAATGATTAGTGAATGCACACTTTCAAAAGCATCATGAGCACACTGGGGAAGCAGATACCCTTGTCAGCTGTATAGCCATTCCGCAGTATAAGTTATAGAGAGCAAAGCAGTCTGTGATGCCTGAATTAAAAAAGCAATGTCATAGATAAAAAGGGTTTACTTAACAACCAAACACATACTAGGCATTTCTGACCCTACTACAATCTGGAACTTCGCCTGAAACTTAAAATTCAATTTTCTTAGTCTCTATATATTCCTGAGCCCTGCCCCAGCCTCATATCCCATTTTCTTCTAAGGCAGTACTAGTCACTGGTACTAAGGACTTTAAGTTAAATGATTGATTGACTTTGTAGGTTGCATTGAAATGTCCAGGAACAAAATTATCGGTGTCACAATGGCCACATGAGGCTGCTAAATAGCTATTCAAAATCACTTACCAAAATCTTCAGTAAGACCATATTCCTGTTTATCACTGTCAAGATGACTGACTCCTTTTAGAAATAGACAAAGGAAATACCTGCCAATATTTCTTTTCATTTTACTTTTTTATTTGTTTTAACACAGTTTATATTCTCATTTCTGTCATTGTGATCATTGATTTCAGATTTTAAAAACCTAGCTTTAATGCAGTTTATATAATTGAAAATTAAATTGAAAAATTAAAGGAATATTTTTAATCATTTTGGCAAAAAATTCTGTTTACATTATATAGATAATAGAGTAAAATTACCTCTCAAGCAGAATTACCTGTGAACAAACCCCTGGACTCTTCAGAACTGAGTTAAAATCATGAAATTATTTTAGATATTGTAAAAGACTTATTTTTAGGAAATATCCTGCTTATTTTATGCAGGTAATAGAGAAGTTAATGATCTTTTCTAACATTTTTAAAATTTTTTATTCTTATTTTTTGATTAGTTTATTGTTGTTCTTTTCTAAAGTAAATCATTTCTATATAGCTTTGCTCTCTGCCACCCCAACTGCAGCTGCTTCCTCAATGTCAATTTTTATTCACGTATATATATGTCTCTGGTGTCTTCAATAATTAGCAGAAAAGCAACTATTTTTCCTGTGCTTTGTTTTGACATTTCTTTTTACTTCTGGAGCCTTACAAATCCAAAGAGTAATATGTTAAATAGTGTTGAATATTAGCAACACTTTTCATTTATCACCTGTAAAAAAATAGTATGAGAAATGTCTAACTGACAGCTGACAAAGCTTTTCTTGTCTTCAGTCCCAAGGCACAATTCTAACAGTTGCAGTTTTCCCAGATGTATATGGATGCTGACTGTGCTAGCTGACATGCTGTTCTTAGCAAAATGCAATGTGTTCAATCAAGCTGGTAGAGCCAGAGTCCATAAATTTATCATGCAAATGTTAATGGTGATAAAGCCTTCTCAAAAGATGCTGATGCACACAGGGAGCTGGGTTTGGCTTCTGTTTCCAGCCCTGACCATTCATTCAGAAGTATAGTTGACCTCAATAGCACCACAGCCAAGTTTCTCACAACCATTCAAAAGACTAGTAAAATTTATGTACAAAGCATCATTACAATGAAAGGCTCTCCATTTATAAAATGAGCACACACAAACAAGGGTTTTTTTAGAAATATTGTATATGCTGCTACATCATTAGAATATGCAGTAGGTCAATAACTTAGTGTATTTCATTGTAACATCATTGTTTACATCAGAGTGAAAGATGTAAAATATATGTAAGGATGTTAGAACTCCATTAAACTATAGTAGGAAAAAAATTGAATTTAATAATAAAGTTTATCTACTAAGAAAATGACTGTACTATTTTCCAAAACAATGATATTCAATAATAGATTGATTATTTTCCATAATTTACCTTGGTCAATATCAAATTTATAGAATATAAAGTCTGTAATATTTTGTATCTAAACTGTCCTAGAGAATCTAAGAATGATGGGCCACCAGAACCCTCTTTGTCTGAAGGCAAATAAATTTAAAAATATGTATGATGCATACTGTATATATCATAGTAATATTTCTTAAACTTCCTTAGAGGTATTTTGTTTTTTTACACTGCTGAGAATTGAGAGAATTAATTTTCATATACTTTGCTAACACTAATACCTTGCACTTGTCATGTGTCAGTGGAAACTAACATTTTACAAAGTATGTCCATGTGTCAGGTGCTATGGCATATCAGATGGTTTTTATTTAATTCTTTACTAGAAACATCTGATGTAAGAAATTTTATTCCCATTTTTCTCATTTGTTTTTCTGACTATTTCTCCATTATTTCCATTTTGCTCTTGTGATTATTCCGTATTTTTTTCTTAACCACATGACATATAATACCACTCCAGTTATTTTCCCTAAAGAAATGAAACTGTGTGTTCATACAAAAACCTGTCCTTGAATCTTTGTAGAGACTCTACCTATGACTGTAGGTAGAACCTACAGAAACTCAAAGTGTCTTCCAAACCCAGAAACAAACCCAAATCCAGAAACTCAAAGCCTCTTCCACAAATAACAGATAGACATAGTCCTGCAAGTACATATAATGGAATACTGTTCAACAAAAAAGATATGTGCAACTACTTGAATTTAACTTCAAGGCATTATACCGACTCTTATACAATATACTTTAGGACATTCTCTAAAACAGAGGTCCTGAACCTTTTTGGCATCAGGGATCAGTTGTGTGGAGGACAATTTTCCCCGGATGGGGTGGGAGGAAGACAGGAGGTGGAGCTCACTCGGTAAGGTGAGCAGAGTCCAAGGTCAGGGAAGAGAGAGGTTGGGGATCCCTGCACAAAATGACACAGCTTTCAGTCTTTGCCTGGGTTTTTTTGTACGGGGGAGATGTGATTTTAAAAAGTTAACATGAGAGAAGTTTTGAGGGGAACAGTTTTATATACTTTTTGCTAGTTGGGACCACAAGTTTCCACATGCATTACAATTCATAAGTATGTATGCCACAAAATAAAATTAAAAATTTTATAATTAAAAAAAACCTGAAGATACCACAAATGTAATATAACTTTGACACAGAATGGGTACTTTTTCCCTGGTAAGGAGGAGAATTTTGTGAAAATCACAGTAATCTTTAAATATTTGAAAAACTATCAGATGATTTACACAAAATTATCACTATTAAGAATACTGAGCTTAACACATGGACAAAACCAAAGGGAGGCAGGATTGAGGGTGGGGGGTGGGAATGGCTTGGGTAAAGGGAGTTGTGGGGAAAAAATGGAAACAACTGTATTTGAACAAAAATTTAAAATGTGAAAAAAATAATATTGAGTTTATTTAAAACCATTACTTGTTTTTATAATATTACTTATGTCATTTTGCTATTATATATTCTTTTTTATATTTATCCCATGCTTTTCATCTTGCTCAGTAATCTAATTTTGTTAACTTAAAAACCAACCATCTAGACCAATGACTGCAATCAAACTAAAAAAAGTATAGATTATTAAAAGGTTCATTAGTCTTGTAGGCCATTGGGAAGTCACAAAGTAGACAAAAAGAAGTGGTTAGGTTCCTTTCCTTCCCTCTGGTGTTATAGGTCTCCTTCTATCGAGTTTATTTAGTGAGTGAGAGCTCCTAAGATTTTTCATTTTGGAAACTGGAGATAATTTGATGCTTGCACACATGGCTCAATAACATCAACCTTTCAAACTTGGAATAGGCCCCAGTCTCAGTAGAAAAACAGCTGCTTTGCTAAGCATTGGGCGGAGGGCTAATCATTACAAAGTTTAAAATAAGTAGAAAATAGCATTTTGCCTGATCATTAGAAAGTTTTGGGCTGGGGTGGGAGGAAGTGGGGGGTGGAAGTAGAGACAACTGTACTTGAACAACCATTAAAAAGAGAGAAAAAGAAAAAAAATAAAGTACAAAAACTTTTTAAAAAAGAGAGGTGAAATGTTAGCAGTTGAGGAAACCCTACTCTCATCTCATTAGACAATATATGAAAGCTACATGTGGGTGGGGGGTGGGGACGCATTCTCTTGAGCATGTATTAAAAAAAATTATACATGGGGACAAACTGAACCCTGATTTCATTATTTTGCATGTGGCTTTCCAATTTTCCCAGCACCATTTATTGAAGTTTTTTCTTTCTTTTTTTCTCCATTATGTGTTTTTAGATTCTGTGTCAAAACTTATTTGCCCATATACATGTGGTTCTATTCTGGGCTCTCAATTCATTGCCATTGGTCTGTGTGTCTGTTTTTCTGCCAATATCATGCTGTTTTGAAAATCATCACCCTGTAGTATAATTTGAAGTCAGGCAGTGTGACACTTCCAGCTTTGCTCTTGTTTCTCAGGGTTGCTTTGGCTATTCAGGGTCTTTTTTGGTTCTATACAGTTCTATTCTTTAAAAAAATGACGTTGAGATTATGATGAGGATTGAATTAAATCTTTGAGTAATAGGAACATTTTAACTATGTTGATTCTTCCAATTATTGAATACAAAATATCTTTCCATTTTATTGTCTTTTTCAATCTCTTTTAAATAGTGTTTTATAGTTTTAAGTAAAAAAATCCTTCACATCCTTTGTTAAGTTTATTCCTAGGTATTTGGCATTTTACTTTTTTTGGTGCAATTGCAAAAGGAATTGCTTTTTGTTTCCGTATATTTTTCTGAAATTTCAGTGTTTGTATATAGAAATACAATAGATTTTTGTACATTGATTTTGTATCCTTCAACTTTATTGTATTTGTTTATTGTTTCTAATAGTTCTTTTTATGGAATCTTTAGAGTTTTCTATATATAACATCATGTCATCTGCAGAAAGTGACTCTTTCACATTCCCAGTTTCAGTGCCTTTTATTTCTTTCTTTTGCATGATTGTTCTGGCTAGGAACTATGAACTATGTTGAATAAGAGTGGTAAGAGTAGATATCTTTGTCTTGTTACTGACTTTTTTAGGAAAATCTTTCAGTTTTTTACTCTCAGTATTATGTTATCTGAGAGTTTGTCATATGTGGCCTTTACAATGTTGAGGTACTTCTCTTTCATATCAATTTTATTGAGTGTTTTAATCATTAAGTCAAAATTGATCAAAGTCCTAAATATAAGATCTGAAATAATAAGTTAGATAAAAAAAGGAAACATAGGTACTAAACTCATGGACCTTGGTCTTAGAGAAAATTTTATGAATTTGACCTCAAGGGCAATGGAAGTAAAGGCAAAAATAAATAAATGGAACTATATAGAACTTAAAAATTTGTTCAAAAAAAACTATCAACAAAACAAAAAGGCAACTAACTGAATACAAGATGATATTTGCGAACAAAAGCCCCAACAAAGGGTTGATATCCAAAATATATAAAGAACATACAACTTAACACCAACAAAACAAATGAGCTAATTAAAAAATGGGCAGAGGACCTGAACAGACACCTCTCCCAAGAATACATATAATGGCCAGCAGATATATGAAAAGATTCTCAACATCATCCGTTATTAGGGAAATGCAAATCAAAACTACAATGAGATACCACCTCACACCTGTTAGAATGGTAATATCAACAAGACAAGTAATAACAAGTGTTGGAGAGGTTATGTAGAAAAAGTAACTCCCCTTCACTGCTGGTGGGAATGTAAACTAGCACAGCCACTATGAAAAACAGTATGAAGGTTCCTCAAAAATTAGTAATAGAGTTACCATATGACCCAGCAATCCCTCTTTGGGGTATCTATTCCCAAAACTTGAGAACATTTATTCAAAGAGTCATATGCACCCCCATGTTCATTATAGCACTATGCACAGTGGCCAAGACGTGGAAGCAACCAAAGCATCCTTTGACAGATGATTGGATGAAGATGTGGTACATATATACTATGAAATAGTACTTAGCCGTAATATGAAAGATGAAATACTGCCATTTGCAACAACCTGCATGGGCCACGAGAATATTATGCTAAGTGAAATAAGTCAGCCAGAAAAGTTAAGAACTATTTTATGTCACCCATATGTGGAATATAAAACTAAAACTTATAGATGCAGACAATAGTGTGGTTGTTACCAGAGGGGCTAGGTGGAGGGTAAAGGATGGTAAAGGTTAAAGGGAGCCAATATATAGTGACAGAAAATTATTTGACTTTGGGTGGTAAGTACATAATAAAGATCATGAGTCATAGTAATCTATACTTGAAATCAATATAATGTTATTAACCAATGTGACTAGTAAATTCAATAAAATATAAGTAAAATTTATTATATTATGGTAATGTTTCAAATTTACTTTCAAACTATAAACAATGACTTCTCCTCTTAAGAATAAAGAAATTAGCCCTGGCTGGTGTGTCCCAGTGGATTGAGCACCCACCGGCCTGCAAACCAAAGGGCTGCTGGTGTGAATCCCAGTCAGGGCACATGCCTGGGTTGTGGTCCAGGTCCCCAGTAGGGGGCATGTTGGAGTCAACCACACATTGATGTTTCTCTCCCTCTCTTTCTCCTTTCCTTCCCATCTCTCTAAAAATAAATACATAAAATCTTTAAAAAATAAAAAAGAAAAATAAAAAATGTTAAAAAATAATTAAAAAATTAGAATGTAAGCACAGTAATTAAGTAGAATCATTAAGGATTTCTTTCTGCATTTCCACTTGAAAATGGAAATCACTCTTACAGGGTACTTACAAAAAGGGTATTTGATGTAGCCTTCCTGTAAACTGTTCTGATATTGTTAGAGTTAACAATCACTATCTTAAGATATTTGCTTCAAAGCATTTATTAAAAATATATTTCCTTATATAGCAGTCATACAAGAAAATATTATTCAGTAAAATAAGAATGACATTATATAAATATAGAGATACTTTTCTATTTTCCTTTCTTCCATTTCTCTCACCCTTTCCTTCCTCTGCCTCGCCTCCTCCCTCTTTCTTCGTTTGTAGAATGACATTGAACAGTAACCATACAAGCAAAAAACAGAGGAAGAAACAAAAGGTTAAAATGAGTAGTAAAGGGACCTCAGGAGTAAAAAATAGCAATGATAGTGCATGCATTTTCTTTGTACTCTTAAACATGATAATGTCAAATCGTCTAATTAATACTTATAATTTGACCATAATTTTCACCATGTAATATATACGTGAATTTTTGTATTATTTGCTCTCTTAAATTTTACCTATGATAAACCTCATGCTAGGTGAAAATCAATACAGATTTTCACCAATGCATCAGTTAATTTTCCATTTTGGCTGTAAACATCATGGACTACAGCCATCTTTGTTTCATTTACATTCGTTTCAAAATTTCAAGCACTATCCTGATTCTTTACTTAAAACTCAGAGGAAACTAAGAAAATTTCTTTTCATAAATCAGTGCAAGTACACCCACTCTCAGACACTATATGTGGCCTGTAAATGCCTCATCCAAAGTGTAATCACCAGTAATTATTTTAATAGCATATTTGCCATAGAATAGAGTAACCTCTGATAACATCTGTATCTGGAGTACCTATTTAAAATATACTTTACTATGTTTAGAATACTTTTTCTTACTTTTTTACTTTAGCATATTCTGGCAAATTATGAAAAATATGTTTATGTAACAGATGAATATCTAATCTACTCCAATTTTATGAAGCAATTAGTTTTGAACATTTGGCACAGTCATACACATGACATTTTTAAAGAAAATGAATTCCATATTTATGCCCACACCAAACAAGAGCATTCTGAGTCTAAAATATTGCAAATGTATTATATTTTTATGTATGTATATACATGTATATGAGATCTGTCAGGAAAAAGTCCAACCATTGTTAGTATAACAACAATGTTTTTGCTTTACATGATGTAACCTGGCAGCCAAGAAAAGTGGATTGGAATGTGCATTTGTGAACAATGATGACTTCACTGTACTAGTCAGTGGGGACAGTAGACACCATTGAGTGAGTATATATACTGTATAGCCATCACATTCAAAATGGCTGAATGAGTAGAGCAACAAATCTGCATCAAATTTTGCATTAAGCTTGAACATTAATCTGCAGATTCAGAAGTGTCGGGGGGCTTTAACACAGCCCCCGTCCATCATGGATGAAGAATAAGTCTACCAAGATATGATTTGCCTAGGGAGGAGAGGTGGCCAATCTCTCAAAGGAGAAGGGCCCAGAGCCTTTCCCTCCATGGGCTTTTATTAGGTTCATTTGCACAGGAATATGGATAAAGCTCATCAGTCATTGTCAGCCAGTAAGGGTTAAACAATACATAACTTATAGAGAACTCTGAGGGCTTATTCTGAGTTACAGCCAATTAGTTAGAGGGCCATAAAACTTTAGGCGCCAGACTCATCTCAGGTCTGGACCCTTATCTCTTAAACTGAGGGTACAAATTAAGTAGGTTTCACAGGAATGTATGTATTTTTTGTTAGGCCTGATTCCCCAGGGAATCCGCCCCTCCCAGTATAGGACTGCAATTCCTCCTGTTATTGCTTCAGGCTTAAGTCAGGCAAGGGAAGTAAGGCTGCCAAGAGATTAGGAGACTTCTTGCAGACAGAATGAGGACTCAGGCTATTTCAAAGCCGAGGGGCGAGGGTCTATCACCCCCTTTTTCCACAGCCCCCCCGAGTCCTTCCCTGTGAGCTTATTCCTGGTGACCAGAGCCTGTCTTAGGTTGATCCTCCTTTGAGGATTCTTACCCGTCATTGGCTAACTGGTCAATCTCAGGGCCAAGCAGGGTGAAGTGGGCAGAGGTGGCACACCTGCCAGGGAGGTAAGTTTTGTCTCCTTCATGGCTTATGGTCCCAACTCTGACTCATCCTTAACCATGGGGAGTTACAGCCTCTGAAACCAGGCAGGGAGGTTCCCAACACAGAATTCCAAAGCTATGGGCAACTGGTGATTAGCAGATTCGCTATGGTAATGTGCCTGCTCATGCATCACATCCCATGCAGAGTTTTTTGGCAAAACATCAAATCACTCAGGTGACTCAGCCCCACTACAGCCCAGATCTGGTGCCCTGTGACTTCTGGCTTTTCCCAAAACTAAAATCACCTTTGAAAGGAAAGAGATTTCAGACCATGATGAGATAGAGGAAAATGTGATGGGGCAGCTGATGGTGGTTGGGAGAACTGTGTGAGGTCTCAAAGAGCCTACTTTGAAGGGGACTGAGGCATCACTGTCCTCTGTACAACATTCCTTGTATCTTGTATCTTCTTGACAATATATGTCTCTATTTTTCATATTATATGACTGAATACCTTCTGAAAAGACCTCATATATGCATATATTCTTTGGCTAATTATAATATTATGCTACAAAAATTTCTACTAAAAAGATAATTCTAAACATTTTTATTAGATGAAGATTATTTTACAATAAATCAATTATAATATTGTACTATTATTGACATTAAGTTTTGTGTTTTTTTCCTTTGAGAATCATATTCAGTGTATATATTCCTATTTTTCCTATGTTATATTTAGAAATATAATTTAACTGAAAAATAACTCTTCATTTTATTTTCCTTTGTATGGGAAGCAGTGGTTCAGTAATGCTACCCTGGAGAACAATTAGAAACTCACTCCTCATCTCCATTGGCCTATGTCCTTTTAGAATTATACATTGAGAAAGACAACCCATAGAAAACATAGAAGTACTTAGAATTTTGATTGAAAGGAAGTTACTCTTCCTTATTTTCCGTAAGTACAAGTATTATGAGTCTAACCCATCACATTGAATGTTTTCTGTATCTAATATTTTGCATAGAGAATGTCTCTCGCTGCTCGATAGTCACCTAATCATCTTCTTCTCACCATCCCATATTAATGAGAACATTGACCCAGTTTGCTTTGCTTATTCATTGAGGAACCAATAGAGTGTTAGTGCAAGTTTTCTGGCCAGAATCTTAAATTTGTATCATTTATATTACTAACATGTTCTAATTAAGAGAACTATTTCATGATTTATTACTTGTTTATGCATATAAGAAAGGGTCTTCAGTTTTTTGTTTTGTTTATTTTACACAATGGATAGAAATAATCATAATCAATAGTACCTGTAGGACTTCATTATTTTATGCTATAGCTGTTCATAATTAGTGAGTAGGTAGAAATTGGTTAAATTCCCCATGTATTGAATGGGATAATATCAGGTTGTGCACAGTTCATTCATCCATCAGTTTGCAGAAGGATTTGCAGCCTAATCAGCTAAGTTCTAGTGAGAATGGCCCTCAAAAAATACCCATTTATCTCAAAATGATCTCATGTGAATATAGCAACCACTCAGGTAGAACTGTGACATTGATATGGTAAAAATAATTATAAAATTATAATAATTACTATTACTATTATTATAAACCATCTACCAGCACATAATATATTACATACTGTTTATACACATAGAACAGATATAATATGCAAATATGTGTATATATATATGATATCTTTGTATATAGGGATGGTAAAAGTAGGTTTACAGTTATTCATGTGGAAAATAATACAATAATACATAGTGATACAAGAATAAACTGCTTTGTGTACTCACAACTGTAAACCCTGTATTTCATAGAGATAATAGATCCAACATATATAAATTTAAGTGACTCCTCAACCCATTTTCTTAAGATACTTCTAAGATACTTCGTATCCCTTCTATGAGGTAAGAATTTTTGATCCTATTTTACAGAACAAACTGAAGTGGCTACAATGTATCAAAACATAAGTGTGTATTTCAATAGCTGGTGGTGTTTCCAACACTTCCATATTATCTTTGCAGTTATTGAACTTGCACTGATATAGATGCTATGACCCCGGAAGGCCTTGGACTTTGACATTAAATATAAGGAAGTGCACATGATGACACATTGTATTAAGCCTAGACCTGTTCATTACGATTTAGAATATTAAAGGTTTTGCATATTGTAAGCATCATTTTATACTATATGTCATAGTATATTAAATAAAGTTCATGTGGTTTACTGAATTTATTTCAAAACATATTCTGTATATTTTTGGCTATCATCTGATATAATGTAGTTAAATCTAATCAACATGTTTCATTATTTTTCTCCTTATTTGATTCCACAGTAGAAATGTGGAATACCTAACCCATACTTTCTGACCAGGTGGACCTCAGAGATATGTTAACATATAGTTAATATGTACAAAATTTTAATAGCAATTTTTTTATTATTGTAATTTTCCACAATTTTTGAAAATCCACAAGATTATTATAATCTTTGCTATAAAATTGGCAAGAACAAATACTATCAAAAACTGTATTATGATTTCAGATATAATAATTGATCCTGCTTGTAAAATAAATGACTTTTATTCTATGAAACAATGAACTTCTCTTCACAGATATTTATGTGTGAAATTAAATATTTCATATATTCATTAATTTTTATAATTTTAGAAGCCATCCACTCTGAGGTACAATAGTCAACTTTTTCATTTCTGTGAAACCTAATTCTTTAAAGGGCAGTGATAGCTTTTGCTGCCTCTAATGAGTCATCTTGCGTGGCCTGAATATTGAACACTTAAAACATTTTTTAAATTTTCATCATCACAAACATTAATGGACTGTCTTTTAGTATAACAATTCTGATCTTTTGATTTAGATATTTAAATCTTCTTATTTTAACTGCATTGTTAAAAAGTTAACATGATTTTGCCCTTTGCAAAACCAGTTATGTTCTCATGAATTCATGTTTTTTTTCTGAAAGTGCCCTTGTTTGTTTTATATTAATTCTTATTAAAAGCCTGCCAAGGTCATTGAAGTAGAAATGGAACTAACTTCTAGATGGAAGTGCATATTTTTCTTATGAAATCATTTTATTACAAATATGAAAATTTACTTAATTTAACAAAGTGTTTATTCTCAATAAGAAGTACCATTTGTAAAGGGTTTATTCTCAATAAGAAGTACCATTTGTAAGGAAGCAAATGGAATGCATTGTAAAATAAAATTAAATGAGCATATAATATAAAAAATACATTTCTTTCCATTCAACAAGTTCTTATGTACATATTAAGGGATCCCAATGTGTTATATAATCATTGAAATTTTGGTATGAATATTTGACCCTCAGGTGACTCCAATTGCATCCATATTACTATCTTTCTCTCAGGTAAAATATTGTTAGGAAAAAAAATGGGAGAAAATTTTTTTTTCAAGATTAGTCAAGTCCTTAAAAGCATTAAAGTAGAAATGGTATTTCCAGGACATGTGACAGTTGAAGGAACATTTTGAGCTAAGAGTGATAAATAGCTGAAAGGAAGACGGCTTGCACTTAAGAACAACCCCCGCTCCCCCGCCAGAGCTGTACCAACTAGGCATTGACAGCCTTAGTGTTGTCCCTGGCAGATGTAATTGTCAAATGAATTCCTTTTTCTACTCCTGAGTTTTTGATCTGGATCAATGCATGAATTTGTTATGCTGTGATCAATCATTATGACTGATAATAATCTGGTGCTTCATGGCAAATGCTGTGTGAAAATAACCACAGATAAAAGTGAAAATGAAAAGCATTAAAAAGATATAGCAACTTGGAAAAACCTTATCTCATTGAAGCTGATATGATAAATCTGCATTGTACAGACTTACACTATAGTACCTTAGGACAGTGAATACTTGCTCCTCCTAAGTATCGAAAGTTTCAGACCTAACAAACTATTTTGAAACTAGTTTATTCTGTAATATTGAAAAATGAATAATTTCTCTATGACCAAAATAATAGTTAATCATTTTGAGAACATATTTTTTCCTGTATTTTAATAACTCTTTTGGGTACAGGAAATCTTTAGTTCATCATCAGTTATGCTCATCATATACATCTACATCATTCTGCAGATATCTGATTATATAGAAATATTAGTAACTGAATTTTCCACAAGAAATATTTTTATTCATTTTCCCTAATGCCTCCATAAGCACCCACTACATTCTTTCTCAGTATGGTGTTACGTTTTCCACAAATAATATTTATTGATAGATCAATGACAGAGCCCTCTTCCAGAAAAACTTTATGATTTTAAGCTCCCACATCTATGTGTCCCATCTACCAACTTAATGTGTAGGTGTATGTTACATATACATAAACTAATGGTTTAATTGGTGTAGTTTTGGCACATATTAATTATTTGAAAGAGAGGTTTCTCCCAATATAGCTTCTCCCTCCCACATTAACATTCCCCTCCACTCCAGCTCCATTAGTACTTCTCTTTGCAGCAGATATAAGCACTTGTCACAACTCTGATGTGCTTCAACACATAATTAGCCCTTTGAAAATACCTTTACAAATCTTAGAATACATTTGCAAGTAAATGATGAACAGGAAAAATATTTCTGTCTAAAACAGTCTGAAAAGTGATACCAAAATATTAAAAACTAATCCTTAAAATTGCCTATTTCAGAGAAAATTAATTTGGCAATATATGTCAATTTAAATTTCTAATTGTCCTCTGCTAAAATGTTTGTCTGTATTGCATTGCATAATTCTGTCTTTGAATATGTATACAGAGACACAGGCAATTTTAACAAATCATCCAAAATATGTATTCTTGTCCCTAGTTCTACAGGATCAGTCAACTACGGTCAGGAAGCCAACTACCTATCTTTGAAAATAACATTTCATTGAAACAAAACCATAACCATTCATTTATGTATAGTTTGTGGCTGCTTTTCTACTACAAGTAGCTACAATAGACATCTTATGGTTCTCAAGACCTAAAACATGTACTACCTGGCTCTTTCTCACTGCAGAGGTGACAGTTTGTGGTATCTCTCAGATTCAATTTACCATCAAATATCACACACCCTTATGAAACATATGTTATAAACTGACAGCTTAAATGTTATGGCTTAACATTAGTCATGTACAAATGTGCAGCTAGTCATGACCTTGAACCTATGCATCTGATATATGTGACAATATTTAAGAAAAGTGTTTGTATCTCTCAGATCAACCACGACCTCTGCAGGGTTAAGAAAAAATTTGCCAAGGACAACATAATAATAAAAAGCTTTTTTAATGGCAGTTTTTGAAATAAGTTATGCTACCATATACATTATTTTTTTTCACTCAGCATACTGAGTTAGAAGTAACTTCTACCTGCATAGTGGCAGCAGAATCTCTTGACATTTCTATCTGCTCCTTCTTCAAGAACTCTCTGTACTGCATTCACTGATGATTCCTCTTCTAACAATCTTCTTCCGTAAATGCTGCTACATGTGCAATGTAATACTAACTCTCCATAGCCGGTTGGATAGAAACATGTTTGAAAAGGCTAAAGGAATTGGTGAGTATACTGGAAGTTATAAGAAGTAGGAATGAAGCTGAAAGGCTTGGCTATGAAAATCAAGAACACTCATTCTATAGGAAACCTGGAGCTAACATAGATCCCCTGTTAGGGAAAAATTATTTTTCTTTAGAGACTAATGCCTCCGTAGACAGAGTGGGGGAAGGTCAGGAGGAGAAAAGACATGGAGTGGGGGACATCAGTCAGGAAGTTGTAGTGATGAGAGTCAGGAAAAAGGTAATGTGGTCTGATAAGACAGTGGCACAGTTCATGGTAGGAGATCTAGTTAGGAGATAAAACTGGCAATACACAATTACAAGTCCATTGTCAAAATCAAAGTTAGCATATCATGTCAAAACTGGGTTTTTACATCATATTTCTAATGCCTTATAGTCAAAAACAATGACAACTAAAACTTTTCTTCAATGTGATATAGAAACAATCTTTACAAATTATGGCTATGTTAGTGTTCTTATTCAAATATTTTCTATTGTTGAAAATCATTAATAAACACCTTTTAGATGAATCAGTAGATAAATAAATTTGAAAAATTGACAGCAGATTTTAAATATTTACTTGAAGAGAATAAATGGCAATTATTTAATTTGTTATTTATAGATTGTTATTTTTATATATTATATATTTTTCATATTTGTATTTACTGATATAATTATTGATATAATTGCCATTATGATAGCATTATTTTAGTGGTTCTTTTTTCTTCTAACTGTGATATAGATAAATACAAATAAAATGAAATAAATTTGGCATTTCTCTATGGCTAACCAAACTCTATAGGTTCCAGTTTTAAACACTCAAGTACTTTCTCAAAATAACAAAAACAAATGCTTTGCGTTATCATTAACTTTTCCAAGCCTGCTGACTTTTGTGAAATCACTGCAGCTAGGCTCAAATGGTGTATGAAATGAAAATTTCCTGCCTGGCCACTGCACACAGGAAACATCCTGACAATGTCTTGCAATCAATGTTCTGCTCAGTTATTTTTTTGTAATGCTGAGGTCATAGAGTAAAACAAAGTTACTGAGGAAGAGAAAAAGGCCAATGAAACTTTTATACAAGTGTCACGTTGATTCACCCTTTTCTATATATGCTTAATTGGTGATATTAAATCAACCTGAAATAAAGGGCTGCTTTTCAGTTGAGCAGTCATGCATACTCTAATCTCAAATATTGAATATATACTAGAAGTTTATCTAAGTATTTCTAATTGCTGAGCACCAGCCACAGTGGCTACGCCAGAATGAATACTTCCATGACCCTGGAGAATGTCCTGCCCTTGTTTTTCGTGTACTCATAATAGCAGCTTTGGAAAGCAGACACCCTTTGTGACATATGTCTATTGTTTTTTATGTTAAATTACATGCTGGTAAAATGTGGATACAAATTGACTTGGTTTATTAAGAGATATAACAACAGCTATAGACACAAAACACAGAACATAAACTCCCACATAAATGTGTTTCTATTTCCTCCTCTAGTACTCATTTTATTTTCCTTTCATCCATTTAACTAGAACCCACTGATATATAGCAGAACAGATACCATATTCCATTTTTAAAATGTGCCTTTCCAAAAAAAAATCATAGCCATGCCATCTATTCATTCTTGTGTTTGCTCTTTTTCTTTTGAATTGCATTTACTCTATTTTCAAAGCACTCAGAGGAAGTTTACTTTTGCCTTTTCTAAGCTAGGCAGGTACAGAAGTGACAGGATAGGGAATTCATTCTCTCAACAGAAGTTCGTCAAGCACTTCATTTGTGTTGGTCGTGATTTCATTCTTCAAGAGAGGCTAGAACAGGTGGTATTAAACAGGTGGTGTTAAACACTACAGACATATTGTTTCTCTTCTCCTTTTACATTTGACAATAAATAAGAAGGAAAAATTAGTATTACCCTGTTCACCTATGAGTTGATTTCATTTTTTTGTTATTTATTTTTGTTTTGTAGACTTAGAATCAAGGACCAGGACATGGGTAATCCAGAATTGTGAAACTTCTTTTACCAGAAAGCCTATGAAAATTGCCTATATAAATCTGGGTTAAGGTTTTAGACAAATCCACAATCCCTTATTTTGTGATATCGGTTTATGTTAATTCAAAGAAGACTGTACTCAGAATATAAAACAAGACTTGACTTTCTGGTTTCTCACTTACTATGTAATTTTGCATGACCTAGTTGCTCTGTGAGTAGTACTATTTTCATATCTATGATAATCAAATATTAAACTATTCTATATATGGAAAATGCCTGATAAATTGTATTAGTGTTTTAAGCTACTTTAAAAAAAAAGTACCATAAATTGGGTAGATTGAAACAACATAAATTTATTCTGTCACAATTCTGGAGGCTAAAAGCCAAAAATCAGTGTCAGCAGAGCCTTGTTCTGTTTGAAAAGTGCAGGGTACACGTCTTTGTATACCGTTCTCCCTGAATTTCTGACTTCACAGGTCCACCCTCTGAGGAGGACAGAAATCATACTGGAGTAGGGTCTACCCCACGCCAATATGACCTCATCCTGAGTAATTAAAATGACAACCACTGTATTTGCAAATAAGGTCACATTCTGAGGGTGAAAACTTGAATATAACTATTTTGGATGAACACCATTCAACCTATAACAAATATTTAAATGCTGTGTTATTAGTAGCCAAATTCTGATAATTTATGGGGCAAAATTAACTCCTGTCTCCTATGAGGGGACAAAAAGCACTTATGGCTACCCAAGGACATACTCTGTTAAGTCAAAGGTGGTGTGTGCCAAGAGAAACGACTTTTTGTTCCATACCTATCATTACCATTAGTTACCTAATGAAGCTGTACTTATCAACCATTGATTTTAACAAATAATTTTTTGTCAGGAAGTTTACATTTTACAATGTAGTTTTCACCTTCTTTACCTCAGGTGATTCCTACAATAATCATGTAAGGAAAAATCCATAAAAACATTTTAAATAAGTAGACTGAAGCTCAGATAGATAATGTGTAATTTACTCAATTGTAAAACACAAATGGCAAAATGGAAATTAAACCCCCTTCAACTCCAGGGGTAGTGATCTTTTCATTTGGACTGTTTTTCTTTTTCTTCTCATTTAATATGTACTCTCTGACTGCCGTCTTTCACGTGCCCATTGATTTAGCTATCACCTACACACTATTGGATTTGTAAAAAAATGTTCTAGAATCCAAACCTGTATTTTAAGAGGCTCATGAGAAATTATTCTACTGCCCTGGGAACACTGAAATGAAACAAGTTTAAAAGTGATTTAGAAATCTCTCTTCCTGCTTCAATCTCTATGTCTGTTAACAGCATCACTGAGCACCTCCTAATTCAGAACAGACACTTAAGACTCCTCCTCGAGTTCTCACTTGCCGCCACAGCCCCCGCCCAGCTGCCTTTTCCCATGTTGAAACAATAATTGAGTTCTAAAGCATTTTCTCATAGATCTTCTTCTTTTAATCTACAGGTTTTCTATGTTTTCAATTTCCTGTGAACAGTTACCTAAACCATTGAAAAGATTAACTGATTTCACTGCTGGCAATGTTTTATTTTTCTCATTTTAAGTATGTTTTAAAATACAGGGCAACCTACATTATTTTTCTAAAACATGATATCACTTCACATTTTAAAAATATGTACATAAATTGTGTTTTATTCAATATGGTACTGGAATTTCTTAGTAAAAATAAAACATACTTTACAATCTGGGTTAAATTCTACTTTTCCATATAACTTACTACTTCTTTACTCTTTCCCACTCTGTTACATACCTACATCTAAGATCTGGCTGCTGCAAATGTTTGCTCTTTTCCCAATGAATATGTTATGATTTCATAAGAATAATCTGCTGGCATTTACTATATTCAGACATTATTCTAAGCACTTTAAATGTTTTAATAAATTTCCACCATCACTACAACTTCTTGAGGCAGTGACTGCTATTTTTCTAATTTTATAGATTTAATAACTTGCCCAAGGACACAAGGCAAGAAAGTCTTAGACTGAGAGTTTGCACCTAGTAGGCTGTTTCTAGGCTCCATACCCTTAGACACCTTGCTAAACTTTACCTTACTGACAGGCGTGACCAACATTTCGGTGTCTCTGGGCCACACTGGAAGAAGAGTTGCCTTGGGCCACACATTAAATACACAAACACTGATGAAAACTGATGAGAGGGGGAAAAAGGGTCTCTAGTAAATTTACAATTTTGTATTGGGCCGCATTCGTAGCCATCCTGGGCCACATGTGGTCAGGGGCCGCAAGTTGGATGCCACGGAATGCTGTATTTTTTGCATCGAGAATTTTTTTTAACCTCCTTTTCCCATTCCTATAAGCTTTCTTTGTCTCTCTGGAAAACTCCTTGCCATCCCTTAAAACCTATTCAAATTACATTCCCTTTTTTTAGTCCAGCTTGTTCATATAGCAGACAAATCCAATTTATTTCCCATATCTGGGTATATGAAAATATTATAGTTTATTCAACTATATGTCCTGGATTTTTCAGGACAGCAATATTACTAATATTCCATTCTTTTTTCTGAACACATGTCCAAATTTTGTTAAGAATATACAACCATCATAAATAAAGCATTATGCCATAGCCTAACTATTAATATTAATGGGTATGTTTTTCTCCTCTGCTATTGATGAGATTCTTGACCATAAATGTTGCATTTTATTCATACTACTCTCCTTAAGGCATAACATGACGTAAAATCTCAAAATTTCAACTGATTTGAAATGAAAGGGGTATTCATGACAAATAAGGAACTATTTAATTTTTATAATTCCAGGGTGAAAAAACAAGGAACAGCAGGTCCTCAAAATATGTCACTTTGTGCAATGTTGTTTTGTTATAACATAGATGAAGGGATATAGGGACTTGACTCTTGTTTATATTAATTAGCCTGTGGTAAATTGTTTTCATTATACTCTTTTGTTTATAATCGCTGATCCTATCAATGACATTAAGTGAGGACTTGCTGTATGTCATCAACTGTGAGGTGGCATGAGAAAAGTACTGTATGACTGAGTAAACATAATGTTCATAAGGTAGCGCATATATTTCCAAGTAGCCGAGAAAGAGTAGTTATCACAAATTGTATACCCTATCAGGATTCTTAGGATATATTCCCAGAAGTGGAATTGCTGGGTCAAAAGGTCAGCATGGATGACTTGGAGACTGTTACAGTAAGTGGAATAAGCCAGTCAGGGGAGGACAAATACCATATGTTCTCACTTATATGTGGAATGTAATGAACAAAATAATGTACACAATAGAAACAGACATAGATACATGGAACAGACTGACAGCTGCAAGAGTGGAGGAGAGAGGGAGAACTGGATGAAACAAGGTAAAATAATCAGTCAAAGAACATATTGGGCTGGCCATAAAATCTATTTTTTTTTCTGTAAAATAAAACACACATATTTCATTTTCACTAATAACTTTACTTATTTGGATATTTCAAGTATGTCAGTTATCTCTCGCATGGTAGAATGTTGATTGTCCTCAATTAATGTCTCGATTTGATTGCTATCAACTTCAGCTGGTCTACCTGATCAAGGAGTATCATCTAGCAAGAAATCTCCCGCACAAAATTTCACAAACTACTTCTGATACTTTTCTATCAGTCACAGCATCTTCTCCATACACTGCACTTTTTTTTTTTTGCATTTTGGTTTCATTTTTACCTTTCTTGAAATAGTAAAGCATAATATGCCAAAAATGTTGTGTATTTTCTTCCACCTTCAATATAAAAATGGCTACACAAAAATTCAATTTTGATGTTTATTTTAAATGTATGCTAATATGAGAGCTGTCAAACAAACAATCTAACAAAATTGTTTTGACTGAAATTAAAGACAGCAAAGCACTACCAGAGCCATCTTATGGAAAAGAACAAACTTTTTGGCCAGTCCAATACATATATGCAGAGCCCACAGACAAGGACAACAGTTTGGGAAATGCCTGATGTCAGGGACTGGGTGACATGGGCAAATGGGGAACAGTTGGGACAACTGTAGCAACATAAACAATAAAATATAATTAAAAAAATAAAACACAAAAAAAGTATATACCTTATCACAGTACACTCATTGATCTACAAAATTAATTGATTTTGAAAAGTAGAATTTTCAGAGGCATTACATAACCCATATAAAACTATGAAAAATAATTGCAGGGAATACTAAGGCTAGAAACACAAAATGTGCTGTATAAACATCCCAGTAATATATGTTACTTCAATCACAAATTTTATGCATTTGCATATTTTCACTTTCCAGTCCTATATAGAGTTGTAGGGGAAAAATCTTATCAGTATTAACTACAAAGCTGTATAACTGACAATCTTAAACATTTCTCTGTAATAAAAAATCTTAAAGGCATTATGAATATTATAATCTAAAGTAATGCAAGTTGTTTTAGGCAAAGGACTTGTTTTTGCTAAGTGACAGGTTCCGGCCAGCCAGCACTTTTGTCTGTTTTTACAGGACATAATTGCATCATCTTTCTTCAGAAAATTATGTTGACATTTGCAAAACTCAACCAGGATGAAGAATTGTCATATAAAATTCAAAGAAAGACAACCACTCTTCTAAGGTTAGCTTAATAGGAATTTCCAAGGTAAATTGCAAATCAAAGGATTCACATACATTTCAGATTCTATGACACACCTGTACAAAGCAAGATCAGTATACTCAATTTCTTACAGCAACTTACACCTGTCAGTTTTTTTCTGAGTGGTTATTCATTCTGTATTACCTGTATTCATGATACTGTGTACAGGGAGTAGGTGATATGGTGGGAACACAATAAGATAGTTTGAGCAACTTTATTCTTTACAAACAATATCACCTCATCAACAATATTTTCTTCCATGAACAAATTACCCCCCTTGGTAATGGATGTATTATTCATGCAAAAATCCATACCCTTTGAAATTCACTATTTGACTTGGAGACTTAGAGCACAAACATGTGGCAAGTAAAATTCAAATGTTAATGACACTAATACAAGATAGCAGGTAGTATGCACTACTTAGGTTGAAAAGAATGTAAGAGTTAACAGCAGTTAAGAGAAGAGATAGTGAAAGTACAAGCAGTTTAAGGTAGTTTGCTTCCTGTTGATTTGTGCGTATGTGTGAGATATTAAATATATATTACGTATGAGAGTATATATGTGTGTGTTCTAGGTCAGTTTATTTCAATTAAACTCAGCATTTCTTGACTACCAAATGTATGCTAGATATGTTAAGTGAACTGTGTAGTGAGAGGAGGAAAGGTGAGGATGAGGAATAACACAAAACAGCTCACCTAATTGTGAGGTGGATATTTGGATGGATGAATAGATAGATAGGTAGATAGATACATACATACATGGATAGATGTGAGGATGGAGGAAAAATAAAGGGAGAGAGGAAAGAAGGAAGGGAAGATAAAATCTCCATTAGTTTTGGAAAATAAATGAAAACCAGTGATTGAAAGCCAGAAAACCAGAAAAAAGTTAAATTTCTTTAGTTTGATTAATTAGTGTCGTCCAACCACAAGGTATCCTGAAGATCTTATTTCATTTGTGTCTACTTCAACCTTTGTCTATGTTACTCCATCTTGTCATCTTGTTAGCATTGTATGTATGTCTCCTCTACAGCCAACTTTTTCAAATATGTATATCTTTTTCAGAAAGGAAAAAAATAGTGAAGCATAATATCTAGTAGAAGTTAACAGACTTTTTTTAAGTCTAGCTTTTTTTTAATCTTCTCATGAAGTGTCTGAGCAAGAAATAGTCCTTGAAATAACAAGACCCTTTCTAACATTCAGTTTTCCATAATGAGCATAACTGAATTCGTCATAAAAATAGTAGTTTAAACTAGAGAACTTCTCCTTGCTCTATGTCTTGGATTTCATGTAAAAAAGACAAAAAGTATATCTTTCCATCTTTTATTTTTCTGAATTACTGTTCTGTGTCTGATATAAACAAATAGAAGCAGTCAAAAGCTTTCAAAAGATTTAGCAATCAAAAGATTTAGACTTAGATCTTTAATTGAAAGCATGTATGGCTTTGGGCAACTAACTTTCATCTTTCCTTTTATCTGTAACCTTATGTATAATAAAATAAAGTAAAAAATCTCACCTACTCCATTAATTTAATTAATGCCTGTAAATAAGTGTTAAGTATTGATCATATTTTCTTCAGTCTTTTCAAGTTTGTATCAAGACCATATTATGTATGCAAGGTATAAACTATGAGTCATATTATCTTTGACTTCCTCTTTGCTTTCAACAATGTGTGCGATATTTCTTCAAGGTGTTTCTTGACAATGTGAGGACACAGTATTTTAGCCAAATACCTGTGGAGAAGGTGATTATGTCTTGTGCCTTCAAGATGGTGCCAACAAGCTTATCATCCATCTTAATTTCTCAAGACATGCTTATCTACTTAATTCGCTGTGGCATGAAGGAGCGATGAAGAATGTGTGCTTTAGATGAGCTTGACAATATGCAACATCCTGTGCACCTTTTTAGACTTGTGCATTTTTTTAAAAAAAAGGAGAGGAAGAAAAAGACAAAAACTCATATTTAAATAGCCATTTGAAAGTCTTCTTTACAAATCATGACAAGCTAAGATTTCGAGAAGAGCTTTAATGCCCCACCAATCAGAGGTCAAAAACAATCTGCTATGTGAATCTTCTCTTGCCCTTTTAAGACAAACATTTTTATAACTTCATTAATATTGTTTTCACAATCACTTGTTAAGTTCTGTGCCAACTAGTAGCTTTTTAGAAAATTAAGGTATGACAGCCACTAGAATACTGAGGAACAGAAGTATGAGAACATTTTAAGTTATACTACTGCTTTAAAGACTAAATGTTGTTTATCCTGTACTTAGGAAAGAAAATATATGCCATTTTAGATGTCATATTCTTAAAGCACCCAGAAATATGTCAATGTCTAAGTTAATTAGTCTCAAGAATAACACAAGTAACTACAATCACCAAAATACACTATTATAAAACCTATAAATTTATTTTAATAAAAGAAATTGGAGGTTAATCCATGTTTTACCTAAAATAACTTCCTAGTAATTTTGGTTTTATAGCATGGTGAATTAATTTAGTGTAAAATATTTAGGTTTGTCATCTGTTCCAGATGTTCCCATAATTTTACTGTGCTATAATTTATGTGTAGTGAGTGATTGATGGGTACCCCCACCCTCATTCCAAGGCACGGGGTTCCTTCCTCCATATCAGTACCACTCAAGAGTAGAAATAAATACTTCCCCCCAGAAACAGCTACTCTGTTCTCCCAAGAATGATATTGTCCAAGGTTTGTACTAGACATACATGGAATAGGAACTTCAGAATATCTTATGGTTGAATGGCACATATTAACCAAACTAAAGTAATTTAACTTCTATCTAGCTTTCAATCACTGGCTTCCATATCTTAATTTATTTTTATATATTTACATTTATTTTCTGAAAAGTACAATAGAATCATTTACCATATTTTAAAGTAAATCTAAAGTGTAAGGAAATGGAATTTTTGAGCAGTAGGGTGTAGGAATGAATTTGCTCGGTAGGTTGTCTTATACACTGAGCATAGTGTGTAAAATATCTGGCCCTGGAATCTGACAGACCAAGATTACAATACAATTTCCACAAATTGCTAGCTGTGTGATCCCACAGGAATTACTAAATTTCACTTCTACTCAACTTCCTCATCTGTAGCTTGGGGATGATACTATCTATTTCAAAGGGTTCTTATGAAAATGAGTGAAGTATTTGTAATTGCTTTTCTCTGTACTCAACATAAAGTTTGTATAAAATAAGCATCCCTATGTTCATTCCATCATTATTTATCATCTCCAAGATATGGAAGCAGCTCAACTGTCCTTCAGGAGATAAGTAGATAAAACTATGGGACAATTTACACAATGGAATACTACTCAGCTGTAAAACAGAACACTTTACCCTTTGTGATAATATGGATGGGCATGGAGAACATTATGCTAACTGAAATAAGCCAGTCAGAGAAAAAAATACCATATGATTTCACTAACATGTGGAATTTAATGAACAAACTGAACTAACAAGCAAAATAGAGGCAGACTCATAGACAGAGCAGGGTGACAGCTGAATGGGGAGTGGGGTGTTAGGTGGTAGAGGCATTGAACAAAAAGGAAAAAGGACTCATAGACATGGGTAACAGTGGGGTGATTGCAGTGGGGATAGGGCTATGAGGAGACTAAATGGTTATGGAGAAAATACAATAAAAAACAAAAAAATATATACCTATTGTTAATTATGTTCCTTCTATTTCCAAATGTTATGTTTCTAAGGGCAATTTTATGATTCTTTTAACTTTTTCCCATTATTAAACTAATTTTGGAGCCCCACAATAAAAATTATTTCATTATCGTGTTAGAATCTGGAAGATATACAGAGAAGAAATAACATTTCTTTTCCTGATATAATGTAATATAAAATGTCCTTTTCCACATGCTTATATCAATCATATGTACTCATATATATACACACACACCATGAAGTAGAAAAAGTTCATAATAAAATAGAAAAAGTTCATATATATATATATATATATATATATATATATATCAATCTCATTAAATAGAAAAAGTTCAATTTTAAAAACAGCTTAATTTTCATGAGATATTTACTATAATTCTATGCCTATTTAAATCATTAAAAATATGTCTAGGACTTTTTATTATTCTTATTAAATGGAGTAGTGGATTACTCTTGTTATCATTATATTTGTCAGCAATTAGAGACAAATTGTTCATATACATGTGGCCTCTGTTTTGAGTCCAAATTATGGAAATTAGCATTGTCATAGCCTTCTAGCATTAGACGTGGACAAAGTAGCTGTCTCTCCCTGCTGCCTAATTTGTGTAATGGATTTGTATGTAAACAAAAGTAGTTTAAAAAGCAGCATATGAGGCAAATTAGCTCCTTAAGTTTCAAGGGTCAGATTTATAAAATGTGGGTTTCTATCATAACTTTTATAAATTAAATGTGCATCACAAACCACTATTGATGAAGTCTTAGGACTATTTTATTGCTGAAATAAGACTGACATAGAAAATTATCTAAAAGATGTTTTCCCTTTCTTGGGTGACAATTTGTGCATTCTGAACAGACTCTTATTTTCTTGCTCTATCTGAAGAAATATATTGATTTTGTAGTTTGTTTTATTAACAGTAGTGCAAATGTGTCTTCAATTGTCACATTTCTGGACATGCATTTGGGCATAATTTTCTTAGATAGTAAAAAAATTAAATATAAAAAAAGGTTGAAAGATGTGATTTAACCTGCAGTCCATAGGTATGTATAGTATTGATTCTTTTATTTTGAAGCATAACCTTGTTTTGAAACAAGTAAGTTTGTTTTTATTTTTTAATATTTAATATTAGCCACATTATGAGATCTACTTCTCATAGGAGGAAATACACCAACTAAAATGTAATTTCAAAGATCTTATAGTTAGTGCCTAGTTCCACCTTGTAAAAATTTAGATTGAAATGGAAAATGAATAGATTGTTGAAACGGTAGACTGCTCTTTGGAAGACAAGATCACTTGAAGGATAAAGAATGAACTGACATCATTTTCATAACCTAGCTTCATTTCTGAGCATATAATACCTCTATAATATTGTATGAAACAGTTGAAGTAAATGTTAATTTATTTTTCTTATTGTGCGTTCTTGTCATGAATAGCAATACTTTCAAAAATGATAAGGGAAGTATTTATAAGACACTGAACTGCTAGGGAAATGTATCACTCTTCATGTTGGTAGTATTATATATTGTACTCCCATTGATAATATCAAAATAATTTATCTTGATTAATGTTAGTATAATGAGCTAACTGAAGAAATAGTGATTTAAAGTTATTATTTAATGTTATCATTTGGGAATGTTACAATCCAGTGCTATTAATTTTCTCATAATTTGAATGAATTAAAATACAGTTTTGAAAGAATAAGTACAAACTAAATGGTATGTATTTGCTGTAAGATGGTTATAATTTTTCCCACTTGTGGTAAATTTAATATTAATGGTAGATTTCGATCGGATAGCTCAGGCATGTGATGACCAGTGCGTATTCTTAGAAGAGTCACTGAATAGTCATCTTCTAAAATAACAACTTACAGTTGTGTTTGAATCTAGAAAGTCATCAAGCTGTCTACTTCTCATATCAGTTTAGTCTCTATTTTCCTTTCTAAAGTTCTAGTATATAAATATCTTACTAGAAATTCTTGGTAACAGATATGTTCATGAAATAATAATCTCCCTAAATATATGCATGTAATACACTTTATTAAACTAAAGTTTTCTTCTGCAAGATATGCCCCTGGAATTCTGGAACTATTTTATGTGTATACGAAGATGAACGATAGTAAATGTTGCAGACGATGTGAACTATGTTTGTCATTGTTGGGGAAAGAATAAATATTATAAATGTTACTTATAATTACTTATTTTAAGTAATAAAAAGAAGAAAACTAGAATAATCCCTTTGATAATCATAATCAGGAGTAGCAGCATGCCATATATATCTGTAGACATAAATTATATGGATATACAGTAACATACAATGCATACATATATATCTATGCTTAATCCACTGAAAGAGCCAAGACCAGTAGCAATGAGCACAACTAGTTTAGAGACCATAGTTTCAAATGACCATCTGTGATTAAAAAAAAAAAATGGGGCTAGAGAAATATGTGATTCCAGAGTTACTGTAGTAAAATTATAAGGTAAGATAACAACATCTTTTGGTGCCAGAAACACAGAAGTGTTTCAAAAAGAATGAGATCTTGTTAAAAGGACAGAGGAGCCAACCTGAAGAAACTCCTAAAGGTCAAGATGAAACAATTTAAGCAACAAAATAAATAATAGTAGTTCAATAATAACTCTCTAAGTTAATACTTATTGAAAATAATCATTGAATAATAAATGTGGGAGAGAAGGGAGAGTTCTTCATTATAACATAATTCAAATTTTAAAATGTAGAAGTAATTCATAAATATCAAATCAGTATTAAGCAGACATCAAATTAATTATTATTGCAAGCAAGCTTCACCCACAGATGATAAAATCAGTGAGCAAATTTTAAAAATAAGATCTCTACATAGTCATAATGCATCTCCCCCAAATTAATCTTAATTATAAAGGAAATAATAGCAACTTCACAGTGGAGAAACCTAGCAAACAATAATTTCAGAACATTATCAAGGTTAGTATCACCTGCAACAGACATGTCAAGATCTTGGACCACCTGATTTGATGAACTGAAAAGGACATACCATCACTTCTGTTGTATTCTCATAAAAAATGCAGAACTGTAATGAAATCAGAAAGTGGTAGACATATCCAAACTGGAAGATATTTCACAAATAGTTTACTAGTCCTTTTCAAAAGTTTAAGAATCATGAAAAGAGAGGAATGACTGGGAGCAAGCATAGATTGGGAACTAAGGAGACAGAATTTTATTCCATAAAAGAATTTCTTTACAACTTGAAGAACTATTTAATAAATCAACTTAAGTTTTCAATAATGGTATTGAGTTTGTTTAAATAAATCCTCTGAATATCAGTTGAATTTTGTTCAGAAATACTTGGAAATCTTTAATCAAAATTATCATCAAATGAGCTTGAGGACAATTCAGCTACCACAGCTTTTTTGGAAATGTAATTATTGACAGTCTTGCAAACAGTCAGACACTGTGCAGGGGTGTCAAACTCATTTTCAATGGGGCCACATCAGCCTCGCGGTTGCCTTCAAAGGGCTGAATGTAGTTTTAGCACTGTATAAATGTAACTACTCCTTAACTGTTAAGCGAGAGCTTGGCACTGCTGCCAGGTAGAAACAAGGTGCAGGGCCAGATAAAACAAAGTGGAGGGCCGGATCCAGCCCGCAAGCCTTGTGTTTGCCACCTGTGTTGTAATGTATCTCTGTAAAATGCAAGGGAGTTAAACACATGCAATGGAGAACTCAAAAGGTATTCAAGATTGAATGTGATATCACAAAATTACATTTGGAATGTCTTAACTTCTGGTAAAAATATTTGATGGACTTCCCTATTTTCTAAATGAATAAATTTATATTTTGTGGTGGAACTGAATGAAATTGAGAAGGCTCCATTGAAACTGGGCAAAATGTAAATAGAGAAAACAGATTTATGAGGTATGTCTTACAAGAATACTTGGTGAAGAAAGGTACTTTGAATGAAAACCAAAAGTGAATATGAAAATAAATAATTGGACTGAACATGTATACATTAAATATATAACAAAATAAACAAGCAGAACAGAAACAGATTCATAGATACATGTAATGTTTTGATGGTTGCCAGATGGGAGGAGTGTTGGAAGGATGGGGCAAAAAAAAGGTGAAGGAATTAAGAAGTACAGATTGGTAGTAACAGAATAGTCATGGGGACGTAAGTACAGCATAGGCAATAGAGTAGCCAAAGAAAATATAGGCATGACCCGTGGGCATGGACAATGGTGTAGGGACTGCCTGAGGGAGGGGGTAGCTGGCTAGGGGGGGACAAAAGGGAAAAAATGAGGACATCTGTCGTAGCATAAAAAATAAAATACAATTAAAAATAAATAAAATAAAATAAATATAAATATAAATTAGAATTCATATTATAAATATTATAAACTAGTACTATTATAAATATTATACAGATATTAGCATAATCTTTATTTTCACAAGATATATTCTGAGCTTACTGAGTACCTCAGCATCTGCAGAACATTTATGAGTTAAAACTATTATTGTCAGTAGAGAAAATTCAACTAATGGTGCCTATAATACTAAATTTAGTAACCATGAAATTCAACTTTAAATAAGACTGCAGGCAACTATATAAAACAAATATGAATATATTAAAAAATGTACCTTCAGAACAATACAGTATCAGTGAAATGGTATTAAAAAAGATATAATGAAGTAATCTAGTGACTATGCATCAACATTACTGTACTTCTTATATTATTTTTAATGTTTGATTAGTAAATATATTTTGTTTTAATAATATTACATATCAGCATATGTGAGATTAGCATTAAATAAATAACTACATGTACAAGTCGAGACTCTATGAATATTTGTTGTATTAAAAATATCTCTAAATTCCCATGTGTATTTGTTTTGTATCAAGCTTTATTTGTAATGTTATTTCAACAGCCTAATCAAATTTCCCGGAAGTGGCACCTCCTTACCAAATTGTTAACAAATATTTGAATAATATGGTAGAAAAAAGGTGATGAGTAGTTACATATCGCTTATACATGATGAGCATCCCCTCTTTTAGAAATATCCATATAGATCTATTCTTTTGTAATGGTACACAGCGTAATTGAACCGCCATATTTATTTCAAACATTTCTGCCTATTTCAGAGACAGAAATGTTACTGACAGCTTTATTTATGATCCTTTATGCCTTTCTCTGAGGTAAACTAGGGTCAAATATCATTTGTTACCTGACTACTATGAGGCTTCTGACCAACATATTGCAATGGCATTCTGAGTCCTTGATATATCAGCTTATATATCTAAATAACCACAGGTCACTGAGCAAGGCCAGGGACACTGTGCATTTGTACTATAAAACAAGGTATTTCCTGAAAGCTACATACTATTGTATCATTTGCCTCTTTAAGTACTGGAACCACTAATTTAGAATGATAAATTAGAATAGGGATTTCCTGAGCGAAGGTGAGATCAGGGGAGATTTGGAGTATTAGGTCAAGAGTTGCAATACTTGCACATAAAAAAAAAAAAGTCTCAGCTTCCTAGATCTAAAGAAGTTATCTTATACTATAAAGGAGGATACAAAGGGGTTGCTCAAAGATATAATTAGAATAAACATGAAAGAAATTTCTTAGGAAATGAAAAAAGTGTTATATCTTACTTGGAGTCCTGTTTGTTTAGGTATATACATTTACAAAAGCTCATCAGCTGCATGCATAAGATGTGTGCATTTCATCCTGAGTAACTTTTTCTCAACAAAATACAATACAGCCTCTTTGAAAATTCCAGAAATTAAATGACCATCAAAAACTTGAAAGATGTAGTGATAATGATTCCTATGGCATTTCCATTTAATTCTTCAATAGAATAAGTATTGGAGAGAAATTATCAGAAATAACAATTATATCAGAATTGCTATTTAACTAAGCAAATTATTCCACTTCTTAGCATTTAATATTCAGTTTTCCAAAGCAAAATAACCTAGTTTCTAGCATCTATTCCTCTGGAAACAGATTTTTCCCCCATCTGGTAAAATTCAACATCAGAAGGATTTTTTTTTGCCTGAAATATATTTGCATTATCCAAAATTTATTCACATGGACCTAGACCATGTAACTATTACAAAAATATTTCACTGTACTGCAACTTTAAGAATATTAAATCAAAAAGAGCTAAAGCATGAAAGTAAGCACATTTAAAGAGGGTTAAAAATAAATTACTTGAAATTACAAAGACCTGCTACACTAATAAATTCCTGTGTTACCCAGTATTCTGGGGACATTTTTGCATATTCTCTCAAAATTAAAGGAAAAATGTATACTTTCTTTTTTTTAAGTATATTTTATGGATTATGATATTACAGTTGTCCAATTTTTTACTTCCCCTTTTTTCACCTCTGCCTATACCTCCCCTCCCACCAGAATTCCTTCTCTCCACCCCCCAGTTCATGTCCTGGGTTGTACATATAAGTTCTTTGGCTTCTCCATATCCTATACTATTCTTAACCTCCCTCTGTCTATTTCGTACCTACCATTTATGCTTCTTATTCCCTGTACCTTTTCCCCCATCTTCCCCCTTCCCCTGCCCAATTATAACTCTCCATGCAATCTCCATTTCTGTGATTCTGTTCCTGTTACAGTTGTTTGCATAGTTTTGGGGTTTTTTAGGTTCAGTTGTTGATAATTGTGAGTTTGTTGTCATTTTACTGTTCATAATTTTGATCTTCTTTTTCTTAAATAACTCCCTTTAACATTTCATATAATAAGGACTTGCAGATGATGAACTCCTTTACCTTGACCTTATCTGGGAAGCACTTTATCTGCCCTTCGATTCTAAATGATAGCTTCACTGCATTGAGGAATCTTGTATGTAGGTCCTTGCTTTTCATGACTTGGAATACTTCTTTCCAGCCCCTTCTTGCCTGCAAGGTTTCTTTTGAGAAATCAACTGATAGTCCTATGGGAACTCCTTTGTAGGTAACTGTTTGCTTTTTCTCTTTCTGCTTTTAAGAATCTCTCCTCATCTTTAATCTTGAGTAATGTAATTATGATGTGCCTTGGTGTGAGTTTCCTCAGGTCTAATTTCTTTGGGACTCTCTGAGCTTCCTAGATTTCCTGGAATTCTATTTCCTTTGACAGACTGGGAAAGTTTTCCTTCATTATTTTTTCAAATAAGTTTCCATTTGCCTTCCCTCTTCTCTTTCTGGCACCCCTATGATTCAGATGTTGGAACCTTAAAAGTTGTCCTGGAGGTTCCTAAGCCTCTCCTCATTTTTTTTGTATTCTTGTTTCTTCATTCAGTTCTGGCTAAGTATTTATTTCTTCCTTCTGCTCCAGATCATTCATTTGAGTCCTGATTTCCTTCCCTTCACTGTTGGTTCCCTGAACATTTTCCTTTATTTCACTTTTCATAGCCTTCACTTTTTCCTCTATTTTGTGACCATACTCAACTATTTCTGTGAGCATCCTGATTACCAGTGTTTTGAACTCTGCATCTGCTAGTTTGGCTCCCTCTTCCTTGCTTAGTTTTATTTTTGGAGTTTTGATTTTTTTCATTTGGGCCATATTTCTTTATCTCAGTGTAACTGTGAAGTTGAAAGGGGTGGAGCCTTGGTATTCCTCAGGGTGGCCAACCCACTTTGCTGCATTATGGTGCTGTGTGAGGGGGGGTCATAGAGGGAAGCAATGCCACTTGCTGAGCTCTCAACGGGCTGTCAGTCACTTCCACTGCTACCCCCAAGCAAATGGGGCCCTTCTGGTGCTGATTATGGGATGGGTGGTTTATGTATGTTCTAGGGCCCTGTGGGTTTCTCCAGTGAACTTTCCTGTGAAGCTGGGAGTTTCTCCTGCTGCCACAACCCCCACAGGATTTTTATAGCCAGAAACTTTAAGGCTTTCTTTTCCAGTGCTGGAACCCTGGGTTGCATGGTCTGTCTCGCTCCCCAATTGTTCCTTCAGGTTTATCCACATGCAAATGTAGGACTGCCCCACCAGCCACCACCTTGCCCCACGTCCTCTCCACCCACCCGGGGCTGCCCATCTCTGCCCTTCTTACCAGTCTGAAAGAATGTTCCTTCTTTAACTTCCTGGGTCTCTGACTTCCATACAGTGTGATTTTCTGACAGTTCTGGTTACTTTTTGTATTTAAATTTATCATTGTCCTTCTTTTGGTTGGGTGACGAGGAAAAATGTATCTACCTACACCTCCATCTTGGCTGGAATTCAGAAGTGTATACTTTCTGTATACTTTTACTAAGTAAACTACAACCCCTGGTATCTACTAAATCACTAGCCAGTTATTTGCTTTCCATAAGGCAAGGAAATACTATCTGACATGCGCTGCAGTGTAAGTGACCCTTCCCATTGGCTCAGGACTTTACGGATTCAATTGTCCTTGAGACTTCAGTAGCAGACAGAATTATAATACTGACTCTAAAACAAAAAAGAAAGAAAGAAAACAAACCTGGAAAAACAAAACCATAGCATCAGTCCTTTACTTTGGGAGGAAAAGCTATGTTCTTTTTTTGCACAAGTAACTTTTATATTCAGAACATTTCTCCTTTTAACAATATTAAACAAACAAATACTTAAAAGTTATACCTCCAGTAGCTCTAGAGAGTTCTAAGCCATTGGAACAAACTAGGTCACGGTCACATCTCTGAATTAATCACTATGGCCTGGAAAACGAAGTGTTTTTATTAGCTATTCCTGAATCACACATGCCCCTGGAGCTTGGAGTGAAGTATAGAACCACCTGACTCAGAAGGAAGCCAAATCAAACATGGAAACAGGTTAGCATTAGCAAACAAACAGATACAATAAAAATAAAAACAAGTTCACTGCAGGTTTACTTTTACCTGTCATTGCACTTTTCTGATTGGTGAGATTCAAAATCATGTGTGCAGACCAAACTGCGACTGGTGAGTGTGTCCTTCTGTCTTAAAGATGAAAGGTAAATAAACACTTCCATCGGCACTCACCACACTAAATATTTAAAGAAAATTTCCAATTTTTATACTTCTCATAACTCTAGGCCATACGATTTTTTCCAGTTATTTTATTTATTTTTTTTACCAGATGAGGAACATTATCCACATCGATTCTTTTTTTAAAAGCATTTCCCAATGCTTGTGCCCTTGGCCTCCCTCCTCTAAAGGGAGTGATGTGGCAGGCCAATGTGAACAGGCCTTGTCCTCACCCGAGCAAATGTTTTAGATAATTTGGCTGGCATCTGAACACCTTCTGCGACTCCAAGCAGATAAGAAATCTTATGTACAACAGTCATGGAATGTTATTGACATTACCTTTTATATTTTGTTCTTATGACTTGCTATACAATTTTAATTCAAGTGACATTTTCACTTGTGTGTTACTTTGAATAGGTCATATTAATATAGATGAAGTACAAAAAAGCTGAATATACTTAATCAAAGCATAAAAATATTAAAATTTCATCACTTCATTGAAATTTATATTGAACAAATGTGGCAATTATTTTGATTATAATTATAATTGTGTTAATTACAATAATCTGTACAACTTTATTGAAAATTCAAAGTCAAACCAAAAAATATCTAGTGCCTGATAAGACACCTTCATTTTAACTTTATTTCAAAGACATTTTTATACCTTTTTAAAAGTATAATACTTTTTGTGAAAATAATAAAACCCCACAGTCTTCATGAACAGTATAGTATGACTATTGTACATGGTCAATTTAACAAAATAAGCAAAGATGGTTTTCTGGGGTATGCTTTTCCCCCAAAAGGTTTAGGAGTACAGAATATGAATAGAATTTTTCAAATAGGAAGTATTGTTCTTAAAATTTTATTATTTTTTGTGGTTTGCACTCCTGCCTCTACCATAAGAGCTCCCTACTTTCATGTATTTTTACCTGGAAAATGGGCTACATTATAAAATCAGGCATATCCACAGACTGAGGTGGAAGCCAAGAGGTGATATGAGGGTAAAAAAAAAGTTATTTAAAAATAATAAGAACCTTTGGTGGTACTGTGTAACACTTCCTTCAAAGACGAAGAAACACTTTGGATTGATTTTAATAGCTGGGAGAAAGGCTTAAGGATAGGTGGCAGGAGATTAACAGGAAGGAAATGTTTGTTTATATATTTTTTTTAATTTTGTTAGACTTAGCCTTCTTTATTCACTGAATCTTCTCAGCATCATTTTGAAGTTTCTGTTATTCAATATTTATTTCATGAAAGCTAAATCTGTGTTAGGTAACTTCCCAAAAGGTATCAGGGTTAGAGTGGTCAGAACAAGAAGTAAATGGTGAATGCATTGTTGTTTTCACAGCTAACATCAAAGTTCCTCTTGAAGGAGAATTTTCTTGTTCAAGAAAATGTTTTTATGGGCCAATCAGTGTAGAAGACACTGACTTTGGGAATACATGGAGGCAGGAGGTCAAACCACAAAAAAAGAAAATAAAATAAAATTTAAAAGAACAATGTTTCCTATTAAAAATTGAGAGATCATTACTTTGGTGTGCTTGTGAAACAGAAGTCAAAAAAAGGAGAAAAACAAACAAGCAAAAAAGGAACTAAGAAAAGATTGAAATCAGAGTTTTTTGTAAAATTGGGCTCTATGAGTTAAAAATCCAAAGAGAGGATCCTGGATAGATGAAGAAACGTTGAGGAGCAAGAATTCGAGAATTGTGTTTTTGTTGTTGTGATGGTTTGGTGAAATTTGAATATGAGTCTGGATTTCGGGCCTGGATTAATTAGGTGGAATAGGTACATATATGTGAAACTGTTGTCGATGAGAATTAGGCTCTTCCATGTGGCTTTCCCACAAGGAAAACATTCCAAGGACCTATGTGTGGGAGATTGTGGTGTGGCATGGTTTATTCATGTGGAAATCAAAGCTGCCCCCTGGGTTTCCAATGTTTCACTCCCTCTGACCCAACATTGAAAGAGTCTAGCCATGTTCTCAGCAAGGCCAAGACAAAGATCAATGTCTAGAGTCTCTGCTTCATATTAAAGTACAGTACAGTCCAGCACCTGGCAAGTGTAGTGTGTGTTCCCAGCTATGGTCTGCTAAGCAGTCCTTAACCAGTTAGCTTCAGTTGTTCCAGGTTGTTCTGGTGCTACAGTCCACATGGCTGCTGGTCATGTAGCTGCTAAGGCCACACGACTATAGAGAGAGGACACGCAAGCTCATCGGGTGAACACATTTCCAAATGGGCAAGGGAGAGAGAGAGCTTACTTCTTTTGGAGTCCACACCATCTGCTGCAGGCCCAGTAGCTGCCAGATCCACAACGTTGAGTGCTCCCAGGTGAGAGTACACAAATGAACAAGCCAGTGCTTCTGCCAGTGGGTAAGAGGGATAGAGCATCTTTGTTCCCCTGGGATCATACTAGCTTGGATTTGGGATGGACGAGGTGCCCTTTCAAAAGAACAAACCAACTTCCCAGGCTTCCATGGGCTTTGGATGGGTTTACCTTCCAACCAATCTCTTATTTCTCTAGGCTAGACTGATAGGCCTCTTTGGTCATGTACCTCCTGCTCTGCCATTTGACTTCTATTGTATATGTGCCTGCCTTCCTCTTTTCCCACCTTGCAATCTGATATTGAAGTGGTGGGGTGGAAGAGTATTCATCACCTTGGCAGAGAAATGCTGTATCCCCTTGGGTGTGAAGCTACAGCTGCCTGGCTAGGAAGCAGGCTTATGCTTCCCAGTTTATTAAGCTCAATGTCTAAGTCCCTTTTGCTCCCCTTTTCAGTATCTAAGTAAACACCAATGGTAACAAAAATAAAAAGCCTAAAGTTTGAAGCCTCTCTGTTGTTCACAGAATTTGTTATTTTTGTCAGTTTACCTAGATCTTGAGAGTCAGAAAAGGTCATCTAAACCTCTCTTTTATTTTACTTCTTATCTTAACAAGAAGAAATAACTTATAGGAAAGCATAATTTAAGTAAATTTAGTTTGAAATATTACTAAAAACCTTTAGATATTTATAGTTAATTAATGAAATGCTAAATAAATACATTTTTAAAGAAAAAATTATGCAGTTTTATTTGTTCAAAATAAAGTGTTTCTAGGTAAAGTCTGTCAGTTTGTTTCAATAAATAGGTAGAATAAATTTGTAATTAGGAACATTTGTTTGGTTATAAACACACATTTGTTATAACTCATAAGCTAAGATTATTTTCTTAAGTAACGTGTTCCTCATAGTACTAGTTACAACATAAGTCTCTTTAGAGAAAGAACTTTTCAAGGTATATATTGAGGTTCTGCATTACATAACAGGTAAAACCATGGGATATATATTCCAGAGAATATTGTTCAAATCTTAACTCTGCCACTTTATATGTGTGTGAACTTGAGGCTTTGTTTCTTCTTTAAAACAGTGGTGTTTCAGCCAAGTAGCTCAGCATAATGAACCACCATAAGCTTAGAGATTAAAATGCCATTTTATTATACTCCCCTTTGTTGGGAGAGGAATTTGGATCTGGCACAACAGGACTGTGGTCTCTTCACAATACCTCGGGCCTATGCTCTGGCTTTTGACTGGGTTCTGATGGTTTCCTCATGACCATGCCTGCCACCATCAGCCTCGTGGCTTCTCTTCCTCCATGTAGCATCTTATCCTTTGGGATCTTTCTGTTGCTTGACCTTTTTACACTATGGTCTCAGCAGAGATGTCACAGCATCTGACGTGATGACTGGTTTCTAAGAGATCAGAAGTAGAAGCTGCCAGGCCAGCTGAGTGATACCACAAGAAATGGCATGGGGCTCCTCCACTGTGTTTTTTAGTAAAAATTACATGGCCCCATTAGAGTAAAAAATGGGGAGAATAGACTTAACAGATGAGAAGTGACAACGGCATATAACAAAAAACATGTCCAATAAGTAATATGGTTCTGGCTATTTTAAAGAAATACAATATATCACGTGGGATAACGATGGCTACCTAATGAGAATTTTGTAAAGTTTAAAAGATGTATCAGGGCCTGGCACATACTAAGCACTGAATAAATGATGACAGTTTTATTAGATTAAACAGCTCAGTTTGGATTACTGTAAATTCTCAAATGGTAAAATTGAACTTGCAACTATTTAAAAGTAGTGTGATTTGACTGTGGTGCTAAATCAAAATGAAGAGAAAATTTAAATGATAGAATTCTAGTGCAAAGTACCTAAACCCACAGTACAATTTTTGAAAATATTCTTATAAATGCTGTGCCTTCACACTGTCAAGTCTTCTTTGTTGTTGTTCCAATCTCTTCAAGAAAGAAGAGGGTAGGCAGTGGTGAGGTGAAAAGACACGGGAACCTCTTGAAGGGTCAGGAGACAGAGTCTGGTTTTAAAGGATCAGATTTCTCCCAGTGTTATAGAGAGCCCAGAAATAAACCCATGTCTCATGGTCAATTAATATTTGACAAAGGGGACATGAGCATACAATGGAGTAAAAATACCCTCTTAAATAAGTGGTGTTAGGAGAACTTGACTGGTACATGCAAAAAAATTGAACTAGACCACCGACTTACAACAGACACCAGAATAAACTCAAAGTGGAAAGAAGACTTAACTAGAAGTTCTGACACCATTAAAGTCTGAGAGGAAAACATAGGCAATAAAATTTCAGATACCCCATGAAGCAATATTTTTGCCAATATATCTCCTATGGTAAGGGAAATAAAGAAAAAATAAACAAATGGACTACATCAAATTAAAAAGCTTCTGCATGGCTAAAGAAACCATCATCAAAATGAAAAAGCAACCTACCATGTTATGGGAGAACATATTTGCCAATGATATATCAGACAAGGGTTTGATCTCCAATATATGTAATGAACCCATATGACTCAACACCAGCAAGACAAACGATCCAATTTAAAAATGAGCAAAGCACCTGAATAGACACTTTTCCAAGGAGGACATACAGATGGCCTACAGACATATAAAAAGATGTTCAACATCACTTGCTCACTAGACATCAGACAGATGAAAATTAAAACCACAATGAGATATCACCTCACATCTGTCAGAATGCCCATCATTAATAAATCTACAAACAACAACTGCTGGCTGGCTAGGATGTGGAAAAAAGGGAACCCTAGTGAATTGTTGGTGGATATGCAGACTGGTGCAGCCACTCTGGAAAAAGAGTATGGAATTTCCTCAAAAAACTAAAAATGGAACTGCCTTTTGACCCAGCAATTCCACTGCTGGGAATATACCCTAAGAATACTGAAACACTAATCCAAAAACACCTATGCATCCCATTGTTCATAGCAGTGTAATTTACAATAGCCATGTGTTGGAAGTAGCCTAAGTGCCCATCAGTAAATGAGTGGATCAAAAAACTATGGTACATTTACACAATGGAATACTATGCAGCAGAAAGAAAGAAGGAACTTCTACTTTTCACAGCGGCATCGGTGGTACTGGACAGTGTTATGCTAAGTGAAATAAGACAAGCAGTGAAAGACAAATACCATATGATCCCACCTATAAGAGGAATCCAATGAACAGAATAAACTAATGAGCAAAATAGAACCAGAACCATGGAAACATGGAACAGACTCTCAGACTAGAGGGGCAGGAGTGGGGGATAATGGTGGAAAGAAGGGGAAGGAACTCAAAGAATAATTATAAATGACCAGCGGACATGGACAAAGTGTGGGGTAGACTGTGGAGTCGGGGGTGGGCTGGGTGGAGGAGGCGAAGGGGGAAAATTAGGACAGCTGTAATAGAATAGCAATAAAAAATTGGGAAAAAAAAGATTTTTACCAAAAGAGAAACAGGAGGATGAAAACCAAGGAATCAAGAAATCCAAAGTCCTTCGGTAAATTCCAGTTTTTAGTTTTTATTACAGAGAAATCCTACATACCAGTGACCAAAAACAGAAACGGAAGTAGGTAGTCATGGAGTTAGCTTTTAGGAGATAGTCTGCATTAGGTCTATATACAGAAAGGATGCCAACGGTGGTGATGCTGGAGCTGATTGCTATGAATAACATCTGGCCTTCAAACTTATTTAATTGAAAATAAATTTATCTGTCTTTTGAAAAAAATGAACAACCAAGTCTAATGCAAGATTTGAACTGACAACCAGAGCTGAAATAAATATCCGACAAAATGCTAGCTTCAGGTGTTAGCCTATACTATTTATTAATATCAGACAAATGGTTTCTTTCAGTTCTGAGTTATTTTTGTAATCTCTTAATAATAATTTGTCAAAAAGACACTAAGCTGAAAGGACAAAAATAACTTGACTAATGTGAACTGTTCTAACTCATCCAAGATAAACATGGGTGGAGTAAGTAACTTTTCTTTATAATTCTGGGTAAATAAAGGATATTTCAGGAACGTGAGTCACGCTTATATTTCTATTGGCATCTACATTTTTATTTGCATTGGTTGCCACTGACTTGAGGAAGTAAAACATTATTTGTTTCCCGTTTAGTGCTAATGTACATGACTAATGCACTAATAAATATTGCAAGAAAATCAATTGTACTTCCTAGTAGTAAGGTGAACAGCAATAGCATTTTATGCAATATCATAGGAGATTCAGCACTAAACCTAATAAGGGATGATTCTAACCTTGACATTTCATTATTTCTTGGGATTTGTGCCTCACCCTTAATGTACAGTTAATGTAATTTGAGGTTATTAATCTTTTTTATAGTCTTCCTTTAAAGTAACAAATCTCAAGTTGTGACTATAGCAGAAAGCATTCATAGAATTCTGACTAGGAGACTACACACTAAGAAATTTTCATTCTTTCTGGAAAAATATATAAATCCTATTTATTTTTTATTTGAATATATACTTGGGGTGTATAATGTCTTACATATATCTGTTGCTATGAGAAAGTCTCAAAATTGGTCGCATTATTGTTTCTGTAAAAAAGCATGGGATTGAAATAACAAGAAAGAGTAAACATGAGGAGCATTGGTTTTAGCAATGTATGCAGTATGATTGACTATCTCAGGATTCTCTGCACCCACTAGTTGTATTGCCAGCATCATTTAAAAATGGCTGAGCACCTTACAATGCCAATCCTACAAGGCAGCAAAAAGACAATGGATTCTCTTCAGAGGTTTTGAAACTTTTGCAAAGGAACATTTTCCATTCATTTTAAATCTGAATGTTACCAAAATGTTCTTCCTCAGAAAAATTAACTGTTTTCTTTCCTTATAAAAAAACAAATAATTTTCCCCTGTGGTAAACAAATGTATTGACATGTGGGGCAATGTATCTGTCCGTGTGTGTGTGTGTGTATGCACGTGTGTTTAATTGTTGAGAAAAAGCATTCCCTTGAACACTTTATCATTGTTGAAATTTACCAACCAGACAACAAAAGAGACATTTTTACACTCAAGCAAAGTTAGTTTGTTTAGCTATCTGCACCCAAGGAGACCACACACCAGGGGAAATTGGGCATGCCCCTCAGTAAGGAGGAGCTGAGAGGACTTCTAGGGCTTGGGGCACTATTCAGTAATTTTATGAAGATTTTTGAAAAGTTCTGGACAAGTTCTGGATTTGATATTGTGAAAAAGTAAGAAAATGTGTTGACTTGATGTTTTAATAATTTTTATCCAGGAGGGAGAAGGATTAATTCAGGACAAGATGTGGCATTTAAATAAATAAATAAATAAATTGCTCAAAGAAGACGAGTCATGTTTGTACCTAGATTATGGTCTTTATCTGTGAGAACTGATGTTTATATTCTAATGATTAATTCTCAGCAGGGCCAATTTTTACTTTCTCATTATTCTGGAAAAACACAGAAAAAGCTTTTAGCTGATACCATATCTTTTTTAGAGTTATGCATTTGTCAGGATTTCAAAGTCCTTCAAAAAATGAAAATTAGAAATATATACCAATTATATAGAGATATTATATATACATAATATACTATAACAAATCATCTATGTAAATTTGAGTCAATCTATGAACAAACTATTTGCAGTTACAATGAGATTTATTGTTATAATAGTGCAGAGATTTGTAGTACAATGATTTGCTGCACAATTCAACTTCTATATTTATAGTGATTTGTTTTTGAATTATTGAAAGTTACAAAATATTGTTAATCCTAAATCTAGGAGTAATAAAGTTTACTGAGCCTCAGATACCATATAAAATAATCCAAAGGACAATTTGAAACTTCTTATATTGAAAAAGACAAAGAGGAAATAAACAGGACTCCAGTTCATCTGCTTTGCTCAGTCCTCACAGATACATACAATGGCCTCCATATGGACAAAATACCACCTTCCTCTTCCTGCCTTGTCTTTGTTTTGCTCTTCCATTTTTCAAATTCATTCTTAATGTTCAGATACTGTTATTTTTACAATTTGTCTTAGAGCAGTATGCCTGAGGTTGTGATAGTCAGCATATTGAATGCATTTTTTAAAAGAGAGAGAGAAAATAGCAAAACATCATCGTGATGAGTAGTCATTCTAGACTGAGTTCCACAATTTCAGGAAAATACCTGCTTTTGCTCACTCTTAGAATGTCAGTATCTATTCCAGTGCCTGATATGGTATAATATTCACAGTACTTGTGATATGAATAAATCAATCCATGACAGATAATCTGGGTTAATGTGTCATAATAGTGTACTACATTTTGCAGTGACAACACACACACGAACCTCAGTGATTTACAAGAAAAGTTCAGTTTCCATGTAGTCTATGTAACTATCATGAGTTGACTTTGGATCCATTTTGCATTGACTGCTTTCAGAAATTAGGGCAATGGAAGAACTTCTGCCCTGGAAAATTGCTAACTGATAAAGTAAAGGGAAATGACACAGGTACTTATAATTTTCTACTACATTTCATTGACAAATCAAGTCATAGACCAAAATTAGTATCTCAGAAAAGGCAGAGAACAATTGTGAATGACTCTATGATATTCCAAATGTAGCCTAGATAACATTAAAACCATTTGAAAAAACAAATCATAAAGTGACTTTTAAGCTCTTGGTTTCCATAGGATGATGACTAGAAAGTCATTTTAAAATTTATCTCAGCACTTTACACTGCCCTGTTATGAGAGAAACTAAGGGATCATATACAGGCATTTATAGAGTAAAACAGCGTTTTTTTGAAAACTGTATAATCACTTGAATGCTAAGTAATTTTGGGATTTAGATCTTCTTTCACATTTATGGGAATAAATCATATAATCCTTTTCTATGCTCCCAGTAGGAATGACAGACCTCCAAAACTTTAAGTTTTGATGTAATTTGAGGGATTAAACACAGCTAATTTGAGAGATTGAAACCATAGATATCCCACCGATACCCTATTCAGTGTGCACACAGTTCAAAGAAGCTGCATCTTATTGCTAAAGTAGTACCTCCCAGGGTTTAAAGCATGACAGCCTGTCAGGGCCTCAGTAAAATTACTGGAAAGCTGACACATTCAATAAAACTCTTTCAGTCTTTCATAATCGCAAGTGCTTGAGGATAAAGTTTTACCCAATTTAAATTTTTTACTCTTGTTGCCAGTAGCAGTCATTTTCCTACAAAGCAACCTCATTGGTGACACCAGTGTTAAAGAATGAGAATGTCTATGACGGTTGTGTTAGGTGAGCTTAATTAACAAAGTATTTAACAATTATAATAGTTTGCCCACTCAAAGAGAATGCATTTATGATGCTTCTCTTACTGCTCATAATAAAAATGTTGTGTTAAATAGCTGCCTTTCTCCAAACGATAGTCATCCTAAACGACCTTAAGAAGCCTCACCTTTTGCATAATGTCCTTTCCGTTCATCCTAAATCCCATTGATTTTTTTTTCTGCACAGCACTTTAATGTGTGAACTACTTATATTGTTATTTAATAATGTACACCATCTGGAATTGCTCCCCAGGTAACCTGGCTTCTACAAAAATTGTTTCTACTCTCGCCACTTTTAATCACACTGATTAGAGCTGGCAGTTGCAGAAAGAGCAGCTACCAAAACCTTATCACCTACTATTAGGAATTTACTATGCTAGACTTCTGATTTTCATGAATTAGTAATAAATCCTATTGAGACTTACAGTTTCAAGCATAGTTTTATTCTTGTAGAATAGGGAGGTGAACAACATAGACAGAGCCCTTATACTTAATGTTAATGTTTAATAGGTCCAATGGCTTTGCAAGATTGGTATTATCTTTCTTCGTAGATTAGAGAAATGAGTTGGGAAAGTAGAGCAGGAATGACTGCCTTTCTCAGGTCAAGTTACTTGTAAGTGGCAGAACGTATTAGTCTGTTTGGGCTGCCGTCACATCTGCTTCCTTACTCTGTGTTAATGTCGGTGGACTGTGGTCTGCCTTTGTTCGGCTTCCACCTTCCATCATGGTCTACTTACTGCATGTTGGCCTGTGAATCTCTTCTTAAAGAAAGCTGTTTTTTTCCTTCATGTTTTAAACAGTTTTATTGAAGTATAATTGATATATCAAAGCACTGAATATATTTACTGTAGACAAAGGATGAGTTTGAAGATATGCCTATACCAGGGAAACTGTCACCCCACTCAGGGTAGTAAACACATTCACCTCCAAAAGTTGGCTTCTTTGTCTTTGTCAAAGAGAGAGAGGGAGAGAGAGAGAGAAAGATGAAGAGATAGAGATTTAAGGATTTGATTCACACAGAAGTTGGCAAGCCCACAATTTGAAGCCAGAAGCTTGGGGTCTTGGAACAGCGGGTGTTGTACCTTGAGTCTGAAGGTAATCTGTAAGCAGAATTCTTTATTCCTCAGGTAACCTCAATCTCTTTTCTTGTAATGCATTCAACTAATTGGATCAGGCCCATCCACATTAAAAAGAGAAATCTGCATTACTCAAATTTACTGATTTAAATGTTAATCTCTCCTAAACATACCTTCAAAACAATGTTTAGACTGGTGTTTGACCAAACTGTTAGGTGCTCTGGCCTCATCAAGTTGACACATAAAATTCGTCACACACAGCATGGTTTCAGAATGGGTCTGGCACTCTGAAAAGTTTCATTTTTCCATTTCAATTTTCTGACAGGCACCATGTTCTTCTTATAGAAAAAGAGCAATAGTATTTACTGAATGCATAAAATAACAGACATTTTTCCTTCTCATTTGGCATGGTTATATTTATTATTCTAAGCTAAATTAAACCTCAGTACGATAGAAACTTTTTGGTTTATCTCTTGATACTTAATGACAGTTATTTGCTATTTGCTACCAAGACTACCCAAGTCAAAGTGATTATAATCAGTTCCAAAGTTATATTTTGATTGCAATAAATAGATCAAATTTTCATTAATGTTGAAGCCAGAATGCTAAGTTGACTGTTTGTTGCTCATTTACTTTTATTAGCATTTTAAAATTTTAGATAAGGCCTAATTAATTTTAACTACATTCAGAGAAACTGGTTTTATTAGAATCAAAAACAAAAAATTATGAAATGTGCACTTTAAAGAGATTTAAAAAAGTGTGTTGAGAGAGGAAGACAGTGGCCAACTAGGAAAATCACACTAACCCTGGCTCTCCCATTCATTTACTCTTGAACCTTTTGGTTTATTTGTTTTTTAGAAGCTATTTTTTTTCCATCAACCTTATTTCCATTCTGTTTGAGTTTGTGGAAGAACATCTTAAGGCCACTAAGTGGTTGTTACTACCCACTCAATGCCCTGAGCAATGGGGACTGCAGACCAGTCTTCAGAGGCTGCTGGAGTGCTCCAGTCTTCAGTAGGAAACTACTGAATAGGCAGGAGGGCACCTACGTGTTCAGACCAGCCTATGACCTCAGATTGAGCAGCAGTGAACTAAGGAGTTAGTGCAGTCTACTAACCCTGAAATTCATCCTTGGTCACAACTTTTTCAGCAGTGGTTTGCTCTTCCTTTTCAATCTTTTCAGGATCTCTGTAGAAGTAGAGATCAGAAAGGACCTCCCATGCGTGTTCACAGGAGGCAGTGCTGTATATGCAGAGAACTTCCCAGGACAGCATCCACCACAGTAGATCTTCTGGGTGAGCCCCCTTATTGTTGCAAGGGGTGGCAATGTGCACACAGTGCAGATGAGAGTCTGTGTTAGAGCAATGGCAGGCAGGTAAACATAAGACACCTCTGTGAGATGCTGATCCTCAGCCCTGGAATCAGTAACCACGAGAAGTCCCAGCACCCAGAAGGCTGCCTGGATCTAGTTCGGTTCCTGGAGTGAGGTCACCAGCAATAGGAGTGCTTCTAGTGACAGCAGCAATCTTCAGCACAGCTCACTGGCCAGTATTCTGGATGATATGACAATGACATCAGCAGGGATTTCACTGGCAACAATGGCACGAGCTACCAGCAGGAGCTTCTGCCATGTTGTCTTCATATTTATGATGCAGAGGCCATCACTTTTCCTTTCGTAGATGCACCATTCCTTTTGGAAGTCGAGGTTGGTGCCACCTAGTGGGTTCCTGCTGCAAGGAATTCGAGGACATCCTTGTCCTTCAAATGCAGGACATCAAGGACTCTGGACATTGTGAAAATTTCCCTTTAAGTTACCTGGGCACCAAAAACAATGCTGTATAAGCCCCTCTGAAATTTCTCACTGACCCACCAACCTCCCTAAGCTACTCCATGAATTCTGCTACCTCTGAATTTTCTTCTGTTTGATGTTAAGCAGTAAACCTAAAATATATCTGTGAGAATCTCTGCTGAAGGATAATACTTAAATGTTTAATAGTTAATTTAAACACATCCAGATACATTCTCCCTCTCTGAACCATTTTATAACAACCCATGTAGAAAACAAAACTGAATAAACAAAAATGTTAGAGAGTTATATCAGGTAAATAAAATTAAACAATGGAACTATTGTTCCTTAAATTGTGCTTTTAGGCATTACATCATTTTTATGTATATAAATATATTTAGTTTATAATATTTGGTGTGTGTGTTAAGCATGAATCAAATTTAAGCTCTTAATATCACCCTTCGTTTTATCTATATGAAAAATATAGTTTAATCATAGCTGAGGTCTCTTACATATAGATTAGTAATGCTATCAATTTTTTATTCTCATATTCATCTATACATGCAAAATGTTCTTGCATAATTTCCCTTTGAATCTCCCTTTGTTTATAATTTAATGTCATTAATGAGAGAAAATATATTTCAGTAGTTAAATATGTATCTTCAAATTTGGATCTGTTATTTGCCTTACTTCATGAAAATATTAGAAAATTATCTTAATGTCTAATGTCTATACCCATATAAATTTTTGAGTATACAAAATATTAGAAATACCATACTTTATGCTTACAGGCTGAGGTTATTTTAGAATTGGTTTTAAACCACATAGCAATCTGTTCCTTTCCTTCAAAAATGTATGCATAAAACTTCCAGAAATGGAAAATATTACTTAAAGAATGATAAATCCTTATTAGTCCATTCATTTTACTATTTTTACTTTTATAAATTATATTTCATTGATCATGTTATTACAGTTGTACCAATTTTCCCCCTTTGTCCCCAGCACCCTACACTCCCTCAAGCAATCCCCACACTATGTCTATGTACATGGGTCATATGTAAAAGTTTTTTGGCTACTCCATTTCCTATATTATACTTTATATCCCAATGACTATTCTGTAACTACCTATTTGTACTTCTTAATCCCCTCACCACCTCACCCATTCCCCCACAACAACTTCCCATCTGGCAACCATCAAAACACTCTTTGTATCCATGATTCTATCTCTATTCTTATTTGCTTAATTTGTGGGGGTGGGGGTTAGATTTAATTGTCAATAGATATGTATTTTTGCCATTTTATTGTTTATAGTTTTCATCTTTTTAAAAATAAGTCCCTTTAACATGTCATATAATAATGGTTTGGTGATGATGAACTCCTTTAGTTTTTTCTTGTCTGGGAAGCTCTTTATCTGCCCTTTGATTCTAAATGATAGCTTTGCTGGGTAGAGCAATCTTGGCTGTAGGTCCCTGCTTTTCATGACTTTGAATATTTCTTCCAATCCCTTCTAGCTTTCAAAGTTTCTTTTGAGAAGTCAGCTGACAGTCTTAGGGGAACTCCCTTGTATGTAACTAACTGCTTTGCTCTTGCTGCTTTTAAGATTCTCTTTTTATATTTAACCTCTGGCATTTTAATTATGCTGTGTCTTGGAGTGGGCCTCTTCATACCTGTCTTGTGTGGGACTCTCTATGCTTTGTGGACTTGCATGTCAATTTTCTTCACCAAAGGAAGAAAGTTTTAAGGAAGTTTTAAGGAAGGATTAAGGAAATGTTCTATTATTTTTTCAAATAGATTTCCAATATGGGGTTCTTTTTCTGCTCTTTCTGGCACCCCTATGATGTGAATGTTGGGACACTTGAAGTTGTCCCACGGTCTCCTTACACTGACCTAGTTTTTTGGATTATTTTTTCTTCTTCTTGTTCCAATTGGTTGTTTTTTACTTTCTTATGTTCCAAATCGTTGATTGGATTCTCAGCTTAGTGAATCCTACTGTTATTTCCCTGAAAATTATTCTTTATTTCCATTAGTGTATCCTTCATTTCTGACTGAATCTTTTTTATGCTATTAAGGTCCTCACTAAGTTCCTTGAGCAACTTTATAACCAGTGTTTTGAACTCTGCATCTGAAAGTTTGATTATCTCCATTTTGTTAGTTATTTTTCTGGAGTTTTGATCTATTCTTTCATTTGGACTATGTTTCTTTGTCTCCTCATTTTGGCAGCTTCCCTGTGTTTGTTTCTATGCATGAGGTAGAGTGGCAATGACTCCCTGTCTTGGTAGCATAGCCTAATGTAGTAGATGTCCTGTAGGGTCCAGTGACACAGCCTCTCCTATCACCCAAGCTTGGTAGTTGGGGTGTGCGCATCATGTGGACTGAATATACCCTCCTCTTGTAGTTGATCCTTAATTGCTGTTGGCAGGTTAGTGGGAGGGATTATCCCAGCTAGTCAGCTGCAAGGACTGACTGTGACCACTGACCATCACCCTCCACCCTCCATGGATGATCATCTCTGCAGGGACAGGATAGTTGTGCTCTGGTGTAGTCTGTAGCTGTCTACTGGGTGCACATCCTCTGGAGTTTCCTGGGTGGTGTAAGCCAATGTCCATACCCACCTGTGTCTTGCCCAGGGTCATCCTGCATGATCTATACAGCAATCTGAGATGGCTACTACTTGTCCTGGGCTTGGTGGTTTCCAGGCAAAGCCAAGCTGTGAACCTAAGCTGGCTATTGTTAGTTCCAGTCCTGGGACCACTTAGCAAGAAATACCAGGGCTCGGGGCTCACTGATGCCAGGTGTTGCTTGTTTGAGAAGACTTAGGAAGATGTGAAGCATGAGACAAACCAGCCATTCATGTGTAAAAGTGACTGTTAACAGCTTGGGTGGGCCCATAAGTTGTGTGGGACAGAGTCTTAGCGGCTCTCCACGGCAGGTCAAACAGTGTTAGCCAGGTTGATGGAGTCTCACATATGGTACCTGCCTGCTGGCTCTGTGGCTTTGTTGAGGTGGGCTCAGAAAAGGGACAGTGGCTTCTGTCTGCCTTTCCATCTGGGAGAAAACTGTCCCCCAGCTCTCTCGATGCCAGACACTTCAGTTCCCCCCTTTATGCCACTGCTGCTTTTCAAGCTGCTATCCCAGTGCTGGAGCTCAGAGAGAATGAGTCTGAGTAAGTCCTTGCATGGGTTATTTAAGAGGAATTGCTTGGGACTCCAGAAGTTTCTCCCACCAACTCAATCCCCCCTGATTTTTGCAACCAGAAGCCATAAGGATTTATCTTTCTGTCACTGCAACCCTGGGTTGGGGAGCCTGGTGTGAGGCTGGGGGTTCCTCACTCCCAAGATACTCCTTCCAAATTTTTATCTACCACATGTGTATGTGGGACCAATCTGTCCTGTGTTTCCACTCCTTCTACCAGTTTGGAAGGATGTGGATGCTTTAATTCCATAGTTGTTGGAGTTCCAACAACTCAATTTCTGATGGTTCTATGTAATTGTTGTTATATGGTTTAGTTGCAATTTTAATGTGGCTGTGCAAGGAGGTGAGTTGTGTTTACCTCTGCTGTCATCTTCATTGGCAATCCCATTTTTTATTATTTAATTGTCTTTCAATGATAGTTGCATTAGTAGTCATCTCTTACCTGAGTTACTAGAAAAGATTTCCATGTGGTCTTTTTTACCCTCAAGAAACCACACTGTCCTCAGAATTACCCCTTTGAAGTGGAAATCTGGCCACTTCTCACCCCTGCTTAATTACCTCAATAGCAATCCAGCTATACTCTTCCCTACCTGGCTCTTCGATTCATCTCATCTCATATCCTTGCCTCTGTGCTTTACCTTCCTTCATCTTCCTCCTATTCTCCCCACTCCAGTGTCATACCCACTCCCACTGTAGAGCCCTGGACCTGCTGTTTCTTCTCTGGGAACTCTGCCATCTACCACTCCTCTCCTTGACTTAGGTGACCTGACTTTCTCCAGTAGATCTCTCCTTGATCATCAGCTCTTTAGAGACTCCTTGATTGGCCAAAACCTTCCTATTATGCACTTCATAAAACTATTTACATCCCTCGTGTCACTTAAAACATTTAAAAACTTCCATTTATTTGAATATTTTTGAATGTCTATCCTTCCCTTTGATCTACTAAAAGCTTCATGAGAAGAGAGACCTTGTGTATTTTGAACACCAGTATGTGTTTGGAACATGTCATGTGCCCAATGTATAATAAGTGCCTATTAAATATTTGTTGAATAAAAATTAGTAACTGAATACAAGTATAATTTGTGATTGTGTTATATGAAGGAACAAGAAAAAAATTTTTTCAAGAAATATTTTCTAGAGAAATATATAATATTTCTCTAGAGAAATATAGAGAAATATAGAGAAAATGCTTCAAAAATGTGAAGCATTTTTAAAATGGAAGGATGGCATCCAAATGAAATATTGAGACTATATCTATCATAATTGAAGATAGGTGATTTTTGAATTTCAATTATGAAACAGAACAGGATATGATTATACATTGAAATATTTTAAAAACACTCATTGTATCAGAGTCTAAATTTCTTAATATCTATTTATCCCTTATTTCTTTTAGTGACTTGGACACTATCCTCCTCCAAGACTGTTATCTGGGCTTCTTAAACAGTTAATGCCACATTTGCAAACCTCCTCTGTAGCTCCTTGTGGCCAGGTAATTAGTTTTGCCATCAGTATTTGAACAGAAGTATAGTGTGCAACTTCTGAGTCTTGTCTTTAAAATGATTGGGTGTTTGTTTCTACCTTCTTTTCTCTTCTTCGGATGGGCTATATCAGTGCATGAGGGAAACATCCTCGGGGATTTCAAAGCAACAAAAAAGAAGGAATCTGAGTCAATGGATAACCTCACAGAACAGGGCTGACTCAGCCTTGAGTAATTCCCTCTGAATTTTGATATGAGAGGGAAAACAAACAAAAAGTTTACTTTTGTCTTTTTTAGGCTCTATATTTTAGCATCTCTTTATCAGAGACTCTTAGTTTATTTACTAACTACTAAACAGCCCATTCAACTCTGCTTATGTGAATTCATATGACTTTTAAGTTGTGTAATAATAAAACTCAGAATTTATATATTGATATTCAATCTCTACAAAATAATATAGATCTATAAATATGAAAAAATGTTCTGGTAATCTCTTCTCTGGATTTATGCTGCTTTATGGATAAGCTTCTTTTTTTATAGCTAGAACACAGAAAGATTTAACAAAGAACTACACTGTTACAGCTAGCAAGGTTAAAACATATTCCCTAAGCTGACACCCTGGCTAGTGTGGCTCAGTGGATTGAGTGCCAGCCTGTGAACCAAAGGGTCATGAGTTTGAATCCCAGTCAGGGCACATGCCTGGGTTGCAGACCAGGTCCCCAGTACAGGGCATACAAGAGGCAATCATACATTGATGTTTCTGTCCCTCTCTTTCCCCCTCCCTTCCCCTCTCTCTAAAAACAAATAAATAAAATCTTTAAAAAAAACATTCCCTAAGCTGAAATTATGAATGGAGGTAAAGGTTTTTTCCTAAAGTGGAGTGAAAGGAAAATTAGTCATAGAACATAAACTACAGGACTTTTGGGGTCTGTTAAGTGTTTTCTAAGCATTGCTAGAACCAAAATCAGTTTTGCTGTAAGTCACCACATTAACCCTTTGGGCTAGCAGTGACATCGAGATTATGATAATAATAAGGCAATATTGCACCTAGGGAAGATGCTGTGATTTCTAGTTCACACTGAAGTCCGCATAAAAGAAACCTCCTAGAAGAGCACCTTTCCACTACCCCTTTGCCTTGACAAAAGCCAGCTAATTCCTCATTTCGTTCTTCTTAATAGCTTTCAATTGCACCATTCATAGGGTAAATGAGTCTTATTTTATCTGGATCCTGCATAACTTGTTCACCTAATATTTCCCCATATTCTCTTTGACCATTAGTATCCAAAATATTAACTTCATTTTATAAATTAAAAAAGGGGAAGATAGGTTCAAGTTCTAGTCTACTTAGGATTTTTGAATCCACCGCTCCTTCTTTATAAAATGTTCTTTTCAATACCTTACATCAGACTTCTCCATCAGACTTCTACAACTATCTGCTCAAATATCACTTCCACAAAAACACTTTGCCTCACCAATCAAACATATTTTCATTGTTCTCTCATAATATCTGCTCATTTTTCCTCAGTGGCACTTAACAAACTGCATAATGGCTACATGCCTGTTTACTTGTTTAACTGTGTTCCCCACTGGCCTGTTAAGTACTGTGAACACATGCACTGCATCTCTGCTGCTCACCACTGAATATGTAAAGTATGATCTAGCATCTTACCAGCTGTCATATTCAATACATTTCTAACTACAAGACTGTATAAAACAGAAAGAACAAGAAACACAGAAGCACTCAAACAGAATAAAAGGAAACAAAGTTTGGTAAGCAGTTATGATTAATAAAGAAAAAAAATCCTGAAAAAGTTTTAGGTGAAAAGTATTTCTTTGGATATGGAAGATGTAGCAACAAATAGGGCATATTGCTTATGATGTTACCACTGAAGAGATTCTCAAGATTATCTATAAGAACAAATTGAAATAAACCTTCTCCAACATTGATTCATAGCAGTACATCTATCAACTTGAGGATATAAAAATATTTTGTAGTCAACAGGGTTAGATGTCAGACACATATAAGATAAGCTAGGGTGTATATAAGAATCTGTATCAAGTAAGGGAGTTTATAAAAAAAGAGACAGAAAGAGTGAGAGCAAGAGATAGACAGACTGAGAGTAAGAGAAAGAGAATAGGGAATTGAAAGAAAGTGGGTATGGCCAAGAGTGAGTGATATTTCATATTTATTGGCAAAATCAAAGCTCCTAATTATTATAGAGTTTGATGACATTCATCTATGAAAAGCCAACTTACAAACTAAGTATATACAAGATGGAAAATCATTAAGTTTTATGTTTTTTCTAAATATCTTAATATCGTACCATCTTGATACTTCATTCAAGAATCAGGAAATAACATATGGCAGGTATTACTATAACATAACTTCCATATTATATCCTCACTTAAGAATTGACAAATCACAATGATTAAAGTAGATGCCAGAACACTATTAAGGTATAGTTTCATAGACTGTTGATTATCTTACTTTATTATAATTTGAATAGTGTATCCATCTATATCTAGTTCAAATAACTATGCTTTTACATTTCTTTTTTTCCTCTCTTAACAACAGATTGTTACAAGAACAGCCAAACACAAATGAACTCATCAAACTATACACAACATTCTAATTTTACTGAATAAATTTGGTTCCTAGATTCAAAATGTTTGAACTATAGAACTGCTTTTAGTTTTAACTTTCAAAAGCTACCTGAAACTAGTGAATATAATTTCTCATAGAAAACTGGTTTACTGATATTTATGGAGACATAAAATATATTTCTAAAATCTTTCTGATTGATTCTTCTACATAAGAAAATAGAAAATCATTCAATATGATGAAATAATATTTTTGTAAGTCTTCTGTGTTCTGTCACTGTGGGGATATTTGCATGAAAATGGTTTCTCTGTTCCTGAGAGTTCATCTGTTCCTGCTGCTTATTTCTCACCTGAAGTCACAGTTCTCTGAATGTACATCATAATCATCTCTACATAAGCCAATTTCAGTGTCACAAACAAAGGATTATGCCCTCAACTGAGAAATAAACAGCAGGAGCAGATGAAATCTATAACCCAAATACCTCAGTTTATGGAAATGTCCCAATTAATAAAAATTCAGCTGAAGAGAAATACTTTAAATTATGTGTCTGCAGAATTATCTCTCAACAGAGCTTTTCAGGGTTGGTTTTTGTGGGGTTTTGTTTTGTTTTTTTGGTGACATTTCAATGCGCTTTGTACTGAGGCTAGTTAAACCTGGTTTATTCGCTGTTAATTATGCCAGATGTCTTTTTATCCTTCTGTTTATGTTTAAGAGTCAGTCCCAATTCTATCATTTTTAATTATCTAAAGCCTTTGTACTAAGATTCATATAGAAGTAGTAGCTCCTCTTTGGCATCCATTGATAGCGACTAAATAAAGTAAAAAGACAACAGATGGCTATGCGCTGCATTGCGGACTCACACGGAGACTTGAATGAACCTTAAATATCTGTCTATTAAAAATTACATTCTATAGTTACTTGTAATTCCACTTGCTATTTTAGCTGCTCTGTCACAATGCCATAAATTACAACACTCAGAGATTATCTCATAACTAGATATATTTCAGTCTAATTTTGGGGAGTAGTTAAAATACTGAAAAAAAATTAAAAATATGTTGATATACTGTCTACTATATCATTATTTCTACAGGTCAAAACTTGGCAAAATTTGCCAGTTTACAAAATAAATTTAATTGGGTCAAGTAACATTTACTTGGCATCTAAAATTTGTCTGACACTGTAGCAAGCAAGAGAGATACCATAAAGAATGAGCATTGCCTTTTAAAGAAAGATAAATGAGCCAGTGGCACAATGAACTTTAGTAATTATGAGACATTTATGCGGTAGGTTAAAAAGTCTGAAAAGGAAGAATTACTCAATTCTACCCGGGAGGGAGTAGAGATCTTCCTAAAGGAAATACAGCAGGATCTACATCCTCGAAGCTGAGTAAGCTTCAATGGAGAGGAGTCTAGAGCAGAATAAGGGAGGAAATAAGTAGGAGAAAAAAAATGTAGGCAGAGAGAGCAAAAGTAAGTTAAATAAGCCACCCAGGTTATATAGCATGGGATATGAAGTTAAACTAATTATAGATAAATGTAATAATTCTCAGACTCTCATGTGCATAAGAATCATGTGGAGGACTTGTTAAACATAGATGCCAATGCCACAAATCCCCCCTATTCTGATTCAGTAGGTCTGGCCTTCTAACTGAAAGTTGGCATTTCTATCAGGTTGCCAGGTAGGCTGATGCTACTAGTCCATGAACCACCAACTGAGACACAAAAGAAACATGAAAGAAGTTTAGGAAACCAGGTGGAACATGGTTATAACCGTATGATATTTCGTGTAGGCCTGGAGAAAAACATATAATAGATACCTAAAAGATACAGAGAAAAATATCAAAATAAATTACTACAAAAATAATGAAGTGACAAGAGAAGACTGGAAGAGAAGAAAAGAGGGACAAAACAACTCAAAACAGAAAAAAGTTAACAAAACAACAACAGTCAATCCTCACCGATGGATACTTTAAAGTACATTGACTAATTTCTCTAATGAAAACGCATAGAGTGGTTAGGTGGATTTATAAAAGACATAGAGATGGGTTGCCTATAAAAGACTCACTAATGACACATATAATCTGAAAGTGAAGATACAAAGAAACATTTTTCATGCAAATGGTACCTAAATGGCAATAGTTATATCATAAAAAGTAGACTTTAAGTTAATAACTGCCATAAGACAAAGAATATATAATGTTAAAGGTGTTGACTTAAAAGGAAGAAGTGATAATAAATATACACATATTCAAATATATAAAGCACATAAACATATAAAACAAATATAGACAGATCTGAAGGAAAAATTTGACAGCAATACAATAATATTTTGGGAATTCAATATTCTACTTTCAATAATGCATGGAACATCTAAATGGAAAATCAATAAAGAAACAGCTGACTTGAACAACATGGATCAAATAATTGTAAAAGACATACAAAACTTTTCAATCAAAAGTAGGTGATATACACATTCTTCTCAAATACACATGAAACAGTCCACAGGATAGATTACAGTACCTCACACTATCAAACTAACAAGCATCCATGCTGTAAAGGAAGTGATCTTCAGAGTTAAAAAGCAACCTACAGAATGGAAGGAAAATTTACCACCACATTTCTGACCAGGAATACATAAGCAACTCATCCAACTCAAAAGAAAAACAACAAATAATCTGATTTTTAAAAATGGAAAAGGACCAGAACATACAATTCTTGAAATTGAAGACACAAATGGCAACAGGTATATGAAAAAGTATTCAGCATCATTAGTCAGAAGCAAATAAAAACCATGATGGCATACCACCTAACACATGTTGTAGTGTCTATTATAAAAAAGACAAAACATAATAATTATTGCTGATGCTTTGGAGAAAAGAGAACCCTTATACATTGTTGGAAAGAATTTTAATGGGCATAGCTATAATAGAAAAACATGGAGATACCAAAAAAAATTAACAATAGAACCACTTTATGATACATCACTTCCATTTCTGGGTATATGTACAAAGGAAATGAAACCAGAATCTCAAAGAAGGTATCTTCACTTCCTTGTTCAGTTCAGTGTTTTCTACAACAACCAAAATATGAAAACCACTTAAATTTCCATCAGTGGATGAATAGATAAAGAAAATGTGTTATATAAACAATAAATTATTATTTATCTTATTTTAAAAAATCTGTCATTTGTGAAAAAATGGATAAACCTGGAAGACAATGTGCTATGTGAAACAAGCCAGACATAATTTTATTTATACGTGAAATCTAAACTAATCAAAGTCACGTATCATAATGCTCTCCAGGAAATAAGCCAGGCAATGAAAGACAAATACCATATGATCGATCTCACCTATAAGTGACAGTAACCAGAGGGGAGGTGGGAGGGGATAATGGGGGGGAAGTGAGAAGGGTTTTCAAGAACATGTACAAAGGACACATGGACAAACCCAAAGAGGGGTAGGATCAAGGGTGGGAAGTGGAGATGCCTGGGGTGGGGGGAGGAGTGGTGGAGGGAAAAGGAAGACAACCATACTTGAACAACAATAAAAAAATTAAAATAATCGAAGTCATAGAAATAGAGTAGAATGGTGGCTGCCAGAGGCTGAGGGGAGAGGGAAATTGGGAAGTGTTGGGAAGGGAGTACAAAGTCCTAGTAATGCAAAATGACTAAGTTCTTGAGATCTAATATACAGCAATGTGAATATAGGTAACAATACTGTATTGTATACTTGAAGTTTGCAACGGAGATCTTGTGCTTTCAGAAAGAAAGAAAGAAAAGAAAAAGAAAAAAAGAAAGAAAGAAGAAAAGAAAGAAAGAAAGGTTAAATTCGATTATCCAAATTTAATTTGATGGATATGTTAATTAGACTGATTGTGGCAATTATTTCACAATGTATACATATATCAAAATGTTAAGGTATAAAAATTAAATATATATTTTGCCATTTATATATTAATAAAGATGAGAAAAGAAAACAAACAAAAAATCCCAGCTCCTTTCAGGAAAATTATGCAGTAATGGGAAGGTAATTATTCCCTCTTGAATCTTGGGAGGTTGGGTTCTAAAATTGCTTCTCAGAAAATTTACAGTTGAGAAAATGAGAGTTAAAAGAACTGGGAGAGGTGGAAGTAATCAGTGGCCACAAAATTTACAATTAAAGTATGGTCATTCAAATAAATAGAGACAATATTTTTTTTTAATTTTTTTCTTGTTATTCTATTAGTGTTGTCCCAATATTTCCCCCTTGCCCTCCTCCACCCATCCCACACCCCATTCCCACAGTCAATGCCCACACTGTTGTCCATGCCCATGGATCATTCATACATACTCTTTAACTAGTCCTTCCCCTTCTCTCAAACCACTATCTCCCTCCCACGTCTCCTCTGGTCAATGTCAGTTTGTTCCATATTTCCATGCCTGTGGCTCTAATTTTTTTCATTTTCTTTTATTAAATTCCTCTTATAGGTGAGATTATATAGAATTTGTCTTTCACTGCCTGGCTTATTTCACTTAGCATAATATTCTTCCATTTCATCCACACTGTTTTAAAAGGTAGGAACTCCTTTTTTTCTGCTGTACAATATTCCATTGTGTAAATGTATCACAGTTTTCTAATCCACTCATCTACTGATGGACACTTAGGCTGTTTCCAACACTTGGTTACTGTAAATAGTGCTGCTATGAATGTAGGGGTGCATAAGTTCTTTTGAATTGGTGTTTCAGGATTTTTAGGGTATATTAAAAGCAGCAAAATTGCTGGGTCAAAGGCAGTTCAATGGAGGAAATGCCATCCTATTTTCCACAGTGGCTGTACCAGTCTGCATTTTTCACAGTGCACTATGGTTCCCTTTTCTCCACATCTTTGCCAGCACTTGTTGTTTGTAGATTTATTAAAGATGTGCATTCTGACAGGTGTGAGGTGATATCTCATTGCAGTTTTAATTAGCATCTCTCTGATACCTAGTGATGTTGAGTATCTTTTCATAAGTCTATGGACCATCTGTATGTCCTCCTTGGAGAAGTGTCTATCAAGTCTTTTGCCCATTTTTTAATTGGATTGTTTGTCTTAGTGGTGTTGAGTCATATGAGTTCTTTATATATTTTGAAGATCATACCCTTGTATCATTGTATAATGTATCATTGGCAAATATATTTTCCTATATGGTAAGTTCCCTTTTTATTTTGATTATGGTTTCTTTAGCTATGCAGAAGCTTTTTAATTTGATGTAGTCATATTTGATTATATTTTTCTTTATTTCTCTTGCCCTAGAAGATACATCAACAAAAATATTGCTCCATAGGATATCTGAAATTTTACTGCCTGTGTTTTCCTCTAGGACTTTTATTGTGTCTCAACTTATATTTAAGTCTTTTATCCATTTTGAGTTTATTCTGGTGTGTGGTGTAAGTTGGTGGTCTAGTTTCCTTTTTTTCCCATGTACCAGTCTAGTTCTCCCAATACCACTTAACAGAAGAGGCTCATTTTATTCCATTTTATGCTCCTGCTCCCTTCGTCAAATATTAATTGACTGTAGGGACATGGATTTATTTCTGGGCTCTTTATTCTGTTCCATTGATCTGTGTGTCTGTTCTTATGCCAGTACCAGACTGTCTTGATTACAGTGGCCTATCAGATATTATGATCCCTCCTACTTTTTTTCTTTTTTCTCAAGATTGCTGAGGCTATTTGGAGCCTTTTTTCCATATGCACAGATCATGATGGCTTGAAACTAGAAACCAACTTCAAGGAAAAAAGCTCAAAAACATTCAAATAGATGGAGACTAAATAACACATTATTGAATAATGAATGGGTTGAGAAGAGAGCAATGAAGAAATCAAAGTGTGCCTGAAAACAAATGAAAATGAACACACAACAACCCAAAACCTCTGGGACACAATGAAGGCAGTCCAGAATGGGAAGTTCATAGCAATATATGTCTACCTAAAGAAAATTAAAAAAAAAAATCTGAAGTAAACAACCTAACCCTACATCTAAGAACTAGAGGAACAACAACAAATTCCAGAGCAAGTAGGAGGAAAGAAATAATTAACATCAGAGCAGAATTAAATTGCATAGAGATGAAAAGAACAATTTAAAGGGTCAATAAATCCAGGAGCTGGTTCTTTGAAAAGATAAACAGAATTGAATAACCTTTAACCAGATTCAACAAGAAAAAAAGAGAGAGAACAAAACCAGTGAAATCATAAATGAAAGAGGAGAACTTACAAACAATACCACAGCCATACAAAGGACTGTAAGAAACTACTATGAAGAATTATATGTCAAGAAATTGGATAATCTGGGTGAAATGGATAAATTCTTAGAAACATACAATCTTCCAAAACTGAATCAAGAAGAAGCAGAATTCCTGAATAGACTGATAACAACTAGTGAAATTGAAGCAGTAATCAAAAAATTCCTGGCACACAAAAGCCCTGGACTAGATGGTGTCACAGGTGAATTTTACCAAACATTTAAAGAAGAACTAAGTCCTATCCTTCTTAATCTATTACAAAAAATTCAAGAAGACGGAAGATTCCCAAACTCTTTTTATCAGGCCAATATCATTCTAATTCCAAAACCAGATAAAGACACAAGAAAATCACAGGCCAAAATATCTGGTGAACATAGATGGAAAATCCTCAACATAATATTGGCAATCCAGATCCAGCAATACATTAAAGAGATCATACACCATGATCAAGTGGGATTCATCACAAGGATGCAAGGACAGTACAATATTCACAATTAATAAATGTAATACACCACATAAAAAAATGAAGGGCAAAAATCCCATGATCATATCAATAGATGCTGAAAAAGCATTTGATAAAATTTAAAACCTATTTATGATAAAAACACTCAGCAGAGTGGGAATAGATGGAACATACCTCAACATAAAATTTATATATGAGAAACCCACAGCCAACATTATACTCAATGGGCAAAAACTAAAAGCTTTCCCCTTAAGATCAGCAACAAGACAAGGTTGTCTGCTTTCACCACTCTTATTCAACAAAGTACTGGAAGTTCTAACCACAGCAATCAGACAAGAAAAAAATAAAAGGCATCCAAATTGGAAAGGAGGGAGTAAAGTTGTCATTATCTGCAAATCACAAGATAGTGTACATATAAATCCCTATAGTCTCCACCAAAAAAAGTATATAACCTAATAAGTGAATTTGGCAAAATGGTGGGATACAGAGTCAATATTCAGAAATTGATGGCATTTTCTTACACCAACAGTGAAATATCAGAAAGAAAAACTTAGAAAAAAACCTGTTTATTATAGCAACAAGAAAAATAAAGTACCTAGTAATAAACAATCAAGGAAGTAAGAGACCTGTACTCAGAACACTATAGAACACTGAAGAAAGACATTAAGGAAGATTCAAATAAATGGAAGCATACGCCATGTTCATAGATTAGAAGATTTAACATTATAAAATGTCCATAGTACCCAAAGCAATCTATAGATTCAACACAATTCCTGTTAAAATGCCATGACATATTTCACAGATTAGAATAAATACTTCAAAAACAGTAAAAAAATGTTATAAATGTATGTTATTACTGAAGGAAAATTCTAATAGAATAAAATCATAAAGTAAGATATCAACTTTACAGTAAAATGCAAGATATATCAAGAAAAAAGAGGAAAAATTTTTTAAAGATTTGAATAAATGTAGCCATTCCATGATCCAATATGGTAATACCCCAAAGTACATAGATAATAACTCCAAAATTAATATATACATTTACAGTAATTATGTTAAAATTAATTTCTTATTCTAAAACTTATGTGGAACATTTAATGTCAAGCGAATCATGTATCAAAATTCTTTGTAGAAGTTGCAAGTGTGGTTTCAGTATCTAAGGGTAGGGTGCAGAAACAGATACTTAAACAGGTACACTAAATATATATCATTTAGAATCAAATCAGTTGATACACATAATTTTCATCTCAGTGTTCTAAGTCCTCCCTGACACCAAACAAAGAAACAAAATTTTATTTCCTCCTCTCTAAAATGAAAAAATAAAAATAATACTAGGATCTAGCTCATAGGGAAGTTGTGGGGATGCATTAGAAAATCCTTGTGAAAGACTGGCATATAGAAAACATTGCACATTTTCCTTTAGTATTAAAGATCAGCAATGTTTCCATATCAATGAAAACATTTATCCTATTATTTTGCTTTGATATTCAGTGTTTCATTGTATTTTATTAAGTACCTAATGAGTAGTGTCTAATATGTTTCTAGTTTTTAGACAATATAAACAACACTGAAAAGATAATTTTTCACAAGCTACCCTGTCACATATGGAAGTTATTCTTTAGGGCAGGTGATAAGATTGGAAAACTAAGTCAAGTGGTTGATACTTTAAATCATTTCAAGTCATTGATAAAAATCTGTATTACCATTAGAAGTACTGGGTTGGCCAAAAAGTATGTTATGATTTTTTCCCATACCATGGCTCTTCTAGTGCTTAGTTGTCTTTAACTTCATTTAAAACAATTTTGCTAGATTATTGTGATAGCTGTCATATCAGCATGAATTAAAAAAATAACATCAAAATTGGTGAATTTTGGAAGAAAATATGCAACATTTTTGGTGTATTATGCTTTAGCATTTCAAGAAAGGTTAAAGCACAACTGAAACACACACACACAAAGATTTGTGCAGTGTCTGGAGAAGATGTTGTGACCAACGAATGTGTCAAAGTGGTTTGCAAGGATTCTTGGTACTATTGATATTTTGGCCAAATAATTATTTGCTGTGGGCCTGTCTTATGCATTGGAAGTTGCTTATCAGCACCCCTGGCCTCTACCGACTAGAAGCCAATAGCGGGAGATAGCCGACATACTCAAAATATCCAATTAATAAAGTTATTGGTGAAAATAAAAGAAATGTCTTTTATTTTAAGAGAGAACTAGATGGACTTTTTGGCCAACCCAATAGATGAGTGTGTTTAATTTACCCACATTTCTGACACCCTAAACGACATTATTTTCTATTTTCTCATACTGAATTAGCTCCCCCATCTTCCTCACCCCAAATTCCCTCCAGCAACCCCCCGATACCACAATAGCAGTAGCCCCTAAATGACATTTGATATCAGTAATATTTTCATATATTTTAAAATATATTTGTGAAAAAATATTTCTTGTACGCATTTGTGTTTCTTGAGTTATGTACAGAAATGACCATCTGTTCATATGTTTATCAAATAGTCTTATTTTTATTTTTAGTTTTTGTTAGTGTCTCTCCATGCATTTGCCCTATTGTTCTATTGGGTATGTTGTGTCTGTTTGTTGGTTTTGTTCTTTGGCTTTTTCCTGTTTGAATGAGTTATACTCTTTCTAAAAATTAAAAACATTGTAAATTTATTGTGTGTATTTGAACAGGATTTGCCCTATTTTGTTATTTGTCTTTTGATTTGCTTATGATACTATTTATCATTCAGAATGTTTTTACTGATGAAAACTCCCTATATGCCAAACCTCTTCAGTGGTAATACAACAGACCAGCAAGGAGATTTAGGCAATGTTAGAGACCAGTAATAAAGAATCCAAAAGGTATTTCATGTATTTATAGCCTTGGAATTAAAAATCGCTTCATAAATAATACTCCTAAAATACTATTGGGGACTGGCCTTGCCTTGCCAATGTTGTAGGGAGCAAAAGCTGCATGTTAATCTGAATTTCTGACTGGTTTATAGATAAAAGTTCAGTGGAAGACTGAGTTTGTCTAGGAGGCAATGTCTTACCAAGATATATCATCTGGGTAATTCTGAGCATCCATTTGGCAATGCCATAAGAACTTCATGGCATGTGTCCTTCTTTAAAGCATAAAGTGACCTAACATCTTCATATTTTGATAGCCTTAAGTTAAACAATTTTTTAAGTTTAAACAACATATATGAAACAGTAAGAGTGAATGATATAAAGGAAGAGATAAATTTAGCAAAATATATATCCACAAGTTTTGCTAGTTATTTTTTTAACTAGAAATATTAAACACTATTGGCAAGTGCTTTAGGAAGAGGAAGATTTACAGGCATTAGACCTACCATAGTCCTAACATTTACACATGTTACTGTTCACTTCTCATCACTACCGATCCTGATGGCCCACAGCCATCCCTGCTTCTCGTCATTTAACATGTATTTACTGAACACCTACAGATTTGAAAGGATTGTTTCCAGAACTAAGATAACAATGCCAAAGCAAGAAAACTTGAAAACATCCTGCCCTCTTGAAAACTATAAACTGATAAGAAAATAAAGTGTAAAATAATGAATTTTACATTTGGTTATGTTAGGTAGGATAGATAGTAAAACAAGACAGGGAGGAGGAGGGAACAGCATCTCACCCAGTAACTCAGTAGCCCCAAGCCCCATCCAATAAGATTGCCAGGTGTTCCAAACGTGACAAGAAAAGCCATACTAGCACAGGAGGAGGAGAGCCCTTAAAGTTCTGTATGTTTAGTTTCCACTATCTGGGACAGGAAACCTTTGAAACTGTATTCGTCCCAAGGTCTGGAAGGTGGGAGTGGTGCACAGTGCTCAAAGAAAATTCCCATAAATAACGTGGGTAACTGCCTGAATTTTAAGTAACTGCCTCCTGTCATGTACCTGTTTTACAAGTTGAACAAATGGGCTCTGGAGTAAGGTAAGAATTTGGGGAAACAGACCCCCACCCCTGTCCATGTTTAGGTAGTCACATCCCCTGGGGGAAGCTGCCACCACATTTACCCACCAATCAATACATGACTCCCTCACCTCATCCCACAACTATTTAAGTCCACAGGACACAGGACCCGATGCTTTCTTCCACCCCTGCATTTGACACCCTTGCCTTTACCCATGCCCTATCCCCTTCTCCCCTACCATGGCAAGGCCTGATCTCTTTGATGACAATGTATCACTAATAAACCCTTCTTACATACTAATAGACTGGCTGATCTGTAATTCGTTATTGCATTGGCAGGAAGAACCGTGTTCCCCTACCACAGTTAAAAAGTTAAACCTCTGAACTTGAAAAAAAATTTAGAGGCTAATGGGTATAAGAGCTGTAAGGCAAATGTGGGTTATCTCCCACTCAAATGATCAAGTCCTCTTCTACTCCATTACATGAATGATATGTTAAAAACGAATTTTTCCATTTGAAAGAAGTTCCTAAGGCTTTAGCTCTGCCCTAAGTTTGCAGAGTACTGATGAAAGAGACCGTTGAATAACCAGAGTCCTTTGTAGTTTCAGGCTATAGAATGGAGGGAAAAGAAATTCAAGATGACCTTCTGGGAAGTGTTTTCTGAGCAGCACATCTAAGTGGTAGTGTCCTCCAGTGCGGTCTGTGAGAGTGACAGACAGACCTTCGGTGGAACTCCCAAAGGGTAGAACTCCCAGGCTTTTCCAGACCAGCTAGGACTTAGCATCACTCTATTGATCGTTGAGGTCAGGATGTTGCGGACCTCTAATCAAAGCCAGGCTTTACAAACCAGCAACAAACTGTTTTCAATATTGCAGCTTCAAGGAATTCATACTTTTTCCCCATTTTCATTCATCAGAGAGCCTCAGCCTCATAGGAGAATCATGATGGAGAGAGGCTTCTTGGCAAGTATAAGCAAGATTCTCTGTCTAATGCTATCCTATGGGAAGAATAAACAAGTGAGTAATCTTAGAAGCTTCTGTATAACATTGTACCAGACACACATGATAGAGGTCACAGGGGTACCAAATAGACCCCAGTTCACAAAGCTTGAGTGGAAAATTTCATCCTAAAACGTGCAATGTTAACAACACCAGGACAGTGTCGTTACATGGATGACTTTTTTTAAGTTTCATGGAACTTGGACTACCATTAGATCTCGGTGTATTAAGAATGACATCTAATCTTGAAATCTTGATTTGTGGGAGACGCCCCCAGGCACTGTGAGCGTGCACCGTGACCAGCGTCACCCTTTGCCATCACCTGTTTAGCAGCATTCCAAGCACACCGCTGCACGTGGACACAGGTTTACAAAAACCTAAGAAATAGAATTTTTTAGATATAGGAATTTTGGTAATCAGTAATGCAAATCAACATTTTCTTTTATAAGTATAAAACACTGCCGCTGTAGAGATTCAAATACAGATATATAATACCTACTAAGGTATCATATATCACCTATAGTCTCTGAATTCAATTGAAAAGTAAGAAACAGAGTACATGATAATTCTTGCCATCAGCCAACATTTTGTGGGTTGCTGATTCCATAATTTAACCAGAATTAATTTTAATAATTATTATTTAAATATGATAGTCCACATGCAAAGGGGATTTAAATATCAAAGTACCACATGCAAAATGATAGATCAACTGCCCTGTATTCCATTGGTAACATAACTTGGTCTTGCTTCTGACCTGAAAAAAGGTCACTTTGATTTAAATATCAAAGTACCACATGCAAAACGATAGATCAACTGCCCTGTATTCCATTGGTAACATAACTTGGTCTTGCTTCTGACCTGAAAAAAGTACTCATCAATTTTAATTGTTACTACATTGATTTTTCTTGTAATATAGAATTTTCTGGAAGTAAACATAAGCAAACAATTATGCTAAGTGGAATAAGTGAGATAGAGAAAGGAATACCATATAAAACCAATCACACGTGGAAACTATAAGAAAGCCAAAATCATAAAAACCAGGTGGAAGGTGGTTTTCCTGAGCTAGGGAACTGAGGAGATGGGGAGGTGGAAGGGTGCTAACTTTCAGTTTTAAATGAGTGAGTTTCGCAGACCTGATACTGGTCATGGCGACCATACTTAGCAGTACTCTGTGGTATACTTCAAAGTTGCTGAGAGAGTAACTATGAAATGTTCTCATCACTAAAAAAATAATTAGGTGAGATGATGGATGTGTTAACTAACCTTCTTGTGGTAAGCATTTTATAATAAATATTTCTATCAAATCATCCACTGTATATCTTAAAGTTATATGATGTTATATGTCAGTTATATTCCAAAAAAGCTTGAAAAAATAGTATATAAAATAAAATAGCCAAACTTTGAAATACATTTTTAAAGAATTAGTATGGAATGCTTTTAGTATGCCTTTTAATATTTAAGTACACAAAATTACTTTGGGCACATAGGTTGCTAATTGAGCTCTTTAGCTGATTTGAAGTAACCTGGTTTAGGCAAGGCAAATATAAAAATGTATGAAATCAGAATTTTCTAGCAGACTGGAGCTAGACCAGCTGTGATAAGACAGAGAACCTAAGCTGTTGGCAACAGCCATAGCTCCACCCCTGCCACTATTTTCTCTCTGAGAGTCCATGCCTACTCTAGGGTAAACTGAAGAGAGAAGCTGGGGACCCCTACGGGTTGAGTAATCCTGTCTGTTTCATTTTTGAGAGACTCTTCTATGTTGAATGATCTCTGGTTGATGTTATATGAGGCATATAAAGATCCATATGTCCAGTTTTATAGGTTTATTCACTGAATTTTTGTCCATGTACCAGACCTCAGATTAACCAGCCGAGTTACTGTCTGTCTCCCAGACATCACAGTGTGCTCACATCTTAGCGTCTCAATCCCTTCGCGTATGGGGACACCTAATGTTCTACTAGCAGCTCTAGTGATTGGACTTATTTCCCTTCACCTCTCTTCTCATGAGTAACTTCTATAGGGACAATAAAGTGGCAGATATTTTTGTCCGGCCAATTCTCGCATTTCCCAATGACCTCTCTATAAAGACTCAAGTCCTTTTTTTCACATTAACTGATTGTTGGGCTCTCCCCATGGGACTATATATGTGGCATTATTGCAAAAGAGGTTGGCAATACTGTCTGAGAGTATGCTTATGATTATGAGACAACCTCTTCTTCCTATCTTCTCCACCTGATTAGGCTAGTTTTTTATTGTACCACTGCCACTGTGCAAGACATTGCTGCTCTGTCTGCCTAACCGATGCTTTGGGGAATGGATGACAGATAGTTCGTGATGGCTAGCCATGCTTGCTTAGTCAATTAGTCAATTATCAGGGGACCTTTCTTTACATGGATGCCAATAGCTCTTTGTAGAACAGAAAAATAGATATTTTCTAAGGATGATATCACCTTATTTTAGACCCTCAAGGAGTTATTTTGTGACATTCCTGACTCTGCCCACCATCATTAATATCATGGACACATTTACCAAGATTAAAACTGTTGAATCTTAAATCCTAAGTGGATAACAGCTGAACGTTCTTAAGTGTATGTAGCCTTGTTCTGGGCCGCACTTGAAACGGAGAGCTGTTGAAATCACTCAATAAATGAGGTGGAAGAGTATAATAAAATTCTAAGTGCTGTGCCTCTTTCTTAATGGTGGGAGATGCAAGGTGCAACCAATTGTACCTTAGAGGGCACAGAGGAGTATAACAGACCAATAGCTTCCTGAAAAGTACACAGGCCCTTGCTTTCCTTTTTTTATGGGAGTTTTTTCTTGTAACCTGTGTCATGACTGTGCCTTTCTATGATGTTTATGGAATTTACCACTTTCTGCTCAAGTCCATTAAATACTATTCATTAATAAAATAAGCCAGCATAATGTTCTGTCAAATGACAAGTTCAGGACTATGTAGTTAAAGATCGCAAGAGAGTTACCATGGACTTTTTTTATACTGCTTTTCTTGTAATTGTGAACTCTTTTCAATCACCTCTGATAACAAGAATTGAGGAGAAAGTTTCCCATGTATAAATAGCTTCATGCCAAGTGCCAAAGTGAGTATAGACCAGTTATAATAACAATACCATATTTAGCAAAATGACCACAATTGGGGCCATCACCCAAATAAGCTTACACATAATTAATTTACTATGATTCATTTATGTGGTTTTTATTTCTTTTTTATTTCCCTTGAAGAAGACAGATGAGGAAATTGAATGAAGTTGTTGTGTTGACCACTATCCAAAGCATATGCAAGGTTTTGTAAACGTTGATAATCTCAGTATGCTTCCAGGGTTTTCATACCATTTTGATTTAACTGTGAAGGGAGACATTCTACTTATCATTGCACCCATGCCTCCCAAAAGCCTTGCCTTTCAACTTCATCTCATCACAGGTGAATAAAGATGAACACTTTTGTAATCATCACGCCATGCAAGTCAAGGCTTTTTCCCTCCACAGTTAACGCAGTGGAGGGAAATGTTCCTGGATGCTCAGAGCTGCGAGCAGTTTCCCGTGTCCAGCAGAATGCCGGTGACCCGTTTCCTTACTAAAGAGCGTACGCTGATTTACTTTGCCTTGCCAGAGAACCTTTTCCACAAGCGAAGGGGCTAGGAAATGAAAAGGCAGGAATGTGCAAAGACGTTTGCAACTCTATAAATTTAAGAACACATTTGAATCCAGAAGTTTTGATACCGCCCTCCACAGAAACGTTGGAACCCCAGCCAGCGCCCCCAGACTGCGGAGGGAGTGCCCAGGAGGTGTAGGCTGGGCACTCAGATGTCCAATCACGTTGTGAACCTTAGCAGCTTCAGGGGTCAGCTTTGAACACCAGACATTCTACCAGATTTATCTTTTTTTTTTAAGTGTGTTTTTTTGTTGTTAGTGTTTCGAGAAACTGACTTGATCCAACTTTTTAATGTTCACTTTGGGCAATAATTCTTTGTGTTCTGATCTAACTTTCAAAGCTGATGCACTATACCCTGTAACATATTCAATATTATCACATGTTAAATATTTCCTTAGGGAAAAAAAAAACTATCATGCATTCCACTACTTCTTTATCTATACCTTTTTGGAAAAGCCTAACTAGTTAGACCAATAATCCTGACTTCCTAGTATGTTGCTTTTTTTTTCTTGTGTTTCAGGAAATCTCATATTGGTGAAATAAAATGTCTGGTTGTGTGATTCCTATGTTTTAGTATATCTCATAGCTTGTTTTTTCCTCTGATCATTTGAAAATGTATGGGATCTAGATTCACAGTATATAAAATCCTATTTTGCCTCCCCATAAAATCAATATAATAATTTATTCTGGGGAATGTTTTTAAAGTAATAAGTTATAAATGGAAGATATTCAGGTATATGTTTCATTGTAATCCATCTGATGACAGAAACTTGTTTTGGATAGAAAGACCAGACTTAAATCTGGAGAGAAGATCATGCAAATAATTAATGTGTGTATGTGGTTGTCCATATACAGCACACATTTTAGCAACTCAGTGAGATATTCTCCTGTCAAAGACATGTATTAAGGGTCTCTACAAAACTAAGCAAAATATGAATAATGTTGAATGCAAATACACAAAACTGACAAATCTGTTCAGACAGGAGAGAAAGTGTCTAAATTAGACAGACAGTGAAGCAAGTAACTAACTCCAAAGCTAGGATTAAAATGAGTCGAATTGAAAGCTTTTCAGGGATAAAATTGCAAGGGGCAGAAGCCCAAATGGAACCTGACATTATGACTTTCTATGGCCTAGATGTCTGTGACTGGAGATATCAAGAGATATATGCAAGGTCTGAGTGAAATATAATGTGGCTAGGCTTGGAATTGCTGAAAAGCAAATAATTTTGAAACAAAACAGCTAGCATAGCTGAGTGTCACGATGATTCGCCATTGTCTTTCACATCTGCTCCCAGTAGAAATGTGGAGAGGAAAAGTGACTGAGACAAAAGTCAAATGTCATGTCAAGTTTGTTTTAACTTTATGACAAATAGCCCAGCTATACGACCCCGTGTAAATCATTTAACTTCTCTGATTTTAGAGTTCTTTGTTAAGATAAAGGTGCTGGGCAAAATAGTGAAGCGCTAGTCTGGTTTTATTTATTATTTAAAAAATTTTAAATATTTTAAGAAATGTAGAAATAGGCTGCTAGGTTTGATTCCAGCTCCACTGTTGAGTATCTATCTTCTTACTCTTTCTCTGTCCCAGCAACTAATGAATCAGCTGTGGTTAATGCAAGTATCTTTTTCACATGGTCATTATAAAAAATGAAGTAATTCATAAAAAGCATTTTTAATAATGCCTATTAAAAACATTCAACATGTGTCTGCAAATGATTTTGATTTGCCAAAAAGCTGACATAATTTAAGCTTCAGGGTCTTTATTTGCTACGATTCCTTCCAATAGTCTGTATCTGATTTTTGACTTAAAATGTATTTTTTTTAAATACGCCAAACCTCATTCAATAAGCTTCCAAACCTCATAAAATGGAAAAGTAACAATTATTACTTTTTATTACATACTTTAAATTTATTACAACATCTAGTTTATTCCACTAGCTATTTGCAAAATAATACTTAGTTATCTTACGAAGCTTAGTGTGGCTAACAAATAATTGAAGTTATTATCTGGAATAGAACGAACATTAAGAGAGTCCATGGATTGTTACTGCATTATAAAACTGACGCCCTTGCAAGGGTGCACCTGCCTATGTTAAAGGAAACTGATGCGTTGAATAAGACAGCTGGTTAGCATGGCTACATGACAGCACTGGGCCTATTTAGACATGAGACGGTGGGTTACCACTGGGAAAATACAAGGCTAAGAAGGAAGAAATTCTTGCCTGTACTGGGTAATAAAAAGTCAACTTGTTCTAATGAAGTACAGTTCTGAGAAGAAAGAAAAAAATTATATTCACCCTTGGGTGTAAGGTTAACAACTCTGTCCACCTGTTCCTGTTGAATTACAGGGAGTCTGGTAAGACGGAAGATAAAAGTACGCGTCTTCTGCTCTTTAATTCCTGTTCTTCTTCTACCTGAAACTTTCTGAGAGCAGAATTAGAAATCTTAATTCTCCAGGGAAATTAAACATGCTATAGCTCAGATAAGGAAAACCCGTGGAGGCTGTAGTGCAAAAGGCCAATCCAGCAGAACTGCTGGAGGGCAGATGGTGACGGTGGGAAAGGTTCCCATTCCACTCCGTATCTGCTGCTGTTGAGACCCTGACAAAGATTTTACGTGCCTGAGCCTCAGTTGTTTTTTATTTGTTTAATTTGTCAAGATATGATGTTTCTTGCTCTGCCTAACAGACAACTTACTGTCAACATCACATGGGAGTGTGAGCTATACCATTTTTAAAACAGAATGTCTACTCAGATTAAATAATTACTATAGAACAATCTAAAACTTACCTCTTGATTGGTGTAGCACAGGACCCCCAAACCAGGGGGGTACTTAAGTGTTCATGATATTCCAAAAAGCAAAAACCCCACGTCGTAGACTAGCCAATGTGGACATGCCGTTTATTACATTACAGGTGAGTGCACCGATGGAGGGTCAGTGCTAGAGAGACGATGCACAACTTGCACATTTTTTCATGAATAAACCTAAATATAGTTTGAGAGTCAGGATAGAGTACACACACACACACACATACGTACATACATTTATATATGTATATATACATATATACACATTTTAAATTTATTTTTTTATTTTACTGTTTTTCTATTACAGTTGTCCCAATCTTTTCCCCATGGTTCTCCACTGCCCTGCCACAATCCCCCCCACAACTCCCACAGTCAATCCCTATCCTGCTGTCAATGTCCATGGGTCATGTATACATTGTTCCTTGACCAGACCCTTCTCCTTCTTTCCCCACTTCTCACCCTCTCCCCTCCGCTCTTCTCACTGTCAGTCTATTCCTTGTTTCCATGCCGCTGGTTCTATTTTGCTCATTTGTTTGTACTGTTCATCAGGTTCCTGTTATAGGTGAAATCATATGGTATTTGTCTTTCACAGCCTGGCTTATTTCACTTAGCATGTCATATATACTCTCCTTACATATACTTTATATATAAGGATAAAGTATATTTTAATGTATGGAAGAATAACCTCTTGATATCAGTGGCTTTGAGTAACAAGTGTATTATTCTTCCTGCTTTTGCTACAAGGCTCAGAATTCTATACTACACACAATGGCTCTGGACAAAAATGTTCTGACTTCTCAAAAGGTGCTTCCAGTGTTCATGCAGAAAGGGAGTGAGAACTAGAAAGATGAGTATGCTTCACTCCCAGTCACATTTGACAGCCATAACTTGCCAGGTGGCCACATCCAAATTCAAAAGATTGGAGAAGTTAAATCCTTTATGTGCATGGAAGCAGAGACATTGAATAATGGCCAATATCAATAATTTTATTCTTCTTTATTGACAAATCATACCTTTCTCATTTTCTACAGTTGGATTTATGTGATATTATTAGAAGAAAAAAGGAGAAATAAGAAATTGTTGACTCCATGCTTTTCAAAGTCACCCCATGGGATAATTTTCAGGTTGGACACAATTTAATAGTACTGCTATTTTCTTTAGTGACTGAAATTTATAAGCAAGTAGGACAACTAAAGCACAAAATATGTCAACCATTTCTCATCATCTTTCGTGAGTAGGATAGATTTTGAAACAAATATAACATATAGTCTAAAAATCAAGTGTTAAGAAGCATGGTTTATTCATTTAGTCCATTCTTCAGCCTTTTAACAATATATTAATGAATGTCTATTGGGGTAGGTATTGCATGAGATGCTGGCAAAACAAAGGTGTGCAGAAATCAGGCATTCTGTCTGTTTCGTATGGATTACATGAGTGGGGGAAAAGGGTTGGAATTAATCAAATGACCACACAATATTGAATGTAGCTAAATGGAGGCTGGAGAAGATTTTCCTGAAGAAATATTTGATGATATCTAATATATACAGAGAAACATACTAGTGATAAAAGGTGGGGGATAAATTTTCTCTGATCTTATTGCAGAAGGAAATATGATGCATTTAGTAAGAATGGAGAAAGCCATTGTGGATGAAAGGGACTTTGGAGCTTGGGCCAAACTAAAAAGACTGCAAGGAAAAAGTGATTATATTCCAATGGACTTGATAATAATTACCTTGGGGGCTGAAAGTCATAAATCACTCCTAGGTGTAGTGGAAAGTGAACTGACCTTAGATTCAAACAGACTCTGTTCCACAGTTTTATTTCTCTTCTATCCTGAGCAAATGTGCTGACTTCTGGAGCCCTAATTTTCACACTGACATGATGGTGATGACGACATTTACCTTACAGGACTATTGTTAACATGATGGAGATTGTCTAAGGTGTCCAGTTCATTCCAGACTTTGTTATTTACAGATCTCCAAAAAAACAGAAACCAAAATGGAATATGATTTGCAAAGAATCAGTGGGGAAAATATCGGTGAAGGATAAAGGAGAGTGAGATGAAAAAGACAGAGGAGATGGCAGCCTGTGATTATATCTAATGCATATGAAGGAGTGAGGGAAGGAAAGATAATTGAGTAAAAAGAACCTCATTCTGCAGTGCAATTCCAAGAGCAGTCTGTCCATTGCGATGGTAGTCCTGGTGCCAAAGTTTTACAGCGCAGTGGTCCATGCCTTGCAGGAATAGGCTTTCATCTGTGCCCGCACAGTATTGGTCAGTATGTGGGAGAAGCCTGTAAGAAATGTGGTATTGACATGAATATGATGATGAATCCAGAGAGGTAGTAGCTTGGACATCAGTCATGCCTGTTACCCACACAGAAGATTTGAACTGCATATTTTCATGGTTGCCACCATCCACTCTTTGCACCATGTAGATCTAATGTACTTCACAGTTTTGGGAGGTTGCTTCTCTATGGTTTCCATTATTTCTCTTTCTAAGAGGAAAGTTAGAAGGAGAAAGCTTGTGGGACAAACTACCCCCCTCATTACTGAAGTTACTTTTGGGACCCCAACTGGTACTCATTTATCTTACCTCTATTAACCACTCTAAATCCTTGTCACCTCAATCCTCAGCCATTCCCCTGGTAGGTTGTGGTGGCTTATATGGCTCTGTGATCCTGTCTGAGCCCTTGGACATCATGTCTTTCTTAGGCCAAGCTTCCCACACCTATCCTTTTATGGTTCCAATGGGATAAGGGAATACTATGTGGCACCAAGGGAATCTCATGGCTTCCATACTTATTCTTTCCTGTCTCCATTCAAAAGCATTCACGCCTCTTCTTTACGATCAAGGTCCATTACCCTTGTCATGATGGTAACCCTTCTTATTGGCTGGTACCTGGTCACAGGGATTCTAAATTGCTTTGGCAATAGCCATAGATTGTAGTCCACATGAGCACTTGCTGTGTCCCATGGCAAGAGTACACTCTTCTAGTGTCCAGGACTTTCACCCATATAAATTGTGAGGACGAGGCACAAACCTTTCATTGAGTCATTATGAGTAATGATAAATGGAGCCACGTCCATTCATTATTTGGTGGACCTATGTATACATGGTATTTATTTGTGGATATATCACCATATGAACATTTCTAACTTAATGTGTTATACTGCACCCTGAAAATGGCATCCATTCTTTCAGAGGGTTGTCTCCTAGTTGGCACTTGAGCTGTGTCATTCCAATTCTTGATAAGGTCAACTACCTCCAGATGGTGCAATATTTTATTCTACCATGCAGTTCATAATCCCACTGCATGCAGTTCATGGATGCACCCACAAAACTCCTTCAGTGAATTAGATAATCTAAAAAAATTCTATTTTCTGTGCATTGCATCCCTGTGGAGCAGGCATTCCATAAGATCTTAAATAATGCTGCTGGTTCATAATCTATCGGTAGGAAAAGCATTGAATACACAGATTCGTTATCCTCCCTAATGTATATGAACTTTTGGTCCTGCAGTACAGAAGTTAAACTATAATAGTCCCATTTTCTACCATCATGACCACTTTGTTTGTGTTCCTATTATACCAATTAAGAGTAGACAATGGTATTGGCTCACTAGAGTTTATTGTCCAAGTCATTTTGTCCATTTTGTAATCTGATATCCCCTTAAATGTATTCAAAGCACTGACCTTATTTATTAAGGCTTAATTCTAGCCCACATGATCAAGTACGTTCTAAATTAGTCTCAGGGATACTCTTGGCTCCTATGGAAAGCTCTTACTAATCATTGCAGCCCCCTTGGTGTACAATTTCTTCCTTTCTTTATCTGGCCTTGCAAACTCACAGCTAAATTTTCCTGGATTTAATCCTCATCATCCTGGAAGCCAAAAGGAGATGAAAACAAGTTCCTGAGTGGAATGCCTGTTGTCTTGTGGGGGTAGACTTTTGCAGTTTTATCCAGCTTCGGGGGGTAACGCTGGCTTTTACTAGGGATGGGTGGGCCACTTCTGCAAGCTCTGTGGGTTTAAAGGTCTCTGTGGAGACAACATCTTATGGGATATTTTTCTAGATAGTCTCATCCCATATTACTGGGTCCCAGATTTTAACAATAAGACTTTGACTTTGGCATCATGACCTACTTGGTTTGGAAAGTTTAATGTCACTGAGCTCTGTGATTCTATCTGGGTCTCAGTCTGCAACCCAGCTGTGTACTCATCTACTCCAGGAGATAAGTGATTTGTAAGTTACTAAAGAGACCCTTCTCCCTGACTTTCACGTATAACCTTTAACTGTTTGTCAATGACCCTCAATCTCTTATTATTTATCTACATGGTGTCAACACCATGTCAACTCAGCTGACCTTCTGACTCTACCTTCCCTGTAGGCATTGGTCCCTTGGAAACATTGTGATTTATTATAAGAGATAGATGTCTGGTTTTCATCATATTTCTGGTATAGCATGCGTAAACCCATTGGAACTTCCTAAGTAATGAGGGGAATAAAAGTGTCAATCACATGTTTAGAGGGTTGGAACTTTCGATGCTACCCTCTGACTTCTGCGGAGGGGAGAAGGACTGCTGTTTGAGTTCTATTACCAGTGGCCAACGATTGAATCAATAACGCCTTTGTAATAAGCCTCCATAAAAACCCAAAAGGATTCAGAGAGCTTCCGAGTTAGTGAATACAAAAGACTTGATACACACAAAGAGTGCACTGAAACTCGGTGCCCTCTTCTCCACACCCTGCCCCATGCATCCCCTCTATCTGCCTATCTAAGACGTGAAATGTTGCTCTGAGTTCTGTGAGCCAGTCTAGCAAATGAATTGAACTAAGGAGGGGGTTGTGAGAATCTCCGATTTATAGCTGCTTGGTCATAAACACAGTTGATACCCTGGACTTGCAATTGACATTTGAATGGGGCAGTCTTGTGAGACCAAACCCTTAACCAGTGGGATTCAATACTGTCTCCAGAAACAGATAATTGAGTTGAATTTTTGGACACCCAGCTAGTTTTGGAGAACTGCTTGGTGGTGGGGGATGCATACCACCCCCCAACACACACACACACACACACACACACACACATTGAAAACTGAGATCAGAACACATTTACTCTCCCTCCATCTCTAAAATCTGGAATCATTGTATCTACATGAGAATTTCCCTACACTGGGGCATCTTTGCAAGTTACTAACAGTGAAATCTTTAGTAAGATTTAGTAAGTAATGGGAATACTACCAGCTGGGGCTTTGCTAATTTCTTCTTAACACATCTGTTTCTCAGTCCACAACTGGCAATGCTTCTGTTTGAAGAGTTCCTCTGAGAAGCATGTGCCAAGACAAAATTAGGTACAGGAGTTAGTTGTTGCAGGAAATGCTGGTTAAAGCAAAGAACGAGGGAAATGAAAAAGGTGAGGAGAACCTTTAGCTGCAGTGATGCTGAAAAAGAGGAGGAAAAAGTAGGTTTGAGTAGGAACAGTTTCAGATTGCAGTGAACATTCAGAGGTTTGGCAGTGCCAACTAGGAGTTCTATAGCCAGCCACTCGTCTGGGAAGTTCCAAATCTCAAAGACATGGTCTTTTTTTCTGTCTTTTATTTAAAAATTGTTGTTCAAGTACAGCTGTCTCCATTTTCCCCACAACACTCCCCCCCACCCCAGCTATCCCCACCTCCCACCCTCGATCCTAACCTCCTTTGGCTTTGTCCATGTGTCCTTTCCCCTTTTTCCTGACAACCCTTTGCCTTTCCCCCCCATTATCTCCTCCTACCTCCCCTCTGGTTACTGTTAGTTTGTTCTTAATTTCAATGTCTTTGGTTATATTTTGCTTGCTCATTTGTTTTGCCGATTAGGTTCCACTTACAGGTGAGATCGTATGGTATTTGTCTTTCACTGCCTGGTTTATTTCACTTAGCACAATGCTCTCCAGATCCATTCATGCTGTTACCAAGGATAGGAGCTCCTTCTTTCTTTCTGCTGTGTAGTATTCCATCGTGTAAATGTACCATAGATTTTGATCCATTCATTTACTGATGGGCACTTAGGTTGCTTCCAGCACTTGGCTATTGTAAACCCATGTCTCAAAGACATGGTCTTTGTTTGTACACTCAGAGTGCTCATTCATTGGCTGGAAGTAGCCCATAGCAGGCATGAAAGTGCTTGCGGTGGGAGCCTAGCTGGAGTGGCAGCAGATGGATGACTCGGTCAATTACATAAGGCATCTAGCTCTTAAGATTTTTAAATTAAGCATTCTCAGATTCTGCAACTTACCAGGTTTTTGGGAAGAAAGATTAGCATGTTGACCAATGGGTACGCGTAGTTATTTAAATAAGCCTCATTGTCAAAGTATAGTTTGGTGTTTGACATGTGTTTAATTAGTAAAACTGGTTCAAATGGTTTGATCAAAAGTTTGTTCGTGACTATCTACCCAATTGAAAATAAGCATTTATTGTTATACTATGTTGCTATGGCTAAGGAGAAAATCATGTAGGTTCTTTTGTAACACAATTGGATCAGCAAATGTGTACATACCTGACTGAAGTCAAATGTCAAATATCAAAGAGTACTTACTGATACTTAACTGCACAAACACTATTCGATGATTCAAATTAATGTGACAACCCATTTTCCTCCTTAGAGATCTCTCATAGTCTGTTGTTAAAACATACATTTCCATTTAAACTATATAAACTGCTGAAATCAGTGGGTTAAATATATGTTTTGATTTATAATTCATAGCAAATAATGAATAGCCATAACTACTATGGTCCAGCTTTGAAGATTATTGAATGATAGAGACCAATTTATATCTTCCTCAATGACTTGTATGTCCACTTTGGTTGATTAATAAATAATTATAGATGAAAATTACCCTACTGATAACTCATACACTGTCCCTTCCTGGTTCTATTAATATATAATCACAACCACATCCTCATAAATCACATGTTAAGCACCATTCCATATGGATTTTATTCTGTAATAGCTTCCAATCTAAATACTTTATTTCTACTGTGATCCATTTCCCACAATTCTTCATATTGTAGCCACATTTTTTTAAATTAAAATCTGATTATGCTCCAAGGATGCTTACATTATCTGAATAGATTTCTAGTCCCACATGATGAAGGCTAAGGTTCCTGACATTATCTTCCTGATGTGCGCTGTGTGTGCCTGCCAATTTTCCCTACTCGTCTTACCTCATTTGAGCTCTCCTTTGCTCTATGTCATCCACACAGGCCTTCTTTCCGTTCCCACAAAATGTGCCATGTAGTATTCTGCCATCCAACACAATTTACCCTCTCTGGTAGCTCCATATAGAGCAGGGAGCATTTTTTTTAATAACTTTGTCTCTGGTCATTAATGTGCTGCAAGGAATGAGTTTAGTTACTCCAGCTCTGTCTTTTCATGAATAACACATTGAGGCTATGGTGAGTCTGTAAAAAGTTTGAATCTTTTATTTCAGTTATTGAGAGGCAGTTATAATACTAGAAAGAAAACTGAGCATGGAAGGGGAAACTATGGCTTTAACCTCTGCCTCTGCCTTTTCCTAACTGCGACACCTAATTCTTTCTTTCTTCAACTACATGTATACTAAAAAAAAAAAAAAGTTTACAGTGTTATGAGAATGAAATGACAGGCTTTATTTTAATATAATTTGTAAATTATTAATAGAGTTCAAGAAACTCTTGACAGCCTGTTAGTCAAGAAAGGACAGGTATTCGGTAAGTGCATATTGAAAAGATCTAAATATTCAATTCAAATGAAGCCATGTAGAAATGCTCTGTGTGATTAAAATAACAAAATTTCACTTCGAGTTACACATAGGCCTTTGATGTAGCCTGTAAATGAAATCACTATGTACATTACTGGTTCATTGCACAAATATTTAAGAGACAGCAGTTCTTTAAATAATTACACTCCTATCTAAAATTTAAGCATGTTTTTTTGTTATAAAATGTAGAAAGTACAAAGATAATGAAGATAATCCTTCTGAATTTCATTATCTTGAGACAGGCATTCTATGTTTTGCTATATTTTCTTTTGATTATTTTCTTTTCATGAAACCTAGTATATACAGTATTTATACATTATTTTGGAATTATTCTGTTGCATCATCCATTGCTTTTTTAAAAAGGAATATGTGTGTGTGTGTGAGAGAGAGAGAATCATTTCATTCCATCACATTCCATCACATCAAATGTATTTCCTTGTGTTCTCTGCTCTTTGGAGAATGCTCTTTGGAGTATTTGAAATAAAATCACCTGAATATGGGGTATTTGCTAGAGTATCATCCTCTCTAACCACAGTTGTTGCCTAGAACTGTTTTTTCTTTTTTTTTTTTCCTGGTTGGTAAAATAGTCTGTTCAAAAGATTAAAAGTTCAGTATCCCAAGGTTATTTTCTGTCAATCTTACCTCCCCCACGATGATAGCATACTGGATTTTCCGAGAAGAAATCCATTGCTCTACAATGTAGAATGGACATTTTGAACATATTTTGTAAAAAAAAAAATTAAAAAATACAGTTATCACATTCCATTCAAAATGCTTTGATTCAGTCATCCATTCTAGAGCAGGTTCTGCTAAGAGGATCAAAATTTTCATAACTTTCCACCGTGAGACTCAGGTGCCCTGCTCTTTGCCAGAGGAACCACTAACAAATTGATTCTGATATTGTTTTGTAAGTAACTAACTTTTCTCACCAAACTTTTCTCACTTAAATTCATTTGAGTGAACCTAATTTCATGGATCCTGTAGGAAAAGTACATCAGTATAAAATGATTGTTAATCAGAGGTGGTAAAAATATATCCTCTGAACTTGAGGGTTTTTTGGGGTTTTTTTTTTGGTCAAAGAAGATACAAGACCATTTTACAAGACAAAGCTAAAACTTGCCAAATCTAGAATGACTTGGGCAGCCTTCTGCTTTCATTTATGAGCATCTTGACTTCATCAAGAGTAATAGACACATAAATAAAGCAGAATTTGGCCCATTGATTTCAAAACCTATGATCTCCCTTGAATAAGCAGAGTTAATTCACTTTTCCTCCTATCAACACATATGCATCATTTTAAAAAATGTTTGCATTCCTCAACAATGTCCAGAGAAGGCACCGGTTTATATACTGTTGGCTCTCCTTCGACTCTGACAGTTACTGACCTCATCTGGGTTTTGGGTTAAGTGCAGCGGATAGCTTTATTTGCTGGCACCATGGATGAGTGCTCTAGGAAGAAATAAAACAAGGAAATGAAGCCAGTGTTCTGAGTGCTGACTATAGTTCACAGCAGGTAGTCAACCAACAGATATGAACATTGCCTTTTCCCACAATTACCAACATTTTTTAATGAACAAATGAAAAAGTAGAGATTTTCTTTTTTATCTGTATGAGACTTATAGTTACAGCACTGGTGTTTGATTTACCCAAACCTTTTGTTAAAGGTGATGTCATTAACCAAATATAAGCTACTGGAAAAATTAAACTTCAGAAAACATTGTGGGCCTGCTTTTCCTGATTCAAACTTTTGAGAATCAAAATAACTTCTTCAGTTGTTAGAGCAAAGTAATAGCAGTTTTAATCCTAATTCTTAAAAAAATATATTTGTTAAGTATTTTAATAGAATTCCTAAACATTATCTGGTTCTTGAAAAAAAAATGATATGCAATAGAAATAAAGTAGTTCCTGGAACAATAATAACTCTATAAAATATCAATTAAAATATGCCAGCAAGGAAATAACTTAGATTTTAATCTTTTGTGGGTTCTCTGTATAGAAATAAAGTCATTATTTAGTTTTGCTTCTCATGACATTTAAGACACAGACTTGAAATACAAAATTCTTAGGAAACTTTTTTTTCCTCTCTCTCTCTCTCTCTCTCTCTCTCTCTCTCTCTCTCTCTCTCTGTCTCTCCTTCTCCCCACCTAAAATCCAAATTAGATCCACTTCATTGATTAAAAATATCGCTTCTAGTGATTTGCCAAAAACTGTGTTCTGAAATTTAAATTAGGTTAAGTATTTTGTAGCAGACTGCCATAATAATTTTCTAAAGCAATAAAATCAGTTATCAGAATTAATGATACATAAAATTCATTTTTATGATTTTACTTACATTACTTTGCATCTCCCTTTTATTTATTTTCAATTGAACTCCTGTGACTCTGCAATGTGTCTGCACCACCTAATGTCCCTGGCTGTGGCAGAGAGAACAACTGGATTTAATATAATTCTTTCTCATATTCATGTTTGTGTTCAGAATTTGTGTGGAATGTATATAAGAAATGGAATAAACTTGGTAGCCTGCTATCTCTGTGAATATGAAATCCCCCTAAAGTGGCAGTTGCCCCTAAGTGGCCTTCCCTGGGGCTCTAAGTGATGGAGTAGCTGGCAATACCTGCTGAGTGAATGAAGCAGCTGCCACTGGAAAAATCAAAGTATGGACCCCTGTAGTTTAATGACCCTCTCCATACAACTGCTGAGAGCACAGGTCTCCCTTTCTCTCCTTGTTAGACTATGATGACAAATGAACTTTCTTTTTTACTTAAACTATTTAGTCCATCATTGATTCTGTCACTTAGCCTATCAGTTCTTCCCTAATGAAGCAGGTACAGAGCACCTGCTGTGTGTAGGCCCTGTGCCATGGGCTACAGAAACAGAGAGCTGCTCTGTTTCCCTTGGAGCCTTACACTGAGACAGACACGTAACCCTCAAGGCAAAAATGAAGTTCTACAGTAGCACAAATGACGGAGTTACCAATTCTACCTAAGATGTTCATGTAGGACATTCTTCTAAATTTCATGAAACGATAGGTTTTAGACGCTGCCAGCTTTGTCATTCACTCTTTTCTGTTAACCCATAACAGAAAAAATGCTATCAATAATACTTTAAAAATACTTCAAAACAGTCAACTTGCTTAACAAAGAGGCCATCTAGGTCAAGTGACTTGCATTTCCTGAATGTGTAACTTTATTTAGCCTGAGTTTAGAGGAGCATATCATGAACATGTTAGAATGCTCTTGGGATCACTGGGTGTTCTAAAGGAGAACAAGATGAAGAACAATCAAAACAGCATGTCTGCTCGACCATTTCAGTTCATCTCCTGCTACAGCTGTACTGACTATTCAAGTGCATCTTCTTTTAACCTGCCATTCCTTTTAGCACCTTATCTCTCATTTTAACCTTATCTCATTCTCTTTCAATACCCACAGAATTGTATAAACCAATGCTTCTTAATTTTCTTATATCGTTAATATGAACATCTAAAGATATTCTGAAGTACATATCCAGTGCAGGCCTTGAGATTCTCCATTTTCAGCAAATTGCCATGTAATACTGATTCTCCTGCTGCTATAGCGCAAGTGGCAAGTGATATATGTCCAGTTTATAGTATATTTATAAACACTCATCTATTTTTACTTTTATTTAAAGGTAGTTAGAATTGTGAAGATTATGACACATTTTTGAGGCTTCTGGTGGAAGATGTTTTAAATGTACAATTGGCATCATGCCTTTACTATGTTTAAAAAAAGAATGCATAGCAAATTGTGGGCAAAATGCATTGCATTGAGTAAGATGCGCCATGTATACAGTTGAACGGTTGGAAGTTGGAAGATACTGAACTGCCTGTTCAAATGCTGCTATTGAGTCCTTTGACCACCCATATCAATCCTCCTCTCAGGTTCAGGTCTGCCCTATTCCCCCAGGACTGATCTTGAGCACCTAGCCCAGCGCCTTACAAAGGATCAATGCTCAGCCATCATTTTACCCATAATTTTAAAAACCAAACCAAAAAATCCCCCATATAACTGCCCTACTACCCTTGCTTCCCCCTAGTAGGTCATTGATCCCCCGCAGTAGGACATTGATTTCTTACTAATGAGTAAGTCTCTGATATAACAGATAAATGATTGGCAGTGTTTTGATAATACAAACCTAGATTGGGAAAAGCCCCAGAATATGTTAGAAAATATGGTATGCTTCTAGGGATGACCAGATTGACATTCCTACATATAGATAAATGAATCATTTATCTGGTGGTTCTTTCTGGGAACAGAGAGGTGGCTGGGTAGCATATATATGCTATAAGCACTAAACTTTTAAACATTAAAATAGAGAGTTTCTGAGAACATATTTGAATACTTTATCCTTTTGCTAAAATGCTTGAATAATCATTGTGCATACTTCACAACAGTAGTAAGAGAATGGTGCAATTCACACATCCGTTCAAAGAACACATCCTATGGTAATATAAAGATGCATATTATATATTTAAATTGCCTGATTTTATACTCTTGATCTTAGGTTGTATAGATTATGTTATAGCTGATTTTTTAGGCATAATGATATAGTAGCTTTTATTGAAACCTGCAGGGCAGATAACGTGTCTGACATGGCTATGTATTCTTAGTGCTTAACACTGTTAATGAAGCATAGGAAGTTTCAGTATACGTTGATCACAGATGGATTAAGGAATGAGCTATTGCCACCAACATTGCAGGGTAGAACTTGTGATATAATGAAGCCTTTAAATATACTAAAGAATGGGTATTGTTTTTAAAATACAGACTCTACAAGGAAAATTGTTTCTTTTTGTTCAGGTTCTGGCTGGGCAAGTTGTTAGAGATATTTCTAACAAAAGATGTTAGTTACTCTTTTACTCATTAAGTGTCTTAATTGGAAACACATTAAAATTACAGTTGGAACAAGTACAAACTTACCATATTTTACTAATTTTCTCCCAAAATATTGTGCAATTATGAATCACTGACTATTACAATAATATGTTTTTGCTAGACTGTAAAAATACTACTAGAATAACTTGATAATCAAATATTTTTATCACTTTTTCCTGTATTTAAATACAGCAAAACAAAAGTAGGCAATATTTTGTATGAACTGTAAATCTATCCAAATTAATAGTTACTTTTAGTGGAAATGTTATTCAATTAAGTGTTTTATGTATACTAATTCTGGAACACATAATAACAATTCAACTATGCATTTCCTTATCTAGATGTTTAATTCTAATATTTTAGTCTACAGAATAGTCTTAAAAAGGGTATTATACTTTCTAATAATTTGGTAGATTTAATGCCCCCCTAATTTAGTTGTTTACAAAAGGAAAATTAGATAAATAAAAATATTCCCATTCAATAGACTTCTTCAGGTTCATAAAAAATAAATAAATTGTTCTCTATACATTTCCATAGAATGATATCCAAGGTATACTGTTAAGTGACATAAAAATGTATAAGAACCATATCATATCATTTAATTTCTGTAAAAATAAAATTAACAATCATTGTTAATTTCCTATTTGAAAAAGGGAAGGTTAGTTTTGTCTTCTACACAACAAGAGGGAATATTTTCCTTTTAGAATACATATTCTAATAGCAACATCAAAACTATAGGTATATTTAGAAGCTTTGTTATATCAACCATGTCAAGATGACTTTTGATAAATACTCTGAATACTTTCTCCCCAATTTAGTTTGATTACTCAAGAATTAGTGCTGTGAATATAAATTCACAAATAGAAATTCATATATTGTTTTTTCTAGGTATCCTGGATTAAATTTACAAAATAAATCTAATCTATAAATACAATTTTGTCTCTGCATGTAATGTAGTTCAGGTGCCACACTCTTCCAGGTGGAGGGAATTCTAAAACATATTATTACTGGCCTTCTCTTCTTCCCTCTTCCCCAACTCAGTCCTTTTCCAAAGATGGGTGACTATTTCACTAGTGAGTTTAAGAGCAGAATCTGGCATGTGTATGTTGCTTGTTTTTTCTTCTCTTTTCTCATAAGATCCAATCTTTTCTCAGAAAAACCCATTCTTTTCTAACTCTTCATGTTATAGATTTTATAGAAACAGATGCTTTAGAAGTAATCAAACATTACTTATGACTGGGGAGGGAGTATTCCAAATTTTGGGCTTCAGTATTAAGAAATTACCTAACCTGCAGATATTAGCTTTTTTACTAACAAGGTATATTCTGACCTCACATCTTCTGTACTATTTTTGTCTTACTTCTCATTTAGTTCAAACTTTAGATGAGAAATATGGATGTTATATATAGTTTACTGAAGTCCATAACTATTATCTGATGAGATTCTGAATATTGAAATCATAGCTCAAAATATTTTCCCAAAAGTCATGTTGTTGGGTTGTCTTGCTTTTCTTGGTTTTATCTAATTAATAAAAAACTAAAATATATGGCTGGAAATTTAACAAGAATAAAATAGAATAAATGTAATAAATCAAATATAAAGGAGGAAATAGAAGAATAAATTATTCCAGCACTCAGGATTAACTATACTTAATATGAAGTCATAGTATACAGGGTTCTTAATGACTATTTTAAACATTTGTGATTATACTAAAAAATGTAATTGTTATTGGTAAAGTCAATTAACAATCCTGGTATAAGCATTTCTCTTCCTTATAAGGTACCCAACACACTTAATTTAAATCATCCCATTATTCTTTAAGTGTTGAAATGTATCTTTTTTTAAATTATCCCTTCTATTGGGAATTTAATTTGTTTCTGACTTCTCACCATTATGTCTAGTGTTGTCCTGCATATCCTTGTGCCCAAATCATTGTTTTCATTTCCTTCATGTAGACTTTACACAAGGAAATTGCTGAATGCAAGTTTCCACAGCAAACCAATTTCCCCAAAAGTAACCATTTCCAAAAAAATTTAAAAAAATAAATTCTTGTAAGAATAAAAAATAACTTAAATGTTTTTATGTTTTTATTAAAAAATAAGTTACAATTGCTCCTTATAGAAAAAATAAAAATATAAAATAATTTGCAGTTTCAGAAAATTTATATTAACCTAAAAATGTTTTATATAATTTTTAGTTTTAATAGAAACCTGGGCTTCCAGCCCATCATTTCTATAGTATAACGCAATGTGTTAAGTGAGCTAACTACAGTGTCCTAATTGATATTTGTTCAAGATTAATTACGGCAACATGTACATATGTTTCCCATTGAATCCCTTAAGGCATTCACTTACCTAATAACACACAACTATGTCTAAGTTGTGCTGGCTTATAAAGGAAAAAAGGGTCCAAAAAAGCTGTTTCAAAAACAAAAATTCTCTGGCTTTACAATCATCTCTTCTGTGGTAGCTATTTATTCCTTTTCTATTCTCTAACTCAAATATCTCACATAATTCAGGGAATCTCCAGGGCACTGAGCAGTGTCCTCTGAGTTGGGTTCCTAGAATACCGCCGGGAGTGTGATATTTTCATCCCTCAGTCTGGAACATGGGTGACAACCCTTGGCTCCACCTTCATACAAAGCGTTAGTTTATCCGCAATGTCTAACAGGTACTCTGCTGCTTCGCATCTAGTAAGTATTTCTAACTTTAACATTTCAAAAACAGATTTGTTTATTCTTCCTCTTTCTATAAATATATTTCTTAGATAACATCATCCACCTTTGAGAGGGACATCACCGTTCACCCAGTCACTAAAGCCAAACCAAGAGGTCATCTTTGATTTCTCTAGTTTTTTCACTCTTGACATCCAATCGACATTATATCTTATCAATTTCTATGCAAAATATGTTCCACATATTTCTACTTCTTTTCAGATTCACTATGTCCCTGGTCTAAGCCCCAACCACATCTCACTTAGATTCCTGTAATTTATCCACCTGGCATTTCTGTATCTACTTCTACTCCAGAAATCTCTCTTTCACACTGCAGCCCCAGGGATCTTTCCAAAGTGCAAATCATGTCGACTGTCTCCTTAAAAATCTTTCAATGGCTTTCTATTGCAAAGAGGCTAAAATTTCTACATGTTACTGTAGCCAACACGGTCCTACGTGCCTGACCCCCTGCCTGAATCTCTAATCTCATCACAGTGTTCACGAGCAAGGCCTGTCCTCTCCTTTCACATCCTTGAATGGCTCCCCATCCTTCAGATCTCACCTCAAATGACAATTCAAGTGCAAAAAACATTCTGTTAATGTACTTGCACCAAATTTCCTTCCTACTTGATGTACTTCATAGCCAATATTAATTTCATTATTAGAATACAATAGTATATAATATTTCTTAAAATTTATGTAAAGGGTAAATTTTCTGAGCAGTTGCTTCTTTGTGAATAACTTAATCTTTAGTTACATTAACAATTAAAAAATAAATTGGTCATATTAAAAATTACTGGGAATTGCTTTCCTCAAAAGTATAGATATAGATTCCATAAATTCTGGCATTTCGTATTTCAGAAAAAAATATGTATAATTTGTTTTCTTTTGTTAAGAAAGCCTTAATTTTTATTTTTTAATGTGAAGACATAGGCATTTCTTTTTTTTTAAGAGGTTTTTTTTTTGGTAAGATATTATTTATTTGTTTTTAGAGAGAGGGGAAGGGAGGGAGAAAGAGAGGGAGAGGAACATCAGTGTGTGGTTGCCTCTTGCGCACCACTGCTGGGGACCTGGCTCACAACTCAGGCAGGTAGGCATGTGCCCGAACTGGGAATCAAACTGGCGACCCTTTGGCTCACAGGCCCAACACTCAATCCCCTGGGCCACACCAGCCAGGGCTTTTTTTTCCTTTTTTTTTTTTAAGCTGGTAAAGGACAGAGAAAGAGAGGGTGAGAAACATTGATATGGATGAGATATATCGACCCCAAATGGTGGTCTGCCCACCAAACCAGGGTTGTGCCCTGACTGGGAATCAAACCAACAACCTCTTTGCAAAAAAATGAAACTTGATCACGAACTTATACCATACACAAAAATAAATTCAAGGTGGATAAAGACTTAAATATAAGTCATGACACCATAAAAGTCCTTCAGGAGAACATAGGAAAATCTCAGACATTCCATGCAGCAATATTTTCACTGATATGTCCCCTAGAGCAAGGGACATAAAAGAAAGAATAAACAAATGGGATCTCATCAAAATAAAAAGCTTCTGCATGGCTAAAGAAAACAGCATTAAAATGAAAAGAGAGCCAACCATATGGGAAAACATATTTGCCAATGATAGCTCAGACAAGAGTTTGATCTCCAAAATATATAAAGAACTCGCACAACTCCACTCTAGGAAGACAAACAACCCAACTGAAAAATGGGCAAAGGACTTGAACAGACACTTCTCCAAGGAGGGTCCAGAGATATATGAAAAGATGTTCAGCATCACTAGCCATCAGAGATACCACTTCACACCAGTCAGAATGGCCATCATAAACAAACAACAAGTGTTGGAGAGGATGTGCAGAAAAGGAACCCTAGTAGACTGAAGATGGTAAAGAACTGTCATCCTTAGAGGATGGGAAACTGGTAGAATTAATCCTGATGTAGAACACTTACCTACACTTACCAGGAGATTGTATATAATTTTAAATTTTAAAAAAAGGAAAAGCCTTATATACCCAACATACTCCAAAATTGTATTATTTTATGCCAGTGTAAATTTGGGGATTATGTGTGAAAATTGATTCACAGAGTGCTGCATGAGAAAAGAATCTTACCTTTAAATCAAACTGGTTTTATCAATAGGAGTGTATCAATAATTTTGTATCAAAGGTGACTACTCTTGGTTGTTAAGATAATGTCTGGATGCAATATTGGTCAATACTAAATGCTGTTGAGTTGCTAGAGATTGTTTGTTATAACATTATAGGAAGGAAGCCAGGAAGTCACACATGGGTTTTGGTTATATATTTAATTAGTAAGAAGTAAGCAGCCGGTCAAATTGTGGTGTAATCATTCTGATACCACAGCAAAACGACTATGGCATTTAGGAACTGGAGAGTCCTTTGCTGAAAACAGTTTTAGTAGGATATACCTGACATATTTAGGATTGTTTATGGTAAACATGCTTGGAGTCTATGAAACTTTTAGAAACTGGATTCATAGAAAATGTCGCTTAAATTGTATGACTATTGGAGTATGAATGAAGGTATTTCATGACCAAAATAACCTCCTTTTGACTAATGCATCACTCAGGGACCTCCCATGCTAAATGTGGGCCAAGAATCATCCTAACATGAAAAACAAAGACTTTGAGAGTGGTTTTGGTAGTAGAGATATGTCCAGATTTCACCTGAATTTCCCCATTATTTGCACCCTTGAAAGTATTACCACAACTTGATATGGGGTAAGACCACTGATAATGATTTCATAAGTGGACACTTCATATTAGCTCAATAACATTGGCCAGAAGTTGGACCTATGGGTCACAACTATTTGAAAGGGAATCTGAACTCTGGATGGTCACATATCTCCCTAAAAATAGAGGATTTACTTTTAAAGGGAGAAGAGAAGGGTGGCTAATGAGGCAGTCAGCTGTCTCTGATACAGAAGATAGAGGGAAAAAAGATCAAAAACTTTTCAGGGACTTCTGAAGGATAATCATGCTGCTCAGAGTGACTTGTCAGACTGATCAAAACTGAATCATAGGTAAACTCCAGGCCCGAATTTGAGTGGCCTGCTTGTGAGCTCCCCTCTTCTCATCGCTTCAGTCATCATTAGGGTGGTGGTTCTGTTCCTCAAACTTTGTTCAGCTGCAACAATAGAGGTAATGACTTGAGAGTCTCTGTTTCAGCATGTTTAATCTGTTTTCAGTCAGATTTCTGAAAACTCAAAGGTAGTTTTGATAATAGAAAATATTTTATTAAAATATATTTTATTGATTATGCTATTGCAGTTGTCCCATGTCCCTCCCTTTATCCCCCTCTGCCCTTCAACCCCCTCCGACCTGCACCCCCCACCCTTAGTTCATGTCCATGGGTTGTACATGTAAGTTCTTTGGCTTCTCTATTTCCTATACTATTCTTAACCTCCTCCTGTCTATTTTGTATCTAGCATTTATGCTTCTTATTCCCTGCAACTTCCCCCTATTCTCCTCCCACCCCCTCCCTGCTGATAACCCTCCATGTGATCTCTATTTCTATGATTCTGTACCTGTTCTAGTTGTTTGCTTAGTTTGTTTTGTTTTTGTTTTTGCTTTAGGTTCAGTTGTTGATAGTTGTGAGTTTGTTGTCATTTTACTGTTCATAGTTTTGATCCTCTCCTTTTTCTTAGATAGGTCCCTTTAACATTTCACATAATAAGGGCTTTTTGGTTTTGTTGATAAAGAATTTTAAAAACTAACTCCTGTTATATAATAGAATATTTACTTTTAATACCAGTTAGTTTTCAAAAAAGTTTATTCAATCTTATTCTTTATATTCAGTATATCTTTTAGTATACCCCAAAGTATCTCAGTTAGACTTAAAGCTCAATTTACAAATTTGATTATATAAAAGAAAAATGCATGAAGGAACTCTAAAAGTGTTGATACAAATCTTTGTGTAAAAACAAGTGGTAAGCATGCTTAAAACTATTATCAATTTATTAAAAGTTTATCTATTAAGGGTTTTTATGGTATTTTCAACTAGGCCAAGACCAAAAACACTTTATAAAATTGTTTTTCTTATCACATTATATTTGTAGTAAAACATACATATAAGCAGGGAAATGTATTAAGGTATTAAGAAATAATTAACAATAGGTCTATAGCCAATTGAAAATGGAGGCCCAATGTAAAGGTATTAAAAATATATTAATAGACAATAAATACTGCCCTTGAGGTGCTAGTGTATAATCTGTATTCTGGACATAAAATTTGATTAAAGGAAAGTGGGCCACTGTGTTTGCTCCAGGCCAATGGTAGAGCACTACACAGTAAAAGAGCAGGTAGATGAGCTGTTTGGCTAAGGGCTGCATGGGCAGTGAGAGAGCCCCAGCACCACCATCCTCAGAGCCAGCAGCCACAGCAGGGGTCGGGGTAGTGCTGAGAAAAAGCAGGTCCTCAGAGCACACATCCTTGCTCACAGCATTAGCACCTGGCGTCTTTCCTGAAAACGACACCTCTGGGTATTGTCAAGCCATAGTACACAGCAGTGAATTTGGTGGCATCTGTGGTCAAACAACTCCATTGTTGTCCATAATACCAGAAGTCATCTCTAATGATAAAATAGAAAATACTTATGATATTTTCTATGTGCCATACATGTCCTAAGGGCTTATATGGGTTGACTCACTGAATCCTGTGACCTAGGCCCTCTTGCTCAAAGTCACAGGTATTATATAATGACTCAAAATCTGTGCTGTTAAACACTAATCTATGCTGAGGTACAGGGTGTATAACTAAAGGAACATGTTAGAGATTCCCAGAGAATCCCAGAATGAACTGAAAACTTCAGGAGTTGGCAGTAGTGTGGGCAGGATAGAAAGAAATGGCAGAATCAGAGACAGAATTTGGGGTCCTTGATGTGACCTTAATTTATTTTTTGTGGTAGTTCTTGGAAAATATTGGTTATAAATTATTAGATAAAATGGATTCTCTTCAGCAATTCAAGGATAAAAAAATGCTTATAAATATAATCTTAACTAAATTTCTACTATAAAATTGAAAAATTTGCAATATATCCACAGGAAAGATGGATAGCAAACTCAGATTAACATAGATTTACATTCCAACAATTCATACTTAAAGATTTTCAAAAGTAAGATACATTTTCTGGAAATCAAAACAATATTTATGTAAATAGTATTGTACTCAGGACCACAAGCATAGATTTCTTTTTACAATAGATAACACTCAATTTCATCAAATATTAATTACGTGGGAATTATGTAACAAATATAAAGAATCCCAGTTTTAAGATTATGTGATTTTAATATATTTTATTTTAGAAGTCAACCGCTTAGAAGTCATAGTCAAGACTATAGACTATATTAATTAACCAGGGGAGGAAGGTGGGGATGGCTAGGAGGGGGGGAGTGGTAGGAAGAAAATGCAGACAACTGTACTTGAACAACAATAAAAAAATTAAAAAATAAAAAAAGACTATAGACTATATGCTCAATTTAAGTGATGTTCTTACTGTTAAATTAAAAATAGATTAAACTGGTTCCCCATTCTCATTAAAACACTTTATAGCCCTACTTTCTAGAGTAGCAGTATTTAAACTTAAAAAAAAAAGAAACCTACAAATCTCTTTTACTAAATAATTATTAAATACTCCTCCAAAATAGAAATATGTTAAATAAATTGTGTATGTGGGTGACTATCCTCTTAAGTTATCCATTTTATAAACATAATCAGAATGCTCAAAATATGTTTTAAAAAGAAAATAAAGATGGACTAAATTTTTGCAAATATCATTCCTATCATGAGAACTTCAGAGCATTCTCAACTCAGAAACTAAACTGCAAGATATAGCACTATCCATTTTTAAATATAGTGATATATATCCCTATTTCTGAAAATCTGATTTTCCCTTCTGTTCCTAACATCTTATCAGATCAGATTAAAATCATCATTGTTTTGTTTCATGAGGAGCAGATGAAGAGCTGTAACTAGTCAAATGCCATATCTGCTCTTTTTCTCATTGTTTGTGTTTGAATCATTAGTGTTATTTTTAATAAGCTCTTTCCTTACTGGAATATTTTAAGGTCATAATCCATTTTTGAGATTTATTGTGCTGAAGTAGCTATTATAACCCATAAATCATGTTAACCTGGCATATGTACACTGTACTTTGTGAAAATACATTGAAAGAAATCTCTGAGAGTGCCATGTTCACCTACTGCCTCATGGAACTTCCCTGGTCCTTAGGAACATGTCCTGTTCTGAACATAAGAAAGGTCTTCTGATAGATACTCCTTAGAGAAGGAGCCAGGGCCAGTCTGAGTAATAAATATCAGCAAAGTGTAATTCCTTTCACATTTTTAAATTCAAAATTTGTATTAAAGGCATACTTCTCATTGTGACAAATGCATTTTTATAATTAATATGTAAATATATTAATTATATCATTTATAGTAGAAGGAGGCAATAAAAATAAACACATATTTTGATTACATCTTTTAAATTATTTTGAAAGTGTTTTCTGTGAGCTGTGTCCAATCGCATGGATAAGTCTTGCAGATCTTTTGCCTAAATAAAAATAATCAACAAATATATTCTTTTGAAATTCTCTGAGGTCAGTCATTAAGTATTATCAAGGCATAAAAAGATTTATGAAAGCAGTTGCACTTTTTAGCTATATTTTTATATTGTAATGAAACAGTACCTAAAAGTATAAAAAGGCATCCATAATAATAGTCAAGAAGTGTGTTTTCAAAATAGAAAATGTGATCTCAAGAGGTTGGCTTCTGTGACTGCTGTATATTTAATAGCATTCACTGCTAAATATATTTTATATTTTGAAGGTAAGATATTGTATATTGCCTTCTATTGTTAATATTTATCTCTGTAACTATAAAACCCTCTTGTTCACCCACCTTCTGGTTAGGTATATGTTGCTCTCAATGCTCAGTGACTAATTACTTCTATCTCTTAAATCAGAAATAATCAGATCTAAACCAAAAAAAGATTCTTGATATGCTACTTAAACACATATTTTGTGTCTGTTAAGACAGAGCTTCTCCTTCCTTTCTCCTTCCTTCCTTCCTTCAACAAATGCAAGGTGATAAAAATCAAATGTTATTTTTTAACATTTATTTTCATTGTATTTTTCATTACCATTTATCCCCCTTATTCCCTCTCCCCCCACAATCACCATACTGTTGTCCATGTCCATGAGTCCTTTTTCCTTTTTCCTCAATTCCTCCACCCCCAACCCCACCTCACCTGCCAGATCTGTCAGCCTGCCCACCGATATCAATGAGTCTGTGTCTTTTTTTCTTGTTAGTTCAGTTTGTTCATTAGATTCCACATATGAGTGAAATTATTCCTAATAATTAACTTTATTCAGAATATAAAGTGTGTAAAATTTAAAAATCAGATTCCCATTTTCCCATTTGCTGGTGATTGGCTTATTCTATGTTATAGACACTCTAAAGGATTCATTAACATCTGATAGACGAGATTGTTATCTAGTGATCTGAAATTATATCAGAACACCATATATTTTCTCAAATGGCATAGATTTTAACCAAAATTCTGCTATATCTGGTGATATTTTTAATCTAAAAGCTATATATGCTGACGTCATCCTCTAAGATTTTATAACTTAAATACATTGATAATACAAATTTGCAAAGATGTTTTTCTATAGTAACTTGAACCACTGAAAACACATGGTTATCTTATGGCTATGATGGGGCAAATTCACTATAAATTCAATGTTAACTTCTTTAAAGATTTTATTTATTTTTAGAGAGAAGGGAAGGGAGGGAGAAAGAGAGGGAGAGAAACATCAATGTGTGGTTGTCTCTCACACACCCCCTATTGGGGACCTGGCCTGAAACCTAGGCATGTGCCCTGTCTGGGAATTGAACCAGTCGCCCTTTGGTTCACAGGCTGGCGTTCAATCCACTGAGCCACACCAGCCAGGGCTAAATGCAATATTAAGTTTGAAAGATAAAATGTTTATATTAAAAAGATGCATTTACTGACTTAATCATTTTGTAAACCACCCTTACTATCCAGGCTGTAAAAAGGAGTTTGGCATAATGAGAATATTTGGAATATGTGAAGGGTACAGAGTAAATTAACATTTGTTGAATTATCTAATACATAATGTAATTAGTAAGTTAAAATGAGGTCTCTCTGTGATGAGTCTTGATCTGATGAAATGCAGTTTACTTTTCTTTTTCCTTAGTGTGAGGTTTCCTGGTAAAGAACTGGCTATCTTTCCACCCCCGTTTTCCACCTCTGAATTATATTTCTTGAATTTACCTGTATCTTTTTAGGTTACACATTGTGTGCTATTTAACAATAAGGGTTTCTGCTTCTTTGAAGGTAGTCTACTTTTAATTTTCATAGCATCATGTTAAAGTAGTTGTTTTTATTTCAGTATTATGAATGGAGTAATTTAGGCTCAGGGATTTTAGGGTCTCATTGATTAACTCCTGAGACTCTCAACTGAGCCACATTTTCCACTAGAAATTAAATATAAATTCAAATATCAATTACTCCATGCAATTTTCTGGGTCTATTAGTTCATAATAGTCATTCTATGGAAGCTAGAAATATCATATTCATAATAAATTTACACATTTACCTACCAATGCGTTCATTTTCAAGCACTCTGTGTCAGGTGATGGAGGTGTTTCCTGTGTCTTATAATGTGTAAGCTTCCCCTTTAGCAAGGAACTAAGTTTGGGGTTTTTTTAAAAGATTTTATTCATTTATTTTTAGAGAGAGGAGAAGGGAGGAAGAAAGAAAGGGAGAGAAACATCAATGTGTGGTTGCACCACATATTAGGGACCTGGCCTGTAACCCAGGCACGTGCCCTGACTGGGAATTGAGCCCACGACCCTTTGGTTCTCTGGCTGGTGCTCAATCCACTGAGCCACACCAGCCAGGGAGGGACTAAGTTCTTTAGTCGGGGAATTTGTTATGGAAATGAAAGCATCAAGATGTGAGTAAAGGGAGGATAAAGAGGTGGTTTTTATCAATGCCTGATGCCCAATAGAAAGAGTTCCTTCAAAGGGAATAGTTGATCCATTATAGAGAAGAATAATAAGCTTTTAAAATATTATAGGTCTTAATACAGTGGTCGAAATACTGTTTTATAGTCCACTGATAGAGGAAGGCAGAGGGAAGAAAATTCCTTGGTGGACAATAAAATGTTACAATGATAGATAGTGGTAGCTATGGGAAAAGACCAAGGCCCCTGTATAGCCAAATTAAAATGGGCAATGTCCTGGAAAATCTGTACCTAAGGCCTCCAGTTCCAATATGTTGCTCCTGAAAGGCAGGTTAGAGAGTGCCCAACAAGAGGGAATGTCTCTGCCCAAATGTGTTTTCTAATAGATGAAGATCTATTACTCATGGTCATAAGCCTTCTTAGTCACTTAGAATCCATTTAGTTTCAAGAAACATATATCTTACCTAAAGTAGGCTAAATCATAGATATTTATCTTTCCATAAACAAGTAGTTCACCCATGGGAAATTCCGGAGCTGATACAGCAGTTGAACACATCATTTCTCCCTTTGTTATAAGAAGGCTGCAGTAGCCTCTGAGCATCATTTCTTCATTTCAATGACCTGAATAGGAATGGGGCAAGAACTATTTATCTTTGTGCACATGTTTTGTGCAGAGAGGAAAACATTTCCTGGAAGCCCCCCAACCTACTTCCTTATATAATTCAAATGCCAGAAGTGGGCCATGTGTTTAATCTTAGGTTAATTACTGGCAAGTGGAGATGGGATACCATAACTGACATAGAGTAAATGTGATTTATTTCCCAAGATAGGGAAGGGTGAACTGGGCATTTGTTGATAGGTAGCTAATCAACATTATCTGGTTTGTCATTATATTTACCTCTAATTTTCTCCTTGAGTTTCTTACTCTACACATTGGCAGTGACAAAAATTACCTCATGGATTTGCAGGCATAGAGTTTAAACACCAACTGAGATTATGTACTGGAAACTGCAGTTATTAACATTGTTATGAAACAGATCTTAGCAAGTTTACTTTACCTTGTCCAGGAGGTAAGATTTAATAAACAACAACAAAGGCTTCTCTAGAGGGGGTCTGAGTTTTAAAGCAGAGAAGACGTTGTCCATGTGAAGATCAAGTGAGGGAGAACACTGTGTACAGGGGGGAAAGGTGCAGAATTGTGAAGGACATAACCAACGACCAGACAATTTTGCCTTGTGAAACTATAAGCAGGTTCCTGATTCTGGAAAGTGTAGCTCAAGGCTAGAAGTTGTTGGATATGAGGTGGTATATTGCCTTTTTTTTAATTGAAATTATGGAGTTCTGCATTAATGAATTATTATGGACTAAATGTTTGAGTCCCCTCCAAAATTCATAAATTGAAGCCCTAATCTCCAATGTGATAGTATTTAGAGTTGGAACTTTGGGGAAGAGGTAAGAGTTAGATACAGTGATGAGGGTGGGGTCCTCATCATAAGATCAGTGTCCTTTGGAAAGTGTTCAGAGAGCTTTCTCACTTCTCTTGAAGATACATCAAGAAGATAGCCGTCTACAGGCCAGGAAAAGTGTTCTCACCAGGAACCAATTGGTGGACACCTTGGTCTTGGACTCCTCAGTCTCCAAAACTGTAAGAAATAAATTTTTATTGCTTAAGATATCCAATCTATCATTATTTTGATACAACAAGTAGAGCTAAGATATGAATATGCAAACATATCAAAATACTTGAGAGTATACTGAAACATCAGGTAACCCAGATAAACTTGCAGCAACTTATGATTCAATCTCAGAGCATAGATAAGAAGCAGAGTATAGAAGGTGGTTAGCATCAACACATGTCTTAAGGATAGAAGAATAAAGGGATCTAATGATTGTCATGGACAGGAAAATAAGTTGCTATGTGAACATTTAAGTATCATATCATGATGAAGAACACTGAGATCACTACAACAAAAGACTAATATTTCAGAGAAAAAAACAGAGGCCATACCATCTCACTGGAGATTGTTGCAAGGAAGAATAAGGGGGTGACTTACATATCTCCTGGTGAGTGTGATGGTATGTGAGCTATGGGAAAAAGTCTTGCTAGGAGGTCTGTGGAGGAATCCTTGGCCTCAGGAGACAGCTGAATGTGGAGCTCTCAAGTGAAGGACAGGTTTACAGAAATGGTGAAGATTTGGGGAAATTTGCTAGGGAACCAGATTAGGGAATGTATGCCCCTCTATTTGAGAATTTTCTTACGTAGTTCCAATCTCGGTCAAGATGGTCTAAATGGAAGCACTTAGACTCTATGACGTACTCAATTCCAGATAACTCCCGTGTCCTGCAGTTGCAGGAAAGACGCTGTCATGCATAGAGCAAGTTGGAGCTATGATGGCTTCTCTTGACTCATGTTTGGTATTTCTAATCTACTAAATGAGAATAAGATATATTTATGTTTACTAAAATATATTTAAACAAGATTACCTTTTTTGAACATTTTCTTAAAATGATTCAGAATAAATAAATGCCACCAAAACTTCATCTCCTACCAAACACCAGGATGAATTTGAAGCTCTTACCACAGTTTTTTGAGAACACATGTACCTCCTTTAATTGAGAATGAGTAATATATAAACCATTAAAATGTAAACTGAGTCACATTAATTTTTTAAATGTTATTTGCACATACATAAATTTGGATCTAATTTGATCGCATCAGTGAAAGGTCTTTTGGGAGTACTCCAGTGACAGAAACTAGGGGAGAGATTTGCATGGAGAACATATGAAAGGAAAGTGAATTATTTGATTGGCTATAGATTAAGCAATTGCCTTCTTTGGGATAGCTTAGTTGGCTCTTTGTGACCGGTTGTCCTTAAGTGTATCTCAGATTTGACTGCATTGACTCAGGCTTGGGTTGTAGTTTGCTTGCACCAGTGACCAAGGCATTAAAACCACCTCAATCTAATGGCTTCTTTGTTTAAATACTTTAACAACACTAATGCTGAAATGCATTAGTTTTTGCATTAGTTGTTAAACAACACTAACACACAGAAAACATTTGTCATTGTGATTTGTTGAGGATTTTATTGTTTAATTTGTTTTTTATATATAAGATAACTATTACAAATCTTTCAAGGACTTTATAATCTATGCATTTGCCTGCCTACAATATGTTCCAAATATTTTTATTTATAAATTACAGATTCAGGTCAAAATCAAAGTAGTTTTATTCTGATATGGATTATATGTTGATATAAAAGGCCTATTTTTATCGATACAATTATACATTTATTAATTTTACTCAAACAGCTATACTTAGTATTTACTTTGCTATTACTTCTTTACTTTGTCTTGTTTTACTTTATTCATTTTTTTATTGTTCAAGTACAGTTGTCTCCATTTTCACCCCACCATGTCCCCTGTTCCCCACCTTGCACCGTCGAACCTACACCTTTTAAAAATACATCACTTTATTCAATTCTTGGTGTAAATTGATATTTTGAAATGAATGGCATTAAGTTCGTTAAGTAGCACAGGCTACTGTTTTAAAGATTTATTTTATAAAGCCCCTCAATATTTTAGCAAGCTTTATTTTCCAGAGAAACTTTAGGTTAACAACAAAACTGAGCAGAAGATATAGAAATTTCCTATGCATTCCCTATTCTCACTCATACATAGTTTTCCCCATTGTCAATGGCCCATGCCAGAGAGATACTTTGTTATAAGCAGTGAACTTATGTTAACACATCATTATTACCCAAAGTTTATAATTTATACAGGAGCTCACTCAGAATTGTATATTGTCTGGGTTTGGACAAATGTATGATGGCACGTATCCATCATTATAATATCACAGAGTAGTTTCACTGCCCTAAAAATCTCTTAATATTTAGTTTTATAAGATAAGATGCACTAATGCATTTTGTTATTACTGTACTTCTACTTTACTGTGTTTTTGCTCCTTAAACATAAAACAATTTAAAAGATTATCAAACCCTTCCACAGTGGGTACAGAAAAATTCAGATGACTTTGTTGTCTGTCTCTTTATCTTCAGATACATCCTTCCCAACGTGAGCAGTTAACACCAGAAAAGGGCGCAGATGGTAGGAGGAACATAAAAGTATGTAACTGGTTTGTGCAGGGCTGCACCTGGGCACTTCACACTTTTGACCCTATCTTGGAGAACAGGAAGAGGGAGTTCCGGAAGACATTTTCTCTCTTTCTTGTTTCCTGTCACAGCATTATTAATCATCTTTCCAACCTCATAAATTAACTTCAACCAGTCTTGGAAAGACAGACTTTATCTTGTAACCGGGACCATGTAAATGTCACCAGATCAAAGTCACGCTCATAACCACTCCATAAAACTGTAAAGTCTGGGTCTTTACTCTGAAAGCCCTTTTTATTTGTCAAGGTGAAAGGTGATCCAATTAATTAAAATTAGGTCTGTAGGACAAAGGTTCATGACTGCCTTCATTGCTTTAAGGTTTGATTTAGTAGCTGTCGATCTTTAAAAACATCAGTGTTCTTTATCTATGAAAATTATATAAATTACAGATATATCTGCTAACATTATTAGAGCTGATAAAAGTTAAATGTAACTTAAAATTATAAATATTTTTGAAAAGTTAATAAAAATCTGATTATAGTATAAACCATATTCTTCCATTCATTTATGTTGTTAAAAGGTGTTTCTGGGTCTAAACATAAATTAAAAATTAGTAACATGGACACTATCTTTTCCCATACAAAGAGAGAAATATTTTTTAAGAGAGAAACAATATAATTTTGTATCATATTTTAGCACTACCAACTAATGGGTGAGGAAGAATTAAATATGTTTAAGAAAATGCAAGTTTGTAAACTTTATGCAGATTTGCGGGTTTTCTTTCAATATCCAAGATTTAAGTTTATCTTATGTCTCTTTAGTGATACCTAAGAATGGAGGAATAAACAGATGCCTGACAGGGTTTACAGTGTTAGCTGAATTTTGCAGCTACAACAAGGAGACATTCTTGAACTATGTTTTTTTACTATATTTTATAGAAATGTTTGCAATAAAATAAAAGGTGGCATTCTCTTCAAGAACCACATCAACATCAAACTCTTTGCTCACTGTGACACTATTTACCTCTTCGTTCATTTGCCTTTGCTGGTCTGTGGTTTCCTAGATAAACAAGCGTATGGTACCCACGTTCTCTCTTGGGTGTGTTTATGATGTTGATGTGCACAAGGACATCCTGCAGAGGGTTTCTGAGCACTGCATAAGTAAAATAGAAATTTTTCATTGTTATAACATTTCCTGCTTTTTGACTTTTTAAACAAGATTTGGTTAATAAGCTACTATATGCAAGTACCATTAGTTTACTTCTCACAAAGATAAAAAAGAAAATGTTTTCCAAGTTTGAATCCAGAATTGTTTTGTTACTATTGAAATAACAATTCTTATAGGTGGCTATTTGAAGGATGATTATGTCAGAAAAGGTATATGATTTAGAAATATATAAATAAATCTTGTTAATCTAACAAACAATGTTGGAGGGCTAAACCCTAAATAATCAGCTATATAATCTTTCTTTCCTATAGAGTTAGTTTCTCTTTTCTCTCCAGAGAAATGGGCTAGCTTCTTTACCAATATTACAATTATCCATTTGTCTGCTAGCCTTCCCGTTAGGTAAACTGATCCTCTAAGTATAGAGATTGGTCTTGTTCTTTGTAACCATTCCAATGCATGGATCATGAGTGATTGTATTAATAAAGATATAAACACATGAATAAATAAGATAACATTGAAATTTTGAAACTTAACTTTGTATAGATGAGTATTCAACCACAAAATGATATATTTGTGGTGATATTTTTTAAGGAAAAATATTGCATAAGTAGTAAAATATATTCTGTGCATGGTTTTCTTTTGAGATTAACTAGTAGCAAATGAAAGGAACTAACAGTGAATACTTTGTCAGGTTTCTTGGCTGGAAAGTAAACAGATTTACTTAATCAACTTAGGGAGATGGAGAGGAGCAGGGAAGGAGAGGGTTAAAGAGAGGGAGGAGTACAAAGGAGTTTGTTGACTGTAAGAATACTATTAGTCAAATCGTATGCATCAGGATTTGAATTGTAACCATAGAGAACTATCTAACGTGTGCATCTAATAAACCTGAAAGTCAGCTTTCTGCCATATGTGCTGTAGACTCTCTTAAGTAATCTTTAACATTTCGTGTGACAAGGTCACAAAGCATCCTGTACATTCCTACTTGTTGTCAAATAACCTGAAATATAACTTGTTCTTCCTTCTCTTTAAAGTGTCCAAAGTAAAAATAGGCTGATTAGTTTAAAACTGATTCTAAGATCAATCTCAGTTTAGTACACTTCATGGTTCCTGTGATAGAGGATAATGAAACTTTCCTGCACTCTGTAAAATAAACTCACATTTATAATCAGTCATTAAAACTTTACATTAAAGAATTGCTGGTGGAAAGCACACTGGGGAAAAAATTACAATTAGAGACCTTCATTTGCCAAAACTTGGATTCTTGTAATTCTTTATGGAATAATGAATAGTAACTGTTAAGTTGATTGAGCATAATCCAAGGGAACTTTTATTTGTAAACAGATCATTTTTGTCCATTGTGCCACTGGCCCTGTACTGTAAACAGATCATTTTTAATAAATTGATGCAATGTAACATAATTGTTATATATTCATGAGCTTTGGTGCTACCTCTATTAACATGCTAGTAGTAAAACCAGGATTTGAAATTAGTTCATCTTGAGCAAATTACTATGATTTCTCTAAATAATCTCAATTTATTTATAAAATCAAATATTAATAGTTATGCTTAACTTGTGAGCTTGTCATGAAATTTATTTGAGAAAAAAATATAAAATGCTTACCACAGTGCCTGGCTCAGAGAAAATGTTCTATGAATAAATACAGTTGTACTCTCCCACATAAATGTCTAGAGACTTTAAAACATGGGCCTGAATCATGAGGCTGATCTGTTAAGCTTTTAACCCATTTCACATAATAAAGTTCTTTTCTGTCTTTATAGGCTGATTTCCACTACTCTCCCACAGGTTTGTCTAACATATGAATTTGAAATTAATAAAACTGAAAATGGAATTCAGGCAAGTTCTCCATTCCTTTATAACAGGATTTTTTTCCTAGCCATTTTAGGTTATTACAGTTTATATAAAAATGATAAATAATATTTATCTTTTAAAAAGAATGAGAAAAAGTTATTAGCTTGATATAATCAAGTAGTAGTATAATCAAGTAGAGTTGATGTAATCTAGTAGTTATTTTTACTCTAGTATTTGAGTTTTATTTTTTGCATCCTTAAATTATTATTATTGACCAAGTAGGCAGGTAATTATCAAATATAATTGTATCTTTTTAGAGGGAACACTTCAAAATGCTCCTTTGAAATTGCAATCTTAAGCTCTGAGATGACTTCATTCTTTATCTCTTTTACTTCTACTATTTATTAGGGGGAGGAAGGAGGATTTTATTTTCTCTTCTTAAAGAATTTTGTGGAGTATTTCCTAAAAAGGAAATGTGGTTGGAGTTGGAGATAGGAGAAGTGTGTAGAAGCTTTGCCAAATTTCCAGATTATACACACCACCAGAAATGAAAACAAAGAAAAGGAGGAAAGGATCATCTGTGTTGTTTTTTATTCAATTCAGATGTTCCTGTAAGAAAGTGTAGAATAATAATAATTTGAATTTTCCACATAAGTTTATAATTCTGAAATGCTGTAGAATTATACTTTTCCTAGAGTACAGTCATATAGTTAAATAGATACATTTTTCTTATTGTCTTTTTGATCACAAAAATAAAAATTGGCTGCTACTAAATTTGTAGAATCAAAATTCAATTACCATATCAATAGTAAAGAGAAAATAAAGGACAATACAGCTCACCCATTATTACAAGATAGAAATTGCTTCCATAGTACAGTGTGACTCAGCCCATCTGATCTAATTTAGGAAAGCAATAGTAACTTGGTTTACATTAAGTCAGATAAGAGACCTAGATGGTAAAAATACAAGGGATAAAATAGTAGCTCAACATAAAAGGACTCTTCTTTTAAAGATATTAAGTTGGGTAATCAAGGGACTTTGTTTTATCCCCACCTGAAGACATGCTTATTATTGATTCTGGCGAAAGAGTGTGAAAGGGGGAGAGAGAGGGAGAGAGAATTACGGATGTGAAAGAGAAACATTGATGGGTTGTCCCTTGTATGCACCCCAACTGGGGACTGAGCCCGCAATCTAGGCTTGTGCCCCAACAGGGAATTGAACCTGCCACCTTTTGGATTACAGGATGACACTCCAACCAAGTGAGCCACGCCAGGGATAATCAAGGAATCTTTCACTTCACCTTAAACATTTACACTATGTATGAACTTATGAATAAACACATTTCAACGAGAGAATAAAAAATGGGACAGATGAAAGGATTAAAAATGTAAATATATTTATTGTCATTAATAATTTTCAATAATGATATATAGTTAATTTAATGTCACTGGAGCATAATAAGACTACAGATTTTCTAATACTACTGACAATCTGCTAAACATTTTCAGAGGTTTTCAAATTCCTGACTCACTGCTGATACTTTGTTGATAAAGTTTACTGTCTTTCTTATTACTCTCAGCATTCCTTTGTAGATCCATGTTTCTATACAGCACCTAGATTTTTGACTCCAGAGAATACACACAACCTTCTGTCTATAGTCACTTATGTCCCAACACAATTACTCATCTCACAGAAATGTTGATCCTACCATAGTCCTAAGTTCCTGAAAGATCACTAAGTAGCAAAGCAAGACTGATGTATGGGACCATGAAAATAGCTGGTTTTACATGGGTTGATCTTATTTCTCAGGCTACACTCTGCCCCTTACTGTATTAAAGAATCATTGGGCTGCTCCGTTGGGAACAGGATATGAAGACCATGAGCATGAAGCAGAAGTACAGAGACACTCCGAACACGGAGACTCCGGCCGTTCTCTCTGGAGTCTCACATTTACCCTAAGATTGGAACTAATGTTTGTATTATCAAATAATGGACACGTTATAGTACATTTTAAAATAATTATATGTGTGTGTATATACATATACACATATATATATAATTATTTAGCTAAAAAATACTGGACGAAAACTTTCCCCAGACCTTGGGTGACAGGTGTTTCTTTCCTCTGTACTTCATATATTACTTCAATTTTTGAGAATTCCAAACAGAGCGCAGTTAGTACCATTGTTCTTGTTTACATGAACTTTTGAAGGGACTGCACTTCCTCCAACCTCCTTTCTACCCTGTGCTAGACCAGAAGGAAGAGTTCTGGCAACTGTGGTGTAGAAAGAAGACTAAAGAAAATGGAAGAAACATGAAAATAGTTTGCAAAAAAACTCATGTCAGTTAAAGTGTCTCTATTTATAATTCTTTTAAATGTTGACAAATTAAAATGATTCATAATCATAGATTTTTCAATGTATTTTATTCAAATATTGAAATATAATTATTCAATTAAAAATAAGAGCTCTGCCTAGTGATTTTTTTTTGTAAAAATAGCAAAAAATGCAATCTAAAACTAACTGGGAATCTCAAGGGGCACCAGACAGCCAAAAATCTTGAAAAAGGACAAAGTTAGAAGTCTTACACCTCCTGATTTCAAAATGTGTTACAAAGCTACAGTAATCAAAACAATCTGTTACTATCATAATGACAGACATATGGACCAATGATTTTCAACTGTTTTTACCTCATGGCACACATCACCTAATGACTCAAATTCTGAGACACACCAAATATACATATTTTTTTGCTAATCTGACAAAAGGTAGGTATAATTTTGATTCATTCACATGGGATGGCTATTGTTGTGTTTGGCTGTTTTTGTTTAATTTGACAATCTAAGGGAAAAGAGGTCAGTGCCCATTACTAAATATTCAGCCTTAAAAAGGAAAGTAATTCTGACACATGCTATACCATAGATGAGCCTAGACAACATTATGCTAAGTAAAATAAGCAAGTCATAAAAGGGCACACACTGTATCATTCCACATTTTTGAGGTACCTAGAATTTTCCAATTCCTACAGCCAAAAAATAGAATGCTGTGGGACTGTGAGAATGGAGGAATGAGGAATTGCTATATATGTGTGTATATATATATATATATATATATATATATATAGAGAGAGAGAGAGAGAGAGAGAGAGAGAGAGAGAGAGAATATATATATATATATATTTATTTATTTTAGATAGAGGGGAAAGGAGGGAATGAGGGAGGGAAAGAAATATTTGTCTGTGAGAGAAACATCAGTAGGTTGCCTCTCACACCCCGCCCCCAGCCAGGGACCTGGCCCACAGCCCAGGCATGTGCCCTGACTGGGAATCAAACCTTCACCTTTTTGGTCTGCAGGCTGGCGCTCAATCCACAGAGCCAGGCCAGCCAGTGCAGGAGCTATTGTTGATATATACACATTTTCAGCTTTGGAATATGAAAAGTGTTCAGGCTTTTGATGATGATGCTGTTTCTCAATAGTATAAATGTACTTACTGCCACAAAGTATACATTTAAAAAAATTAATGGTTTAAAAAACAACTCTTAAATTATTTTCTCTTAAGTTTGAGAGTAAACAAATCCCAATGACAGAATTTTCAAGTTATACTATTTGATCTCTTACTGTTTATTTTTTTATTCTGTCACTATTTTGTAGTAATAAATATCTATATGTACTTTGGAGCATTCTTTACATCAATTTTAGTTAACAAAGATGTTCAAGTTTTTTTGCTCAATTCTTTATATTAATTAAAGATTTTCAACTATTTTTGAAAGGCATCTAAAATTTAGAGTTTTCATAAAATATGTAGTGTCATTGCAGCAGAGCTGGGGTAACTTAGCATTTTTTAAAGGTGCACAAATTTCCCAGATCAAACTAATAATAGGCAGCATAGAGAAAACATTCTAATATGCAAAAATTTATATTTGTATCTCAAAATAAATAAAAATAACAAGTATACTTTTATATAAAAAATTTACATTTTGACAATTTTACCTCTTAAAGTTGCAACTTATTTAGATTAAAATTTTATTATATATACATAAAAATAATTGCAAATATATTTATCCTCCATACTTCCCTCATTCAATAAATGATGTGTTTACCAACATGGTGTGCTAAACCAAATTTTTCTTTGTGTTACTACGCAAAAAGCGCTTTGTCTTGAATGTTGAATTGTCCAGCTGAAGTTATATTAGTAATCTCAATGATTTCAGATGTTTCATGTTTACCGAAGTGACCTTTTAAAAGACTTACTAATCAATTACGTGGATTGGATAAAAAAATTAAACCTTTGTTGGAATTAATTTAGTTGACTTTCTATTTAAAAGATATAATGTTTACAATAGAAAAACTCTCTGTAAACTTCAGCTGCTGCAATGACACCAAGCAACTGGCATCCATCACCTCACTGCCACACATGCACAACTACATGAGCAAGATTTTTTCAGAAAAAATAATTATTCGATTTACATGAAAGTCACTCATACAGAGATACATATGAACATCACTTCTACATTTTCACTTAACTAATCATCTTTGGACATACTGTTAAATAAATAACAGGCTAAATGAAGTCTGTTTACATCGTGAATGATAAACTGGCTCACTCAAACTATACTGACTTAAATATTCCTCTCATACCAAAAGTACTTTCACAGCAACATCCTGACCAGTGTTTAACCAACTCTCTGAGCACAGTAGCCGCGCCAAGTTGATACAAAGATTAACCATCACCAGTTCACTGAATCAAGGAGGACTGCTGCAATGAACACAAAATGTATTTCCAAAGGACACAATATTTTCATTTCTTGATATGACTGCTCCTTCAACCAGGAAAGTAGTTTAGGCTTACGGAAATGGGAGGCACAGGTCTTCATTGTTTTAGGTAATCATTGGTAGACTAGGTCATGAGGTCCAACACCCATCAGCCACCTCTTTTGTAAATAAAGTTTTATTGAAATAGTCACCCCCACTTGTTTAAGCATTATCTACTGCAGCTTTCCTGCTACAAAGGCAGAGCACAGTACTCATCACAAAGACTGTGTGGCCTAAAGCCTAAAATATTTACTACAGTTTTATTTACAGAAAACGTCTGCTGGTCCCTGGTCTAGATGGAAACCTCCACATATCACCTGAATTTCTAGAATGTAAAAACATGGAACAGTTAAGGTCCAGTAGGAAAAGCAAAGTCATACTATTTAAAGATACTTTAATCATGCATTTACGCTGTCAAGAAATGGGAAGTTACTCCAGTTGATGACAGAGTTATGCCATCATTAATTTTGAGATAGTTCTAAGGTATGCTTGCACGAAAGGGACATGAGAATGTCTTGTTAATTTTAGAAATTGCAACCAAGGTTTTCAAGGGACTACTTTTGTATTTGAGATGTGACTGTTGCAGGAGCTTTAACAAATATTAAAAAAGCCAGAGTTACTTCTCTCAAAACTTGTAAAATATATCCTTGGAACAAACTACTGAATAATGCAAACTGCATGGGTTTTAAAGTGTGACCAGATAGGCTGTTAGGAAATTAACTCTCAACTAGTTTTCCAGTTGGAGGCAACTTATGCTTTTTAATCGCAGACTCACCACATCCCACTGTATTTTGCATAGAGAATAGTACATTCAATAATTTTGGCTTCAAAAGCTAATATGGTCATGAAAATTCAGTGTTTGTAGCCACTCAAACTAATTGTTCCATTGAAAATATAATGAAGAAGCCATAAAGGAATTTCATAGATTTTTCAAAGTGCTGGAGCAATAAATGATCTCTCATGGTTGGCTCCTCTTTGAAACATTATTTTCTGTGCTTCACAGCTCTTACTAACAGAATGAGAAATATTTGGGATATGTTTATGCATTAAAGGAATATGGACATTCCTGGCCAAGGCACAGATGGTAAGAATTAAAGTTCATTCCCAGGAACCAGATGAAACACATAAATAGAGAGGGACTGATAAATTATTTGAAAAGGAGAAGTTTGAAATCGGTAGAGTTTGAAATTTTTCTAACGTGAAAGTATTACAATATTACCAGGTAATTCTCCGATTGTGTTTTCATAGATCTCTATAAAGATATATTATATTTATTTTTAAGGTATAAATTGTTCAGCTGGTGTGTGTGCCATTTAGACAGTAATAGACAAAGTGCTTATGCCAGCATGTATGAGGGAAAAATGAAATTACATTAAAACAATATGTTATGTTATATCTGGCATTTTAGCTACATTGTTATTGTTGAATACAAATATTAATTCCCTCCATAAATTAATCCCATTTAATTAGAAACATCTAGTCTGTATGCAGATCATCAGCATTTTGATGGCCATATGTAGGTGAAGACACAATTTTTGTTGTTATTTTCTGTTTTCTGATAATTGCCAAAATTAATTTGCTAATTTTGCATGAAATAATGTAATAGTTATGGTCTATTTTCAAATGTCTTATATAAGAATATACTACTTGCCAACTATGTATTTAAGGCACTGGCTTTGCAGAGGAAGAATATACTTTTGGTAGAGTTCTCGAGGACCCCCAATCACGGAAGCCATTGAACAGTGCCTGCCTTAGTGTGATCACGGTCTGTGAGTATAATGGTCTGTCGCACCAGTGGTTAAGTTACGCTACCTGGCACAAATAAAAGAAACCCAACAGTTTTAGAAAATGGAGGAAAGTTGATTAGCCAAAAGATGATTTTAGGTAATATTTTTATCAGGAAGAAAAACAAGTACAATAGTATAAAATTCATAACTCATTTTTAAATCATTATTATTTAATACAACTGTATAAGACAAACAGTTGAGACTAGCTATTGATGAAGAATTGAAGATAAATTTAAAAGTACATCATCATACTATTTGCTTTATTTCAGTAAAAGTTTAAAAATAATATTCTTAATTTCAATGTCTTTGGTTATATTTTGTTTGCTTTTTTCTTTTGTTGATTATTGTAGCCACAGGGGAGCGGGAAGGGGATAGTGGGGAGAGGGCTCTATAGGAGCTATTATAAAGGACACAAGGACAAAATCAAGGGGGAGGGTAGAGGTCGGGGAGGGAGGTGTGACTGGCTGGGGTGGGGTGGAGGGAAGGGGAGAAAATGCAGACAAGTGTAACTGAATAAAAATAAATTAATTAATTAAAAAAGAAAAATAATATTCTGAGCTTGCTGAGATTGCTTTAGAGGGTTTTTCTTGCTCTCATCAGTATACCTGTTACTGAAGTGGCGTCTTCTATAAGTAATGATAAATAAAACGTAGAAACTGTTGAACTACAGTGTATGAGTTGCTATATCACTGCCATCACTGATATATTAACACATAAGAAACAAGCTCATCACTTCAACCTTTAAATATTAATATACATAGTATTCAGTCAAATATAACATTATACAGATAATTTCATTTCCTTCAGGGCATTTTGAAAATTTACATTGCAGAGAGCAAATAGTTGTGAGTATAATAAATATTTTCTATATTTATCGCCTATATGCTCATTAAAAATATATATTTAATGTATTATCTTTATCCAAGCATAATATTAATGGTAACAATTAGGTTTATTATTTTAATATAACTTTTAAATTTTCATTATATAGTTCTTAGCTTTTTGTGTGTATGTTAGTGTGTGTGTTGGAAGAATCAATCCATGATGGATTGATTGAGAAAATCAGGCCCTTTTATGTGAGTGGTTTGAGGAGCAATATCCTTGACTTTAAAAATACATTTAAAAAACAAGTTATATCCCTTTATGACCCTTTATTACAGAACTGACTCAAGAAATGGGGTGGGATTGAGATGCCAAGGGTGGGCTACTCACACATTTACTTGTGAAAAGCTGGAATAAGTTGTGTTATATTTATTAAAAATAACTACAAAGGAAGATAAATAAAAATAACTACCATGGAAGATAACTCAAGAGTAATGGGAAGCTAGAGACGTAAATATCTTCAAATATATTAGAAAGTTATCTAACAAAATGTAAAAGGGTGAGATCTAAAGAAACTGCTGAGTCACACAGAAAGTTTTCTGTTGAGCTGCCCTCTTAAAGGGTTATGTACAGCATTTGCAAGGAGAGATTTGTAGCTATACCTAAATACCAAAAGAGGCACAAAGATATAAGTCCAGAATATTCAATTACCCTTACTTGAATTGGGAAAAAAAGAAAAAAGAAATGAAACCATCATTAGATTTGAGGATCACTAAATGCTAATCCCTAAGGGGATACAAGAAGTTGGAAAATTCTTGGTGATTCTAACCTCCCTGAGGCCCATGAGGCCCCTGCAGAATAGACATCAAGGTAACAGAAAAGGAAGCACTGATTCCGTTGCTAGACATTAAAGATGCACGTTTCCTAGAATGCCCTGAAAAGGTATGTCTTCACTGTTTCCTGAAGAGTCATTTTAGCAAAGGAAAGAGCCAGTCTCAAAGGACTCCGCATAACTTACCAAAGCAGGACTGATAGGGACATTCCATGAAAATGGGAGGGGAAGACTTGAACTGCAGTTTGTACTCTGTGTTAAAGATCAAAGCTGATAGGAACTTTAGAAGTGAAAAAAAAATTCTATGGTTAGAAATTTGAGCTCAGACTGTGCACTGTGGGCGTGTAGCAGTTGAAGCCCGAAAACAAGTTTGACTCATAAGAATGTTCTTCTCCTCTCACGTTGGCTATCAGATTATGGCTGGGTAAGGGCAATTCAGCCTGTGCTGTTCACAGGTGATTTTGTGCATGTGAGGCTAAAAGACGAAAACCAAGAGTAGCAGTCTAGGCGATGGCAAAAATCAAATCAAGATGCAAAATGCCAAAGCTGACTCCAGTCGAGGGAATGTGTGGCCAGCAAGATTCAAAGGAATGGACAAGAATTAGAGTTAGGGAATAAGAGAAAGTGAGAAACATAATATTAATAAACAATAAAAGTAACAATGGCAACAATACTAGGAATGCCTAGCATAAATTGGTTAATTGTTCTAGGAACGGTCCTATGCACTGTATGTGTATTCATTTAATCCTCACCACGTAATGATGAGATGAGATGTACTGCCATATTTTTGGTTTTGTTTACAATATATCAACCGAGATACACTGAGGATAAATTGTTGTTCACATTCAGGGGAGGAGAGAAAGAAGTGAAGTTGGCTTGGAGGTATTTACCCTGGATGTGCTGGTGAAGGTATGCTAGGTTTACTTAAAGGATAAACAGTGAAGCAGGTAGACCAGTGATTTGAATTCGTTTTGTAAAAAATGTTTGAGCGGCATACTGAGTAGTGTAGATTTCATTATATTTCTCTGCCAAATATCTACACAATTCTTCAATAAGAAATAAAGAATGATTAGAGGGTTTTTTTAACGCATTAGCTACCATGAAGATTTCTGATTACTACATTGTCGAATATGCTCATGCAAAGTCTGTGAGGCTGTCAAGGGTTGCTTTAGAGAAGATTTCTGCATTGGCTGAGACACTCTTAAGGGTACCCACCACGTTAGAGAGTCTAGGATTCCCCCCTATCCAAGGCACTGTCTTTTGAACAAGTGGATACTGCTCTAATCAGATATATGACCAATTATGACTTTAAAAAATCCTATCCTAATAAAAAAGGCATATTTAAATCAAACATGCTAAAGGAAAGACAGAATTATTATAATTTCTAGTAGCATATGGACTACAACTTTTAAGCCTTGAGCTATGTGTTATTTTGAATTTGCTGTTGACTTCTGTTTCTGGGGGTTTTGTCCACAGCTAAGTGGCTCTTTACAAAAACAAGGAGGCAGGCAAAAGTACTTTAACCTTCCTGGAGGTGCTGGGCTCCTTGGCAATGTCAAGGCATTGCATAAAGGTTAATGGGCTTATATGCACGTATGTAAATACCATAGGAAAGATGGATTAATGACTTCTATGGGGGCTGAAAGAGCATCTCAAATATGGTGTTTCAGAGGCCTTAGTGAATAGGCACAAATGAAGGGACTATTCAATTAAGAGCAGAATTCATGGGTAGCCTCTCCAAATCTGGCCCTCTAGGTGACCAAGACAACATCCACAGTCCCAAGGACATTTATGCAGGCTCAGGCAGTGTTAGTTCCCAGGCTATTACTAGCTTCTAATACAGGTGCAGAATTTCCTTGGAATGTTTGACTGAAGCAAAGATTTGATTGTAAGGAAATGGATATTTCCAGTCTTTTTAAGCATTTATGTGCAGACAAAGTTCTATGCAGTTAAAATGCAAGGATCTAAGTTTGCTTGTTCTGTGGAGCATAGGGGAATTTCTAGCTTTAAATTGTTGGAGCTAGGCTTATGTAGACATGATTAAATACACTGAATCAAATTCCATTCTGCATTTCCGGCCGCAGAGAATTCTGTGGAGGGATATAGAGACTTGTCTACAGCTCAAGAATGAAAAATACTCTACAAAAATATTAGAGTGTATTTTAAGGTGAGAGAATTACAGTTGGTGGGTATGCAGATACTGCCAATACCCCCAGGGATCATTACTGAAGAATTTTATAGAATTAAAAATAGTGGAAAAATATTTTGAGGAGCACAACACGGAAGTGTTCAAATCAACTGACCCCTGTCCCCAGATTCTTTCTGCTGCAGCACGGGTTTCGGTAAGACCAATTTTGGTTTAGAAGATTCTCTGTCTGATACAAACATGGGGACCTTGCCTACAAGGCAGATATCATAGCATGGTTGGTTTCTTTCTTTTTTTAAGATTTTATTTATTTTTAGAAAGAAGAGAAGGAGAAAGAGAGGGAGAGGAACATCAATGTGTTCTTGCTTCTTGCACGCCCCCCACTAGGGACCTGACCTGCAACCCAGGCATGTGCCCTCATTGGAAAACAAACTGACGACCCATTGGTTTGCAAGCCAGCACTCAATCCACGGAGCCACAGCAGCCAGGGAGAATGGTTGGCTTCTTGATGTGGTAAATGTGTTGAAACAAAATTAAGCTCTTGTTGGGACATTTCCTAATTGAATGTTGATGAATTCATCATGGATTTCAGACAGCTGGCACAGACTTCTTGGTGTTCCAAATGGCCTGCTACTACTGATTTTGGCTAAAATCAAAGATACATTTCTGTATCCACTTCTTCACTCCCATATGAATAAAATTGTGTTAGACTATAATAATACTAAGTCCTGGGTCCTGGCACAACTAACGGAGGATCAGGATGGATTCCCCCCCAACTTTGGTGTTTATATGGCTAGTTCTCTAATGGTCATGTCTCTTAATATTTTGGTCTCTTTAAAATATGATTGATTCCATTGTGTAAGTGTAGGATGATTTGTTTGTCTATTGACCAGTTGGTGAAGCTTTGGGTTGTTTATAATTTGGAGCTCTGTATGCTGAAAACAAGGAACAACATTGATGCATTTTTTTAAAAGGGGAAAAAGACAGATGCCAAGTCTACATACATTGTTTTCATTCCATTGATACAAAATTTACAAAGTCAAAACTGTAATAATAGAAAGCAGTCCGTGGTTGTCAAGGGACAGAGGTTCACTGAAAAGTGCTACAGAGGAGGTTCTTGGAGTGAAGGAAATATCAGGATTGCTACAGTGGCTATCTGACTATCTACATTTGAAAAATGCACTAAACTGTATACTTAAATTTGGTAATTTAAGAATACGATCAGACTCATTACAGACTTAATGTTGAACTGAAACAACTTCAGAAACTCGGAAGGAACTTTACCAATTACCAAAGCAAACACACAGACTGCAGCTGCAGAAAGACCATAATCTTTGAGAAAGAACCTGTGTGGACTTCAACAGATAAAAATAATTTGGAAGGATGCTTTTGAATTAAAATTTTACTTAAATTTTGATCTTTAGACCTTTAAGTGAGAAGGGGAAAAAGTCTATTTTGAACTTACGTAAAATATTTATTATTTTAAAATTCAAGAAGACTAATATTTAACTTTAAATTTTCCCTGACAACCTGTTAATCATAAAGGATTTAATAATCAGGTTTTGTCAAAAGACCAATATTTAGTTATGATATTTTCAACTCTATTAATTATTTCTTTTTTAAAAAAATCTTTGTTGTGGTTTTGTTGTTTTGGTCTACATTTCATTTGAAGGATTGTTGGCTTCTTAAAGTACTTGGGAAGATTTTCTTACTCTTCATACTCTCTGGAAGAATTCGGATACGATTGAGAAAAGCTATTCTTGAGACTTGGGTGGCCCTGAACTGTAAACCACTTGTACACTAATGTGTTCCAAGTCACCAAATGAGGTCAGGCACATATTTGTTGGATTAATGTTTTTATCCATCAGATATGACTGTAAGTGATCCCCCCAACAATTATTACATATTTGTACATTCTTGGATTTGTAACTTTTGACCACCACCATACTTGCATATCATCTGTGTTTTCTTTTAAGAATTCCTCAGTTAAAACATTTATGTTCACTCTCCCTTTTAGTGATAAAAATGTTTAAGCTTACAAATCTTCCTCTGAGTAACTTTGGCCATTTTTCATCGATTTTTACACTATGCTGGTATCATCATAGTTATTTTCTAAATATGGCACAATGATGTTTTTGCTTTATTCCACGTACTCTGAGTCAATTTTCATAAAACTTTGCACATTTTTCCATCGATTTTGTTTAATTGCTGGTGATGTAATCCACCCTGATGCCATCGTTCCTGGATATTATAGAAGTCTTTGTTGTCTTTGCTAGCTTCTTAACATAGACGCTATGTTCCCCCCTTTTTATGTCCCCTTGAACTATCAGAGAAGAAAATTACATCTTTCTGTCCTTCCTGTATTTCTAGCAATTTTCGTTTTATATGTTTGCCACTATTTATTTTAAACTTTCAGTTTAATTGGCATTCTAACATTAACATTGCTCTCTTTTTATTTGCATTTCCCCAACATATCTCTCATTCTTTTACATTCAAGTATTTTAAAAAACTTGATTGTAGATGTGTCTATTTGTAAACAATATAGAGTTGAATTTTACAACCCTATATAGTTGGATTTAATTTTATAACCCTGTATATAACTTTATTATGTTTATATATGTATACTGATTTGGTCTCTAATTTTGGTTTTTACTTCTGTCATCTTACTTGATTTTTCTGTTTGTTACTGTTCCCTAGCAATTGCCTTTGTTTTCTATCATGTGCTTTATGAATTGTATTATTGTCTCACTGGACTGCAATCCAGGTACATGCTTTGACTGGGAATCGAACCGGTGACCCTTTGGTTCGCAGGCTGCCACTCAATCCACTGAGCTACACCAGCCAGGGCTAGATTTCTCGGGATTTTTATAACCCATTTTAATAATCAAGAATCTATGTATTGTTACAACCTATTTTACATATGACGTTTGTATTAGTCTCCTGTGGCTATTGTTACAAATTATCATAAAACCAAGGCACAAAACAACAGAAATTATTCTCACATATTTCTGAGGCAAGGAGACTGAAATCAGTACCATTGGGCTAATGTCAAGGTGGCAGCAGGATTCCCTCTGCAGACTGTAGGGGAGAGTCTGCTTCTTGCCTCTTCCAGTTTCTGGTGGCAGCCGGCATTCCTTGTCTTTTGGTCACGTCTCTCCACACTTGAAGGCCAGCATACTGAATCCCTTCATTTCTCCATTTCATATCTTGTCTCCTGTGTGTGTGTGTGTAGTCTCCCCCTAATTTCTTCTTATAAGGGTTGCATAAGAATGTGGAAGTGCATTCCCAGTCTACCCTTATAGTCCAGGATGATCTGCCTATCTCAAGTTCTTTAACTTCACTGCATTGGCAAAGACCTTTTGAAATTTATAATGTAACATTTCTAGGTTCCCGGGATTGGGACCTGATTGATATTTTTCGGGGGCCACTTTTCAGCTGGCCGCACTGCTGCTATAAGTCCTATTTCTAATACTATTAGCGTCTACTTTCAACTAAATACCCCCTCCATGTATCATCTTTCTTTCTCCCAAATATCAGCTTCTTTTATTGTGTTGTCCTTTAGGGTTTTAGTCTGCTAAAGGGAAACTGGAATCTCAGCCTATGTACCAGCCTGCCTTAAATATCTCCCTACAGATGGTTACGTACTACGGCACTCTCCCACCTCTTTGGGTCGTTATTGGTAAATATATTTTCAATTTAAAATAATTTAAAAAAGCATTTTAGTTTAGTCTATTTTATTTGATAAAATATATAAGCATCTCTTTTATTTTATTTGGACATATTATATACTACATAGGATTAGTAATTGAAATGCTTGGCCCATGACAGATTTTAGAACCTTTCTATTATTAACATATTTCTTGCTTTTATAATATAATTTGCTCTGTAAACATTACATAACTTTTGACCCCTCTCCATAATGACATTTGAGTGTGCATGTCAATGTAGGTATGCGTGTTTAAGCCACTTAAATTGATTTAGAAATATAGTAATGTCACTTGCACCTAAGGGAAATTTAAAAAAGAAATGTTATGCACTGCTGTTTCACAAGAACATACTTCTGGTGTGAAGGTTTTTGGTTTTGGTGTTTGTTTACACAGGTGACCTGGAATTGCTAAATACAAAATACCTGGACATGCTCACTTTCAGCTTAAATATCAGTGAGTTGCTTAACTGAATCACTGAATTTGTAGAGCAGGCACAGAAGACCAATAGCAACTTGTGCTTAGAACAATTTTTGCTCTATGTGATTTTTAAAATTGTAGCACTCATTGAATTCTAAGTATATATCAAGGAGCTAATTGCTGTTAACCTAAGACTAAATCTGCCCACTGCCATCTATTACCATCATGTTAAAATAACCTTTTTTTGTCTGTCATAATGACTGACTTTTATTGAAAATAGTAAATTACAAACTACTAGATCTGTGAAAACCAGAAGTGGCTCTGCCGGCAACCAGGGCACGATGCTCCTAAGCACACGTGACTGATGCTTACAGAATGGATGCAGGTGCCGCGTTCTGGGAGCTGGGCTGGACTGTGGCTCAGGCAAGAGCACTGCGCAGCCTCGCTGCGAACAGCAGGGACCGCCTCTCCTGCCGCAGTGACAGGTCTAGTCCGCTTTAGTCCTCTCGCATCCTAGGTAAAAATGATGAAGGTACCCCATCACAGAATTCCTCCCACTTCCTGGCAGTGTGCCATGAGAAGCCCCCACGGCCTTAAAAGCTTCTGATAATTTCCAGCACAAGCACAAATCCTGCCAGAAGCTTGCCAGCCCCTCCATCTCTCTCATTCCTTACCTGTGACACCCCATGCTTGCTCTGAGGTGTGCTCTGTTCCGCCTTGTAACAGCAAGCTCAATAAACATCATCATTGTCGTTTTCTACCAAAGTGTTCCTTGTGGCATTTGATCAGTGACTTTAGCAATGATCTGTCAAAAGCTGAACCATTCGTTTATTGTCCACAAGCATTTTTATTGGAGTTATCTGCCGCCAAGGTTTCATTTTAAATATTCTTGCATAGTCAGTGCTGTGCACATGTCCACATAGCTCAGTCCTTCCGCGTCTTGCCCTGTTTCCATCAACGTGCAGGACACTCGCATGTCTTTACCCCTTGAAGTTGGTTATCTGCTGTGCTTGTGCACAGAAACTTTCGAAAGTCATTGTGTTTTGCCATATTTCCTCCCCTGTGTCTAGTTTTAAAAGCATACGTTGGAAAGAGCCCCCTCGCTCCACAGCAATCAGGGACTGCAATGAAAAGAGGCTCTTTGCCCCTGCAGACCCACACTAGATATGCAGCATAAATAAAAATAAACTGTAACATGTTCAGCATGTGGAGATTTTACTCGTTTGAAACCACACCACCGCCTAACTTATTCTGAATGATGTAATGACACAGTTGAATCTGAGAATGACTTTTGGTTGCAACATTTCAGCATAAAATTTCCAGACAATTCGGAAATTATCATTTGTAACTGAATTTCATGCTTATGTCAATGACAACCACCTCGTTTATGCTGAGAATTCTTCCTAGTGAGTCAGAAACTTATGTATTTGTCAAAGGCGAAAGCGTTAGGAATCTCTTTCTGTTAGACTACTCCTGCATTGGGAGGTCTTAGCTGCTTAGGAAAACTTGAGGTCAAACTATGTGGCTATTTGCAGTAGTTGCTTTAAGAGAGCTGCAGAACTTGGTATAGTCCCAGGACAGATAACTGTTCTCCAGTATTACTTCTCTGGAAACTGTCTGTGTGGTCAGGAGCTCAAGAATGTCATTGTCTTCTTCCAGTACAATATGTGCAGAAATTCTGTGCCGGGAATCTCAGAGAATAAACTATGATGGGAGAAGTTAAAAAAAAATAGAAAGTATCTGCTCTTATATAGCTTAGTCTTGCAATGAGAAAAGGGATAAATAGATAGATAAACAAATATAAATAAATAAATCAAAGAAGAGAGGGGTAAAAGGCTGAAGGTTACTGCAGCTTTCATTGGTATCATCAGAAATGCAAACGAAAAGGCGACATTTGAGTGCAGCTTTGAAGAAGGTGATTGTGCAAGCAATTGCAACAGCTTTCAGTCTCATCCTGAGTAATATAAATGGGCATTAAAGGAGTGTTAGAGAGAGAAATGACATAATTTGACTTATGCCAGTATTACATTGGCTGCTCAGTGGTATTTAAATATACTTGTATGAAATATTCTTATGTTTACAATATAAAAATATTCCCTGTACAGCTAACCTCAATGTTTAGCCTGATTTTTGACTAAGTTAAACACTTGAATAACTTATCAGGTATATTATTCAATTCCAAGACTTGTTGGTAACTAAATATTTAAAAGAGACATACTATTTTTTAATTATTAATTATCCTTGGCTCACTAATTTCTATCACCTTAATAAAATAAATCTTCAGAAAACATTGAGCTGATCCATACTGCCCCCTGAAATGTTCTTTGCAATTTTAGAGCATAATGCTATACTCAGTTTTATTAAATACTAAAAAACAATAGTCCATTTAAATAAAATGTGAAATTCTTACAAAATCATAACTCAGTGTTTAAAAGCAGGGCAAGGAGGGTATGGACACCACAAACCTGCGGTGCAGGTATGGATGTTAGACTGTGCAAGGGCAGGGGAGAGAGAACTAAAACAGGTACAAAAGCTATGAGGAACCAGGGGCTGGGGGTTGAAATTTTAGATGGCCTAGCAAAGGCCTCATTTAGAAAGTGGCTTTTAAGTGAAAACTTCGGGTAAATGAGAGAACAGGCCATGTAGATATAAGTGGAAAGAGAGATCTAGGTCGAGAAAATAGTAAATGCCCTCAAAGAAGAGCCTTTCCGCAGCGTTCAGTAAACCTCGAGGAGTCAGGCAGTGGGTTGGAGGTAAAAGTGAGGGAAGGGAGGGGAGGGCCATAGAAGGCCTGATTATGATCGGAAAGTAAATGGGGGCAAGTCATGTGGGAACTTAGAATGTTTGGGCTTTCACTCTAAACGGAAACACTAGTTTGGGGCAGAGGATTGACATGACCTGCTTATGCCTAGATAGGATAACTACGGCTGTTCCATGAAGAATAGACAGAAACGAAGAGAACGTAGCGACCATAGCACTGTATCTAAGATTTTTTTAAATTAAGGTATAATTAAGGTTTAATTAAGGTATAATTACACCATAAGTTTAAGGTATACAATGTGTTGATTTAATACGCTTATATATTATGATATGATCACCACTATAATGTTAGCTAACACCTCCATTATATTCCACTATTATCTTCTTTTGGTGGTGAGAATCTTTAAGATCTTGTTTCTTAGCAACCTGAAAGTATATAATGCAGTGTTACTAACTATAATCAAAATGCTGTGCTTTAGCTCTCCACAATTTTTTCATCTCCCAACTGCAACTTTGAACCCTTTGACCAACATCTAATATTAAACAAATTAATGACTAGCTTTGGCCGCTGAATCACAACCAGGATTTTGACTGATGCCATTTTAAAATTGACTTCTCTGTTTCAAAAGGCAGCTGATGACTGTTCGAAACCAAAACCAACATTTCAGAAGTTGTGTGCTGGTGAGCTAAAGAACAGATTTAGCCTGTAGATTTATTTCGTTTGGCACATAACTGTTTTGAGCCAACATTGAAAAATTGGAAGAATTCATATAAAATAGGATTTTCGAGATTATTTTGTAATGTCAGACACAAAGCAACAACAGGAACTGGCCAGTGTCTGCCTACTTCATACAAGGTCGTGGACTTACCACTTTTCCACAGTCCCTACCAGAACTTACTGTGGCACTAAAGAGCAAGGCTAAGGTAAGTTACATTCTATCAACACATTCTCCCTGTTGTTTACATTATGTTACAGAAATATTCTATGTGCATATCTCTCTCAAAAGTGACAGAACAAAGATATGAAGAAAATAGTCTGCCTCAATATTTATATCCTCACTGTATGAGTATTTGAGCTTGTGACCTCTATAAATGTTTACCAAAAAGTTAATCATCTTGTATAGGAAAATAATTAAGACAACACATTTGAGTTATACTTTGGTATTAGGAAACAAAAAAAAATCTATTACCAACAAATACATTTGAACATGTCCTTCTTTAAATTCTGAAACTGGTAATGAGGAAAATTATTATGGGTTTGGAGGTCTTTTCATTTTCTAGAACTATTACACTGTTAAATTCACCACTCTGCCTTAAGTCAAAACTTCATTTGTATTCCTACCTTTTGCTTAATTATTTACACATCTTACCTTAAGTTTACATTTAGAAATAGGAATTTCCATAAAGATTAGTGTATTTCTAAAGTAACATATTGGTTGAATTTGTTTTTCCTAAGTATTAAATTATAACAATTGTAATATTATATTATCTATAAAGAATAAATACATGTAACTATATTTCTAACTGCTTAATAAGTTTGAATCCTATAGCATTGATGAATTGGAAACATGAGGACTACTAGTCCATTAAACAGTATGTATCCTTCTCCAGATTAATTTTTTGTTGACAAAGGAGAGTAGAGCGTTGTGGTTGTTGCATATTTGGGAGGCAGATCATTGGCATTCAGGTGACTGAATGGCAGGACAACATTTTCATTAAGCGCATTTGGCAAAGTGATTAACAACAAGAACCCCAGTTCTCAAGTAAGGTAGATGTGGGTTCAAGTCCCAGACCTGACACTAAATATTTGTATGATTAGAACAAAGGGTTTATACTATCTGTGTTCAATTTCCCTCTTTATAAAATATAAATAATAATACCAATCTCAATCTTGTGAAGATTAAACAAAACAGTTAATAGTTTATTGTGTTCTTACTTAAGTGTTCTTTTGTATACAGTTCTATAATAGAACAACTAAATATTATTTTAGGCTCCTTAATTATACTTATTCTTCTAAAAAATTTCTATCATTTGAAATCCATTCAGTGGTTCTGGGTATAGAACTGACAAAATAGAACACAGTAATTCTGATAGAATGTTTAATTTTTACATAAACATTTAGATATTTATTTGAAATTTTATGTCAAAGCAAAGCAATTATAGCATTATTACTGAAGGGTTTATTTTTATACAAACTGACAAAACTAATAAGTTGTAGAGCTAATATCTTAGAGCCCAAGCATGTAATTACAGGTCATTTTTAAAAAAGTGTCCCCTCTCTTGTGGCTTTGTCAGATAGTTCTGGTTGGAGTGGTTTCTTAATGCTAACCCGTTGTAGTCTTCTATCACAGACCACGTTCAGAATGTTTACACAAGTGGCCTATGTAACACCGAAGGTTGTAAAATGGAATGTACAGCAGGAGTACTCTACAGCCAGAGACCATAGCCTAGATTTTGACTTGGCTCTGTGACACTGGGAACATTTACTTACTTTCCCTATGCCTAAGTTTTTCTCACTAGTAGCATTGTAGTGTTAGTATGGTTTCCTTGATCTTTTCTCATAAATGAGATAAATTATGGAGTTGGTTTGCATAGTCCCTGGCACAGAGAGGCTAGGCTTAGTGAATTTGGATAATTATTATTAATACACGAGCACAGAATATACAAAATGCAATGAGATGGCGTTATGGATTGAAGTGTATCTTGATATGCTGAAGTCTTAACCCCTAGAAGCTCAGGATATGACCATATTTGGAAAAAAAAATATTGCAGATGTAAGTGGTTAAGGTGAGGTGGTAGTGGAGTAGTGTGGACATTTAATCCAATATGATGGTTGTTTTTATTAAAAGGAGACATTTATGGGCAGACACACAAACAGGTTGAATGTCCTGTGACAATGAAGGCAGAAGTTAGGATGATGCAGTGGGAGCCAAGGAACACGAAAGATGGCCAGCAAAGCCCTGGAAGCCAGGAGAGATGGGGAAGAGGTTTTCCCCCACAGCCCTGAGAGGGGACTGTACCAACACGCTGATCTCAGATATCGAGCCTCTACAAATATGAGGCAAAAGATTTCTGTTGTTTAATCTACCCAGTTTTGGTACTTTGTTTCTGAATCCCTAGCAAACTAACCTAGAAGCTAAATAGTAGTTATCTCTACAGACAATAATGATGAGAAATTTTAATTTTCTAATTTATGTCACTCCTGTGAAATTTTCTGATTTTAATATATAGCACTTTTAATAACCAATATCTTATACATATATACTTTCATTTCACAATATATAAATTATTAGTAAATTATGCTGATGATACTTCATATAGGCCCACAACATGAAGTATATTTTGTTCCCATTTTTTCGACCTACTATTTTGACAATATTTATACATGGAAGTAAAATTGGAACACAAGGCCTTGTCTCTTTCGTTTGAACTACGGTGAGTTTGAATTATGTTATGAAGAGTGAGCCTGTGACCATGTGAATGATGGGAACTGAGAGATTCCATGAAGAATGACAGTTCAAACTTCACACTAATCATTGATGTGGTTCAAAGTAGGATTTAGTACATAAAAATATGAGGCTTCTTTATGCCATATGCATGGAAAATGTACTGGCCTTTAGATGGGCTTATTTTGACTTGTTAAGTATCACAAAGTGTGTGATTAAGGGACCAAAGAACCCAGGTTTCCCAGCACAAGTGGACTTAGCATGGATTTTGTCCTAGTGACTGTTAAAAAAATGGATAGAACAAAGCTGCTGTATGAATAGGAAAACCAGAAAACAATGAAATGGAGATAGTACAGCAAATATACATCATATTCTCATTCACAAAGTTTTTATAATCCCTTGATCTAATAGTATAATACTAGTCAATGTAGCAGGCATAGACATTGCTATAAACAAATTACATATAAGTTAAGTCTCATAATGGGAAATTTTATTTATATAATCATTGGTGTGTAAGTAAAAGAACAAATGGATGTTTTTTAGTGGACATCCTATCATATTATTTACCATGTTGAAAGCACTTTTGCATTTTAATGTGGTGAATTGACCACACACTATACATTTTCCTTTAAATGAATCATTCAAATAATGATGTGAATAACAATTTCTATAAACAAAAAAGTTCAATAAATGTTTGTAATCATTCCTCTTTAGATATGTTATTTATTTTAATTTATCCCAGAGTTAGCAAATCATCACTGTTTTTATCTTCTGTTTGCACTGTTCAATCATAGAATATTATATAGCCCTCTTCCTGGAGTTGGGAAGCATCCCTTAAACTCTTTAGAAAGGTCTCTGGTGGCTCTTGCAAACTCTGTTTGTTTATCTTTTTCTTTGGAGAACCTCAAGCTAACAGCTGCCTGCACAGTCTTCTATACTGGCTTTGGCTCTTTCAAAGGAAATCAATATTGTAAAGGTTACACTACTTGGCCCTCACTTTAGCGTTGCTTTAAAGCAATGAAAGGAACCAAAAGACAGGGTTCAGGATTAAAGTCTCCTCAACAGACATCTTGTAAGTAAAACTTAGTTCAATCAGTTTATATTATATATTCCTCCACCAGCCTTGTCTCAGCAGCTGACCTGGACAAATTCATGTTATAAACAATTAAACAGGTTATGAAATTAAATGGATATAGTTAATAAAAACAAAGCAATTAATTCAAGGATTATGAGTAATCACCCTAGGAGGCAGAAAGAAAATGAGGCTAAAAAGGAGAAAGGAGAAATTTTACAGACCTAAAAACTCTTTTTGAATGAATGTATTAATTAAAATAGTGGTGTCCTCCTTTATGAGTCTTCAATTTCTGAATTTTTAAAATTCCCTGAAGTGTAAAGTTAAGTGCATGCTGTTGTTAATGGCACAATGGTGTGTTACTAACACCTGGAGCCATAATGTTTTCCTGACCCTCTCAAGAAAGGCCATCTTGCCCAGGAGAGCTTGAAAGCACTAGAATTTCATCTTTTGTCTGTTGTATTGTGACATGCTCCACAGAAGCTAAGACATCAATTATAATTAGACATTGAATTTTAGAACAGCACTTTGCCACCCATCCACACCCTTTGCTCCCATAATGGCGATGCTGTGTCAGCAGGGCAACTCAAGCGTTTATATTGTTTTACTTTGCAGATTACTTTCAGCTCACAATTCACACAGAGGAACCAAATGCATCTAAGAGAAATGAAAAAAAGCGAAGCACCAATCAACAGCTCTTTTCATCTGCCGATGTCTGATCACCTATTAATTCACTGGCCAAGGCTGAATGGTCTGTAACTCGGGAAGTCCTGTACTAGGGCCTGTCCCCATTCTAGCCAACATTCAGGGTTCAGATTGTTTCATTATTGCATTTACCATTGAGCAAACTACCTCCAGTTATTCTATTTGTTTTTATCTCCTCATTACCCACAAGCCTCCAATATTAGAAGCACAAAGCCTTATTATATATTATATTAGCGGAACATCCCCTCTCCCAAAACGGAAATATTTGCTGTTGTTAAAAGGCAGTCTCAGGATTCTATAGTATTAAATATTTCTCAGAAAACTCTAAGGTTCTATCATGTACATGATATATTCATGAGAAAAAGTGTAGAGTGGAGTTGATTATTATTTACTGATTCTTTAAATATTATTAGCAGTCCATAAATATATCCAAAAGAAGAATCTCTGCATTTTGAAAAAAGTATATAGTATATTAAAATATGTTAAATCAGTTAATAAATTACCACTGTATACTAATCAGCCAGAGAGTTTAATGTTAAATTTTAGTAGACTTATTTAGCTAGAAATTTACTGTCATTACAACAAGAATAATAAATTATGTTATCTTTAGTGACAGAGAATTGTGGTGTTATAGTTAATCAGGTATTTGGATTAATGCTATTGTGAATATCATTTTTTAAATAATTCAGATACAGCATATTGAAGGTGCTGTTAATATCATGCTGAAAGGAATTTAATAGATAATGAGTCAGATAGCATCAAGGTGTTCGCATTATCATCATTCTTAATAAATGCTGAAATTCTAGTTAATAGAATTCTGATGACTATAATACAGGATGAAAGGGAAGAAAAGGAAATTTCTACATGTTCCAATGATAATAAGCATTAAAATTTCAGAAACATGGTCACATCATCCACTTTCTTAAGGATTCCAGTGAAAGTCCTTTATTCACTCATTCATCAATTATTTATTGAACATCAATAATGGGTCAGTCAGTTGAGTAACAGCTATAAATACAATAGGGGATGAGACATAGTCACAGTCCTCAAGAAGTAAAAAGTCTAATGGGCAATTTAAGCAGGCAAAAATATTACCGATCCTACAAAGAACACGTCACAACCCTGCTGTGCCATAGAAAGATTCACGGAGCCAGTAAAAGGGAAGTTGAAGAGCATTACAGGCAGCCTGGACAGTAAGGGCAGTGAAGCAAAGAAGAAAAAGCATATTCGCCAGAAAAAAAAAAATCATGTTTTAGAGTTAAGCACTTTTCAAATTGGAAAACGCTGATGAAATAAATTATAAAACAGTTTAATTATGCTCATCTTAAAATGTGACATAATTAAACAAATTAGGTGAATGACATTGCATCAATATCATACTATGGACATTGAGGAAATAATTATTTGCTTCAGACCTTGTAATATGTCACAGCAAATTCTATACTTTAATGACAAAAAGTTGTATTTTATACCTTTTGTTAGTTTCAGCTCTGAGAGTGGGGATGAATAAGGAGGAGATGGCTCCAGCCTTGATCCCAGGCTACCGTTCCTTGAACAGCTTCCTAAAGTTATTACACAGTAATGAGCAATTTACCAAGGACACCAACAAAATCCAAAGTACTTATTACTGTTAGACTGAGTACTTGTAAGAGGCTATGGGAAAAATTTCCTGTTAGTAAGACTGAGGGACAGACATTAGCATATGGGCTACAGGGCTTATAAATATCACTATGTCTACTTTATTTCATCATTTATTCTTAAACATTTTTTACAATTACTTAGTAGTTTTAAGTTCCAGGTAATTCTATACTCACTGGGTACCCTGCTTTTATGGAACTTACACTCTAGTGGATTATAAGCTTGGTACTATGAGTCTCAATTTAGAATTATCTGGTGTTCAAATATGTTCCATATGGGTCAACTCAGCAATTGTAGTGTTTGTGTGTAAATTTATGAGAAATTTTATGTCTAAATGAAGAGACAAATCGTCTGTGTAACACAGTCTGAATGCACACTTTGGTTTGGGTCACGTACGTTGAGCCTTCAGCATGCATTTACACTCCTGAATTTATTGTCAACATTGAAATATTAGGATGGTTTAGTAAAAAATGAGGATACTTACATTTTCCTTAAACATTGGAAACTGACCATACTGAGCCCATGTGGTCTCATCAAACCTCTGGGCTGTGAGTGGTTAATATCTACACCACTAGGGTTGGAGCAAGAGAAAGAATGCCTACCTTTAATTAAAGCCTCGCAAGTGCAAAATTCATTTGATATGGCACAATTTGTGTGTTTTTAAAAACTTTAACTTTTTAGAGCTGTTTTATGTTCATAGCAAAAGTAAGTGGAGGATAGAGATATTTCCCAACTATTCCATGTCCCAACACATGCCTAGCCTTCCCCCTTATCAACAGCACAACACCCCCCACTCCGGAGTGGTGGACTGACATATGGCAAGAACCGGAAGTCCATAGTTTACTTTATGGTTCAGATCAGAAAACACTGATGAGATAATGTACGTGCTTGGTGCTGTACATTCTATGGGTTTAGGACACCTGTATAGTGACAAGTGTCTATTGTTAGGACATCATGCAGAGTACTTCACTGCTCTAAGAGTTCTCTGCTCTGCACTCTGCCCAATCCAACCACTGGAAACCAATGAGCTTTTTATTGTCTCAGTAGTGTTGCCTTTTCCAGAATCTCATATAGTTGAAATCATACAGTATGTAGCTTTTTCAGATTGGTTCCTTTCACTAAGTAATATACATTTAAGACTTCTCCAAGTCTTTTTATGGTTTGATAGCTCATTTATTTTTAGCACTGATTAATATTCCATTGTCTGAGTGTACCACAGATTATTTATGCAATTACCTACCGAAGGACATCTTGGTTGTTTCCAAGTTTTTGCATTCATGAATAAATAACATCCATATATATATATATATATATATATATATATATATATATATATATGTTTTTTTGTATAGACATAATTTTTCAACAGACATAATTTTTATGTCTTTTGTATAGACATAATTTTTGGGGTAAACACCAAGCAGTGTGACTCGAGGATCGTATGGTACGAGTATCTTTAGTTTTGTAAGAGACTGCTAAACTGTCTTCCCAAATGCCTGTATCATTTGGCATTCCCACCAGCAATAAATGAGAGTTTCTCTTACTAAATATACTCTACAAAATTTGGTGGTGTATTGTTGCAGATTTTGACCTTTCTAATAGGTGTGTACTGATATCTCATTGTTATTTTAATATGCATTTTCCTGATTATATGTAATGTGGAGCATGTTTTTATATGCTGATTTGTCATTTGTATATCCATTTTGGTGAGGTATCTGTTAAGGTCTTTGGCTCATCTTATAATTGAGTTGTTTGTTTTCTTATTTTTGATGTTTGATTTCTTATCTTTTGCATGTTTGGTAACAGTAGTCCCTTACCAGATGCATCTTTTTGAAACATTTTATACCAGTTTGTGACTTGCCTTCTCATTCTCTCGACATTGTCTTTGGCAGAGTAGATTTTCATTTTTAACAAGGTCTAGCTTATCAATTATTTCTTGCATGAATCATGCCTTTGGGTTGTATCTAAAAAGCCATTTCCAAGGTTATCCTGGTTTTCTTTTATGTTATCTTGTAAGAGTTTTATAGCATTGCATTTTACCTGTGGCTCTGTGATCCATCCATTTTGAGGCAATTTTTGTGAAGAATGTAGAATACATTTATATTCTTTTGCATGTCGAAGTCCAGTTGTTCCAGGTCTACCTGTTGAAAGAACTGTCTTTGCTTCATTGTATAGCCTTTACTTGATTGTCAGAGATCAGTTGATTATTACATTCGTGTGGTGTTATTTCTGAGCTCTTTATTCTGTTCCTTGATCAACTTTTTTTCTTTTGCCAATACCATTCTCTCTTAATTACCGTAATTTATTGTAAATTTGGAAATCAAATAGTGTCAGTCTTCTAACTTTGTTCTTTTCCTCCAATAGTGAATTGACTATTCTCGGTTTGCTGCTGCATATAAATTTGAGAGCAGGGTTTAAAGGGGACAGGGAGAGAAATGAATGAGGACAACTGTAACTGAATAACAATAAAAAATTAAAAAATTGTTTGTAGACATCCACAATATAGCCTGAATGGGTATTGATTTAGATTACACTGGATATATAAGTCAGGTTGAGAAGAACTCACATCTTGACAATATTGAGACTTCCTATGTATACACATGAATTACTTTTCCATTTATGTAGTTTTTATTTGGATCCATTCATTAGAGTTTTATAGTTATTCTCATACAAATCTTATATATATATATTTTAGATTTATATCTGAGTATCTTATTTCAGGGGATTGTAATTTATATGGCGTTATATTTTTAGTTTATGTTCTACTTGCTCATTTGTTCCTGGTATGTAAGAAAGTGATTGACTTTTACATGTTAGCTTGTATCCTGCAAACTTATTATAATCACTTTAAGTTCTAAGAGGTTTTCTTTTTCTTTTCCTTTTGGATTTTTTTTACATAGATGGCCATGTCATCTGTAAATAAAGACAGTTTCATTTCTTTCCAATTTGTATGCCATTTCTTTCCTTTTCTTGTCTTAGGGCATTAACTAGGACTTCCAGTACAATGTTGAAAGGAGTATTAATAGGGGACATCCTTGCCTTATTCCTGATCTTAGTGGAAAAGCTTCAAGTTTCTCACCTCTACTTAAGCTGTGAGCTCTAGGTATATTTTTATAAAGTTTAGCAAGTTTAGTTGTTGGATTTTGGCAAATGCTTTTGCTGTGCTACTGATAAGATCATTTGAGTATTCTTTTTAAGTCTGTTGATCTAATGGATTACATTCATTTATTTTTGGATTTCGAGCCAGCCTTTATATTTGGGGTCAATTCAACTGGGTTGTGGTGTATAACTCCTTTTATATATTGTTGGGTTTGATTCACTAATATTTTGTTTAGGATTTTTGCATCTTTGCTTATGGATATATTAGTCTGTAGTTTTATTTTGATGTCTTTGTTAGGTTTATTATTAGGATAAAGCTGACCTCATAGAATGAGTTAGAAAACACTCCTGCTTCTATCTTCTGAATGAAATTATAGAGCTTTGGTGTAATTTCTTAAATGATTAGTAGAATTCACCAATGAACACGCCTGGGTATGGTGTTTCTGTTTTAGAAGTTTATTCACATGGATTTAGAAGTTTATTCATACGTATGCAATGTCCTGACTAGAAATAGGCCTATTTTATTGCCTCTTTTTTCTTGTGTTAGTGTATGTCTTTTGTAGCTTATGTTTTTCAAGGAATCAGTCCATTTCACCTAGGTCATCACATTTATGGGCATAGAGTTGTTCACAGCATTCCTTTACTGATACTATCGTGACTACATACTCTGTAGTGATGTCCTCCCTTTCATTTATGACATTAATTCTTATTCTTTCTTTTCCATTGGTGGCCTGGTTAAAGGCTTATCAATCCAGCAAGTTACCAAAACTGGAATAAACTTTTCCTGCACAGTATTTTCTCAGACTCACAAGGTTATGCACAGAACTTTTACATATTCTGTAGACCAGATGTCCTTGGTGCTATGTAGTCTATGTATAATAATATTGAAAGTTTTCAAATTGATCTGTCTTATGGGAACACATTTGTTAAGTATTTTTATTTAATTATTATAATCTTTTTCCTTTTTATTAAATTTACTGGGGTAACACTGGTCAACAAAATTATACAGGTTTCAGGTGCACAAATTTTTAACACATCATCTGTACATTCTACTGTGTGTTCACCTCCCCAGGTCAAGGCTCCTTCCATCACCATTTATCCCTCCTGTACCCTCCTTCATCTGTCCCCATATCTCATCCCCCGGCAATCATCACACTGTTATTTGTGTCCCTGAGTATTTTTCTTTCCCTCTCTCTCTTTTTTTTTTTTGCTTAATTCCTCCATCTCCCACATTGAACCTTCCAACACCCCCACCCCCACCAAAAGCTGTCAGTCTGTCTCTATTTTGCTGGTTAGTTCATTTTGTTTATTAAAGTCCACATATGAGTGAAGTCATATGATGCTTTTCTTTCTCTGACTCCCTTATGTCACTTAGCCTAATGCTCTCCAGGGCCATTCATACTGTTGCAAAAGGTAATACTTTTTAGAAAAATCTCTTGCTAGAATATGGTTTTCAGTTAACTGGAAAGTGTGTTTGTTTTCCCCTCAATATTGATAGCTTTCCTAGGTACATAATTTTATATTGACAAATATTGTCTCATCACTTTGATGCTATAAATGCAAATATTCTCTGATGTTGAAAATATGCAATCAATTTAATATTCATTTTTATATGTGATTAGTCTTATCTAATTTATTGTTTTTAGACATCATCTTTATCTTTGATATTCTTCAAACACGAATGTCTTTTTTAATAATATATTTTATTGATTATGCTATTAGTTGTCCCATTTTCCCCTCTCTATTCCCCTCCGCCCTGCACACCCCCTCCCACCCACATTCCCCCCCTATAGTTCATGTCCATGGGTCATACAGATAAGTTCTTTGGCTTCTACATTTCCTATACTATTCTTACCCTCCCCCTATTTTCTACCTACCATTTATGCTACTTACTCCCTGTACCTTTCCCCCCTCTCTCCCCTCCCACTCCTCTGCTGATAACCCTCCATGTGATCTCCATTTCTGTGATTTTTTCCTGTTCTAGTTGTTTGCTTTTGTTTTTGTTTTAGGTGTGGTTGTTAATAACTGTGAGTTTGCTGTCATTTTTACTGTTCATATTTTTTATCTTCTTTTTCTTAGATAAATCCCTTCAACATTTCATATAATAAGGGCTTGGTGATGATGAACTTCTTTAACTTGACCTTATCTGGGAAGCACTTTATCTGCCCTTTCATTCTAAATGAAAGCTTTGCTGGATAGAGCAATCTTGGATGTAGGTCCTTGCCTTTCATGACTTGGAATACTTCTTTCCTGCCCCTTCTTGCCTGCAAAGTTTCTTTTAAGAAAGCAGCTGACAGTCCTATGGGAACTCCTTTGTAGGTGACTGTCCCCTTGTCTCTTGTGGCTTTTAAGATTCTCTCCTTATCTTTAATTTTGGCTAATGTAATTATGATGTGCCTTGGTGTGTTCCTCCTTGGGTCCAGCTTCTTTGGTAGTCTCTGAGCTTCCTGGACTTCCTGGAAGTCTATTTTCTTTGCCAGATTGGGAAAGTTCTCCTTCATTATTTGTTCAAATAAGTTTTCAATTTGTTGCTCTTCCTCTTCTCCTTCTGGTACCCCTATGACGAGGATGTTGGAATGTTTAAAGATGTCCTGGAGGTTCCTAAGCCTCTCCTCATTTTTCTGAATTCTTGTTTCTTCATTCTTTTCCGGTTGGATGTTTCTTTCTTCCTTCTGGTACACACTGTTGATCTGAGTTCCAGTTTCCTTCCCATCACTATTGGTTCCCTGTACATTTTCCTTTGTTTCTCTTAGCATAGCCTTCATTTTTTCATCTACTTTTTGAACAAATTCAACCAATTCTGTGAGTGTCTTGATAACCAGTGTTTTGAACTGTGCATCCTATAGATTGGCTATCTCTTCCTCGCTTAGTTGTATTATTTCTGGAGCTTTGAGCTGTTCTTTCATTTGGGCCATTTTTTTTTTTTTGTCTTGGGGTGCCTGAGCCACGAAAGATTAAATGCCTAAGGCAGGTTCTGCTGAAAGGCCCGATGCGCCCGACTGTCTCTGAACGCGCAGGTAAAAATGCTGGAAGAACTTGTCCCCATGTAAAGAGTCTAACCACATCCACATAACTGCAGCTCCTCAGAAAAAAGCATGTTCTCGGTGGAAGGGATCACTGCTCTTTTCCCAAACATGAATGTCTTTATTCTGCTTGAAATATGGGGTCGTTCGTAAAATGGAGAATTTATAACTTTCATCAATATTGGAAAATTCTCACTACATCTTTTAATACAGACTCCCCATGGTTATCTATTTTTTCTGGAACTCAGAAATAGACATTTTTAATATTACCTACATAAGTACTCCCCCTAGCTAGATTATTCTCTATATTTTTAATAAAATATGTTTCTAACATTTTAAGAACATGTTTTTAATAAAATACTCTGGCATATAATACAAATGTATTATAAGCAGAAAACATATAAGGCATTCTCCCAATTCACCCCATTGATTCATGGAATATTAAGAGTTCTGAGAGAACTGAATGCTAATAAAATAATACTATACTATAAATGTAAAATTAATTCATACATTATGGTCAACTATTAGTAATCATGAATAAAGAATTGTTCATACAATTTTATATTGTCATACTACACTTGAGGATCACTAAAACTTATCCTAAGTGAATTATTCACAATTTTTCTCAAAAAGTTCATGGTTCATGAAATTCATTAATTGAGAGTAGGTAGATTAAAATTTAAGTATCATGGTGAGTTCTCTCAGGACCTGAAATTGTACTCAAAACTACAATCCAGCACATCAAAATAAACCCAGAAACCTTCTGTTTTTCTTAGCAGGGTTATTGAGCAGGACAGTTCTATACCCTATAAAATATGTGTGACCCTACCTATCCTCCAGGCAACATAGGCCAGTGGCATTCACCCACAATAAATACAAGGTCCCCACACATCCAAAAGCCTCCAGAGAAGCAATATGACTTCAGTTTAACAATAAATAGTGGATACTTACCCAAGTTTTGCATTCATATGATTTATAGGTGATAACCTAAAAGTCCTATATTATTCCCAAATATATGACCTTCTTTGGATAAAGATATCCTTAGACAATCATAAAGTCTTACATATTTGTGTTGTGCAGTTATTTGAAGACAATTTGAAGAGTCAGTTGATGTTGAACATTAAATATTTCTAAGATCAACATGCAAAATATTATCATTCTTATCACAAGAGGATGTTATTAACTCATCATTTTACCACTAATAAACTCCTTTATTTTTATATTACTAAATTTTTCAAAATGTGCATATACATAGGGAACATTTTATAACTTACTTAATTTTGTCTATCATTTATCATTTTCTTTGTTTTTAAGTTTTGTTAATTTATTTTCCCATGCATGTGCAAATATGTGTGTAAAAGGAAGAGAACACTCATACACATCCTTAAAATGTTTTTACAGAATTAAATAAACTACTCTGCTGATATTGTGAACTAAATAATACATGATTTCTAACCACCTGATGTTCTACTCTGTTTGGAGACTGTTAGAACCACAAATAAAAAAAAGTTATATGAAATGTAGAAATATGTTCATAATTTTAAATATTCAAATTTACAGTCAATATGTTCCTAGAAAAAAATAGACGGGTATAAAATTATGTTCATATTATTAATAATTTATTATTTTAAATCTAGGATAAACAAAAGAATGATTAAAATTTATAAGTTGGCTAGTGTTTGCAGATAATACATGTATGTGGAACCTCAGACCTAGACTAAGTCACATGTAGAACATACCTTTTTGTGCTGAACTGTAGTTTATAGTTAAGAAAAATATTATTATAAATTAATAACTTTTCAATATTTTGAAATTCAGACAAAATAAATCAAAGGATATTATTTAGGAAACATATCTACAGTGGATATATTTGAACCAAGAAAGCTGACATTTTCATAAATGTTGAGTGTTAGGAGCCCTACATTCTGCTAAGTGCTCATTATGGATGGTCATATTCTCCTTTCAGAAGTCTATACAGTAATATTCATAATATCCCCATTTCTCACATACGCAAAATAAGAAAAGTAGTCAGACAATGTTCTCCCAGTATATAAGATTTTACCTGAGCTCTTTAACTAAACTACACCCGTTAAAAATCATTCTGGTCTATTCTTTCTGATAATAGTAATCTACCTAGACAAATATCTTGCTGAGACTATTTTAGACTTGAAAATAAGACATCAATAAGCAAAAAAGGTTATCTCTCTACAGAAAAGTGAATTAAAGTAACTAAAAAGTATTATTGGAATTTTAATACAGAAGTTAAAAAAAACAAAAGGCACTAGATGGGCTTCTTTCCCAGTGTATCTGAAGAGAATTTTAACTAATTTGGACTATCAGGGTAGTTTGAGGCTATGTTTTCCAGGTAGAAATGTTTGTATCTGAAGAGAATTTTAACTAATTTGGACTATCAGGGTAGTTTGAGGCTATGTTTTCCAGGTAGAAATGTTCGTATCTGAAGAGAATTTTTACTAATTTGGACTATCAGGGTAGTTTGAGGATGTGTTTCCCAGGTAGAAATGTAACCTGAGACTCATATTGCATATTTATGCACTAAATAAGCCACAAAATATTGCAATAATTTTTCTGTTGTTTCTCAGTTATTGCTATAATCAGTATAAAAACTGTCTTAAGTTGCTGGATTGCTCTCCATGTAGAATGTACTTTCAAGAAACAAAAATTTCAACTTTGAGAAGGAGAAAACAGTCTCAGGCAGAAAAACAAATGTGTAGTATGGTATATGGAAAAAATAGTTCTATAAAAACAGTTTTCTTATATTGTGAATTCCTTGAGTTATAGTATACACATAATTAATTAGGAGGGAAAAAAGCCCTCAAGACAGCCTAAAGTTGAATATTTCCAGTGACAAGAAAACTTCTTTGGATTTTTTGTTTAATTTTACTTTTGTAAATACACAATTCTCTATGGAGGAGCAGTACCAGAATATAAGAAAGAGTCCGATCCTGGGGCAGTTGACTACGCCATTGAAAGCTAAGGAAATTCATCCTTGGTACCAAATGGAATCTAGTTTCCATTTACTGTTACTACTTACTAAATTACCAGCAAGGACACTATGTTCCCAAAACTGACTTTATTTTATTTTGATTGATTAAATTAAGGACCTTTACAAATACCTTAATTTAGCAAGACACCAAGAGACTTTCTTTGAATTGTTTTCCATGTTGCCTTAATCCATTTGAAACAAGAAATTGAAACAGTGAAACCTCAAAATATTAATATATAAATCAAATTTTGCTCTGTCAAAATTCTATTAATATAAAACAAATGAGGAAATTTATCAAAAGACATCTAATGGCGAGAGTCTATAAAGTTTTCCTTTATTGGCTGTTTCTCCAAATAGAAAAAAGTATTAGGTGTGAAGAATATGTTTTTTCTCCGATAATCAATATGATTTTTAACTCCAAGTAACTAGAGTGAAGAACAATAAATATATCAAATCAACTGAACTCAATACTTTTCTACTTCTCATGCACAATGATGTTTAGCCATATTGTTCTTATCAGAAATTTTGCAGCAGGATTAAATTATAGTAAAATATTCTGATGATTACATGCTAAAAATATAGTATTATCCTCACATTTTTTTAAAAAAAAACTTCCCGTATAATGTTAGGGATGGTTAAAATCCTAGATTTGGCAGAGCCAAAGTAACAAAAGTTGATTAGTCTGCAATTAAACACTCTTCACTTTTTTGGTTAAAATCTTTAAAAAATTGAAGTCTAAAATGTATTATCTTCAAGGTCTTGCCATGTTCAGCTGTAGCAAGAGATTTTCCTGTCTGGAAAGGCTAGGATTAACTCCAGCAGCTACAACCCAGGATACCTTCCCCCTGTAGCACCAGAATTTATCTCAAAATATTGGAATTTAAAGGGGTATTTTGTTCAACTACTTTGCAGGAATTCCTAGTACACCATGGATTATTACAATGATTCGCACTGACAAAATTCAGAAAGTATACCAACTCCTAAAGAACTTACACTGAAAATTTTTCTTTTGCAAAATCACATGAGTTGTAATACCTAACATCATAGCAAAAACTCTAAGGACTCTAATGGAATAAAAAAAATAAAAATAAAAAAGACTGGGTTTCTGTTTCATCTAGGACACCAACCAGGCAGTCTGGGATCAATGCCCAGTGACTATCACGGTATTCTTTATTGACCCTGGGTCAGATGTGTATATATATATATATAATCTACTTCATATTAATACTTATCTTTGAATGCCTAAAACCCATTAAATAATTACCGAATGTTAGATTGGACAGACTTACCAGTACATTTTAAAGAACTTTTTTATTAAGTAAAAAATGAACTCAGCCAGTTCTATAATCAAAAATTATTCTTAGCAGCAATGTTTTTATTTTAATAAATTCAGTTTTGTTCCTTTTTAAAACACTAGGGTTTTTGTGATATCTCTTTTTTCTTGTTTATATTTTCAGGTTCACTTTTAATACTTTAATATTTTAAATACACTAATATAGTCAGTCGCTTATCATTCTCATAGGAAGCATCTTCATAGCATGGTGGCTAAAAACAAGAAAGCCAGATTTGCATGTGTGACTTCTTCTATTTTACATATGAGAAGAGAAAGTACCCTGAGCTTATCTGCTTCATTGTTCTCATATGGGAAATAGGAACATTGCCAATACCTCCCTTCTTTTGAGAATTCAATGTTAGCACATGCAAAGAACTTGTAAACATTACGCACTCATCAAATGATAGCTATTATATTAATTACAAAAAGTTTAGGAGGTATCTGTTTCTACTCTATGTTCTTTTACTTATTATTGCTCATGATACTTTGTTGGTTTGTTTCTCTGTTTTGTTTTGTTTTGTTTTCAGGAGGAATCTCAGGCAGTGCTTCACTGGTGGAATGACCTACAGTGTCCCCTGGAGAGTGTGGCCCCTCTGCAGTGCTCTGCACTCCCTCTGCCTGCGTTCTCATGGGGCCTCTTCTCCCGGCAATTAGGCAGCCTGCATTGCTTGGCAAAACTGTAACATACTGATAACCCAGTCCAGAAGTGTTTGTGCTGATGATTTTCATTATGAATTACTATATTCATTACTAAAGTTGACTGATGACTCTCATTCATGAATTACTATATTGTTTCGCCCAAGGCCTAGAATGAGGCAAAGATGTGTTCTTGTCTTCTCTCTCAATGGATGGTGTTTTAGTCTAGTCTACAATTTCTCACCAAAGATGGAGTCTTTTTAGAGTTTATATTTAAGCCAGGTTCTCACTTGTCCATATTTTGTGAAGTTGAGTGTCAGTGCAAGTCTACTTCTCTAGCTTCATACTTGCTCTGTTTTGACCTCCAAGTATTTACTTAAACTTCTTTTTTATATTATTTTTAATCATTTTTAATTGTAGTTCAAGTACAGTTGTCTCCATTTTCCCCTTACCACCCCCCTCCACCCCAGCTATCCCCACTTCCCACCCTTGATCCTACCTTCTTAAACTGTCAGCTATATATTTTAAACATCTTTACACATATTTTATCAAGTATTTCATATGTGTGTTAGGAGATCTATTTTAGAAAAAACACATTGCAAATAACAAAAATTATAATCAGATTTATCCCTTAGGAGAATGTTTCAGACTGGTATACAAGAGAGACGGGGCAAGAGTAAAGACCAGGTGACCGATTTAGAAAGCATGCAGTAGTCTTCATGAGGATGGTGATTTGGACTGTTCATGGTCAACAGCAATAATTTATTGTAATCAACATAAATTGATCACAATTTATGATAGGGATACTTAAGGATACATTCTGGAAGTAAAGTCTGTAGGACTCACTGAAAGATTAGATGTGGGTTGAGGAAATAACAAAAAATAAAAGGGATTTCTAAGAGTTTGACCTGAAGAACAGGGTGGATGGAAGTATGTTTCAACTATTCAGGTAAAAATGAGAGCATCACTAAAATATCTAAGAGTGAGTCTAGAGATACACTAAAGATTTGCTATAAAAGTGGTCAAATTTGATAATGAAAGGGTGCATTATATAGCACAGGGAGGGAGGTTACTTATATGTGACGTCTTCAGTTGATGAAGCTTCCAATAAGATCATGAAAGTGGCAAAAGGAGAAGATTTGCAGAGAATGCTGACACAAATTCAGTATTAGGATGCTGAGTTTGGAGTGCCGATGGAACAATCATGCGGATATTTTCAAGTCATTTCTTTGAAAAGTAGTTCACCCTCAGGATAAAGTTCTGAGCTAGACACGGAGATAGTAAAGGCATATTTACATTAATTTTCTAAGGTTCTCAGATATAATAATATGTAAAATTTCTGGAAGTTATTGGTTACATTATACAAGTCATTAGCATTATGAAAAAAATAAAAACATTATATCAACATATCAGTGAGGTTCCAAGTCTTGTTTCACATTTAAATATTTTAAATGTACTTTAGTTTTATTTATAACTTTCAGGCTTTGCAATAATGAATTCCATTATGTGCTCAAATTTTAAACCTTGACTTCAAACGCTATTGTCCTGTTGCAAATAAACTGATTAAAATTAAGACCCAGAAAATTCCTTTATTAGTCTGTTGTTTAGATGATTACATTCAGCTCTAAGGCTGAAATCTGTAACCAACTACACTATCACAACTGAACTTTGGCAAAAATACATGAATTTATTTTAATGATCCCCATATTTTCAAATCCTTCACTTGAAGTATAGGACACTCTCTAGAGAACAGAATCAATAAATCTTGAAGAATACATATGGAATGGTATTTGAACTAGGAACTGCAGGGAAGCTAACAGATGCTAAGGAGCACTGAGGGTGAAATGCAGATATCTGCTTGGGACAACAGGCACAGTAATGAAACGTGTGCCCACAGGATAGTAACTGTGGTATAATGAGAAATGAGAGAAGAAAGAACAGGGAAACTAGCTACCTAGTAAATGGTAAGGGCCCTATGTAAATGCAAATCCACTATACAGGTATATTCAATCATTAATTTAACAAAAAGATTGAACTTTCTGGCACTCTGCTTGCTTCAAGGGGTAAAGAGTTGAATGAGAGTTTGAAAAGAATACTGATCATGGTGATATTGTTTATATACTCACAGGGGCACTCAGTGATGCTAAAAGAAGTCATAGGGAGAACATTTGATGCAAATCAGTGGGTTAGACAGGCACCCACCATGTATGTTGGAGTTAGAAAACAGAAAAGAAACCTTCAAAGCAGAGAGCAGAGAGCATGTGCAAAAGTATGAGGCAAGAAAACAATGAGCGTTCTTGAAATTGGCTTCTCCAGTGTGTCTATGATGTAGAAACAGATGAGGTTGGAATGGTTTTATATAAAAGGCTGAGATATGAACAAGTTTGTGTGCTATGCCCGGGAGTCTGTACCTTGATGAAGAGGTGCTCATGAATTCTTTTAGGCAGAAGAATGAAAGGAAGATGTATGCACTATGATAACAGGGTGGAGGATGTCACAGAGGGAGGCAAAAATCCATACGGGATTTTATTAATAAAACTAGTGATGAAGAAGTAGTGGTAATCATGGATGGGGGGTGCATTATGCAAATAAGAAAGCATTATTGAGCATTTAAATCCCTGAAATTATTTGAATTCATTCATAGGTATTTTAATGAAGATGGTTTTCGAAATAGTGGTAATAAAGGACCAGAAGAAGAATTTGCAAATAAGAAGCCATTATTAAGCATTAAAATCCCTGAAATTATTTGAATTCATTCATAGGTACTTTAATGAAGATGGTCTTTGAAATAGTGGTAATTCATACTATTATGAATTACTACTAGAATGAATTACCACTTAAAAAGGACAAGAGGGGGAATTTACAAATAAGAAATCATTATTACATATTAAAATCCCTGAAGTTCTTTGAATGTATTCATAGGTGCTGTATATGAAGATGATATTTCCAAGAATATGCATAAAAATATAAAAAAATAGAAAAAACAAAGAATCATTAAAGATAAAAATCACATGCAATTATTGGCTAGCTGTTATTCAATGCATACCTACAGCAACCATGTCTGAAGGAAACTTAAAGGAGAAGCATCCGATGATCACATGTTCAATGTCACCTAACAGGGGTAGTACAGGTATTCCAAAACCTAACTTTGCACATATTCCAATCTTACAAATTTCAAATGCACCTGATTTCCTGCCTTTATTTCTCAGAAGAAAACATTTAGGAGATGTAGCATCTTCACCAGCTTTTAAATTATTGCATAATAATGACAACTACAAAGTGGGTGAAATGAAGGCAAATATCTATTGACTTCATCTCTTTACTATTATCCTTTGTGTGTGTTTAGTAGTGAGCAAAATTCCCTGCTCTGCCATTACCCACTATATTATCAGAATGACAGAGTAAAATGAAATATTATATTCATTCCTCCCTCCTTGCATTATATTAATAAATATTTCCTGAAGGTTTCAGTGATGTGAGGTACAGGGCTGGAAATTAAGGCTATGAAGATCAAGAATACAAATAACCAAGGTAACTATTTAGTTACTGAAAAAACCAAAAAGAAGCAACTTACAATAAAATGCAGTTAATGCAATGATATAGTACAAACACACAAAAGGATATAGAGCCATGAAAACCATTGTGTTATCCTGGTAAATGATAGTAGTCAGCAAGTGCTTCCTGGATGAGGTCAGTGTGTCTGCACTGTATCAAAGTAAGAACATGAATTAAATAGGTAAAAATGCAAAGAAAAGAATATTCCAGTGGAATTATAATGTAGAGAGTTGGGAAATAATAGCCTTTTAAAAACAGCAATAATATATGTGTTTTAACTTTATTTTTCTAGTGGCAGTGTGATGGATGTACTTGAAAGTGACAAAGATAGTCAAAAAGTTAGGTAAATTCTGTAGGAGTCCCAAGTAGAGAGGACAGTAAGTGCTCCTGAAAGTAGCAAAGAGATCATGAATGCAGGGATTGTGAAATTGGTCAAATTTGATTAATGTAAATGTGGCTTAAGTAGAAACAGTGGAAAATAACTATATAAGGTTGAGGAGTACAGTTAGGAAAAAAAGAAATGAAAGAGACAGGAGCAAAGGTTAGAATTAAGAATAACTATACATCAATATATTTGAAATGCATGGTGAAATGAACAAATTCTTAGGAAAATATCAGAACAAAAATGATACAAAAAGAATAGTTATATATATTTTAGAATCTGAGTGTGTAACTTTAGAATCTTTCCATGATTTAACCTCTCAGACTAGACAGTTTCACCTTAGAATTATTACAAATATTTAAGTGATAAATTCTGCTAATTTTACTAAAATGCTTTAGAGAATAAAAAAATGGAAATGTTCCATTACTCATTTACTAAGCCTCATATTGTTGCAAACCGCCCTGCCTGGTTTCAGAGGCTGTAACCCGCCATGGTTAAGGTTGAGTCAGAGTTGGGACCATAAGCCACTAAGGAGACAAATTTTGTCTCCCTGGCAGGTGTATCACCTCTGCCCACTTCACCCTGCTTGGCCCTGAGCTTGGCCAGTTAGCCAATGACAGGTAAGAATCCTCAAGGGAGGATCAACCTAAGACAGGCTCTGGTCACGGAAGAGGCCCACAGGGAAGGACTCGGGGGGCTGTGGAAAAAGGGGGTGATGGACCCTCGCCCCTTGGCTTTGAAATAGCCTGAGTCCTCATTCTGTCTGCAAGAAGTCTCCTAATCTCTTGGCTGCCTTACTTCCCTTGCCTGACTTAAGCCTGAAGCAATAACAGAGGGCAGTGCAGTCCTGTGCTGGGAGGGGCGGATTCCCTGGGGAATCAGGCCTAAGAAAAATACATGCACTCCTGTGAAACCTACTTAATTTGTACCCTCAGTTTAAGAGATAAGGGTCCAGACCTGAGATGAGTCTGGAGCCTAAAGTTTTATGGCCCTCTAACTAATTGGCTGTAACTCAGAATAAGCCCTCAAAGTTCTCTGTAAATCTTGTATTGTTTAACCCTTACTGGCTGACAATGATTGATGAGCTTTATCCATATTCCTGTGCAAATGAACCTAATAAAAGCCCCTGGAGAGAGAGGCTCTGGGCCCTTCTCCCCTTGAGAGAAGTGGCCACCTTTCCTCCCCAAGCAGATCATGTCTTGGTAGTCTTTTTCTTCATCTGTGGCGGAACCGGGGGGCTGCGTTAAAGCCCCCTGACATCATATAATTTGTTTTTAATTTATAAAGAGAGGAAGGGAGGGAGAAAGAGAGAAAAACATTAATGTATGGCTGCCTCTCGAGTGTCCCCTACTGGAGATCTGGCCCATACCCCAGGCATGTGCCCTGACTGGGAATTGAACCAGCAACCCTTTGGTTTGCAGGCCAGCAGTCAATCCACTGATCCACACCAGTCAGGGGAGCCTCAAATAGTCTTGATACCAAAACCTAACAGGAATATTGTAAGGAAAAATTTACACACCAATATCACTCATGAACATGTATACAAATACCCTAAACAATATATTAGCAAATTAAATACAGGAATATATAAAAAAGAATATTAACCAAAATTACTAATCGTTTAAAATATTAATAAATTCAATTCATGAAATTGAGGATTATTTTTAGCAGTATACATAATTAAGGTAATGAAAATGCAATTTGCTAAATTTTACAGGTATTTTCAGCCTATGTAACCTATGAAATTCTTATATCTAGTTTATATAAAGTATCATTTATAGCAATAAAACTATCAAAACCCAATTCTAAGAAGGCCAGAAACATGAAGAGTCATTTCATAGCTAAACAATTCCAAATAGTTTAAAAATGTGGAAAAGTGCTCAATTCTTACATAATCATAGAAATGCCAATATGTACTCAACTGAATGCCCAATATTAAAACAGAAAGAAAGAAAAACTATAATAATGAAATGTTGAAGAAAATATAGAGCAGCAGGAATGCCTACGTGCTTCTTACAGAAATATAAATTGTTAAAATTTCCTTTTGAAAGTTATTTGGCATTATCTACGACATTTAAACATCTAAATACTCCATGAAACAGTGAGTCCATCCAGGTTTATACCCAGCTGACATTCATTGTATACATTCCAAGATTCTTCTAGCTGAATATTCATGGGAACACTATTACAGACAGGGAATTGTAAGTAACACAAATATCCCACAAGAGTCGATTCAATAGATCACTGTAAATTGATGCAATGGAATAAATACTATGCAACAATGAAAACAAAGGAATTATAAACAATAATAGTTTACATATATTTAGTGAGCAAAAAAAAGCCAGACAGAAGAGAATGCATGCTGGATGATTATATTTATATTAGCTCCAAAACACAGAAAAGAATATGCTATAGTTTTTACTGTGCATACTTCGGTGTGCACAAAATTATTGCTGCAAAATTAGAATAACATTTATCTCTGGGGGAGGGCAGGCAGGAGGTAGAAGTTGAGAGTGATAATGAAGTGTCTTTGAGGAAGTTATCAATATTCTATATCTTCTTCTGGGTTCTGGTATGTAAAATCATTTTCTTTTAAAAAAGATCATTGAACTGCACATTTTTGTTCTATATTTTTTCTCTGTGCTATTGTTTATAATGAAAAATTTAAAAAGGTATTGTTGAAACATAAATAAATTTTTATTGGTTTAGTTGTTTTTTTTAATAGCTTAAACAACCTCTTTTCAGAGTTATTTGAAATAACTCTAAGTGTGGAGTTAAATCAAGTAACTTGATTACTCAGAAACTTTTCTGTAAATGAAAAAGAGATATTGATAGTTATTTTACTATTTTATAATGAGAAGTCAATGGGAAAATATTAGTAAAAGACCCTGGAAGACAAGTTTTCTTTATATGTTAAATGTATTTCCTCTCCATTTATTTTCTCTTCTCATCTAATTATCTATATCATATCAAACAAACTCACAGCCAATTTCACTCTTTTTGTCTTTGTCTCTTTCTCTTCTCCCCTTTTCTACTTTAATAATTATAAGATTATGCCAATTTTTTATCAAAATATCTGTACTCTCCCTAAACTTTTATATTCTTTCTGCCACAATGACTTTAAAAATTATATAAAATGATAAGAGAGACTTAGAAAAGAAGCAACAGAGCTGATAGGGAAGCTGTAGTGTTTAATACCTAGGAGTGATTTCAGTAGTGGAAAATTCTTTAAGTAAATGGGTTAAAGAGGTGGTGTGCAATGATATATTTAGAATCGGAAACATGCTGTGTGGAATATTTAATAAGTGTAATTGGGAATTAGGTCATTTCGTAGGACTGTTGGATAATAGGACAGATGCCCAGATACCTGATAGGATAAGCGATCATAAGACACACATATTGAGATTTAAAGAAAGGTACTGGAACTGCTTGTACATATTTCAAAGTTATTTATAAAAAAGATAGCTATTGAAGCATTTTATGTAAGTTAGGTCAACTATATGCAGGTAATCAAATTTATAAAAGAAAAAAGAACAATTGGGCCAAAAATAAAGCCTATGGCATACCAGTTTTAAAGGAAAGAATTCATCACTGGAATATGCATCATCAAAGGAGATTATAAAGAAACTGTTTTTTACCCTAATTGCAAGCTGTTAAGTCAGCCTGTCATGGTTTCACATTTACCAGTAGAAATCCTGAAACTCTGGCACAGAGAGAGAGGACTTTATTGTTCAAAGCACAGAAAGTAGCATGAGCCTTGTGATCTTGTCAGTTCCCTGACCTGACTGAGGTCACAACTGAACAGGCACAACTACAGTGAGAGGACACACATTAGTGATTGCTGGGTACTGGCATCGGCGGTATATTGACTATAAAATGTCAGGAGAGAGCTGGGGCAAGTGATGGAAACATTCCATATCATATGATATTTCCATACTGCATTTCCTTTAGTAAGAGTAAAAGAATTATATTTTTATCATTGTGAATATTGTGCCATGCATATGTTGTCAGTTGAATTGTGTCCCCACAAAAGAACTGTTGAAGTCCCAGCCCTTTGTACCTGTGAATGTGACATTAGTTGGCAATAGAGTCTTGGCTTGCAGAGGTAACCAAGTTAAAAGGAAGTCATACTGGATTAGGGTACACCCTGAATCCAATGGCTGATGTTCCTGTACAAAGGCTCTGTGAAGGCATAGGATGCAGAGGCATTTGGAAAGAATGCCAAGTGACCAGAGAGGCAAAGAGTAGAATAATGCACCTGTAAACTGAGAAGTGCCAGAGATCGCTGGCAATTACCAGAATTTAGGGGGAAAGCGGGGAACGAATCCATCCTCAGAAGTTCCACAAGGAACTATTCTTGCTAACATTTTTTGATCAAGTTAAATTTAATAAATTTGTCACAGTGATGGAGAAAAGAACCTGAGAGGGCCCTACAGGTAAGATTTAATGCCTTGCTCATAGTTGCTCGCTGGTAGTCCTTGCTGACATCTTAATTTAAAACTAATAGCCTCCAGACCTATGAGAGAATGAATTTATGCAAGCCACCCAGTCTGTAGTAATTTCTTACAGCATTCCACGGAAAATGATATATTTTGTCCCAGTAGAGCTGACTTGAAAAATGATATAAGGGTATGCTGTGAACAATATATATAAACAGCATGGTGAACTGCCATATCACTCAGTAAAGAACAGCTTAGATAATAATTATTAGCTTAGGGGAAAAATGTTAGATGACACATGACCAACTTTAACTAATTTTAAAATTGTTTTGTACAAAAAAGCAACTTATTTTTAAAATTAAGTTCAAGGTTTTTGTATTACTAACACAGACTAACTGGTATAATAAGTTGTTCCCAAATGTGTAACGTATTTGCTCTCCTAATAACACTAGACAGGTGAAAAGATGGCACGGGCCCAGCTTGATGTGGGCTCTGCCATATTCAACAGTTTGTTTCCTATGTTTCCTGTGGAGAAGCTCAGAGGAGAACATGTGATACGGTTATACTAGCCAAGGTGGGAATAGGTGCCAATCACTTTCTCACATGTTTCATTGGCTGGAACACAGTCACATGGCCATACCTAACTGCCAAGGGACCCAGTACATTTATTTAGCTGTGTGCTAGCTCTTACAAAAATATCGCTTTAATTTGAACTTCAACTTTTTTTGAATATTCTCAGCTAGGGAATCTCTATGGAAATTCATTACTACCATAGCACTTTAGACCAGGCTACATCAGTAGGATTATAGCTAATCTTCACATTCTCTTACCCTAATGAAACATAGACTTTTCAAAATATACATCTGTTCATGTCATTCCTCATCTCAGTATTCCTCAGTATGTTTCTAGTGTTGATTTAAGTGAAAATACTTAGTAAGTCGTAGGAATTCTAGCATGATCTGAGCTCTTCTTATATTGGCAAACTCAGCTAGTTCCAGTCCTTCACTTATATTATTTTCTCAAGCCATTTTAGACTTCTTACAATACCTAAAACTCATCACGATTGCTTCCTTCAGTACTTCAAACCCATCATACTTCCAGTAAACTCTGAGGGTTCACGTATCTGAAATATTTGTCTTTCTTCTATTTTGTTAAACTTATTTTATTGTTGTTCAAGTAGAGTTGTCTCCATTTTCACCCCACCACACCCCCTGCCCCACCCACCCCTGCCTCCCACCCTCCAACCTGCCCCCTTTGGCTTTGTCCATGTGTCCATTATACATGTTTCTTGATGGCCCCTATATTATCCCCTATTATCCCCTATTATCCCTCTCCCTTCTTCCCTCTGGTTACTGTCAGTTTGTTCTTTATATCAATGTCTCTGGTTGTATTTTGCTTGCTTGTTTTTGTTGATTAGGTTCCGCTTATAAGTGAAATCATATGGTATTTGTCTTTTACCACCTGGCTTATTTCACTTAGCATAATGGTTTCCAGTTCCATCCATGCTGTTGTAAAGTATAGGAGCTCCTTCTTTCTCTCTGCTGTGTAGAATTCCATTGTGTAAATGTACCGCAATTTTTTGACCCACTCATTTGCTGATGGGACCTTAGGTTCCTTCCAGCACTTGGCTATTGTAAATTGTGCTGCTATGAACATTGGGGTGCATAGGTTCTTTTGGATGTTAAACTTTTCTTCTCTTTCAGGTCTGGTCTTAAAAATCATTTCTTAACAAACCTTTTTCTATTGACTTATGGCTCAGGCCTAAATTAGTTTTCCTGGGTTTAGGCTTATATAAAATTCTGTGTAATTTTTAGAGCACATGAATAGAAGTAATTATTTAAATGATTACTATTATTTTTATCTGTTTTCCAGCACAAATTTTAAAACCAGGGATTGTGGCAATTTTGTTCCCCATTCTTATTTCAGTAATCAATGCATAGGTTGTTAAAAAGTTAATTGATAGAATGGCTTACTGTTTGAAGGAAGAGTATCTAATTGAGTGTTTTTCAAGATGAATATTTACGTGAATTAAGAAGGACATACTAAGGCAACCAAATGATTGTGTTAGTTTTTTTAAAAAATATTGGAATCCAAGAGGTAGCATGCCATGCGTAGCAGCACACAACAGCACACAACTAACACCTGCCTCCCTTTGTAATCAGTTGTGTTCGAAGACTGTGGGATGGGAATGACAGGGCGGTGTTGTTTGGTACAGCACTGAAAGATTTAGGTCTGGAACTGGAATAGTATTACTCCTACCACATTCCATTGTTTGAGATGTGTCAGAGGGCCACTTGGAATACAGTGTAGGACTCTCCAAGGCATGACTATTGGGAGGGGTGTTTCATTGGGAACCATTTTTAGAAACTAGTTGTCACACAAACCAATTAAAAAAAAAAATGGACAATGACTTCAGCAAGTTCTTCATAAAGAATGCAAAATGTGGCAATATGCGTAGTAAATGTTGCTCAATATCCTTAGTTAAGCCAAATCCATGAAATATGATTCATACCCACTAAAATGGCTAAAAATAACAATCATTGGTAAGGATGTTGAGAAATTATAACATTTATATATAGCTTGTGGGAGTTTAAAATAGTAAAAACATGTTGGAAAGCAATTTCTCAGTTGCTTATAATCAAGTTCTACATATACCTACTTTGTGACCCAAAAATTCCACACCCAGATATTTACTCATGAGACATGAACATATATGTTAATGAAAAGATTTATAGAACATGTTTACAGAACTTTTATTTCTAATAGCTCAAACCTAGAACAATACAGATGTCTGTTAAGAGGTGAAAGTATAAACAAACTGTGGCGTATTCTAAATGTGGAAAACTACTCACAATACAAAAGAAAAAAGGACATATAATGGAACATGGTTGAATTTCAAATTGTATTGAGTGAAAGGAACCAAATCAAATAAGTATGTACAGTACAGTTTCATTTATAGGAAGTTCTAGAATAGCAAAGTTAAATTAAGGTGATAGAAATTGTGTTAGTGGTTTACTGGGTAGAAGAGAGTGATGAATTGACGGTATATGGGTACCACAGAACTTTCTGGGGTGATTGGAGCATTGATTATAATTTTTACACATTTCAAACCTTGGTCAGGATGACAAATATATATATTTCAGAATTTGTAAACTACTTGCTTTAAATCTATCCAGTTTATCTTATGTACTTTATCATATATAAGTAACATTGATTTAAAATCCCATGGACTCTGTCTTCTTTAATAGTCATTAAAAGAGATTATTTTGAACATCTTGAACTGTGTTTTCATTTGCAAGCATAACTATTTTCATGTCATTTATTTTCATTCCACCTAATTTTCTTGCATGTCAGTGAGACACACATGACAATTAAATTTCTAATTATGTCATACTGTTTTAGAAGACAAAATGATAATAAAAGACTCAAGAAAAACTTAGGAAAGTCTATTTTCTATTTCATGGAGAAAATAACTGGATGTTTTTGCAAATCAGTTGGAAAATTAAATGGCAGTAATAGAGGATATATTAATCCTTCATTAACTTATAAGTGAATATAAAAATATGAACATTTATATAATACTACCATATAAAGAATAGTGGCATTGCAAATATCTTCATAGGTCTCAAATAGATTGTAGGAAATTCTGAAAAGCTGTATACATTTTGACTGTGGAGATTCTTAAATTAATAGGTTAATAAGAAGGTGATTGAGCAAAACACTATTTCAATTAAAAGATCATTCCAGAGAACATGGTAAACTGCACCCTGCCGAACTCACCTCACAGGCTGCCATCCCCCGGGGGGGAACGGGGGTGCGAAGCGGCGTATGCTCGTCATGTAAAATGTTATACTGAAAATTGCAAACAAGGAGCCATGGTCTCCATGAATGCAAACAAAACCTGCATCTCTTTTAAACATTTGTTTGGATATACAATATCTGTTTGAAAGAAATTTGGGGAATCTCAGTTCCAGATTTGCTTTCTCATTGTGTTTCTGTCCAAAGGTTTTTATTGTTCTAATACTGAGAGAAAGCCTTTAAGAACAATATTTAAATACATGGATGCCTCATTTGGGATTTTAAAAATACAAATGCTTTTAATTTTAGTTAGTAATGTATCCCACATTCCCACTGAGGCATGCAGAACGTGATTGTATGTCTGCGTGTGTACACCCACAGACCCACATGGCATAAAGACGCATAATCAGATAATTTACGAGCAGTGTATTCTGTAGCCATACAATAGTACATGCATTAAATCATCAATTTGTGGAGTCTTCAACAGTGTTACTTAATAATAGGAGATTTCACAAAAGTGAAACATGTTATGTGCTAATTGAAATCCATTCATTCCATCTTGGAACCAAACCATATGTATGGCTAATATTTTTCTAATAGGGAGATAAAAATTGAATTTTAAAATATTTTCACAATCATGAATAATAAGTGATAAAACCTGAATCATCAACTGAAAATAGGAATTAAGATGTATTTAACTATCTCTATTATAATGAATAGGAAGACATGATTGGAATTACATAGCTCTCTAAAACTGGAATATGCGAGAGTAAGCTTTACAATTCATTGTCCAGGTAGGGACTTGCTATACACTTCATGCTGGTTTATTCTACTGGGCGGATTTACCACATTGGGTAACATTGACACCTATTTACTAGTCTCGGTTTTCAATTCCTTCTACCTTTGTAGATACTTAAATATTTTAAGATTTTAATGGGATAAGCTTCAAAGTACTTTTACACTAAATATTTAGGAAGGTTTAGTTGAGCAGGAAAACTAAATATTCGCTGGGGTTGCTTTGCCAGCTGCTCCCACAACACACACATTACATAACTTTATCTGTCACCTCTCGTCTCACACACCTCAGGCCCTTTGTTTCTGCTGGGAAGAGTGAAACCCGAAGGCCCACTGAGCCTTGACTTGTGTCATTTTCCCCAAGGTCATATTACTAGGAATATGTTTATATTCTATTTCCATTCCCTCTCACTAACCATTATTGACATTGATAAAACAGCAACAATAACACTAACATGTTACCACTTTTAACCGGGAAAGTATACTCTAATAATACCTGAATGATGTAGAAATCATGAGGACAAATCTCTTTGCATTATTAAAGGCAAAATTAGGTCATAGTTTGGAATTTGTAAAATGGAACTATCTGACCACAAATAAATAACTGCATATAATGGGAGAGAAGAAAAATCTTCCTGGAACCTAGAATGTGGTCTGAGGTCTACAGAGGTGACCTAGAGGGTGTTTGACAAGATTGAAAGACTATCCACAGACATGAGCAGCCAAGAATGAAAAGTCAAGAAGGGATATCTGATAAAGAAATTTAAGATGAAATTCTGTGCAATTAAAAATCTCTTCTCAGTCTTCCCTAGGTTAATAGGAGGAGAAGCTGACCACCAATGGGTAACTGCCCACTCCACCCTCCTTTTCCCCCTCACTCACTCTCCTTACCTAGTTGTGGAGGGAGCTGAAACAAAACAGTAATTTGTTTAATATTTTATCTGTGGTGGAAAAACAAAGAACATCTAGTTATAAACCCTGCACTCTGAAGTAGCAGACAGGGGTTCACACAGGAGGAGAAGCAAACTTGTGAATATCCCAGAAAATAACAAGGTGAAGTACCGGCATACCTTAGTCTTCCCGCTGCAGACTCCATTTTCTGTTTGTGTATAAAGTTCAGATTCAACCTTAGGAAGCTGAGCAATTGCTACAGCAAGAGGGTATTATCAATTGCATTCTGGCTTCAGCACCACAAACAAACAAACAAAAAAGAGTGATAGCAGGAAATCCTTTTTCCTTTGTTGCTTCATTTACCATCTGAAAATCTGTAGAAATGGAAGGGTGACTTATTCTTGAAAGGGTAAGAATCATTACCATAACTTCATGTAACTTTCTACACCTCATCTAAGACCTCAAAGTTCTCCTTCACTTTAGGAAATTCAGACATGTGAAATATTGCTCGAGATGTCTTACTTGGGGATATATAATATAAGTAAAAAGACAAATTTAAGAATTTTATCGACAGCAAGGCCATCCTCATGAATTTCATTTAAAAATGAAAATTAAGCTCTGACTGGTGTGACTCAGTGAGTTGGGCACTGTCAAGCAAACTGAAAGGTCACTGGTTCGATTCCCAGTCAGGGCACGTGCCTAAGTTGCAGGCCAGGTCCCAGATGAGGATGTGTGAAAGTTAACTGATCATATTTCTCTTGCACATTGATGTTTCTCTCCCTTTATTTCTCTCTTCCTTCCTCCCTAAAAATAAAATATTTTTTAAAATAAAATGAAATTAAAATTGTGTTTCCCTACCCTTTAAAGTACATTTCCTGTTTCCTTGTTGACTTCTCACATAAGGTGAATTCTAGGCTAAATGTGCAGAAGCAAGGAGTCTGAAATAGGAGAGGTAACATATGCACTGCTTAGCAGAAGCAGGAACCCAGGGTTTGTGAGACTCGACAGTGTGTTCAGAAGTGTAGTTGATGGTCTGAGCGGGCTCGTGGCTGAGGCTCTCACTTATAAAAGTGGGAGAGATGGGTCAGCTACTGACAGCCAGAACGACCAAACTTCTGAACTAAATAAGCAAGAAGTTTATATGCATTTGCAGCAATGATGAAAACAAATAGAAAAAGACAGAGAGGCTAATAGGAGGAAAATTATTTCTGAAGTCAGAACACCATACTGTGCTAAATTATCTTTTCTGGTGGCTGTGTAATGAATTATAAATCAATAGTTCTAGTGTGCACTTAAATATGAAATTTTCAGTAAATGTATTTTACTTTTTAATATTGTGAATAAAGCTATTGTAGCAGAAAATTGCAAATGATTTAGAAATGGAGAAGAACAGATGAGACATTCAGAAAACCTGATAAAAAGAGGGTGCAAGGGTTTTCGTAGGGAGGTATCAAAATAACTTTTGTGGAGAGCAACATTAATTTTGCAGTATGTGTATCATTTCTGTTTGTGGTAACTGAAATATTTCTTTCTAAATCTTTGACTCTCTTGATTTACCATGACGCTGCATGCATGCCATTTTCTGTGGATTAATGCAAATTCTGAAGAAGTGCAATGCTTTCCCTCAAGATTTGTACTTGTATCCTCCACAAAGTGCCCTACTCTGCAACAAGAACCTCTGTCTCACTGCTTTCCCTGGCCCCTCTACAGGATTTCTTTCCTGCCATTTTTTTCCATTTTACTTACATTAATAAATGCTTTCCATTAAGACTGAAAGATGAGGAACTATTAAGGAAGAGAGAGGTAAACCCTTCTCCCTTGTCAGGTAATCACTAAGCGTTTTACAGTCGGTTATGTGACTGTTTCTTTATAAGCTGCATGACGGGTGTGTCATGTGTGGGGAAGATGTGTGTACACATGTGCATATGCATGTGCCTTTGTTGTGTGGTTAAGATATGAAGAACGGCTGCCGAGTAAGTTTGCTGTATAATATCTGGAGACCAAATTTCTGTCTCTTGTCAAAATGATGTTAATCAGGCAAATCAGTTTTTTCCTTCTCTAATCGATCAGCCTGTAGGGACCATTAAATTCATTCAAAGGGCTCTGTTCTTCTGTCTCAAAGATCTGATTAATTAGTAGTTTTTTTACCCCCCTTAAAACAGCATTAGCTTCCTTTATCTGGAGTCATTATACTTCACAAATATCCATATTTAACTTCCTTCCATGTATTTACTTAGAAACTGAAGCTTCAAAGTAGTCAGGATGACTGATTCCACTGTGGTTGAACCGGTGAGAGATTGTGCATGGGGCTGTACTCAAATAGATCCTCTTGTCTTTAGCAATGTCTTTGTACACAAAAGAGCCAATTGGGATAAAGCCTAGTTTACTTACAAATAATATTGTTATGTGGCCACAGCTTCAGACAATCTCCTAAATGCCAGCTATATATTGGCAATCAAAACAGATGGCGTGTCCATCCAAATCTGTGTTCTCTTGAATATGCATGCGTTACCTCTTTTGCATTTTTGATACAATGCAAATATTTGCCAATATTGAGAATTTGGATTCAAATGTGACTATGGCATTCAAAACCCACAAAAAGATCTTTATCCAAAAAAAAAAAAAGGTTGCCATTTTGGTTCCTATGGTTGCTGTAACAAATTATCAGTAACCAGATGACTCGAAACACCGGAAATTTATTCTCTCATCTTTCTTACGGCCAGAAGTCGGAAATTAGTATTGCTGGGCCAAAACATACAGAGCTGCCTTCCCTTCTTACTAACGGGTTGTCATCCAGTCCTTGCCTCTGCAGCTTCGGTGCTACTGGCATCCTTGGCCTGTGGCCAGATCACTACAATCTCTGCCTCCATGGCCTCATTGCCTTCTCTTCTGTTTGTGTTCAATCTCCCTCTGCACTTCTTTTATAAGGGCACCTATGCTTGCGTTTAGGGCTCATCCAGATAATCCAGAATAACCTCTCCATCTCAACATCCTCAATCACATCGGTAAAGATCCATTTTTTTCCACATAACATTTAGAGGCTCCAGGGACTGGAAGTCAAATTTGCAGAATGTGAGGGCCGTTATTCAGCCTAACCCAGCAGACAATCCTGTGAGACAGAAATGAGATTGAGCTAAATAAGTGACTGAAGGAGGTTTATTGAGGAAAGGGAAGCAGTTAAACTGGTTGAAAAACTGAGACTGCTTTATAAATGACCTAAAGCCCAAAGTAATTTACACTCAACAACATGAAAGATGATTTCCCAATCCATTTTGTCCCAAAGATCCCTTTTACAATAACACCTCATCATTTTAAAAATTTCCTCTAGATGTTCCTAACTTACTAAATTTTGAGTTCTTTATTCTAAGTGTATCAGGTATATTCACTTATTTAATCCCTTAAATGTCTCCGTGAGTGAAATACTAATACATACCTAATTTTATAGGGGAGGCAACTGAGACATAAAGTGGAAAGGTATGTGTCCAATGTCACACAGTTATTAGACAGAAGAGCCAGGATTAAGACAAGCAACTTTGCCCCAGAGCCCTTGCTTAATAACTTAATAGTTAATACCACAACAGTAAACCCTCTCCCATAGCTAGTATGGTACCTAGAATATAGTACATGCTCAATTAATGATAGGTAATTTTTAAACATTTTTGGCTCTCATTCATGTATATATTCACCTTTGGACCATCAGTAATACTTTCTAAGTCTTAATTTTCTCATTAATATAATTAAAAGAATGAATCTCATTGTTTCCTCCTAAATCATAAATTCTATGATGACACCATTATATTGTGGATAATTATGAGAAGAAAGGTAATTTGAATTTTTTAAAAATATTTCTCTTACTTATTTTTAGAGAGTGTGAAAGGGAGAGAGAAAGAGAGAAAACATCAATGTGCGGTTGTCTTTCATGCACCCCCTACTGGGGACCTGGCCCACAAACCAGGCATGTGCCCTGACTGGAAATTAAACCAGCAACCCTAGTTCATAGGCCGGCACTCAATCCTCTGAGCCACACCAGCCAGGGCTTAAATTTATTAATGAATTTAGCTATGACAATGCTCCTTAATCTATGTCAGAATATGTAATATATAAGTATTTTATGGTAAATACTTTTAAATTAGACATGACTTGAAATAATTAGTTATCATATAAAGTAACTTTCACTTTCCTTAAGGGCACAATATTTAGCACACTTGGCATTTATCTGCATCTGAATAACATATTTGAAAGATAATTAATTCAACAAAGTGATCCTAGATGATGGCATCTTCATATATAAATAAATTGACCTTTAGGAATTTTGTGTCTGAAATAGTGCATTTTAGTACATAAAATGAATTCATCTGCTTGAACATTGCTCTAAAATTCAGTCAAAATAGTGTGATATTTTTTACTGAAGTCCTGCCAGTCTAACTGTAATTAAATGTAATAAATGTTTACTAAATTTTTCTGTCTAGCACTATAGAACCAGGGCATGGAAAAAAAAAAAAAGACCAAAATAAAAACAGCGTATAGTATCCAGATTCTCACAAGTGCAATTGCATGCCCATATATACATACTACACAAAACAGGGTGAGATAAAATAACTGTGTGTGTGTGTGTGTGTGTGGAAGTATTGATTAGGAAAAGAAAGAAAACCAGAGGTTATAAATTGCTGGCAGGTCCAAATAACTGAAGATGAGATTGAGATCAATAAGGCACAGCACATAGTTTTGTCACTGGCGGCAACCACAGGAGAACAGAATCATGCTCACTACACTGGAATAATAGCATTACTTTCAGAAAGTTTGAAAACATTTTGAAAATTAGTATTTTTTAAAGTTGTATTGACCCTGCTAAAACTTAGAACCATACTTACAAGATTAAAAGGGAGAAAAAAAACAGCAACAAAGAACTCTCCTTGATCAAAGACTTGAACAGACAAAATCTTTACAGTTTTGAGTCAGACCAAAGCCGCCTCTCTGACACAATTACAAGTTCTAAACACAGATTGGTGAGAGAAAATATATGATTGGTTGAGGTTCATTTACATGTGGAGTTTATAGAAGATGGTGTCAACATGTGCCTGTAATTTTTTCTTAAACATAAAATGTAGCTACACCATAGGAAACTGAAAAGGCTTTTCACCTTGGGAAGGTGATTTCATAACCCTCTGAAGACAGTAAACTTTTCTTCATCTGAATTTTAAAGTTGCAATAGTGTTCTGAGCTTCTCAGACATAAAGTCTTCTTGTTTAGGGTTGTTATTTTTATCGAAAGGATAGATGCATTTATTGAAAACCCCACTAAATTTAATGTTATGTGATTTATTCCATTGCCCTGTTTATTTAAATATAGTTTAGAACAATGGCTAATGAAATAAAGTATAATAAATAGATGATTAAGTGAATTTTAAAAATAAACCTCAATAGGTTTTATTTTTAAGATATTACACACATTCTATTATAACCATGATCTGAAGTAAACATGGCTCCGATAAGAAGCATGTTGATTTTTCTCTAATGAAATGATGTGAGGGTAAACTATACAAGAATAACAGGCAACCTTGTCTTGGTATAAATGCAGGTGCAGGGGTTTTGTGGTTCTGCCTTCTCTAGGGCACAGCCCCCTTTTGTGGTCCAAGGCTGCTCTTTGTCTATCTGCATTCTCAAAGAAAGAGAGAGGAAGAAGCAAAAGGGTGGTGGAGCTGTTCTCTTAGGAATAAAACCTGAAATGTCTACTCACCAGGACCTCTCATATTCCATCAACCAGCAGTTTACATGACCATACTTAGCTGCAAGGAAGGCTGAAGAATGCAGTCCTCCAGTCCACTGCTATGTGCCAAGCTACAATTTCTATTTTCTACAGAGAAGCAGGGTGACAGATACTGAGTGAAAACTCGCAGCTTCTCCCACAACCATTGTCACAGTGTATTGAAGGTGGTGCTTCTCGACAATTCAAAGTTTCTGACACTCGATAATTAGATAACACCTTGAGGTTTTACCAGCAGCTCAGAACCAAACCGTTGTGGAAATATTTACTGTTCACTTCAGCTGAGAGGAAATGGGGTTGGTCTTACGCTAGAGAGCAAGGGATGTTAGTTTTGTCTTTTTTTTTTCTGCTATTGATTATTTTGCTGCTGTTGTTCAAGTACAGTTTTCTGCCTTTTCCCCCCACCTCAACCCTCCCTGACTCCCTCCCCCATTTCTACCCCCCTTTGTTATTGTCCATAAGTCCTTTATAATTGTTCCTGTAAACCCTTCACCCCTTTCCCCCATTACCACCCCCCTCCCCTCTGGTTACTGTCAGACTGTTCTCAATTTCAATGTCTTTGGCTATACTTTGCTTGCTTGCTTGCTCATTTTGTTGTTTAGGTTTCTGTTAATGGTGAGATCATATGGTATTTGTCCCTCACTGCCTAGCTTATTTCACTTAGCATAATGCTCTCCAGTTCCATCCATGCTGTTGCAAAGGGTAGAAGCTCCTTCTTTCTTTCTGCTGCGTAGAATTCCATTGTGTAAATGTACCATAGTTATTTGATCCACTCATTTACTGATGGGCACTTGGAATAGCAGTTTCATCCTTTTATATGACTTATCCCATGATAGAGATTATGGGCTGTAATAACACATGTAATAACTTTAAACCCTCGATTGAACCCTTAGGAAAATTTTTCTTATCATTGTATAAAAACAAAATATAAACAAGGATGTCCACTATGGAAATTTTTTATATGAACTTTCCAAATATTATGTGCTCTCCCTCTCTGGTGTTCATTGATTGTATCATACTAGTTGTTTAAATATAAGAGCAAAAATAACAGTTTTAATACAATCAATAAATATATAAAAGAATAAAATAATGTGGTAGAATTTCTAATGGAGAGAAGCAATCGGTTGTTGGACAAAATTTCCCTTGACACTGAAGCTGAACAGTGGATTTGATGGATTTAAAAAAAAATAATTCGTGACCTCACCCAGTCAGCTAACATTTTTGCCTTTAACTTGGCTCTGTGTTATCCCATAGAAAGCGTCACCTCATAATTGTTTCACCTGACCTAACGGTGGCACATGTAATCCACTGCATTTGTAGTTTTTCAAGTAAGATTTGAAGCTGAACTAAATCTTCTTATTTATACTTACAAAAAGAGAGAACTTTGTCTGTAAAACCAGTATCAATACAGAAAAACAGGTCTGTGTAATTGTTGGAGTCACAGCTAAGGAAGTGCTGTGATAAATGGTGTATCCTAATAATAAGGGGCTAGAATCATAATACCTGCAAAAGGACTATCCTGTGACAATATCCTATTGATTAGAGAAAAGACCCATTCTCCTGAGTATTCACAGCCCAACCTCACACATTTTCATCTGTAATACATAACCAAAAGCCCTGACACACACAAAAAAAATCAAAGGGTTACTTTTTTTTTTACAGCGATGTACCCTACTGACAGAGAGCAAAGGAAAATTGGGTTGTTGATACAGCAACAGAATTCATAGGAATATCACTTGCAACTTTCCCAGGAACACACTATAAGAAAAAAAGTAAGATATCATTTCAGTAAGGGATAAAAATAATTCCAGAAGGTGTAGAGAAGCCAGACAACCTCCCTACTAATTTATCAAAGTGCCTGCAGCTCCCTTTTCAAGTCTGGTGTAACAACAATAAATATTTGCAAAGTAAACTAATCTGTACCCAGAGCATTTTAATAAATGCATTTATTAAAACAAAATAAGAGCTTTTAGCTCTTGCCAAATTCTATGAGATTTGATTGCAAAGGAAAACAATATTAAAATAAAGGAAATAAAAATACAAAGAGCTGTTAAAGAAACTCTGGCCCTATTAATTTTATATGCATACTTTGAATTTAATTTTAATCAAAAAATGGTCACATAATGGAAATTGCAGCAAATAACTAGTAACCAAAACACAGACCTAAAGTTTTCATTTTGATTAGTAGTAGCAAAAATAGGAAATAAACAATAAAAATGCTTAGGACCAGAAGAGTTGAATGTTTATTTTGTTAAATTTCAATGAGGAGTTAAAGAAATTTTCATTTAGAGAAAGGACTAATTTCTTTATTTGTGTTTGATTTGTCCCCAAATTAAGTAAACATACATTTTTAAAAAGTTTACTGAATCATATAGCAAAAATATTTATTCTGAAGCACTGTTTACACATTTTCAGTTTTTTTTCTTTTCATTAAAAATCAAGCGTTTTCATAATATAAATTAGAGTTTGGCACTAATCATATTAACAAGAATTGAAAAAGTAAGTTACGACGGAATTTCTATAGCCTGAGATTCCCCCCATAACAGCTCATATTCTCTATTTATAAGTTTAAGGAAATACACAAGAAATAAAAATCTAGAGCCCTGTTTGAATGGTTAAACAATATGGCTTCAGGCTAGTATGTATTATGCGAATGTGCACTGGACATCTATTTGACCCAAGCAGCTTAGCACGTGTTAAACTGAGTTTGGTACTTGTTCTGCCCTTTTTATTGTTTGTGTTTACACAATTGACATTAATCAATGTTACCAAAAGCTTATAGAAATGCTCAGTTCTCTCCTTTACAATCACTGTTATTAAAGACAGATATGACCTATAAGTTTATTAAAATACATAATATGTATTTGAAATCATTATATTGTTTTAATGTCTCAGTGATCAGTACAAAGATGTTTTCTTGCTTTAATACCCATAGCAGCATATTTTTATTTTGTAGGACATAATTTTATATTGGAAATGTATTTAATAAAATTAAATATTATATCAATTCATATTTAAAAGTGATACATTTCATAATTTTAGTATTCTTTTAATTATTGAGTAGGTCTTGGATTGGACTATACATTTTTTATTATTGATCCCATACCACAGTCTAGCCCTTTATGGTAACAGATGATTCAGCTAAGTTTCTGGCCATTATACAGCTGGATATTCAAGATTATTGTTGGCAGATATAATGTTACTATTTGAGAGTGATGTTGAGCATTTTTTCATATGTCTATGGGCCAATTGTTTGTACTCCATGGAGAATTGTCTGTTCAGGCCCTTTGCCCATCTTTTAACTGGGTTGTTTGTCTTCTCAGTGTTGACTCATGTGAATTCTTTATATATATGGAGTTAAACCCTTATCTGATATATCATTGGCAAATATGTAATCCCATACAGTCAGTTCCCTTTTCATTTTGCTGATTGTTCTTTAGCTGTGAAGAAACTTTAAAATTTGTTGTAGTCGCATTTGTTTATTTTTTCTTTTATTTTCCTTGCCTTGGGAGATATATTGGCAAACATACTGCTACATGGAAAGTTTGAAATTTTACTGCTTATGTTTTCTTCTAGGACTTTTATGGTATCATGATTTATATTTAAGTCCTTTATCCATTTTGAGTTTATTCTGGTGTATGGCATAAGGTGGTGGTCTAATTTTATTTTTTTGCACGTACCAGTCCAGGTCTCCCAACATCATTTATTGAAGAGACTGTTTTTACTCCATTATATGCTCTTGCTCATTGCATGTTCAATATTAATTGACCAGAGAGACATGGGTTTATTCCTGGGCTCTCTGTTCTTTTCCATTGATCTGTGTGTCTGTTCTTATGCTAGTGCCAGACTGTCTACATTACAGTGGTCTTGTAGTATAGTTTAATATCAGGTTGTGATCTCTCCAACTTTGTTACTCTTTTTCAGGATTGCTGAGGCTATGAGATGTCATTTTTAGTTCCATATAAATTTTTGGAATATTTGTTCTAGATTTGTGAAATATGCCATTGGTGTTTTAATAGGGATCACATTGAATCTATAGACTGTTTTGGGTAGTATGGAAATTTTAATGGTGTTAATTCTTCCAATCCATGAACATGGTATAAACTTCCATTTATATGTATCATCCTCAATTTATTTCTTCAGTGTTCTATAGTTTTCTGAGTACAGATCTTTTGCATCCTTGGTTAAATTTATTCCTAGGTACTTTATTTTTCTTGTTGCTATCATAAATAGAATTTTTTCTTAGTTTCACTTTCTGTAATGCATTTTTGGTGTACAAGAATGCCATCAATTTCTGAATATTGACTTGCATCCCACTAATTCACTTATTAGTAGAGTAATTTTTCAGTGGACACTGTATGGTTTTCTATGTACACTATCATATCATCAGTGAGTAATGACAATTTTACTTTCTCCTTTCAATTTGGATGTCTTTTTTTGGTTTTTCTTGTCTAATCACTATGGCTAGAACTTCCAGTACTATATTGAAGAAAGTGGTAAAAGCAGATACCCTTGTCTTATTCATGATCTTAAATGAAACACTTTTAATTTTTGCCAATTGAATATTAACATGTAGGTTTCACATATATAGCTTTTATTTTGTTGAGATATGCTCCTTCTATTCCCACTTTGCTGACTGTTTTTATCATAATGGGTGCTGTACTTTATCAAATGCCTTTTCAGCATCTATTGATATGATCATGTGGTTTTTCTCTTTCATTTTGTTTATGTGATATATTACTTTTATTGAATTGTGAATGTTATATCATCCTTGCATCCCTGGGATAAATCCCACCTGATCATGGTGTATGATTTTTTTAATGTATTCCTGGATCTCAGCTGCCAATATTTTATTGATGATTTTAGCATTATGTTCATCAGAGATATCGGCCTGTGATTTTGTTTCTTTGTTGTATCTTCACCTGGTTGTGGAATTAGGATTATACTTGCCTTGTAGAAAGAGTTGGGAGTATTACCTCTTCTTTAATTTTTTTGAATAGTTTGAAAAGGAAAGGTGTTAGTTCTTCTTTGAATGTTTGCTAAATTTCACCTGTGAAGCCATCCTGTCTAGGGCTTTTGTGTGCTGGGAGTTTTTTGATTACTTTTGTATGAGTTCCTTATATATTGTGGATATTTACCCCATATCAAATGTATCATTGGCAAATATTTTCTTCCATTCGATAGGTTTTCTTTGTTTTGTTTTGTTGGTGGTTTCCTGTGCTGTGCAAAAACTCTTTATTTTGATGTAGTCCTATTTGTTTATTTTTTCTTCTGTTTTCTGTGCCTAAGGGGACATATCCTAAAAGGTATTATTAAGTCTGTCAAAAAGTTCACTGCCTATTTCTTCTATAAGTCTTATGGCTTGGGTTAAACATTTAATTTTTTAAGTGTGAGTGAGTGTCTGTGCATGGGTCCCTAAAACCCTGCATCACCTAGGTCTTCTGCAGCCATTTTCTCCCTGGGACAAAATCCCCACTGGTTTTCACAGCTGAATGTTATGGAGATGCCTATTCCCAGCACTGATGCTCTGGGATAGGGAGCCCAGTGTGGGGCTGGGACCCCTCCCTTCTCAGAGGGAACCTTCACAGCTAAAATATCCCTTGTGATTCCTAAGATTCCTAATCACCATACCACATGTGCGGGACTTGCCCATTCTATATCTCCACCCTCCTATCAGTCTTATTGTGGCTTCTTATTTATATCCAGTTATAAGAATTCTGCTCAACTAGTCTTCAGATTGTTTCATTATTTAATTGTAATTTTGAAATGGCTTGAGAGAAGGCAAGCACAGAGTTTACCTACTTCTCCATTTTGACCACGTAAGTATAACTTTTGAATGTAGTTCTTGTATATATTTTCTCTGCTTGAAAAAACTGAGATGGGAAATTAAATAGCCTACCTTAAAATAAATGGCTACTACTGTAGTGATGTCACCTTGAAGTGTTTGACTCAAAAAATGTTCATCTTGAGACTCCAGATTCTGCTCACAATGTAGAAACCTGGAAAGAACATCACTCCCATGTTTACATCAGTAAAAATGCAAACTCCCTGAGCAATTTGCAAATAACATTAATTCACTTTAATTTATCAGATTACTGAAAGGCAGTCAACTAACCCAAATGTAAACAAAGAGGGCCACTTCAAGTTAGTTAAGTAAATAAGATAGGTGCCACCAGGCACTGATAAGGTGAGTTCAGCCAAATGGAGGATGAGTGTGAAATATTGAGAGTATATGGAACCCTGAAGTTATACACACATTGGGATTTTGCAGCCACTCTCAGACTTTCCTCCATATACCTCATACATTTTTTGGAGGATGACAGGAGAATAAGGAATGTGTCCCCTGTTATGCCGACAGGGGAAGAGAAAAGTAGCTTCCTTAGGAAAAGCACAAGTCCTACCTGATTCTTTTCTCCACATCTGAAAAAGAACAAATGTTTTGAAATTCTGGAGAAAGTAAAAAAAAAAAAATGCTATAATACTTTGAAGACAATGGTGGGTATCTGACTGCATCAGGAAGACAGGACAAGAAAAGACTATCTCTGACTGGGCAGAAAAATAAATACTATGCTATGCTCCAGAGCTACAGGTGATATCAAGGAAAGATCACTGAGAAAGCCCTGATTTTAATATCCAGGGTCACAGTGTGTCCCTAAGAGGCATAGTCAGAACAACGGAGAACATCTAACTCATCTCCCACCAGGCTAACACGTGTTGACCAACAAGTCACAGCAGTCAACTGTTGGAAGAAAATGAGAACATGATAAAGGATCCTTTGTGAGGCAGAAAGCAAATGCCAGAGCTGAGGCTGTAGAGACACTGAGAAAAATCCTCAGGTAGTCTGGCCCCTGCTATAAACACAGGTTAGCAATGGAGGACTCTAAAGTATGTGATGTACCAAGGATAAACATACAACAAATCTCAGATCAACTATTCTGTATGTGGTCTAAACATTCCATCCTAAAGGTCTAGCAGAAAGATAGACCTGCCCGTTTCTATTAAAAAAATCACACACCTCATTTTCTAATGTACTACACAATCACGATCTTTTAGTAACAAGAACAATGATGTAAGATAGAAAAATCAAGAAGATACAACAAGGTGTTAACAGTGAAAGAACTCGACAGAACCAGACACAGGATGAGCTGGATATTGGAACTATCAGGAAGGAATAACTATAGTTAATTGCTAATATGTTAAAAATGGAAAATGGTGAACAATATGCATAATCAAATTGATCAACTCAGCAGAAATGTGAAAAATATAAGAATATTGAAAATATCTCCATTTTAAAACTATAAGCAGTAGGAAAAGTAATAAAAAACCTAAATAAGTGGAGAATTATACTGATTGATTTGTGTTCCCTCCAAAATTATATGTTGAAGTCCTAACCTCCAGTACCTCAGAATGTGACTATATTTGGAGGAGTCTTTAAAGAAGTAAATTAGTTAAAATGAGGTCCTTCAGTTGGGTTCTAATACAGTATGACAGTGTCTTTATAAGAAGACAAGATTAGCCCTGGATGGTGTGGCTCAGTGGATTGAGTGCTGGCCTGCAAACCAAGGGGTCTGTGGTTCGATTCCCAGTCAGGGCACATGTCTGGGTTGTGGGCCAGGTCGCACGTCGTCCAGTAGGAGACGTGTGAAAGGCATCCTGGCATTGATGTGTCTCTCCCTCTCTTTCTCCCTCCCTGCCCCTCTGTCTAAAAGAAAATGAATAAGTGAATATTGAAAAACAAAAGAAGAGGAGATTAGGACACAGACACAAAAGAAGCAAGATCATGTGAAGATACAGTGAAAAGATAGCCATCTACAAGACCAAAAGAAAAAGACCTCGCAAGAAACCAATGCTCTTGACACCTTGATCTTAGAATCTAGACTTCATAATTGTGAGAAAATAAATTTTGTTGTTTAAGCCACCCAGGCTGTGGTACTAGGGTAAGGCAGCCCTAACAAATTAATAAATATACCATAATTATGGATTGGAAAATTCAATATTATTTACATGTCAGTTTTACTCAAACAAATCTTTATATGCAACAAAATTTTGGTTAGTATACTAGTGGGAATTCTATAGATATCCCCAAGCTGATCTAAAATTTATACAGAACATGAGAGAACTGAAATATCCAATATTTTTTGAAAAGGAAGAACAAAGTGGGAAGAGTTTCACTACCTGTTTTAAAGACTCATTATTCCTCTTCAAGAAATGGTGTTTGGAAAACTAGATATTCACATTTAAAATAATGAAATTGGAACACTACCTTATATCACTCAGAAAAATTAACTCAAATGGATTAAGGACTTCTGTAAGATGGAAAGTTACAAAACTACTAGAAGCAAACATAGGAAAAAACCTCCTTGACATTGATGTAGGCAATGATTTTTTGGATATGACTTCAAAAGCACAAGCAATGAAGCAAAAATAAACAAATAGTATTACATCAAATGAAAAATCTTCAGCACACACACAAAAATAATCAATACAATAAAAAGACAATCTAATGAACAGAAGAAATAATTGACAAACCCTTTTACCTAATAAGGGGTTAAAATCCAAAATATATAAGGAACTTATACAACTCAATAGCGAACAAAATAAAACAACAATCTTATTAAAAAATGGGCAAAGGACTTAAGCAAACATTTTTTTAATAAGAAATACAAATGGCCAATAGGCATATGAAAAAATGTTCAACATGACTAATTATCAGGGAAATGCACATCAAAATCACAATGAGATATCACCTCTCACATACCCGGATAGCTATCATCAGAAAGACGAGAAGCACCACTGCTGATGATACTGTAGAGAAAACAGAACCCTTGTATTCTGTTGGTGGGAATATAAATTGATACAGCTACTATGGAAACCAGTATGGAGGATTCTCAAAAAACTAAAAATAAAACTAACATATGATCCAGCAATCCCACTTCTGCTCATATGTCCAAAGGAAGTTAAATACTATCTGGAAGAGATATCCGCACCCCTGTTTTCACTGCAGCATTGCTCATAACAGTCAAGGCATGAAAACAAAATTTTTCATCAACACATGAATGGGTAACATTTCATCACACACACATATACACACAATGGAATATTATTCAGCCATAAAAAGGGAGGAAATCTTGATTTTTGCAAAAACGTGACTAGACCTTAAGGGTGTTATGCTAAGTGAGATAAATCAGACAGAAAGACAAATATTAGACAACCTCACTTATACGCTACCCAAAAAAGGCAAACTCTTAAAGTAGAGAGTTCAGTGGTGGTTGCCAGAGGCTTAGGGGTCAAGGAAATGGGGAGATGTTGGCCAAAGAGTACAAATGTCAGCCGTTAGATGAATAAATTCTGTAGATCTAATGTAGAGCATAGCATGGTGACTGGAACTAACAATACTGTATGACATATTGAAAGTTGTTCAGAGGACAGGTCTTAAATGTTATCGTTACCCAAAGAGGAAATATTTGCAAATCACATATCTGAAAAAGAACATTTTTAGATTTTATAAAGAATTCTCAAAAAAAAATCTGTAGTAAGAAAACAAACAACCCAATAAACAAATTGACAAAAGCCTTCAAGAGACATTTCACAAAAGAAACACAGATGGTTATTAAACAAATGAAACTATGCTGAACATCATTAATCATTGGAGAATTGCATGCTTATACCACAATGTATCATTACCACACAGTTATTAAAGTGACTGAAATAAATTAACTAATTAAATCAATATTCTGAAAAGCCAACAAACCTAAGTTCTACCAAGATTGTATGGCAACTGGAACTGTGATATATCGCTGGTAGAAATACAAAACATAGTTTGGAAAACAGTTTATTGTCTCTTATTTAGATAAACATAGACTTACATGATTCGACAATGCCGCTACTAGATACTTGCCAATTAAAATGAAAATGTATGTTCTTATGAAAATATATGTGATTTTTAAAAACAGCTTTATTTATAATTGTTTACCTCTGAAAATAATTTAAATGTCTCTCAACTGGGGAATGGGAAAGTACAGTGCATTTAACCTGAGCAATGAAATTCTACCAAAGAATAAAAAAGAATGAACTACTGATAGACCCAAGAACATGGATATGTACAGCAAGAGCAGAGCAGATCCAGTATGGAGTCGCTGTCAGCCTTGACACACCCCAAGCAGTCAAGTGCTTTGTCAAAGCTGGGGTAATGGGGGTATAACAGGAATGCCCTTAAGAAGGGCCCAGAACACCCAAAACCACAAGTCTGAACACATGGATAAGGACCCCATCTGGACATCAATATCAGAACAAACTGACCCTTGTGGGCTATCAGAACTCAGAGCTCCAATCACCCAATTCTGGAGCTTGTTTGTACCATGGGTCACACTCAGAGCCCACTTTACGTGATGCATGCTGCTGTTCTAGCCACCTGGCTTAAGACCGATGCCTGCCCCTCCACCTGCAGGTGCTGCCAGTGACTGGGGCTTCACCCTGGATGCTGGTTTTCCTGCCTTCTATTGTGTAAACGATCTGTTTCTGTGTTGTAGCCCATGTGTGACTTTATTGGCTTATTGGGTGTCTCCCTGCATAAACCTGGCAATGTGGAAAGACACAAATATGTATGAGTTAATCCTTTCAGGGATGTTCCCTTGTTTGTGACAATGGATGAATCTGAAATTATTTATACAAAGTTTAATAAGCCTGACTCAAACAAATATAAACTACATAATTTTCTTATATGATAGTTTTGCAACAGCAAAAAAAAAAAAAAAAAAAAAAAAAGCTAGTCATTTCTAAATGCCTGGAGTAAAGGAACTGGTTGATTACAAAAGGATGACTAAGACCTTAACATTTCCCTCAGCCTAATTAACAAGGTTTCTTCCAGACTGTATACCGCTGACTTCCCTTTTCTTAGAGCATTTACTTCAGAAAACTTTTAGTTGTAAATTCTTTCTCTGCCTCTTAGAGATGTAAATCTTCTCCCAGCTTCTTGCTAGTTTTACAACGCAAATGATGTATTTCTCAAGGATCTGGTAGCCATCCATTTCAAATGTAATCATCAAGAAAGAGCCTCTATTTCCAGTTGTCTAAGAGGGTATGAGAATAACTTTGACAAGCACCAGTTAGCAAACTCAGAAGGTCTACTCATGCTGACCTACCTCACCTCTAATGTTTTGTTGTTCTTTTCCACTACTTCACGCCAGCTCCTAAACACTCCCCTGCCTTTTGTTTCAGCAAAGTTGTGTTCAATCGTTTCCCTATTGCAACAATGTTGACCTCTATTGTAATTGTCTTAAATAAGCTTTTTTAAAATTTTTTTTTGCCTGTTTAACTCTGTTTGGTGGAGCTTTTTACAACAGGAGCAATGGAAATATATTTGAGGTGATAGAACTATTCATCTTGATTATAGATGTAATATGAGGACTCTATACATTTGTCCAGACTTGCAGACCTGGCACTAAGGGTGAAATTTCCTGTATAAATCAAGACTTACGTATCTTGATGTTTAAGTATGATTTTTAAAAAAGAAGTTTATTCTCTTCACTGCTGTGTGATACTGGTTTTAACCAAAGGACATGATTTCTATTATTTTTGCCCTATAAAGTCTCACTGTCAGTTAGTCAACATAAAGACAAAAATGAGAGTAGAAAGTAAACAGAAAGAGGATATGGAAGATTTCTGGATAATAGCATATAAGAGTCTAGCCCAAATGTTAAATTAAAATGACCCAGGGTCAAGAACAGAAAAGAGCATTCCAATGTTTTTGAGGAACTTAAATACAATGTGACTAGGCCAGGAGATAAAAAGAGAATCCTGAGTGACACAATGTGACTGTAGTTATTTAACTAATTATTAACTTTTTACATTTTTATTTTTAAATATATTTTATTGATTATGCTATTCTAGTTGTCCCAATTTTTCACCCTTTGCTCCCCCACCCACGCAGCACACCCCATTCCCTTCAGCAATCCCCACACCATTGTTCATGTCCGTGGGTCATGCATGTACGTAAGTTCCTGGCGACTCCAATTTCCTATATTGTTCTTAATATCCCCCTGCTTATTCTGTACCTACCATTCTGTATTTCTTCATCCCTGTGCTCTTTCCCCTATTCTCCCCCTCCCCCTCCCATCGGGCAACCATAAAAATGCTCTCTGTACCCATGATTTTGTCTCCGTTCTTCTTGTTTGATTAGGATTTTTTTTTTTTTAGATTCAGTTGTTGATAGTTGTGAATTTGTTGCCTTTTTAATGTTCGTAGTTTTGACCTTCTTAATTTTCTAAAATACGTTCCTTTAATGTTTCATATAATAAAGGCTTGGTGACGATGAACTCTAGCTTTATCTTGTCTGGGAAGTACTTTATCAGGTTCCATTCTAAATGATAGCTTTGCTAGATAGAGTAATCTAGGCTGTAGGTCCTTGTTTTTCCTCACTTTAATTTTTTTTTTTTTGCCAGTCCCTTCTTGTCTGAAAAGCTTTTTTTTGAAATCAACTGATAATCTTATGGGTACTCCTTTGTAGGTAGCTCTCTACTTTTCTCATGTTGCTTTTAAGAGTCTCTATTTATTTTTGACCTTTGATATTTTAATTATGATGTGTCTTGGCATGGTCCTCTTTGGGTCCAACTTGTTTGGGATTCTCTGTGCTTCCTGGACTTATATGACTACTTCCTTCACCAAATTAGGGAAGTTTTCTTTCATTATTTTTTTAAATAAGTTACCAATTTCTTGCTCTTCTTCTTCTCCTTCAGGCATCCCTATGATTCAGATGTTTGAGTGTTTAAAGTTGTCCCAGAGTTTCCTACGCCTCTCCTCATTTTTTTTTTGAATTTTTGTTTCTTCACTGTGTTTCTGGTCAAATGTTTATTTCTCCCTTATGTCCCAAATCATTGATTTGAATCCCAGCTTCCTTCCCTCCACTGTTAATTTCTTGTAGATTTTTCTTCATTTCACTTAGTGTGACCTTCATTTCTTCCCTTATCCTATTGCCGTACTCAGGGAGTTCTTCGAGCACTTTGATCACCAGTGCTTTGATCGCTGCATCTGATAGGTTGGCCGTCTCTGTTGCATTTAGTTCTTTTATTTATTTTTTTTTTGGGGGGGTGTTATTCTGTTTTTTCATTTGGCCTATATTTCTTTGTCTCCTCAGTTTAGCAGCCTCCCTGTGTTTGTTTCTATGTAGTAGGTAGAGCTTCTTTGACTCCCTGTTTTGGAAGCATGGCCTAATGTTTAAAAGTGCATCCATAAATTGGATTAGGCAGAGACTTAGGTAGTCACCAGGGTGGGGCAACCTGTGTGAACTAGGTTGATGGAGTCTCAGGTATGGTGCTACCACCCTGTTTCTCTGTGTGGGGGAGGGCTCAAAAGAAGAACAATGGCCACTACCTGGCCTCTGGAATTTTATCTGGGAAGAAGCTGTCCCCCAGCACTCACCTTAATGCCAGACCCTTCAGTTTCTCCTCATATGCCACAAGTGCCCTTCCAGCTGCTGCCCCCGTGCTGGAGCCCAGAGGGAGTAAGTCTGAGTAGCCCTAAGTCTGTTGCAGACCCTTTAAGAGGAGACTCCTGAGAATCTCACAGTTTCTTCTGCCACCCCAAACCCACTGGATTTTGTACTCAGAAGTTTGGGGATTTATCTTAGTGGCACTGGAACTCTGGGCTGGCTGATCTGGTGTGGGGTTGGGGTCCCTTGCTTCCCAGGTATCCCTCCCAATTTTTATCCACCACACGTGTGTGGAGAGGACCCTTGTTCTGCATCTCTGCCTATCGTACTTGTCTGAAAGAATGTGACTTTTTAAATTATTTATATATTGGACTTCCACACAGGTCAATATTCTGATTGTTCTGGGTGATAGTTGTTTTATATTTTAGTTGTAATGCTTGCAGTGGTTGTGTGAGGAAGTGAGCCATGTTTACCTACATCTCCATTTTGACCAGAAGTCCTCACAGATTATTAATTTTAAAAAAGGAGCAAAGGGACTTAGACATTGAGCTTAATAAAATAGAAAGCATGAACTAGCTTGCTACAGCTCTTCATTCTCCAGGGGATGACAGCATTGCTCTACCAAGGGAATTAATACTAACCACTTCCTCCTTCTGGGACCAGATTGTTGGTAGGCAAAGGGGGAAGTGATGGACCATAGAGACCTATCAGTCTAACTAGGCAATGCGGACCCTCTCTCTCTCTCTCTCTCTCTTTTTCTCTCTTGCTCTCTCACCTGGGTGACCCACTCACCCCATGCACTGGCTTGTTCTCTCTCTATGACAATGTGGCCATAGCAGCCATGTGGCCAATTGTTGCATGGACTCCACATGTAGACTCCACATGTAGTCTCCAAGCAGGAGTTTGAATACCACAGCACAGCCATGGATTGCAGCTGGGAAGACACACTAAACTAGCCAGATGCAGGACTGGACTGTACTTTAATACAGAGCACAAACTCTGGACACTGTCTTTTGTCTTGGCCTTACCGAGGACACAGTTAGACTTCTTCAGTGGCAAGACAGACAGAGATGGGACATGGGGAAGTCAGGAGGAGAGCCCCCCTTCATTTTACATTATCAATAAAGTTTACTATAAAATCCCATCCTCTGGGTCTCAGGAAATTCTTTTCCTTGCGACATTGCAAGAACTCATTTTTCACTGGCAACAACTCTACCTAAACATCAGAAGGAGAGAACTCACAAAACATAATTAATTACCAGAGCAAGAAGGGCTACTAGGCATAAGCTTAAAAGAGTAGAGAAACACTACATTTAAAATTAGAAAATCCATTAAGTTAAAGTTCACTCAAAATTAGTATCTTCTATGTATTGTATCACACAGAGAATCCCCAACATCTGCTTAAATACATAGGAATTACCTGATATCTAATCTATCAAATCAATGGCATGATAAATTTTTCCCAGTTTGATCAATGTGAATGAAAAAAGGGTTATGTAATAAATCTAACTGAAAGTAACCTCGCAGTGTGATCTGATCATAAATACTTAACTGAGAACTTCATAGTGGGTGGTCACACCCCCGGCACCCTGTTTCTAGTCTTTAGTAAAGGTTTATCTTTGACTTAAACAAGCCTTGTCCATTGATTCCATGCATCTAGGTTAGCACCTTTAAAAGGCCTTTTTTTTTTTTTAAAGATCCCCTTGAAACTAAACCACCCTCAAAAGAACACATGATATTATTACCTATCTTTGTAGTTTAATCTCTGCCTTGATTTTTTCCTTGACTTCATATAGTCTTCCTTACATTTCCTCCTTAATTTCAAATGCACAAAAGATGTGGCAAAGTGTTATTCTCAGGAGCATTGGAGATCTTGCTTCCTGGCATCAGTTTGGCTCAAATAATCTCATAAAAATTCTTTGCAGGTTTGAATGCTTACATTTACATCAGGTAGTATACAAGAGACTGGTACCTCTTTCTTCCTCTATTTATTTCATGGAATCTCTGATATTGTAATTAAAAAGAAAAAAATTATTTCATAAAAACCATTGTAATTAACAGTAAAAATTAAGAGAGAAAGTCTATGTTAAATGAATGTAGTTTCTGCAAAAACTGGGTCAGTCTCCTCTTGTGCTTTTTATAGTGCTCTAGATGCAAATGGCAAGGAAACTTAAATGACACCAGGAGTTTCCATGTATATTTATTCAGGTCAGCTATTGGAAATTAAACACAACTTACCTATGCCATATAATACTGTTAAAGACACAAAACAACATAGGGAAGGAAAAAACTTGCATTCTCTTTCTAAGTTGTTGGCTTAATAATTAAGTTGACATAAGACAAATTAACAAGTGAAAAACAAGTAAAAGTTTAGTAACATGTATATACAAAATCAATCTGGAAAAATTTTATTGTTATTGTTATATATATTGTTCTATATATTGTTATTATAATAAGAACAGTTTGTACGACATCAGTATAACCTGGCAGCCAAGGAGAGTGGACTGGAATGTGCTTGTGTGAACAAGGATGACTTCACTGTACTAGTCAGTGGGGGCACTAGACACTGCTGAGTGAGCATGTATACTGTGTGGCTGCCTTCAAATTGAGCAAGTAGAGCAATGAATCTGCATCAAATTTTGCGTTAAGCTTGAACATTTCTCTGCAGAAACTATTCAGATGAGTCAGAAGTCTTTTGGGGATGATGCAATGAGTGCTGCACAAATAGAAGTGTGGCACAAATGCTTCAAAAGTGGTCAAGAATCTGTTGAAAGTGATCTATGTTCTGCAAGGCCTTCAACAAACAGAACACCTGAGAACGCTGAATATGTGTGGGCTGCAATCAACCAAGTTTGGTGACTAACAGTGTGAGAACTGGAAGCTGACCTGGGAATTCTAAAAATTACTGTGTTCGAGATTTTTACACAGGGTCTTAACATGAAATGTGTCATGGGAGCAGAAGTACATTTCTAGATTTCATGGACATTTTCTGACATGATTCCTCCATCAAGAATGCAGTGAATTTAGTACATTTTCCTGGTCATTATCATGTGTTTGAAGTTTGGAGTTTAGCATGTCTGATTTTTCAATCCTCACCACTTCTTTATTTCCTGTCCATTGATGTCCACAAAAAGGATTATTGTATTTTTTTAGAAGAGCTATTCCATTTGACATGTTTAATACTCCTGGAGAGTCTTTAGTAACTCCTTCTTTCTTATGCATAATGTCATATTGCACACAAAAACATCCCCATCTCTCCTCTAACCTATTTAAAGTACCACGAGGTCACAAAGTAGATTCTCCAATAAGATACTAAGGGTGCTTACCCAGAAAAGTGCTTTATATTTCAAGTATGGATCTTCTGGCAGTTTTTTCGTGACTGATATTTAGTAAATTCTAAACCTCTTGGAAACTTTCTAGCTCAAGAATTTAATATTAACAATATTGAAAAATAATGGAATTCTCTGTTCATAAAATAAACTCTGTTCATTTTTTTTTTTTGAAGAATTTATTTATTTATTTATTTTTAGACAGAGGGGAAGGGGGGAGAGAGGGAGAGAAACATCACTGTGTGGTTGCCTCTCATGCACCCCCTACTGGGGACCTGGCCCACAACCAAGGCATGTTCCCTGACTGGGAATTAAACCAGAGACCCTTTGGTTCACAGGCAGGCACCCCTTTGGTTCACAGGCAGGCACTTGATCCACTGAGATACACCAGCCAGGGCCTAAACCCTGTTCATTTAAAAGACTAACCCATAGCTACTTTGGTTATTCACACTCTTGGTCCTTATGTAAGCCTGGAAATTTTCCAAATAGAAATATTAAGATGTCACTGATGCCTCTTATTTTCCTCTGTTCTCTCTCTTTTTTTATTCTTAACACAGACATTAACGTAATTAATATATTTAACGTAATTAAACTTACATTTTGGTTAGAACCTATTCCTTTTGCAATGGGCAGCAATGACAAATGCAGGATCAAAGTAAATTATAGGTCATTTGAATTCATGCAAAGGCAATATATTTTGTTCATCCATTCATCTTTCTATGAGCATTTTTGGTATACTTTTTGGCTATTGTGAATAATGATTGTGACTATAAACGTTGGTACACACATATCTGTTTGAGCCTCTACTTTGAATTCTTTTTTTTTTTTTTTCTGGTAACCTCCAGTAACTGACTCTCTCACACCCAACTCTCCTTTGGTCTTTGACTCAGAATAACAATCATCTGAGGGATTGAGTCTACCTGGAAAGTATTCAGCCATGTACTATGAAAGACATTTACTGAAGAAGGTACAAGAAACATTTTATATAGGACAATAATGCCTCAGTCTCCTTTAAAGTAGACACCTTGGGGTCCCACACTGTTCTCCCAATGTATCTTTCACTGCTCAAAACACTGCAAAATCCTTGGTTGGAATTTCTGGATCTTATGCTGATTTTATGTTCAGTTTTTTGAGGAAATAGCATACTGTTTTTGACAGCAACTATAGCATTTTATTTTCCCACCACCCATGCATGAGGGTTCTAATGTCTCCACATCCTTGCTAACACTTGTTATTTTCTTTCTTTTCCCCCCCTTAACAATAGCCATCCTAATGAATGTGAAGTGGTATTTCATTGTGGCATATATCATCATCTGAAGTATAATTTGAATTTGCTTCTGGGTGCTCTCTGTGTCTTTTGTTTGAAGATAACAAACAATAACTACATTGGCTCTCCCAGCATAATCTGCTTCTATTGAATACATGCTCCAATGGCCCACGCTCTGTCTGTGGCTCAGGGCTTTCCTCTATATGATATGGCCTCTTCCTCCCCACTGCTGTATCTATCTATGGGGTTTACTTTCTTCTGATGTCACCCAGAGAAAAACGTGATTTAATAATACTGTTAAAATACTGTGTCTTGTCTAGACAGCCAAATTTTAATATTTGATATTAAGAAAAAATTAAAGTTTAGATATTTCTTACTGTGACAAGACTTCAGCTCATTATTTTCATCAATACACTCTGAGTCATTAAACAAATTCTACTTAGTCAACCTATGGTACTGAGAGTTGTAATCATAGTTATGTCTGTTGAGTATTTATTATTTTTCTGCTTAGTTCTATATGTTTATAGTTAATTACATTGGTTACATCACACCTTCCAAGACAGATGTTATTATTGTCCCCATGTTTTAAATTTAGTAACCTGAGAGATAAAGAATTTAGTCTATTTGCCCAAACCACAAAGCTATTAGTGGAAATCTAGGGATTCAACTTACAAAATATGATTCTAAAGCCTAACTCAATTAATATTTTATATGTTCACCTAAAATAATTTCAATTAAGTCAATGTACTATATCTGAGTCTATCTTTCTGAATTTACCTTTATTTATTATCTTTAGTCATTAATTATAAATCATTTATTTACCCATGCAGCATTTATTATTGTGAAAAATGGCTGAGCCATAGTGGAAAATAATAGAATATGAAAGACTTTGGACAACATATTAAGCAACTTCATATTTTTCTTTCATACACACAATACACAATGATTGTCCTAACCTATTTGAAAGATTTTTACCAACCATTATGGCCTCATCATTTTATTATTTGCTATTCATGTGACCTAACAATTTGCTTAGTTACTTTCTTGGTCACCAATTTATACCTCCAAATGCACTCTATTTTCTTCAATGAGGTCAGAAAACTTAATCTTTCTTGAGGACTGTCCCTTAGTCTTAGGGTGCCATGTAGATTTCTTATAATTATTTTATTAAATCTAATAATTTTATTTTAAATTTTCACTTTTGACCTACTACCTCTTGATTGGATCAAGACTACTACAGTTACAATTGTTAGCAATAGAGAATATATTTTCTGTCAGCCAATACATTGTCCCTCAGTATAACAGTTTTGTTGATAGACACATGACCCCAAATTTTACCAGACTGTAGATATATAACCCTTGTTTTTATTTCATATGAAACCATTTATATTTGACAATGTTGCATTCTACCTCACAATTCAAAGATCTAGGGTCAGAAGTTAATGGACAAAATACTAGAAAAATGAAAGCATCTCATAACAATCCATAATTCTGTAACAGTGAGAAAATTTAGATAAACATCTTGCCCACAACCTGCCACGGGATACTTAGGAATATTGCAATTACTTTTACTTCAGTATCGCTGCAAACTAATGAATGAGCCAGTTAGGGTTATATATTTTTATTCTCTCTATATTATGTCAGGTAGTAAAGAGTGCAGGAAAAATTTTTTGAAATTCGAAAGTCAGTCTTTCCTGAAGGCAACTGGCTTTTTTTCATCTAAAAGAAGAATGTTTTAATGAGTGAGGTATAATAGCAGAGAATTCACTGTTCCCTTCAGGGAATGTTTTCAATTTAATTAGTGTATAGGATTCTAAATTAGGAGACAGGAGACTTAATCCATCATTTCTTCTCAGTGGTGATAGTGACTTGCTTGGTCCCTCATATACCTACTCTTTTTATTTTTTTGGAGCTATAATTTGAGAAAATAAATATTGCTGGTTTAGGATATTCTTGAGCTATTTCCTTTAAGTCTCAAAAACATGGGGAAACTATATCAGATTGATAGAATTGTCTACATTCAACCTACCAGAGATTTAGCTGTCAGTCATGACGGTATCGAGCATGTTCCGTCTTCCTCTTCGAAGCTGGGTTTAATTATGGCTCTACCACGTACAAATTTTGACATTGGGGCTATTAGGATTGTAAAAATGAAACAACTGAAATATTTTGTAAATTCCTAAATATCATACTAATAAAGTTAATATCCTGGTTACATAAAAATTCCATGTCTATAGTAGACATGTGACTTTATTATTTTTATAATTTAAAAAAATCAAAGAATAGGAAAGCAAGTGTTAAAAGGTGCAGAAAAACCCCAAGTGCCATAAGCTACTCAGTGGAAATGTCAGTAAGACAAATTCAGAACAGCACATAAAATGGGGAGGGGGTTTTCTAAGGTGAAACAGGACCACAGTAGGAACTGTTTGGGGTCCTAAGAACTATTAAAATGAGTGAATTATAACTCCTTTCGTCCAGAAAGTACAAATCCCTGACCTGAGGAAGAATACTGAAAGTAAAATCGAAATTGAACTGACAGGAGCAATAGGAACAAAAGAAAAGAGAGACTAACTAGGTAAAAGCTAGGGAAGGGATGAAGCAACATTTTTTAACACTTGGGAAAAAACTATAGGAAAAATGCCTCTATATTATGGAAATGAGAAGATTGATTTAGCTCAACCTTCTTTTCTAAGAGTTCAAGAAAAAAGTCTCAAGGATGTTGTGAGAAGAATAGTCTCCCATAGAAATGACCAAATAATCATTAACAAGGAAACTAATTGAATATAATTTATTATGTTCACCTAAGAGAATACTATGCAAATACTATTTCAACTTAAAAAAATGGATGAATTCTATATCTATATACCACTATGAAGTGAGCTACATTTATTATTCTTTTTAAGAGCAATGTGGAGAAAAGTGTGCATAGCTAACATAATGTGTTAAAGGGAGCGTCTTCATCCACTATGGCTGCTTTAACAAAAAGACTACATATTGGGTAATTTATAAGCACCATACATTTATTTCTCACAATTCTGAAGTCTAAATTCAGGGTGTCTGCAGATTTTTTGTCTGGCGAGAGCCCCATTCCTCATGGACACCCATTTGCTCACTGTAATCTTACATGGCAGAAGGCAAGAGGGAGCTCTGTGGGGCCTCATAAAATCACTAACCCCATTCGTGAGCGCTCCACTCTCATGCCCTAATCACCTCCCAAAGGCCCCACTTCCTAATACCATTGCACTGGGGAGTAGGTTTTAAATGTAAACTTTGAGGAAGGGAGGGAGCTAAAAATTTGAGATGTGTATGAATATATATATATTTATATATGTAAACATATATAGTTGTGCATATTTAATTATATTGAAAACAATGGATCAATAAACCATATGGGGAAATATTATCTATAGATAGGGAGAGGGTAACATGGAGGAATAGAATATGCTTTTCTCAATATGCCATTTTATACTTCTGATTTTAGAACCAAGAGAATATGTTTACATTAAGAAAGTTATAAGCAGTGATGAATTGTGGGTCTATGGCTGTGATCTGGAAACTTTGGCCCAGTCATCGCAATGGAAGTTGTCTGGCTCTCCACATCTGAAGAAGGTGGGGCAGATTTGAAGGGGGATCAAGACCATGTTAACTGTATTTTTTGGTTGGGAAGGTGTTTTCCATCACAAGTATGTCCCTCCAGGACAAACAATTAATAAGGAGTACTACCTCAATGTTCTTCATTGATTGACAGGTGGAATACAATAAAAAGAGCCACAGCTGCGGGCAACTGGCGATTAGCAGCTTCAACAAGACAATGTGCCCACTCATGCATCACATCTTGTGCAGAGATTTTTGGTGAAATATCAAAGCACCCAGTTGACCCAGCCCCTCTAGAGCCCAGATTTGGCACCCTGCAACTTCTGGCTTTTCCCAAAACTAAAATCATCTTTGAAATGAAAAAGATTTCAGACCACTGATGAGATTCAGGAAAATATGACAGGGCAGCTGATGGTGATTCCAACAAAGGATTTTGCAGAGTGTTTTGGACGGTGGAGAAGACACTGGGAGAACCGTGTGAGGCCCCAAGGTGCCCACTTTGAAAGCAGCTGAGATGTCATTGTACTATGTGCAATGTTTCTTGTATCTCGTGTCATCTTCAGTAAATGTTTCTATTTTTCATAAAAAAAGAAAGTTATCTTCAAATATAAAAACAATAAACTAAAACCAATTTAACTTTATATTGAGTGTATATACCACAGAGAAATTCTCTTTCAAGTAATGTTGAAATGCAGTAATTTAACTGCACACCCTAGTGTGATATGAATTAAGGACAATGTCCTCCAGTTCTTTTCCACAAGCCCACTCCAGCACTTAAATACACTCTCACCTTTTTTATTCAGGAGAGTTGTGTTCAATCTCTTTGCCTTATTACAATAGTTTTCAGTAAAGTCTGTGTGTGTATTTAACTTCTGCAATTTATCTTTAGCAATACATACACACACATACACACACATGTAAAAATGGGTTTGAAATATTTTTATGTCCTATCTCTAAAATCCTTGAAAAGAATTGTTAAAGAGAAAACCACAGACCCCAAATGGTATCAATTTTGCTATAAGCCTACAACACCATAGTTAGACTTAATACCTAATCCAGCTACAGTTTCAGTCTCTCCCAGGAGTGGGATTTTTAATCAATCTCTTTGGAATTTTCTGACCTACCCTAGTAAGGCAAATTTCCTTACTAGTGTAAGACCCCCTGCCTTCCCCTTAAAGAAGCCCTCTGTGCCTGAAATAATCTACAATTGACTTCTTAGTTTTATCCTCCTTCTGCCATGTAAGTGCTCCTCACTTTTTCAGTGTTGGAACATTCTCCAAGATTTCTTGAATTTATGTCCCCAGGCTATATTCATCATTAGTAAGACCCAAATAAAACTCTTACTTAAATTTACAGAGATTCGGTTTTCTTTTCTTTGACACAATGTGCAGTCTGTGGCAATCAGTAACCCTAATATGCATATTGTGGTCTCTGATTATCATTTTTGTAAACACAGGGACAGGGAGACCCTTGGAAAAATGGCATGCACCAATGTAAATACCACAAAGAAAAGTATCAAAACTATTAAAGACAGTAAGATTAAGATACTCAGACTTTCTTAAGAACCAACTTAAAGGGGCCTCCCTAATGGCCAATGGTGAAGCAATTTAAGCATAAGCCTATTTCGTTAAAAGGCCGAAAATATGTTTAATTCAAGAATCCATAATGTACTCAAAAAATGAAAACAGAAAAAAGAAGCAAAACAAAACAAACAAAAACCTTATGATCTCATTTGAATCAGTGCTAGGGAAACAATTCTGTTTTATAAAGTGGCAAACAGAATATATATATAGTGTCTCTAGCTCTCTATATGTTATGTATACCAGCTTATACCTGAGGAAGGAATCCGATAATTAGAATATCATTCTGCACCCTGTAGCAAATTGATGGATCAATGTTTCCTAAAAATCACAAAGTGACAACATTAATATTTCTGTAATAAAAAGTATAAATATCTATACATAAAAATCAACTTCCAGAATGGCTGAATGAAGCTCTGGTGAACTACTCTCCCATAAAATGAGAAAAATACTGACAAAAGAGCTAAAATCAACCATTTTAGAGCTCTGGAAATTAACCAAAATCCACACAGTGAACTGACAAGTGCCCATCCAAGAGAAACTATTAAACCTCAATAGGATAGCTATATGTGTAGCATTTTAACTTGTGACTAGTCCCCATACACTGCATTCTTAGTTCTTTGTCACTGTAGCCATGAAAATCAGCACTCACAGCCAAATGAGAGAATCAATCTCATTCAGAGCTCCATTAAAAGCTCTATCCCCAGATCCCAGTCAATATGTCATTCAAACCAGTGACAATGTGGCTGATCTCCAACTCCAGGGTGGTGTGGCTATTTGATTTGACTCAGTGATCAGTTCAATGAGAAAAGCTCTATTTTCAAGATATTGACAAAAATGATAGCAATATGCTGACAAGATCAGAGCACCATAGTAGTTAGAAACCAAATGAAGAAATAAAGAGCAGAAGTACCAGTAAGGTAATTATGTAGTATAATGGATACTATAAACATATTCTTGTTGGTAATCTAGTGTTCCATCTAATTTAAATTTAAGCAATAATTTTATGTAATAAAAGTATTCAATAATGTTAATGTATTATTTATAATTTATAACAAATTTATAATTTAATAAAATTATTTAATAATTAAAGCAACTGTTTAAAGCAATACATGTGAATCCTTGTTGATAATGTATAAAAATGTAATTTGCGTGGTAATACCACAAAAGAGCAAGAGAGAACAAACTTATATGGATAAAAAAGTGCTCTGTGATAAATCTGACAAGTTCAATAACTGAAAGTAACCTTAAGGGGTGATTGATTATAAATAACTAACTGGGACGATCATTCTAGCTAGTCATGCCAGAGGCATATAACTTATTTTATAAAATTTTGACCTTCATGCTTGTGCATCTATGTTAACACACCTTTGAAACGCCAGAGTAATTCTCTTTTTCAGACTCCTGTGAGGCATAACCACCCTCAAGGGAGCACACCATCTTGTAAACTATCCTGTAATCCAATCATAGAGATTTCCCAGCCTTGCTTCCCCCACCTCCATGTAACCTTTCCTATGGTTCCCCCTTAATGCTAAATGTATAAACACTGCAAAACTACAGAGCATACAGAGCATCCAATATCTTGCTTATTGTCATATCATCAGTTTGGCTCCAGTAAACTCATAAAAATTCTCCACAGGTTTGGACATTCTTACAGCAAATGCAATCTTCATGGTAACTGTTTTAGTTTGCTTCAACAGAAAGAACAGAAATACCAGATGGCATATAAACAACAAAGGTTTGTTTCTCCTAGTTCTAGAGTCTAAGAATTCCAAGATCAAGACACCAGCAGATTCAGCGTCTGGTGAGAGCCTGCTTCCTGTTTCATAGATGGCCATCTATCTTCTTGCATACTCACATGGCAGGAGCTTGAAGGGTGCCTGGGATCTCAGTGATAAGGGCACTAAATCCTATTGGTGAGTGTTCCATACTCATGACCTAAGCACCACCCCGCTTCCAAATACCATCATAGTAGGAATGAGATTTCAACATTATAAATTTTAAGCGTGGGGACAACATTATTTAATCTATAGCATTCCACCTCTGGCTCCCCAAAAGCCCTTTTTGCATGCAAAATACATTCATTCTATCCCAACATCCCCCCAAATCTTAACTTGTTACAGCATCAACTCTAAAGTTTGTCCTATCCAAATATCATTTAAATAAGAATACTCAAGTTATGATTCATTCTAAGGCAAAGTGATCCTCAACTGTAAAGCTGAGAAATCAAACAAATTATATACTTCTAAATACAAAGTTAGGAAAGGCAGAGTGGCCATTTTCAGTCCAAAAGATGGAAATAAGAAAGAAGAATGCAGTGACAGTGCCCAAGGAAATTCAAGGTAGAAAACAGACATAAAGGTAAGAGACAAATCTATAAAATCCTTAGAAGACATCATAAGAGCAAGTCTTTATAGGATTTGGGAACGGTTTTGTTACTGAACAGCAACTGGGGTCCTGCAGCCCACTGCCACCCTCTAGGCAAAATTCCCAAGGCAAAGGTTTGGTGATAAAGGGAAGGGGTCTTTATTCAAAAGTTACACAATTTTGGAATAACAGCTTTCCACATGCATTAGTCACCTAAGTCTATCAATTAAGGCTAAACCCTTAAATGTGAATTCTCCTATCATCCCCCCATTAGTTTTTTAACTATCTTATTTCCATAGGGTTAGTTGATAAACTAAAACAACAAAAGATGCAAAAGTTATACAGTTTTGGAAGAATAGGAGGCTTCTGCCTCAGAGCCTGTCCCTTCTAAAGCACCCAAAGGAGAAAAACCACGCCATCCTCTGTCAGACCAGCCCAACCCTAGGCTGCACCTGGAGTTCCTTCCCATCCCAAATACCACCCATTGGGAAACACAGCAGCTACAGCACGATGATCCAGGCATCCTTGAGGAAGAGAGCCAGAGAGTCCTTCTTTTGTTTTAAATTGTCAAGCCCATAATTCCATGAGCTCTGGAGGCATTCGGCTTTTCAGCCAATCCTGTCCTAGGTTGTTTACCATTGCTTTGGGCAATCTCCTCCAAATGCCCCTCTCTACTCCTCCCCAGTAACCTGATCAGATCTCTCTGTATCATTTTCTTAGATAGGACACCAGAAGTACAATATACAAAATAAAAACTGGTATTTATCAAAAATTAAAGGCTTTTGTGCTTCAAATAATGGCTTTAAAAAAGAGAAAAGACAACTCACAGAATAGAACAAAATGTTTGAAAATGATACATAAGGAACTTGTATACAAAATTTATATGGAACTCGAAAAGTCAACTATAAAAAGACAAATCACCCAATTAGAAATGAGCAAAAATTAGAATAGAAATGTCTGCAAATAAGATATACAAATGGCCAATAAACGCATACAAAGATGTTCAATATTGTTAGTCACTAGGGCAAAATGCAAACTAAACCATACTGAGATACCACATCATTCTTATTATGATGGCTGTAATAAAAAAGAGATAATTGTAAGTGTTGACAAGGATGCAGAGAAATTAGAATCCTCTTACATTGTTGGTTAGAATGCAAAATCATGCAGTTGCTTTGGAAAAGAGTTTGTCAGTTTCTCAAAATATAAGACATTGATTTTCCATATAGTCCAGCAATGCATCTATACATATACAAAGGAATAAAACCATATGTTAATGCAAAAACTTGCATACAAATGTTTAAAAGCACTATATTCATAATAATCAAAAGTTGGAAAAAAACCATATGTCCATCAAGTCATAATGAAGAAGTAAGATGCAGTGCACCCGAACTATGAATATTATTTAGCAATAGAAAAGTATGAAATAGTAGTATGTGCTGTAACATGGATGAACTCTGGAAAACATTGTTAAGTTAAAGAAATCAGTCAGAAAAAGAAAACACTATATAATTATTATTTTTGAAGTATTTAATTTTTATTAAATATATACAATAAATATATGATTACTATTTCAATAAAGTGATACAATAGAGACACATTTATAAGGACAGAAAGATGAATTGTGCTTAAGAGAGGCAGAAGTGTAAGGGACTGCTAATGTAAATGTGTCTTATTTTAGGGATAATGAAAGTATCCCAAAATTATATTGTGGTTCAGCTTACAAGACTATGTGAATACACTTGAAAACTACCTTACTGTAAACTTTAAATAAATTGATTTTAAGCTATGTGAATTATTATTTAATATAAATATATATGTATATATATAAAATATTCTTCTAGTAAAACAGATGCCACTAAAATATCTGTATTATTTTCCATTTTGGTGGAACATACTGGCTTAATATACCAAATATTTTATTTAACTATTATAATGTAAAATAAATATAATATACATCTGCTTCTAATTTTCTATGTAAATAAATTACCCTCTAATTTCTAATTAAGTAAACTTATTTTCCTTTCGTATATAAATGTATACTATTAGATAACTTAATGCTTTACTGAATGCCAAGCCCATTACATTACAGAAAATGAGGGCATTAATGGATGTTTGGAAGTTGTACATTTATTGAAACAAACTGTGTAATTAAGAAAAATCATAATTTCATATAATAAAGAAGTCATCAGGAACAAATAATTAGTACTTATATCTATTTTTCTCAAAGTTAGTAACTGTGTTTTAAACATTTAATATATTTTCTTAGTTTTATCTTTTTTATTAGATACTCCACCCATTGTTTGTAATTTTTAAAATCTTATCCTTAACTATTAGTCTCAGTCTATCACACTTCAGTACCAAATAGTTTTAGAAGTGCGTTGGACAGCTACATCACACTTCTTAGCTGTGTGAATTTAGGCAAGTCATTTAACTTCATTTAACATAATCCTTTTGTTTTTAAAAGGGGGTGACCAATTTACCTCGTTGACTTGTGTGAGGACAAAATGAGTTAAAATATGGGAAGCACCCAATAATGTTACCAATTGCTTCTTTTACTTACAGCCAGCTTTGTGGGTCCCTTTTATCACTCTTACGTTCATTGTCAGTCCACCTGACAGATATCTCAGCGCACTACCCATGGAAATACTTCCGTAGCGTAGAACTAATCCCTAAATGCCCTGTACCTGATCTCCAAGAAATCAAAGAAATAGAAATAACAGTAGTAAATGATTTTATTATTTGATAAACTTTGATTTATTTCTTCTGCTCTAACTCCCCTTCCAGGTTTATTTCTATGTTATTTTCTCTAACAACATTTTAGTTTGTATATTTTGTAACAAACTGTTGAAAAACTAAGCATTACATAAGCTATCAATCATACATTAGACCTGACTTTAGGGAAATTGTACATTGGAGACCCGTTGTGTTCTACTTTTTTAGTAAGTTTAGATAATGGCAAAACAATGGAAAACTTTACAAAACCTTTGTAACCATCTAAAAATTAACCATAAATTTTTAGCTAATTTATTCAGTTGCTGTACAACATATATTTATAGAGTAATGACACTTCACATGGTGCATTTCAATGCATTTTATGCACACTCATTGCATTCATTAATTTAAATGTTTATTGGGTTTTATTTATTTATTGTGAACGATGATGATATTTGAACAAGCCTGACTTTGGGCCTGTCCTTACAGAAATTCCTGATTAGGAAGGAGAGTTTGCATTCATTACTAATTATATGTATTTAATATTGAGTTCATACTGAAAATTAGGTTGTCAGTGCAGACTCATAAATTCAGAGATCTCAGCTGGTATTAATATGCATTCATAACTTCAAGGATTCAGACAATTAGGTGGAACGAACATAGCAGGATGAGGTTAGGACTTTGAGGATGGCTCTCCAGGTCCTTCTGTCCTGCCTTGGACATTCAATCTGTCTCTGAATAAAAGGTCTCTATATGAGGCAAATGATGTCTTACCCCTGGTATCAGGAGACATTTATATTATAGAACATGTCTATTTATACTTCAACTTACATGGCATTTCTCAGGGAGCCATGGCCACAAATCCTAAGCTTCTGGGTTTATTTTGTTCAAGCAATTCTTAACAAAGACCATGCTGTTGAGAATATTCAATTGATAAGTACCTTCTTTGTAGCAGAAACAGAAGTAGTCTATTTAGTCAGAAGTCCAGTTACCACACAGACATGATTAAACCAGATGACTTGCTTTATTTCTTGTCCCCTGATGCAAGGAGCAAAAGGATAATAGGCCTTGTATTTCATCTCTCTTTGTCTCCTTTATACTTCCAGATTATATGAGAAAAAAACAATGTATGAATAAAAAATTCCACAATATTACTTCTCTGAGAAAAGGAGTATGGGTGCTATAGGAACTTTAAAAATGTACATGTAGGTTTCTACTAAACTGTGTTGCAGATTATTTATTCATTTCTTATTCTATCTTTTTCTCTATTTTCTCACCCTATGGCCATGAAGAGAATAGTATACCATTTGGTCAAATGTATTCTAAACAGCATTTGTTAAAAGGAAAACTAAAAACAATAAATCTTCAAAAATTCTGCTGACCTGAAATGTTGTTAAATTAGGCATCAAGAGCATGATACTTTTTATGTTTTTATATTTTTGCTGTGTATTGTTTTATTGCAGAGTATTTTATTATAATAGCAGTCATTTCTGAAATCATGCTAACTTTTATGATTTTCATGTGATTGGAATACATTACACAAGTAAAACTTGACTGATTACTTGAACTAGATAGATGCATGAGTGTTTCTAAATGTCATTACACTAGAAGTCTATATTTTGTATATATTACAAGATTGGATCCCTAAAAACAAGCCTCATGAACTTCCATTTGCATAAACCTCTTTTTTTTCCGACTAACAAGATAATAGCACATGACATTTCGGATTATACAATTCTAAAAAGTGGGAACAAAGAGTAGCTGAAGATGAACAAAACAGAAAACAAAAGCACACATACAGGTCAAGTTATCACATAGACTATAGATGTGAAAACAGGGAGCTCATGTATTCTCAAAGTTACTGAACACCTGACTGTGGTTCCTCATATTTTCGTCATGACAGATGATAGAGAGATAGAGGGAGGGAGGGAGGGATGGATGAATGGATGGAGAAATCTATTGGATGATAGATAGATGATAGATAGATAGGTAATAGGTAGATAGGAGATGATTATACATTTATAATTTTATTTTCTTTACTAACTCTTGTTTTCAGGAAATAATGCCTATAAAACTACCATACACCCTTTAAATATTTTTAAAAGATCTAAATAATCAAATGTACATTTATTAAAAACAGGTATTTTATGTGTTTTTCAAATTTTTAAAATTGAGATATAACTCAAAAGGTATAAAACTTGCCATTGTAAAATGTAACATTCAATGGTTTTTAGCATTTACAATGTTGTGTGAATGTAGCTATTAATTAATGTATAACTTTCTCATCATCCCCAAAGGAAATCCTTATCTATAAGCAGTTACTTCCTTTTTCCCCTTTCCCTGATCTCCTAGCAACTACTAATCTGCTTTTTGTCTCTGTGCAACTGCCTGTTCTGGGCACTTTATATAAATGGAATCACATAATATATGACCTTTGGACCTGTCCTCTTTCACGAAGCATAATATTTTCAAAGTTTCTGTGTGGTATAACATATAAGAGTTATTTCATTTATCTTGATTGACAGGAAAATATCCCATTGTATGGATAAACTACATTTCGTTTACCCTTTTACCAAATAGTAGAGGTTTGGTTTGGTCCCACCATTGGGCAGTTATGAATAGTGATTCAGGTGTTTACTTGAATCATTTAATATAATCACCCTATGTTCTGTAATTAAAGAGAAACTAAAGGTTTAATTTGTGTGTGCATATATATATGTATCTTTTTAAATTTGATAGCAAAAGTTCTCTTTAAATGTTAGAGAATCTAAACCTAGAGAGAAGATCATATTCAAAGTTTATACAGTCTTCATATGATTCAAAATATCATAGTTTTTTTTAGGAAAAATCACTGCTATTGCTTTGGCTGCGCAATTCATTTATCAAGATCTTATAAATATATTCTTTTCTTTATAGTCCTGCTTCAAAGTAGGAAGACAATGTAAATATTTTAAACAGAATACTTTGACTTATACAGTATTTTTTTTGCATTTTCTTTTAAAGAGAAAATAAATAAGTGCTCTAATAAAGTATTATCAAAGAAAATGGGAAAATAGCGAGAAGTAAATAATTATTTTAAGAGTAAAACTCAGGAACAGAAAATTTTAGAAAACAATAATTTTGCTCAATAAATTCTGAATTTGTTGTCTTAAAATCTTAGAATCAGCATATATTCTATATATTCTGTAAATCATATATAAACATATACATGCTCATATGCATGAAAGCACATTCATGTACATACACATGTAATGTGATTCCCTTCTATTTTCTGCATCTTTCTTTTTCTTGTACAATCAAATATTCTGGACATCTTAACTGTCTCTTTCACATTAGCACTTACATATCTTAAAATAGATCCCATTTGAGCCCCCACTTAAGGTCTGCCCCCCACATGCAAAGCAGTTTTTATTTCTCTGACCTAATATGCTTCCCAGCATTCCAACTCTTTACTTTTGGCATTAATGGTGTTTCTTCCTGATGTTACAATCTTTCCTTCCCATCCAAAATGAGTTTAGCATTGACCCAACAATTTGCTTTATTATCAAAGTTCTTAAAACCTTTTAATTGCTTACTTGGTTACCTGATTTTTTCTGGAGTTCTTGTGGAAGAACCACTTTCTATCCTACTAACCATTATTTCCCCAATATTTAGAACTATGTTTGAAACATAAAAAAGTACTTAATAAATATTTGATTAAAAAATAAAACAGGTTCAGAGATGAAACTATCATCGAGGCATAATAATTGCATTTAAAACTTTTATTTATAAGAGCCAAAACATTTGGTATAATGCATTTAAATTACTTAGAGTTGAATGCTGGCTTTTTGTAAATATAGTCTATTTATGGATCAAATGTTTCAAATGTCTCTACTTATGGACCTATTTGTCTCCAATGTAGTGTTTGCTTCGCATTTCAGTTGTTGCCACACACACTATGCATCTTTAATGTGGTGGCAGCTCTTCCAAGCAGATGAAAATTGCCCCTACAGGCTCCAAACTCCTGGATAATACAATGGGTCCTGTACCTCTAATGCTCAACTCTACCCAACAAAGTCTTTTTGTTTAATATTTATTTTTTGGTGAAATTTAAATTAAATTCACTTTTTGACTTTAACAGTGCAATAGAAGAAGTGTTGAAAAACACTGATCTGGGCAACACTAGACGTCTAACTTTTGGAAAGACTACCTGCAGATGACCAGGTATGAAAAAGTTCTACAAACAATTTCAAGCAGTAGAGGAGCACCACATTATACTATTAAAAGCAAATTAGAAATAAAATTAGATTTTTTTTTTTTTGCTAAAAGGCCACTAGTCTATTCACAAGAGATTTTTACTGTCCACTTACCTCTCCACTTTTGTCTTGAACCAATGTTCCAACTTAGTTTATTTTTTACACTCCACATTAAAAAAAATACTAGGTAGCTATTTTAACAGTATTTCATTCACTGTTTCCAAAGATGTTCTTGGAAACCTCACATGCAATATTAATAGTATAGTTGACCTTGAACAATGCAGGCTATGGAGTACCATCCCCACCCCACACCTAATCTAAAATCTAAGTAAAACTTTTGACTCAATAAAAGCTTAACTATTAATAGTCTACACATTGACTGGAAGACTTCCTAATGATTAACAGTTGATTAACATGTATTTTTCATGTTATATGTATTATATACTGTATTCTTACAAGAAAATAATAAGGAAGAGAAAATACATTTATAGTACTGCATGTACCAACACCATAAATTTACACTCTCTATTTGCAAGATGAAAAAAAAATCCACATGTCAGTGGATTCACACAGTTCAAACCCATGTTGTTCAAGGATTAAGTGTACTTGGAATAAATGAGACAGTTGAGAGAAAACAAGTTAAGATGAGCTGGTGGAAAGGGAAAGAAAAGAAAGGGAGAAAGAAGGAGAGCCACAATGCAAGGAAGGTGATTGAAGTGTAGAATAAATTTGAAGTATCAATATTTTATTGAGCTAGCCTCTAATGGAATGCAATGTATAGTTTCCAAAAGTAAATCTTTTTCCTGAATGAAAAAATGTCTTATTATCTTATAAACTTTTAGTTTCACTCTAACCCATTGACCTCTCTTGGATTTCTGCAAAACTTTCCAGTTAGTTCATTCGTTTTTCAAATGTGAAAGGTGAACCTTTTCTGATCCTGAGAGTTTTTTGAACTGAAAAGAGACAGGCTTATCCAGAGCATACTCACCTCAGGAAAATGGTATTTAGATAGTCAACCATCACAGAGGGCAAAACACCCAAATCAGGGAACAGAGATGAATTTACAACAAATGTGCCAAGTCAACAGCAAGATGCTGAACATTTTCTTATTAGAATATTCACAATAAACCTTTTGTTTTGACATTGCCAGTGGCATGAAAATTACTGAATAATGTCCATTCAGCAGTGCTAGATCATTAGAGAGAATTAGGAAGAATATTGGCATACAAACCACAAGCACATTGTGCCAAAATCAACATTTGGACTTGTTAGGTACTATAGAAGATTATATAAACCATGTGTATTAAAAGTATAAGAGGTTTTCTTCTCATAAAACTATTTGTTTCAAGATTATGTCATACATTTACCAAGTATGTAGTACTTTTGTTTTTATTAAATTTGTTGGTGTGACATTGGTTAATACAGTTATGTAGGTTTCAAGTGTACATTGCCATGATATATGATCTGTATGTTGCATCGTCTGCCCACCACTCAAATGCACATCATCTTCCTTCACCATGTATTAGACCCCCTTTATGTTTACTACCCCTCCACCCCCCTTTCCTCTGGTAACCACCATACTGTTTTTTGTGTATGAGTTTTTGTTTGTTGGTTTTTCTTGTTTATTCATTTGTTGCTTACAGTTTTATGTTCCACATATGAATGAAGTCATATGGTTCTTCACTTTTTCTACCTGACTATTCTCAAGTACTTAGTTTTTAATTATAAAGGATACTATTTAGTTTTAAAACACAGAATTTCATTATATGTGTTGCCCAGAAAACAGTATACATATTTTCAAACTTATAAAGGTAAAAGAGGGGAATTTTAATGTATGGAGTTAGCAACATCAACACTGACTTTTTACCAAAGTTTGAGTTTCTCTTCTATTGCATGACATATTGGATTGGCTCCATCTGTTTATTTTCCTCTGATGACACCTTTGTAAATAGACCGTCACATGCCCAAGTCACATTGGAACAGGGTTTTCTGCTGTAGTGATCAGTGCCCTCATTCAACCAGCACATACCACTTTGACCGTATTGGTTGTTTATGCCATCATTCTGAATGATGGGTGCTGTGCCAGCATGTTGTTTAATACTTTTCTACCTCCCGCCTTCTGCAGTGTTGATATTATAAAGTTACAGAGTGTGAAGAGTGTGTGATTTTCAAAAGTTCATTTGGTAAAGTCATATACTTATTATAAAGTTATATGGACTAAACATAGGTAAAGATTATTTTTCCATCACACTGTATGTTCAATAGAATTCATTTACTCAGAATGAACATTTGTTTGAGCCAATTACTATTCTGAAGTAGAAAAAGAGAAAACACAGTTACTCTGAAGTAGAGGAAGAGAACACACAGTTTCTATTCTTATCAAGTTCAATTCATGGCAGGAAAGGCAGCTATGAAACAAAAAGGCAATTTAGCTCCATAGCTCCATAGGCACAACGATAGAGGAATACAGAGTGCATTAAGGAACAGAAGAGGAAAGACACCTTGCACAAAATGAAAAGGGCTTGTGATAGAAAAAAACTGCAAAAGAAGAGAAAACTAGATTAAGATATGTTCTGCTAAATCAAGGAGGTAAGGAATAGCATTGTACACAATGATAATACTCTTCAACTAAGCACAGAGGTGGAAGGACATGTGATTTACAAGCACCTCTATGTTGTTTTTGTTCTGATGACAACATAAGTTGACCATAGGAGATGTGATAAATATTAACAAACCTAAAACATTAAATAGCTAATCATTGTCTCGGAGTAATATGAAATAATTCTAAGGCCATGGAAGAAGTATTGAGTGACTTTAAGAAATGAATGACAGGTTAGGGAATATATTGCAAACTATAAGAAAGAAATATTCAGTGCATCATGTTTTTCAGGTAGTAAAGTTGTATCAGAAAGGAAAAAAATTAAAGGATTTCAAGATGCAAAATCAATAAAGACTGATATCTAGTTGGATATAAGGGATAAGGGGAAATATTAATACTTAATGGGATTTTCAAATTATGGGCTTAAAGAAATACAGAGATAATGATGACTTTAAATAAAATAGGAAAGAGAAGAGCAAAAGGTTTGGGCATTTGGAGTTTGGTTGTAAATGCTGAGTTTCAACATTTTATTGAAAAATGTCACCTAAGTTGAAAAATATGTGGATCTGGAGCTCAGACAGGAGAACAAAGCTCTAGATATAGAGATTTGATGGCATCAGTGTTCCCTGATTCTGGCTCTTGCAGCTGTAACTTTGGTTGAGATAGCCCAGAATGAGTGGGCAGGCTGTGTTAACCACTCAAGTGTCTAGAGAATCCGGGTGTGTAAAGAAAATGAAGGAAGAGGCATGTATGCATATAGCGGGATTGGTACTCCATTTATAGGTGGTAAAATATTTCATTTCTAGCAATTTTTGCCATGAAGAAATGTGGGTGGAACATTGCCATATACTCTAAGAAATCTGGAAATCAAAATTGCTGTGAGACATACTCTGATTTATACATGTTGACCCAACAAACAAATGTGAAGATTTTTACACTAAACAAAATATGTCTGAAGGATGATTAAACCTATGGTGGTCATCCAGTAAAGCCACATCTACTAAGAGAGGAGAAAAGAAGGACAGAAAATAGAACCAAAGAGGCCACCAAAAACTTAGGTGACCTTCACACAAAGCCTAAAATAGGTACTGTCTGGTCCCTTACAAAAAAGCTTGCTGGTTGTGATTTAAATGTAGGCAAAGCTGGCAGGTGAAACTGAGACTTCACTATAAAACTAAGAACCTGGAATGGTTCTAACCATTGTTCTCAAGGTTTTCTTCCTCTGGAAAGTAATGAAAAAAACAGTTGATACAATAACACATGAAGGCAACAAGTGAGCTTGCCTACTTAGACCTAAACACAAAAAAAGTTCTCTTGAAAATTCGTATGTGTCTGCCTTCAGTTATCTTTGGGGCAGAAGTAGAACTGTCTATTTCTTCTTTCAGTAAATATGCAGTAACAAGGAGTCAATTCAATGCCCTCCCTGAAATAACTTAAAAAATCTGAGGAAAATACATGAAACATATGTTTTAAATAACTCAGATATCAAGCAACAAAGAACAACGATAGATGATTGCTGGGGGGGCATGAAGTAAATAAGGTGGGCCGTATGGTGGTCTTATTTCAAATCCCACAGAGAATCTCTGATCACCAAATGGAGAAAAACTCAGGCGAAGCATTGATTCTCAATGATTTGAGGGGCTGGGCTGAAGATCTGGAGAGAGGACAGAGTCTGGAAGAGGTGAGAGCTGCCCAGAATGAGAACCTAGGCAATCTGCAGAGGGTTCCCCTCAAGTTTTCAGCAGGGGGCATACCTGTCAGGAAACCAGAAGTGGCCAGGGAAGAATCACACTAGAGAAGCAGAAAGAACAATCTCAAGGGTTCATGTAGGACCAGGAATAGTTCTTTTCCCATAAATTCAAGTGAAGACAGTCATAATTAATGCTGAATTAGTTAGGATACCTGGAAGGATGTTGCCCAAGTGATGGGGTGAAATAAATTATTCCTGGACAAAAATACAACTTGGGGCTTATGTAACAAAGCTTCTGAGTAAAAATGGAAAGAATCAAATGATTTCTAAGTAATCTAGCTGCCAAATGGTGGGAACACACACACACATAAAATACTCTATTTTTGTAAGTTAAAACAAAGTTCCACAACCAGAAGAGACTGTAAGGCTATTCATAGAGATTATAAAATTCTCAATTTTATAATTTATTTATTTAAATTAATTTATTCTTCTTGGTTACAGCTTTATGTATTATTATCACTGCTTAAACAACTACTAGGCTTTCTCCAAGATATAAGTAGCTAAGAGTTTTATATCACCTTGATATTTTTTTCTTTTTTGAGAATTAGAAGAGGTTTTATGGCACAGTGATCATGCGACTATAGCTTCAAATCTCTGGAGCTTTAAATATTTTTGTAATGAAAATCTCTTATAGACAGATGCATTTTCTCTAGTGTTTGGAAGAAACTATTAACTTTATGCTTTGTTTACCTGAGAGAAAACATTAAGTTGCTTGTAAAAATCATCAAGCTCCTCCCAACAAGCATATCCAGGCTGACCAAGAAAAGACCCTTGAAAGTCTGGTGAGTTTCCATGCTCACCTGTGCTTTATTTCTCTTGCTTCATTCCCTAATGTTCTGAAAGACTTATGTGGATATACACTGTGGAGTACAGTAAGTCTTTTCTAATATTCGAATGAATGTAATCAATGCAATACTGATTTTTGATGCAATTCTATTTAATCATGAACTCATAAAAATAGTTGCATTTTCTTTAACTGGAAAATCCCTGATGAATGCATGCTATTTTTAACCCACACTTACTTTCCATTTTATTATATTATTGTAACTAATTTTCATTATACTAATGCTAAGCACTGAGTCAGTTACCTAGGTTTTGCAAAAGAAGAAAGCAATTCAAGACCTATTCTACAGGTCTACAGACTTTATCTTAAGAGACAAGTGGTAGCTCTGGCTGGTGCGGCTCAGTGGATTGAGTGCTGGCCTGCAAATTGAGAGGTCTCCAGTTTGATTCCTGGTCGGGGTGTTAGAGACAACCGACAGATGTATCTCTTGCACATTGATGTTTAAAAGCTTTGAAAAAGAGAGAGACAGGTAGTAAATACTTTTGCCTTTGCAGGCCATACAGTCTGTAGCTCTGCTGTTAATGGTGAAACCATAGACAAGATGTTAATCAATGAACATAGACATCTTCTAATAAAAGTTTATTTACAAAAACAGGCTAAATTGGTGCCATATGCAGTACTACCATGCCCACACCCACCATAGAGTTAAACATTACGTGAAAGTAAAATTTTAATCATTGGCTTCATATTCATTCATATTTTATATATATTTATGCTTATACATTGAAGGAGGTAGTTTTTCTATTTTCTTCTCAGATGTGTTATGTGAAATTTTAGTACTGACATGATTTCCCAGTATTTCAATAATTAGATTTGGAAGAAAAAAAAACCCTGGATGGGTCTAGAAGCTACAAGTTCCAACTTGAATATTAAATTTGAACATATGCCCTGAAATATGAATGCTTCCATCTTTTGTACTCTAAATCCATAATCATATTTAATGTCAGGTTTTTTTCAAAATCATCTTCAAACTTGTCAGGTTAGTGTAATTTATATATCTACATAGAGTATATGTATTAATTTTATCTAAATTTCTGATAGTTACCGAAATAAAAATGTCATCATGATGTGAAAATTCACTTCTGTCATATAAAATAATTGTAATATTTTCCACAATTATCCCCCAAATAGTTATAGCAGTCTTGTGAAAAATGACATTGAGTTGATTTCCATGTGGTCTCTTTATATAATAAAGTAATATTTACCCTTTTTTTAGAACCAGGCGATGAAGGCAAGTAAATTAGAGGAATGTACATATGAAATGTGAGAAGATGTTAACTTTGTGTGTCCTCAGTGGTGAAATAAAATTTCAAAAAGTATATTTCTGCATGTGTCTTACTCTTTATTTCCATATTATGAATATTATTGTATGTCTGGAGATTCCTATGAATGATAAGCATATAGAGTAAAGTAATGTATTAAACTTATATGAAGTACTGAGAAGTAAAAAATGGAGAACAACTATATTCATACATGTGGGGGGGGGCTCTGCCCACAGGCCCTCCTCCCCCTCCCTGGCTGCACGGATGAGAATAAGTCTACCAAGACATGATCTTCTTGGGGAGGAAGGGTGGCTGATCTCTCAAAGGAGAAGGGCCAAGAGCCTTTTCCTCAATGGGCTTTTATTGGGTTCATTTTGCACAGGAATACAGGTAAAGCTCATCAATCGTTGTCAGGCAGTAAGGATCAAACAATAGATAACATACAAAGAACTCTGAGGGCTCATTCTGAGTCAGGGTCAGTTAGCAAAAGGGCTATAAGATTTTGGGAAACAAACTCATTTCAGGCTTGGACCCTTATCAGAAAACTGAGGACATTCTTAGCAAAGCAAGTTTCACGGGATTTTATGCATTCTTTCTTAGTCCTGATCACCCTGGGGAACCTGCCCTTTCCAGCACAGGACTGCACCGCCCTCTGTCATTGTTTCAGGCTTAACTCATGCAGGGGAAGTAAGGCAGACAAGAGATTAAGAGACTTCTTGCAGACAGAATGAGGACTCAGGCTATGTCAAAGCCGAGGAGCGAGGGTCCATCGCCCCATTTTTCTATAGCCCCCCGAGTCCTTCCCTGTGGACCTTTTTTGTGACCATGCCTGTCTTAGGTCATCCCTCCCTTGAGGAATCTTACCCATCATTGGCTAACTGGTCAAGCTCAGGGCCATGCTGGGTAAAGTAATGTGGGCAGGGGCAGCGCCCCTGCCAGGGAGATAAGCTTTGTCTTCTTAATGGCTTATGGTCCCAAGGTCTCTGACTCAGCCTTAACCATGGGGGTTTACAGCTTCTGAAACCAGGCAGGGCAGTTCCCAACACATACATTCATTAAAGTGACATTAAGTGTTAAGGAAAGAGATGTGTATTGTAGGTATCTTAAAAAATAAAGATTCAGTGTAATTAATCCTAAAGAGGAATCTAACCAAATCTTCATCTTAACCAAATGCCTAGGTACTGAGATGTTTGTTAGGTATATTTCCATATTTTTAATTTCATATCTTATAATAATGTAGTTTCTATATTAATGTGAATACCTAAATATTAAAAATATAGAAGTAAAATTTTTAAAAAATTAAATACAATCAGAAGCAAATGTATTATAAAATAAAGGTAAAAAAATGTGGAATTCTCTTTGTATTTAATAAACATTTCACATAAAGGGCTACTTCCTCAATCTTTAGATTTACTTTTTATTTTAAAGTAATTTATTTTGTTTCTGTATTAAATGATCTCATTTACTTTTTTTCTGCCTTCTTATATTTGAGGAAAATTAATTTCTTCTTTTTTACCTAGGGAATCATTCCCATCACACCCAATTCTCTCTTTTAACTGTTGAACTCAATTTATTTACACAGACTAAATGGTATTGAATGATTGTTAGGTTGAATGCATTTTTTAGAATTCTGATCCCTGGGGTATTATTAAATGCAACACACTTTTTTATTTGTTTATTTGATGAGTGGAGAATAGAAACATTACTGCAGCAATTCGTTGAAAACTGTATTCTGTAGTAAAGCCGTTTCATGTAATTTTGACCCTTTTTCTAAATTGGTCTAATCGTAGGTAAAACTTGTTTAAAAAAATAGTGTGACACTACAGTCTATTGAAATGCAATAAATGTGTTTTGTTAAACTTTTTTTATTTGAAAACCAGCTTACAAAAATGGTAAGAAAATATGTAAATACCAGTGTAAATATCAAGACCATGTCAATTCATTCTACAACCTCACTTTCCCTATGTTTACTCATTGGGGTCTGCATGTGAAAGATCTCTTAAAACCACAAGACTTTCTACAAGTACGTAATGAGTTATGATACATTGTGATTATTTACTATTATTTCGCATAGCAGTTAAGGCTCTTCTGAATATGCATTTTTCATCCAAAAGAAAACTTATTTCTATACTTTTTTTTTAATATTTGAGAGACAAAGAATCCAGTGTCTGGAATATACTAAGAAGTATATTTGTGGACTTATCTCTTGTCACAGTCTGACACTTCTGCTTCCCAATATCGTCATTTGTGTTGCACCACGCCTTCTAAACAGAGAAAGGGATTGCACTTCCGATAAACGTTGCCATTTATGCTAAACAGTGACTATGATACTTGCAGAGTACCTCCTACATGACTCACATCTCTATGTGTGGAAATAGGAAAAGGCTCCAGTAAAGGCCTTTATTGCATAAACTTCTACAGTATTCCACAAACACTTTCAGAGGTCAAAGAGGAAACTTTTTTTTTAATCAAAGGAAGGTATATGAACAAGATAAAGTACAGTTGACCTTTGAACAACACAGGTTTGAACCATTTGGGTTCACTTATATGCACATTTTGAAAAATAAACATATTGGAATTTTTTTTGGAGATTTGTGACTACTTGAAAATATGACAAACTACATAAGACTAGAAATACCAAAAATAAGAAAATTTAGGTATGCCATGAATGCATAAAATATATGTAGGTACTAGTGTATTTAACACTTACTGCCATAAGATATACACAAATCTATTATAAAAAGTTAAAGTTTATCCAAACTTACGTAGATGGAACTGACAGAGGATGGCTGCATGGAGATGAGCGCTTCTGAACCTGCGCCAGATGTGGAGGAAGCAGATGTAGAAGAAACAGCGCAAGAGCACAAGCTGACATTAGACAATCTGGCAAATGGGTTCTGATTTTTCAAGACTGCCTTTGACTTTGATGGCATAAACCCTTCTGTAATACCAGCACTGCAACTAGAGTGAATGGTGACAGAAAAACTGATAGCATATAGGAACAGTTTAGAGAAATGAAAAGGCATAATAATCAGACAGAAATGATGATGTAATGTCCATATAGTTAACACCAAGTGTGCTTGCCTCTCCTGCCTCCCCTTGAACCTTCTCCACCTCTTCCACATCTGTGACTGCCAAGGCAGGAAGACAGCGAGACAGCAAGACCTCCTCTTCTTCCACTTCCTCAGTCTACTGAGTGTGGAAACAAAAAACGAAGAAGACTTTTATGGTGATTGACTTCCACTTAATGAACAGGAAATAGTCACCATGCCATAGCGTTAACAAACTCATCTGTTGTGCATGTATGTAAGTGTCTTCATGTGAAAATCTAAGGTATGGCAAGAATGGTGAGAGACGTTTTTATGGCAGCATCACCATTGTTGCCTAAATATCCATTGTGTAGAATGTCATGTGCAAGACTGGTATTGAAATGGCCAGCCTCTCCTTACATAGGTACAAGCTGGGTGATATTAAATATAAAATTAACAATGTGTTAGTTTTTGTACTATTTGAGACTTTATTTTTTAGAGATTACAGTATGCCTGTCTCTCATAATTGGAGAAACTGCATATCAGCCTATCATCACAGGTGCGTGAATGTAATAATGCTTCTACTACTGTATTATGAATGTGACTCTAATACTGTATGTCATAAAATTGCATAAAATTTATTCATTACTGTATGGGCTTGGCTACCACAAAACAATCACATCAATTACAGTAGACTACCATAAACGATTATATTGCTGCTTCTTCATTAATGCGTGAATCATTATACTGATTCATGTGAATTTTTTTCTCATTTTTAAAATTTTTGATGTGTAGTGTTAGTAAATGTATAATATTTACAGTGTTTTGTATTATATAAGACAATATTGATGTAGACACTAAGAGAAGATTCATTTTGAAAACAGATGATATAACACAGTATCGTTAAATACAGCATAGTACTCTATATTTTTTCTTCCTTATGATTTTTCTAATAACTTTATTTTCTCTAGCTTTCTTTATTGTAAGGATACAGTATATATTACATATAACAAAATGTGTTAATCGACTTTATGTTATCAGTAAGGCTTTTGGTCAACAGTAGACTGTTAGTTAAGTTTTCAGAAAGTCAAAAGTTATACGTGAATTTTTGATACATGTGTGGTCAATGCTCATAACCCCATATTTTTCATGGGTCAGTTGTAAGCTTAGGATCCCACACTTATTCCTATGGGAAAGTATTTTTTCAACTCTTTACATGACATTTCCAACTGTTTGTGCCAAATATATCTGAAATATTTTAAAGATTTAATTAATTTAATTTTAGAGAGAGGGGAAGGGAAGGAGAAAGAGAGGGAGAGAAACATCAATGTGTGGTTGCCTCTCGCACGCTGCCTACTGGTGACCTGGCCTGCAACCTAGGCATGTGCTCTAGACTGGGAGTCAGACCAGCAACCCTTTGGTTCCCAGGCCAATGCTCAATCCACTGAGCCATACTAACTAGGGCTATATTTGGAGTTTTGATGCTGCAAATTTCTGTGGATTTGGAAAGGATAAATAGTAATTTTCAAAATTAACAGTATCCAAAAATGTCAAAAGTACCTAGAATAGTAGTATACAGAGAATTTTACTCACTGCTGACCTGGTTGCCTTAATGTGATAAAATAAATTAAGAAGAGAGAATCGTAGAGTAACTTCGGTTTTCCACATAGCGTTCTCATTGATGCACACATTTCTAAGATTTAGTACTAAGAAACTGGTTATTTCCATGGATTGGACTTTGTCTGGTTGAGAAAATGAACCATTTGGAATGAAAACCAGACAATAGTATACACAAAGTAATACTAAGCAGAGCCAATTACTTAGAATATTCTCTGTTAGCTCATTGCCAGAAAATCCATAAAATGATTCAAAGAACCTCCACTTTTAATTCAAGTGAAAAATGTGGATGTTCAGAAGATTGATGGATTTGATAAACAATTAGCTAAGTGACTGGCTAGAGCTTTACCACTTTGAGCATGCTACTGAAATTTAAAAAGAATATTGAAATTTTCCACACACAAAAAAATCAAACAACATACAACTGGCATTAGTTATTTGTGATATTGCAAATTTTCTGACTAAAACAATATAGGTTTGTTATTGATTTCACTGCTATTTTAAAATAATCAAAAGTATTTAAATAAAATAGAGGCAGTCTAATTCAATACCTGTTTATCTTGACATTATAGTGCTAAATATAAATCAACCCAGACTTGGTATGTTCTTCTAACAATCACATTTTAATTATATATCTTGCAAAAAGATAATTAATCCATGTGCAAATCAAATTCCACCTTTCAGGACGGAGGTTTAAGACTTGTTTTACAAAATCTTCCTCACAACAGGTTATAAATAAACATGTAAGAAACAAAATCATACAACTGCATTTCTTTTCTCTTACACTTAAATACTCTAGCAGAAAAGGAAAAAAAAAAAAAAAACCAAGTCCAGGGAAGGAGGGAATATTTATATACCTATATATTGTTAACAATATTTCTTTTTAAGTTAATTTTTACATGAAGTGAATTCACTTATCTCTGATTCTTGATGAGGAAAATGAAGTTCAAAGATAAACTTTGCAAGTTAGTAATTAACAAGTAGCAACTGGTATAGTCTAGTTTTAAAACCATGCCTCTCTCTTAAAACAAAGAATGTGTTCCAAATGTTTTGCACGATTCATAGCTTGGACAAGTTGATCATCTCTATATTAGATGCCTGATAATCAGTGAGTGCTCTTTTATTTTATTATATGTGGCACATGTAGTGACAATCTCTTAAAAGATAACTTAAAAGTAACGGCCATAAATTTTGAGTTTTATTCTTCACCACTCCATGAGCTAATTGAGAGAAGAACTTCAGCAATTCATTTAAACAATCTGTTGTTACAGTCTTAGGTTAACTATGATACTAGTCAAGGTAAACAGTGACAAGCTAAATATATAAACTCTAGTGTAGCCATATACACATTCATTAAAAATTTATAGTTACTAAGTCAATAGAGGAGATCCAGTGGAATACTAGAGCATAATTAATTGATCAAAATGAAAATAGATAGGAGAAAGAACAGCAGAGATAAATAATAAAATAAATGTCATGGGTGGCTGGGTGAAAAAGGTGAAAGGGTTAAGCCAACAAAGTGCACAACTCATCGATACAGACTACAGTATGGCGGTTACCAATAAGAGAGGGTACCGGGGACAAATGGTGATGGAAGAAGACTTGATTTGGGCTGACGAACTCTCACTACAATATACAGATGATGCATGATAGAACTGTACCCATGAAACCTATATAGTTTTATTAAACAATGTCATCCCAATAAATTCAATACAAAGATAAATTAAAAAATAAAAATGTTTCACAAAATATTACTTACATTTACCATAGGTGACATGCTCTAATATTTTCTCTTCTATTAAAGAAAAACATCATGATGGCAAAATTAATAAGTGAAAATATAAAAGGAGTAAATACTCTTCTCAAAAGCAGTAATTATTATACTGGTTAAAAAGCAAGACTCAATTACATGCTATTTACAAAAGATGCACATATAATATAAAGTTCCAGAAATTTTTTTAATTAAAAAATTATACCATGCAATCACTAACCATGAAAAAGCCAGAATATACATAATGATATTAGATAAATTTGACCTGAGGGAGAAAAGTATCAATAGAGGTAGATAATTCTGTGATGATGAAAATAAATATCCATCAAGAAGACATGCAAATGTTAAATGTGTACGCACTCATTAACAGAAAATGAAAAATAAAACAAGCAGAAAACCCTAATTTTCACACGTTGAAAATTAGGGAGAAATAACAAATCCACAATTACAGATCAAGATTTCAACACCCTCCTCTCAGTAATTAAAAAGAAAATAAGTGGAGGAAAAAATCTAGTAAGAATAAAATGATCCAAACACACAATACTATTTCTACCCTGACTCCTAAAAAATATAAAAGAAGGTAATATTATCATATAAATACTGTTATATTTTCTCATGTATACATTGATATTATACATAATATATTTCACTTTGCCATATTTAACAATAGGCTCAGTCTTATATGCCTTTAATGATTTCAAAATATATGTATCTCATGAAAAACTCTGATGGATTATATTTTTTTATTTATTTTTTAAATTTTTTATTGTTGTTCAATTACACTTGTCCCCATTTTCCCCCATTACTCTCCCCTGCCCTCCCCTCCTCCACCTTCCATATTCAGTTCTCCCCCCAGCCCCTGCTGTCTTTGTCCATGGGTCCTGTATATATTTTCCTTGATTTGCTCTTTCCCCTTCTTTCCCCCCTCCTCTCTGGTCACTGTCATTTTGTTCTTTATTTCCATGACCCTGGTTCTATTTTGTTCTCTTGTTTGTTTCCACTTATAGGTGAGATCATATGGTATTTGTCTTTCACCACCTGGCTTATTTCACTTAGCATAATACTCTCTAATTCCATCCATGCTGTTGCAAAGGGTAGGAGTTCTTTCTTTCTGCTGCTTAGTATTCCATTGTTTAAATGTACCATAGTTTTTTGATCTGCTCATTTACTGATGGGCACTGAGGTTGCTTCCAGCACTTGGCCATTGTAAATTGTGCTGCTATGAACATTGGGCTGCATAGTGGGCTGAATTGGTGTTTTCAGGATTCTTAAGGTATAATCCCAGCAGTGTATTTTTATGTTACATTAACAAATAATGTGAGGTAACTTTATGTTATCTCTCCTATTAAATTTGGTATAGAGCATATAAAAAGACATTGACAAAGATAGATGATATAGATATAGATATATGGAATTAATTAGATATAGATATAGAAGGAATAAATACATCCTTCTTTATTAATTCCATACTTAATAAAGAAGGATGTATCTGTAAACAAAAATATAAATGTATTCAGGCTGTATAAAAAAGGGGAGCTTGTTTGAACAATGGAGTTCTAAATGGGCCCACAGATGCAGGTAGTAACCTAACTGTGCTCCAGGGAGAAGGAAGAAAGGCAGGGCTTGTAAAGGCTTGGACTGAGCAGTGCTGTTCTTAAAGGACCATCTTTATGTAAATGAAATATTCTGGCTACTTGGTAGCGAGTTTCAGCCCAATTTACAAATAAAGGGTGCTGATAAGACAAAATGGGAGGCTTCTTTCAAAGAAAAAATGAAGACGACCTGGTTGTCATAGTGAGGGGGAGATTAAAGTCCAGGCCCAGCTCGAACTGTATAAATATTCCTTCAAGCTGCGATTAACAAAAATACCATAAACTGGGTGGCTTATAAACAACAAATATTTATTTTTATAGTTCTAAAAGCTGGGAAGTCCAAGATTATGGGGGCAGCAGGTTTGGTGTCTGGTAAGAGACCCCTTCCTCATCGATGGCCGTCTTCTTACTGTAATGTCATAAAGCAAAAGGAGCTAGGCATCTCTGTAGGACCGTTTTAATGAGCGCACTGATGTCATTCATGAGAGCTCCACCCTCAGGACCTACCAGCTCCCAAAGGCCCACCTCCAAATTGCACATTGGGTATTAGGCATCAACACATGACAATTAGGAGGATGCAAACATTCAATCTGTAGCAGAGGAAAGGGAGTACTGTCAAACACTGCTTGGCATAGAATGTGAGAAACACAAGTGTAGAAATACATGTCAATACTTATCTATATCCCAAAAGAGAAGGAGAAGTAGTAAAATTTGAAAAAAAAATTTAATTTATTTACAAAATATACATAAATTTTGCTCAGCCCTTTATCTTAAAAAATCCCAATGTGTAAAGATTTACCGTTTAAAATTAATCTATGAATCACCACTATATTCTCATTCACTTATGAAACTCTTACTATCTGCCAGGCAGTGTTCTTGGTGCTTCTATTCCTATGATAAAGACAAATGTATAATAATACTTTTTGCTCCCTTATTTATATATTGAAACAATGGAAGCAATGTAAACATTAACATTACACTGATTATAATGCATCCATGTAGACATGTGACGCAACCACTAAAATAATGTATATATGCTTGCAAGATATGAAAGCATTTTCTTCAATAAAATAAATAGATTTGAACATAAATAGTGTGAATAATTTGATCTTGCATTTTTTAAAGTGCATTTGTAGTTTGGATTCAGAAAATTACTTTCCATATTTTTTTCTCATCAGTCATTTTATTTATAAAATAATAACCATGATTTACTCACATAATTAAGAAAAAACTTTGCAAATAATGTAAAATATAACTCGACTCAAAGTATATTTGAATTTTTAATATCCATGCCCAAAATACTAAAGTGACTTTCAAAATTACCTGTAATTTTTTGTTTGTTTCTAATAAAGGGGCTTTGATTTAGTCTCAAACTAAATTATAAATTTAGTCTGAAACCATTGCATGTATATTTTTGAAAACATATACCTATGATTTTATTATGTGTCTCTAAATAAAGAACACTTAATAATGGATTTGGGTAAAAATATTGTGCATTTACTATTATCTACTGTCAGGCATTTGGGGAATACAAAATGTGCTCCCTGCCCACAGGGAGTTCATCTGCTAATGGGAGGCAGGGAAGGGATGGGTGAACTTGCATAAGTCATGATGGATTCAATAGAAGCATCACATCTATAGAAGATTGCCTCTAAGTGTAAATTTTAAAAGGAATCATGGTAAACATATGTTGGAGAAAAGATAATCTTTTAATTTAAGAGCTGGCCTGTGAAAAGCTCAAATGAGGAACACTGGGAAAAACAGCAGGACTAAGCAGTTCAATCTAGATCAGGGTGTCCAAACTGTTGTCTCTGGGCCACACTGGAAAGAGGGTTGCCTTGGGCCACACATTAAATACACAAACACTAACGAAAACTGATGAGCAAAACAGAGGTCTGTACATAATTTTTGTGATATCCACAACTGCATGTAAGCAAAACAGTCCTCACGTAATAACCCTAATGATGCAGTGGCCCTTTTGATAATCTTTTAAAATTGTCGAAAAGGTCCCAAGTTTGTGATCACTAATATAGAAAATGTACATATATAAGTAATAAAACAGTATAAAACTTAGTAAAAAACTAAGTAATGTTTTCAGTAAATTTACAATTTTGTGTTATGCTGCGCTCATAGCCATCCTGGGCGGCCCAGGGGCCACGGGTTGGACAGCCCCAGTTTGATGAAGGCCAGAGGTTGGAAAACCAGACAAGGGTCAGAACATGGAAGCCTAGAATGTCCAGGTAATTAAGTAACACTTCAGTCTGCAAGCAGTGGGGATTTTACTGAAGATTTGGAATGCAAAACTGACATGAACAGATTTTTTTATTATAAAAAGAACATTAATTAATTAGAACAGAAGGAATTAGAGACAGACAAAACACCACTGGTTTGGGCCAGACTTGTAATATGCAATGCAAGAAGCATTTTGCCTTTCAGAGATCAGTCTATCAGCATTCAGTTCTCCAGAATAGCCCTGATAAGAAAAGCCATCCAAAAATAAAGTCAGCCCGTATGATCTTTGACACAGAGCATTCAAACATCTATATTAACTCTGTCTCATTTGAATGTTTAGATTCGTAGTGATTTCAAAACTTTCCTGTGTGTGTACAGAGAGGAGAATGACAAGAGAAATGGGGTATACGGTAGGTATAATACCAGGGCTAAGGGGAGAACATCAGCTCTGATGACTTTGAGAAGGGAGAAGCAAGCTCAGATTTCAACATTTAAAAATGATTTAAAATAACCTATTAATAGGTGCCTCGTTAGCACAGTAGGTAGCGCGTCAGTCTCATAAAATAACCTATTAATGAAAGGTAGAACTCCAAATAAAGTAATAATTTAAAATAAGTGTGTATGTGTGTGTGCATGTGTGTGTCTCCTACCCTGAGAATCTGAATCTAAACAGCAACAATCAAACATATCACAGTATTGACCCTGTCTGGGTAGCTCAGCTGGTTGGAGCGTTGTCCTGATATGCCAAGGTTGTGGGTTCAACCCCTGTTCAGGACACATAAAAGAATCAATCAGTGAATGTATACTTAAGTGGAATAACAAATGGATGTTTCTTCTCTCTTCCTCTCTCTGTCTCTCCTTCTCTCCCCACTTCCACTCTCTTTTTAAAATCAATCAAATATATATGTGTGTGCGCGTGTGTGCATGTGTATGTGTGTGTGTGTGTACATCTCAATCATAGTACTTAAGCAAGCCTTGGCTTAAAAACCATTTATTTTGAGGTCTTTGTTTCATTGCCAATAAAAAAATACATTATTTAATACAAATAAGATACTTTGAACAATATTGGGATCATGGCAATAATGCTCAGTAAGTGTTAACTGGACATTATTAATCACTTAATAATGTTTATTAAATGTTTAAAAATAAACATTTTATAATAGAATTCATACAAGGCACACTTGTTTTCAGAATGGTACCTGGATAGGTGTCCACATGTGCAGTAGACACATGGATAACAGGATGACAAACTCCACAATCTAAGCTGAGACACTCTCTATGAATAACATGAAAAGGCACACTAAGTATTGATATCAATTTCTACCTACCTTTCTCTGAATAGTGATCTAGAACAAGTGCAAATAAGAAAATCATTATTTTTTCACACCTTATGTGTATGTGTGTGTATGTGTGTGTGTGTATATATATATATATATATATATATATATATATATATATGAAAGAGAGAGAGACAGAGAAAGAGAAATCCCATGGCATTAATTACTTTACCTCAAAAATGTCTATTATGAAATCATATTAATAAGGTGCTTTATTTGGAAAATTATTTCTAAATACATTTAAATTAATAATTTTCACTTTATAAGCAACTACCAATCAGAATCGCTGAACACTGTGTGTTTCCTCCTAGTAGTGACCAGTCACAGGAACTGATTCTCCCTCTAGTGGCTAATAATAGAGTTGAGTCCCCAGGACATATGAATGACCACAAAGATCAGTAATGCAAGAAGGAACCTTAGACAGTGCTGGATATAAAACAGAGGAGGGCAAATTATAAACAAACTAACACACACTCTGAGTTGCATAAAGGAAAAATCAGTGTCTTAAAGCAGTGCAATAGTAAGTCAAGGAAAAGTTGGGCTGTGCAGGATCCAGCCGAAGCAACACCTGCTTGAGGGTGGTTGGTAGGGGACGTGGTGAATGTCTCACAGGAGATGGACAGCAATTTGAACATTTCACCTAATGTGTCATACAGTGTGCTTGAGTGTGATATTGTCATGTTACAAAATTATATGGTTATGATTTTATAATAAAAAGGGGTTTCATTTGTGCCTGACCCTGTATTATGCATGCTTGAAAGATGGATCCAGAAAACACAAGCCAAGTGACCACAAGCGATGCTGTGTAAAATTACAATAATTTTTATAACAACTTTTATAAAAGCATTTTGAGACTTGTAGAAGCCGACGAACCATATTTTATGGTAAGTAATACTTTTACCAAACCAGGTGGAATATTCTGAATTAAACATAGGCACCGCAGGAATTTTCACTTAAGGATTTTTCTTTGCATAGGTATTTCCTAAAAGTGAAAATCACGTTAAGTTGTATTCAAATTTTCTACTCAAGACACAAACATTTTCACTTTTTTGACCACTCAGTAGAGGAAACTACTATTCTGAAATAGAGAATAAGTTGGATTATAAAATGAAATTTGTTTTAACTATATTCTGGATACCTGATGCTATTGATATCTCTACTCTCCTCTCTTATTCCCCCATGTGCATCCCCATTTAAAGAGCTGAAATATGTAGATTCCTTAAATTGTATTAATTTAGGAATCAGGAATATCCCTTACTTTGTTTTCCCCTCTCATTCAAATCACTTGAGTGGACCCAAATTGAAGTAGCTACACATAAGATGGTTTCTTCACCCTCGAATTTCTATTGCCACGCTGACAGAGGATGACTTTATACCATTGGGAATATCTACAATCCAAAGAAAAAAGATTTTACACCACCATTCTAATGGGTTAGTTCCAACATTTCATGTGTGTACAGTGAGCTGGGAATGGGCGTGTGGGGTCAGCTCCTTGACAGAACAAAAGCCAAATATTTTGAATTCCTCATACAATTGAACAAAATACTGACAAAGGAGAAATTAAAGAGGGGGGTGGTAGAAAGCTGAGTTCACAAGGAATGATACATCCCTCAACCCCAAATCTTCAGGAAAATTTGTTTACAAAACATTTACAGAGATAACATATCTGAATTAAGGACTGGAGTGTCCCAAGGTAAGAAAGCCCCAGTGGCACTGGGCACTGGGTAGGCCCTATGATTGCGCAGGATAAATACAAACCGTGAATATGCGAGTGACTGACTCTGGGAATGGATTTCCCACCTCGGGTGACAGTTGCAGTGTTCGAGTCCTAACAAGCCTTTACAACTCTATCTCTCTATGTGTACTGAAGACAAACAAACAAACACAGCTACCTTTGATTTGACTCCAAATAATTTTAAGTTTCTTGAGAAGACTAAGAGATCAAAAGAGATGTTTAATTTAAAGTAATAAAATCCACGCTTGAGTCAACAACATACTGGAAAGCAGAATAATCCATCCATATGTCAGTTGTAGTTTATAATTTTGAATGAGTCTTCACCGGCAAATTGTAAAGGGGAAAACAGAAAGATTTAGACAACAAAAACAGAAAGAGTTTAGCTAAAGCACATATTTTTGCAGTGTAATATTAAGAAAGGCAAATAAAATCAAGGTATTTGGTTTGCTTTCTCCATCCTTAAAAAATGGGGAACTAAGATAAGTGTGGGAAAGGGATGGGGATGGAGAAGAAGCTTTATACTGAGGGAGTTTCCTTAAAGGGTTTTTTAGCCTCTGTGATAAACTAAATGTTTTTGTTCTCCTAAAATTCATAAGTTAAAACCCTACTTCCAAATGTGATGTTATTAGGAGGGGAGGTCTTTGGCAGGTTGTTAGAATTAGATTACGTCATGAGGGTGGAGCCCAGATAAACAGGACGGATGCCCTTATAAGAATCAGGTGGGAGTGTGCTTCCTTTCTCCTGCCCTGTGAGGATGCTGGGAGAAGTTGTCAGTCTAAAAGCTGAAACCTGAAAGAGGGCTCTCACCAGAACCCTGCCCTGCTAGCACCCTGATTTTGGACTTCCCTTCCTCCAAAACTGTAAGAAACAAGTTTCTGTTGTTTTTGAACTACTAGGTGTATGGTATTTTTGTGTTATAGAAGCTGAAGGGGCTAAGACAGGCTTTGCTGTGCTTTGACTTTGAGATATTGTGGATTAGAGGTAACAATTGCATTGTCCATGTTTTGGTGCAAGCTCTGTAGAGGGTCTACCTTAGCAATGCTACATTAAGAATGGGCAAAGTTAACAAATTCATTACCTCCAACATATAGCTGAGTTGTCTGAATCCCTCCGGAGAGCTGTAGGCCTTTGCCAGGAATTTGGAGTGCATATCTTTATATACCAGTGTCAGGAGCTCAAATGAGCTAGGAGACAGACAGCACAATTGCCAGGTGAGGAAGCAGATGATTAAAGCAACAAACTAAAAATGAAAAAGTTGGGCCTTTAATCGGTTACTAAGATGATATAAGCAAAACTCTAAAACTTGGAGGAATTGCCGCTGTGTTCCCCCAAAGAAAGACAGATGGGTGGAGTGTCTGGTGAATCAGCACAGGTGTGGGGGCGTTGCACTGTTGAGGGCGTCACGGACAACAGGCCCTGGCGGTGTAATGGGCTCTGGAGTCCTGAACTCTGGGGTTGGGAAAATACTGGCTGCTGAGGCAGAGTGGGGGAAAGTGTTTTTAGTGTTGGCCTTCACGCCCCTCCCCGCTCCCCAAATGAAGTCTTGGCAAGAGGCAGCTGAAGATGACTGTGACCAAAGTCTTCAGAGAAAGGATAAAGAGATTTAGAGATGAAACTATCCAGGCTAAGAATGTGAACAAGTAAAGGTCGTGACCGGAGAGAGGGGCCTGAGACGCCCTCAGAGACGTCAAGTGTGCTGGCTGTGCCCCTGGTGTGGTGTGGGAAGGAGAGCTTTCCCGAGACAGGCCCGACAGATAAAGCCTTTGTAATTGCCTATTATGTCCGGTCTGAACAGAAATCACATACGGGTTTTTTAACCAGGAGCCAAACTCTTCAACTAGTTTTATCACTCAAAAAATAAACAAATTGATTACAATTGTTTTCACCTATTTCACAAGAGTATTGAAAGATTTCTGAGAATACTGCATATTTGATTGTAAGATTAAATAATAACTAGTAATATTATTGTTTTTGAAAAGACAGCCACAATGAAAGAGTCCACAATAAAAAGGAAAAAAAACGGTAAAAATTATCTTGGTTTCATCGACTAATGGATTAACATGATTCATTCTTTAATTTTAGAGGGGTATGCATTCTGAAGAAAGTCACATATAAATTAATAATTATTATGGAAAAGTCAAACAAATCTATGATGTACTGAGTGCTATAAAAATGAAAAAGATAATCAATAAAATAGAGAGCAATACACAAGAACAATTTTAGCTTTTAAATAACCATGCAAACCCAGAGAAACATTTAAACTGTTAGGCCAGTTTTCACTGAGTCTGGGACTGTAAGATGAATTTATTTTCTGAGTACATAGAAGTTGAAGGAAAGTCTATGTGATTGAAAATAGTATGACAAGATTTTAACAAAACACAATAAATCACAATTGCCTATTTCATTCTTATATTTCTGGAAACCCTCAATAGATAAGAGAGAAAGCACAGGGAAAAACTAAATATAGTGCGTATGTGGGCATATGTATGTGTGTGTGTGTGTGTGTGTATGTATAAAATATATCTCCTAATACAAAAGGGAGCAAACTCCTTTCTTTGCACTTCTGCTGGGTTCCTCAGCTGTAATCCATCTCATGTTTACATCAGGCCAGAGAAAAAGCCTGGTGTTTTCAGGCAGACATAGCTTTACTGCATAGTTTAAGCTTCAAGCCAGTGAAAGGAAAGTCTAATGAGAACATTCTCCAAAATATGTATAATGGACTATGCCATCCTCAGAAAATAGACTCAGGCCCAAACTATTTCACAGAGAAAATGATTTAGCTAACCATTCTTCCTGTCAGAGCTTCATAAATGCTTCCTCCATTCCCTTAAAGTAGTACTAAAATTTTAATCTTACATACTATAATGTTGGTTTTTAGATTTTAATAAATTATATTACATAATCTTAGGAAAAGGAAATAACAGTATTCCGAGGAACATTTTGGATCAGATATAGAGGAAGTAAGAAAAGAGGCAGAAGGAAAACAGTGTTACAGCTTCCCTCTGATAACCACCGCTTAGTTGAAGGTGGAAGGAAAGGTTTGATGCTGTGGCAAATGAGGTGATATTTGGCAGTGCCTTGTAGGTAAGCACAAATTCATCAAGTTCTGGAGGCAGAGATGTATATTGAATGTCATGGACAGGAAACAAAATTAATTTGTGTTAAATGGATAGAGTCATAACTTTAAATTATATGATGGAAGTACTGCTTATTAGAAGTGGAAATATAGATAACTCATTCAACAATTATTGTATTAATTTGAATAATTGGAAAGATCTGATTTATCTCGATGTTTATGCTGAGACAATAAGAGATAAGGTAAAGAAATATATTTAAAGGTAAGCTACATTTGTTTATTGCTTTTAACTCAGTATGCTCAATTTTCTTTAACAATGCATTGTGTATTAAAACATTTCTTTCACAATAAATCTATTATTTGGTACATAATTTTTAAAATTTTAATCCAAACTTAATTATTCTCTTGGTTATAAACAAATAAAAGTGTCTATTATCATTGAAAGTTAGATGCCTTTAAGCACTACACTTAAAGGATATTTACTACTTAAGCTGCATATGAAAATCTTCAGATGTTAACTCTAGTGACAGAAGTAGAACCAGAATCAATTATTTAAACTCCTTTTCTTCACCAGCTGATAACTTCCCTAGGATACATTGTATTTTTGTTGTCTGTGGTCGGGTTATACAACTAATGATTAAATTTCACTTTGGTTGATGAATCTTGAAAGTAATCAGGTAAAACTCAGTTTACCTTTATTGTAGAAACTTTATTGTGGAACACCAGGCTATCACCTCTGTTTCTGTCCTCTTTCCTCCTCTTTCTGTTCTCTCTCTCTCTCTCTCTCTCTCTCTCTCTCTCTCTCTCCCTCTCTCCCTCCCTCCCTCCCAATACATACTATGTATTTCATAATACATATTATGAAATGATCACAACTCTAGTGAATGCCATCATCATACATAGTTATAAATTATTTTTCTCAGGATGAGAACTTTGAACATCTACTCTTAGTAACTTGTACATTTTGACACCTTCACCCATTTCATCCATCCCCTATGTCCCACCTTTAGTAATCTGTTACCTGCATCTCTGAGTTTCATTTTCTTTGTTTGCTTAGATTACACATATAAATGAAATCAAACAGTATTAGCCTTTCTCTGGTTGACTTACTTAACATTATAAGCTCAAGGTCATCCATGCTGCTGCAAATGGCAAGATTTCATTATGTTTTATGGCTGAGTAATATTCCATTATGTGTGTATGTATGTGTGTATATATATATATGTGTGTATATGTATACACACACATATACCCATATGATAACATTTTATTTGTCCATTCATTTATTGGACACTTAAGCTATTTTCATGTTTTAGTTATTGTAAATCATGGTACAATAAACATGGGAATGCATATAATTATATTCAAATTAGTATTTTATTTTCTTTAGGTAAATGCCTAGAAGTGAAATAGCTGGCTTATGTGACAGTTATATTTTTTATTTATTTTTTGTGTGTTTGTGTTCTTTAATTATTGTTCAGTTACAGTTGTCCTGTATTTTTCCCCATTGCTCACCCCAACCTCATTCCCCCAACTTCCATAAGCAGTCCTCCACCATTGTCTGTGCCCATGAGTCCTCTATTCGTGTTCCTTTGCTTAGCCCTTCCCCTTCTTATCCCTGTTATCCCCTCCCCCATCACCTCTGGTCACTGGTTTTTTTTTTTAATTTTTTCAGGAACCTTCATATTGTCTTCCCATAGTGGCTGAATTAATTACACTCCCACCAAGAATGCACAAGGGTTCCCTTTGTCCACTTTTCCCCTAACACTTGTTCCCCTAACATATGTGTTTTTAATAATAGCTATTGGAGCAGTTGTGAAGTGGTATCTCATTGTGGTTTTGATGTGCATTTTCATAATAATTAGTGATATGGAACGTCTTCTTGTGCATCTGTTGGCTATCTGTATTTCTTTTGTGTAAAAGTCTATCAGATCCCCTGCCTACTTTTTAATCACATTGTTATGTTTTGGCTATTAAGTTGTATTAGTTCTTTATATATTGTAGATTGACCCCCTTATCAGATATGATTAGAGAATATTTTTTCCCATTCAGTAGGTTGCCTTTACGTTTGGCTTATGGTTTTCTTTGCTCCACAGAAGTTTTAGTTTGATATGTTTCCATGACACGGTCACCGGCAAGCAGTGTCCGTGGCATTGTGGCTGAGATGAGACAAATTCACAAGGGACTATCGAGTCCTGTGGAAGAAAAGGGACAGCACGGCCACTCTCTCAAGAGGAGAGAGCCCTGACCCTTGCCTTGACAGGCTTTTATTGGCTTAATTTGCATAGGAATACAAGGCATATATGGAAAGCTCATCAATCATTGTCTGGCAGTAATAATCAAACAGATAACATTCAAAGAAATATGAGGACTTATTTTGAGTCAGGGTCATATAGCTAAAGGACCATAAAACTTTGGGGAAACAAACTAATTTCATGCTTGGACCCTTATCATTTAAATTGAGGGTATTAGCACAGCAGGTTTCCCGGGGTTTTATGCATTCTTTCTTAGGCCTGATAGCCCCCGGGAACCTGCCCTTTCCAGCAGAGGGCCACACCCACCTCCAGCATTGTTTCAGGCTTAGGTCAAGCAGGGGAAGTAAGGCAGCCAAGAGATGAGGAGACTTCTTGCAGACGGAATGAGGACTCAGGCTATATCAAAGCCTAGGGGCAAGGGTCCATCACCCCCTTTTTCCATAGCCCCCCCCCCAAGTCCTTCCCTGAGGGCCCCTCATGACCATACCTGTCTTAGGTCATCCCTCCCTTGAGGAATCTTATGCTGTCATTGGCTAACTGGTCATGCACTGGAGGCCAAGCAGGGTAAAGTAAAGTGGGCAGAGATGGTACTCCTGCCAGGGAGATAAGCTTTGTCTCCTTAGTGGCTTATGGTCTCAAGGTCTCTCACTTAGCCTTAGCCATGGGGGTTTACAGTCTCTGAAACCAGGTGAGGTGGTTCCCAACATTTCCTCTTGCTTATTTTTGCTTTTATTGTTTTTGCTTTTGGTGTCAAATCCAAAAACTCACCACCAAGACTGATATTAAGGAGTTTACCCCTTATGGATTCTTCCAGGAGTTTTATAGTTGAAGGTCTTATATTCATGTCTTTAATTCAGTTTGAGTAAATTTTTCTCTTTGATGTAATATAGTGGTTGAGTTTCATGTTTTGAAGTGGTTGTCCATATTTCCAAAAACTATTTATTGAAGAAACTGTCCATTATATATTCTTGACGCCTTGTCATAAATTAGCTGACTATACGTGTGTGCATTTATCTGTGAGCTGTCTATTCTCTTCCATTGATCTATGTGTCTGACTTAATGCCAATACCATGCTACTTTAATGATTATAACTTTGTAATATAGTTTGATATCAGGGAGTATGATGCCTCCAGCTTTGTTCTTCTTTCTCAAGATTGCTTTGGCTGGCTATTCTGGGTCTTTAATGTTCCCATAAAAATTTTAGGATATTTTGTCCTATTTTGATGAAAAATGCCATTGGAATTTTGGTAGGGGTTGCATTGGATCTATAGATAACTGTGGGTAGCATGGATATTTTAACAGTATTAATTCTTTAATTCTATGAGGAAAGAATATCTTTCTACTCATTTGTGTGTCCTCCGGTTTCTTTCATTGTCTTTTTGTTTTCAACGTGCAGATCTTTCACCTCTTTGACATTTATTCCTAGGTATTTTATCTTTTTGATACAATTGTAAATTGATTGCTTTCTTTATTTCTCTTTGCAATAGTTTGTTAATAGAGTATAAAAACACAACAGATTTTTATATATTGATTTTGTGTCCTTCCATTTTACTGAATTAGTTGTTTAGTTTTAACAGTTATTTTTTTCAGAGTTGTCAGGGTTTTCTATTTGTAATATAATGTTATTTTCAAATAGTGAAAATTTTACTTATTTGTGCCAATATGGATGCTTACTTATTTATCTTGCCTAATCCCTATGACTGCAACTTCCAATGCTACATTACATAAAAATGTTCAGAGAGGGCATCCTTGTCTTGTTCCTGATCTTGGAAGAAACCATTTCAATTTTTCACCCTGACTATGACTTAGCTGTGGGCTTCTCATATCTGACTTTATTATGTTGAGGTACATTCCCTGTATATCCACTTTGTTGAGAGTTTTTTTCATAAATAATGTGTTCTGTCAGATGCTTTTCTGCATCTGTTGAGATGATCACATTTTTATCCTTCATTTTGTTGATGTGGTGTATTACATTTGTCACTTTGCTAGTGTCGAACCATCCTGCATCCTTGAAATTAATCACACTGAATCATGGTCTATAATCCTTATAATGAGTATTAAATTTGGCTTGTTAATATCGTATTAAGGATTTTTACATCTATGTTCATCAGGGGTTTGGGACTGTAATTTTGTTTTGGTGGATGGGGTGGCAGTGCTCTTTTTCTGGTTTGGGTGTCAGGGTAATGCTAGCCTCATAAAGTGTGTTTGGAAGGATTCCCTCCCCATTTATACATTGAAATAGCTTATGGCCCTGGCTGATGTGGCTCAGTGGATTGAGTGCCGGCCTCTGAATCAAAGGGTTGATGTTTCGATTCCTGGTCTGGACACCATGCCTGGTTTATGGGCTGGGTGCCCAGTTGGGGGTGTGCAGGGCACAACTGTTCTATGTATCTCTTGCACATTGTTGTGTTTCTCCCTTTCTTCATTCCTCCCCCCCTCTCTAAAACTAAGTGAATACAACCTTAAAAGGTTGATGGTATTCTAAGGAAATCTAAGGAAGTAATTTTTAAAAAAGGAATAGTTTATGAAGGATTGGTATCAAGTTGGTTGACTTCACCAGTGAAGTAGTCTTGTGCCGGACTTTTGTTTATTGGGAGGTTTTTAATTATTTATCAAAATTCTACTAGTAATCAGTTCATTCAGATTTTCTATTCATGATTCAGAGAGATTGTATGTTTCTAGGAATGTATCTATTTCTTTTAGATGGTCAAATTTTGGCCTATAATTGTTACTGGTACTCTCCTATGATCCTTTGTCTTTCTGTGACATCACTTGTAACATCTCTTCCCTTTCTGGTTTTATTTTACACTCTCTTTATCTAGGTAAAGGTTTATCTTTTCAAATAGCTCTGATTTTACCTTTTCAGTGTCTATTTCAACTGTTTCTGCTCTAGTCTTTATTGTTTCCTTTCTTCTAGTAACTTTGGGCTTCTTTTTATTCTTCTTCTTTTTTTAGTTCCTTTAAGTGTAAAGTTAGATTGTTTGAGATTTTTGTTTCTTTTTTTAATTGTATTTTTCCATTATCATTTAACACCCTTATACTATCCCCTCCCCTGCAATCACCACACTGTTGTCCGTGTCGATGAGCGCATTGTCCATTTGCTCAATCCTTCCACCCCGAACTTCCCCTGCCTCATAGCTGTCATCTGCTCTCTATGAGTCTGTCTCTGTATTGCTTGTTAGTTCAGTCTGTTCATTAGATTGCACATATAAGTGAAATCATATGGTATTTATCTTTCTCTGACTGGCTTATTTCACTTAGCATAATATTCTCTAGATCCATCCATGCTGTCTTAAAGGGTAACATTTTCTTTTTTATGGCTGAATACTTTCCATTGTATACATGTCCCATAGTTGTTTTACCCACCATCTACTGATGGAAACATGTATTGCTTCCATATCTTGGTAATTGTACAGAACACTGTAATGAACACAGAGGTGCTTATGTTTTTTCAAATTAGTGTTTTGGGTTTTTTCAGATATATTCCCAGAAGTGAGATTGCTGGGTCAAAAGGCATATCCATTTTTACTTTTTTGAGGGATCTCCAAACTGCTTTCCACAGTAGTTTCACCAGTCTGCATTCCCATCAACAGTGCATCCTTGCCAGCACTTGTTGTTTGTTGATTTACTGATGATAATCATTCTGACAGGTGTGAGGCGATCTCACTGTAGTTTTAATTTGCATTTCTCTGATGCTAATGGACACTGAGCATCTCTTCATGTCTATTGGCCATCTGTAGGTCATCTTTGAAGAAGTGTCTATTTAGGTCCTTTCCCATTTTTTAATTGGATTGTTTGCTCTTTTGATGTTCATTTTTGTAAGTTATTTATAAACTTTGGATATTAACCCCTTATCAAATATATTTGCAAATATGCCCTCCTATTCTATAAGTTGTCTTTTTACTTTGTTGATGGTCTCCTTTGTTGAACAAAAACTTTTTAGTTTGATGAAGTCCCATTTGTTTATTTTTTCTGTTGTTTACCTCACCTGGGGAGATACATCAGATATAATATTGCTATGAGCGATGTCCAAGATTTTACTGCGTATATTTTCTTCTAGGATTTTTATGGTTTCAGGTCTAATATTTAAGTCTTTAATCCATTTTGAATTTATTCTTGTGTGTGTTATAAGAAGGTGCTCTTTCTATGAACTCCTTAGAAATGTTTTTGCTGCCTCCCATAAGTTTTGGTAAATTGTATTTCTATTTTATTTGTCTCAATGTATTTTTTTAAATTCTCTTTTGATTCTCCTTTGACCTATTGGTTATTCAGAACCATGTTGTTTAATCATATATTTGTGAATTTTCCACTTTTCTTGTAAGAATTGATTTCCATTTTCATACAATTGTGGTTGGAAAAGACACTTGATATGATTTCCTTCTTTTTAAATTCCTTAAGATTTGTTTTTGGCCTAACATATGACCTATCCTGCTAAATGTTTCATGTGCATTTGAGATGACTGTGATTCTGTTATTTTGGATGGACTGTGTATATATGTAACATTAAGAAGGTATCCAGCCATGTAATATGAAAAATAGAGACATTTATTGAAGATACAAGATATAAGAAACATTGTACATAGGACAATGAGGCCTCTGTCACCTTCAAAGTAGTCACCTTAGGACCTCACACAGTTCTCCCTATCACCATCAGCTGCACCATCATATTTTCCTGAATCTCATCCATGGTCTGAAATCTTTTCCCTTTTAAAGGTGATTTTAGTTTTGGGAAATGCCAGAAGTCCCAGGGTGCCAAATCTGGGCTGTAGTGGGGCTGAGTCACCTGAATGATTTGATGTTTTGCAAAAAACCTCTGTACAACACAGAATGCAAGAGCAGGCCCATTTTCATGAATGAATCTGTGAATCACCAGTTGCCCTTAGCTGCGGCCTTGTGAATCATCCAAATAGTTTCTAGGAAGGAATGTTTGAGCCTGATGAAAAATTTGATGTATATTTGTTGCTCTACTTGCTCAGTCAGTTTGAATGGGGCAGCCACACAGTACACATGCTCACTCAACTGGGTTGGCTGCCCCCACTGACTAGCACAGTGGAGTCATCATTGTGCAGGCATCACTGTGCATGAGCATTCCAGTCCACTCTCCTTGGTTTCCGGGTTACATTGATGTCACACAGCTATTTTTATATTAATAATGGCTAGAATATTTCCAGGCAGACTATACATATATAATGTCTCTAAGTCTTTCTGGTCTAATGTGTCACTTAAAGCCTCTATTTTTTATTGATTTGATGTCTGATGATCTATCCACTAATATAGGTGTGTATTAGAGTCCACTATTGTTTTATAGCTGTCTATTTCTCCATTTAGATCTGTTAATATTAGCTTTATGTATTTTGGTGTTCCCATGTTGAGTATGTAAATATTTACAAATGTTTTATCCTCTTATTGGATTAAGTCCTTTATCATTATGTAATGATATTCTTTATCTCATTACATTCTTTATTTTAAAGTCTATTTTGTCTGCTGTAGGTAAAGCTACCTAACTTTCCTTTAGTTTTCAATTTTATGGGATATCTTTTTACATTCCTTCACTTTTAGTCTGTGTGTTCATATACATGAAGAGAAACTCATAGATATGTGTTGCTATTTTCCATTAAACCACTCTATAGTTTTTGACTGGATAAGTTAGTTCATTTACTTTGAAAATAATTATTGAACCCCAGCTAGTGTAGCTCAGTGGGTTAAGCATTGGCCTGCAAACCAAAGGGTTGCCAGTTTGATTCTCAGTCAGGGCACATGCCTAGGTTGTGGGCCACGTCCCCAGTAGGGGGCTTGTGACAGGCAACCACACATTGATGTTTCTCTCCTCTTCTCCTTCCATTCCTTACTCTCTAAAAATAAAAATTAAAAAATCTTAAAAAAGAAGAATATAAAAAAACCTATAAGAATAAATAAAAATAATTATTGATATATACTTATGTCATTTTATTAATTTTTGACTGTTTTGCAGTTTTCTGTTTATTTCTTTGCTTGCTTTCTTTGTAGTTTGATTATTTTCTTTAGTCATATGCTTAGATTTATTTCCCTTTCTACTTTGTGTACCTACTATAGGTTTTAGCCTTCTTGTTATGCTATAACAACATATTTATAACAGTCTATTTTAAGTTGGTAACAACTTAAGTTTGAACACATTCTAAAGCTCTACATTTTACTCTCACCCCATGTTTTCTGTTTTTGGTATTACATTTTAGCTCTTTTAACCTTGTGTATCTCTTAACAAATTATTGTAGTTATAGTTTTTACTACTTTTGTTTTTTAACCTTCATACTAGTAGTGAGTGATTAATCAACTACTGTTTCCATGTATTAACCTTTACCAGTGAGAGTCACACTTTCGTATGTTTTCTTCTTTCCAATTAGTGCCCTTTCTTTTCAGGTTAAAAAAAGTCCCTTTAACATTTCTTATAAGGCCTGGCTAGTGGTGATAAACTCCTTTATCTTTCACTTGTCTGGGAAACTCTATTTGTTCTTCAATTCTGAATAACTGCTGAAAAGAGTATTATTAATTGGTAGGTGTGTTTTGTTGGGTTTTTTTTTTTTCCTTTTAGTAAATGTTTTTACTCTTCTCTCATTTGTGACCTACAAAATTCTGCTGGAAGTCTTACTGGGTAGCTTTATACATAACAAGTTGCTTTTCTCTTGCTGTTTTTAAAATTCTCTACTTGTCTTTAACTTTTAATATTCTAATTCTATTGTGTATTTGTGGGTCTCGTTGGGCTTCTTTGATTGAAACTCTCTGGGATCCCTGAATCCAGATGTCTGTTTTCTTCCCCAGGTTACAGAAGTTTATAGTCATTATGTTTTTTCAAATAAACTTAAAAAAAATTAAGTTATTATTCAAGTACAATTGTCTCCATTTTCCCCCACCACTTCTGCCCCACCCTTGATCCTACCCCCTTTGGTTTAGTCCATGTGTCCTTTATATATGCTCCTTGACAACCCTTCCCCAATTTTCCTCTCTCCCCGCCTCTGGTTACTGTCAGTTTGTTCTTTATTTCAATGCCTCTGGTTATATTTTGCTTACTTGTTTGTTTTGTTGATTAGGTTCCACTTATAGGTGAGATCATATGGTATTTGTCTCTCACTGCCTGGCTTATTTCACCTAGCATAATGCTTTGCAGTTCCACCAATGCTAAAGGGTAGGAGTTCCTTCTTTCTTTCTGCTGTGTAGTATTCCATCATGTAAAAGTACCATGAATTTTTTATCCATTCATTTACTGATGGGCACGTAGATTGTTCCCAGTACTTGGCTATTGTAAATTGTGTTGCTATGAACAGTGGGGTGCATAGGTTCTTTTGAATTAGTGTTTTGGGATTTTTAGGGTATAGTCTCAGCAGTGGAATTGCTGGGTCAAATGAACTTCTGCCCCTTTCTCTCTCTCTTCTGTTTCTGGGACGCCTATACTGTATATGCTTGTTCACTTGTTGTTGCCCCATACGTTCCTTCAGCTATCTTTCATTCTTTTTGTTTGCTCTCTGGATGAGTTCCACTCTCTGGCTTCGAGTTCCCTTGTCATTCTGCTTCATCTAGTCTGTTGTTGAGCCCTTCCTTTGTATTTTTAAATGTAGTTATCATATTCTTTAGCTCTCCGACTTCTATTTGTACTTACTTAAATTGTCTATCTTTTAGCTGAAGTTTGCACTTTGCTCATTTTTCTCCCTAATGTAGTGAGTATATTTATGACTGTTACTCTGAACTGTCTAGCAGGAAAATTACTTATCTCCATTTCAAACCTTTGGGGTTGTCCAAGCAGGTAATTTCATTTGTAATGGCTCCCAGTAGTTGAGGGTGTGCCAAGACCTGTGAGTGTCCCAAAGAGAAGGATCGTAACCAGAACCTAAATTCAGGCCAATTGGAGCCAAACTCTGGAAACCAGACTCTGATGCAATAGCTTTGAAAGCATGCAAAGTATATAGTCTCATGGGTTCACAAGCATAAGCCCTGCTCAAAACCAGTGTCAGCTGGTTGATAGGTGTCCTCTGGGTGGCAGTTGCAAAAATCAGGGCTCTAGACAAGTATATAAGCTCCCATGTGAGATTCTGACAAGCTGTTGTTAGGCAGAGGGAAAGTGCAAAGACAGCAGGCACAGATCTGTATTCCCTGAGAGTCAAGATGTTTGCCATACCTTATAGCAGCTAGCTTTTCTCTAGCTGCTATAAGATGAAGCTCCAGGAAAAGAGAATAGGCCTATTTCATAGAAATACTGGGTCTGTAAATTAAATCTTCTATCTGTGCAGTGCCCTGGGGGCAGTAGCCTTCCACAGCATCCAGGAACACAAGTCCCTTACCATCAGAGCCATGAGATCAAGATACATTCCTTGTGTGGCAGCCACAGAACTAGAGAACCAGAACTAAAAACCATGGTACCAAACACATGTAAAACCTCCCTTCTCTGAGATACTGGAGTTCTGGACCATAGTGCAGGGAAAAGTAAAATACCCTGCCTTCTGAGGTCTCTCGAAATAATTATAGCCAGTGCATAGATGTGTGTTTAATTAGACATTTGCCCATCCGTCTGTAGTTATGGTGATAAGCTCATAAGCCTCTTTCACATAAAGGCTGAGCTCCTGGATCTGTTACCTCTTGCTGTGCCCTGGAGGTCATGGCCATTTAAGAAGACTTTCTACATTATCTACAGTCCAAAGAGGCCCAGGTACCTGAGCCTTACATGCCCCCAGAACTAGACAATGTAAAGGCGTCCCCTGGCTGCAGCCTCACTCACTGGGGCAATAGATGTGTATAAAAGCTCTCCTGCAGGAGATGCTGGCACTCTAGAATATAACAGAGGGAGAGCATGTAGATGGTGCCAACCAGCTGGAGATGGCACCCAAAGGGAAGGAGAAACAAACCTAGAGGTTTTGTTTTGTTTTGTTCTGTTTTTTAAAGATGGCTTCCACATGCTGGATCAAGGCAGAGGAAAGGCCCAAAGATGGCCTCTGCCTGTCTCCATCCCAGGAGAGCACCCAAGCAGTCCTCCACCTGTGTGTTAGGTCAGATGTGTGCCCCTCAGGCTGATGCTCTAATACAAGCAAATGAGCCTCCTCCCACTGGAGATCAGGGCAACCCCTTGATCAGACACGTCTGCACTTGGCCCTGGAGCACGTGAGACCTAGCACACGAGGCTTTTCTCAGGTTGTTAAACTCTTGTACGTCTCATGAACACAAGACCCATTGGCTTTTGAAGCTAAATGTTTGTAGGATCATTTCTCAGTGGCATTCTTAAAAACTGGGGTGCATGCTTTTAGATGTCATATATTTTGCTCCACCGGCTAAAGCTGTGTTTCTAGTTCCCTTCCAATTTCGGTCCACTAAATCAGGGGTGGGGTTTCTGGAAAGACTGTGCCCTAGTTTCTCCTACCAATTTGTTATGGGTTTTCACTCACTCTCCAATGCACAGAAGTCACTTACCCAGTTTTTAGATTTTTTTCACAGGATGTTTTTCCACATGTAGCTGTAGATTCAGTATGTTCATGGGAGGAGGTGGGTTCAGGATCCTCTCGTGTCATCACCTTGAACCAGAATCATCATTTGTTTGAATGTACATTTTCCATTTCTTAAATACACTTTCTACATTCACAATGTTTACATTACCTACTCAGTGACCATTTGACTCTTCTCAAATCTTTCTTTCTTATACAGGTATCCCTCCCATTATACCACTTCAGTTTTATAAAAGACCTTTATTAGAATCTGTTTTTCTAACCAAAGAAGTCCAAAGAGGATTTTTACTTTTATAAAAAGAGCCATTTCCATAATAATGTAGGTGTTTTATAAAGTGAAGTGATGTAACACTTTCAAGAAGCAGTGGATGTGCTACATTTTATGACATTCTGGCTTACAAAATGTTTCATAGGTATGCTTTCCCCTTCCATAGCAAGGGAATCCTGTATTCCTTCATTGTTGGCAATAAAGCTGCCTTTGTGAATAAACTGAAGATTCTTCTTAAATCCTTCACACCTCTTTATTCTCAATGAGCTTGCATACCCTATTTTTATCTCTCTTTTTATTTATTTGTCTATTTTTAGAGAGAAATATGAGGGGAGAGAGAGAGAAACATCAATTTGTTTTTTCACTTATTTATGTAATCATTGATTGCTTCTTGTATGTGCCCTGATCGAAGGTCAATCTTACGACCTTGGTATGGCCATTGATGCTCTAACCAACTTAGCTACCTGGCCAATTCCTTTTCATCTCTCTATGTCATTTATTCTACTTTAGTCTCAGTATAAATTCTCAAGTTTAGGCTCTCGTATTACATTGGTAATTTTTCCCTTGTACCTTATGCTCCCTTCTGTCTTATTCCTAAATAAATTTGTCGCCTTTTTGAGAATGCCATCTCTTTGTTCACCTGGGTATTTTCTATAAAGAGTCTGAAACCAACCCTCTGCTAGGCTGATTTCAAGTGAACATTGGTTCAAATTAGTATTATGACCCTAAGTTGACTGTCAGGGAATATGGTGAGGGCCAACATCAAAGACCTGATAAGTAAGATAAAGCTTAGCTGATGAATGTTGCTAACTACTGGTTTGTAGTTGGTTGGTTCAGAGAGATAGATGACAGAAAGATAGGTAGATAGGTAGATAGATAATAGATAGGTAAGAGAGAGAGAGAAAGAGAATCACATGATATATGACACTAGGAGATTACCATTATGGGGTGGAGGTGGGGAATAGGACTGATAATCTCATTGTGGTTTTAATTTGCACTTCCCTGATGGTTAGTGATATTGAGCATCTTTCCATATGTCAATTAGTCATATGTTATGTCTTCTTTAGAGAAATGTCTATTCAGGTCTTCTGCCCATCTTTTAATTGGATTGTTTGTTCTTTTCTAGTTCCGTCCTTATATGTTTTGGATATTAACCCCTTATTGGATGTATCATTAGCAAATATCTTCTTCCATTCTTTAAATTGTTCTTTTGTTCTGTTGGTGGTTTCCTCTACTGTGCAAAAACTCCTTGGTTTGACGTAGTCCCATTTGTTTATTTTTTCTTCTTTTGTTCCCATTGCCTGAGGACACATATCCAAGAAAAATATTGCTAAGAGAAATGTCAGAGAGTTTACTGCCTATGTTGTCTTTTAGAATTTTTATGGTGTCAGGTCTTACATTTAAGTCTTTAATCCACTTTGAGTTTATTCTTTTTTTTCTAAGTACTTTATTTATTTATTTTTAGAGATGGAAAGGGAGAAAGGGAGAAAAACATTGATGTGAGAGAGAAAAATATCAATCAGTTGCTTACCACATGCCCTGAACCAGTGACCTTTCAGTTAGTGGGTCGATGCCCAACCCAATGAGCCACAACAATCAGGGCAACTTTGAGTTTATTCTTGTGTGTGGTATAGGCTGCTGGTCTCGTTTCATTTGTTTTCCTGTGTCTGACCAGTTTTCCCAAAACCATTTATTAAAGAAATTGTCATTACCCCACTATATATTCTTTCCTTTTATATCATAGATTAATTTACCATATAGGTGTGGGTTTATTTCTTGGTTCTCTGTTCTGTTTCATTGATCTATTCATCTGGTTTTTCACTAGTACTATAGTCTTGTAGTATAGTCTCCTATCAGATAGCATGGTATCTCAAACTTTTTTTTTTTTTCCTCTCAAGATGGCTTTGGCTATTCAGGGTTTTTGGTGGTTTCATATAGATGTTAGGATTATTTGTTCAGGTTTTGTGAAAAAATGTCATTGGTATTTTGAAATAAGTTGCCTTGAACCTACAAATTACTTTGGATAGTGTGGACTCTTTTGTTGTAAATGCTAACCTTGCTGTGTATAGTAATGTTGGCTTTGGTCTTTGCTTTTTATTACATTGATTATTTTGTGCCTATCCCTTCTGTCCTGTAAAGTTCCTTTTGAGAAATAAGCCGACAGTCTTAAAGGTGCTACCTTGTGTGTAACTAACTGCTTTTCTCTTGCCACTTTTAAGATTATTTCTTTGCCTATAACTTTTGGCATTTTAGTTATGATGTGTCTTGTTACTTGCCTCTTTGGGTTCTTATTAGGGACTCTCTCCTGTTCCTGGACTTGTATGTCTATTTCCTTTGCCAGGTTAGGAAAGTATTTGGCCATTATTCTTTGAATATATTTTTAAGCCCTTGCTGTCTATCTTCTCCTGGTACCCCTATGGTGCAAATGTTGGTATACCTGGTGCTTTCCCAAAGATCCCTTAAACTATCCTCATTTTTATTTTGTTGTTGTTGTTGTTGTTCTGATAGTGTGACTTCTGCTACTTATTCTTCCAGATTGTTCAATCAATTCTCTGCTTCATCTACATCTGTTAGATACCATCTGATGTATTCTAATGTATACCCTCAAAAGTAATGTATTATTGCAGATACCCTTTAAAAATTCTTCATTTTAGTTATTGTATTCCTCACATCTGACTCTTTTTAATGGTTTCTATCTGTGTTGGGGCTCTCCCTGAATTCATCTGTTCTTCTCCCAAGTTCATCAAGCATCATAACTAGTGTTTGAAGTCTGTGTCTGACAGATTGCTTGTCCTCATGTTGTTTAGTTCTTTTTATGGAGTTTTGTTCTGTTCTTTAACTTGGGACATACTTCTTGGTGTCTTCATATTGGCAGAAACCTTGTGTTTCTTTCTGTGTATTAGGTAGACTTTCTACATCCTCATCTTGGCAGATGGGCTTTATGTAATAGGTGTCCTGTGAGGCCCAGTGGTGTAGTCTTCCTGTTCAGCTGAGCTGAGTGCCCAGGGGTGTCCCTTGTGTGGGTTGTGTGTATCCTGCTCTTGTAGTTAAGTCTTGATTATTGTTGACAAATCAGTGGATAGGATTCACCTTCAGCCTGAATGACTAGAAGGGATGACTGAAAATATAACAGAGATGCTGTTGTATGGAAGCTGACCCCATGAGACAAGAGTTGCTTTAGTGAGTCTCTGATGCCATCTGAGTCTTTCCTTCATGTGTCACCTATGGGGCTGTTTGGGTGTGGCTCAGTTCTGAAGCCTGCCACTGGCTGTGCTTTATTCTTAGGAGTGGCTCTAATGCTGGACAAGTCAGCCAGTGTTTGTGCCTGGGTTGGCTCTACATCGTGAGAGCTACAAAGTGGCTGCTATTTGTGCTGGGCTTGGTGGTGCTTTAGAGAGCCTTCACTATAAATTAAGGTCAGCTACAGCTAGTGCTGGGCTTGGGACCCTTTAGTGGTCACCCAATGTGAGCTGATAACAGCCACTGCTTGTATTGATCTTGTGGTCACTTAATTGAAGCTATGCTCTAAGCCAGCAATTTTCAACTGGCGTGCTGCAAGATGCACCGTGTATCACAAGAAATTTAAAACACACAATACCTGACTATTTATTCAGAGGTACTGACCTCTTTTTCTTGAGATTGTCAAATAAAAAATGACAATAGCCAGCACCACAGTAGCCATCTGGTGTGGATGAATCAAAATTATACCTATTTCTTTGTCAAATTAGCAAAAAATATATATTTTTGGTGTGCCACAAAATTTTAGTAATCAGTTGATGTGTGTCATCAAATGGAAAAGGTTAACTACTCTAAGCTAAAACTGACTGCAGCTTATGCCAGATTTGGAGCCACCTCATGGGAGTTACAAAGCAAGTTGATTCTGGTAGCTGCTTGTGCCTGGCTTGGGGACACTTAGCAAGAGGTACAGGACACGCAGAGACCAAATGCTGCTTATATGGGGTTTGCAGACCCTAAGAGAGTTTTAGGAAACTTCACAGCATGTGCAAGGTATGTCCCTTGAGTGGAAAACGTGCTGGAAGAACTCTGGCTAAGCACGCAAGATGGGTGGGGAGGTGAGGTAAACAATGTTAGCTTATTTAGTAGAGACCAGTGATTTGGTGCCCACCTGTGCCTGCTGGCTGGAATGCAGAGGTCTTAATGAAGAAACAATGGCATCTGCCAGCACTTTTGTCCCCAGAGATAGCTGTCCTGACCCTTTCCCCTCCAGCCCTTCACCCTGCGGTTAGTCAATTTAGTACCTCCCTATATACTCCTGGCACTTGAGCTGCTGTCCCTCCACTGGAGCTATCAAAGTGACTCTGTGCATGGGCCTCTTAAGACCTGCAGCACCTTGGTCTCCCACAGAACTTATTATTCCCAGGACATACATATTCCCCACTCGTTTTCCTGGCACTGATGCCCATAAAATATGTAACAGACACGAAAGCATAATATTATTGTACTTATTGTTTTATATGATACTTCAGAGATATTGAATAAGGGTAAGCCTAGATATAGAAACAGAATACATGTAGGTTCACTTGTGTGCACACATCTCTAAGTTATTTTAATATGAATACATACATGTGAAAAAAATTGAGATATATTCATAAAATGTTGTTAATGTGCACAACCAGAGGTGGAGGGCAGTCCCTGCTGAAAGGAGGAAGAGAAGTGGAGCAAAAATTCAAACAAAAAGAACAAAACAAGATATTCATCTCTCTAAAATTATGAAAAATATATATTTCCCATTACACACACACACACACGAGGTCTGTCTAGGAAAAATCCAGCCATTGTTAATAACAAGAACAGTTTACGTAAAATTGATGTAACCTGGCAGCCAAGGAGAGTGGACTGGAATGTGCATGCGTGAACAATGATGACTTCACTGTACTAGTCAGTGGGGGTGGTAGACACTGTTGAGTGAGCATGTGGACTGTGTGGCTATACCATTCAAACTGTTGAGCGAGTAGAGCAACAAATCTGCATCAAATTTTGTGTTAAACTTGAACATTCCTCTTCAGAAACTATCCGGATGATTCAGAAGGCTTTAGCGGACAAAGCAATGAATGCAGCACAAATAAAAGTGTGGCACAAACACTTCATAAATGGGCAAGAATCTGCTGAAAGTGATCCACATTCTGGAAGGCCTGCAACAAGCAGAACACCTGAGAATGTTGAACTTGTACAAGTTGCAATAAGAAAAGATTGGCAACTGACAGTGTGAGAGATAGAAGCTGATCTGGGTTCCAAAAACTACTGTGTCTGAGATTTTAATGCAGGATCTTGGCTTGAAATATGTTGTGCCAAAATTTGTTCTGTGGCTTCTGCTATCAGAGCAGAAAGAGCATTGTGCTGCAATTGCTAATGACGTGATTCAAACCATTACCAATGAACTAGATTTCCTCAAGAAGGTCATAACTGGAAATTAATCGTGGGTTTACAGCTATAATCCAGAAATGCAGGCCCAGTCATCTCAGTGGAAGTTGGCCGATTCCCCATTGCCAAAGAAGGCATGGCAAAGTCACAGCAAGATGAATACAATGTTAACTGTGTTTTCCGATTGGGAAGGTGTTATCCATCATAAGTGTGCCTCTCTGGGCCAAACAATTAATAAGGAGTACTAACACAATGTTCTTTGTCAGTTGAGAAATGCAATACAATGAAAACTGCAGCTATGGGCAACTGGTGATTGGCAGCTTCATCACGACAATGCTCCCACTCATGCATCACATCCTGCAGAGATTTTTTGTGAAACATTAAATCACCCAGGTGACTCAGCATCATTACAGCCCGGATTTGGTGTCCTGTAACTTCTGGCTTTTCCCAAAACTAAAATCTCCTTTGAAAGGGAGAGATTTCCAACAGTTGGTGAGATTCAGGAAAATATGAAGGGGAAGCTGATGGTGACTGGGAGAACTGTGTGAGTCCCCAGGGTGCCTACTCTGAAGGGGACTAAGGTGTCACTGTCCTATGTACAATGTTTCCTGTATCTTGTATTTTCTTCAATAAATATCTCTATTTTTCATATTACATTGCTGGATACCTTCTGGACATACCTTGTATATGTACACATTTATGTACACATATGTACAATATTTGATATATTATAAAATAATGAAAGTGTAGTTGTGTATCCTGAAATTGTCAAATAAGCATTGGAAATATAAGGCAAAATTTTATTTAAAAAATAGAGACTTTTAGTCAGCTTTTGAAATTAAATTTTAATAAGGTAAAACTCAGCTTCATAAATAACCTTTATTTTGACTACATTCTTTCCTTCTTTATCATGAAAATACATTTAATTAGCTAATATAAAATCTAATGCCCAAGCTCTCTCAGGATAGACAATGTGAATACAATTTCTGAACCTTAGTACAGTTCTACCTCCATAATTCCAAAAATTTTTTATGTGTGTTATTTCTAGGTTGATACATAATGTTATACATTCTGATGAGTATTTCCAGAAAAAAACACTGCCTAGGCTAAGAAATAATTAGCTAATGCAGATCTGAAGGTTGTCCAACAGACCTGCACACCTACAATATCTGCATTGGAAGTAAGAAGTTTTATAGACATGTATAGAAATTTGTTTACAATAAATGACTGTTTTAATGTGCTACTAAAATTGTCAAATTAAAAAAGTGTCTGGCTGCAACCCAGACTCAATAATTATTTTATTTCATTTCCAAAAATGAATAGTTGAGCTGGATTATTAGGTTATTGTATTTCTTTCCCTTTATCTTTATGATTGATATGTTGGTTTCTTTATTAATTCATTCATTTACTGAGACTGACTTAAATATTCTGAGATGCACCTTTATGGTCCTTCATTTTATGAGTATAATAAATTGGCAACTTTGAACTACTCTGCTTGTGTAAGACAAATTCAGGTTGTACTTAGATAAAGTTCTAGAAGCAAACTGAATATTCTTTGAGATGTGCTATGAATAGCAATCCTAATGGATGACATGATGTAAAATAAATTATAGTTGATTTTATTGTTTAATTTTATTAAAATATTTTAGAATCATGTATACCATAAATCTTTAAATGAATATTTAATAATATAAACAGCAGCTTAAAATTATGTAAAAATAACACTGTGCCAATTATATTAATCAACACACTTACTAACTGGAAAGAAGTACCAGCATTTTCATAAACCTCATGAGTTAGTCTCCCAAGATATTGGTCAAATATTCAGCATATTCAATTTAGTTAATTTTCCATGAATTTAGGATATTTCCTCTTACCCTCAAAACATAATTATGTAGCTGTTTTTCTTTTTTTTTTTCCAGCTAAAATCTACTGTAATTATTGGACCAGCTTCCTGAACACTTAATTTTAGGTTCTGGCTCCACATATATTTAAAATACATGTAACTCTATATGTCTTATGGAATTTAATATTAATAGACCTATATATAAATTAACAAGTAATGATTATTGAAGGGGAGAGAAGAAGAATTGGTCAGTAAAATGGAAAATTATCCTGTTATCTTGTAACACTTTGATGGGTAAAGTGATGTATAAAGAAATCAAATCTTTGTTTAGATTTACTATCATTCAATGTGGACATCAAGACTTGGAATTGGTGATTGGGCTTATCTATATTGATTTCTGATTTATATTGTGTGAAGATACCTTGAATAGAGGTCTATCAGTACATGCACTAAACAGACCGGTAGAATTTTAATCTTAATAACCCTTGTGATGAAACAAGTCTATCCTGACTGTACCTTTGCTTTCATCTAAGTCCTTTGGTTCTAAAGACAAGGTCTGAGGAAGAGGTATGAAGAAGACAGCTTTTCTCATACCAATGCCCAGGAAATAGAAATAATCTGTGTATTTAAAAACATGTGTCCTCTCTGATCCCAGAAGATGAGTGAGATGGAGCAATGGTCTGTGAACTAATGGATTCTGGGCTTTCCTCAAATGTATGGTTTGGAGGTGTCAGAAGGTGGAGGTAGGGAGCTTGAAACTCATTTACACAATTTTGCCCCACTGGGTTAGAAAATACCATTTGCACTTATTAAAAAATAGTGTTTGGTGGTGGGTTGAAATGTCTTCCTCTGCAGCCCCTTCAAGGCATTTGCATGGTGTTGGCCTTGAGAGAGCAGTCTATGGCTTTCTCATTTTTCGACTTCAATGTCCAACTCCATTAGGCTTTAGGAATTGACTCATGTTACTCAAAATTATAACAGTGAGATTTAAAAAATTAAGATGGGCATTAACACATTTATGATTGGGCCTACATATTTTCAATTTTTAAACACTAGATTATATCCTTTGATATTCTCTCCTCTCATTATTTAGGTACTTAGAAACTCAAATTTTAATCAAAAGTTTGCCTAATGAGTTAGAAATTGAGATAAAGAAAGATTGTGATCTTATAAATGCTTTTCCTGTATTGAAGCATGTTTAATAAACTCTTTTTTTTTTAAAGATTTTATTTGGTTTTAGAGCAGGGGTTTCAAACTCATTTTCACCAGGAGCCACATCAGCCTCACAGTTGCCTTCAAAGGGCCTAATGTAGTTCTTGCACTGTATAAATAAATGTAACTACTCCTTAACAGTTAAGTGAGAGCTCGGCTCTGCTGCCAGGCAGGAACAAGGTGCCAGGCTGGATAAAACAAGGTGGAGGGCCAGATTAGGCCTGCGGGCCTTGTGTTTGCCAGCTCTGTTTTAGAAAGAGGGGAAGGGAGGGAGAAAAAGCGAGAGAGAAACACCAATGTGTAGTTGCCTCTCACATGCCCCCAATGGGGACCTGGCCCACAACCCAGGCATGTGCATTATATGCATTATTCAAAGCAGAAAAATATTTCAAATATTACTCCTATTTGAATCTAAAATGTTGTGTAAAATATACAATATAAGCTTGCTAAAGAAAAAGATAGGAAAAAGAATAAAGTAATTTATTTTTGCTACAGATTCTCTGCTGTGAACTTTATATGTACTTTTACATTTATTATTGCAGTTAGTTTCTTATTGTTCATTGTTTTTGTAACTCATTTTTGACCGATTTCATGTGTTTTCACCAAAGGAACAAATAAGTCATTTTTATAGTTACACTATAGCATTCTTTATAATTTGAGAATGTCATATATGACATTAGAGTGACTATCATCATAATAGTTTTTATACCAAATTTTAGACTTTTTCTCTATAATAGGTTCCCAAAAGTGAGAAGAAAGGGTCAAAGGGTATGGACATATTCTCATCTTACAATGCCAACTCTTGTTGAAAGTAACATTTTCAGTACAACTTCACCAACATTTGTTGTTCTAAGTTTTCAATATGGTTAATTTAATAGACAATGGAATGGTATAGTATACCTGTTTGTTTCCTTTTATGACTTTATATTTTTGCTTTTTACCTATTATACTCCTATTGATTTAAAAAATATTCATGAACTGCTTGTGAGAAATACATTAAATACTTATATTGTATTTTCTCAGTCATCTGTGTATTTTTAGGTATACCTAGATATACCAAGGTAAAATTATTATGTAATTATAATTATTAATTGTCTCTATGCAATGATGTTTTTCTTAGACTAATTATCTCTTTCTACAAAATTAGTAACATTTATTTTTATTTTCTAGTGTTGCTATGGTTTATTCTTTAAAGAAAATATATGTGTATATATACATATAAACATACATAGACATAGACAAACACATGGTGGCAAGGCACTTGCCTCATCGTTTCAAAGGTGCTATCCTTATTCAAATACCCCTCTGTGAATCTTCTCTGATATTATGTATAGTTTGTTTCTTTCCCTAAATTATAATCATAGAAGGAATAACATCCATTTCTTTGTATGTGTGTGTTATCTGTTTCTTTGTTTCTTAATACTACATTTTTTATTTTGGCTGAATTTAAAGATTTGTATCTGATAGAAGTACTCAGAAAACAATCTCATTTGTTCAGATTAAATAGTGGTTTCATCTTCCTTTCTAGATTATCTTCCGAATGATTGTGGAGAATCTTAGAGATAAAATCCTGTGAGGTTTGACCTAAAAGACACTAAACCTAGGAGTTAGCCATCTTTGCATCATACAGTTTCTCACCCCAAAACATGATGTATCTCTCCTTTTATTCAAATCTTCTTTTAGATCACTTAATAAACTCTCACAGCATTCTTTATAGAGTTTATGTGTCTTCGTCGTGTTTCTCGTTAAACCTATTCTGTAGCACTTTATGGTTCCTGTGGCCAAACTCTTTTCTATTGTTTACTGTTGGGATCCTTCCGGCCTTAGAGTTATATCTCAAACTGGCACCACCTTTCACTGGTCTTCTGGCTATTAAATGGGCCCTCATCCTGACTACATTAATCTTGCAATCTCTATTTTAAAAGATCTTGTATTTCTAATGAAAATCAAAACAAATCTAAAGAGCAGAAGAATCTTTCGAGGAGACTATAAAAGAGAGATGGTTCAAACAGAGCTTAAAAACAAAAGTAAAACTTTTAACACAGCTGTGGCTTTAAAAATCCATTCAGCATGTTTTCAGCTGGATATCTATTTTTATGAAAACAATGTAGTGTGGAATGCTTTCCTCTACTACACTGATTTATGAAACCCCTACCCTTCAAACCAAACTTTCAATATGTCTTCTCTATTACCCTCTCTCACACAACATTCTTCATTTTCTTTTCTGAAATCAAATGACTCATATATTTTATTTTAGGCATTTCTGTGTGGGAATTTTCAAGTTACACAAGAATAATAATAACTGGTACTATGTGGGATCTGTACTTATGTATATTGCTGCTAAGTGTTTTAGGTAGTTATTTGCTTAACCCTCATGGCAACCAAAGGGCTAGTGCTCATTGTTTTACAGTGCCCATTTTACAGATTTGCACACTGAAAGAAGAGGATTTAAGGCACTTGCCTGTGGTCACAGAGCTTCTGACAGCGAAAGCATGAATTGGAACTCAGGTAACCTATTTCCACCATTTGATCTCAAACACCAACCACTAATATACTGTGTTAGTATATCTTATTGAAAACACAGGAGTGGGTGTTTCACTATCTGTATCCTATCGTCTATTGTAATTGGCCTTTATAATATTAATTTGGTAACTACTTTTCAAGAGCTTTCAACTGTTCTTTGCTAATAAATCTGTGATTGTTCCATTTGCCATAAATTGGTCAGATAGCCTTGTTACTGTAAAAAAAAACAACAAAAAGAACCAACTGAGGGCATAAGGACTTTCTGAAACTCTAAGCATTATACCCCAGCAAAAAGGCACTATTCCAGGATAACTAGGGTATTTTTCCGTGTCACTTCTAACTAGATTTAAAAAACCATTTTGGCTATTATTTCAAGCACAAAGAGGCACTGAGAAGCGACTACGACCCCATAAGCACGAATATGACAGTACTATAAGGCACTGTTCTGTACTCTTTTTCCAGATTCAAAAACTGTTTGCATTTAGTCCAATTGCTTGCTGTTGCAAACTTTCTCCTTCTAAACAATTTGAAAGGAAGATCACAATATTGCGTTTATCCCTAAATATCTCAGTGTGCGTCTCTTATGAATGAAGACATTCTCTTTCGTGACCAAAGTAAAATCATCAAGCTCAGGAATCTATCATTGATGTGATACAATTCTCAAATCCCCTGTTTCCATTAAAATTTCACCATTTTTCTTTGCCTATTTATTTCTGATATCAATTTTTGATGATAGAGAAGTTAGAATGTGAAACAACAGTAAAAAGAGAAAAAACATTTCATCTTTTCAGACACTAAAATATCATGCATATGAATGCCTGAATAGAGTTCTTGTTGTAGAGAATCAGGTTTTCTAAACAAAAGTACTACTGCAGACACCAACAGTACACCACACAACATGTTAAGTTTTATCTAGTTTTAAATGTCTTTTTTTGATGAATAAATTAATAAAATGATGTTTTAAGTTTGTGTTTGATAAAATTCTAAGCTTCAGGGGAAAATACACAACTGCACTAGCACAAAGTATATAACTCACACAGACACTGTTTATAGATTTATGTGATACCACTGTCGTATCATCCTTTAGTTTGAACGCTCCATCTACTCCAACTTATTCTACTGAAAGAGTTAGCAAAACTAACAGGATATTAATATCAATGCTATAGCTGAGAAAATATTTTATTTTTGATGAAAATTTTAGCCCTATTAACTAGGAGAAGTGATATTATTGTTAAACTGTTTTAATAATTGTTTTAAATGATGCCATATTTTAATTTCAAATTTAAAAATTCAAATAATTTTTTAAATGTGTATGGCTATCAGGAACCAATCTGACAACCACATAAATAATATCTGAGTATTATTTCCAGAATATCTGGAAAAGTTATCTCAATGCATAAGCAAATATATCGTTTTTATCAAACTTGAAAATCAAATATATTTTCTATATATTTTGTAATATGAATATTGTGTGTTAATTTTTCTTGTAATAGACTTTATACTCAAAAACCTTTGCCTAGGCCAAAATACCTTTTTGTTGAATAAAAATCAATAAATTTAACTTGGATGACAAAAAGGTTAGTTAGTCTATATACACATAAATACTTGGGAGGCTAATACATAGGCCAAATAGATAAAGAATTAAAATAGTTTGATTATAAACACTTGTACTTATAAAGCTCTCTCAATAACAAGTGTAGGTAATACAAATATATTCTAAGAGAAAGAAAATATAAATAAGTTAATGAACATCTTAAAAAATTGTGAAATAATTTACAGGGTAACAATCATTTCAGGGATACTAAGAAGTATTAGGAAAGAAATATTGGTAATTATTTCATAATTATATGCTCCTTATTCTAAAATTATATGCTCTTTATTCTGTTTAATTCAGTAAGAACAAATTAAAATATTAAATACTAATAATCTGTAAGCATATTACAGTTTTTTAATTGTTTCATGAAATATTTATTAAAATATGGAAAAGGAAATGCCATTCTTGCTTTAAAAGCTATTCATAATTGAGCATACTAGAATAAATGTTTACTGAGATATTATCGACTTTTAAAACTTAAAGTTAACTATACTATCTATAAAATTTCAAAATACTTAAAAGTTTTTACTACATTAATATAGGCACTCATTTATTAAGAATCTCTGAAGCCAACTATTGAGACATTATGTTTATTATTTGTGGTCATGTCAGAAAAAGATAAGTTTAAACAATGCAATATAAACAAGTTGAATGAGATTCTAGCAATAGTTCTAATATAACCTTTGAAATGATCCACATTTGTATGTTTTACAAAATTTCAACCTCAAGAGGTTTTATACATGTGCATTAAAGTTACAGGGTTTTAATTGTCATTCACTATGATGCAAATATGATATTAAACACTTTAACACTCTGATGTTAAAATATTTTATCCCCCTCCAAAAAAAAGCAGTTCTACATTCTCTGTCAAAGTTGCCTGATATTATAACTCAGTTCTTGTATGGAGGTGTATACATTTGTCAACTTACACACAGGGATTATAGATGGAAGACATTTGGCGATTTTTGACCTTACACTTTTTAAAAATCAGTCTTTTCCAAAGATATCATAATAACCATACATAGATTATAATAAAATCAGTAGAAATTAATTTCTGAAATAGCAGACTGTCTCCTTAGTTTCAATGATACAAGAACTTCTGAGGCTGTTTAAATAAGAACACAAAGAAAGAAGGGAAACACGAAAGTAAAATAGTTCCACAATTAGCTACATGAAATAATTACTCCAGGTAACTAATGCTAATCTGTGTCATGACATAATATGTGCTTATTTTCTTGTATAGTTATATATCTAAATTTTATATTAGATATTGTCTAAAAGAAAATACTTGGAAATGTACACATCTACATACAAATATTGGCTCTGTAGTTTACCATCTGTATGACATTTAGGGAGATAATTATTCTGAGCCTTTGTTTTCTGCCCCATGGAGACATAACAGACACCTTTAAAGTTGTAGTGAAGATTAAATGAGAAACTTTTAAAAATATAAGAAATAATTATAATAGAAATAAATAAGAAGTAAATAATGCCTGGGATGTAGTAGTGTTAAATAAATTATAGCTAAAAATATAAAGTTGCTCTTCATATTATTTTTAAATTTAAACTTAGAGGTCTTCTAAAATGTTTTCTCTCCATAAACATTTATGTAAATACTTGTAGAATAGTGTTAAGGCTATTGTACTGCAGATATTAAAATATAACCACAAAGACTAACAAATACAAACCCAGAATCTACTGAAATTAAAAGCCTGTAGTCTTTCTCCTTAATTGGAAATGCATTTGGCTGCAAGCTAATGCCATGCTCATGGTACAGTCAGGTTGTACGTTCCTCTATCACTATGCATTCCAAGTTTTACATTTAAAAATGAGAATAATTAATAAGGAGAAGTTGTTTGGAATTTTAAGGAAGCTGGTTTATGAATTATCTTACTTCCCCTTCAATTTCCTAGTGCCCAGAACTAATTTGCAAACATTTTAACAGCATAAAGTAAAAGGAGAATATACTTAAAAAAATAGTTATCTCTGAAATAACCCCAAAATTGTAATAAAGAAAAGGCAGAAGAAATACAAATTGTCATTTTTTTCCTAAATAAAACCAACCAAACTGAACCAAGTGTATTTATAGTTTTACTGCTGACTCTGTTGCAGATGTCCCGACTCCTCTCTGCCCTGGCCCTTCTCCTTTCAGCCCTGCCCCCCCTTCTCTCTGGTGTTGTTTGTGTGAACCAAACACAGTTTAACATAGCCCTCCCAGTATCAACTTTTGCAATTTTTAAATTAGATTTGAAAAATTGAAGTCTGAAAGTTAAATTTATCAAGTATACTTAATATGCCTTTGGTTAACATATATATTCTCTTTCTGATTTTGGTAACATTATTTCCTGGTATCTGGACTCTCAAGGGGAAACAATCTTAGAGTTTAACTATTGTTTCAAGTTGCAAATGTGAAGCAAGATTTTCCAATTTGAGGAATTTGGATGACTCAGAATCCAATCAAACAGTATATCTGTTTTTGCAAAATACAGGGTAGAGCAGAAGTAAGGCCTGCTTGAGTGTGGTTGGTAGGGTAATAATATGGGTGTAATAATTTATAGTTTTGATTTTAACATTTCACCTAAAATGTCATATGGTATGCTTCAATGTGATATTGTTATGTTACAGAATTACATGCTTATATGATTTTATGATAAAAGGCTGTTATTTGTGCTGAAACTGTATAACAGGCATTTTTATGTGTTAGTAGAAACATTGTGTCCAGGTTTGGTTAAATAGCAATACAGGAATTTTGGAGTATGTACATCTTCAGTATGAGACTAGAGCTTGGCTCGTGATTTAGTTCATGTTCACATGCAGCAGGCCTCAAGAAAGGATGACATCACTCTCCTAAAGGGCATTTAGAAAAGAATGAAGGCATTTTGAGGGGGGTGTTGCACTTAAATGTATACAGAATAAATTTTTGTTTCTTGTCAGCAATCAGGAATAGCAATCTTTTTATAATAAGGGGAACATTCATATATAAAGATACACTGTATCGCCCCCCCCAAAAAAAACCTCTCCTGTAAGAATCACTAATATGCAATGTACTGTTTTGATTTAGAAATGCTGTGTCAAGCACGTGATAGGTGCCTGAAGAACAAAATATGAAACCACCTGTGTGGAGCTATAATCCATGAAAACTGTCATGCCACAAAGAGATAACAAGGAAGAATAGAAAGTTCCGTGTGGACACCGCAGAACGTGGAACTGCCTGGGAAGTGAAATGAAAGAATGTTGAAGACCCATGACTTGATTTAAAATGCAACTTTTTTTCTATAATAAAGAGAAGTCAAATGACACAGTAGACTATAATACTTTATACATAGTAACCCCTTAACAATTGTGCATTAATGATAATAATGGTTATAATTGGAATAGAAGAGAAGCTTTAAAATCTGAAAGGTAATTTGAAATAATGTAGACCACATTTAGAAGAAGTCATATGAGAAATGCTTCTTGGACATTTATACAATAGGATAGGGACAAGAAGTCTCTATTTAAGGAGCTGATGCAGTGACTAACAGAAGGTGACTAACTATTGAGATTGCTTTAAAGGAAAGTAGACTCGGTTTATTGTACCTTAAATAAGAGAAAATTCATTAGCTCTAACAATGTCAGTGAAGAATAAGTAGAGCAGAAATACTAATGTAATTAATCAAGTGCTTATAGGTTCATTATCTTGGATTTTTTCCATGTGTTCCTTATCTGCCCTACTTCATAGTCAGTCATGGGTTTGGAGTCATTCAGTCTCCCTGAGAACACCTGACAAAGATCTTAAACCAACTCTCTGCTTGTTGGAAAACACGATTTTTTAAAGAGTTTTGTGGAATTGGATACTGGCATTCAATACAGCAGTGTCCCTCAGTCAACAAAATTCTTACACAATATGATTGCTTTTGTGAAAACTGGATAGCACAGCAGAGATGGCTAGAGTTGCTAATGACTTACATCTTGGAAAATAATCAGAAAAGGATAATGTCTTCTATAATCTTGTAGATTGAAGAGAAATACAATTATTCTGAATCTTCTGGGCTTGTTTATATCACAGCCAAGCTAAGGAATATTCAACCTGCTAGGGAAGTGCAGAAATAAAAGATTGTATGTAACATATCTATACTTTAACATACACAAAAATTATTTATCTACCTATGAGTCTGGAATGCCACAGAAGGTATATTTTTTTATTAGTGATAAAATTTAAGAGTGGTAGTAAGCAAAATATCTCTTTTGAGAAAAAAATGAGAAATAAAGATATATTAACTACTCCTGTTTGGATATTATGGGCAAAAAATATATTTTTAAAAATATAGTTGATTTTCGAGGCAAAATCCAGTTCTAAGAAAAGATCATCAGTCTTTTAACTTATTGGGTTAATTTAAATTTCAGTTAAAACAATTGTCATTTTTTTAATCTTTACCCACAAGGGCAGTATATTCTCTTTATAGTATGATAAATCAATACACTATTAATAAATTTAATGGCTTTTCTACAGGAAAAGTCACCTGAGTCTCTCTGATGTAGTAAAGGTCACAACAAGAATTTATGGGCTAAGAATAAGTACACAAATTCCATAATTAATTTTTTTAATATTTTCTCCCAAATTATAGATTAACACATCATAGGGGAGACCCCCTCAAAATGGAATTTATAAAAGTTGTGTATTTATTTTTAAATGTCCCTACATCTTTTAGTCACTTTCAAAGTACTCTCCATTTGATGCAATACAGCACCAAGACATTTTCTCCACTGCTCAAAACAGTTTTTGAACTTGTTAATTTTGGTGCCTTTTAGTGCTTCTGCTGTTTTTGTTTCACTTTTTTACATTGGCAAAGCATTTCCCTTAGAAGATTTCTTTCATCTGGGGAAATAATGAGATTGGGTGAATAGGGAAGGTAGGGCACAGGGATCATGCCATTTTTGGCCAAACACTGCTGAACAGTCAGCACAGTGTGGGCAGAGGCACTCGTAAATCACCCATCAAGAAATGGGCAAACGCATTGAAAGAGTCTTCAAAAAAATTCACTGAAGCTGAATGTAGCCTCTCACAACAACACCAGCTGGTCCTACACTGATACAGATGGACTCCTAGAATACTCACCTAGGAAAGGAAACCTATATTACAAGGGGCCCACCCTCCAGAAGATAATTCCAGTATTTTAGAGGTCTGCCTTCACATATAGGAACCAAATTTCAAGCAGTTTTTCTAACACTGCCTATCTTTGCCTGACACAAAACACACAACACAATGTTCTGGTAGGCTCTGCGGAACTTAACTGCCTTTGCAGATTAACATCCAGACTGTAGAAAAGAAAATTCTCCTCCATTATTTCTTAGAGACCCTATATAATCCCAAACATTTTTGGAGGTAAATTTTAACTTAGTAATAAAATATTCTCTTTTCCTTATAACATAATCTTTGCCTCAACCGTAATTGCCTATTTAAAAGACATACATGCATGGATAAGTTCAGGTTACACTAGAGAAGCCCACCTGGGCTGGGCTTTCTGGGCCCACACATTTTATCCACAGTAGTGAAAATCCAGTCTCAATATAAAATGCTACGAACCACTGAGGTAAACATGTAACACGATGCGTATTTATAGAAGTACTAAAAATTAAAGCCATCCATGCGGTCATGTGGTACATGTTATTTTGCTCAGAAAATTCCTGCTAATATCAATTTCTCAATGAGTTTTATATTTTTGAGTTCAGTATTAAACTTCAGTAAAAGAAGGGGATCCATCTTCCCCTTCTAAATTCAAATCCAGTTGAGAGATAGGCAAAGGTATAACATGGGTTCCAAAAGTAAAAGTTTTAGTATTGATGTATTGATGAATGGGAATTAGATACTTGGCCTACCGACATTTATGGCCATGGTGAGCTCCCTAATAATTCATTCCAAATTAAAATGATCAATCCAAGCCAGGTTGTCCTTTGCAGGGAGCAGAGTGTGCCACTGTTAGCTTACATTGTGTTGGAAGAGCACACCTGATCTCCTCCTTTCTTTGGCACTACAAAGAGGATGGAAAAGTGCCCACTATGAACAATTAAGTAAAAAGACATCTCTTATAGTCATTAAGGAGACCTTAATTATTGAAAATGTTGAAAGCATTATATTGGACCAAAGAGTAAAATATACTATATTATATTAAGAATATTTGGTGGTTCTCATTGTGTACAAGCCACTGTTTTTTGTGTGTGTGTGTGTTTGTTTGTTTCCTTGAGAAGTAGCAGTAAACTGGGCAGATAAAAATCCCTACACTCATTCAGTTTCTATTCTAATAATGGAAAGGTACATTACATAAGTAAGCTAAATAGAAAGTTCAAACAAGCAAGAGGTAAGGAGGAAAGCATGAGGTTGTAGGTGATGATATGTGATGTCTCTGAGGAGAGGCTGCAAGTTTCGCTGGAGTAGGCAGAGACGTTCTTGTGGAGAAAAAGATCTTTGAGTTAAAGCATTTAAGGAAGTGAGATACTATCCCCTTCTGATATCTGGGAATATGAAGTTCACAGGCTCTTAAGAAAGAGCACGCACACTTGCAAAAGTTGGGAGGAGGCAAGTGTGGATTGAATAGTGTGAAAGAATAAAATCGTAGGAGATGAGCTCAGGGAAATTGTGGAAACCAAGTCCAATAGGGTGTTAGAGGATAAAAGAACTTTAATTTTTTTTTCTTAATAAGAAAGCAACTAGAGTTGTAAGCAGAGAAGTAATATTATCTTACTTACATTTTAATAATATCAATTTGACTGCTATGTTGACAATCAACTAAAGAAGTGTAAGGATGGAGTCAGGAAGAAAATTAGGAGCCTACTGAAAAAAGTCATGAGAGGTATATTGCTGGTTCAAAACAGAATGATACATATTTTGAATGTAAGTCCAACAGCATGAACTGAAGGATGAAATATATTTCTGAGAGGAAAAAGGGAAGCCAGTTCTTTTTTTTTCAATTGAAGGAGGGAGTTACTAACGGTGAAAATGCTAGAAGAAAAGCATAATTGGTTGGAAATTTTAACTTTTTTTGGAAAAGGAAGTTCTAGAAGTCTACTAGACATTCATGTGATAATTTCAGGTAGTCAGTTGGTATGTGACTGCAGAGATTTGTACACAGATGCCTGGCTTAGAGAAATAACTTTAGGAGTCATCAGTACATAGAGGCATGTAATGGCATGCTATTAGATGACATAATATAGGACACTGTTGTAGAAATAATTAAAGACCAAGAATAGAAGGCTGGAGGACTCCAGCGTTAATGGAATATGTAAATGAAAGTGACACTGCAAAGGAGACAGAATAAAAAGAACAACCAGAAAAAAGTTCAGTGCAGAATATATTATGATAAGAGAGTATTAAACTGTGTCAGTGCAGCTTGTATTTCAAGCAAGATTAGGACAGACAATTAACTACTAGATTTGTTAAATGGAGGTATATGATAAGGGTTGTTTTTGGAAGTGGTTGTGGTTGCAAAAGCCTGATTGAAGTAAATTCAAAGAAAATAAGGATAAGATAAATGTTTAAGTCTGAGGCAAAACCAAAACAATGGAGACTTCTATCCATAAGCCCAATGACCAACCTTAATTTTTTTTGAATAAGTAAAAGAATACTTATATGACAGAAAATAAACAAAATTATTCAAGGAAACTTTCCCGGTAGAATGCAGAATTAGTCAATTTGAAGACAGGTCAATAGGAAATATACAGAATAAACTTCTATATAAAGAAAAAATTATTATAACATAGAAAAGAGTATAAAAGAAAAGAACACAATGAAAATATTTACCATATGCATAGTTTGAGCCCCCTATGGAGAGGAGAGAGGGTGAGTGGAACAATAGATGAAGAAATGGAGCTAGCAGTTTTCAAAAATTCAAAGAAAAACAGGCACCAGGCCAGTAATCCAAGGTCTGAAACCTCCAACAAGAGGGATACAAAAGGAAAGGGATAAGGAACTAAAGGAGAAAGGAGGGAAGGGAGGGTAGAATAAAAAGAAAGAAAAAAAGTCATGTTGTTAGTAAGACTGAGAAAAAATACAATTCAAAAGCATCCATAGAAAACAATTTTAATAGCAGAATAGATAAACTAGTTGTAGTGTATTCTTTCAGTGAGATACTTTCTCATATAACAATAATAAACAGCAAACTGTACAACCTCATGGAAGATTCTTGTAAACCTAATGCTGAGCATAAGCAACCAGACATGTAGAAGCATGTACTCTATTTACACAGAGTACATAGCAAAATAAACCGTGTGTTGTTTTTTTTTTTTTAATTTAGAACAGTGTCTACCTCTGGATATACAGTAATAGGATGGCCTCAAAAGGAGTGTCTGGGGTACATATTCTGGACTATATTTATTGATTTATTTGGTGGTTATATCAATGCATTCACTTTTTGAAGATTGGTTTAGTTCCATGATTTTGGCTTATGTACTTATACATATTTTTTTCTTTGTGAAAAAATGTAAACACACATCAGCAGGGAAGGGATAGAAAATAACAATATTAAATTTCTTAATTTTTTTCTTTATAACTCTCTTACCCCACATATTTTATTTTGCCCTGGGAGGACCTGACATTCTGCATATAAGTGCTGCAGTTAAGAGCAGATTTAAAGCCTCTTTTGGAATTCTTACTAGGTTGGGTGACAGATGAAGCACGTAGGACGAGATGTGTCTGGCATTCTAAAGAGGGTTAAGATACTGTGATGGTAAGGAATGATCTAAACTTGTATATACAATAACTTATGAGTGATAAAATGTAGATGTGGCAGGCTGAATTCTAAGGTTCTACCTCAAGATTCCTGTTGCCTGATGTGTATGTTCTGTTTAACCAATTAACCCAGGGGTCTGGGTGGGCTCTGTGAATTTAAAGGTATGTTCACTTCCTTGATTGGCTTGTATTATTTGAAAAAAGTAATGACACAGGCACATCTATAATTAGGTTATGACATATAAGACTTGTTATAGCAGAATAATAAAAGTTATTTGGCTGACCTTAAAGATGTAAGCTATCGTGTTATGAGAGGACCTTCTGGTGGGGGTGTGGACATGTGGCAAAGAAAGGGCAGCCCTTTGACAAAGGTTTGCAACAAAATGGAGACTTCCATACTGAAAGTATATTTAAAAAAACAGAATTATAGTAACATATAGTGAGGTTGGAAGGGAACCTCAAATCTGAAATGTAATCACAGCCTCTGCCAATATCTTGGTATCGGGCTGGCGAGACCCTTAGACAAAGACCCAGCTAACCCACACAGAGATTTAGACACTGGGAGATAATAATGGTTATTTTATGTCACCAAGATTGTGGTAATTTACTATTCAGCAAAATAATATGGATGCGATATAGTAGTATTGATTTGAGTGTTAGGTGTGTACAATCGTATGCAAATAAAATGATAAATTAGAAGAGCTATGAAAGATGCAATCGTATGACAAAAATCTTAGTTTTCAGTTTGCTTATTACTCACATTTTGCATTTTTCTTTTGCATTTTTAAACCTAACTTTACCATAGCAACTTAACAAGAACTAGCTGAGATGGACACATTAACAACTCCAGCAGTTTATAATGGCACATAACATATGTGGTGGGCAAGTATGAAAGCTTTATGTAACAGGTTCATAATAAGTTGATAGTCTTATTCAATTAATATATATTTCTTGGTGAGTTTGAATATCAACCAGATGGAATAAATGAAGAGTTGCAGGGAATGACAGAAAATGAAAAGATAGCACAGGGAAACAGAAAAATAGAATCCATGAAATAGAAGTAGAAGCTTTGCAGTAGAAAAGAGTGCTAGACGTAGTATATAAATAACAGAATAGGAAGAAGAAAAAATATATTGATAAAGTACTAAACAGTAGAAGAACAGATCACAAATAGAGCAATATGCTAGAGGAACTGAGGGATGTTACACTTTCACATTCAAAGATCTTCTATAAATTGCCAAATATTAAAAAAAATCATGTTTTCAAGAAATTTAGTTTGAAGCTTCTCAAACATTTTCCTGTGTAGTCATTCAGCAAATCCCTTTTAATTAATGTAATTTCCTTCATGAAATTCAAGAGAATCTAACTAAAACAAAAATTAAAAGACTCTGGGAGAAAGAGAAAACTATGATTAAGCAATTAACACAAGCAAACCACAGATTATATATTAACACATGAAATCCAATCTTCCTATAACAAATGCAAATTTGAGCAAGCATGGGAACATTTTTAAAGTTTCAAATTAATAAAGATGTAACAGTAATATTGTATTAAACTTTAAGTAGTGTGTTCTTAGGTGCATATCTTCATAATTCTTTGTATTATAAATTAACAGAATAATAACTCCACATTTTACCTAGAAATTGACATCCCTCTATTGACACAAAGGGATACACATTCAAAGTCCTCATAGACTGGGCCCGGTGATGGGAAAGTAAAGTGCCAGGCATAAGGCAATAGGGACTAGTGGGAATTTCATTTAGGAAACCTGATTTAAGAATTTAATATTTTATGTATTTATTTATTTATTTAGAAAGAGGAGAGGGCGGAGAGAAAGAGAGGGAGAGAAACATCAGTGTGAGAGAGAATCATTGATCAGCTACTTCTCGTACTTGCCCAGACCAGGGACCAAACCTGCAACCCAGGAATGTGCCCTGACCCCTGACTGGGAATTGAACCGGCAACTTTTCTCTTTGTGGAACAACACCCACCCAACTGAGCCAAATTGATCAGAGCCTGACCAAAGAAACTTAAAGTCAGTTATATTAATATTTTGGGAATGATGTCAGTGAATACAATATTAAAGTAAGAATCTCAGTCCTGGCTGGTGTAGCTCAGTGGATTGAGTGCTGCCTGTGAACCAAAGGGTTGCCAGTTTGATTCCCAGTCAGGGCACATGCCTGGGTTGCGGCCAGGTTCCTACCTTGGGGGCGAGTGAGAGTCAAGCAAACATTGATGCTTCTCTCTCTCTCTTTTTCCCTCCCTTCCCCTCTCTCTATAAATAAACAAACAAATAAATAAATAATCTCAAACATTTTGTTATCTGTAAAAGCAACAAGAATTTGGAAAGAAATTTATCACATCAACTTTTTCAGAATTATGGAAATTAACTAATGGCTTGCACCAGTGTGAGACTTACTTATCCAAGGAAAACTGCTGAATCTCATTTTCAACAGAAAATTACAAGTCATTCAAGGAACCAAGAAATTATGTCCCATACACAGAAATAAAAACTGTCAGTATAAACTGTCCGTGAAAGGTCAGATATTGGGCTTACTAAACAAATATTTAAATCAACTATTTTAATAATATCCAAAGAACTGAAGGATATTGTCTCTAGAAACCTAAGGGAAGATATGAGAATGATGTTTTAGCAAATAGAGAATGTCACAAAAAGTAGAAACTATAAAAAGAATCAAAAAGAAATTTTGGAGTTAAAAACTACAATAACTGAAATTTAAAAATTAGCTAGAAGGTACAACAGCAGTTCTGAGAAGGCAGAAGAAAGAATCAGAAATTTGAAGAAAGGTCAATTCAGATTATGCAGTCAAAAAACCTTTTTTTAAAGAGAAAGACATTGACTCCCAGAGACCTGTGCAAAATCAACTGTACCAATAGGTACACAAAGGGAGTCCTAGAAGTAGAAGAGAAAATGAGACCGAAAAAATATTGAAAGAAAATACAGCTGAAAATTTCTGAAATCCAGTGAAAAATATTATCCTATAAATCCACAAGCTCAGTGGACTGTGATTTGGCTAGGTTGAAAGAGACCCACACCTAGACACATCAAAAACTGTGAAAAGACATGATATAGCGAGAATCTTAAAAGCATAGAGAAGTGACCCATCACATTAAAAACCTCTTTACTACAATTAACAAATAATTTCTCATCAGAAATTACAAAAGCCAGAGGAACTGAAATGGCATATTCAAAGTATTAAATGAGAGGAGAAAGACTATCAGTTAAGAATTTTATATCCCCCTAAATATTTTTAAAATGAGGGGGAAATTAAGGTATATAAAAAAAGAAGAGAAACTGAGAAAAACAGTTTCTATTAAATCTTCTGTATATGGTGTAATATAAAGGCCCCTTTAGCCATAAAACAAAAAACAAAAAAAAAAAGACACCAGACAGTATCTCAAATGCACTTGAAGAAACAAAGACATGGGTAAAAGTAACTGAGTGGATAAAAATAAATGACAGTACAACTCTTTGTTTTTTGTTCATAACTGCTTTTCAGTTTATCTGACTTAAAAGATAACTGCATAAAAGCAATAATAAGAAATATGTGTTTATGGAAACAATGTATAAAGATATAATATATATGTACCTAAAGTGCAAAGGAGAAAAGAGGGATTGGACGTGTAATGGAATTGTTTTATTGTATGCTAGTGAAATTTAGTTGCTGCTAAGCTGAATTAGATTATAGCACTTTAGAAAGTCACTAAGAAGAAAACACAAAATGCATAGTAAAATAATTGACAATATTGTTAAATTTCTGTGCAAGAAAATATCTATCAGAAAAGGACAGTGTACAAATGAAAGGGTTATGCAGCACGACTTAGGATATTTACCCCCAAAACACAGGGTAGCTCAACACACAGAAAGTAATCGATGTACTAATACATTAATATACTAAAAGACAAACGTCATCTTAAGCTCAATTGGTAAAGAAAACACATTTGTCAAACTCCACCACTTTCTGATAATTAAAAAAACATGTGTACTCATCAAACTAGGGACATTTGAAAATCGCTCACTGCTGCTGACGTGACATTACGAGCTCTTTCAATTCTGGAGGCTTCTATGGCTATGTGACATGTCACACCTCAATTCTCCCACTTCTTTTCTATACCTGAACTATTACTACAGCATTGTTCACTCATTATTTTTGCATAGAACATTATTTTTCCTTCACTGTGACTGAATGTATCACACAGGTGTAATATTTAACTCAATGCTTTTATTACTAGCTCAGGAAAATTAAAGTGGCATGACCTGGTGTCAACAGCATTGGCCACACAGACACATAGATGTATGGTTAGTGAATTTTTTTCCTCCAGTAATGGTGAAAAGGTGATAATACAGTTATACATAATTATGTTAGTTAACTTTTTGCTTCCAGTTTATTATAAAATTAAGATGAAATTTTAAAAATCAGAGATCCAACACTTTCAAAAATATGATTGTGAACCTCAGTTTGAACAAATAAAACTTTGTATTTATGCACTTTTACATATATTTTAGTTAGTTGGACAATAAAATTGCCAAAGGCATACTATAATATTTTCCTGACAGCAAAAGGCTCAGTTCTAGTTTTCAAAAATTAGAATTGAAAATAAGAAAAAAAATTGAATGAGAAAAGTTGATAAATTTAGTAGTAGGTCTTTTGAGTGTGAGATATAATGAAGATGCCCTATATACAGGAAACGTAAGGAGCCTGTTGTTACAAATAATGAAAATATATTTTTCTATGCTAGGTCTACTCTGTTTCTAAAACACACGTGAATATCTCTTTTTTTGTCTAACAGCCAATTGTTTGCCCAGCATAGTTCTCTGTGTTATGACTGACCCCAGGGAATTAGTTCCCTTTCCAATGACTCTGCCCACCCTATACCTGACTCTCCTCTTCCTAAATCTCCTAAACTAAAATACGAGTGACCACTACAAAGAATTATGAAAAGGTATAAGGATAACAAGTAAAAGAAACTATTAGTCTAGAAACTACTAGAAACCTTGGTCAGTTAATAAACTCCATAGCCCTGCCAATGCTCTGTAATGATAACCACTTGCCCTGATTTTCTTGTATTGTTAGTTTCGTACCTGGTGGTGGGACCTGGCCACACTCTTCCACCCTTTAATTCCCAGCCACATGGAAAGGTTATCACACTCAGTCCCTTCCTTGGTGAAGGCTCCAGGAGGGGCCTGAGGAAATCCATAGTGTAGGCCAATAGTAGACCTCTCCTCTCTGGTGGGTAATGATCCCTGAAGGCATCCCCACCCAAGACCTGGGGGCACCTTCTAATACTCTGCAGACAACATACTTTACAATATTTAACTATGCTAAAATCCACTTAAAATGTAATTCAGTGTATATATAATTTCACTTCTAAATAAGAATTAATATAAATTAGTCCTCCTGAGTCTTACTTTTTACGTGATTATTTATCTGTGTTATCTACTTAATACAAATACTGCAAGAGCAAAAGTGGTGCTTTTTATATATTTTGTAAAGTCTTCTAAGTTATGGATAAATGATGAATGTTAAATAATAGTAACAATGAACATAGGTAATATTTACAAGATTACAAATTAAATGTCCCATTTCTGATGATGGTGTTTAATTGTTCCTCTTGCAAAAACATGGGAATTTTTGTAATTCAACAGACTGAATAAAATAAACAATATGATCTTGCTATCCAGACAAAACATTTTCTCTATGGATTTTCTATTTTATTTTCCATATGAATAGCATCAATAGGAGTTTTCAAATATTTTCGACAACTACAATTGGTTCTTAAACTCCTATTATCCAAGTGCCACTAATGCTGAAATTTGCATATAAATTCCTGTTCTCCATCATATACCATGTGAATGAAGAAAATAACTGTATGCTCGTCCAGTCATAAAAAGTGTTCGAGGCAAACTGAATGTGTTATGTCGATAGCAAGACAGAAAAGACGGCTGCTAGAGTTGATGCTCACCGTAAAAGCACCTCTGGGAAAGATCTGAAGTGTTCTTAAGGGTGACTGACTGTTCCCCATAGCTAGACACCGCCAGCCATGGTAAGACCCACACATACCAGTAAGCAGCTTTTTGAAATTACCTCTTTACTGCATGCCTCGCCCATTAGCGCAGCCACCTTGTTGTCATTCACAACAATATAACTATCACTTCTGCAGCATTTACACCCTGGGCCTGGCTGGCTGGTTGCCTCTTACTCTGTGGCAAGATTATTGATTGCAGATGCTTATTAAGCAAGTACAAGGCAATAAGCCATGAGAGCTGTTGATAATTCAAGAGGAAAAGCCAGTAATTATATAGGGATCAGGAAGATTATTACATACGTGGCCTCGGTAAATATGACTGATTGCTATTGCATTGATGAGATGACTGTTTTATTTTAAATGCATTATTATTGATTTTTTTTGTTTTTATTGCATTTTAAATTGACATATTTTAATGCAACTAGGACATTCTCCCCAACTGCCAGATCCTGCTACTGTAATTTGATGATTAATGAACATGTGCAACAGTTAGGGTTTCTACTGCTCAGGTCAAGGCAAAGTCACTGTCTTTTCCTTCCAATTCACTTTCCTTTTATTACTTTCTAAATATAACACACGTCATGCATCAGAATTTCAGGTCACTTTAATTTTGTTCTGTTGGCATGATTGTGCTGCATATGCATATAAAGATGGAAGTTAGAAAAATAAACTACATGAAAGTCACATACAGACTGAACACAGATTCCATTATGTCTTCCTGCCTTTTTCTTTTCAAGTTAAATCTGTCAAAGGGACAGAAGCTTCCAAAACCAAAATATGATAAAATGTTAAGGAAAACTGTATAATGCCAATAGTCTAAAATTTGAACTCAGCAAAGCAAACAAATATAGTATTTGGTTATTTTAAATGGTCAATATTGTGATTCCTTGAGTGATTTTAAACTGAGAAGGTAAAAAAAAATCACTTTTCTAAAATACTGATCAAAGAACTGAATGGGGAACATATTCTATGTTCATATTTAGCACAATTTTAGTTCATTTGAAAGAAGCTAGAGAATGAATTCATATTTGTAATTGTAGAGGTTTGCTAGTTCTAAAATTGGATCAAAACATCCAACTGTTCTATGAAGCAGATGAATGAACAGATTCCAGAAAATGTAAGAATCCAGACTAAGAATATCCATCAAAGTTAAAACTGATAAAGCAATAATTATGATTACTATTCTCATAGTTGCCCACATTTATTGACTACATGCCATATATAAACTTCATATCATTCTGGCACTACCGTAACTTTATAAAGTAGGTACTTTTATAATCTACAGTAAGGCCTCAACATCCATGAGTTCTTCACCTGAGTATGAAAAGCATTTTCAATGTGCAGTGGATTGAACACAGAGATGCAGAACCCAAGGACATGGAGGGCCTACTAAAGGTTTTGAGCGTCTGTGGATTTTGCTATCTGTGCAGATTCTGGAACTAATCCCTCACACGTACTGAGGAATGACCAGATTTCTGCATAGCAAGGAATTCTGAGGCCTAAACCAGCCATTTTCCTGAGGCTAGATTACTCATAAAAGGCAGATCTAACACCATTAATTTTTAGCTACAAACATCTTGCCTATAATCTCAGTGCTGTTGGTCTATAACTCTAGTGTTGTGATTCTCCTTTTCCCATGCATGTTATTCATCATGAGTTATTAAAGAATTATTATATGATAGCCCTATGCTACACAATGTGGATCAAACAGTGATATAGTTAAGATCCCTTCTTTCTTAAATTATAACCAGGAAAACAGAGCAATAAAACCCACTAGATCATAAAATAATACAGTGATATGGCCATCACATTTTAGTAATGTGAAGAGATAAAGAGTGGTAATGACAAATATTATATAGGAAAAGTGGGAAAAACAAAGTTGATATGTTGCCTGAAAAATCAAGAGCCTGGGTCCAGTGGATATTAAATTTGAGATCCTTATAGTGTATCCAAGAAAAGGTAGAAATTAGGAATTTGATTACATATGTCCAGAGCTGCACTGTTTAATATAGTTATAACTAGCCACATGTGGTTATTTAAATTTAAATTAATTTTAATTAAGTAAAATTAAACATTCAGTTTCTTATTTATGCTAGCTACGTTTCACGAGTTTAAACAGGCACATGAGGTTATTGGCTACCAAACTGGAAACTACAGACATAGAACATACATCTGCTATTTCAGAAGCTTCAGTTGGACATCGCTGACTTAGAGTTCAGAGAAAAGACCAGAATCAGAGATATGAATATTAGAATAAAAAATGACAACAATAGCTTCTTTTACTTGAGCGACTGGTTAGATAGTGGTAACAATTTCTGAGATAAGTAAATTGGAGGGGAAAAAATGTTGGTATATACATTGCAGACTGAAAGTATTCCATCTAAGGAGGATAAAAATGGAATACTATATTATATTATTTAACATAAAATATAATGAAGAATAGAAGAAAATTTATAAATAAGAATGTTAATATCAAACTTCAAGTACTAGAAGGAAAAAAATGCCTATAATCCTTAAGTATAGATATATACTCTATATGTCTTGTAGTTTTTAGAAAACTATTGTAGACTTTTTATTATCTCTAATTCATATAGTGCTGTTCTCATAGATGTGAAATTCACTTGGACACTAAATGTATAACCATAAACAACTTAATTCCATTCTTAGGATTCTGGTAGAATCACCCTTCCACTTTCACATATGCACAAATACCATCACTACTCCTCATCATTAAAATTAGAAAAGTTTAGTTCCTTCACCTAAATCAACCAGGTACCTCCATTTTAGGACACACTAGACTGCTCAGGAAAAAATCCTATATGTGAGATCTTTCCAGAAGGTATCCAGACATGTAATATGCAAAACAGAGTCATTTATTGAAGAAGATACAAGAGACAAGAAACATTATACATAGGAAAATGATGCCTCAGTCACCTTCAAAGTAGGCACCTTGGGACCTCACACAGTTCTCCCAATAGCTGTCAGCTGCCCCATAATGTTCTCCCAAATCTCATCTATGGTCTGAAATCTCTTCCCTTTCAAAGGTGACTTTAGTTTTGGGAAAAGCCAGAAGTCACAGGGTGCCAAATCAGGGCTGTAGAGGGGCTGAGTCACCTCAGTGATTTGATGTTTTTTCCAAAAGAGTCTGCATGAGACGTGATGCATGAGAGGGTGCATTGTCATGATGAAGCTGCCAATTACCAGTTGCCCACAGCTGCAACCTTCTGAGTTGTCCAAATAGTTTCTGCAGAGGAATGGTCAAGCTTAACGCAAAATCTGATGCAGGTTCATTGCTCTGCTAGCTCAGTCATTTTGAATGCAACAGCCACACAGCACACAATCTCGCTCAACCGCATCTACCATACCCACTGACTAGTAGAGTGAAATCACCACTGTTCACTCATGAGCATTCCAGTCCACTCTCCTTGATCTTATGAATCTTTCAAGATTTGTCTCCCAAATATCAAATCCCTGCTTTTAGTAAGTGCAAGATTGAAATTCCAAGTCCTTAACATGCTCTTCATATGCTTCTATATTTACACTAAGTTGCATTATTAAAAACATAAAAAGCAAATGCAAAGCAAATTGTACTACTCCTATTATAACATTAGTTTTAGCTGTCTTTTCCCTTTCCAGTTCCTTCTGAATTATTTCTCAATTTTCTACTTAATTTTACCTGAAATAGCGCATCTGCTGCTATGATTATAATAATTAAAATGACTTGAAATAGGAATGATTTGCCTTTTTAGAGATCCTCTGAAAATGAGAGTTCTCATGAGTGTTTCTGTGCTTGTGTGCATGTGTGTCTAATCATTAAAGATAGTGCAAGGAATTCACAGCAAGGAAGCAAAGGTCATAAAAACAGATTAGGACAGGACAGAAAAGGAATTGACCAACTCATATAACATGAAATAAGCATGAAAAATATATATTCGTAAGTAAAATATCTAGTGATGGCTATTAATATTCTTTCTCCAAATAATAAAAGTATTTTAATATTGGGTTTGTATTTAGTAGAAAAACACTCTTCCTTCCTTAAAAATATCAAGATATTATAATTTAATTCATTTTTGTGGATTATATAATGAGCCACATAGCCTTTTTAGGCTAGAATGTCCTATAAGTACCACTTCATTTAGATGGGTGAGAAGTATGAATAATTCCACTGTTACATACTCTATTGGCTTCTCAAATTTGAGGCAACTTGTAGTCCAACACAAAATGCAGATATTAGCATTTAGAAGAGCTTACCAGTGTTAATTATTAATGAATTTTATAATTATTCTTTCTGAATATTAGTGAGAAAGATAAGACATAAAACAAAGAAATCCAACTTCAATTGTTCTCAGGTTTATTCATGAATAATTACTTGGATCAAAAGAGTTCAAGATTCTTTCAAGGCCACCTGGTATAAACTTCATAATTTCTAGCTAAGTAGTAAGACAACCATATATGTTCTGAAGCCTTTGGCACCTTTGAAAAAAGTTTCCACACATGTTTCACTTTACTATTGTTTTAAAATTTGAGCAAACACCCATAAGTTTCTTCTGTGAGTTCTGGGTATGTTGAATATTTTTCCTTTATGCATAAAAAAGGATCTCCAATTTTCTAGATATTTTTGTGTATGGTCATTTATACTTTCCCATTATGAATAAGTTACCTTGATAACCAATGTTAGATACATCTTATGCATCAGGAGAGGAGAGAAGTAGTACTTTAGGATGACTGATGTGGAGATTTTAATAAAATGGCACACATAGAAGAATGCCAAACATATATTTTGACCAAGTGCTGAGTGTGTGAGGGTTAAAGTCAATAATCTATCACTGTTGTCACATCGACAATGTAGACTGAACTAGTGGGCAGTACAAACAAATCTAAATTTGAAATTATTATTACAATTTTGTCTCTAAAGCTTTTTAGACAGATTTGTTAAATTTTTAATTTGTTGCACAAGAATAATAGTTTTAGATTAGACATTAGCTGGATTCCTGCATTGGACATTATACTGCACATTAATGCTATGAACAGATGTTCGTGTTTACTTGCTGTTGGTAGAAGAGCAGGCATAGTTTGGCTGACTTTGTCTTGTAAGCGATTTTGCTGAGAGGTGCTTGTAACAAGTTATTACATTTATCTTCTTTTCTAATAGCAACTAAGATAAAATCTAATTTCCTCTTCAATCCCTAGATTTGAAGATTGGATGATGACGATAATATTCAAATTCACTGAAGCACGAATGAAGAGTTATACAATGCTGAAGAATATAACTTTGGCTATTTCTGAAGCAGACCAAGATTTTTATCCCTAACTCATATTTTTATCGTAGTTTATATACACCCATTTTTTATACAATCACTCGACAAAAATACGCTGTTAAATCTTGGATCTAGAAATGTGACAGTAAATCAATTTAACTAATGTTCAAAATAATAAAATAATTCTGAAGTTTTATCTGCATCACATTCCAGTAGGAGAATGAAAGGGGATTTTTATAGCAAGTAAGAATTATTTTTACTTTCAAAGCCCAGCACTGCAACAATTTTTTCCAGAATTTCTGGCAAACTATTTGCGTTAATCACAAAAGTCCCTATTATTTACTGAAAATGTTAGTAGTGATTAATAATTTAGAGAATTACTTATTGGTAACATCTTGCTTAGTACTAATCTCATCTTACACTATAGAGATATTCTTTGCTATAAGCATCCTTTTACAGATTTATTAGTTACTTCAACCTTTTATTTTTATTGATTGATTGGTTTTATAAGCAAAATGGTGTGTGTGTATATATATTTATATATATAAATATATATTTGATATATATTTAATATATATATTTAGTATATACATTTAGTATATATTTATATATAGCATACATAAATATTTATATATATGATGTATGTATATATGTATTTATTTATTTATTGTTCAGTTACAGTTGCCCTGCCTTTTTTCCCATGTTCTTCCCTGCACCATCTCCCCCAATGGTAGTTACTTCAACTTTTTTAAATGACTTGTACTTGGTAAAGAACTTTAAAATTTGTTGACTAGGAAAAATGGAAGTTGCCAACTATTTTTTGCATGTAGTCTAGAATTCTGGTATATTTTGCTCTGCTATAATTCCATTCTAAATATTCAATTGAAGTGTATTGGGGGAAAACTTACCTTTCTGATTCTTTAATAAATTTTAACTACCACCACATTTGTTCCATTGCTATTAGCACAGCAATAAACACTATCCTCAGTGATTTTCCATCCTATCAATATTTATTCAATCAGATTCACATTATTTCTCTCTGCTATGCCCAAACATCCTGTGGCAAGCAAGTAAAATAATATCAATGACTTAATAATCTTTCAGACTTAAAACAGAATTCTGATACGTTCTTTATGACTAGATGCTGATGAATAAAGCAAAAATAAGACACTTAATGATTTCAGTAACCCTTTTGGGTATAGCAACATATAATTAAAGAAAATGTGCTAATAACATTTTTTAAAGTAACTTTCCCAGGGGCCATAACTTAGGCAAATATTAAATATTCTTCTTAAACTGCTGAAAATGATTAGCACTTTCTGGCACATTACTTGAATATTTTAATTTAAATTTTGATCTTCCAAAATCTCAAAAAGAAATATCTTTTTAAGTTAAGCATTTAAAAATATTGCTTGAAATTTAATTAGTGGGAATAAAATATGGTTTGGAAAAGTTTTTCTTCTAACTCTTTTTCTCCATGTTATTGTTAAGTTTTATTTGGGGGGTATTTTTTATTGTTGTTCACTTACAGTTGTCCCAATTTTTCCCCCATTGCTCTCCCCTTCCCCACCCACCCAGGCTCCCACAGTCAATCCCCACCCTGATGTCCATGTCCATGGGTCCTTTATACATGTTCTTTAACTAGACCCTTCCCCTTCTTTCCCCTGTTTTGCATCTGTCATTGATATTGGGATTTTTCAAATCACAAAAATATCAAAAAGTTAACATTCTTATAAGATTTGACGAGTTCCCAAACAGATTTTTCTTGAAATGCTTAGAGCTTATATAAAATGGGTAACTTAATGAATCATTTTCAACAATTATTCTGATATAGATGCTAATATTGCAAACTATATAAAATTCATTTTAATATATTATAGTCACTGTATCTTGCCTGGTATTAATAGTTAAAAATCAAAGAGATTTGTGGATTCAAGGATATTTTCCTTATCTACATATGTGGATAGCAATACTGTTTTAATAATGTCATCAATCTTTTTATTTTGAAAATACTGGACATTTCTCTAGTATGCATAAAATTAAAAATGTTTACAATTAATGTTTATATCAAATTATATACATATATGTATACTTTACATGCCTATACAAACTAATGATGGAAGTCAAATATGTAAAGAATATAAAGGGATTTTTAATACAAGTAATATCTGGAATATTAAAATTAATAAAGATAATCACTACAATCAAAATAAAACATCTTCATAGTACGATATTAACACTGATTAAATAGGACATAACTTATGTTGCCATTTTATAATTGATCACACACAATATTTCCATAAATATGATTAACATACACATGTCTATTTAGAATTCTAAAAAGCAAAAATAATCTGATACTGAGTGTTAGATTGTGTCTAAATTTCAAGGAGGCAGCTCAATTCTGGTATACATGTAAATAATCAAGTACCAGGAAGTAATCAAATGCAGGGTGAAAACTTATTTTCTTCTAGAGTAGTTGTTTGATGTTTGAGTCAGAAGTTCAGCTTACTACCCTAATTCTAATAAAGATATACAAGGTCTGTCTGGAAAACGTCCAGCCATAGTTAAAATAACGAGAACAGTTTGCACCACATGGATGAAACCTGGAAGCTAAGGAGAGGAGAGTGGACTGGAATGCACAGCATGAACAGTGATAACCTCATGTACTAGTCAGTGGTGTGGTAGATGCCATTGAGTGAGCATGTGTACTGTGTGGCTGTCACATTCAAAAATGACTGAGCTAGTAGAGCAACAAATCTGCATCAAATTTTTCACTAAGTTTGACCATTCCTCTGCAGAAACTATTTGGATGATTCAGTAGGTTGCAGCTGTGGGCAACTGGTGATTGGCAGCTTCATCATGACAATGCACCCTCTCATGCATCACATCTCATGCAGAGTTTTTTGGCAAAAATTCAAATCACCCAGGTGACTCAGCCTTCCTACAGCCCAGATTTGGTGCCCTATAACTTCTGGCTTTTCCTAAAACTAAAATCACCTTTGAAAGGGAAGATATTTCAGACCATTGATAAGATTTGGGAAAACACGACGGGGCAGCTGACAGCTGTTGGGAGAACTGTGTGAGGTCCCAAGGTGCCTCCAGTGAAGGGGACTGAGGCAATATTGTCCTACGTACAATGTTTCTTGTCTCTTGTATCTTCTACAGTAACTGTCTCTGTTTCGCATATTACATGGCTAGATACCTTCTGGATTGATCATACACACACACACACATACACACATATCTTTACGATTTATATGGTATATAAATATATCTTTATAAATTATGTAGTATATTATTATATACAGTTTATTGACTGCATAATACTAACTAGGCACTAAACTAGAAATTGTAATATGCCTTATTGTAACAACTTTTCATGACAGTTTGAAAAATTGAGCATTAAGTTATTTTTAGATATCAAAAAAACTGATTGCTGAACTAATACGTAACCAAGCCAGGATTGTTACACAAATTAATATGGCTGCCATATTCCGGTTATTATCTTTTATTTTATAATGTATAAGTACAAATTACACAGTTAAAAATATGTAAGGTAAATATATGTATATGGTACATTCACAAAAGAATCTCTGTATTAGTGTTCTAAACGTGATCATTATGAAGAGAAACTTGAAGAAGCAGATGGCTGAAGAATACAATATCGCTTTTTCATGAGTGGCCAAAATTGCATCCCACTTAAGTAGAAACAGCATCCAAAATGTGAGACAACCTGATTTCCTGTTTTGTATTGTCAATTACCAAATCACTTTAATATGCCTGCAAACAGCCCACGGTGTATAACTAACTGAATATTTGAGAGGAGACATATTTTCTTATATCTGAGTAAAAAATGCATAAGAACAGAAAATCATATGATAATTTAAAGTAAAGATTATGAGTTTCATGGAATGGTATTAGATCAAATACAGATACATTTGCAAATCTGTCGCTGAAGGGAAGCATTGCAGACCATCATAAACCCTCACAAAAGTCTGTGCTATGGAGTTTGGGGGACTTTGGGGGAGAATACAGACCACACTCATGATATCGTGAATGACGATGTGCTATAAACTTTGTGTTTGGAATCAGCTCTTGTTGATAAAACTTGCTTCAACTTCTAACTTTCTGTTAAAGCCTCTGCTGCCACCCCAGTGGCTGATGCCAACAGAATTTTCACGAGTACTGACTGGAGCAAAGCTACTTTGTGAAGAATAGAAAATGTCTGGAGGTCAAAACTAAAGTATACATGACTTTTTGCAGCCTAGTTAGTATTCTTGTTTGCATAATTTGCCTAGATCTCCACTGAGGAGTTCCTCAGTACCCAGAGCTGGTATTTACTTCAGCTTTTTTCTTTTAATTTAGAAAATTCCTGAAGCATTTATATACTTTGATGTTTACATGACTCATTACAAAGTCAAAATCGATGCTATTTCCAGCTCTGATATCTTGGCTCAACTCTAATATATAAGATTGGACCTACTCTTGTAACCAAGATTATTACATCTGCTACCACAATTCCTGGATCCCTTTCATGGTTCTGAATCTAGATTGCTGTAATGGTAATCAGTCTAGTACTCAATTCCATCATCACTGACTTCCAGCTTGGCCTCATTCTCTTGCTTCTTTTCCTCCTCCTTCTTCTAATAACATCTTTAATAAACATTTTATATTTTCTAGGAATTGTTTTCATCAATATATTACTTTATTTAATCCTTATGTTACTATAAAGTATTTTATTAATTATATTTTGGAGAGTATAAAAAAGTAACTTATCCAGAATTGAACTGCCACAAATTGGCAAAACTTGCAATTTCTGACTTCAGAAGCTATACTCACAATATCTCTAGCAAGTTAAAATTTCTGATTCTATTTTTTTTATATATTGCCACTTGCTGGAAGACCTAACCTTGCAAGACCTTTATGATGTCTACAGACCTATCTAAATCTTTATTCATAACCTATTCCCAGCATCCCGTTACTACACTCTGGAAATCTGCTGTGTTTTCACCCATTAAGATCACAGTGGTAATCAACTGCTTGACAGAACTCCCGATTCTTATATTCCCAGCCCCCAAACTGTGAATACCATGCCTCTTATTCTCCAGATGAAATTCCTCCCCAAATCAATATATGGGTTTTCCCTTATTCATTAAACCATTAAATGATTAACTTTCAAGGCCTTACTATGAGAAAAGAGTGTCCTACATACTGCAAGTATAATGAGAAACAAGATAGAGAATACTTGCCATCCTGTCTCATGCTAATATTTCCACCTAATTTCTAAGGATGATTAACCTCTCAAGTATTTGTTTATCCATTTTTTGAAGCACAGAAGATTCTACTACCCCATTTTATTTTCATTTTCTATAGGTTTAGGAACACGGACTAAGGTTTTGAACCATTCAAAATTTATGTACATACGTGACTGTAAATGAGTTTAATCTCTTTTGTTAACTCCCCCTGTGCAGTTGTTTATCAAGTGACAAGAGTTGTATCTAACCAAAACCCCTAATGGGGCCCACCGAATATATATTTATTCATTATGCTACAAGCAGAAAATGCAAGACTCTAGACAAAGAATGGGCCCTTATAGCTCATGAATAGCAAACTGCAAAGGAGAATAGAATGGTGAATTATGAAACAGAACACTCACTTAAAAGTGTTATTAAGTGGACAATAAATACAAATAATGTAGTGTATTCTGAAACATTCCTGATAGAAGCACATAAAAGCCAGATTCTTATCTAGTTTTCTTACCTTTAAGTCAACAGGATGGTTGATCACAGGGTTGCCCCACAGACATAGGTAAGACCTTGAGGGAAGAAATTGTGTGTTGGTGTTCATAAACAAGACTAGAGGGTATAGCTCAGACTACAGGAAAAATATAACTTCCTACATGATAGTGCCACTCTCTTACATGCAAGCTTCATATTTCTTTGAGGAAAGTTGACTACCTTTCTAAATCTGAGATTTAAACTCAAGAGAAATTTCTGGACACAATTGTCTGATAGAGCTTTGTCTGGCATTTAAATTCTGTTACAGAGTGCCTGTCCTAAATGTAATAAAAATAAATGGTGAGAGGGATCCCCTAGTGGCAATATAGAGAGACCCTGGACTCACCTCCTCCCATGGTAATGCCAAATTTATAGATACACATGGAAAAAATTCCCCCTGAAAACTAACTGAACAGGTCCTTTCCATCAGTAAATGAGACAAGGCCCACATTATGGAGATCAGAGAGGTTCGGATGCACTCTTACTAAAAACCCCACCACGGGTAGAGTGACCTACAACAGGAGCTTCTCCTTGAGGAGTGAAGATTTGTACCCTGTATCAGGCACCCCAAACTTTAAGACCTGCACTTGAAAAAAAGCCCCCCAAAACATCTGGCTTTGAAAACCAACAAGAATTTTGTCAACAGGACGCAAAGGGCAATAGCAAACTGAGAAACATCTCTTAAAGGACTCACACACAGTCTAATTTGCCCCAGGGTCCAGTACAGAAGCAGCCATTTAAAAAAGTGCCTGGACTTTCTGTAAGAAATATATTTATTTACTTATTTTTAAGCATAGGTTGGAGGGACAGGGCACTGTTGTTATAGTCTCCAGAAACAGAAGTCTAAATGGGATTTTCACACTCTCCAACTACCTTGCTAAAGCTGTGGGAGCCATCTTTACTTTTTATTTTTTCTAAGCAGGCGCCATCTTCATGCTCCCTAGCACCCATATCTCCTTGAGGGGAGATTTTACACTCAATTATTGAGACCAACGTTACTCTAATATCAAAATTAGTCAAGTACGCCACAAGAAAATAATTGCAAGTCAATCTCCTTGATAAATATAGATGCAGAAATCCTCAACAAAATATTAGAAAACTGCATTCAGCAATACATTGAAATGATCATACACCATGATCAGGTGGTATTTATTAGAGGAATGCAAGGATGGGTCAACATTTACCAATCAAACAATGTGATATACTACATTAACAAAAAGAAGGATAAAATTATATGGTCTCAATAGATGCAGAAATAGCATTTGACCAAAGTCAGAAATCATTTATGATAAAAACTGAAAAAGTAGTTATAGAAGGAATGTATGTTGACATAATGAAGGCCACATATAACAAGCCCAGATCTAACATCATATTCAATGGTTAAAAGCTAAAAGCTTTTCTCTAAGATCAGGAATAAGAGAATGATGCCCATTCTCACCACTTCTATTCAACATAGTATTGGAAGTCCTACTCAAAGCAATTAGGAAATAAAAATCACTAAAAGTCAACCAAAATGAAAAGAAAGAATTAAAATTTAACTATTTACAAATGACATGGTATTATATATACAAAACCCTGAGGACTCCATAAAAAATTTGTTAGAACTAATCAACAAATGCAGTGAAGTTTCAGGAAAGCAGACCAATATACAGAAATCTGTTTCATTTCTGTATACTAATAAAAAACTATCAGGAAAAAAATCTATTTTCAATTGCATCAAGTAGAAATAGATCAAACAATTCTAAAATTTGTATGAATATATATTTTTTCTCCAAAACAATCTTTATATAGGTGTAGATAGATCCAAAGCAACCATTATATATATATTATATATATACGATAGATATAGATATAGATATATAGATATATGTAAAGCAATCTTGAGAAAGAAGAACAAAGTTGAAGGCTCCCTGGTTTCAAACTATATTACAATCTATAGAAATCAAAACAGTATGGTATTATCATAAAAATAAACATATACATTAGTGGAGCAGAACAAAGAGCCCACAAACAAACCCATGCATATCTGGTCAATTAATTTATAATGAAGGAGCCAAGACTATACAGTAAGGAAAGAATAATGTCTTTAATAAATGGTTTTGGGAGAATTAGGCAACTACATGCAAAACAATGAAACTGGAGCAATATTGTACACCATACACTAAAATAAACTAATGTGTATTAACAACTTGAATGTAGGACCTGAAAACATAAAACTCCTCGAAGAAGCATAGGCAGTAAGCTACTTAGCATTGGTCTTGGTGATGAGTTTGGTTTTGACATGAAAAGCAAAAGCAAAAAGTAAAAATGAGTGCGATTACATCACACTAAAGGGCTTATTCAAAACAAAGGAATCCATCAACAAAATGAAATGAGAAAATATTTGCAAATCATATATCTGATAATATGTTCTACCAAAAATACCTTATGAACTCATACTACTCAGTAGCAAAAGAAATCTAGTTAAAAAATGGCAGAGGATCTAAATAGATATATTTTCCCAAAGACAGCATACACATGGCCAAAAGGTACACAAAATGATTTGCAACATCACTAGTCATCGGGGAAATGCAAAGCAAAATCTATGAGGTATCTATCTCCTCGTACCTGTTAGAATGACTCATCAAAAAGTCAAGAAATAACAAGTGTTGGTAAGGATATGGATGAAAGGAAACCCTTGTGCACTGTTAGTGGGAATGTAAATTGTTGTAGCCACTGTGGAAAACAGTATAGCGATTCCTGGAAAAAAAAGTTAATAATAGGACTACCATGTCATCCAACAATTCCATTTCTGAGGATATCTGCAAAGAAGAGGTCCCATTAACTAAATACATATATATATATATTCAAATTCACACTATATTTTTAAGTATATTTTATTAATTATGCTATTGCAGTTATCCCAATTTTTCCCCTTTACCCCTCTCTACCCAGCACCCCCCTTCCCTCCAGCAATCCTCCCCTTTAGTTCACTTCCATAGTTTGTGCACATAAGTTCCTTGGTCACGATAATGTAATGTATAGCATGGGATAGTATATAATATTGTGCTGCACATTTGAAAGTCGCTGGGAGAGCAGATCTTAAAAGTTCTCATCACAAGAAAAAAATTTGTAACCATGGGTGACAGATATTAACTAGTGTTGTGATGATCATTTCACAGTATATAAAAGGCTGAATCATCATGTTGTATACCTGAAACTTATGTTGTATGCCATGTAGACCTTGATATTTTAAAAAATGACAGAAAAAGGAGACCTTGGAAAATCTTAAAAAGAAATTGGTTTTCAATGTATGTGTATATACTATAAATCAACATATTTTTATATTCACTGACACACTGAATGAGCGAGTGAGTGAGTGAGTGAGTGAATGAAATATGCCAAGTCCTTAGTGACCAACAGACCTCCCAGCTTCATTACTATCAGGGTCAACTACCCCTTTACTCTAATACTTTATATCTACAGCAACTCTTCCAGGGAAACTGCCGTGAATAAATCTGACTTTAGAAGAGATTAATGTACACATGTTGATTTTTGAGCTGTTAAAGAGGTAAGTGGAAAATTGTTTATTTTAGAAGCCTACGCCAGCTTATTGTATTTTTTTAGTATTCCTTTAGGCTCACAGCTGCCAATTATGTTTCAAAGGTGTAGGGATCGGAATTTTTATTACCTGTACAATTTAGGATTGAAAATCTACTAAGATAATAGTAGATAGCTTAATCTGCAAATAGCACATGGGTCAGCATAGAAAACCTAATGCACTCATTCTTACCACACCAATGGCAACTTTATGTTTTAAATCTTCAGAAATATAAACATAGCCAGAGATGCTTTGATCACATCCTTTACATTTTGCGATATGTCAAATCATCACAAATTAAAAAGAATTGTATCTACTAAACCTAAAAATTTCCAGAAATTTGTTTTGGTAGGAGTTTATAGTTTTGATAGTTCTAGCTTATCTTCTTCCTTGTATTATTAAGTAAAAGCCCTTCCTCACACTCTACCCTCAGGGAAAAATATTTTATAAAATGAAGGCCTGTGTGGCTATTGTCTCCATTTTTATACTCTTACCCCCACTTCTGCCACATAAAACCAATACCTGCCATTAGAGCTTTGGGGAGTCTTGTTCCCCCTGGGCCTAAATCTAGTCGTCTACTCTTTCTGTATTCTTATAGAAATTGACCAACACTGATTTTAGTAATAGTCTTTGTGCTTTTTCTTTCTATTGTCATTGATGACTCCTGGGATTCAAAACAAATAGGGTAAAGTTCTGTCTTAGACACAAGTTTCCGAATTTCCCAAAACCCTCCTTCCAAAGGACTTAAACAATTAAACAAAAGCTCTCACTATTTCCCTACCATAAAATAGATTTAATCCACTTGGAAATTCCAAATTGGCTTAAACACATCATCACTATTATAAAAAGCACTGATTCTTCCACCAAGAAAATGAAAGTACACTTCCATTCTTGCTTGAATGCTTATCACTTAAAATCTATAACCAAGTAATATGTTTCTGCTTCATAATGATGAGCCTCTTTGGTCAAATCACAGGCCTACTCAAGGAAATCTTAGACTTTGATAGTTACAATTCTACCATAAGACAGTACAGATGTAACATATGATAAATACGTCCATAACAAACATGGTGATGAGAAATTTCCATAGAATCTTAGAGCAAAAAAAAAAAATGGAACGGATAAGATGCCAATGACTGACTGCTAAGGCAGACTCAGAAGATGAACAAATACTTTAACAAAAGAGTTGTGGTTCACACCAAAGAGTTGTGGAAATGAAGCTTTTGCTCTCTTATCTTCTGAAATAACTGGCTATATACCTTCTTTGTGATGCATGTTTCACCTCCTTCCTGAAAGCAGCATGCCTTTTCCCTTGGGTCACATTTTTGCATTTGGAAATTTGAATTCCCTCATGACTAAACTTCAATTTGCCTTTCTTGGCATCTCACCTTCATATGAAAATAAGCATACTTCTTTGAATTCTTGGCTTGGAAAAATATTATCACATAGCTCTTATGAATACTATATCCAAGTAGACCTTTTGTCCTAAATACTTAAGTATTCCAGGTTACAATTCATTTGAGTCAAAACCCTATGGGCAAATGCTTTCTTCCTTTCAACAATGTCAGATGTTTTCTGTTTTATTTTTACAAACTTAAAAATTATCAGGGAAAGCCTATTTTATTTCTTAGCTGTTTAATATTTGATAATACATATTTATCTTCTCACACAGCAGAGTACCCCTAAAATCACATACATATCCCCATTAGGCAATTGTTTATAAAATATTTAGGTTCAAATAATAACATAAATTTGAACTTTTGACTAGATAGTTCCTTACATCTTCTAAGAAAACATGTTCAGCTTCCATAAAAAAGTGAAGAATGAGCATTTGTATTAAAAAGTTTATGATATGAATGTTAGCCCCTTTCTTTGTTTTAGCTGAATAAATCAAGTCAAAGATATTTAAGAATAAATGATTTTAAAATATATATTAATTTATATGCTTTTCAATGCAGAGTATAAACATTTTCAGGAAGATCTCATATATATAATTTAATAATCATCAACATTCCTCAATATTTTTATTTTTAAGATTTTATTTAGTTATTTTTAGAGAGAGGGGAAGTGACAGAGAAAGAGAGAGAGAAACATCAATGTGAGAGAGGAACACTGGTCAGTTGCTGTCACATACATCCCAACTGAGGACCGAACCCGCAACCCAGGTGTGCGACCTGACAGAAACCCTTTACTTCGTGGGCCAACACCCAACCCACTGAACCATGCTGGTCAGGGCTTGCTCAATCTTTTAAAAAGCACTAAACACCTGGTTGCTAAAATTGTGAGTTTTTTTTTTTAATTTGGGGGAATATTATTCTTGGGACCTATTTATGTGATGGGGTAGAAGTTACAAACATGTCACAGAAGTATACTATTTGGTATTTTTCTTATTTTTGTAAACATATATTTGTCTCTCATTCAATTTACTTATAGCTTCTCTGGGATCTTTCCTAATGCTAAATATACTAGTGGTTGCTATGAAATAACAAAACAGATGAAATGTCTGCTTTGCATTTCTAATTAAAATCCTGAAAGTTAGCAGTTTAAGGTACTCCCAGATGATATATGTATGTGTATATGTATGTGTATACATATATATATATATCTTTGTTTTGACACTTTATGAAACACTGAATTATATATTGTATGTATATTTTATTACATGCTCTCAAAATGCAAAAAGGCTGGTGTTAATAGATGCTCCACTGATGGACCATCTGCAAGGGTCCAATTATAATTTAAGACATGAATATTTATTAAATTCAATTGTAACTCTAGTGAATCAGATTTACTCTTATTTTTTCTTAAACATTGAAATTAGTAAAAACTAGTGAGGGCCTTAAAAGAAAGGAATCTTTTCTATGTATTCATGTTGCTGCTGACATGGAAAAATAGCTATAGATCAAGATAACTCATTATTTTGGCCAGCCATTTTGTCTTCACAGAATACATTTAGCCCTATTTTACAGAAACCCAGATGGAGCTGCATGTCTGAGTGCTGAAACTAAGTCCACGGGAAGGCCTGATCCTCCATGAACAAGAACAGTTTTGCTTTTTATCTGATTGATGAAGATATAATTACATAGATAAAACCAATTGTAAAAGATCCTTTACAACTAGTAAATTTCCAGGCTACTTCAAATATTTGTTTTTAAAATTGCTTATGTAACATATAGCATTCAATCTTCATAAAGGAACTAACTCATAACAGATACCACATTATAAAGTTTCATTTCAGCTATTTCATGCTATTTTTTTATTGCCTTACCATCACCTTGAACACATTATGTTTATATTTATTTCATAGAACACTCCTCTCCCCCCCAAACCTACTTTCATACTCATTTTTCTATTTAATACATTAATGTGTTTTAAGACTGGGAAACATGTTTCAAAATCATCCTTCATATTCTTTTTTGGTTAGTTCCTAAATGAACGCTACAAAAGGAGTGTTGCTTCATTTCTGGTGTCTAAAATTCATATTGAGATTATAAATTTTGGTTATCTGTTGGGCATTTTTTTTGCTCTTAAAAGTTTTGTAATAAAATCTTAAGACACTATTCCCATGTAGGGTCTGCTCAATACATATAGTTGTTGAATAAATGAACAAACACTAGAGAATATAAGACAGAACGAAACAAATACAGCTTGTCCTTGAGACCTGACCATCACTCAGAATAAATCTTGAGAATTCTAGGCAGTCACTTTCAAAAAGAGTAATAATCTTGGATTAAAAACATTTGAAAATATTTTCAATTGTGCTATTCTGATAGTATGACCCAAGTGTTGAGTTATTCAATAATTTCATTAATTAAAAAAATTTAGTTTTTCTTTTTCAATAACTGTGTTGCCACTACCTTATATTAAAGAATGTTTTACAATTTACTTACATTCTGTATTTTAGTTATCTATTCAATCCTTCTTGATGCTAAGTAAATTTATAAGTTAAATAAATCAATCATAGAAAAATAATTCTACTGTAATTAGTGGTCAAACATGACCAAAGATCAATACTAATCAGTTAAGCACCTGAATCAAGGATGGAGCAAGCCTGATTCATGTACTCATCTGAGAACTTGTAGTTGGCTTATGATAAATACTGCCAATGAACTTGCCATGATTTGTATCCCAGACTTATCGTTATCATATCATACGGTAAATAAATGTCAAATCACTGTGTTGTACACCTGAAACTACTACATTGTACATGAACTATAATGTAACAATAAATTATTTTAATAGCACATCTTTGATCACATCAATTTAATGATGAGAAAAAATGGACATTTTCTAGTTTAAACTTAGTAAATTATTCAGATAAGTATTTATAAACACATGGCACAATACTCATACAATTCTTACTTATTCTTTGGTTTGTTATTATGTAACTATATTTTCTGCTTTGGAGACTTGAACAGCATATAGCAAGATTGTTTTTTTGAAAAACAATCTGTAAATAGCTAATATTTGTGGTATGACTATTTATCATATTCTTGACTTATATACAGCTTTATCACTTTGTCAATAAGAGGTAATATTTAAAATATTAAAAAGTAAATTTTTCTAACTTCTACATACATAAGTATGATCATAATACTAACTCCTTGAAGTATATCTATGTCCAAGGCTTTAATTTTTTTAAATAATTGTAAACTAAAATGCTATAGTAAATATTATTGATTGGCAAAAAATTCCCCCAAAAAACAAGTCAAAGTAGCCCCAACTGGTATAGCTCAGTAGGTTAAGCGCGGGCCTGTGAACCAAAGGGTCACTGGTTCGGATCCCAGTCGGAGCACATACCTGGGTTGCGGGCCAGGTCCCCAGTACAGGGTGCACAAGAGATAATCACACACTGATGTTTCTCTCCTTCTCTTTCTCTCTCTCTTCCCCTCTCGCTAAAAATAACTAAATAAAATCTTTAAAAGTCAAAGTAGAATGTTGGAAGGCATGAGATGTCCTATATAACTCATTAATCAAGCTGACACATAACTATCAGTGATAGTATATTATTTCTAATAAATATCATCTTTATCCAGTGCTGTATTAGTATAATGTGAAATGCAACTATTTACTTTCAATAAAACTTGATAATTATTTTTGTTCATTTTGACTTTCGGGTCATGGGTGTTTGATTGTGATGTGCAGCCTGATGAAAGGAACACTAAGGTTAAAAAAAGGGAGACATAAATTGAACTCTTTAAATTTTGAAAACTGTTATGCATATATATAAAACCTAAATACACTAAAATCATAATTCCCATTGTGCACTTATTAACATTTCTAAATTAAAATAAAAAACATAAGACAAAAATTTCCAGTTGTGTCTAAAAGTATACCAAAACATAAAACTGTAGTCCCTCTCCTAAATTTGACTATCACCTTCCTGTGCACTGTGTATATTTTATTCTTTAAATAACTTTATGTTCATTATATGATTTAGTCTGTCACTTACACTGCAAATAGCACCCCCCCAACATACACACACTGACAGACACAATTTATTTTAATCATTTGCTTTCAGTTTTAGTATTTTAGGGATTTATAGATATATTAAAATTTTATTTAGCTAATGGTATCATTGTTGATATTTTGACTAATGAGGATGGGGTCAGAGAATCAATTTAAAAACTAAATATATATAACTCCCCTAAATGTAGGAAAACTGTCAGAAAAATTTTAAATAGACTAAAGTGTTCAGCTGAATGCAATGTTCTGTTTTTAAAGATTATCATTGGTCTCAAAGTCCCATTACCTTAAAGTCTGTATAAAAATCTATTTGTCCCAGTTGTACTGTTTAAGAAGCTCCTGAAAGTGAATATTATAACTTGTTAATATTTTACCTGATAATTAGCATATTATCAAGAGAAGGCAAAAACCTGAAAAGGAAAATTAAAGGATGCCATTGGAATGTCTCTTATTTACATGGTCAGTATGCACGCCTCTGCCCCTGCAGGTCTGATTTATCCAGCTTACGTGGTTCTGTGCCACATAACGTGATGCAACGTCTCAGAGTCTTTCTCATCAAATAGTTATTAAACTATTATTTGCGCAAATTGATTTTTGCTCCTTTTTAGCAAGATCCAGACCTAAATTTTCTGGTTAGAGGCCTAATCAATACTGTGCTAACTGCTCCATTAATCCTCACTGCTTCTCTTCTTTCCAGAAAGCTGTTCACTGTTGTTACCTCACAGTAGATAATTGATTTTCTAAGGTAATGACTTTAGGAGCTTATCACTGATTTTTTCCTTTCCCTTTACTACTGGACCTAATCAAGTTTTGACTTATAGTGCTCATTTCTGATTATCTAAAATGGATCATTCTGCAGCTCGACTTAATGAACAAAGAAATAAAAAGAAAAGAAAAAAGACTTGATTACCACAGTTTCCAAATGGAAGTAATTAACAGGTTTACAATATTTGGTTCTGTGGATTAAAATAATTGGCAATTCTTGAACACCAGCCCTCTGGAGAAATTTAAATAATTTCCTCTGTTTAACAAAATAGAAAATGAAAAAATCGTATTTGAAAACCAAACACCCACAATTACAGTTTTAAAGAATTTTTCATAAGGTGAAACTTAGAGATTCTGACATGAAAATGTCAAATTTTAAAATTCTAGCTATGTCTAGGAGCCTAAGCTTTGCCTTTAGTTCTGACTAGAAATTCATATATGCAAAATGACAAGTTATTTCTAATGCTTTTCATATTCATAAAAAGGGCATGCTATTGATTAGCTTGTTTTACTCATGTCTAATTTCTAACAATGTTTTATAAATTAGTTCTTCAAGATATGTGCACTTAATTGCACTTGCATATTTTATTACCTATTACACATTGTGATAGTGACTGTGGCAAATTATAGATATAAAAGTGCCCAGTTATTTGACATTTTAAAAATGTCAATTCTGTACATTAGTAGAATAGAAATCATACTTAAAAGGAAAGAGGGCATGAAAAGTCTGGGTTCTGTGCATAATTCATCAGTTCAAGTTTTATCCTAATACTGCCCAGATGCTTGAAAAATACATTTTGGTCTGTGAAGGGAATGAGGAAGAAAAGTAAATAAATAAATAAATAAATAGCATTCCCTGATTGCATTATGGTCATTGAACAATCCCTCAGTAAGCCCTTGTCTTAACATTTAGTAAGGGGCACAGAGACCTTCTCAGTAGCCCCCTGATTGTTCAACCAAAGAGGTAAAGGAAGATAGCTTTGTACCCTCAATTCCAATACTACCATTCTATTTCATGTGAGTAGGTAACTGTTCTTTTATGGAAGATCCAGTCCTTAACCATTCTCAGGAGTGCTCAGAACAGGTTTGCTCAGGAGAGAGCTTTATAGTGATTCTTAATCTTGGCTAGTAAGCCACAGGTGCAAGAAAACTCAGTGCACTTCCCAGTACAAACATGGGTGCTGCAGGCACTGCAAAGTGAATAAAATTGAAAAAAAATCTATCTAATTCAATGAAGAGTGTTAAAAAATGACAGGGCCCTTTTTGGGTTCACACCTCTGCTACTCAATACTGGTGGGTACAGATGCATAGATAAATTTCCTCTTCCTGCTTAAGTCATAACTTTAAGCGGAATTAACACATGATGTTAAAATTCAGTGTGTGTAGAAGTGAAAAAGTAATGGGCCACAATATAACTTAAAAATAGATTTCTACACATTTATGCTTTATACAAATATCATTGTACATTTGTTCAGTTGGTTTCTGAAAGCCTTAATGTGTTTGAAATGGTAAAATTTTGTAGGCTGCTATTTTCTGATTTGAATTTGTTGATGAGCTTTCTTTCAACTAAATCAGAAAATCTTTAAAAGTTACTATGAAAGAAGAATTATTCCATTTGCAGTGTTGCATATATATATTTCCTAGTTCATCAACATTTATAATTCTCCTTTCATTACTATTTTATACTTACAATTCTAGGTAAACTACCTTCTGTGTTTCTGGGATTGATGTTGTGATTTATTGTATAAGAAGTGAATGAATTTAGGGAGTATGTAAAATAATCATTTTAACAAAATAAACAGATATTTAAAATTTAATACTAACTATGGGAAAAGGGTCCATTGTGTAAGACATAGTTTATCTTTGGATTCAATGTTTGTCTTTGGTTTTACAAAGTAGCTTGTATTTTCAGTATTTTCTATATAATATGGTAAAATGTAGAGCCATTGCGATGCATCAATAAAGTGGGTAAATTTTCTGAAAAAAAAAAAAAGAAGTGAATGAAGAGACTTCTGGTTTAATTTACAACATGTAAAAATCTTGAAGGTTGTTATTCTTATATTAAAACAAGAAAAATATATAATAGCTGAATATCAATGACTTTTTTAGCACATCAGAGAACCGTAATTTGGGGACAAATTTGATTCCTTCTAATCTGGAGATTTAGGCATATCCAAAGAGATACGATTATTATAAATCATGGCAACAGGCAAGAAAAAACACAGACTAAACAAAGAAGTCAGTGGAATCAGATTTAGATATGACCCTGATCTTGGAACTATTAGGCAAATTAATTTAAAATAACTATAAATAATATGCTAAACACTCTGTGTAGGAAAAAAAATCTATCAGGTCTAGGTTGCTTGAACCCTGCATATTCCCAACAAAGATCCACTTTAGAACTGGCCCTTGATTGTCTCCTGGGGTTGAGCTCAGAGCCCTTGGTCTATTTGTCTTGGTAAGAGAGTTTATTTTGCCTTAGGCCTTAGGCATGGTTTGATCAGTTTGATTTTTCTTTCCTTTTTATTGAATTTGTTGGGGTGATATTGGATAACAAAATTATACAAATTTCAGGTGCACAGTTCTAACATCATCTGTGTACACTGTATTGTGTGTTCACCACCCCAAGTCAAGTCTCCGTCCATCACCATTTATCCCCCTATACCCTCCTCCACCCTCCCCTGCTTCTGGCAGTCACCACACTGTTATCCATGTCCATGAGCTTTTTTCTCCTTTTCTTTTTCCTCTTTTTTTTTCTCAATCCCTCCAGCCCCCAATAGCTGTAAGTCTGCTTTCTATCTATGAGTCTGTCTCTATTTTGTTTATTAGTTCATTAGAGTCCACATCTGAGCAGTTGGATTAAACAGTTAACATGGTGAATGCTAGTTTTTGTTTATGAAGGTTAGATTAGAGTCTGAGTAGCTGAGGTCAATCGCACAGGTGCTACTTGCCTATGTGATCCCAAAGCATAACTCTGGATACAAGGCCTGCCACCCATCCTCTGTATGTGTTCTTCCATGTCATTGCAGAAGAATTAAGCATGTTTGTGCAACTCCACGGGGTAACAACAATGGCAAGCTTGTGCCTGTTTTTCCCTGGACTTCTCCCCATGTGGCTTTTCCCTTTGCTGATTTTAATCTATATTTTTTCACTGTGATAAATAGTAACCATGCAGAAAAAAGTTTTTCTAGGTTCTGTGAGTCCTTCTAGTGAAGTATCAAATCTTAAGTTTTCTTAGACATCCCAACACAGGCTCTAATGAAAAAAATTGGCAACATGCAAGCCAGATGAGTAATGCCACCAGAGAGATGAAAACTATGAGAAAGAATAAAAAAATAAAAATCAAAGGAACAAAAATGAAGGATGTGTTTCACAGGGTTATCAGCAGGCCAGCCACAAAGAAAAAAAAATCAGTGAACATTAAGATAGGTCAACAGCAATGTCCCAAATTGAAATACAAAGAAAACAAGAACTTAAATATAAAACAGTACATCCAAGAAAATTGGCACAATATCAAAAGTGCTAATAATCAAAACTAGCATAATCAGAATATAGAAGAAAAAAGATATATGTGAAGAGTAATGAATGAACACAGTGCCACTGAATATTTAAAGATGGAACAGAAACAAAAGGCCTCCAAGATTCTTATAGTTTAGAAATTATGTAAAAAAAAATCAGTAATACCACATCAGGATCAATGCCTTTACTTCTAGAGGTTATGTGAGAGACATACCGATAACTGGGTATGGCTGCTTTAAATGTGTGTTTGGATATATGAAGTTAACTTCAATACACACAATGTCCTTTTTAAAATGCATATAGGCTTTTTTTACATGTTCTCATACATACTTCCCCCAACATTAATTGTCCTACAATTTGAAAATTTAGCAAATTTAGCCTGTATTGAAATTAGAATATGTGTTATCTTAGGAATACAAAACAAAAACAGACTAAGTTATCTCACTCAGGCACGGGTTTCTTGATCGTAATGTCTGTTAATTTCTATACTTTGATATTTTAGGTGCTTGGTCCAGAGTTCACAGAGTGATTTAGAAATTCAAATGTATCAGGAAAGATTGATGGTGAAATGTCATATTAACTCAAAGAGTTCCGAGGAAATAAAAGTGCTAGGTTTTAGAAGCATGCCACCAATTTATCTAATTTTCAAGTCATTTATCTCCTCTATAAATATCCAGATAAATTTTAGGTGTAAGTCATAAGTACCATGACATCTGTGCCTGAACTGTTTTATGAGAATTTAGTGATGCAAAATATATATATATATATATATATATATATGTATATATATATATATATATAGTTTATGTAATTACAGTTGTTCCTGCTTTTTCTTCCCTTCTCCATCTTCACCCAGCCCCACCCTCTCCCCTCCCTAAATCAATCCCCACGTCATTGTCATGTCCATGGGTCGTGCATCAATGTTCTTTGGTTAGTCCCTTCACCATCTTTCATCCAGTCCCTCCCCCACTCCTCTCTGGACACTGTCAGTCTGTTCTATATATTTATACTTCTGTTTCTATTTTGTTCACTTGCAAAAATTTGATTAGATGTCGGTAATCCACTTCTCAGGTAATGTTTCTTGGTGTATTATTTCAATAGAACTCAGAAGCCAAGAAGAGCAACATAACCATGGAGTCAGACAAGCTCTCTATGATATCAGAATAATTCTGGTCCAGATGTTACCAATTTATATGTAACTGACAATAATGTGATATGATGATTCTTTCTTATTATACTTTGGTTTTATAGTGTCTGAATAGATTGGATTTTTTGGATCTGACTCTATAACTCTTAATCATAATGAAATTTATTTTAAGAATAAAATGTACAGCAGGGTGACTAAAGTTAATAATACTGTATTGCATATTCCAAAGTTGCCAAGAGTAAATCTGAAAGTTTCTCATCACAAGAAAAATATTGTAAGTATATATGGTGATGGACATTAACTAGACTTATTGTGGTCATTTCACAACATATGCAGGTATTGAATAATGATGATGTACACCTGCATTTAATGTAATGCTATCAGTTCATTATACTTCAATAGAAAAAACTAAATACTGAGTACACTGGGAAAGTATAAGTATAGTAGACATAACAAGATGGCTTATTTGAAACAACTGAAGAAGAGACAGCTATTCATAAGGGAGAGGAGAGGCATGCCCAGAGCAGAAAAGAATATAAAATTGGGTGATTTAAAGTTTTAATAAAATTGACCTATGTAGGCATGGGAAGTGTGATGAAGGTGTCTTTATGCTTTTTCAAAATAATATCAATACATGAGTAAAGCATGAAAAGCCTACAATAACTTTCTAAGTATTATATCTTTAGAACAAATTACTAAATGGCATGACATTGTTAATAACATCGTGTAAGTTTCAAGTATACAATTCTGTAATAACCCTTTTGTGTATTACATTCTGTGTTCACCACCCAGAGTCGTTCTGGTGTGGATAATGATCAAAGCAGACTATGAACAGTTTTGGCTTAGTCTGCAGACCTCAAAAATAATTAGGACGCATCGTAAAATAGGATTCAAATTCAGTTATTGTGTGTTTTATTCTTATACACAAATGTGAGCTTAAATTTTATTGGATTTTAAAATTAGCATGTACATTTATCAATTAAGATTAAAATTATACAAAGTTTTTGTTTTGCTTATTTGATTCATACTATAATGTTTTATTTTATTAAATTATTTTAAATCCTCACTTTTCAAAACTCTCTTATAGTCTTTCATACAGATGTATGTTAATATACTTAATACTTATTTTTACTTTGTAATATTTAATTTCCCCTTGTATTTTATTAATAACTGTGCAGCAAATATTACTGCATACCCTGATAAAACTTTGTTATTTCCCTTTTAGAAAAACTCCTAAAAATGGAAATGCTGGGTAAGCATACAATTCCTGTAAAGTCCCATCATATATGATGAAAAGTTGCTTCCAAAATGGATTGCTATTTATGGGATGGTGCTTTGAAACCAAAGTGATAAGAGCTCCAAAGAAAAAGCATGGTGCAATGTTTTCTAAAACAGTAGATTTAGGGCCCAGATAAAGGTGACGTCGCGAGGGAGAGTCAGTGGCACTTTTCCGGCCCCTCTCACAAGTGCGTAAGTGCAGAAGAAACACACAGCCTGTTTTTGAATAGTAAAGACAAGGGCATGTGCCTTTGCACATTTTACACAATTTTGAGGTCGTAAGCTTTCTTCATAAAATGGTTTTTTTTTTTAACATTTACACACACCATTCTAAATATTCATTAGTCATGTCTTGGCTCCTAAGAGTAATTACAGTACATGTGATTTTTCTAACCCCTTGAGTAATTATGATTATTTTGTTCCTTCTTGGTAAATGGTGTTGTAATGTGAATGCATTTCTGAATGGTATAGAAGAATAAGCTCATTTGTTGACAAGCATTCTAACCCTATCTACATTTTGAAAAGGGAATATCTGTGACCAACAATTATATATAGTAAACTTACAAATTCAGCATGAAAAAGTGCTTTCTGAATATTAAAAGTGTCCTTCATTTCATTTTAGTATTTCTATCATCCAGCCTTTAATGACTTAAAATTGATACAAAAATTTTGTATCGCATATACCTAAAAGGGAGCCTAACTAGAAACACACTTCGTTCGACTAGCATTTTTTATGAGGTGCTGCTGCACGTTACTTGGTTGTAGCCTCTCTTGGTCAGATATGATCAACTGAAAGAGTCAAAAAAATCACTAAATCCAAACATCTATACTAGTCCTATTTTATCATTCTATGATAAATTTACCCCATTCCAGCAAGAGGAACCTTATAAAGTTATATTTATATACCACTTCTGATTAAAACTTTCTGTGGCTTTACAAAGCACATGGGCTGGGTACGAGCATGTTAGCAGGGTTTCCACACCCTGGGCATCAGGACTCTTCCTGTTATCCAAGCTTACTTCTCTTTACTTGGATCATGTTTACCTCACGCTGCTCACTCTAATACCACTACACACCACAGATGACATGCTATTTTCTGTACAGACATAATTATCCAGTTTTATGGGGCACTGGTTTTCTAGTTTTGTCAAGGTAATTTGTTTTCAGTTTTAGTTTTCTGGAAGCTATTTATGTCAAGAGTGCTCACTCATTTGTTTTCACTTGGCTATCTCCTCAACTTTTATGGGGTAGCTAGATGTCACTTCTGCTGGGAAGAATCTGATTCTACATGTTTGGGATAAGATGCTTTTCTATGGTAGCATAATTCTCTAAATCTGTTCCAACACAATATGGATCACGTCATATTAAAATGGTGCCTTATGGTATAGAAATATTTAGACTATGGAGTTTACTGCAGAGACAGCATCGACAACTATTCACTAATCTACCCAACACTCCAACAATATTGGGCATCTATTAGCACCCTGTGTATATTTGTTTAATGGCCAAATAGAGCCATGAAAGAATGATTGGTTGGGATTCTTTAATTTGGAAATTTATAAGAATAAACCATTGATACTGGCAAATTCAAATTATAATGAGTAAAATATTTTTTGTTATACAGTTGACATTGAATAAGATGTAAGGAATAGAATTCTTATATGAATTTGTCAAATACTCTTTATAGGGAAAATAATGAAAACCCTTAGTTTCTGCAAAGAGAATTAATTCTGCTTTTCTTAGCTTACACTTTTATAATGCTTTTAGTTTCCAAATCCTACTGCTTTTCTGTGTTTGTCCTAACTTATTCTTGATGTCTCTACATGATCAAGGTTTTCTTGTACCACATTATGATGTATTCCTCTTGATTGGGACTCTCTGTGTTTCCTGGATTTGTGTGACTTTTTCTCTCATCAAATTAGGGAGGTTTTCCATTATTACTTTTTCAAACAGGTTTTCTATCCCTTGATCTTCTTCTTCTCTCTCTGGTATCCTTATTATACGGAGATTGTTGTGTTTCATGTTGTCTTGCAGTTCCCTTACCACCTATTCATTCTTTCTGCGTCTTTTTTCCTTTCTTGCTCTATCTGGGAGTTTTTTCCTACCTTGTCCTCCAACTCGCTGATTCAATCCTCTGCTTCATCTACCCCGCCTGTAATTACTTCTGTGTTTTTTTTTATTTCTGAGATTTTATTGTTCATTTCTTCCTGGTTTTTGTTTAGAGTTTCTATTTCCTTTTTCATACTGATGTAGTTCTCACTCAGTTCCTTGTAGTTGTCTGCGAGCTCCTTGAGCATCTTTATACCCATTAATTTGAATTCTATATCTGATAGTTTGGTTACCTCCACTTCATTTAGCTCATTTCAAATGGAATGGGGAGTCTTCCATTCCTTTTGACTGCATGTTGTTTTTTTGTCTCCCCATTTAAGTGACTCTTTTTGTTTGTTTCTGTGCTTCCGATGTTTGGCTTTGTTAGCTGTCTTTGTAGGGTGAACTTTTATGGTAGGAATTATATGAGGTTCAGTGGTGTGGTCTCTGATCTCCTTGACTGGACACTCTAGATTTGCCCTTTCTTCCGTTTGTGTGGGCTTTCTTGTTGCACATGGGTTTGTACCTTTTGGTGGTTCCTTTATTGGTGGTTTTTCTCCTCCAGCAGGTATACTGATGTTTGCAGCTCCCACCTATTCTTGTGTGTGATCAGTGGCAGGGGGTAGGCAAAATGGATTAAGACAGCAAGAGAGTATTTTATAGGGTTTAAAGTACCAGCAAGTAGGGAAGAGATAGGGGATTCTTTGGATAAGTATAGTGTTAACTCTGATATTTCACCCAATTAGTCACTTTTTATAAAAGGTGAAAGAGAGATAAGACTCTTGTTAGAGGGGAGGATGATTGTGAGCTGAATCCAGAAAACAGAGCGCTTATGCAAGGGTAGATGATGAGATATAGTGAGAGTAAAGGATAGAAAGTAGATGTAGTGTGAGAGAGAATAGAGTTAACCACAACAATAATAATGCTCAGGATTAAGGTGAAGTGGGCTAAGATCGTAGAGGGTTGCTGTATTGTATGTACAATTGTATGGAACAACAATTACTTACGATAGTACTGGAACAATAATAATTTGACAAGAAATACATGATTTGGATAACCAAATAGAAAGTACCCGATCAAGAGCTGTGTGTTATTGGAACACGAGTGAAGTGAAAGAGTGAAAATTAAAATACAATACAGAGAGAATAAGGAAAACCAGTCAAGCAATGCAACTAAACAGGGGAATAAAATGAGGAAAACTAAACATAAGGAAGAGAAATTAAAAAATACTAATAAAATAAAAGTGGTAAAAAATAATTGCAAGATAGTAATAATACACATACACAATGAAATGCCACCTTTGTGGGATAGCAAAGTGACATTTGTCTCAGTTTCTTAGTTCTGCTCCCTCTTTTGGCCTGTCACTGGACCCCTTGTAACTCTGCCACTTACCCTCTCACTTGGAAGAAGGGGGGAAAAAAGGAGGGGGCAGGAAGAGTGAGGATCCAAAAAGAAAAGGGGAAAAAGATAATAATAAGCCTCCTGCTGACTTTAAACCTGCTCAGCGAGTTCAACTGGTTTTCCTAGAGACGACAGGAAAAGGGGGCTGGGCTTCACTTTTCTCCCCTCCTTTGATTTTGAGAGGATGGGGACCAGGTTTGGGTCCCACTATTCGCAGTTTCCTGTCCTCAGGCCCAGGTCTTCTGTGAGCTGACAGGCTCAAATCAGCCACTCAGCTGCTCACAGCATGAGTCAATCTCCGATGTGGAGCCCAAGACACGCAGGGCTCCCAGTTCCCCTCTACTACTGCCTCTGGGCGCACAGTGCGAGATCAGTGGGATGCAGCGTTCCCCTCCACCACTCTCTCTGGGCCTACACAGCTGAAACATCCCTCGGGGCACGCCAGCTGCTGCGGGAGAGTTCCCTACAAACAGCTACCCGCTGTTCTTAACAAGGGCGCCACACAGCCCCACTTTTGAACCAGTCCAGAGACTATCCAAGTCAGGGTCCGACAGGGTCCCTCAGGGTCCAACTCCTCTCTTCTACAGGTGTTCCCTGGCACCCCAATTTCCTGCTGCCAGCGTCACAGTCCCAGCAGATGTGTACCGCCTCTGTATGTCTCCCACTTCGTCTCTACTTCCCCCAGCAACTTCCAGCATCTAGGTCCTTCCTAGGGCCAGGCTGCCTTCCCTGCTCTGGTAGGGGAGGGAGCTGGTGCTCTAACTCTCCTCCCCATATCTTGCAGCAGGCCGGGGGCTGCAGCAGCCTTGGTCACGGCACAGATCCCAGGGACCTTGCCTTCCCAACACACTCTCCTCACGGTCTGTTTTTCAATGTCCTCTGCAATTTTTGGCCTCCAAACTTCATATAAGCTGGAATTCCATTGGCTGTTCACTCTGTTCCTCAGAAGATCAGCTAGGTGTTCCAGCTGGGCACAAGGAGAACTGTGCTCCGTTCTCACCTACCTCACTGACATCTTCCCCTCTGAGCTTGTCATTCTTAAATACCGTAATGGGTGCTAATCTCCTTGATCCTGTGCAGAATTAGAGTAATCTTTTAAAATTAAATTGCTGTAGTTTTTCCACTACCTAAAATCCTTCAGAGGCTTACCATTGGCTTTAGAAAATAAAACATATATTTGCAGTCTCATGTAATGCCCTGAATGTTCTCATGTCTTCAACTCTCTTCAACACAGCCACTCACTACCTTTCCCCTTGCTCCGTGTGCTCTAGCAATGCTGCCCTGTTTCGGTTCTTAAAACAGGCAACAATTCTCCCCTACTTGGTGATTATCATGCTATTTCATCAACTAGAATAACCTTTTTTTCCTTCACATTTCTTCTAAAATTGTACCTCTTAAGCCCTTCATGACCACTCAAACTAGAAGCTTCCAACCTAATTTACCATCGATTTTATTACCCATGCATGCATTTTCTTCATAGTCATTATCTATGTCTTCTACTAATTTCTTCTTTATATGACTATTTACTTTTAGGCTATCTGTCCCTAAACTATGTAGGTTCTACAGTGGGAAGATACTGGTTTCTCTATATTTTCAGAGACTAGAACATTGATGAGCAAATTAAAAAACAAGAAGATAATGAAAGGATAGTATGTATATGTAATATTCTCCTTCCCCCCAAATCTCTCGGAAATGCCTACATTGACACTATTCCAAACTAAAAATCATCAATCACCCACTCCTCTTCAAAGTCAGGATGCAGTAGACCAACAACGATGCTGACTTCCAGAGCCATGTGCCCAAAGTCAAGGGTCTAGGTATTCATTCTAATGAATATCAGCTGCCCAGGAGTCCCCAAGCATTGTTTGCACAATTTTATGTTTTCAGTATATTTTCTTCTTACATATTGTAAATGTCATTAAAAAAGAAACATCTCAAAGATCATCATGCAAGCAGAACTTGGAGGTTCTGTATTCCTCTCTGTGTTTTCTACAGTTCCATTGTTAACCTTATAGTACGTCAAATGATTGTTTCCCTGCACCATGAAATGACTTTGTACATTCTCCCTGAAAAACCAGCTGAGAAATAGATGTTGAAAATGAGAATTTCTACTCACCAAATTTCTCCCTAAGAAAACCCAAATCCCAAATATCACAGTCTGTAGAGAAATCTATTTTACTGGTGTCAGGGCTAGCCTTTGAGTATTCCATCCATCACTCCCTGAGCACAAAACTTCTCGGCACTCAAGCCTTTTTTCTTCCACACTGACAAAATAGAGGTTGCTGGAATCTATGGAAAATTGGGTCAGTAAATCAGGAAACACTGATCTGTTTTAAACAAAGATCAAGTTTTGAGTTCTTTTAGTCCTTTTAACTCTTTAGGTCAAAATGTGTGAATTACAGTTGATGAGAAATCTGACTTCTTTCTTCACATTATGCCCTTTCTAGTCTTTCATCAAATCTATCATGTAATAAACTGTTTACTGAGTCCAAAAGAAGAACTTTTCATCAAATGTTATTACTCACTAACTGAAAGAAAGTGTATTAGTCAGGACTCACCAGACAAACTGAACCAATCTCTCAAATACCTCTCTCTCTTTCTCTCTCTCTCTCAAGGAAATTATATATATATATTTATATACACACACACATACATACATACATACACACACATCTATAGATAGATAGAATATAGAATATATATAGAATATATATATACATACACACATATACACATATATTCACCTAAAACCATTTATATATGAAAACAGGAGGCAATTTATTAGAATCTGATGTAATTATGAAGGCTGAGAAGTCCCAATATCTGCACTCAGCAAGCAGGAGATGACCCAGAAGAGCCAGTGATATGGCTCTAGTCTAAGAGTGAAAGTCAGAGAAGCAGGAGAACTGATGTTATAAGCTCCATACCAAGGCCAAGTCCAATGGCAGAAGAAGACTGATGTCCTAGCTCGCAGAGAGGCAGAAAACAAATACTCCCTTCCTCCACATTGTTTCTCTGCTTAGATTGGATGAAATGCACCCACATTTGAAAGAGCAATCTGCTTTACTCAGTCCAGCAATGCAAATGTTAATATCATCAGGAAACATGCTCACAGATACACAGACACACAATAATGTTTAACCAAATATCTGAGCACTTTGTGGCCTAGTAGAGATAACACAAAAAACTAACAACCAGAAAAAGTATTTGAATTTTTACAAAGTAACCTATTGCATGTGATAAGCTATACTCTATGTTACTAGATAATTTATAGAGATGGGGCTCTAGAAAAGCATACCCTGATGTGAATTAATTATCTGGAAATATAAACATAACGATATTGGGATTAGAATGGGAAAATATAGGAGGGGAAAAGATACAGCACTTCAGATAAGAAGAAAGAATGTCTGACTTTGGCAAGAGTTTTATTTTTCACTAGACATGGGAAGACAGTGTATTGTCTCAGATTTAATAGTTTCCTCTGTTTAGAATCTAAAATCTCAATCTTTTCAGGAAAGTATTTATTGAGTTGAATGTTAAATTAATTGAGACTTCAGAAAACAAACAAAAAAGTTTATATTTCCCTTATGCAATCAATAATGCGATTTAGTTACAAATTCAAATAGATCTTTCTTCCTAAGGTTTTAAACACGTTCTGCCCCCTTTCTTTCTGCTAGCTGACTGGATCTGAGAGAAAATTTAAATGAATGAAAATAGTTTTTTTAATGCCCATATTTGAAATAATTTTCTCTGATGCCTAATACAGGTGTTCCTGAAATTTACACAAAGCATTTTTGTACGACATCCAGGGCACAAATACAAGCAGGCAAAAACAGAATTTCAGGGAAGTTCTTCAAGCCAAACAATTCAGGCACATTATTCAACTCATCCTAAGGAGTTATTTTTCATATTCATACCGAGGGAATGTTTAGGGAAACTTGATAATCCAATGTGAAATTTAGCTTGATAACCTACCCATGTATGTGCTTCCCAGGTCAAGGGTTCATGACATCTGTTTTAACCAGGGACCCTTTGGCAGTTGTCTGGAAAAGCCTATGGAAATCTGAGAATGATGTTTTTTAAATGCATAGAAACAATATAAATGAATTACAAAGGAAGAAAATATATAAATACAGTTATCAAACTATAGGGAAAATATAACAACAATAAATTTACTGTGGAAGACATTATAGTGTACTATTCAAATATGTCTCCATTCAGGAAAGAATATTCTGTGAGGAGAACAATTGACTCACAGTTTCCAGGTGTTTCAGCTTTCAGGACCTACACTGTGTTCACACTGAGACCATTCTCTACCTGGACAGTGATGGAACTCAGCAGTCATGCATCATGACAATCCCAGCCGACAGGTGGTTCATCTGACAGTCCTTGCACTGTGGCTGCTCAGGGTCTGTTCAGGGCTATTTTAGAGGTGCTTTGCAGTCCGAGGCTCCAAACAACAGCCCTCCTTTCTTCCCTGACTCCTCTCACAGGTCCTAGATCAGCACTACAATCTGACACTGCCTAGTCTTGCTCCCTTCGCTCTTCACCCTTCACCGGCATTCCTCCTGACATTGTTTTTTCACTTTTAATTCTCTTTTAATATCTGCCTCCAGTAACCCAATTTAACACATTAATTATTAACTTATTCATAAATCATCATGTTACTTATTTAATAAAATAATGTAGGATAGTACCTTATAAACATTTTTTAAAATATTTTTATTGTTGTTCAAGTACAATTGTCTCCATTTCCCCCACCACTCCCCCCAACCCCAGGCATCTCCACTCCCCACCCTTGATCCTACCCCTTTGATTTTGTCCATGTGTCCCTTATACATGTTCCTGAAAACCCTTCCCCCTCCCTCCCCATTATAACCATTTTTAAGTAATGGTAAGCTTAAATTTATTTCAAAGTATCTTGAACAACTATAAGATGCTCAAAAAAAAACAACCTATAAATTCTATTGTTGGAAAAATTCCAGGTACTGCCACGTTACATTCCAGGTACACTATAGCATTGCACAAATATGTAACAGATGGAATGTTAGATTTTAGTATAAGAACATTAAAAATATAAATGTATTTTCCCATCCAATTTTATTTTTTAACATTTGCATGCAATTTATTTTTATTTTACGTAAATTTATTTTAACCCTCACTCAAGGATATATTTATTGATGTTAGAGGTGGATAAGTGTAGGGGGAGGGGAGCGAGTAACATCAATCAGCTGCTTCCTACACGTGCCCTGAGTGAGGAGCAAACCCACAACCTAAGTATGAGCCCCAAGCAGGGATCAAACCTGCAATGTTTCGGTGCACATGACGACACTCCAACCAACTGAGCCACCAGGGCAGGACTTCCCACCCGATTCTAAAGATTTGCTGAATGACGTCCAAGGTGTTCAAAGACTATGGAAAAATTAACTCTCTGCTAAGCAAAGGGCCTAGAATATTGGTAAGAAGTAATGGACAGCCTTTTGTCAAGCTTCCTTTTCCTGAATTGTTAGGACACAATATATTGCCTATAGAAACACTGCAAAAATCTATGCTTGGCTTTTTAAAATATATTTTATTTTTGTTATGCAAATTTTGCTTTTTTTATTTTTTGGCCATAAAATAGAGGAAAATTCACTCATAATCACCCACATTTTTAGCATTAATACTGTTAGTTTTATTTTGGAATTTATAAATATAAATTTCTTCAAAAATAACTTATAAATTATGTGTGAATACATAGAATGAGTTTCTAAACGGATATTTTCTCACTCTAATCTACTTAAATTCAACCCTGTTGCTTATTCTTCTACTAATAAACAGCATACACACATATATACAAACAGTACATACTTTATTCTCTCCTTAATTTCAAGAATTATAGACTTTTGTAACTTTTTTAGATAGGAACCTGAATATTAGTATCTATTCAGTAATTTTCCAGAAGAGAATCACAATTATAGTGATTTCCTTCAAAAAGTATTCAATGAGAGATCAAAAGCAGGCTTCAATTTGCTTTTTTGTAAAAGGATGAATAATTTAGGTGTATCATTTTTAATATTTTTACATTTGATTAAGTACCACTTAAGAGGTGATTAAAATGTGACTTCAGATCAATAAAACTGGGCATTCAGATGAGAAATCAAAGTAGATTGCACAGAGCTATTATTTCTCACTTCTACTGCATCCTTTTTATGAACTTACTACCCAGGGTTTCCTTCTCATTACTCAACATTTAACACACAGAAGTTTAACCGCATCTCTTTAAATTACTAGTGTCTATATTTCTTTGAGGATCATTACATTGCCCTCATCTCAGTGTTCTATGACAATTTAAACTCAAATAAGCTTTACCTCCATTTCTATTTAGCCACATCTATAAAGTTGTACTATATACTCAGTTGCCATTAGGAACTGACATGTTGGAATAATTAGCTTCTGAACAGTCCAGAATCTTCTTTTATGAATTTTTCTCTCCCACTGAAATATCAACTCAAACTAACTTTGAGCTTCAGTCCCTGGAATTTGTCCTAATTTTTAAGTTAATCTTTTAACTTAACTTTTTTAACTTTGCTCCAACCAAAAGATATAGGGTAGCTGAATAGATAAGAAAACAAGACCCATATATATGCTCCCTCCAAGAGACCCATCTCAGATCAAAAGAAACACACAGACTAACAATAAAGGGATGGGAAAAGATACTCTGTGCAAATGGAAAGGAAAAAGAATCTGGGGTAGCAGTACTTATATCTGACAAAATAGACTCTGAAACCAAGGCTATATTAAGAGACAAAGAAGGACACTACATAATGATAAAGGGAACAATCCAGCAAGGGGATATAACCCTAGTTAATATCTATGTACCCAACATAGGAGAATCTAAACATGTGAAGCAAATCTTGATGGACATAAAGAGAGAACTGACAGAAATACAGTCAGAGCCAGGGATTTTAACATCGTATTGACTTCAATGGACAGATCTTCCAGGCACAGAATCAACAAGGAGACAGTGGCCTTAAATGACACACTAGTCCAAGTGGATTTAATTGATATCTTCAGAGCATTTCACCCCAAAGCAGTAGAATATACATATTTTTCAAGTGCACATGGAATGTTTTCTAGGACAGACAACATGTTAGGACACATGGCAAGTCTCAGTAAATTTAGGAAGACTGAACTAATATCAAGCATCTTCTGTGACCACAATTCTATGAAACTAGAAATCAACCACAAGAAAAAGATTGAAAAACATACAAAGATACAGACACTAAATAACACTTTATTAAACAATGAGATCAAAGATGAAATAAAAAGATATCTTGAAACATGAAAATGAAAAACTGAAAATGAGAACACAGTGATTTAAAGTCTGTGGGACACTGAAAAAACAATCCCAAGAGAGAAATTATAGTGTTATAGGGCTATCTTAAAAAAGAAAAAGCTCAAATAAACAATCTAACTTCACACTTAAAGGAACTTGAAAAAGTACAACAAACAAAGCCCAAAATGAGTAGAAGGAAGGCAATAATAGAGATCAAAACAGAAATAAATGAAATGAAGTCTAACAAAAATACAAAAGAGCTGGTTCTTTGATAAGATAAACAAGATTGACAAACTTTTAACCAGACTCATAAAAAAAGGACCCAAACAAATAAAATCAGAAATGAAAGAGGAGAAATAATAACTGACACCAATGAAATGTAAAGGATTGTAAGAAAATATGATGAACAACTGTATGCCAACAAGCTGCAGAACCTGGACCAAATGGCTACCTTCTTAGAAACACACAATCTCCCAAAGCTAAATCAGAAAGAATCAGAGAATCTGAACAGAAAATTTATACCTAGTGAAATTGAAGCAGGAAAAGAAAATCCCAACAAACAAAAGCCCTGGACCAAATGGCTTCACAGGTGAATTTTACCAAACATTCTAAGAATTAACACTTCTTTTCACACTATTTCACAAAATTCAAGAGGAGGCAAGGCTCCCAAATTCATTTTACAAGGCCAGTATTATCCTAATTCCAATATCACATAAAGACACTACAAAGAAATAAAATTATAGTCCAACAAAATATTAGCAAACTGAATACTGCAATGCATTAAAAAGATACAGCATGATCAAGTGGGATTTATTCTGGGAATGAAAATTTGTATATCATCCAGAAATCAATAAATGTGATTCAACACATAAACAAAATGAAGGCTAAAAACCACATGATCATATCAATAGATGCAGAAAAAGTGTGTGATAAAATCCAGCACCCATTTATGATAAAAACTCTCAGCACAGTGGAATTAGAGGGAATATATTTAAACATAATGAAGTCCATAAATGACAAACCCACTGCCAGCATCACACTCAATGGGCAAAAACTATAAGCATTCCTCTTAAGACTGGGAATAAGACAGAGATATACATTTTCATGCCTCTTATTCAGCATAGAACTAGAAGTCCCAGCCACAGCAATCAGACTGATAAATGAATTCAGCAAAGTAGCAGGATACAAAATTAATATCCAGAAATCAGTTGCATTTTTATATGCCAATAATGAACTAACAGAAAGGGAAATTAAGAAAACAACTTCATTCACAATTGCTACAAAAAGGACAAAATACCTAGGAAAAAACCTAACCAAGAATGTAAAAGACCTGTACTCGGAAAATTATGATACACTGATGAAAGAAATTGAAGAAGATACAAATAAGTGGAAGCACATACCACATTCATGGATAGGAAGAACTGACATTATTATTTGTCCATACTACCCAAAGTAGTGTATAGATTCAACACAATTCGTATCAAGATTCCAATGATGTATTTGTCAGAACTAGAACAAATATTTCAAAAATTTATATAGAACCACAAAAGGCCCTGTATAGCAACAGCGATCCTGAGAAAGAACAACAAAGTTGGAGAAATCACACTACCTAAAATCAAAGTATACTATAGTATAGTATAGGCCATAGTAATATAATATATAGTATAGTATAGTATAATATAGTATACTACAGTAATATAATATAATATAGGCCATAGTAATCAAAACAGCATGGTACTAGCATAAAAACAGACACACAGATAAATGGAACAGAACAGAGTCCAGAAATAAACCCACACCTTTATAGTCAATTAATATTTGACAGAGGAAGCAAGCACATACAATGGGTTAAAGATAGTTTATTCAGTAAATGGTGTGGGAAAATTGGACAGATATGGGCAGAAAAATGAAATTAGACCATGTTATTACACCAGATACAAGAATAAATTGAAAATGTATCAAAGAGTTAAATGTTAGACCCAAAACCATAAAAGTCATAGAAGAAAACATAGGCATCAAAATCTCAGACATTGCCTGTAGAAATATTTTATGGGATATCTCTCTCCAGGCAAGGGAAAGAAAATAAAAAAATAACCAAATTGGACTACATCAAACTAAAAAGTTTTGCACAACAAAGGAAATCATTAAGAAAATAAAAATGTATTTTCTAGGAGAATAAAAAATATATTCTCCTAAGAATAGGAGAATATATTCATTCTTCCTCCTTTATCTCTCCCTTCTTCTATTATATTCACCAATATATTTGATAATGGGTTAATATCCAAAATTTATAAATAACTTACAAAACTCAACACTAAAAAAACCAACAACCCAATTAAACAATGGGCAAAGGACCTGAATAGACAATTATACAAAGAGGACATGCAGATGGCTAATTGACATATGAAAAGATGCTCAATGTCACTAATCATCAGAGAAATGCAAATTAAAACCACAATGAGATATCATCTCACACCTGTCAGAGTGGCTATTATCAATTAATCAGCAAAGAAGTGCTGGCAAGGAAGTGCAGAAAGGGGAAATTTTTGCACTGTTGGTGGGAATGCAGATTGGTGCAGGCACTATGGAAAGCAGTATGGAGAAACCGTAAAAATTAAAAATGAATCTGCCTTTCAAGCCAGCTATCCCACTTCTGGGAATATATCCAAAGGGAATGAATACATTAATTTGAAAGAACATAAGCGCCCTAAGGTCATTGTAGTGTTATTTACAATCCCCAAGATATAGAAGCAGCTCAAGTTTCCATCAGTAGATAAGTGGATGAAACAATTATGTGATATTTACACAGTGGAATACTACTCGGCTATAAAAAAGAAGAAAGATTTACCCTTTGCAACAGTATGGACGGACCTGTAGAGCATTATACTAAATGAGTTAAGCCAATCAGAGAAAGACAAATGCCATATGATTTCCCTCATATGTGGAATCTAATGAACAAACTGAAGTAACAAAGAAAATGGGGACAGACTCATACATAGAGAGCAGGATGACAGCTGAGAGGAACATTAGGAGGTGGAGGAACTGAGCAAAAAGAAAAAAGGTCTCATGGACAACAATATGGTGATTGTTGGGGGTAGGGGAGTATAAGGGGACTAAATGATAATAGAAAAATATACAATGAAGATTAAATCAAAAAAGATGCAAATGTTACATTATGTTTTTCAGTTGACCCTCACCTAGGGGTCAAGGGAAGTTAAACTATAAAATCTCATCTTGTAGTCAATATTAAAGAATATTATTGGATAATGAAAACATATGTCACTTCTGCCTATCAGGAAATATATTCCATATCATAGATCAATTATCCCATTGTGAAAATATCTCCATTAATACCATAATGCAGATTTCACCCTAAAAGGAAAGATATGAAGAACTGTGTTAAAGACAGATGAACTTCCTAGAATCACAGTTTGATGCTGAAATTTGGTACCTCAAAAAAAAAATGATGCTATAGATTTTGATATACAGATAATCAAGTTTTACTGAACTTTGAAACATAACAGCTGTAAGATTTCCTATCATTATAAAACTTAATGAAGTGGCCACTTCCTACTCAGGTGAACAAGGAATATGGGCAGTGTGATTCTCTCATAAGAATCAGCAGGTAGCAGAGAAATACAATAAGTAAAGACTCAAAAATGAAACTGGAGACCATTTTCTTAACTACTGAATAACTGAATGAAGTAATCTCTTGATAAGAAATTATTAAGATTATGTTATCTATCTATCTACTTTTCATTTTGCTATGTACTCAAAAACATTAGCAATCTTTTTTCCAAACTGTATTTAATTCATATCAAGGTATAGTTATTACATTTCATTAATATTTTTTACCTAAGAGAGTATTACAGCAATTTCTAAAAAGATTTATCTATATGTGCTGAACAATCAAACTTAGTCAAGATTACATACAATGACGCAGTGTTTATACACACTCTTACACTGCATCAAGATGTATAATTTCTTTTTAAATATTTTATTTATTTATTTATTTATTTATTTTAGAGAGAGAGGAAGGGAGGGAGAGAAACATCGATGTGTGATTGCCTCTCATGTGCTCCCCACCAGGGACCTGGCCCATAACCCAGGCACGTGTCCTGACTGGGAATCGAACCAGAGACCTTTTGGTTTGCAGCCTAGCACTCAATCCACCTAGCCACGCCAGCCAGGGCTAACTTCTTTTTTTTTTTAATCCTCACCCAAGGATATGTTTATTGATTTTAGAAAGAGGAGAATGAAGAGGGAGGGAGAGAGCAAGTGTGAGAGATAGTAACATCAATAAGAGAGAGAAACACCAATTGATTGCCTGATGTATGTGCCCTAACTGGGGATTGAACCCTCAGCCTAGGTATGTGCCTTACCAGGAATCAACCCACAACCTTTTTGATGTATGGGACAGTACTCCAACCAACTGAGATACCTGGCCAGGTGATATTTAACTGCTTAATGATACTTCATTGTAGCTTACTTAAGGAAGCCATATTTTATGGGCATGTATGTCTGTACTTGTACTATATTTTAAAACAATTACAAAATTTTAGAAATGTAATTTTCATTGTCATAGTGCTTTAAATTTTGACTACTCTTGCTTTGGCATCAAATATTTAAAATGCTTTTGCATATCCATTTAATGCCATTGCAACAAACACATTATGCTAAGTGAGAGAAACAGAATACTACAAAATTTATATGACAGTACATGCATTAGGTTTTACATATTAATGTAACTTTACATAATAATGTAATTTATACTCATTAGCCAAATAAAATTTTTTTAAGTAGCCACCTTAGTTCTGATAGGGTTATTTTAATTACTTGGACAAAAATGACTTCAGTGGTTAAGAGCAGCAGAATAGTCATTCTATCTTGTGAAATCTTTCACGTCAGGAACACAGTTAGCATCTACTTATAAATGTCTTTCTATAATAAAAGGCACCATTCATTAGAGATGATCAGCATTTGAGTGTAAATAGTTATAATTATACGCAGAGAATTTCATCAACAAAGAAGTGAAGATAAAAAAATGCATTAGAAAGATGTCATTTATTTAGACTTCTATAACTGTGTAATTAATACCTTAAGGAAAATAGTTCCTGCCTAGAGAATGCATGCTTTCCTATGGTCAGCTGCTTTCATTGAGAGAAGGGAAAAGCCTAATATGTGGATTTTAATTTCTTCATGTGGATCAAAGCCAATACAAAATAAGCATCACCATTGAAACTCACATGGAACCCACCTCCCTCCCCCACCTCCACCCTCCCCCTTGATTTTGTCCATGTGTAGGAGGGATGGGGAGAAAAGGCATACAACTGTAATTGAATAACAATAAAAAATTAAAAAAAAAGAAATAATAAAGCATAATATGCCAAAAAAAAGTTAAATGCCATGTGTTTTGAAGTGTTTTTTTCTTTTAGGCAATAAAACTTACACAGTAATTTGCATAGAGAAAAAAAAAGAAACTCACATGGAATAAAAACCAGTATAATGAGAGACCAGAGAATATCTGGAACCATATAAATTGTTTTAATTTCCCTTTACCAACAATAATTTCCAAAATGTGCTTACAAATTATTTTAATGAGGGTGTACAAATGCTTTCTCTTCTAAAATTTAACCACTCACGCAACTGGGAATTCTGTCTTAATTGAGGAATCTTTATGACATAGCCACGCTGTCCCCATTAAGCATAAACTATAGTCATTATTTATCCAACTATTAGAAACTTTATTTGTAATATACCACTAAAAGAATAAGAAAAGTATTCTGCCACTGACCTATGACAGAAATTAGAATAAAAATCATAGAACAGGAGAGAGGTGAGAGGGGAGTATAACCATAAAGAAGCTGTTTATCTCAATTTACCATTATATAAATGTATAAGACATATTTTAATCCAGAGATCATTTAAGATTAAAACTTTAATTAGTTTTTATCTTTAATAAAGACAGTACTTAAAAATTTAATCCTAGGATCTCAAAGCCAATTAACAAATAAATCCCCAATTTTCCTATGAAAGAATGCACACTTATTTGCTTGCTCATTTATATTTAGGGCCACTGTGGCACAGAGAGGTTCATTCTAAGTTATATCCTGAAACATGGAATTCTACAACAGGCCACATGGTCCTTGAGTCTGATGGCAGCTGTGTGGAAATGCTTTATTGATCTAATTATTGACATAATGTAATGTCATTAAAAAATCAAAATTTACTATGATTAGTTATTAAAACTTCAGTGGATGATATATTTCATTCAACTTTTCCACTCCTAAACCTGTCTTTTAGGTTTTTCAACCCCCTAAAACTCTGGTTTCTTTATATAAAAATAGAGATCATAACAGTATCTTCTGCAAACACTTGTTTTGAATATTGAATGAGATAATGCATTTAAATACTTAGCATCAAGCTCGAACATATTAGGCAGTCACTAAATATTAGATGTTATAGTAATACTATAATTATCAAAAGACAAGAATGATATAACAGCTGAAAATGAGGAAGCAAGATCTCAATAAACTGAGAAAAAGGCTAAGGAGAATAACACTGAAGTTTCCTTTACGTTGGTGAGGGTAAGACGCGAACACAAGGAAGGTGACGTGAAGGTGGGAGAAAGCAAGGAGGAGATCAGAGTACAGGAGAGTTAACATTAGGTGCACTCTTGCAGTTGCTCATGCTTTGGAAGGAGGAGTCAGAAAGAGGGCAAAGGTAAGCCTTTTACTAAAGAAGTTATAAACCATGACCTACCTGGTTAGAAATTTATGATCAGATAACCCTGTCAGGTTAGTTTCTGTAGAACCACTTTTTTTTATCCACATGTATTTACCTACATCCACATTGATATATCTATATAGAGAGAAATCAAAATAGATATAAAAATAGGTTTGATACATGTATATCCATTGCTAGCCTGTTGAAATGTAAAGAGTTTGCCAAGAATTAAAAATAAGTGAAATCATGATTCCTGGCTGGTAGAAAGTGTCAAAACCAAGCAGAGAGTTTCTGAGGCACAGAGGACTCTGGGCAGCTGCATTAGCCAAGAGAAGCACCAAATAAAGCACTTACTAAAAGTGGGCAATGATATAGCGCACAAAGTCTCACCCCACATAATGGTGAGACTTCAGAAGTTTCCATAGCTACCATGGGGACCTAAGAAATAAACCCCTACTGTTCCCTGGAGAATGAGAAATTAATTTATCTATCTAAAATCTGGGACAGTGTTGAGGCAAAGAAAGTGTGGAAATTTATAACTACAATATTTTATTGTCACATTTTCATTCTTAATGTTTCTCATGTAATTAAAAAATAAATCTCAGATTAAAATGGAATTGAAAATTATTTGAATCAGGGTCATCTTCAGGCTACTTTCAAAAATTAATACCCCCCAACCACTGACAGAAATTGACTTCAAAATATGTTTCAAAGTATTGCTATTAGGTAGAGGTTTAGGAGAAGCAGTGGGAGGAGGTCCATAGTACTTGCAGAAAAAGCTCATAAATAACTTTGATTAACTGCCTCCAGCCACATATCTGTTTGTACAATGCATAACAAGAGGTGGTCTGGGGCAAGACAAAAATGTGAGTGTGACTCATACTTGCGCTTATGAGGTCATGCCTTCCCTTGGAAGAGTATGTACCACCTCTCCCACCAAATTAATATGTAATTCCCTCACCACACTCCAAAAATTATATAGGTCTTCAGGATAAAGAGACTGAACACCTAAACCTTTCTCACCCACCTCGGATAAAAATTTCTGAGGAAAACAAGAAACTTCAACTGAAAAATCAATAAGTAAACATACAAGTGAAAGAATAATACAGTGAAGTTACTTCATATATAGGATAAAAATATATGCATATATTCAACAATAGCTTTGTGATGAATAAAATAAAAATGTAGAATATAAGCAGGTAAAAAGTAAATGTGAAAAAGAATCAAACATAACTTCTGAATATGAAAAATATAATTGTAATAATTACAAATTCAGTGTACAAATTACTCAGCAGATTAGACACAGTTAAACAGGTCAGTGAACCTTAGGAGATATGTCAGAAGGAATTATCCATGCATGATTATTATAATGTCCTCATAGTCCTAGGAAAAGTCTGATTATTTATAGTCACAGCATCAGATAAATTCCAGAATTGATTTTAAGCCTCTCAGATCAATCAATGTTGAATTGTTTCAGCATTTATGCTTCCAATAATTAACCAATCAATGAATCAATGACAGCCACACACTTCAAGAGTCAACAAATCTACAAGAGACTCAACCCAGTGAGGGTACTTCTAAGCAGATGGCAACCTGCTCCTTCCTGTCTCTCTAACCAATATAACCCCCCCCCCCAACAATTTCCAAAACCTCAAAACTGTGCCTTCCTCATTAAGACTTTGCTTGTCTCTCTAACTTAGAGAAATAACAAATTCAGTTAGTTATAGGGTTTGGGATATCCATTGGATGTTGCTGTCTCCCACATCCAGAATAGAGCCTAGAGAGAGGCAAAAAAAAAAAAAAAAGGCAAAAACAAGATAGGTAAGAGATGTGAAAGGTGGAGTGAGAATATCAACTGTTCACATCAGGGATCTAGAAGGGGATGAAAGAGAAGGAGGGTGTCAATCACCAAAGAGTTTATGCCTGATGATTTTTCAAGTCACCAAACCTTCTGTATTGTGGATGTCATGCACACACAATAAATGAAAAACATAGTTTTTACCTGTAAAAAGAATACACCACAGACTAGATATAGGGGGAAGTAAGCAGGCTGATGTGATTCTTGACTCCATTAATTAAACTATCACTCATTCTTTAATTAATACTATACCTGACTGCCTATTTTGCACATTATTGTGAAGAAGTAGAACCAGCCAGTTCATGAATGTGGGAAATGAGTCATATGTACAAATTAGTTATAACTACATTAACAGGTGTGGCATGTGCTATTGAGAGGCACTTCTTTTGGTAAATATTCATGGCTACTTGGTGAATTGTAAAAATCACATTAATAATTTTCAATTTGCTTCTATCAGGGCATGAAATCCTTTTTTCTACCCCTTGAATTTGGGCTAGTCTTGGAAATTGTTTTGCAACACTGTACCAAGTTTTAAGCCCAGGCTCAAGAGATCTTGCTGCTTCCCATCTTCCCTTTTTTGGAAGAATGCAGCCAGCGTGTGGAGAAGCCTGCCAGTTGATGGCATACAAGTACAAAATCAGCCTTGCTATCCTGGCCTACAGCCTACTAGGCACCAGATAAGTGACTATATGAATTATCTCCACAGACATTTGCTAAGTTGCCTCAGATCAGATGAGTTAGGCAGCCTACCCACCGATCAGTGAACTAAATAAAATGTTGTTTTGTTCTGGCTGGTGTGGCTCAGTGGATTGTGTGCTGGCCTGTGAACCAAAAGGTTACCAGTTCAGTTCCCAGTCAGGGCACATGCTTGGTTGGGGGCATGTGTGAGGTGGTTAATCTGTTTCTCTTCTCTTTATCTCTCACTTCCCCTCTTTCTGAGAAATAAATTAATTAAATATTTTTTTAAAATATTGTTTTAAACCACTAAATTTTTGAGTGGTTTATATACAGCACAACTTGACTAAAACTTACTAACAAAAATGTGTCCCTATATTTAGAAAATATTTAAAAACTTTTTTGTACCATCAGTCTGCTTTCTAGTTTCTGGAACTCCACAAGACATAATGAATTATTATTTCATATGACACTCCTACACACTCTGATGCTATTAGACATCTAAAATTTTTTCCTTATTCAGACAGGGAAACAAATGTTTTCAATGAAGTTTTTTCTTGGATACTTAGGAAGGATGAAATAGATGACAGGCTGGATTAACCTGGGTCTATGGTTATAGCTGGAAATGGTCCCGGTTGTGTAAATGGAGATGCCGATCAGGAATGTAACAGAAATGAGCATGCTTCAGCAGGAAGTGGGAGTAGTGAACCGAAGACAGTAGTCAACACTGAGCGTGAGGAAACTAATGCTACACCGAAACATGAGCCTAGAGTACCTAGATTTTTCTACTATTTTGAGACAAGACGAAATCTAAATTTTATGCAAAAATCAGTGGAGTTTTAAATGGTAACAAGAAATTTAGTTTAAAATTTTATGGGGAATTCCACTAATGGAATTTTGTATACTTGAGCCAAATATTTGAATATTAACTGTGTATTTGTGTGTGTAGACACAATACAGTCTTCTTTGTGATTATATAAGGATTTGACTCTATAAAGCAATACAAAAAAAAAGAATAGGGTTCGTTGGGAAGCATGTTCTAAAATGGAATGCATTAGGCATTATGAGCCTCGTAGATCATGCATTTAATTGCTTTGGTTTAGTAGCAATGTCTCATTACCACTTTTTCCTTTAGAAAAAAGAAAAATAGGAGTAATATCAGAAGTATATAAAATACAAAGTAGGGAAAAGGCTGCTTGTTGTTTTTATGATTTGTCGAAACAAACAAGTAAAAGACTGCTCAGTAAATAATACAAGTTTAATGTGGCTCATATAAACATGTTATAAAATTACATTTATTTTCAATTTTTAAATGTATTTCAGTTGATATAAATCATATCAATTTAAAATAAACATATATACTAAATCCTGACAGCTAAGATAAAGAATTACCAGATTTAAGAATTGGGAAAAAAGGGCCATTGCCATGGTGGCTCAGTTGGTTGGAGCGTCATCCCATAACCAAAACATTGGGTTTAATTCAAGATCAGGGCACATATCTGAGTTGTGGGTTTGATTGCCTGTTCTGGTGGGTATGATTCCCCATTTGGGCATGTATGGGAGGCAAACAATCAATGTTTCTCTCTCACATCAATGTTTGTCTTACTCCCTCTCTCTCTCTCTTTAAAAACAATGAAAAAAATATATCCTCAGGCGAGAATAAAAAGAAGTGGGGAAAAAAACGGAGTAAGAGGAGGAAATAGAAGCATTTTGTAGTGAGGCCACTGGATATGACAAAGACGAGAAATGCACATTGTAAAGGCACAGAGGAGTCACCTGCTTCATGAGTACATACAACTGAACTACAGATTTCACTTCTAGGTTTTCTTTCCCTTTTCAAATGTGGAAATGGCGAAGGATTTGCAGTGATATTTGGCTGTGTTCATAACTAATACCTTTGCAAACTGTGACACAGCAGGAGGCTTATTTGTTTGTAACTCCCACGTTATTCATAATTGGGCATTAATGGTAGAAAGTGGAAATAAAGGTACATAGAATAATAAAAGGATTTGGAGGCATATACTCATGTTGGGAGAGATAGGAAGCTATGAAGTAGATGAGTATTTGTCATATTTACAACTGCATTTACCTACCACAAACAATTCAAAATTAACCAATAAACTATCAAATTACCAAATAACATAGCATGATAGATACACATTTTTTTCAGTTATACATTCTAAAATTCTCAGAAAAGTAGAGAATTGAATCCAGTGAAAATAAGTTTTAATAACACTGAGATTTGGATGTCAGGAAAATACTAGCATAAAGTTCCTGAATGTGTTAACAAGGAAAAACTGCTTTCTCAAAATAACATAAGTAATCATGATCAAAATCAAATTAATAAAAACAAATCCAGGTTTACTTTTTGAGGAGTGAAAACTAATAATAGATTCTGTGCTACAGTTTGGATTTTAAAGCATAAGAAAATTTTCAGTCAACTGAAATTTGGCCTAGATCAGATATGAGAAAACTCTATTAATTTTGTTTTTTCAAAACTCAATAATTGGAGTTTCAATCTTCTTCAAGGGAATCTGAATACTTTTGCTTTCTGTCCAAAGAAAAACGTCCTGTGGTCTCTGTCATATGATTTACAGGTTTTTGGTCTGAGACATTGGGGCAACAAGTCAGTAATATCTTTTGAAACTCCTGCTGAAACTGGTGATCATCTAACACAGGGCATTCACTCAGAATCAATCCACTGTTCAGCAGCAATGTTCCTTTCTGTTGCTAGAGCTACACCGTGGGATAATTTCCCTGGAGCTTCTGATAGTTTGTCATCAGCACTCACCAGAGGATAAGGAATAAAAGACTTTAAGTCTATGAGGAATGGTTGGTATATGAAGTTTCAAGTCTCTTGTTGCAGCATGAGGAAAAGGATGAAACAGATGCCTGTGGTGGTAGGAAGCTAAGAAGAAACAGAGTGAATTAGAAATTGTGCTCTGTAAGTAAGCTCTCATCTATTTAATCAAAGGCTTCCTTTGCAAGCTTGCTAATGTTTTGTTATTATTATTACTATTGACCAATTTACTGGCCCCACCTGCTAAATATAAACAAGAATGGAGAAATAATAAAAAACCAACCTAACATGTCAAAGACAAAATTAGAGGTCTCCAAGGACTTGTATGTCCTGTATTTGTTTAAAAAATTTACAGGATAATTTTTTCATCTGATTTTTTTACTGTTGTTTTAAGTGAAATTACAAGTAAATTGGTTTTCTGGACTCTCTTCCTGTAAGATTATAAAAGGAACACATTAGGGGACTGCTCTTGTCCTGGTCACTTCTACAGTTCTAGGAAATTATTGTCACACGGTTCAAACTGTTGATGCCCATCAAAATGGCTCCAAATCATAAAGACAAAATAAAACTCTTAATTTAAAAATACATTTATATCAACATGGTCTGAAAAAGGGAAAACATGCTTAAATATATAAGCTCGGGTTACACAGAAAATGAACAAAATGAATTTTGGGATAAAATTAAGTATAGACAAGTATAATTGTCATAGCTTACATTGAAGCCTATACAATTGCAAAAGATTGGTTCTATTTTCAAATATTAACTTTTAAAAAAATCTAATGAACACTCAAGATTTATCTATTTTAGAAACAAATGAGACATTTTTGTAAAATGAGCACATTGGCAGATATTATTCAATGTATGCAATAATTTAAATATTTCAATAAGTCATCCCTATATACAGAATCAGTACTATGCTCCACAATTTACAACATATTTTCAGATTTTACTTATATAATAATAATTATGTTAAGAAAGTTTGCCATTAAATATTCTGGAAAAAATATGTATTAAATAGAGGAGAAATATAATGGCAACTGAAGGTAAAATAAATTTAAAAACTATGCCCATCATAAAGTATGGTTTTGGTTAGTTCAATTATCTTTAATGTATAAAGGCCAGTAAATATCACAAAATACCTGAGTTAAGTCCTTGAGACCCAATCACTCAAAGGCATGAAACACTGAAAGTTATGGTGTATTACAGTAGTGGCAAGGATACCTATTTCAGATTTTTTTAGTACTTTGTGTTAAAATCCTACTCTTTCCATCCCCATTTATCCTCCCTATACCCTCTTCCACTTCCACCTCTCCTTCCCACAGGGAAGGGTTGTATTGTCTGGGTTGTATTTCTTGAACTTAGTAAGTTCAGTGGTTCTCAAACTTTAGGACACATTAGTACTACCTGAATAATTTATTGATTCTTGAGTCCTATAACCCCAGAGCTCTGATGAACAGGTCATGAATGAGTTCTCATATATCACCATTTTTAACTATATTCACAGAAATTCTTATGCAGAAGTCAATATTTCATAAAAAGCTGTTCTGTGTCCCTTTAATGAAGTGAAATAATCACAAAAGGCCCTCTACTCACTAGTTATAAAATGCAAATACAACTAGGGCCTGCCTCAGGAATTGCTTTTAGCTTCAAAGAAGATAACACATGACATGAATATAAACCAGTGCCTAGCACAAGTGAAGCACTCTCTCAAGGCTATCTAGTTTTGGCTTTAGTTGTAGTCATTTTAATTGACACATGATATTAAAAAATAACACATGAGTCTCTCCCTCTATTTTTATAAAATAATCTACATCCATGTGAAGGGTTTTTAGGGGAACTGCTTCCCTGGGGTAGAGCAACATTTCTGATGGAACTAGGAGATAGAGGAAAACATTAGGAAACATGCATGAGAAAATGAAACAAAAAAAATAACACAAAAATGAACCCCCCCAGCGTGTTAACCCTACTGTAGAAGTTCTGAACAGCCTAATGACTCAGTTTTGGCCGAATGGGAGCAGCAGGTGCGTGAATTCGTACAGAGGGATCACGGGTGAGGGGAGATCTACCATGGTTTACCATTCTTTCGCTAATTCCTTTTCCTCTATTTTATTATTTCCCTTTGCTCTCTTCCCCACCTGCCCAAATTCCAATATGAAATTAATTAAATTGCTTGCTATTTAATGTCTATATAAGTGCTCCTGGAGAAAAGTGGCCTCCATGTACAATATTGACACTGGTATAAGAGTGATTATGTAGGCATATTAGTCATATTGACAAATCACAGTCATAGGAATTAGTCATATTGACCCAAGGTAAAATGTAAGAAGGCTTGATGGTGAGGGATGATGTATTTAAAGGCTTCAAATCCAAGGGAGAGTTAAAAGGAACCAAGGTGCTCTGGCAATATTGGGGATCTCCCCTCAGTGCTTTTTCATGATAAGCAAGGTCACTGATACATATGGGGCAATAATTTTAGCTACATAACCAGAGAAATGAAAAGAATTTCCCCCAACATAACTCTAATTAGAAATCTGATCGCTTCTACTTTGTGTCATGCGGCCATGCATTTAGTGGTTCACTAACATAATAAATAAAGGCCACAGCCTTCCTGAAACCGTATTATAATCACCTATTTTTCTACATCAAATACACTAAACTCTACAAGGAAAAGTCTTGTTCACCATTACACCTTCCAACTCAGCACATTAACAAGCAGTAAATGCCCCCCAAATATGTAGTGAATAAAAGGGTTAAGAATTTCAAAATTTCTACAGTTAAGGTTTTGATTAACTTTTATATCTGATGATAAATTTATATTACTTCATGAAAGCCTGAAATTTCAAACCTGGCTAGTTGTATTTTTATTTCTTGTATTTAGGTCCTACCTCAAATTATTTAATGTCTTTAATCAACTAGATTATAGTAGGCTTATATCTGCAACGTCATTACCCACTTAAATTCTTCGTAGAATTAAGTATATGTAATGTTATGATAAAGAGCTATCTTTGGGTCTGAGGGAGCATCGGTAAGTAGGAGGTTATATGCATGTGGAATGACTCAAGCATAAAGCTAAAGTGGGAGCAGAACATACTTGGCCCACAGTTTTTTTAAAGTTCACCAAAATCAGATGAGATCAAGGCATTCCTCTTGACCTTTCTCTTCCATTTTCCATTAGGATTACTTGACAAGAATCTTAGAGGAAAGTAACATATGGGAGAAAATGAAGTATATTATAAGAATGTGTCCCTTACCAGTTGAAATTATGTTTCATCGTTGACTTTTCTTTTTTAATTAGGGAAAAACAAATGGTGTTTGAGACAAGAATCTCTAATAGCTTTAGAAAAGAGGCAAGTAAGAAGATGTAAAGCCAAGAGTCTTAATTTTTAATGTGAAAGAATGAATTTTAAATTCAAGGAACATATAAGAAGCTTCTGTTGTACTACAGAAAAATAAACTACGAATGTTTATTGAGAGTTATCAACACTACTAATGGCTAAGTTATATTCATACCTTCAAAACCAAACAAACAAAAAACACATCCACTGTATGTATACTACATATAGATAAGCTTTTCTCCTAAATATGAGCACTTATGTAGTATGTGAGAATGTATATTGATAGAGGAACTTCATTAAAAATAGCATTATAAACTATCAGTACATGTACAGAAATTTTAAAAAAGTGCTCATGTAAAAACTAAAAATATCTGTGCATCTGAATGAGACTGATCCTGATCCTAGTCCTAAACTTACCCATCAAATTATTTAACATTTTTAATCAAAAAGTAAAAGTAAACCCTTTAAAATATAATCTGTGGACCAGTTATTTTTTTAAATTATTTTATTGCTGTTCAGTTACAGTTGCCTGCATTTTCTCTCCACCCCTCCCCACCACCCGTCCAAACCCACCTCCCTCCCCTGCTTCCACCCTCCCCCTTGGTTTTGTCCATGTTGTTTTTTTCAAAGCAAAGTGTAAGTTGTAATTTCCCTTTTGCAGCAGTAGTGACACTAATCTATAATTATAGGCTTCGCTTTGCCGTAATTGTCGGGCTGATTGAGTGGCTATTGAAATAGCTGATCTGTGATAAGTCAGGATGGTCATGAGCCAGCCAACCTAGACATTTAAAAGCTAAAATGTTTCGGCTTTGACAGAGAGGAGTTGATTCTTATTGAGACTTTGGTAAAACCTCCATGAATGTTAACAGGATCCTCCTCCTTCTCCCTAAACTCATCAATTTAATTCATTCAGAGTAAATCCATCCCTTATAGTCCAGGAAAAGTCACTGGTCTCCTGACAACCTTTGTGGGTTTGTAGAGTTTGATTAATCTCTCCATTTTGATATTCCAGAGTTAGCAATGAGTTTGATCCCTCTTAAATCAATGATCTATGGCAGCTACAAAGGTGAACAATCAAATCTCCAAAGAAGGAGCCAAAGGGAGTTTAACCTGTCATTCATTCACTGTCTAGGCAACAGTATCTTTTAGTCAGTGATCTCATAGGCCTGACAAGCTTAATTTGAGGTATTCTGAGAATTCCATAAATTGCACAATTTCTCAATTCTGAAATGTTATTAAAGAGGTATATTTTCATTAAAATGTAAAGATTTTAAATAAAAGTATACTTTCATGTAAATAAAACTATATAAAATATATTTTATATAAATATGAAAGTATATAAAACCATAAAATACTTTGAATATCACTATACTCAAATGTAAATATAAATGTAACTATAAATGTATATTCTACAAATATATATATAAAAGTATAAATCAGACTTTTAAGACTTGATTTGGTGATGTTAAAAGTGATGTGGGAAAATGATAAAAATCCTCAAAACAGTTTATTTTCCTTCACTAGCTGGTTTTTCTGAGTTACACTTCTCTAAGTCATTTGGCTTGTTTATATTTTTATGTTTTAAAAGATTTTACTTATTTTTGGTGAACTGGGAAGGGAGGGAGAGCAACACGTCCATGGGGGACTGAGCTGGTAGCCCAGGCATGTGCCCCCACCAAGCACCCATGTGGAACGACACCCAGCCAGGTGAGCCACACGGGGCAGGGTGGTGGTGAGACCTTTTAGTGGGACACCGGACATGAGGGTAAAATAGGTCTAGTGTGAAACCATGAGCTCATTATCGGATGTGTTCCATTGCCAGCAGGACATTGAAATGAAAATGTTGAAACAAGTATAGGTTAAGTTTCTCAAGTTCATGTACTATCGCTTAGGTTTCGATTTTAGTCCCCTGTAATATACAGTTTGGTTCATATAAAGGAACACATTATTTCTGTTACAAGGCCATAGGAAAGTGGTAAGTTTTGAACCTGTCCTGCCACGCATTGTATTACCCTATGACATTGAACATTACCAAACTTCCTAATTCTCCATTTAAACAATGTAGGTGAAAATCTCTAGAACTATAGAAAAGCAAACACTTCTAAAATATTGGCTTTTTTACATTAGTGTACATGATCAGAAACTTATTTTCTAATACTTTCAATAGTTATTTAATTGCTAAATTTAGTTAAGAAAACTAGGTGCCTCCACTTTCTCGAAGAAAGCAAATTTGCAATTTTCCCAGCGAAGGCAATATATATGTGTGTAAAGACAATTTAAACTCTTGAGTTTTCTCTTCCCCTCCATGTTTCTACTCCTTCTTACGAATAAGCAGACTGATTCACAGCTTCTCACAACCCTAGAAAGCTACCGTATAAGAACTAAAATATACACAGTGATCCAGAGACTACACATCTTTGTTTTCTAAACCTGAAAGCATTTATTTAGAAATTTCACCAAATCTAAGCACTTTCAAAAACTTTAGAAAAGAATCAATGTTACAATCATATAGGCTATTAAACATTCTTTTAGAAAGGCTTCACCAAGTGCTAATTAAATGTTCACCGATTCCCTTTATCTTCCCTGAGGGCTTATTCTTTCTTCGGAGTGACATTACCTGAGTATCATAACACATTTGCTACTTGGTACTTTTGTTCTCGCTAGTTTCAAAACATGCTTATCTGAGTTTGAAAAGAAACTCAGATAAAAAGCAAATGCTATCAGATCATAACACCAATCAAATTCTAAACTCACCCTGATAAATTATGAGTGATTTCAAAAATACCAGTAAATTCAGTAAACTGAAAATAATTGAAGTGAAATTACAAAGCCCTGCAATTATTTCCACCAAGTGAGTATGAGCTATGTAGGGAGGGGGGCAACTGCAACAAATGATATTTCTGCTGAAATACTGTAACATATGCATATTATTTAAAGTCATTTTAAACGCAGTCCCTGAATGTATACTTTATTGTGTTTCATTTTAAAAACGTCTCTTCCCAATTTTCTATGCAGCGTTGCAAATTTTATGTAGTATGACTGGCCCACTATTCATCAGGTGCTTCCAAAGAAACTGCAGCGGGACAGGCATGCTGTCGGTTACGGAGATATCCCATTAAGCGAGATGAATAACCCTGTGGTGCTCACGGAGCTTACTTTTTTGGATGTGGAGAGCAGGACTGAACTAAGATGACCTCCCCCCAGCGAGGCCGTGTTTAGAGCCGGTGCAGTAGAGCAATGTGTCAGAGGGATGATGCAACCCCTCCAACAGGCGCGGAACACTGGGGCAGACAACAGGTGATTTGATTATCTGAAGGGTAACGCCACAGCTCTCAGAGCGTGCGCAGTAGAGTGGCATAATCAGCATGTGCTTGTGGACGTGATTCTAAACGTGTTAGAGACTCATCACATCATACAAGAGTATAGAAACAAAGGCCTTGGAACAGACAGCAGAGGCAGCCAGAGGGGCGGAGACGACCCAGAGATTCTGCACCGCTCTGATTGACGCTGCTCTAGCTGATCCTGAAGCTGCCATGGACTCCGCCTTGCATGGTGCCGACCTGCCGCCTCCTGGGCCCAGACCTCCTCTGTACTCTGGGTCCTTGGGTTTGTTATGCCCCAATTCTCTTGTGTGATGTTACTGCTGATTTTTTCTACGTGATTGTTATTGTTATTGGGTTATTATAGATTTGGATTGAAACTGTACTAATAAAAGCTGAGTGAATAGCATACTCACCTGCGTTGACTCACTGTTGTCCCTTGGTGCTGGTGTTGCTTGTAGGGCTGATGGCCATAGAAGCATCCAGTGCCTCCATCCCTGACAAAGGCTGGAGGCTGACTCACAGAAAGACTATAGAGCAGCTACTTAGAGTCTCACTCACAACAGCAGGAAAGGATGTAGGCAGTTGGAGTAAAAATAAAAATAAATAGAGGGCAATAAGTTATAACTGAAGCAGTATGAACTGTTTTGGGAGTTCACAGAATGAGCACCGCATACCATCTGGGGGATTAAGGGAGTATTTGCAGGCTAGTAATCCAGCTATGTGTCACTAGTAGAAATTGCTTCCTTTAATATTTGTCGCTGTTGTTCACCACTGTTTTATCTATTAAACTGATTAATAAATTATGACTGAATATCAGACATTGTAGGTATCTTACCATGCTCCCTTGACCTCTTCAGCACATACTGGGCAGACCTCCAATTGCCAGTATTGATATTTCTTTGCCTGAATTCAGAGTTTCTTTGGCTTTTCGAGCCATGAGTCACCATTTCAGTAACATGGACATGCCACAGTTAGTGTCCTGAAGAACAGCGCTCAACCCCGAACAAATGAAGCCGCTATAGCCCCACCCCCTCACCCCTCAGGTGAGCTCATTCTCAGTCAGGTAGTCTACATTAGGTGCCAGATTGCAGATCCCCACCAGGTTAAGATTTTTACCCATGCAGCTACTTGCTTGACTGTTAACACGTTATTGTCTGTCTCCTTCCAGTTTTGTTTCCATACTCCCCTATTCTTGTTTCCTGGGACCCTCCCACATAAACTCTGTGCTGAAATAGTTGTCTCAGGTTATAAATAACTCTGAATAAATCCAAAATAAAAGAGACTTTAAACTGGTGATTGTGTGATATCACCAGTTTGACCATTTCTTGTATGATCTTTGGTATTGTGAATTAATTAATTTGCCTAGCTGTTTTGATACATTGTTTCTGTATCAATTTTGATATTTACATACTGCCTCCGGCCACTTTGTACATATTGAGTATGCCATTTAACAATACAATAGTGATGTACATTTTCTAGAAAAGAGGATTTATGTGACTATTTTTACTAGTTCAAAAATAGTAAATACATGTAAAACATATATAATAAAAATAACTTTATAAATGAGGTTTTTATACTGTAAAGGAAATGAAGAACTAAAGTAATAGGTGACAATTTTTTGCTCACTATTAAAGCCCAGAACTTAACATGAGACTGGTACTTAATAAAAATTACTGAATATTTCAGAACAGAATGTTTTATAGTCAAAGATGAAGTAGTCATTGAGGCTGCTTCTAAAGACAGGGTGGTACTGCAGGATTTGAACCTATGCTGTTGTCCAGTTTTGCTTCCCTAAGAAAACATTGTTTATCAAAGTTACTATACTACTTTAGAAAATCAGGGTGTCTCAAGCAAATAAAGAACCTAACTGCATACAGCACAGGGATCTCATGTGAAATGATTATTAGATTAAAGGTGATGCTGATTTATATCACCTGTAAAACAGCATGAGCTGAAAGAGAATAGATACAAGAGCCCACGCTGCTTCCAGTGGTGTAGTAGTAGTTAGTGTAGCGAAAAGGTTACTGCCATTCATTTAAACAAAATGGAAGAGGTACAAGCAGAGCCCATGCTGTTTCCTGTGGTGTGGTAGTAGTTAGTGTAGCAAAAAGGTTACTGCCATTCATTTAAACAAAATGGACATTTTATGTACCTTCACTGTCAGACAAGATGCAGTTGAGCAATGCTTTTGTAGAATATTATAAAAGGCATGAGTGATGAGGTGGGGGATGAGGCAAGGAGAGAGAAAAGCTATTTCATCTATTGATAGCCAACCCAAGAGAAAAACTATCTTCTTTCTAGCATAGTATCAAGTGACTTTTCAAATGACCCCTGCACTTTCTACTCAAAGAAAATCTTTCTAGGTGGGCAATTCAAACATTTATTATCTTCTCAATGGGGAACTTAAAAAAAGAAAAATATTAGGGCTTCCTTACAATATGCTGTTTTGCTATCCTCAGAACAAAGAGATTGGAACTCCTACATTTACTAAGTAGGGTGCCCTGTTTGGGAAGCATAGCTATTCTAGTAACATATGAATAACTAATACTTTGTAACTAGCCTCCTAGGGTGAGCTAAAGATTTAGGTAGATCATGAGCTTCTCGTGTATTTTTACATATAACTGTAAAAGGGTGTTATTGAAAATAACTAATTGTTATTTTCAATTCGTTATTGAAAATAATGTTGTCTTTAATAAATTGTCTTTATTGCTCAAATAAAGCAATAAAGGCAATAATTAACAATTATTATGACCTAGATTTAGGGTAATTAACTTACATTAAAAAGAGACTTGCCAGATACTTTGTATTCACCTAATTTTATATTCACAGCTGTGCAATAAACCCTATTATAACTATTTCCATTTTAAAGACAAGGAAAACTAAATCTTAGAGTGGTTAAGCAAATTTCCAAAGTCAAACAACTAGGGAATATAATTATTGCCCAATTATGACAAGAATAAATAGGACAGCTAAATGATTTGTTACCTGAGCTCATAAAAATATTTTTAAAACAGACATTTTTGTATTCTTCTAGAAGATATAAGATCCTCAGGGCTGGAGTGGCTCAGTGGATTGAGTGACAGCCTGCAAACCAAAGGGTTGCAGGTTTGATTCCCAGTCAGGGCACATTCCTGGGTTGCAGGCCAGGCCCCCAGAAGGGGACGTGGGAGAGGCAACCACACATTGATGTTTGTCTCCCTCTCTTTCTCTTTCCCTTCTCCCATATAAAAATAAAATAAATAAAATCTTTTTTTAAAAGTAGATTTATTAAAAAACAGTGTTTAGTTAAGGTTTAATCATACAAAGGACAAAATCACTTCTGTCCATTTACCTTTGGGACAGAAGAAATTTCAGTGACCTGATAGTGTGAGTGCGTCACTATCTGGAAAGGTATGAAAACTTGGTGATCAGGAGCAGACAGGAGCTGTTGAAACTGGTGTCTAACTCAGAAGGCTGTGAGCTCTAGCAGAAGAATCAATTGCCTCATTGCATGCCTTTTTTAATTCTGGAACGCGAACCGAAAACCTATATTTATTCTATTATACCTAAACTTTCTTTACTAGGCTCACTGGAGGGACAAAAAACCTAAAATATAACTATCATTATTAAGTTTTAAACAAGCAATAAAAAAGAACATATTTTGTTTACAGTTGCTTCACTTTGTTCCATGAATAAAAGACTATTTCACAATATTTGGTAGAAGTGTGATGTAGGCATGAGGAAAGTGAGTTCTAGAAATCTCAAGGAATAAAAGGTGATGAGACCAACTGCTCTCTTCTCTGGATATAATTCTTAATGACAAGAACTTGTGGTTGATGACATCATGGCCTTGACTACACGAATGTTTAATTTTGAGTGAGATAGAATTGCAAAGACATTTTACTGGTAGAAGGTCCCCAGAGTCTGAGCAACCCTAGAGTGTGTTAACCAATGAATGTAATAATCATGTTATTAAAAGTGTGATAATATATGCATATCTTTTCTCACTATACCTGATGCAATATAAAGTCAATCACTTTTGCTCTTATTATTAATAATTGTAACAAGACATATTGAGTATAACCAGGGAAACTGAATATTATTTAGGAATGGTCAAAATGATGTAAGAATCAGAACAGTAGAAAAATCAAAAGGGTGTGAAATCAGGATACAAAAAAATACAATAAACTAAAGTAGAAATGGATTTAAAAAAACGAACCACTTCAGAGTTAACATGGAAGAGGGTAACTGACATGAAGCTTGATGTAAAATACATCTTGTGTGCCAAAGAAGAGCTCCTTAAATGTGAGAAACTGGGCTACACAAAAAAAGAAGGAGTAACAGTACCATAAGAAGCAAATAACGATCGTTTCCACATCTAACATTGGCCATGGAAGAGGATGGTGAATACCATCTGGTGAGTACCATAAATTTAACAATGAAGATCTTTAAAGACTTAGTATAAACTCTGAGCTTGAAATTATCAAGATAAATTATCAAATGATACCATTACAAATTATTCTCAGTAACAATGAAATGTATGTGCTTAAAGAAAGCGATATGGCTATTAATGAAGCTCTCCAGTAAGCTCATGTTTTAAAGGGACACTAATAATTTGAAGGAAGGTCATACAGAAAAAAGCAAACATGAAAATATGACATATACCTTTAAGAAGAGTGTCAATTATATGAAGTTCTCAAATGATTTGTATCTAGGAAACATATTCAGAAAAATAAGAGTTAAAAATAGAGCCACATTGAAAACAATGGTGTGAGAATACCAAGTGAAAAAAGATGAGATCATAATATGAGTCTGGCATAAGCTAAGAAGAGCCTCCTATCTTGATTTAGATATTCAGAAAACAAATAGGAGACCTGGGAGGGGGAGATAATGTTTCATTCTGATACAAGATTTGCAAGTTAAATGGCCCAAATTATAAACTGGAGCTGGTTGAATAGAGACAATAAACAAAACATTACAGTTATGTAGGCTGATTATTTTGATTTCCACTGTGGACTTTGGTTGATATGGCTTATAAACAGCTCATTTTTTTTTTCTGAAAAACAGTTGATTGATACTTGGAGCACAATTAGAGGTTGCTGGCAGCACGCATTCGGAGTAGTTTCTATCATGCTGAATTGGGGGTGCAGGTGGGTGTGTACAGAAGGACTGGGTTGTGGTTCATATGTCACAGACCCTCATTATTCTAATCAAGTTTCAGTAGATTTTGTTCAATAAATGTTTTATCTTTTATTTATGCTCTTAAAAACATTCCAGAGATGTTAGAATTTTTTTGTTTTTTTTTTAAATATTTTACCATTTTGCTGGGAAACAGACCTATGAAGTTCTTCATGCCTACATGCTGGTGGTAAATCCTTCAATGAGAGCTACATATTTAAAACAAAAATATAATCTCCAATAAAGCACCTGATGCATTTAATTCTCAGTCCAAAGTTAACTCTCCCCAGGTCCTATTATCTTCTAGACTTTCTGTACCCATGAATTCACCTACTCTAAATACCTCATATGAGAGGAATCATACCATGTTTGTCCTTTTGTGTCTGGCTTATTTAATTTAGCATAATGTTTTCAACATTCATTCATGTTGTAACATGTATTAGAATTTCATTCCGTTTTAATGCTGAATGATATTCCATTGTATCTATATATTACATTTGTTTATCCAGTAATATTACATTTTGTTTATCCATTACTTTTTTTTAATCACATCTGGGTAATTTGCAATAGTGCACACTGATCTTTCCATCTGTGATGCAAGACAAAGATGAGTTGTAGTTTTTTTTTTTAAGATGTTATCTATTTTTAGAGAGAGGGGAAGGGAGGGAGAAAGAGCAGGAAAGAAACATTAGTGTGTGGTTGCCTCTCACATGTCCCCTGTTGGGGACCTGGCCTGCAACCCAGGCATGTGCCCTACAGTGGGAATCGAACCTTGACCCCTTGGTTCATAGGCCCATGCTCAATCCACTGAGCTACACCAGCCAGAGCATCACTCAATCTTTCAAATATCCTCCATGAAGGTGAGAAGAGACTTACATGATCATTTGCCAATAAAGTCTGCTTTAGTTTCTCCAGTTCAAATATTGCAAAACACAGTTAAAAGACTGCAAATACCTAATATTTTGAAGATAGTGTGTTTTGTTTGCTTGTTCGTTTCATTTTGTTTTGTTTTTCCTTGACTGGGCCTTGGCTTCATTGCTACAAACCTTTGGTTGTTTTCTAGAACTCCTAGTTTAGACAGCTTATGGTTGCCTTGTTGATGTTTCTGTGGGAGAATGTGAGCTTGGGGAATCCTAGTCTGCCTTTTTGCTGATGTTACTCCTCACATATTTTAAACTAAGCATTGTATCACCAATATATTAAATAAAAGCAAAAGAAATATCAATGTATTAGGTGTATTACCAAAAAAGAAGATAGAAGTAACCAATTTTCTTTACATCTCTTGCTGATTTTGTCTCATCCTAACAGAAAGAAGGCTTTTGGTAGGAGACCATATTAATAAGCCTTCTCAGACAAAGGATCTAGAGGTTCTCGCTCAAAAAGCAACAGAAGGGTAGATTGGGGTATCAGGGTGTTATCACAAAAATGGTTATGGGGTGATCCCTGCAAGGAAATCCTGTAACAGAAACTCTGATCTTTTATATCTCTACTCCTTCCAAATTTCATTTTATTTGTCATTGTTCCACTTCATTCTAGATTTGGGAAATAAGGTGGGGAAGGGTGGGTTGTCCAACAACTATTAGCTCAATTAGTTAATTTTTCTTTGAGATACAACTTTTTCTTCTATAGGTGAAACATATTGACCAATATAGTTCTTTTGTTTATAATATGTTTTTAGTTCAAACACATAAGTTGCAAACCCTGATTATTTATGAACATTAGGGACATTTATTTATTTTAATTTAAAAAAAGGAAGATAAAAGTATCTTGTGAGATATCCCTATAATATAGGCTACTTCCCTTATTAATATCAGTATCAAGATTAAGTAATTATATGATTACATTATATGAACATTAAAGATTTAGTGGTTTTTAAAGGCATAGTACAATTTAAACACATCAAATAGTAACATATTAGAACAAAAGAATACTATCATGAAGAATATTGTGGTTAACACCATCTTCAGATATTAAAATAATAGTGCATTTTCCAATAATGTCACCTTACAACCAAGGTAAGATTGTACATTTAGTATGTCCTAAGACGAGGTCAAACTCTTAAGCAATTAATTATGAAAGTTATTTTCTTTGGTACTGTGACCTACTTTCTCTTAAGAATATTTCCAGTTTAAAAATAAAGAGAAAATTTAGATATTCTATTTTTGCAAATTAATTATAAAATCATTTTTATATACCATGTACTCATATATTTCAGGAAATGAGCTGTGTGTTCAGAAATATTTTAGCATTTATGTCCTTCTAAATTGTCTATAATGGAATATAATATGACTTCTTGATCCCTTACTGAACTTACTGAATGTTATAGAAATCTTTTTTTTTTTTTTGGTATATGCTTATACAAAGGTTGTAGTTTAGCATGAAAATTCAATACGTTGGTTCTCCAATTTAAGCTTAATTCAGAACATATACATTGTTTTAATAGTGTCATCTTCAAAATATTCAGACAGAAAATATTGCCAAAACCTGATAGCCACTGTGCGACATTTAAATAAATCTGATGGAATTTATAAGTCATTTAATCTCTATGCTTGTACCTATGTGACACAAACCATCTGGTGGAAAAAACAAAAAATAAATTACCGATTATCATTTAAGTGATGGAACTATCTGAAAGTATGAAGAAGTTTGACTTTTGTCTTTAATTTAAAATGTAAATCTCTATGATATAAAAGATTTTCAAGAATTTAGTAGAAATATATCTTGAAAATTAACACTTTATGCTTGCTATTATTTCTAACATAGCTGTGTCTTCTATTGTGCTTTATTTTTCAATGAATTGATTATACTTCTTGAATTCTTCTTGGTACTAGACAATGTTATAAATACAGAAATGTAACATCTATTTGAGGCAGACTCTAATATAACAGTAAATCTTTTCTATATGTTCTCTTTAATTCCAATATTTTTGTAGTTTTCTATGAGTTTACAGGAGTCAATCTCTGGCATTTAAAATAACTGTATTGAACATTAAAGATAAATTATATTATAAATAATTATCCCAATATTAGCTGATTATCTCCCTATGAGTGATCTGAATTGTTGGCAATTTTTATCTCCAAAGAGATGGCACTTTAATTTGTAAATAGGCACTCCAAGAATAAAACAAATAAACTGATGTACCTATTTAGAACTGGAATACTTAAAAAAAAAAGCAGGTAAAATATGTGTAGCAAAATGCAATTTGCATTATAAGGGATAAGATGTAGAGATGACTGTAACCTAATGCATAAAGCAAAGAAATGTTACATAAATAATAAAAGAAATATAGATGTTACAATAAATAACTAGGAGAAGTTACAACATATTAATCTTCAAAAACTGGAGGTAAATAAAGATAGATTGGGAAGTTGAACCTAAGAAATAATAAAAATAGATGAAATAGTAAAAACTTAATGGGAAAAAGAAAAAAAATTATCTTTCACTTCTACATTCTGAAAAAAAAAAAAACACTTTAAATGGAAAATCTCATGTAGTGGTGAAAAAGAAAGGCCTTTGAAGAGACAGAGACCTGGGCTTGCAAGCAAGCTCAGGAATTAATAAGCTATGGTATTTCTTTTTATTAAGACTGTTTAAAAAGTAGCCTAAGGTTAATAGTAAAATTGAGGTGAAGGTGCAGAGATTCCCCATATACTCTCAGATTCCACGCATGTATAGCCTCATCCCTATTGACATTTTCCACCAGAGTGGTACATTGTAGCAATTGATATAAACCTGCAATGAAATATCAAAATCACCTAAAGTAAATGGTTTATATTATGCTCTTGGAGTTAAAGTTCTATGAGTTTGGACAAATGCATAATGACACGTATCCATCATTATAGTATCATACCAAGCAGTTTCACTGCCCTAAAAATCTTGTTCTCTGTCTATTCCTCCATCCCCTCCCCCACACCCCTGGCAACCCCTTATCTTTTCATTGTCTCCATAGTTTTGCTTTTTCCAGAATGTCACATAGTTGAAAGCCAACAGTAGGCTTTCACACTGGCTTTTTTCACTTAGTAATATGCATTTAAGATCCATCCATGTCTTTTCATGGCTTCATAGTTCATTTCATTTTGGCACTCCGTTGTCTGGATGTACCAAAGTTTATTTACCCGCTCATCTACTGAAGAACATCCCGGTCGCTTCCAAGTATTGACAATTATGAATAAGGATGCTACAAACACCCACGTGCAAGTTTTTGTGCAGAAATAAATTTTCAGTTCCTTTGGGTAAATCCTAAGGAGTATAATTTCTGGATCATATGGAGAAAGTATGCTCAGCTTTCTAAAAATAAGAAAGAAAGAATAACACTCTCTTCCAAAGAGATCGTAGCATTTTGCATTCCCATGACCCATGAATAAAACTTTTGCTCCAAATCTCAGAAGCATTTGGTGTCAGTATTCCAAATTTTGGACATTCTAAAATGCATGTAGTGGTATCTCACTGATGTTTTAATTTGCATTCCCCTGATGATGGGTGATACAGAGCATCTTTTTATATGCTTGTCATCTGTATATCTTCTTTGGTGAGTTAGTTGTCTGTTAAACTCTTTTCTCATGTTTTAATTGGATTGTTTGTTTTCTTACTGTCTCTTTGTCTCTCTTTTCTCCTTCAGTATTCCCATTACACACTTTATGCCTTTTGTTGTTGTGCGGTAGTAGTTAGATTTTCTGTTAGATTTTTTATTTTTGTTCTCTTTGGTTTTGGGCTTTTGAGGATTCTTTTGATATATCATGTCCTCAAGCTCAAAGATTCTTTCCACAGCTGTGTCCAGTCTACTAACAAGCTCATCAAAGGCATTCTTCATTTCTGTTCCAGAATTTTGTTTCTATCTTCAGTATTACTTTCAGATTCTTTGTTAAGATTTGTATCTCTCTACTTACCTTATTCCTGTGTTTTTGCATGTTGTCTACTTTTTCCATTAGAGCCCTTAGCATGTTAATCACGGTAGTTTTGAATTCCTAATCTGGTAAGTCCAACCAACATCCCTGCCATGTCTGGTACTGATGCTTGCTCTGCCTTTTCAAGTTGTGTTTTATTTCCTTTTTGGTATGGCTTGTAATTTTTCTCAATAGGACACATAATGTACTCAGCTCCCAGAGCACCTCTATAGAAAAAAATAAAAAGGCACATAGTTAGAAAATCAGGTTTATAGGTTTGGTGGTAGAATAATCAGATATTTCTCATACAATTTCTTAATTTTTTTAAACAAATATAAGCCAAATAAATGATTAGTTAGCAATGGCATAGTACAGATTTGAGGAAATTATAGTTGCAAAATGATTACTTTGGACACTGAGAAAGCATCTTTGTCTGGGAATACAACCATACAGCTAAAAGGTAGAATATATCCATTTGAGGATTGGTCCCAAAATTTTAAGTGAAATACAACAACATAGTTGTGTGATATTTTTCCTATGACATTCACTTGTACATGTTCAGGATCGACATTAAATATGCTTGCTTTTGAGGTTGTCTAGTGTTGACGTTTTGACAGATAGAAGAAAACATGGTTTCACTAAGGATGTGAACAAGTGTTGAATAGATTTCCAGGACACAGAATTTAAAATAGGTTTAAAAAAAAAAAACAAGAGACATTAATGGTGTGATAAATAGGTTAAAAACTGATAAAGTTAGTGATCTCAAGTTTTAATACAATCGAATGACTAAACTGAGAGTTTTGTAGTTGGGGGACAAAAAGGCTGTAGGATATAAAGTAAGTAGTTTAGATTGGTTAAAAATATGCAGGTTAGATTGGTTGTTAAAAATATGTGGGAAAATAAGAGGCCAGGGTTTTTGTTTAATTTTTGACTATTTTTTCAAGACACATGTAAGTGGCAAGATAACACCTTTTTAAAGTATGATTTGTCTTTGGAAAACAAAGCAAATAGATTGGTAAAAGAAAATTAAAAATATAAACACATGGACAGAGAAGTTATGTTACAAAGACTGGTAAGATGCTATGGTTTTAGAAAAGAATACTAGTACTAGGTAATAATATTTGCCCAACATCAGGAAAAAAAGAGGTAGATACCAATTTGTGATTTCTGAATGTTAATAACCTGTATTTCATAGTGTGTAATAAATTATAACTAATTAAATTATTATTAAAGTGCAGTTTAATGTCTCTATATTCTTAATTTTCTAAAATTAATTTTTTTAACCTTTGAAATTATAAAAACTAACATCTCTTGGTTGATGGAAATCGAGGTCTGTCTGGAAAAAGTCCAGCCATTGTTAATACAGTTTAAGTGACATCCATGTAACCTGGAAGCCAAAGAGAGTCGACTGGAATGCACATGCATGAACAATGATGACGTCACTGTACTAGTCAGTGGAGGTGGTAGACACAATTGAGAGCATGCATGCTATGTGGCTGTCACATTCAAAATGACTAAGTGAGTAGAGCAATGAATCTGCATCAAATTTTACATTAAGCTTCAACATCCCTTTGCAGAAACTATTTGGATAATTCAGAAGGCTGCACCTATGAGCAACTAGTGATTGGCAGCTTCATCACGACAAAGTGCCTGCTCATGCATCATGTCTTATGCAGTTTTTTGTCAAAACATCAAATCACCCAGGTGACCCAGCCCCTCTACAGCCCAGATTTCATGCTCTGTGACTTCTGGCTTTTCCCCAAATTAAAATCACCTTTGAAAGGGAGAGATTTTAGATCATCAGTGAGATTCAGGAAAATACGACAGGGCAGCTGGTGGTGATTAGGAGAACTGTATGAGGTCCCAAGGTGCCTACTTGAAGGGGACTGAGGTATCATTGTCCTGTGTACAATGTTCCTTGTATCTTGTTCAGTAAGTGTCTCTCTTTTTAATATTACATAACTGGATATCTTCTGGACAGAATATATACACAGATGACACATCATAGATTCAGAACTTGAAAGACATAAAAATGTAGAAAAAAATCAAGAATTTCCTAATTGTATTTTTATTTTGATTATGAGAATGGGGATGTTAACAGTTATTTTGTCCTAAAAGTAAAGAGATATTTTGATATATATAATTGAAAATTCTTCAAGGATCATACAGAAACTCAATGAAAAGAAAAGTTCATTCTTTTTTTCCTGTGTCTTTCAATGCATTTACTTCAACTTAAAGCTAATAAATCCTGAAAAATCAAAGTATATCAATAGCTTTGGAATCTGTGTTTCCTTTTTTATGCCAATGAGTAAGATAAAATATTTCTTCCATCTTAAAAGATCAAGAAATATTTTTCCCCTGAAACTATCACCAAATGCTCCATAAGTCTGCACCATAAACTAATTAATTATCACTGCATAGTAAGTAAGTGGCTCATTAATGACAAATTGGGGCTCTCTCAACAATAAAAAAGAATATAAAACTGTCAAAAACGGCAGGGACCACTGACTTCATATATGCTTGTCTGAGTCAATAAATCCCTGGTTGATTGTTTTCAAAGGCAGAGAACACAAAAGAAGTGTGTGTGTGTATATATATATGTTCATGCTCAATATGACTCGATATGGCTATTGGGAAATAATGTTTTCTGTTATGCTTGAAAAAGCTATTGGCCAGTGGAAGGAAAAAGAGAGGAAAATATTGAGAGTTAGATGTTCAAGAACCTTAAAAAAACTCATTGATTTTCTTAATTTTAATCTAGTGTAAGAGGAAAGAATGTGAATAACATTTTATGTATAGAATCATAATATAGTTATGATATCTATAACTACATTGATATCTATTTTTCTATTTGTGTATGAAATCCAATAAGCCAAAAGAGGAGGACTTATTGAATAAATACCACTGTATGCTATTTTATGTTTTAAAGTTTTATTGCAGTCAGATGGCTTTGAATAAAGATGGACACCTTAATGAAACTATGCTGAAATCTTAAGTGGAACTTTAGAAAGTTCCATTGTAATGAATACCTATAAAGTTTTTGTCTTATCATACTAAATCCAAACAAAAATAAATCTTTCTGGGAAAGTGCTAATGTGACATTAAACATGACCTTTTAAGCAACTGATTGAAATGCAAGTTTTAAAAAAAAAGCAGTAAGCTAAATAATGTCACATCAAATAGTATATTAATTTGTCAGTTTCATTAGAAATGCAAAAATAAGTTTTTGGTTTAATGGATTATTAGTTTAGAATTTATATTTATATGGTCTAAATGTTCAAATTAAAAGATTTCCTACTCAGCTACTTTTTAATGCCTTTATGAGTTTGACAATAGGTAACAAACATACTAGTAAGGGTGTTACCTGAGGTCCCAAGGACTATACCTAGTGAGGCTAGAATTAAGGTACTAGGCTAAAGCTCCAAAAATTGCTGAAATGAATACATATGGGAGCACAGCTCATCTTTATTAACACAGACTACCTTTGATGAAATGAAAGACAACCTTAAATCCTGGTTATTCAGAGTAAGTTGCCCAATACCTAATACCCCCAGAAAACTTGACAGCAGAACATGTTTTAACCTAATCAGCAGCTACATGTGCACCAAAAAGGGAAACACAATAATTAGAGATAAAATGTATTGGTTATGAACTGTAGAAAGACTCGCTAAGTGGTAGCGTTAACTCAGGAAAGGCCCTGTGATGCTTCCAGGAGCGTGGCATTGGGCTCTGGACTGGCCTGCAGAGGACCCTCAGTGAAAGTGTTTCATGGCATTCTATTCCTTTAGACTGGCGGCTTGTATAACCCTGAATTAACTAGTACGCATAAAAGAAATGTTGAATCTTTTAGAAATCTTATTGTTTGATTCATGGATTATTTCTTATACATAGACTCCTCCATGTAATCATCAGTTAATGGCATTTTTTTTCTCTCAATTTAATGGTGTAACAATTGCAAAACACATACTGAAAATCACATCCAAGCTTTAGTACATGTTACTTAGATATGAGAAAAAATATATCCATATGGATAATTTAAGGTAAGTTATCATTCTTTTCTTCAGATTGTACTAATGGACCTGTTAGCTACTATTTCTTCATCCCTAGTGTTGTTCTCTGGCTAAGGATCTCTTCAGGAATAAGTAGCAAGTGTGAGAGTAATTATTAAGAGTTCAATAAGAAATGATAATTTAAAATATCTTTTGGAGTTCCATATATATGGAATTCCACCAATCACAAAAATATATTAACACTGTTTAAATTTTGAAGACAGTCTGTTTGAGTATTGAACTCATATTTTATAGTTTGAAGATTATTAGCTACACAGTAGGTTGGACATCATAGAGATATATATAATTCTATTATAGTATTGGAGAAATATCTCAAAAGTGTATACATCTTTCTCTTTTAAATAATGCCCCAATTTTCCATGGAATATTTGTGGTATTAAGAGAGTAATGACCATGATCTTTAAATTATAAAATACTTTATTTTTTTTTTCAAAAGGTAAGGTTAAACTCTGCCGTTCTTAAGAAACTCCATTTCTGATGCTAGCTTCAGTACTGCCACATCATACACTCTTTTTTTTAACCTAAGTCCAATTACTTTTAAAATTAACCAATTTTTATTTTCTGCACTTAGTATGCAGAGAGAGCATCTATTAAAAAAAAAGCCATCTTTGAATAACTTCATATACTCAAAAGAAGTATACTAATGTGCAGTCCAACTTTCTTTTTACCAATGAAACCTTTCCTATCTTTTATACACTTTCCCCACTACGGATTGTTTGTATTTTTCCTGCTGAGGTGGGTTTCCTTCTTTCTGGTCTTCTAAGTATCTCCAAGGGAAATGAAGTCAGGTTAGGTACAAGGAGCTTGTAATATCATTATTTTGAATAAAATTGTAACTCATAACGTAGTATGTCGGTGGGAGAGTGGTAGGTCTAGGGGATTCTGAAGACATCATCTTACCTTTATCATTTCAAATTCAGAACTGTTTGTGTTTTTTTTTTTAGTTTTATAACACTTATCTGACAAGATAATGTATATTTTCTGGTCAACTGTTGGTGATATGGTGACAGTGTCCTCTTTTAAAGCATTTTTAATAGAGATGCAATTTAGAGAAAAATAAATGGCAATGATTTAGAGGAGAACATAAGTCAATAGTAAGTATATTTAGATTTATTTGTACAAGAAAAATATGCTAACACAAAAATACTTGCTAAAATTCAAATAAAATAATTAAAAATGAAATTAAAAACAACATACAGCACTTCGTAAATACCATGATTTTAATATACAAACAGGGAGCAGCACTCCCAAAATGGAAGAATAGATATTTTCAGAATCTTCCTCCCAAAGAACATGCATTTTTGACAGTCACCTATGGGATGAAAGTCCTTTTGTGAAAGCCTAGGAGAAGTTTCAGCCCATCCTTGGGGCAAAGAAAAAAAATCTCAGACATACACACTTGGTAAAAGGGATAGTTTCACTTTATCTGCTTCACCTCTCAAGACAGCACAGCTCAGTGCCAAGTACACTTGCTGGCGATTTCTTCCATGGTGGAAAGTGAGAGCTTGTGAGTGAGCACCTGATTTCCCCAGTTCTGCATTTTGCCAATTCTTTTCCATCCAGAATACTAAGGTGTGCTGTGTAACTGGTGATTGGGAAGAGCTAGGAGAACAGCAGCCATGGCTCTCTGGGGATATCAAAGGGATTCAGATTCTACCAACTGCTTGATGAACTCCATCAGAACGCCAGTCTATGACACTCTGGAAAGCTTCCCTTTGGGATCCCCCTAACTGTAGCCCGGGCAGCCCCAATGCTCTGTGCATCTCATCCGCACACACCCACAAAATATGGCTGTGTCCCTGTGTCTGCCCAGCAAGCACAAGCCTTTGCAGATAGTGAGCGAGCACCCACGTCAAACCGCCTGACTCTTCCAGGTTGGGAAAGAGCACGCAAAGGAGAGCATTCAACAACACCCAATGGAAAGAAAACAGGAGGCTGTCAGTACCTGGCTTTGTATGTTGAAGAGAATTCCCCCAAACAATAAGAATGCTTTATAGGTCAAAGCTGTCATTCAGAAATGAAGGAGAAAGAAGAATTAATACCAATCTGTCTCAAACTCTTCTAAAAAATAAAAAAGGAGGAAAAAACTAACTCATTTTGCAAGGCCAGCATTACGGTGATACCAAAACCAGACAAGAAAAAAATTACAGGCAAATATCCCTGATAAACATAGATGAAAAAAAAGAACTAAATAAAATATTAACAAACTGAATACAACAATACATTAAAAGGATCATATACCACAATCAACTGGGATTTATTCCAGGGATGTGAAGATAATTCAACATTTATAAATCAATCACTGTGATATACCACATGAACAAATGAGAAATAAAAATCATATTATCGTTTCAATAAATGCAGAAAAAGTATAGGGAACCTATCCACGTGGTATGGGGAATGTAGCCCAGCCACTACTCGGAAAGGCCAGTGGGGAGTGAGGTTGGCACACAGGACCCACACCCATGGATAGGTTTTCCTGTGGGGAATCAGGCCTGCATCCTACCTAGGCTGCTATGAGGCTTGCTTTTGCTAAAACTCCCTCAGCCTGGATTGAGGAAGCAAATGTTTACTATGTATCTTTAACTTCCTAAAGTCTGTGCTAAACCTCCCCAGCGTGGAGTGTAACCAGTTCAACCACTTTTACCCTTGGTCTACAACATCCTTCTCTTTGAAGTAATTAGCAACATTCTTTCCTTTGTTATCTGTACAAGGTAATCACCTACAGCAGACCTGTGCATAGTAAATGAGGACCATCCTCAATGTAATGTATGAAAAAAAAAACAATAAAAGCCTGTCCAGGGAGGGGTCGGGGCCCTCTCTCTCACTTAGAGAGTGGCCATGCCATCCCTTTTTCTCCACAGGACTTCTGTAGTCCTTGTGAATTTTTTCATCGCAGCCACAACACATGGACCCTGCTGGCCAGAGTCCACATCAAAAAATCATTTGAGAAAATTAAACCTCCATTTATGATAAAAACTCTCAACAAAATGGGTATAGACTAAACATATCTCAATATAATAAGGGCCATATATGACAAGCCCACATTTAACATCATACTCAATGCTAAAAAGCTGAAAACTCTCCCTATAAGAGCAGGAACAAGAGGAGGTCACCCACCCATGCCATTTCTATGCAACATAGTACTGGAAGTTCTAGACACAGATATATTTGGAAGTGAAATTACATTTGCAACTTACTTCATCAATAGCAAAGAAATATTGCAGGATTATATGTGTACACGTGTAAAATAGTTACAAGTAGTGAGAGAAAATAGTGAGAGAGTGTAGTAAAATGTTAACAAGTTGGTAAGTCAAATTTAAAAATACACTAATTTTTATTATATTCCTCTTTCAATTTTTTTGTAGGTTGAAATTATTTTAAGCAAAGCATTTACAAAACAAGACAATAATACATTGGGGATTTTCTGTCTGTTTAAACCTTAGAGGAGAGAAGTGTAACTCAAGATTCAGAGGTCAAACACTTCTTCCACTATCACTAAAACTTACATAGTTAACAATGGTAGGAATTAGTCTACCTATAAAAGCTAACACTTCTACCCTCTAAAATAAATGTTGCTAAAATTATGTAAAATATAACATATTTGCTTATCAACTAAATTATCTTTTAACAGTGACTTAAAATTATGTGGTAAGATTTACATATCTAAAGCAAACATCAGAATTTTAAATACAAAATATTAATATTTAAGTGTTTACATAATATCATGTATAGCATATTGAATTTGCCAATGAACGTTCACATCCTTTTGTTTTCCCCAATAAAATATCAGACTTATTCATCCATGGTAATGTTTATAAAATCTAGCAAATTACAAAATAAGGCTCATTTCCCAGAATAAAATAAAAATAAATGTCTCCAGAGAAGCTCTGGATAGACAGACCAGTGTTACTCACTGCCTGAATGTTTATGGTTCATGTCTCCTGTGCTGGACACCAGGCTACTTGTCTAGTGACCAGTTAGGGGGTTATCATTTAGTTCACTTGACCGCGTTACTTTTTCATGTTCAAGGAAGTTGCTGGTATTAGTTCAATGCATGACTGAAGGTGCACTGACATGGGAATAGAAAAAGTTATTACACCTGAAGTAGCGTATATGGTGTGTGTGTGTGTGTGTGCATGCATACACTCATGTGTGGGAAAGCATCAGTGAGCTTTTAGAATTCCTGGAGCAATTCGTTTCTGATTTATGAAGGTCACTAGTGAGTATATATAGATCAAAATTTGACCTGTATTCAATAAAGGTCTTGATTAGTCAATCAATAGCCAAGTGAATTTCAGAATGCAATTCTCAAGTTCCTTGGAAACACTTTCTTTGGTGGTATGACTCAGAAACATACTACTCTAACCAGGAATTTGTATCAAAACTTTCCAAGGTCTACTTTCCAGAAGAGTACAGAGAAAAATGACTTTTTTTGTTTCAAAAAGTGCCTGACTAATAAGTAAGATTTTTTTCTACTAAAGAGCTTATTACTCTCTTCCTTGCTATTCTATAACATTTTATTCAGTCTAATAAAAATAAATTGGGAATACTTGATATTATTTTACTTAACAAGTATACTAGAATATATCCACCCAAATTAGTGTTACCTAAGGACACTAGGGAATTTATATACGTCATTCACTCATTTAATTTTTCTATCGTTTATGTCACTGTGATGGACGTGTTGATGCAGATCACCTGTCCCCTTGCAGGGGATGGCTTTTTGCCCCTGCTGCCAGGAGGGCTATCTATAGATTTCCTTCAGCTTCCCCACAGAGAACTGCTTCACCTGCCGTTCCCCCACAGAGCAGTGATGGACCACTTCAATTCTTGAACTCTCAGTAAGGCTGACCAAGGACTTAATGGGGCTTCTTTTGCACCTCAGTTTCTCCCTCTGCCCAGTCCTGCTCACCAACATCTCTGAACACACGATATTGACTCAAAGGCACTCTTGATAGATATATTATATACCAAACTGCATTCCAGAGTCTGCTTGTTGGAGAACCCAATGTAAAACAAACAGTCATGTTTTAAAAAATAACTAGCCATGTCTCTATATCCATGAAAAGTTATTTCAGAGTTCTATAATATATTTGGATTTTTTATTTTCATTTGAAAATCGTCTTGAATCCTAAATCATATTATTTTAAACTGCTTTATATGTCATAACATTTTATCCTTTCAGGATATGGAGCTCTTATTGCTGGATCAATTTTGCAACACTAGATAACCTATAACTTGAATCTCAACATATCTAGGAACTAAGGGGCTTCTTCACACAACCAAATGGAGTAACAAGACCCGGTCTTACCTTCCCACCAAAACATCAACATAACAAAAGAAATAAAGCAAACAGATAAAATTAGAAATACATGATTATCAAGACATTGGACAAAAGGCACTGAAAGACAATGATTCCTGATATATGAGAAACAACAGGAATGGAAGTAAATCCTACCATTGCTAGAATTTACTGCCAGGTGGGAGTTTTTACGTTGTAGTTTAGGAAGAAAGAGCCCAGGTGGAACCAGGCAGACTCTAAAAAAGGAAAGAAAGAAGTAAGGAAGAAAGGAAGAAAGAAAGGAAGGGAGGGAGGGAAGAAGGAAGGAAGGAAAGAAGGAAGGAAGGAAGGAAGGAAGGAAGGAAGGAAGGAAGGAAGGAAGGAAGGAAGGAAGGAAGGAAGGGAAAGAAAGAAAGAAAGAAAGAAAAAGAAAGAAAGAAAGAAAGAAGGAAGGAAGGAAGGAAGGAAGGAAGGAAGGAAGGAAGGAAGGAAGGAAGGAAGGAAGGAAGGAAGAAAGAAAGAAAGAAAGAAAGAAAGAAAGAAAGAAAGAAAGAAAGAAGAAAGAAAGAAGGAAAGAAAAAGCAAGCCACATGAACATCTCAGTAAATGCAAAATCAATGTCTAAAAATATTTTCAGCCATCTAGGAAGAGAAGGAACATTCTTATCTTGATAATTGCATCTAGGAAAAATCCACAGCTCACATGGTACTTAATGGTGAACTACCAAAATCTCCTCCTCTAAAATCAGGGATAATAACAAGAATGTCAGTACTCTCCCTTTCTATCCAACATTGTATTAGAGGTTCTGTTGAGTGAAATGAGAAACTAAATTCATCCAGACAGGAAGGGAAGAAGTAAAGCTATCATTATTGGCAGACTACATTTTTAACTATATAGAAAGTCCAACAAGATCTACAAAAAGCTAATAAATTAATAAATAAATTTAATAAGCAAATTTAGTAAGTTTCCAGGATGCAATATCAATATTTTAAAAATATACACTTCTATATGCTAGTAGCAAACAATCAAAAATAAAAAAATTAAAAATACACTTTATGGTATTATCAAGAAATATGGAGCACTTAAAATTAATTTAACAAAATATGTAAAAGACCTTTACAATGACATATTATCAAACTACTTTGTAAAGAGTAACAAACCAATTCTAAAATTTGTATGGCCGTTAAAAGGGGCTAGAATGCTCAAAACAACTTTTTTTTAAAAAAGTAGATTTAGAAGATTTATGCTCAGATTTTCAGACTTAATTACAAAACTATTCTAATCAAGACAATGTGGTAGTGGTATAAAAGTAGACAGGTAGATCAATAAAACAGTATAACAAGTCAAAATACACCCACACGATACAAATAATGATTTTTGACCAAAGTACTAAAACAATGTCAACAAGTGGTTCCAAAACAATTGGGTTTTCATATGCAAAAAACAAGTAAGCTCCAAACAGTATCTTATATTATATATTGAAATTAACTAAAAATGGGTTGTGGCCTAAATGTAAGAACTATACTATAAATTTCACAAATAAAATATTATACAAATCCTTTTGTAAGCAAATAGTTCTTAGATATAATACTAGATTTCCATTACATACAAGGACAAATTGATATATTGAACTTTGTCAAAATTAAGTTTCTGCTATTTCAGACTCTGATAAGAAAATGAAAGCATAAGTCATAGACTGAAAAGAAATATAAGCAAGTTAAATATTTTGTAAAGAACATTTATTCAGAATAAAGAACTAATATTCAGAATTAAGGACTATAGAAACTCAATAATATGAAAACCAAATGACACAGTAGAAAATAGGTAACAGCCCTGCCCAGAGTGCCTCAGTCGGTTGGGCATAGTCCCGCAAAGAGCACGGTCACCAGTTTGATTCCCTATCAGGGCACACACCTGTGTCGGGGTTTGGCCCTTGGGGGCGTGTGCAAGAGGCAACCAATGGACAAGAGACAACTGATCAATGTCTCTCACGGTGAAGTTTCTCTCCTTCTCTTTCTCCCTCCCTTCTCCTCTCTTTAAAAATAAATAACATCTTTAGAAATTTAAATATGTTTAAAAATAGGCAATGTATTTAAAAATATTAGTTGGTTGTGAAGTGAGAGTTACTTGATTCCACATAATACTGGATGGAATGCAGCAGTGGATAAGCGGTCTTAAAGCTAATACAGTAAAGGAGTTGGGAGTTACAAAGACAGATTTGCTTGTGTCAGTTCATTCACAAGTAACGTGTCATAAACACGTTGCTGGTCGTTTCTCCATATTCAGCCTCTGCAGAAATGTATACTTTCCAAAAGCTGTTCTAAAACACACCCATGTGCATTTATTTTTTTTATTTATGAATATATTTTTCACTGTGAATCCTACTTTGTGAAGTTTTCTACAATTCTTTCTCCTAAACCCTGGCACCACCATCACGCCAGCCCACAGCAGACACTCCAACACGTTCAGGCAGAGGATTTGTTTTTGTCCCATGAATGTATTTGTATTGAATAGGATATGGATATGATCCAGCTACAGACAATATATTTATTCTGATAATAATCCTTCTCCTTAGCTTGTGAGCTTTTGGGGATCAGGACACATATATACTTTCTTGAGAATACCCAAGATGTACATGTTGTTGATTCTCAATAACTGTTTTGTGCATTAATGAATGCTCACATACCATCAAAAATCAAAGACAACGGATTTTCCATAGTGTCTAAAAGGTTTAAATTGAGATTATGGTACCTGCACAAAGAAGGCCTACACACTTACAAATTCATGCTGTACCGCAAATGTCGCTCTCTTCTGTTAACCTGTGTTAATAAAATATGACTTTTATATACAGTGGTGGTAGGCACTTCATGGTGCTTGTCAGGTAATAAAACATGGTTTGCAGTTTTCCACTTTCATCTTGATCTTGATGGATGCAAACATAATATACAAACCATTTGGAGATTTTCCACCCATGGTTCTTGCCCTGTATAACAGCTGTTTATTGATGAACGTGGTTACTCCAGAGCATGTTAGGTCAGGAAATGAAGATCAATAGCATATGTATTTGACAATGCAGAATGGATTTAGGTTAATATGGTATGTTAACATTAGAATGTAACTCATTCCAACAGAAAGAGGTTTGTAAATATTTTCCGTTTGTTTACCAAGATATCATGTGCTTCTTCAAGAATACTTAGGAGGGATATTTATATATGATGATGATGGTGATCATGACATTTACAAGAACTCCCAATTATTGATCATTTTAAATGTGCTGAATAGACTACAGACCTTAACTCATTTAATCTTGTAAAATTTAATAGAGAGCAAAACTGAGATTCAAAAATATTGTTATTTGAGCAAGAAGGTAAAAAAAAAACAACCTTATCTTCAATGTCTAGTAGGTGAGAGAGAGAATAAGAAATGACACTATATTTTTCGAAGATGTTGTTTTAAAGATTTGTAGTGCTGTGAATGAAACTAACAGTGCCTTTCAAAGTTTGGAGACAAGTGAGTGTAAAGGATACTAATACCTCACAGGAATAATAATCACTGTACAACTAACATTAATTACATTTGAAAATATGAGTATATTGGAATTACCATTTAACCTGCTCTTGAAATATTGCTTTATTTTAATTTGGATAATTTTATAGAAACTGTGGAACAACAAAGCAAAGGCAAACAGAGGAGTAGCTTTATTAATTCAGCATATGTTTATCTCAGAGAATTTCTTATTTTTACATGACTAATTTCCTTAATGAACACCAATTTCTTACCTCTATTTTAATCTACCACTTGTCTGAATTCTAATAATAACCACATGATTAATTTAAATGAGGTCTGTTTTACTATACTTAACCATTATTAGGTTGTTTTCTCTCTCATTCTATGTGGGTAGCAGGCCAAACTTTCAAAGCCACACAAAAGCATAAACTCTTTCCCAGGAAAAGCAATATATATATAAAAAGTGACAGTGATACCGATGAAGAAAACCATTACAGCATGTAGCCAAGATGTCAGATTAAGTACGGCTTGTTTCCGCCCAGTACATACTACCATAAAGTCAATTTGACAGCCATAGCCCACCTCGATCCATGCTGATGCTGGCTGTGTGATTGAAGGAACCCTTTGTCAGGCTAGACCAGCTCTACCAGCGGCCTCTTTATGAGAGTGCAAAATCTAGAGGTGGGCCTGACTCCTTAACTCAGTCCATTGATTTCTTAGCCAATTCTAAAGTTTCTATCTAGAAGAATGCTTGCCTTGTAGTTTATAAGTCCAGATCATATTTCATAATTGTTGTGGGAACATTTCCTATATTTAATGCCATTCCTATGTGTTCCTTCATGTTCTTGAGTATTTGACTATATATAAATTAACACATAACCAAAAGAGATAGGGATACAACTAATTATTGTTCTGTGTATAATGACTTTTAATATTCTTCAAGATAATTTTCATCTATAAAACTTTGCTTTATTTTGTGCAATAGAATTATATCAATTCTTAATGTTTACCATTAAGTTTTTGGTTCCACTTTACTCCAATAAATCAACGAGGGGTTGCTTCCTGTGATGACAGAGTCCCTCTGATTGAAAACCACACATACAGACAAAAAAATAAATGCAAAGGAGACACTGGTAAAGCAGGTCAGGCTGGGGGTAAAAAAACAAGTGAGGGTGGAATGAGCCACATGGTCAAAATATTCACTGGAAAAAAGATAAGAGAAAATGAATACCAGGAGGGGAGGGTTGTGAATGAAGTACTACAAGTCCCAGAGTCACAGTGCTGATGCCCATGTTATCTGAGAAACACTTAGATTAAAATACATGCCAGTAATTACAGCTTCCTAGTCATATGATCTGCAAATTTAATTATATTATTTTAAGTATATTCCAAGATGAATATCTAAAGGATGACTTGCTTATATTATCATTTTTATTTTTATTTAAATAAGAGCTCACTTAAAAAAATAAAATATTTGCTTAAATATATAAAAACTAACTGCCATACTTTTTTTGTGTGAACTTCTTATTTGAGCTTTAGCCCTGACATATATGCCAGAATCTTGGTTTCTAATATGGCTTTAATTGATTGAAGAAAGTTATATTTTGTTCACTTCGGTTAGTTTGTAACTCAGGTCTAGTATGCAGTACTCAAAAACATATCTTCAGTGTTCATGTCATGGAATAATAGCATTTAACATATTCTGAGCACCTACTCAGTGTCATTTTACTGTCAGATCAGCATACGTCCCTAAACATTTGTTGGCTCAGAAACATTCCCTACACACAGAGCTTCACTCTAGCTGTACTCACTGTCCATGTCCATTCCAAAAGCTTTCCTTAAGGAAACAATTCCAATAATTAATAGACTTCCTCTGATTTTGTCTTCCTTTTTAAGTTTTAGTTTGACATATTTTTACTGAAAATATAGAATGAATGAATATGCCTAGATTCCTTGAAAGACTATTTGAATCACAAAGCAATTTACTAATGCTGTGTTATCACTTTTACATACTACAGTGTTATATGAATACTTTTTAGGTTTTAATTTGTGTTGAATTAAGTGGATAAAAGATTCACATTCATTTCAGAAGTGACGTCGTCTTGCTCTTTAGTGTACATATATTCAGAAAATCATATTGGAATCCTGAAGAGATAACAAGACACTTCCAACATTTCATTTTAAATAGCATCGAAGTTACTCAGAGTTTTCTCTGCAACTCTTGGGACCCAAATGTCCCAGGTCTGCTGAAGGTACATGATGGCCTGTCATGTTCGAAGACACTGTCTGATAAGTCACTGGTTTCTGCTTTTCTCAGAAACTCCATACCACTGGGACAATACTGAACAGCATTTCATTGATTTAGTAGAATGTCATCCCCGATGTAACAAGACTGGAATACTAAAATAGGCATCAGCCACAGTCCAAAAAATTGTCTTAACATTGACATTTGCATATGATCGTGTTAAGACAATTTCAGGCAAGGTAGGGCGACATGACATCTCCCCCCGATCTTATTGACTCTAGTCTATTTTGCAAACACCACTTGTGTAATAAAGAAAATTCATCTGTCATTGTAAAAAAATAAAGTTAATTTTGAAGATAACAATTAAAATCAATTTTCTCCTTCCTTCCACTTCTCTTCCCTTTGAAGGGGCCAGATAGGCAGTACAGAGGAGACTGAGATAGAGCCAAGGATCTGCAGAAGCTGAAAATTTTAGTGCCAAGGAATTGATGGTGGGGCTGGGGTTCAGCAGGCAATGAAGCCAGTAAGACCATTGTGTGACCAGTGGGTAAAAAAGTGACCAGTCAGGAGACCGTGTATGTATCTAGCAGGAAGGAGCAACTAAATTCATGCACTGAGATATTAGGAATCATGGTTCTCACTGTCAAAGAAGCAAATATGAAAAGAGAGAAAGTATTAGATTGGACTTGGGGGGTATTGTTGTGAATAGATCTCGACATATTTATGTTTGGAAGTAAATGTACACGTGTGTGTGTGTATATATATATATATATACACACACACACATATATATATAAAGTATGTGTTTTATTATATTGTATATATGGAATTATATACATTATATATGTTCATAATGTTATATATGAAAAACATATATTTAGCTATGTTATCCAGAGCACCTGGATTCTATTAATCTCTATAGCAATAAGGACACCAAAGTGTATGGATCTTGGTTTCTAAATACTATCTTCTGCTAAAAGGAACCAAGACTCTTTCAAGAAATGGCATAATGGCTGATTTCAAGGGGGAAAATTACAACATGACATGAGAACACAGTTTTGTTTACAATTTAAAGTTCTCAAGTAAGTATAGAGACATGTCAAAAGGAGAAAAATATAAATTGGAAGGAGCTCTTACTAAATCTAGAAAAGTCTCTGCATCAAAAATATCAGTAGGAACGGCTTATATCTCACTGGATGAAATCATAATTCACAACTCCGTCCAGTTACAAATAAATTAATTAATAAGTATATGTGGCTATAGGAAACTCTCATCCTTATGTTAGAGTCACAACACATAGAGAATGAATGAGAGAAACAGAAACTAAACCATTTAGTTGAGGCAGGCAGCAATAATTTTGTAAAATTGGTGAATCCAAGCTTGGTGACAGAACGTTATGGTAGATTCACAGTAATTTCCCCCCAAATATCTAAAGGTTACACAAGAATATAACATAACTTTCAGTAGAGAAATTTTGCAGGCAATTTTGCAGTGTTGCCAGGTGATCAGAGGTGTAGCTTCATTGGGGGATGGGAGATGTTCAGCTGTCGTGGTGGGATACTCTGAAAGACACAGCACCTGCTCCCCGAAAGGTCATGAATGGATTCTCTGTACAAGGAAACGTGCAGATGAACCAGACTGCGGGAAATCCTCCAGGTGATAAGCCTTATATTCCCCAAAAGAATCTAGCTCATGCAAGACAGTGTAAGACTAGGAAAATGTTCCAGATTGAAGAATAAAGAGACATGAAAGTGAAATACACAATCCTAGAAAATACTTTGGACAATAAAGGAAAAAAGAGATATGATTGGACTGTTGGTAAAATTTGAAAGAAATTTGTGGATTGCATGGTAATATTGTATTAATTTCCAGATTTGCATGGTTGTGCGATGGTTATGTAGGACAATGTCTTGTGCTTGTAAAATATGTACTGTATTAAGGAATGATGGGGCATCATGTCTGGAACTCTTTTCAATGGTTTAAAAGGGAACAGTGAATACTCATGGATTTTTGCATTCCTACATATATTGAGAAAAATTTTATCCCATACTATCTTTGCAAGGATGATTGTGTAGCAAAGAGCTGTAGAAAATGGAGGTAATGACTCCTTCCACCGGACAGAGAGAAGGTCTGTTGTATGACCAGAATAATAAAGTTAATGTTTCCCTTTGTGGTAAGGCAGATATACTTGCAGCCCCCTTATAAATGGAAGCTTTTCTAAGTTTGCAGTTACTCACTTGTAACAAAGACCCACTGTGTGTGCAGCAAACCATCTGGGCCTGCCTTCCCATCAACCTCGGCATAATCCCCATTGTATTGGACAAGCGGAACCTGTGGGAACACGATGCTAATGCCACCTGCTGGGTCTTGAGTGATAAAGTATTAATGACTAATAATAAAGTCTCTTGACTTCTGCTGGCATCTGTGAGACTGTGATTGGGTAACTTGTTAGCTTGCAAGCAGGATAAAATCTCAGACATTTCATATCTCTTGACACTTATATGCGGTGAGTAAAAAAGTGGTGATTGAACAGATATAGTAAACTATCAGCTGGGGAATCTGGGTGAAATCTACATGAAAGTTTCATTTCATCATTTTTGTTCATACAAATTTTCCACAAATTTCATGCCATTTTTAAATTATTCCAAAATACAATTATAGAAAGTTATATTAAAATTACATTGATTTTAAAATAACTATATATATTTAACTATAGTAAGCCATTCAAATTATATTACATATAATATATATGTTTTATTCCTGTGTAATTTTTATATAAATTAAATGTGTATATATATAAATCCAGAAAGCCAGATTAGTCATTAAGCAGTTGAGCAGTAATTCTCACTTGGCCTATAATATATACATTATAATAATTTTCCGCCTGCCATTTATATTTCCAAACTAATTATCTTACAGCCATTTAAAGTTTAGTGACTATCTAGAGATGTGCAAATATCAATGACCATCTGGGAATTTATTTGCATTTTAATTTTTTCATAAACATGCAACAGTATTAAAAAAATACACACAAGCAAAATACAGATATGATTAGAAAATGAGCTGTCTTCTATGATGCTAATGTTTCAATTTTTTCCCTTTGTAATTACTGTGAAGTATACACACATATCTTCAGATATTTTCATAATGTCATAACTGTTTTTTAATCAAGACAAACATTGCATATTACTGCCCTCAGGAAATACATTCTAAACAAAACATAAAATATTAATACTCTAATTTAGCATTTATTCGGAGTGAAATATCCAAGATGACCATCACAGTAATTATAAATATGGGGTCTAAAGGTAGAGCATTTGGAGTTCGATCTTGTGCACATTATTTCACTTCTTTCATCCTCAATTTTCTTGTCTTAAGATGAGAATAATAATAAGGATATGGAGGGGAGAAAATGTGAAGTGTCTGGTACACAGTAAGATTTCAATGTATCATCTTTTGTCTCACCAGCCTATTTTTTGCCCCATTTTTTGCAAATGAAAAATTTATGGAATGTATGAATTCCAATAAATATATATTCCAATAAAACAAACATTTCACCTTCCAATAAAATCGAATTACTTTAGAAGAATGCTTCTAATTTGACACAGGAATATATCTTTTTGTTTCCCCAGATCTCTTGTCCAAAATTTCCCACTTAAGTGAAACCTCTGGCATGGATAACTTAAGGTCTCTGAGAGCACAACCAACTTGAAGAAAAAGGTGAGCTTGGGTAGGTAATAGACCAAATTTAGAATGTTTTCTCTTTCTAGAATGTTTTGTCTTGAAGAAAGTCTGTCTTTCTATTGTTAACTAAAATATGCCTTTTTGTTCGTTTGTTTGTTTACTCTTGAGATTGATACATGATTTGTGTCCATGGTATGCTTTTTCTCTTTTCTTTATTTTATTCATGGAATTATTATTTTTTAACTGGTGAGAGAGAGAGAAAGAAAATGAGACATCAATTTGTTTTTCTACTTATTTATACATTCATTGGTTGCTTCTTGCAATGCCTTGATCAGGGATTGAACCTGCAAACTTGGCTCATTGGAACAACGCTCTACATGGCATTCATTTCATTTAAAAAAATCATTTTAAAAATGATTTTAGCCTTGATTATTCCAATATGAATTCCTTTTTATCCCCAAAGCATTAGCTTTACCTTTCTCGTTATTTTTCTTGGAGCCAGAGGAAAAATGGTTTGCTTCATTCTTCCAATGCCTGATTTCATGAATTTTGTGCCTCTAAGAGCAACTGCACATCATATTTTACTTATTGAGTTTCCTGACCTTTTTCTGACCCCAGAAAAGAACTTCAGAGAGTTTATTATAGAGGTAAATGAACTCCATATTCTTTTGCTCTCAAAAAGACATGAATTATATCAAGTTCAACTTCAGATGTCCCTTATATCTGTACTTCTCAATTTTCCTTCCTACTGCCACTCAAAAGCCTCTGTGTTCTCTCTCCACCAAGATTCTTCCTCAAAGTGTTCAGAGGTACTTCTCTACAGTCCATCTTTAATTATGCTATCCCATTGTATCTATGTGTTGGTTGGTTGGTTGTTTTATTTTTTAAGACTTTTAATATGTCTCTATTCCCTAAAGTATAAACAAATACCTGTCTGTATGTGTTCCCTAAGCCTCAATTTCCTCAGCTATACCATAAAGATAATGAGAACATACTAAATGCTTAGAGTTCTGGATATACAATTAATGTTCAATGGGTTAGTTATCTTTATTACCTGCATTTAAAATAGCAACCTATTGCATGTTGGAGTTAAAAAACTTGAACAAAAACAATGAGTTGTGAATTAAATTTTAACTTTTATAGGACTCCTTTCTATCTTTCTGCCCAGGTATTTGTGGTCTGCTCAGTTTTTGCTCTAAACTACTAGGACCAGAATTCTCCAGAACCTTGAAACTTGTCCAGACACCTTTTCAGGGGCCTTCTTTCGTGCTTCAGAGAAGGTGTACTCATAGGAATGTTGAATTACAGCAGGAAAAAACTTCACTCAGGCAGGATGCTACTTCCCCTCAAACACAGCGGAAGCTTGCATGAGTGGATACTTTATTTGCAGGAAATGGGAAATCCACGCTCCTGGCAACAGCTCTGTAGGGACAACGGACAGAGGATTTATAAACTGCTTTGTTCTCTGTAAGGAAATAATTTCATTGAGGTTAGCTGGGGTTGTGGGGAGTGGTGGAGGAAAAATGGAGACAAATGTATTTGAACAATAATTAAAAAAAGGTTAAAAAAAGAAATAAAACAATAATTTTACTATGCACAAAGCAAAAAGAAAAAGCAGCACAAAGTACTAACAGTTAAACATATTTTTAAAATCCCAGGGAAATTTAATTGATCATTGCCCTTTTCTTATAGAGAACAGTAGGCTTTCAGAAAGAAAATAGTGAACAAATCATTGAATTGTTCACTATTTATTTTTTTTTGCTTTAAACATCATCCATTATTCAATCATTGACTAAGAAATACCTATGACAAAATTCAAAAGCAAGCCCTGCAGAATCCAATGTAAAAGTTATTTTAATAAATTTTTAGTTAGAAAAACAACATAATTTGACACCAGAAAAAAAGAAAACTTCCCTAATAGCTGCACATTGCTTTCACACACTGTAAATCTACTCCCAATTCCTGAAAAAAAACAGATTAAGCCAAGCATTTTCAAAACTTTAAATAACAATTTATACATCAAAACAGTTGAAATTGCCATGTGGATTTCAAAAAATACTAAATTTTTCATGCAATAAAAATGAGATAATTTGCACTACTTTAAAAAATCAGCAATCCATCAATTAGTTCCGCTTTGAAAGCATTATTCTCAGCGTAGAAAACACTTGTCTGTACATGCTCCTGGCAGGTGGGGTCTTCTAAAGTTTCTCTTTTGCCCGACTGATCTTTAAATTAACTGCTTTTCACATATGTTTATATTTAAGTTGGCAAATTAGAATTTTTTATAGAATGGTATTAAATAGGAAAGAAGAAAGAAGGGAAGTAGGGCAGAAAAACATGTAGGAAGAGGCAGGAAATGAGAAAGTGAAGAACGATAGAAAGTGAAGATAAAGGAAAATAGAAAGAAAGGAAGAAAGAAGGGAGGGAGAAAAAGAAGGGAGGGCGGGGGAAGGGAAAGACTAGGAGGAACAGGTGTGGACTAGAAACATGAGGGAAGCACTTCCCAGATTCACTGTGTTCATTTCTTTTCTAAAATATTAACACATTCCTCAGTACAGCTCTACATATTAGTACTCTGAATATGAAAAACCTACATTTCAAAGCTACAGCTTCAGATTTGATGGGTAACAGGAAGTTGTACTCACCAAATCAGAAACACTGCCATCTGCTGACCAAAAAAAATTGATATGAGTTTTGCTATTGTTTCTTTAAACTGCATATCCAAAATGTTGTAAACTTATGTAATGCATATTATAAAACCTGTATTTAGTAAGAAGCTACTGATATAAAGACATTAATTTATGATTATAACCAAATCTGAGAAATATGATGTATGCAAAAGTACAAAAAGAAATATTTTGGTTTACAGTAAAAGTGTAATAATAGTTCTAATTAGTAACCTGAAATATGTAAAATAATCTTTCTGATTCTCTATCCATAATTGTATAGTAGTTAATAAATGTTTGAGCATTAACTCAAGCCACAGCACTCCAATTCGCAGCTCTGATAAAAAAGGTTTCTTCTAAAAGTTCACTATTTACCAAAAGCCCGTCTCAGCACTCAAGGAAACACATCAGGTTGATCAAATCTCAAAAGGAAATGCCCAGATCCTTAAGGGCACTTCCATTTCCTTTTTGTGCCACCTGCTTCCCACACTAATTAGTGGAAGTAGGTAGGAAACTGCAGATTTTAATCTACCTGGGAGTTGAAGATAGTATTTTCTGATAGGTCATGGTGGGTAAATATATGGGTTTTACATAGCTTATAAAAGTGATCATAGAATTACCAGCAATGTTTCTTTCTATGAGTGTGAGTGATTTAGGGAGTCTCCTAATGACCTGCCCTTATGTGCAAAGCCTGAGTTAGAATGTGGGACTAACATCACATTTATTCTGTGCAGAACTTCCTCCCATTCTTCTTTCCCAGCTTTATCTCTTGTCATGCTAGTCCTGCCCTTTATACTCTAGTTATGGGAATGTGCTTGCAGCTCAAAGGAAACCTCAACATATTTCACCTCTGTGCCTTTGCTCAGGCTGCTCCTGTCTGTGTCTACAACGCAGTTGTCTTCACCAGCTTGTTCTTTCTGACCTACTGAGACTGGGAAGGCCAAATTTCCTTCCTCCGTGCCCCCAGGCTGCACTGTGTGTGTATTTACTATTGTGTTTACCGTGAGAAAGTGATTTGTTTCTCAATCTGTTATCCTTGCTTTGTTAGTGAACTCCATCAAATGAGAGATCTTGACTAATTTCTGGCCAGATAATCCATGGCACAACACTTTATAAAGGAAATTTTTTTAAAATCCTAATATTTTAGGATCTCATACAATATTTAACTGCTCTTCACCATTTCTACAGTGACAGAAAAGTTTCCATAGAAATTACTGACCGCATGTTCTATCTGGTAGATTAGTTATTCTGTTCTATATATTTTTGTATATTATCTTTTATTATATCTTGTCCCCCTCCTAACTAGACTCTAAGCACCTTTGAGGTATTTCAGGCTGTCTGTTCCCCACTAAACTAAATGTTGTGAGGGATGTCAAGTAATTTTTTAAGTGCCCCGACTGGGGATCAAACCCACAACTTTGGCATATCTGGATGATGCTCCAATCAACTAAGCTAGCCAGCCAAGACCCTAAGTAAATTCTTATTAAATATCTTATTGCCATATAATCTCAACTAGATTGATAAAAACAAAGTAACAATATGATGTAATAAGTACTACGTAATCCAGGGATTTACAATGTGCAAGTGGAACAAAGAAGAGAATGAAATAAATCTATTTAGGGAATTTATTGCTTGAAAGTAATCTTAAAGTATAATTCAGAGTATAGTTAATTTACACAGGAATTCCCTAAAGATTAGGAAGAAGAATCATAATGTTAATTGGTAATTGGGCTGGTAACTAGGAAATAAGTACAGACCATTCTGTTTCTGTGTTTTTTTTTTCTCTTTCTCTCTTTCTCTCCCTCCCTCCCTCTCTCTCTCTCTCCCTCCCTCTCTCTCCCTCCCTCTCTCTCTGTCCCTCTCTCTCTGTCCCTCTCTTCCTCCCTCTCTCTCTTTCCCTCCCTCTCTCTCTCTCTCTCATTTTTAAAGCCCCATATAGGACATTCATGGGAAACAATAAGAAAGGATGAGGAACATGTTGATGGTCTTGGATTGTAAAGCTTAAAGAGAACATGAAAGTGAACCTTTATCAGGAGAGTAGAAGACAGTAGTAACTTCCTGATTGCCTGGTTATCAGCTTTATTAATTGAGCCCAAACTTTCAAAGTTCTCTGAGAAAGAAACATTAAAAGATTTCCAATCTATTTCCTTAATACTAATTTTTCAAAGCAATGTTGGAGGTTGGTACTGGAAGATTCATGTAGGTGAGGCACGATGCAGTCGATGCAGTGTGCAGTGAGGAGTAGAGAGTTTTTGTTCTGGCCCAGGGTTTCTTCCTTGCAGGGTTATAAGACCAAATATCAATGGCATTCTCAATAATTGCTATTAAAATTTATAATTATCTAGGAAGTCCTGTAACCCTTTACATTACTCACTTTTAGCAACTCTTTAATGCTTAGTTTAACTTGACAAACTTGGGTATGAAAGAAACCAAGCTGTCCCGTAGAGTGCTGGATATAGAATAGTAAGTTTCTTTCATTTCCTTTTTTGTTATGGTAAACATTTAACATCAGTTCTACCCTAAATCAATTTTAAGTACACAGTATAGTATTGTCAATTGCAGGCACATCTCCAGAATTTGTGGCAGATCTCTAAAACTTGCACAACTTCTATAACTGAAACCTTGTACCCTTTGTATAGTTTTACCATTTTCCCTACCCCAGCTCCAGGTAACCACCTCTCCACTTTCTATGTCTATAAACATGACTATTTCAAATACCCCAGATAAGTGGAATTACGTGGTGTTTGTCAGTCTGTGACTGTTTTATTTCACTTTGCATAATGTCCTTCAGATTCATTCATGTTACCATATGGCAGGATTTCCTTCCTTTTCAAGACTAAATAATAATATCCCATTGTATGTATATACCACATTTTTGTTTCTATGATTAATTGATAGACATTCGTGTTGTCTCCGTATTTTGGCTGTTGTAAACAATGTTGCAGTGAACACAGGAGCGCAGATAGCTCTTTGGGACCCCATTTTCAGTTCTTTTGGCTGTATACCCAGAAGGGGAGTGCTAAATAATGCAATAATACAGTAGCAGGGGGTTTGGTTTTGTTTTTGTTTTTTTTTGAGAAGGAAAAAACATTCGGCAAAACTCAACACCCTTTCATGTTTCATGATAAAAACTCTCAGCAAACCCGGTACAGAAAGAACTTACATTAATGTATTAAAGGCCACAGATGGCAACTCCAAAGATATCCTATGTTAATGTATAAGAAGAATTGATGTTAAAATATCCATGTTGTTCAAAGTAAAATCCTTATCAAAATCCCAGTGGCATTTTTTTTCACAAAAAAGAAGAAAAATACACCACAATAGACCTTAAAGGAAGATGAGGCTCAAGAAGTAAATGATTATTCCTACCCACCATCAAAAATTTTGTCAAGTAGGAGAGCTGTGCTTCAAACCCAAGTTAGCTGACCAAACCTTGATGCTCTCACTTCTGCTCCTAATTTCTACAAAAGCCTCTTTCACCATGTGTGGCGTAGTGCTGCATTCTCTTGATGCACAGGTCTGCTCCTTGTTAGTTGTGTAACCTTAAGGAAATTACTTGATCTATCTCTGCAAGTTGTAGAACTGCTTTGAAACATTATTTGATTACTCTCTTTTATAAAACGAGGCTAATAATACTATCTTTCTCTCAGGAGTTACTATATATAAAAGCAGCACCTGGCACATTAAAAACACTACATAACCTTTTAACTACGATCACAGTATTACTACAAGCATATTGAGAAACAAAAATACTGAAAATGAAATGTCATACCAAAAGGTAAGTGTGCAAACTCAAAGACAGACTCGAATAACTGTGCTCGTGGCTGGTCCTATTTCAGTCAATGCGATGGATGTGGGAAATACGTAGTTTTTCTCATCCTTTGTGATTTGATTTCCCTTCAGGGTGGCTTATTAAATTTCATTCCCTGAAAGTTCACATATTTTCACAACATAGGAGTAGGAAAGGGAAGCCAAAGGATGGACATGAGCCAAAGAAATCATCAACACCATTACAAGAAACATTGGTGCAGAGAACAATCGAATGGATCCAGTTGCCCTTCGGGAGTCCCATGCAACTAAAAAACAATACGGTTTTCTTTTCTACTATGAGACTCAATGTCCTCACACTGGCTTGTAGGAGAGACAGAATACAGGGATTAATTTAAGCAAGAGTGGCAGACAGCGAACATGCCCATGATGTGGAGAGGTAGGAAATGATGAGAAAAGAGAGGAAGGGTGCCTATGGATGACACAGAAGGGTATGAAAGCAGGGCTGTGACATTGCAAAACACTCTTTATTTCCTTTGCAAGTTGCTTCTTTATGCATTTAAAATTTGAAATTACAAAAAAGTAGTCTCTGAAAACAAAAGTGTTACCCCTGATTAGAAATGGCATAAGAAACAGCAAAAAAGATTCATGCTCAGCTTAAAGTCTTGGTGAATAAGAAAACCTTTCAGGAACAAAAACAAAACATGACAGAGGAAAGGCAGATTGGTGTGACTTCAGAAATGAGTTCCAAGACTACTGAAGCACAGTGTATTAGCTTTATGACGAGAGCCATTAGCTCTCCATGGACAGGCAATATTTCTAAAGAGCTGCACTGTGCAGAGGAGAAAATGTGAAGGATCTAGGAACAAAGCTCTGCTTTCTCTCAAGTTATTAACCTCATTTATACCACTGAGTCCCTATCATTATGCTCATTGCCCTGACACGGTTCAGCGCGTTGATATTTCACTCAGCAGGGTGCGAATTGTGACGACAGAGAAAGGGAACCCCAGAGACTTGATTTCAATTACCTTTGTTATGACCAGCTGCTCTTCCGATGAAAGTAAACATCTAAGCAACTACTCTGGGAAAGAATTCTCTAAAAACTCTTTTCAGAGCCCTTTAGCCTGAGGCCAACTTGCCAACTATGTTTATAAACCTCTTCAAGTTTCAGGTTCATTTTTTAAAAGCAGTCGGAGGCTTTGTTTCTGCCGCAGCATTGAACAGAAGTTCTGTGTCTGTCAGGTCAGTGCGGATCTTTCCATTAGAAATGGAAACAGCTTTGGTGAAATTAAGGGGAAATTATTTGGGAAAATTATCCATTGGGATGATAGGTGGGTTGGAAGTGGTGGGTTCTAATTAACTGAAAACTAAACAAGGAGTAAATGCTCCACATTTGAAGAGTATCTTTTTACAGTGAATACTATTTTTCAGATTCATTAGCATTTAATGAATTCTAAGACCTTGTATTTCTCACTTTATGGGTATCAAATAAATGTGACTTTGCAAAAAGAATCAAAATGTGTCTAATGAGGTAAAATAAATCACAATTATTTATTGAATGCTGCTTGATGAAATAAATATCTACCTTATTGAATAAAATATAATATAATCTTTAAGTTCCACAGTAGCAGCTATTTCCTACAAAATGTAACTTAATGAAAAGTGGAGAGTTTTTCATTCATTGAAAATTCTTGACAATCATATATAATACAATTTGTAAGATGTCACTAGTATAGAAAATTAACCTTGACCTTTAGAAATAGCCTTATTTAAAGTTTAAGGAGGGGAAGATGGTGGCGAGATAGGTAGGAGCGGAGTCCACTTCCCTCGTACACAGGGGTGGAACAACTAGCTGATCTTATGAGGAACAGAGTGAACAGCCAATGGTATCCCAGCATACATGAAGATTGGAGGCCAAAACTGTAGAAGACATTGAAAAATCAGACGGTAAGGAGAGTGCTTTGGGACAATAAGGTCCCTGGGACCAGCGTGGGGACAAGGGAGCCTGCAGCCCCAGGCCTGGCATCCTCAGGGTCTGCCACAGGATTCTTGGGAGAGAGCCAGGTCAAGGGCTCCCTCTCCTGACAAACAAGGTTTGAGCAGCACCAGGAGGGACCTGGATGCTTGAAGTCACAGAGCGGGGAATAAGGATGAACTGGCAAACACACAGGGGCTGTGTGAACCCACTGAGACTGTGGACGCTGGCTGGAAAGAGTTGGGCCAGTGCCAGACCCTGACCCCCATAGTCTCTGGCCTAGTTGGAGAGTTGGGCTATGTAAGAAGCCAGGTGCTCATTTGGAGTGGCAGGCTTGAATAGGAGGAATTAAAAAAAAAAAAAAAAAAAAAGAGGCACTCAGCAGCTGTTTAGGGAATTCTCCCCCAGCAGCTGCCCCTGCCTCCCGCCCCCTGTGTTGTGCAGCCTCTGTAGCCTCAGTGGTGGGCCCACCTCTGCTGCCAGGTCCGTGGCCCCGCCCCTACCCCAACATGCAGCAGTAGAGGGCAACCAACTGTGACTCCAGTGGCTCTCCACCAACTGAGCCGTCCCCACCCTTCTGCAGAGGCAGCTGCAGCAGCAGAGGCCAGTGCACGCTTAATACCACCGTCCCACCAAGCAGAGGCCTAGCACTCACGTTGGCATCCCCAGGGGCAGAAAGCACTTGACCCTGCTGCCCCAGCCACTTCCACAGAAGCAGCAGCAGCAGCAGAGGCCAGGTGCTCACACCCAAAGCCCAGGGGTGTGTGCACCAGAACCTATGACCCAGAGGGTGCCAATCCCACCCCAGCAGCGGAGGCCAAGTGTCCATGCCCACAGCCCTGGGGACTGAGTTCACCTGACCCTGCCACCCAGATGCACCTGGAACCCAACCCCACCACCCCGGGCAGGGACACAGCAGCAGAAACATCTCACCTGCACCCACTGCAAAGCAGCTACGCTGGCGCTCCCACCCTGCAGCACTCCCACTCTGCAGGGCTGACTGGCTCTCTAAGAGGAAGGCAGAGACACCCCCTGCAGAGGAGAGCACCTGGGCTCAGAGAGACCGCAATCCCCAAAAAGACTTAACTCAGTGTGGGGCTGAACTACCCTGAAGAAGCTCTGAGAGTCCCTAGCATCTAGGACAGCAAAGAGCGAGAAGGTGGTATGTAAGATGCCCCTAACTGGTGTACCTCAAAGACAGCCCAACTGGTAGACTGAAGGCATAGGCTGGGTGCAGAAGGGCACTGGTGGCCGTGCAGCGAACTTTGGAACTGGGCTGGAGGCTGGGCAACTGCAAAGAGAGCAGCTGAGACCTGGTCCCAATCCCTGGAAAACCACAGGAAGGGAGAAAAGCGAAACCAATCCCCACTCAGCCTGCTGCAGCCAGGAAGACCAGCAGAACTGGCTTGGCTTGTTTAAAGCCAGCATGAGGATTTTTTTTTTTAATATATTCTTCATTCCTTTCTTTCTTTCTTTTTTTAAATTCCTTTTTCCTTTCTTTCTTTTTTTATTCCTTCTTCCTTCCTTCCCCTCACCCCCGCCTTTTTTTTTTTTTTTTTTTTAATTTGCACAAGTGAGACAATAAAACCTGGAGCTGTGAAAGGACCAGAGTTAGACCCAAGTAGGGGGCATCCCAACAATTGAGACAGGGAGACAAATTTCATTTTGCTACTCCAGAGAACATGCAAGTTACTGTATATTTGTATTATCATTATTTTTATGTCTTTTATTTTATTAGTATTTTTTTAAGTTTCTCTTCTCTCTGTTTAGTCTTCTTCACTTGGTTTGTTAAATTGCATTGTTTAACTGGTTTCCCTGGTTCTGTCTTTCATAGTGTGCTTTGTTTTTTAATTTCAATTTTTATTGTTATTCAATTACAGTTGTGTGCTTTTTCTCCCCATCCCTCCACCCCACCTTAGCTGAACCCACCTCCCTCCCCCACGTCCACCCTCCCCCTTGATTTTGTCCATGTGTCCTTTATAGTAGTTCCTGTAATCCCCTCTCCTCACTGTCCCCTCCCCACTCCTCCCTGCCCATTGTTAGATTGTTCTTAACTTCAATGTCTCTGGTTATATTTTGTTTCCTTTTTTCTTCTATTTACTATGTTCCAGTTAAAGGTGAGATCATATGGTATTTGTCCCTCACTGTCTGGCTTATTTCACTTAGCATAATGCTCTCCAGTTCCATCCATGCTGTTGCAAAGGGTATAAGCTCCTTCTTTCTCCCTGCTGCGTAGAATTCCATTGTGTAGCTATACCATTGTTTTTGGATCCACTCGTTTGCTGATGGGCACTTAGGTTGCTTCCAGTACTTGGCTATTGTAAATTGTGCTGCTATGAACATTGGGGTGCACAGGTTCTTTTGGATTGGTGTTTCAGGGTTCTTGGGGTATAATCCCAGCAGCGGAATTGCTGGGTCAAAGGGCAGTTCCATTTTTAGTTTTGTGAGGAAATTCCATACTGTTTTCCACAGTGGCCTCACCAGTCTGCATGCCCACCAACAGTGCACTAGGGTTCCCTTTTCTCCGCATCCTCTCCAACATTTGTTTGTGGATTTGTTTATGTTGGCCACTCTGGCTGGTGTGAGATGGTACCTCATTGTGGTTTTAATTTGCATCTCTCTCATGGCTAGTGATGCTAAGCATCTTTTCATATGTCTCTGGGCCTCTGTATGTCTTCCTTGGAGAAGTGTCTGTTCAAGTCCTTTGCCCATTTTTTGAGAGCTTGTTTGGAGGTTCTAGCAGGGGAGCGCAACTACTCGTATACCCTTGACTGAAGACCGGTCCTCTCCTCTAGTTGGGAAGGTAGTCCTCTTCGACCGAGCGCGCAGCTTTGGGAGGGACGCACATGGATCGGTGAGGGAGGAAGGGGACACCCGCCTAGCCAGCCAGATCAGTGGAATCAACCCTGGCGATCAATGGGGTGACAGATGTCGCAGCCAGATCGCCCTCACATCCCTTTGCCCATTTTTTAATTGGGTTGTTTATCTTCCTGGAGTGGAGTCATGTGAGTTCTTTATATATTTTGGAGATCAGGCCCTTGTCTGAGGTATCATTGGCTAATATGTTTTTCCATACTGTTGGTTCTCTTTGTAATTTGGTGCTGTTTTCTTTAGCCTTGCAGAAGCTTTTTATTTTGATGAGGTCCCATTTGTTTATTCTTTCCTTAATGTCCCTTGCTTTAGGGGACATGTCTGTGAGGATGTTGCTGCGTGGAATGTCTGAGGTTTTCCTGCCAATGTTTTCCTCGAGGACTTTTATGGTGTTACAACTTATATTTAAGTCTTTTATCCATCTTGAGTTTATTTTTGTGTATGGCGTAAGTTGGTGATCGAGTTTCATTTTTTTGCATGTAGCTGTCCAGATCTCCCAACACCATCTGTTGAAGAGGCTGTTTTTGCTCCATTTTATGCTCCTACATCCTTTGTCAAATATTAATTGACCGCAAAGACTTGAGTTTATTTCTGGGCTCTCTGTTCTGTTCCATTGGTCTATGTGCCTGTTTTTATGCCAGTACCAGGCTGTTTTGATTACCGTGGCCTTGTAATACAGTTTGATATCAGGTATTGTGATACCTCCTGCTTTGTTCTTCTTTCTCAAAATTGCTGCAGCTCTTTGGGGTTGTTTATGGTTCTATATAAATTTCTGAAATGTTCGTTCTATATCTGTGAAATATGTCATGGGTACTTTCATAGGGATTGCATTGAATCTATAAATTGCTTTGGGTAGTATGGCCATTTTGATGATGTTAATTCTTCCAATCCATGAGCATGGTACATGCTTCCATTTGTTTGTGTCTTACTTAATTTCTTTCTTCAGTATTGCGTAGTTTTCTGAGTACAGGTCTTTTACCTCCTTGGTTAGGTTCATTCCTAGGTACTTTATTTTTCTTGTTGCTATATCAAATGGGATTTTTTTCCTGATTTCTGCTTCTGCAGTTTCGTTGTTGATGTACAGGAATGCCTTTGATTTCTGAGTATTGACTTTGTATCCAGCTGTTTTGCCAAATTCATTTATTAGGTCAAGTAGTTTTTTGGTGGAGTCTATAGGGTTTTCCATGTACACTATCATGTCATCTGCAAACAGTGACAGTTTCATTTCCTCCTTTCCAATTTGGATGCCTTTTATTGCTTTTTCTTGTCTGAGGCTGTGGCTAGGATTTCCAGTACTATGTTGAATAGGAGTGGTGAGAGAGGTCATCCTTGTCTTGTTCCTGATCTTAGTGGGAAAGCTCTAAGTTTTTGTCCATTGAGTGTGATGTTGGCTGTAGGTCTCTCATATATGGCCTTTATTATGTTGAGGAATGCTCCCTTTATTCCCACTTTGGTGAGTGTTTTTATGAGAAATGGGTGCTGTACCTTATCGAATGCTTTTTCCGCATCTATTGATATGATCATGTGATTTTTGTCTTTGCAGTTATTGATGTGATGTATTATGTTTATTGATTGGTGAATATTGTACCATCCTTGCATCCCTGGGATGAATCCCACTTGGTCATGGTGGATAATCTTTTTAATGTATTGCTGGATGCAGTTTGCCAATATTTTGTTGAGAATTTTAGCGTCTATGTTCTTCAGCGATATTGGCCTGAAGTTTTCTTTCTTTGTTGTGTCTTTATCTGGTTTTGGGATTAGGATGATGCTGGCTTCATAAAAAGAGTTTGGGAGTCTTCCATCAGTTTGGATTTTTTCGAATAGTCTGTGAAGGATAGGGGTTAGCTCTTCCTTAAATGCTTTGTAGAATTCTCCTGTGAAACCATCTGGTCCAGGGCTATTGTGTGTTGAGAGTTTTTTGATGACTGCTTCAATTTTGTCTGCTGTTATTGGTCTGTTCAGGTTTTCTGGTCTTCTTCACTCAGTTTTGGAAGATTATATTTTTCTAGAAATGTGTCCATTTCACCTAAGTTTTCAAATGTCTTGGCATACAGTTCTTCGTAGTAATTTCTTACAATCCTTTGTATTTCTGTGGTATCAGTTGTAATCTCTCCTCTTTCATTTCTGATTGTGTTTATATGGGTCCTGTCTCTTTTTTTCTTCATGAGTCTGCTTAAAGGCTTGTCAATTTTGTTCATCTTTTCAAAGAACCACCTCCCGGATTTATTGATCCTTAGAAATGTGGTTTCAGTCTCTATGTCATTAATTCTGCTCTGATCTTGGTTATTTCCTTCCTTCTACTTGCTCTGGGATGTCTTTGTTGTTGTTCCTCAAATTCTTGTAGGTGTACAGTTAGGTTGTTTATCTGAAATGTTTCTACATTTTTAAGGTAGGCCTGTATTGCTATGAACTTCCCTCTCAGGACTGCCTTTGCTGTGTCCCATAGGTTTTGGGTTGTTGTGAGTTCATTTTCATTTGTTTCCAGAACCTTTTTGATTTCTTCCCTAATCTCATTCTTTACCCATTCATTGTTTAATAACATGCTATTCAGTCTCCATGATTTTGAGTGTTTTGGGTTTTTTCCTTTGGGGTTGGTTTCTAGTTTCAGTCCCTTGTGGTCAGAGAAAATGCTTGATATGATTTCAATTTTCTTGAATTTGTTGAGGCTTGCTTTGTGTCCTATCTTGTGGTCTATCTTTGAAAAAGTTCCATGTACACTTGAAAAGAATGTGTATTTTGCTTCTTTGGGATGAAAATTTCTATATATATCAGTTAAATCCATTTCCTCTAGGGTATTGTTAAGTGACACAATATCCTTCTTGATATTTTGTTTGGAAGACCTGTCCATTTTTGACAGTGGGGTGTTAAAGTCCCCTACTATAATTGTGTTGCTGTCAATATCTTTCTTGAAATCCTCCAAGATTTTCTTTATGTATTTGGGTGCTCCTATGTTGGGTGCATATATATTTACAATGTTTATGTCTTCTTGGTGGATTCTTCCTTTGAGTATTATGAAGTGACCTTCTGGGTCTCTCTTTATGGCCCTTCTTTGGAAGTCTATTTTGTCTGATATGAGTATTGCTACCCCTGCTTTTTTTTCCCGTCCGTTTGCTTGGAAAATTTGTTTCCAGCCCTTCACTTTCAGTCTGTGTAAGTCTTTTGTCCTGAGATGGGTCTCTTGTAGGCAGCACATGTGTGGGTCATGTTTTCTTATCCATTCAGCTATTCTATGTCTTTTGATTGGAGCATTTAATCCATTTACATTTAAGGTTATTATTGATAGGTAGTTATTCATTGCCATTTTTTTCCTACCTGTGTTCCTCTGTCTTTCTCTTTTCCTTCCTTTCCTTAAAGCAGTCCCTTTAGCATCTCTTGCAGAGCTGGTTTGGTGGAAGTGTATTCTTTTAGACTTCTTTTGTCTGGGAAACTCTTTATTTGGCCTTCTATCTTGATTGAGAGCCTTGCTGGGTAAAGTAGTCTTGGTTGCAGGCCCCTGGTTCTCATTACTTGGAATATTTCTTGCCATTCTCTTCTGGCTTGGAGCATTTCCATTGAGAAGTCAGTTGCTCACCTTATTGGGGCTCCCTTGTATGTTACTTCCTGTTTCTCCCTTGCTGCCTTTAAGATCCTCTCTTTGTCTTGGAAATTTGCCATTTTAATTATGATGTGTCTTGCAGTGGGTCTCTTTGGGTTCCTCTTGCTTGGGACTCTCTGTGATTCCTGGATTTGGGTGACTTTTTCTCTCCTCAGATTAGGGAAATTTTCCATCATTACTTTTTCAAACAGGTTTTCTATCCCTTGCTCTTCTTCTTCTCCTTCTGGTATTCCTATTATACGGATATTGTTACGTTTCATGTTGTCCTGCATTTCCCTTATTGCCTCTTCATTCTTTCTGAGCCTCTTTTCCTTTTCTTGCTCTTTCTGGGTGTTTTTTTCTACTTTGTCCTCCAGCTCGCTGATCCGATCCTCTGCTTCATCAAGTCTGCTTTTCATTCCTTCTACTGTGTTCTTCAATTCAGAAATTGTATTCTTCATTTCCTCTTGGCCCTTGTTGATAGTTTCTATTTCCTTTTTCATGTTAATATAGTTTGCAGTGAATTCATTGTAGTTTCCCTGTAGTTTCTTGTAGTTCTGTGTGAGCTCAGTGAGCTCAGTGAGCTCAGTGAGCTTCCTGATAACCATTGCTTTGAACACAGTATCTGATAGTTGAGTTTCCTCTTTTTCAGTTAGCATTCTTTCTGAGGCTTCCTCCTTTCCTTTCATTTGGGAATTGTTTCTTTGTCTTCCCATTGTTTGTGAGACTCTTCTTGTTAGCCACTGCTTCTTAAATTGATGTATTCTGACTCCCTGGGTTTATGGTATGAACTTCTATGGTAGAATGCCAATGGGATTCAGTGGTGCTGTCTCCTTAATCTCCTGTGCTCACTGGTCTTGAGCTGATGTTTATGGGTGTAACACGGTCTAACTCTGGTCTTTTCAGCACTCCATGTTTTATTGTCTTACCTGTGGGAAAAAGAGAAAGTAGGGGAGGGGAAAGAAGAAAAAAAAAGAAGGGAAGGAGGGAAAAAGGGAGTAGAAAAGGAAAGGAAGGAAGGCAGAAGGAATAAAGAAAGATCAGAGGCAAGATAAGAAGGAATTTTAACAAAAATTAAAACAAAGGAATAAATAAAAGAAGGCAGGAAGAAGGAATAAAAAAGATAAAGGATGAAAGGAAGAAGGAATAAAAAAAGAAAGAAGGACAGAAAGGAAGAAGGAATTCAGGGGGAAAGGAGGAAAGAAAAAAAGAGAAAAAAAAGTCTTCTGCTGGCTTTAAACTGGTCAGGTTAGTTCTGCTGGTCGTCCTGTCTGTGGAACGGGAGGGGGTGGTTGGAAGGATTGGTTTCACTTTTCTCCCTTCCTGAGCCACACTCTTTGCTGTTGTTCAGCCTCCAGTCCAGTTCCTCTGGGTCCTTCTGCTCCCCACTAGGCCTTTAGTTCACCAGCTGTGCTGTCCTTGAGTTGCACCAGTTAGGGGTAACTCACACTCCTTCTCTTGCTCTTTGCTCTCTTAGATGCTAGGGCCTCTCGGTGCTGCTATGGGGTAGTTCAGCCCCCTACTGGGTCGAGTCTTTCCAGGGAATGCAGTCTCCCCTAGCCCTGCAGCTCCCCTCTGCTGGGTGTTCTGCCTTAGTCCTAGAGAGCGAGTAGGCCCTGCAGGGCTCTGTGCACAGGGGCTAGGTAGGAGTTGTTCAGAACCAGTGTTTTTAGGTGTAGTCCCTCGCAGGCAGCCAGGCCGTTGATCAGCCGATCTGCTGCTTTGGGCCTGGGTTGCAGGAGGCCCGCCTGTCCCCTGCTCTGGGCCTGAGTCGTGCGGCCAGCTGGTCTGCTGCCTTGGGCCTGTGCGTGGGGCAGCTAGCCTCTGTTCCCGGTGCACACCCACCTGAGGTTTCAGGTATGGGCACCTCGCCGGGGTTTCAGCTGTGGGCGGCCAGCTGGAGTTTCAGGTGTGGGTCCCCCGTCCGCTATTCTGGGTGCAAGCAACCGGGCTTCAGGTGAGTGCCGGGGCTGTTTATCCCACATTCACAGTCCAGGGGCTGAGGGGGGAGGGGTGCCAGAGGCCGTGGGTGCTGCGGAGAGCTCTCTAACTAGCCACTGAGTGTCTCTATTTTCTTTTTCTTTTTGAGAAATTCTTCCTATTCAAGCCCCCCTGGTCCAAACAAGCACCTGGCCACTCACACAGCCCAGCCTGGCTCTCTCCCAAGAATCCTGCAGCAGACCCTGCACCCGGGCCAAGGCTTCAGCCGCCCTGGTCCCCGCGCAGGTCCCAGGGACCTTATTGTCCTTAAGTGCTCTTCTTGCCATCAGATCTTTCAATATCCTCTATCTTTGGTCTCCGATCTTCATATATGCTGGAATACCGTTGGCTGTTTGCTCTGCTCCTCAGATCAGCTAGGTGTTTCACTGGTGTTGAGGGGGAGTGGACTCTGCTGCCACCTATCTCGCTGCCATCTTAGAGCGATCCCATAGTGTACTTTTAATTTTCCATCTTTCACCTCATTTCTATTCCAATAGCAAACTACTCTAAATCCTGTACTTCCTATTTTTGTTATTTAGACCACATAGATTCTGTCATATGATTGATGCTCCATTACTATTGTAAATAATTGCTGTTCCATACAATTGTAAATACTACACAGCACCCCTCTTGGATCTTAGCTCACTTCACTGTTTCTGGAACTTTATTACTGGTGTGGTTAACTCTATTCTCTCTCACACTACACCTATTTTCTATCCTTTACTCTCACTTTACCTCATAATCTAACCTCCCACAAGCTCACTGCTTTCTAGAACCAAATCACAATCCTTCCCTGCTCTAACAAGAGTCTTATCTTTTTTCCTCCCTTTCTAAAAAGTGGCTAGTTGGGTGAAATATCATGGTTAACACTATACATATCCAAAGGATCTCCGATGTCTTCTCTAAGGGTTGGTACTTTAAATACCATAGAATATACTCCCGCTGTCTTAAACCATTTTGCTTTCCCCCTCCAACTGATCACAGAAAAGAGTTGGTGGGAGCTGTGAACACCAGTATACCTGCTGGAAGAGGAAACCCACCAACAAAGGAACCATCAACAGATAACAACAGAAGAAGGTGAAGGAGGGAGTGTAAGCCACACTAACCTCCACTCAGGACTGATCTGAAAATACAACCAAATGGTGGAGAAATTACCCAGAACAAACAACTGAACAATAGTGAGAGAGAAGCCTCAAAAAGCTTGTACAGATGGAGGAACCAGCTTCAACACAACCTGCCCACACCTGCACAACAGTATAGAAGACATGGTGGATGGAGTGACCTTCAGTTAACCAGCTGGAGGGAAGGACCCACCAAAGAAAGATCCAACAACAATCAAAACCCAAAGACTAGCAGAGAGTCAACATAAACGACAGCCCAAGACCAGCGAGTTCCGGAGATTAAGGAGACTGCACCACTGAATCTCACAGGTCTTCTACCATAGAAGTTCACACCATAAACCCAGGGAATCAGAATAGATCAATTTAAGAAGCAGAGACTAACAAGAGTCTCGCAAATGAAGAGAACACAAAGAAACAATACCCAAATGAAAAGAAAGGAGGAAACCTCAGAAAGAAGGCTAAATGAAATAGAGGCAAGTCGACTATCAGACAGAGTTCAAAGCAATGGTTATCAGGAAGCTCAATGAGCTCACAGGGATTTATCAAAAACTACAGGGACACTACAATGAACTCACTGCAAACTATATCAACATGAAAAATAAAATAGAAACTATCAACAAGGGCCAAGAGGAAATGAAGAATACAATTTCTGAATTGAAGAACACAGTAGAAGGAATCAAAAACAGTCTTGATGAAGCCAAGGATCGGATCAGCAATCTGGAGGACAAGGTAGAAAGAAACACCCAGAAAGAGCAAGAAAAGGAAAGGAGACTCAGAAAGAATGAAGAGGGGTTAAGGGAAATGCAGGACAAGATGAAATGTAATAATATCTGTAATATAGGGATACCAGAAGAAGAGCAAGGGATACAAAACCTGTTTGAAAAAGTAATGATGGAAAACTTCCCTAATTTGATGAGAGAAAAAGTCACACAAATGTAGGAAACACAGAGTCCCAATCAAGAGGAACCCAAAGAGGCCCACTTCAAGACACATCATAATTAAAATGGCAAAATTCCAAGACAAAGAGAGAATCTTAAAGGCAGCAAAGGGACAAACAGAAAGTAACATACAAAGGAGCCTCAATAAGACTAGCAGCTGACTTCTCAATGGAAATGCTCCAAGCCAGAAGGAATGGCAAGAAATATTCCAAGTAATGAGAACCAGGGGCCTGCAACCAAGACTACTCTATCCAGCAAAGCTCTCAATTAAAATGGAAAGCTAAATAAAGAGCTTCCTGACAAAAGAAGCCTCAAAGAATATACCTCCTCCAAATCAGCTTTGCAAGAGATGCTAAAGGGTATGCTTTAAGAACAGGAAGGAAGAGAATGAGAGAGAGAGGAACACAGGTATGAAAAAATGTCAATGATAAGTACCTATCAATAATAACATTAAACATAAATGGATTAAATGTTCCAGTCAAAAGACATAGAGTAGCCCAATAGATAAGAAAGCACGACCCACACATACCTGCCTACAAGCGACCCACCTCGGAACAAAAGACCTACACAGACTGAAGGTAAAGGGCTGGAAACAAATATCCCAAGAAAATGGACACGAAAAAAAAGCCAGGGTAGCAATACTCACATCAGACAAAATAGACTTCCAAAGAAGGGCCATAAAAAAAGACCCAGAAGGTCACTTCATAATACTCAAAGGAAGAATCCACCAAGAAGACATAAACATTGTAAATATATATGTACCCAACATAGGAGCACCCAAATACATAAAGAAAATCTTGGAGAACGTCAAGAAAGATAATGACAGCAACACAATTATAGTAGGGGACTTTAACACCCCACTGTCAAAAATGGACAGGTCTTCCAAACAAAATATCAACAAAGATATTGTGGCATTGAACAATGCCTTAGATCAAATGGACTTAATTGACATATATAAACTGATAAGAACAGATACTACACTTGATCTTAGCCAAAAGGCCCAGAAGGGATAACTGACATATACCAAGCTTTTCATCCCAAATAAGCAAAATATACATTCTTTTCAAATGCACATGGAATATTTTCAAAGATAGAACACATGATAGGACAAAAACAAGCCTCAACAAATTCAAGAAAATTGAAATCATATCAAGCATTTTCTGACCACAAGGGACTGAAACTAGAAACCGACATCAAGGAAAAAAAACCAAGACACTCAAACTCATGGAGTTTGAATGGCATGCTGTGAAACAATGAATGGGTAAAGAATGAGATTAGGGAAGAAATCAAAAAGGTTCTGGAAACAAATGAAAATGAACTCACAACAACCCAAAACCTATGGGACACAGCAAAGGCAGTCCTGAGAGGGAAGTTCATAGCAATACAGGCCTACCTTAAAAAGATAGAAACATTTCAGATAAACGACCTAACTGTACACCTACAAGAATGTGAGGAACAACAACAAAGACATCCCAGAGCAAATAGAAGGAAGGAAATAACCAAGATCAGAGCAGAATTAATGACATAGAGACTAAAAGCACATTTCTAAGGATCAATAAATCCGGGAGGTGGTTCTTTGAAAAGATGAACAAAATTGACAAGCCTTTAAGCAGACTCATGAAGAAAAAAAGAGACAGGACCCATATAAACACAATCAGAAATGAAAGAGGAGAGATTACAACTGATACCACAGAAATACAAAAGATTGTAAGAAATTATTACAAAGAACTATATGCCAAGACATTTGAAAACTTAGGTGAAATTGACAAATTTCTAGAAAAATATAATCTTCCAAAACTGAATGAAGAAGAGCAGAAAGCCTGAAGAGACCAATAACAGCTGATGAAATTGAAGCAGTAATCAAAAAACTCCGGACACACAAAAGCCCAGGACCAGAGAATTTTACAAAGCATTTAAGGAACAGCTGCCCTGCCTGGTGTGGCTCAGTGGGTTGAGCGTGGGCCTGTGAACCAAAGGGTCATCGGTTTGATTCCCAGTCAGGGCACATGCCGGGGTTGCAGGCCAGGTCCCCAGTACGGGACACGTAAGAAGCAACCATACATTGATGTTTCCCTCCCTCTCTTTCTTCTTCCTTTCCTCTCTCTCTAAAAATAAATACATAAAATCTTAAAACAAAAAAAAAAGAGCTAACCTCTATCCTTCACAAACTATTCCAAAATATCCAAGAAGATGGAAAACTCCCAAACTCTTTTTATGAAGCTAGCATCATCCTAATCCCAAAAACAGATAAAGACATAACAAAGAAAAAAAACTTCAGGCCAATACCGCTGACAAACATAGACGCTAAAATCCTCAACAAAATATTGGCAAACCGCATCCAGCAATACATTAAAAAGATCATCCACCATGACCAAGTGGGATTCATCCCAGGGATGCAAGGATGGTACAATATTCGCAAATCAAAAAAAATAATACATCACATCAACAACAGCAAAGACAAAAATCACATGATCATATCAATAGATGTGGGAAAAGCATTTGATAAGATACAGCACCCTTTTCTGATAAAAACACTCAGCAAAGTGGGAATAGAGGGAGCTTTCCTCAACATAATAAAGGCCATATGTGAGAGACCTACAGCCAACATCACACTCAATGGACAAAAACTTAGAGCTTTCCCACTAAGATCAGGAACAAGACAAGGATGACCTCTCTCACCACTCCTATTCAACATAGTACTGGAAATCCTAGCCACAGCAATCAGACAAGAAAAAGCAATAAAAGGCATCCAAATTGGAAAGGAGGAAATGAAACTGTCACTGTTTGCAGATGATATGATAGTGTACATGGAAAATCCTATAGACTCCACTCAAAAACTACTTGACCTAATAAATGAATTTGGCAAAACAGCTGGATACAAAGTCAATACTCAGAAATCAAAGGCATTCCTGTACACCAACAACAAAACTGCAGAAACAGATATCAGGGAAAAAAATCCCATTTGATATAGCAACAAGAAAAATAAAGTACCTAGGAATAAACCTAACCAAGGAGGTAAAAGACCTGTACTCAGAAAACTACACAACACTGAAGAGAGAAATTAAGTAACACAAACAAATGGAAGCATGTACCATGCTCATGGATTGGGAAAATTAACATCATCAAAATGGCCATACTACCCAAAGCAATTTATAGATTCAACGCAATCCCTATGAAAGTACCCATGACATATTTCACAGGTATAGAAAAAACATTGCAGAAGTTTAAATGGAACCATAAATGGCCCCAAATAGCTGCAGCAATTTTGAGAAAGAAGAATAAAGTAGAAGGAATCACAATATCTGATATCAAATTGTATTACAAGTGAACTGTAATCAAAACAGCCTGGTACTGGCAGAAGAAAAGACACATAGTCCAATGGAACAGAATAGAAAGCCCAGAAATAAACCCGAGTCTCTATGGTCAATTAATATTTGACAAAGGGGGGAGAAGCATAAAATGAAGTAAAAATAGCCACTTCAACAAATGGTGTTGGGAGAGCTGGACAGCTACATGCAAAAATGAAACGATCACCAACTTACACCATACACAAAAATAAATTCAAGGTGGATAAAAGGCTTAAATATAAGTCATGACACCATAAAAGTCCTAGAGGAAAACAACGGCAGGAAAGTCTCAGACATTCCACGCAGCAAAATCTTCACCGATATGTCCCCTAAAGCAAAGGGCATAAAGGAAAAAATAAACATATGGGACCTCATCAAATTAAAAAGCTTCTGTATGGCTAAATAAAACAGCATTAAAATGAAAAGAGAACCAACAGTATGGGAAAACATATTTGCCAATGATACCTCGGACAGGGGTTTGATCTCCAAAATACATAAAAGACCTCACACATCTCCACTCTAGGAAGACAAACAACCCGATCAAAAAATGGGCAAAATACTTGAACAGACACTGTTCCAAGGAGGACATACAGAGGGCCCAGAGTCATATGAAAAGATGCTCAGCATCACTAGCCATCAGAGCGATGCAAATTAAAACCACAGTGAGATACCTCTTCACATGGCTGAGAATGGCCATCATACACAAATCAACAACTGTTGGAGAGGATGAGGAGAAAAGGGAACCCTAGTGCCCTGTTGGTGGGAATGCAAACTGGTGCAGCCACTGTGGGAAACAATATGGAATTTCCTCAGAAAACTACAAATGGAATTGCCTTTTGACCCAGCAATTCCACTGCTGGACTATATCCTAAGAACCCTGGAACACCAATCCAAAATAACCTATGCATCCCAATGTTCATAGCAGCACAATTTACAATAACCATGTGCTGGAAGCAACCTAAGTACCCATCAGTAAATGAGTAGATCAAAGAACTATGGCACATTTACACAATGGAATTCTATGCAGCAGAGACAAAGAAGGAGCTCCTACCCTTTGCAACAGCATGGATGGAACTGGAGAGCATTATGCTAAGTGAAAAAGCCAGGAAGTAAGGGACAGATACCATATGATCTCACCTCTAACTGGAACCTAATCAACAAAAGAAAAAAGCAAGTGCAATACAATGAGAGACACTGAAAGAAAGAACAATTTGACAGTAACCGGAAGGGAAGTGGGAAGGGATAATGAGAAGGGTTTTCAGGAACTACTATTAAGGACACATGGACAAAAACAAGGGGCAGAGTGGAAACAAGGGAGGGAAGGGGAGTTGGCTGGGGTAGGGGGGAGTGATGGGGGGAAAATGCAGACAATTTTAATTGAACAACAAGGTAAATAAATAAATAAATAAATAATAAATAAAAAGTTTAAGTATTCTGAACAGAAGCAAACTTGTACACTTCTGTCTGAATTAATCTAAATATTTGCATTTGGGAAATATATATGAAATTAGACCACTGAGTGGAAGGTAAATATTACATTTATACAAGACTATATAATTTGAAAACTAATAAGACAAATTTACATATCTAATCAAAGGACTGTATATGTGATCACATGACATTGTTTATGCCTTAGCATATATTACATTTGTTAAGAACAAACTGACAGTAACCAGAGGGGAGGTAGGAGGGGATAATGGGGGAGGGGGAAGGGAGAAGGGTTTTCAGGAAGATCTATAAAGGACACACGGACAAAATCAAAGAGGGGTAGGATCAAGGATGGGAAGTGGGAATGGCTGGGGTGCGGGTGAGTGTTGGGGGTAAAATGAAGACAACTGTACTTGGACAAAAATTAAAAATGTGAAAAAATAAATAAAATGAAACAGAAGTAAAAAATAATAACATTGTTACATATGTTAGTATTGTATTTTAAGAGTTTGCACTTAATAGGAAAAAATGACATTAACATTTAATATATTTGAAAATATAGAAACTCATTACACATTATGCAGGACTTTAAATTAAGATTTATATTTAATATGCTTTCAATTTTATATAAAACACAAACCACTAATAACTCTAATGTTTTGTTTTGTTGTGTTTTTTTGCTTTAAGCCACTATTCCTTTTGGTCTTCAGAGTAGCTGGACTCATTTGGCTAAAGTGTTTATTCTGCAAATTTTAAAACTTCTTATTTGAATTGTGGTTAGGGAATAGTTATATAGTCATGTGATGTGAAAGACAACTGAGTAACAAGAATGAATTTGCAAAAAGATCTAAATGAGCTATAATAACTTTTATAGTAATATAGATTATTTTCATTAAGAAAAGACCCCTGTGAAATAAAAAGGAAAAAAATCAAATACCACAGAAAACGTTTTTAATATTAAATTTCTCTGCACTTCTTTAACTGAACAAAATGACATCAGAATGATTTTACATGTTGTATTTGTTCCTCTAAAGCTTCTTTGCAACTATTTTCATATTTGTTCCTCTAAAGCTTCTTTGCAACTATTTTCATATTTGTTTCATGGTCTTATGCTAAATTTTTCAACATTAGTACCCTCAAAACAAATTTAAAAATGTCCCCAAACTACAGTTGTCTAGTTCTTTAAGAATGACTTCATTAGCCCTGGCTGGTGTAGCTCAGTGGATTGAGTGCAACACCTGCAAACAAAAGGGTCACCAGTTTGATTCCCAGTCAGGGCACAAGCCTCGGTTGTGGGCCAGGTCCCCAGTAGGGGGTGCTCAAGAGGCAACCACACATTGATGTTTCTCTCCCTCTCTTTCTTCTTCCCTCTCCTCTCTCTAAAAATAAATAAAGAATGACTACCCTAATAAAATCTATAAATAAATAAAAAAAGAATGACTTCATTAACATTGAGGATATCCCAATGTCTTTGAATGAACTGCATATTTCCTCCAAGTGGTAAGAGTCTAGTCTGGTGAGCAAATAAACTGTAATCAGTGGTAATTATTATTTGTTTGCTAAATGAACAAATGAATGAATCTTCCACAGCAAATTAACAAAATTCAAAATGTGAATTACATTATATTCTAATATTGATTTCCGGCATCCTCTTTTAATAGCCTAACAATCACCTCTGCGAGTTATTTTAGTCATGGTTGGCGGTAGTAGGGGTATATAGGGGGAGTGTAAACAAATGCCAAACCTAGTACAGAGCCCCCACAAGGGAGCCATCCTGTTTTCACTGCTAAGTAAAGAATTGATGGCAATAAAAAAAAAATTCTGTCAACTTTTTAAAAAGCAAGTTGCTTTGGAAGAAAAACTATGCAGACAAATCTATCTACCACTATATTCTACTAGGTTATTTCTATAATGCAATCACTTTATGATAATAATACCTTATTTACTTCAGAAACATTTTTCTTACTTCACTCTTAGCCTACAATGAATAATAAAGAGTAAAAATCCCCCACAGATCTGTTATGGGCCCTTTTCTCCTCTCTCTTTATATGTTTAATCTGAACCATCTCACCAGAGCTGAATTTAATTTTCACATATATGTGCGTAACTGCTAAAATTTATATTTCCATCCTTGCCTTATCTGTTCTCCAGTCCTGAATTTTAAGTCCTTGCTTCTGGGTAACTCCAGATGTCCTATGACCCCTGTAAAACACGATGTACCTTTCCTCTCAAACTTCTTTCGTTATATATTTTCTTTATTTCCTGTCATGCTACGTGCATCTGCCCAGTCACCAAAGCTCAAAACCTCAGGGCCCTCCTTGCTTGCTGTTATAACTTGTTGCCAATTATATTTTATCTTCCCTCAATAATATTTTCATACCTTCCCGCATATTTATTCCATCCTCTCTCTCCTAGTTAACACTTTCATTATCTTTCATCTTGATCCCAACAATTGCTTTTTAGCAAGTCTCCAATGATTGCATTGCTACCCTAAGTATTGCTAACTAATATTTTCTTCTAGAAAGTCAATACTGGAAATATCTGTTAACAATACCTAGGATTATAATTAAGTAATTGTTATCTGATCAAAAATTATCCATTTTTCTTCAGCATTTAAAGAATAAATACAGTTTCCTTGCTTGTGATTCAAAATTCTCCAAGGTCTTGCTTCATATTATTTCCAATCTCATTCTTCAGCGTTCACCTTCTAGCATCCTATTTCTCTGTCCAATCCATTAAATACTTGTGCCTGCCTGCTTCACTTCAATCACATATTTGCGCTGATATTTCTGTTTGGTATTCCCTTTCACCCTTAGCTCCACCAGACAAGTTCAATCCATCTTCCCAGACTCATTCAAATGTCAAGTATAACAAAATCTTCCAGGTTACACCACCAAGAAATAATTTAATGTACATTTCAACCTCCACAATATTTGTGTGTGCCTAATTGCAAGTCTCTTTATTCACAATAAAATAATAATCTCCCAAGGCCAGTATCTGTATGGTATTTCCCATGTATTATTAATTAATTTATTTAGAAAACACATACTACATAGTGATACTGTTCGAGGCATTAATAATGCAGAGATAAATAAGACAAGACCCAGATACCATAAAACTTCCATTCCTGTAATGGGAGAAGCATTGTTAAATAAGAATGTGAATCAAAGTAAGATAATTTAGGAGAGTGAGTAGTGTTCTGAAGAAAATAATGCAAGCCAATGTAACAGAGAGTATGTGTATGCATTTTTATGGAAAAAGTTGGCTTTAGAGCACACTATGAAAAAATGATGGAAAAAGGAGGGGAGAAATAAAATATAGAAAGGATGTATAAATTGTACTTGTATCAATGTATAAGATTGTTCATTCACTTATTAAAAATGTGTAGTGAGCAGATAAAATGTGTCCGTACTACTATAATCACAGGATGAAGAAAACGTACAAACTCAAGTAGTTCACAATGTGAGGAGATAAGAATGTAAGATCACATGAGGCCATATGACAATTTCTATGATGGCACAGAATTAGTATAAACAGTGTTATTGGGATGGGAACATGTTGCAAGTAGTAAGTAGCGCAGTTTTGAAAAGTCTGATGAAGAAAGTGTTTCCCATACTAAAACTTAAACTTTAAAACTTGCCCTGTCTGCATGGCTCAGTTGGTTGGAGTGTCATCCAGTACACCAAAAGGTTGAGGGTTCGATTCCCAGTCAGAACACATACCTAGATTGTGGGTTTGATCCATTGTCAGGGCATGTACAGGAGCAACCGTTAGAGGTTTCTCTCTCACATTGATGTTTCTCTATCTTTCTCTCCCTCTTCCTTCCTCTCTCTAAAATCAGTAAGCATATTCTTGGGTGAGGATTAAAAAAAACCAAACTCATCCTTATTCCCTCCTTTTGTATCAATGGTCATGTCCTCACTCCAACAACATAATGTTCACGGCAGCTTCCATGCTTTGTGCAATATTTTTTTAACTGTGCTTTCCTAGCCGCACTGGTTGTTCTACACATAGACATGTGACACACACTCTAGGTCCTAAACTGATTAGTTTCCAGAAGGATGCCTACAACTTTAAGCTCCTTTGATAGGAATTCTAAGTTTGAAACTTAAGGTAATGACGCTGAGACTTCAAAACTACAACTAAAGTACAAAACAGCCATCACTGGAAACCACCTGAAATCTCACTGAACAGAGCTAAGGTTATACAGAAGAAGCCACATCGAGACTGGTAGGAGGGCCACAGGCTCAGAACAGGCTTGTCCCACATCCATGTGTAGAGCTTAGAAGTCAGGAGGGATATCTCTTGACTGCAGGGGCTGCGGAGGGAGGAGTCCCTGCCTCACACCAGGCTCCCAGCCCAGGGTTCCAGTGCCAGGAAGAGAAGTGTGAAAACCATTGGAGATTGCTGCTGAGAAAGATGAAGGGCTCTAGAGTCCCAGGTGGCCCCCTAAAGGGCCTACCCACAGACTTACTCAGACTCACTTGTTCTGAGTTCGGGCACTGGAGCAGCCACTGGAAAAGCACCAGGCATGTATGGGAAGGAGCTGAATCCTCTGGCTTCAGGGTGATGGCTGGAGGGGCAGCTTTCTCTCAGAAGAATCAGTTTATATACAATACGAGTTAAAGACAACATACTATTTTTGTTTTTTTTTTTTTTGTTTTTCACCACTATGCAAAGGATAGTCATGAGTCATCCAAGTGAGTATAGTATGATTTTGAGTTGAGTTCAAATTCAAATTGAGCACAAAATCATCATGCTAATATCTCCTCAGTTTTATCCCACTGGTTTCTAACTGATAGAAAACTCTTATCCATCCATTTTGTCTTTAAAATGGATATCAAAAATAAATTTATGTTAAAAAATACTGAATCTCCTAGAAGGTACTACAAAGACATGTAGGTCCATTCATTACAAAGAAAAGATAAAGTTTACAAAAGTAAATATAACCGGCCATGTTTAGTGCTACACAATGTTCCTTTCATATTAGAGGGCAAATCTGCTCTACAAGCAAAACCTTGTTTTTGTCAACTGAACAGAAATTGTTAAGTTAATGTATTTTATTATAATGACTGGATAGAAAGTCTTCTTGGGAGAATGGTATGGTTATAAACAACTGTGTAGCAGGCACACTGTTGTGATGAAGATGCTGATCACCAGTAGCCCATAGCTGTGGCCGTTTTCATCGCATTGCATCCCTCAACTGACTAAGAACATTGAGGTAAAATTGTTTGGCCTGGAGGGGCATACTTGTGATGGACAACAACTTCCCAATCAATAAACACAGTTAACATGGTCTTGATCTTGCTGTGGCACCCACTTTGGGCGTGGAGAACCAGGCAACTTCCATTGGAACAACTGGGCCTTCGCTTCTGGATCACAGCTGTAGAACCACGATTCGTGACTGATTATGACACTCTTGAGAAAATCTGGTTCATTGGTAGCAGTTTGAACCAAGTCAATAGCAACTGCAACACGATGTTTCTTCTGCTCTTACAGCAGAAGCTGTAGAACTACTTTTGCCACATGTTTCATGTCAGTATCCTGTGTCAAAATCTCAGACAGGGTAAGTTTTTAGAATGCCAAGATTGCTTCTAGTTCTCACATTGTCAGTCACTGATCTTTGTTGACTACAGCCTGTACATGTTCAACATTCTCAGGTGTTCTGTTTCTTATTATTCTTCCAGAATATGGATCACTTTAACAGAATTCACAACATCTTTTTTTAAAAATATATTTTATTTATTTATTTTTTAGAGAGGGGAAGGGAAGGAGAAAGAGAGGGAGAGAAACATCTCTGTGCAAGAGATACATCAACCTGTTGCCTCTTGCATGCCCCACTGGGCACCTGGCCCACAACCCAAGCATGTGCCCTGACTGGGAATAAACCAGCAACCTTTTGGTTCACAGGCTAGCACTCAATGACACACCAGCCAGGGCTTGACCATCTTTGAAGCATTCGTGTGACACTTTTGTTTGCACTGCACTCATTGCTTTGTCCCCGAAAGCCTTCTGAATCATCCAAATAGTTTCCACAGAGGAATGTTCAAGCTTAGCACAAAATTTGATGCAGATTCATTGCTCTGCTCACTCAGTCATTTTATGCAGTGGCCACACAGTACACATGCTCACTCAACAGTGTCTACAGCCCACACTGACTAGTACAGTGAAGTTGTCATTGTCCACACATGCACATTCGAGTCCACTCCCCTTGGCTGCCAGGTTACATCGCTGTCACACAAACTGTTCTATATTAACAATGGTGGACTTTTTATGGACAGACCTTATATATATTCATCTAACTTATCTTTGTTTTAAATATTGAAGCTGAGATATATTAAGATTTTTTGAACATGATATAAAGTGAAATTTACTAGGTTTCTATGAAACTTAATTAGTTGAAATAAATGTTCCACACCCCAAAATTCATTCAATGCATGCACTAATTTTTTTCTTTCAACCAGTTATCATTCCAAAATCAAACTGGAACAAAGGAAAAAATAAATTAAAATATGACATCTTATTTAAAGAACAACAAAAAAGTATAAAGAATTTGTATGAGTTATCTAATAGTAAAAAGCTGTAAAAAACAATATTTGAGTAAAATATTCTTTTAAGCAGGTTTTATTAATTTTATGGGTCCATTTGTAAATATATGTGCATCTTTTACTATTTTTACAGCAGCATTTAGAAAGTCCAGTGTAAGCTTATGGTTTACGAACATGTGCAACAGAAGTGCAGTAAAGGTGGCAGCCAGATAGCAAAAGAGAAAGAAAAAGAAGAAAGCAAATGTACAGCATTCAAGAGGCTGGTTCTCTTGAGTCTGAGGAACAGCTACATTTAAATAAATGAGGGTGATAGCTGGAAAGAGCTTAAGTTAAAGTCGGACAGCGGGGCGGCGGAATGCATCATTATGAAACAGTGCCACTCTGGGTGTTGGCAATGTCTAAGGTGGTGGTATGGAAATGGGTGGTAGATGTGAATTAGTGATAAAGGTCACTTTACACCTACAGAAATTTGATGCTAAGGAAAAAAAATTACAGAAATATGATAAATTTTTTTTTATTTTAAAGTCCCACCATATATTTCAGTATTGCTGAAAATTTCATCTCTAGATACATTCAATAATGAAATTCTACTATATGCAAGGCCTGCATATAGTAGAGCTGAGTGTTTTACATATATCACTGTATTTAATCCTCACAATCAGTGCATGAAAATATAACCATTATAACTCTCATCTTATAGATGAAGAAACTAAATCCAAAAATGTAACTTTTCAAAGTTGAACAGGATATAAGTGATAAAACAGGGTTCAAAGCCAGATAATCAGACTGCACAGGCTATATTCATTCAAAAGCATGATTATATTACACTATTATCCAAAAATAAGATCAGGAAAAATAAGAGGTCTTATTGAATACGAGCAGCAGAAATAATGATAGTGTTTAAGTATACCGTACAAGGAGTATTTTCCTGCAGCGTTTGTTAACTTTGGACTCTTAGGGATCCATTAACAAATCTAGTAAGATCCAGGAACATTGCCTAAAGAATATTCACATACATATATATTTTAAAGCGGTTTTGTATAGTCTCTTTGAAAAACTAAAGAAAAACAAATGCAAAAGATATATTAAAGTGATAGGTGAATAGTAATATACAATTTGAAACACTTGGGTAAGAAAAAGACAATACTTTGTGCAACATTAGAGATTTATCTAAAAAACTGGTTAAATTTTTTGTAGTCATTTTCTGCCTTAAGGATTTTAAAATATAGTTGTGATCAGAATTAATGAGCCCCAGATGACAAAGACATCCATAGCATTATGATATTTTTTTATGTGAGACTTGAAAATTCTAAACATCCTGTACTTTGCTAAGGTTCTGTCTGGCAAGGGATTACCAAAGACACCTTTATGAGTTGTTTGAGAATTTCTTTGCAAAGGTCACTTCCCCACAGGATTGATATTGGTAATTGGTTCAAAGCAAACCATGTCTCCAAAATATGCTGCTTTTTTGTCTGATTAGAACTTAGAGGCCAAAACAAACAAGGGTTTTAAAACATCTTTGTTTCTAAAGCAGATTCATTCAGAGTTACTTTCAAGGTCATATGAATCCATACTCCTCAGCATAATGTTCCAAAAAGTTTGTGGTGAGGCAGGGTTCTTACCTTGTGCAAATTAAAGATTTCTTTTTAAGTTACAATTGGCATTTATAGAGCTTATTTTTTGCTTCCCTCTGGCAGCTGCCGTGTTGCTGTGAACATGACTGTGTCTGCCGTCGTCTGTGGCATACTCTGTAGGAGGCCCGTCAGGAAATGCTGGTCTCAGACTCTACCTGAGTGAAGACTTAACAACCCAAAGAATCCTGTACTTTAATAAAACATTAAAAACATTCTTGGCAGCAGGAGGATTGAAAGCCAGACAGCGGTAAACTCTGAGCTGTCTGTGGTATTCCACCAGGATCAAGATGAGAGCTCTCCAGTGTTTTCACAGCTCCAGACAGGGTCAAATCATTACAGAACTAAGGTACGAAAATGTATATTTAGTAATGACCGAAACATTAAATGTATTTAAAATGAGCCATACATTTTTTAAAAAAGTTTAAGTCTATGGTCGTTCTTCCCAGAAGAAGCACAGAAAGGAAAATAATGACAATGTTTTTCCTTCATCTTTGGTATCATATAAATTATATGATTATTCATGCCAATTAATATATCACATCTTATCTTAAACAGCTTCTGAGGAAATTATAAGAAGAAGAAAAATGGGTAGAAGATTTAAAAATGAGAATGGATGACTGGATCAGAAAAATACACATCGATCATCTACTTGTACACCATAAAATATATTATTATTAGCTGTGTAGGACAGCATGAAGTCCTCTGAGATTGTAAAAGATATTGTAGGTTTAAGATTTAAACTGGCCAAATTTGTTTATGCATTTAGTTATGAGCAAACGGTGGGAATAAAACAACAATTTAACCAAAGTGTCTCCCTGAGATATTTAAAAATAACTCCTAGCATAGCAAGCAGGTTATTTGGAACCGTGGTTTGAAATTATAATTTGAAGTAAGTATTGTATTTCAGAGTGATTGTAATTAACTTCCAGATATCTGATCATTGATATTAACCCTGTTTAGGAAAAGATGATTTTAGGAGTTGGTTACGTGGTCTCATAGAAAAGGATAATCCAACTACCCAGGAATTTCCTTGTGCTTATTCATGATTCATGTTTTCAAAGACAAGTGACTTGGACTGAAAATATGAATGCTTTGGTCCCTATGTGGGTTATGGGATGACTATTGCCTGTATTGGTTTAGCCAATTAACTACTCTTGCTCTAATTCTATTTTCAACTTCTGATTATAATTTGTCTGACCATAAAGCTATCTTCTGGGTAGAAAATGTACTGCTCTTATTTTTTCAAACATTTGAGTCTCCTGGACTGTTGATTTTCTCATTGTAAATTACTGGATTATAATTGTTTGGATTATAATACCAGTCTAAGTGAAATTGGTTAATGTGATTTTTTCCTCCTGAGCATCATCTACAATGTCATTTTTAGGGAAAAAAAAGAAGATAAAAAATAATGTTTCATTGCTTAAAAGCTTCAAGTCAAATTCCTGGAATACAGTTAATTAAGTGGGTACCCTCCACATTGAGAGATGCTTAGCCAGAGACAGTCAATTATGTCAGTCCGCCAATCACCTTTCCTTCATGACGCTCAGCTTTTGTGAACTAAACTAAGCCAATTTGGCCACTTACATTATTGGGCTATTTTGGTAGATATTCAATACATACACTTTAGAAATTAAGATGAGGGCTCTAATTTGCCTTTCTCACAATCTTTCTTCTAGGTGGAGTTACTAGTTGAGAGCAAGTCTCTGATTGAATTCTATAGAAGCAGGCAAAAATTAAGTCACAAAACTTATTCTTGTGAGCTCAGCAAAGTTGCAGACATTCCTAAGCACTTTGTATGATTGATTCTAGGCACATGCAATGATATTTCAGCAGCAGGAGCCAGCTAACCTTTAGCTGGAATCTCATTACAGAATTCTCCATTATGTGGCAAAAAAAATTGAATCAAATGGATGTTCTGTTCACTGAGCACCAATGCAAGGGGTATGGATTGTAATATTTTTGTTCATACAAAGGCTCAAGTTCTTGAACAATATTTAGAGCTAATTTATATATCTAGAATGGCAAAGTCAAGTTATTTCTAACCCTCCTTGTTCTGGTACAGTCTCTGGCCGTTAACTCAGTAATCATGACATTACTGACAATCATTTTGCTTGAGAAAAGGTAAAGTTGTAAGTTTTGCCTAAATCTCCATCTCTTTCTTTTTGTATGCAACATCTACTAAGAAGTTGAAACCCAATAAAGTTATGGTTGAGATCCAGTGAGTTGAGGGGATGTTTGAAAAGAGTACTCAATGTGTTAGCATTCTGTCCAAATTTCCATGTGTCCTCTGAGGACATACAGGGACATGGCTGTCAGGTTGCTAGCTGCTATCTGGTGCATCTCTGTGCTTTATTTCACATCAGTGGGAAAGGCACATCTCACAAGACAGTCTCTTTTACCAACCTCAACGAAGTGGCAGATCACTGATGGAAGAGCCAAACTGATTCTCGTGAAAACAGCTTAGGGGCAAGTGGCACCCCTGGGATCAGTGGGGTTTATCTGAATAGGAATGCAGTGATATCTAGACCAGGCATGAAGTTGTTGATACTATTGCTAACTCCACAGGGCTAGTTCATCAATGTCAGCCCCTAGGTGGAAAGTAGTGAGCTGATTTGAATCTTTGTTTTCCTTACTCAGTGTGTCAGAGAACGATACAATGAACCGCTGACAAGCCAATTACCATCCTCTAGGATAGGTAGATGTGATGGTGTAGTAGAGGGTTTTTTTTTTTTTACTTGCACTTAGGTATGAATTCTTTATTGGTGCCTCTGAAGCTAATCCCAAGAGACTAAAAGGTTTCCCTGGCAAGGGTCCCCCTCCTCCTGCTTTTGCTCCAGCCTGGTGAAGAAATGTCTAAGAAAAGGTTTTCATATCATCCTCCTCAGTTGCACTGCCAGAGACTGCAACAACACCTTTATGGCTTTTCATTCTTTTTATTTTTTGTTTTTGTTTTTTCCTTCACTGGGAGAACAGAAGTAACTTTTAGAAGTCAGGATGGTGGGAAAGAGGGCAAGTTTTCTTCCACCACAAATCACCCTCCCAAACTTGTGGAAAGTGTTTTTGCTCTTATGGTTAAACTAGGATGTTCACTGTTAGGCACTTGGGACTTCAATACTGATCAGCAGAAAATTCAGCTTCCCTCTTTGAGGATCATTTTAGCTGTCATTGGTGGTTCTCCCTCTCTAATTTTACTCTCCACACATTTAACTATTTCAATCTGGGCTGCTGCTATGGCCTCAATTCCTAGTGTCTTTGTGTGTGTGTGTGAGTATTAACAGAAAGTAAAACAGTGAAGTTATAGGAGGCCCTCCCTACAGCCTCCTGCTCTGCTCCTCTTCCAATACCGCCCACCCCTTACTCTCACCAACCCACATGCAGTGAATAAGTGAGACTAAGTAAGACATGGATTCTGAATCAGAATTGCTCAAATAAGCAACCATTTTCAGAGTGTGCATTTCTGTGTCTACTAAATTTAACCTCTCTGAGAGGTGTGTACATTTTATATGGAACTCTGTATACTGAATCATTTCAGAATAAAGTAAGGCCAAGTAACACTGCCATTACACAATTCTTTTTAAATTTTAAATATATCATTTTTTGTATTATTGTACCACAGTTTCTTAAACAGACCTTATGAGTTAATTCAGAATTTTTTAGAATAGGCACTGATAGCTGTAAATTCATACAACTTGCTCTTCTAGGTTTAAGACTGCCCATATACAAGACAGCATGCCAATAAGAAAATAACCAAAATAGGTATATTTGATGATTTATTTTTATTTACTTATTTATATAGTTCTGATTAACTGCTAAAACATAGAGATAAATTGATTGATTTTTATTATGCACTTCTTTCTGTGTAATCTAAAATATTTTCCAAATTTCACATACTTATTTTAAAATGCTATATCATAAGTCTTGTAGGTCTGTAATAAGCATTTCAAGTACTAGTTTTCATTAGTTTAATAAGCAAGCATTAGTTTGTTTATTAAAAATTATTTTTACAGAAATTGTGCTATTTTGATAAGATTAAAAATAATGCAAAAATGAGACTAAGATGCTTATCTAAGCCAGTACCTTGCAGTTGTGACTGAATCAAATTCTATTTTTGGTAAGTTACTCTAGAGCCTATACACAAGTCCCTTGTTCTGTCATGCCCCTTCTATTTTGCAAAATAAAGTGTGAGAATTAGAAAACCCTTATACCAAAGGCACAGTCACCTTTTTAGTGGTAGTAGCATGCAAAAACTTATTTGACTCCATACTTAGTGGTTTTCTACCTTTGTTTGAAATACTTTCCAGAACACTCTAAGTCAAATGAATAAAAAACATGTATGCTCTTGTTTATAAGCCTTCAAGTATATTAAATATTTTTGATGTGATTACCACAGCTGTTTCATCAGGGTATTAATTTCCATACACTGCAAGAATACGTTCTCAATTCTGTATATGACTTTAAAGGGTAGTAATAAATGGGCTTATTCAATAAATAAAATAATTCCATTAAAACTTAGTAAAAACAATTGACAACAATTTTTTCTATAGGCTTTTGAAAACTACCAAAAGCTATAAAAAAGTAAAGGTAGTTATTAATAAAACATTTCAATAATTATAGAACAGAAAAAGCAAAAAAGGAATCTTCTATCCATTATGTACTAATCTTGGTACATAATGTTCCAATGATCTCTTCTGTTTCTGTATATCCTGCCAGGAGATATGCTAATAGCCTTTGTTTGGGCTTTTCTTTTAGGGTTGTTTGTATTGTCCCACACTGGAGCAAGTTTGTTGACTGCCCACTATACTAAAGATGATGTCTCTCCTCTCAAGTAAATATTGGGCAGTTTTTCTTTGAGTCTTTTACAAAAGATTTGGGTTCCCTAAGTTCAGGGCTCCCCAGCAATAAGGCAAAACTACTATATTCACAGCATCCATCCAGGTCTCTTCGCTTCAGCTTATGGGACTTGGAGGTCAAGGAGAACCAATGCAAATATAAAGCTCAGGGCACTCAATGTGCCATTAGTAATAAATTCTTTTTGTCTCAGACCCAGGAGTCTTTGACTTCTGACAGCATCCATGAAACTGGAGAAGGCTAATGTGTGAGCTTGCAAGCAGCATACAATTATAATTACCTTCACACTTACTGACATTGTCGTGACTAAATCTCTATTCTTTCCTTTAATATACAGCAGAGATATAGTATATGTACAGCAGAAAAGATATTAAGCTCCCAAAGAGAAGAATTGAATGTAAAACAATAGAAGCATTTGATGCTCCCTTTCTAAAATTTTTTTAGATTGTTTTTGTTAAGACTGTCTTAAGCTAATAGCTCGCAAGCCAACAATTATACTTTGACTTACTTTTGAATGTGTAAAATTTTAAAAGTGAAAACAAATCCTTTTACTTCTGTATTCAGGAGTGGAATTCTGGGTCCTAGGACATGCATATGTTTAGCTATGGTAGATATTGTCAATCACTTTTTCTGGGTGGATTTATAAAATCACACTCCCAGGAGCAATGTATGAGAGTTTATTTATGGTACCTCAAAGTTGAAAAAAAAACCAAATATATTTTGAAATAGAAAAAAATAGAGGGAGGCCCTACCTTCCTTCATATGAGTCAACATTCCCAGAGTGTAAGAAACATTATAAATATAAATCTTAACTTGTAATCAGAAAAAATGTCTTTATATCTATCTTCAAACCTCTACATTGCCATGGAAGAAGCATCAGTGCAAAGAATGACATATTCTTTGAATGACATATTCAAGCAATATTATATGACTCTTAGGAAAATATGCATTTATATAAAAATAAAATGTTATAAGGCTTCATTTTCATTAATATAACCAGTCTTCAATGCATGTGCTATTAATGTAGGTGGTTGCCAGTCTCCCAAGATGGCCCAAGAAATTCATCCTCTTTTAGAATCTGAATGGATTCACTTACTAGAATGCAGTGAAAGTGAAACTCTTAAGCTCAGACCCTAACAAGACTGGCAACTTTTATTTCCTGCCTCTTCAAATCTAGTCTCTGTTCCCTAAGAAGTGCAAGCCAAATGAAGAGGCCACTTGAAGCATAATCAAAGTAGAATATTTGAGACATGTGTGTGGGCTCCCAGCCAATAGTCACCTGAGCCAGATGAGTGAGCCATTTGGGATAACGCAGTCCAGTTGAGCTCCCAGATAAATACAGCTGAGGTGACATAACTTATATCACAAGAACCACTGGGACAATCCCAGTCATTCTACAGAATCATGAGGGATAAGAAAGTGGTTATTGCTTTAAGCTGTAGATTTTGAGGAGGTATACAGTAATAGACAATGAAATAATACATGTGTATGTATTTTTAAAAGGATAAATAAAAGAATTAATATCATGTTATGCATGTACACACACATACCAATTTTGAATTAACATTGTTAAATGTTCGTTTTGGATATTTTGCTGGCAACATAATTAAGGAACACTGACATGTGTCCATGTGAGGTAAGTCTGATTTCTCCCAGCACGATAAAAAGTGATTTTCAAGCCAATAACTCCCTTTTCAAATGACATGTAATACCACATGCTATGCATGTGCTGGCACTGATCTCTGTGCTCTAAGATATTTCTTCAATTTTTAAAAAAATCAGAGCTGGAAATATATGTCAGACCTGATGATTAAGCTGTAGAAGTCAGTACTGGTATTGCATTTTGAGATATTAATGGATACTTTCTTCACTGGTATTCTGCTTTTTTAAAATTCTTTCCATCATTGGGCAGTTTTAGCCACAGCATTCACTTCCCCTGAAGAAACAGGAGAGTCAAATTCTTGATCTTTGATATTCAAATCCCAAGAAATACACACTATGGTCTCAGTTGGATTGCATTTCTTCTTTCAAAGAAGGAAAAAAAACTACCTCACATAAACACTGTGGGTTTTTTCCTTTTTCACTACTATAAAAAAGTAGATGATCAAGAAAGAAGGAAAGGAAAAGGGAGAGGGAGAGAGAGAGAGAAGAGGGAGAAGGGAATAAGGGAGTGAGGGAAGAATGGAGAAAAAGAAAGAAGGAAACAGAGAGAGAGTGATACTAGAAATGGTAGTATCCCTCCTCAAGAGCTCATACCAGGCCTAGATAATAGCCTGTGATAATTTTTCCCTCTGAGCCTGAGTACCACTGTGATTTCTTCTCACATTGATATACTACAGAAAAGCATTAGCAATTTATTGAAAATGGCAAGTGAGATAAAATGTATTTTCTGTTCCTATTATAGATAGATTGATTCTCTTTCTTCTTGAGAAATTATCAAAACTGATACATACCTGTAATATTAGCACATCAGTTCACATTTTCCTCCATATAGTTTATCAATGTATATGAATTCTTTCACATATTCAAAATACATATGTGAAAATGCATAGCATTTATATGCTCAAGATACAATGAATAGCCTGATTGCTCTGGTCACTGAGGAACTTAAAAACTAGTATAAACAAGAGGTGGTAGAAAGAGAAAGAAGAAATATATATGCACCCCAATGTTCATAGCAGCACAATTTACAATAGCCAAGTACTGGAAGCAACCTAAGTGCCCATCAGCAAATGAGTGGATAGAAGAACTATGGTACATTTACACAATGGAATTCTACTCAACAGAGAGAAAGAAGGAGCTTATGCCCTTTGTGACAGCATGGATGGAACTGGAGAGCATTATGCTAAGTGAAATAAGCCAGGCAGTGAAGGACAAATACCATATGATCTCACCTTTAACTGGAACATAATCAACAAAAGAAAAAAACAAACAAAATATAACCAGAGACATTGAAATTAAGAGCAATCTAACAATAGCCAGAGGGAAGTGGGGAGGAAATAGTGGGGAGAGGAGATTACAGGAACTACTATAAAGGACACGGACAAAATCAAAGGGGAGGGTGGAGGTGGGGGAGGGAGATGGCGTTGGCTGGGATGGGGTGGAGGGGTGGGGAGAAAATGCAGACAACTGTAATTGAACAATAAAAATTTTTTAAAAAGAATTGCACACCTGAAACCAATACAATTTTATAAACCAATGTCACCCCAATAAATTCAATAATTTTAAAAATATAAATAAAGATTAAAAAAGAAGAAGAAATATAAAAAAAGGTAGAATTGCTACAGGAGAAGGATGAATAAGAGGATAGAAGATTATGCTTGAGCTGACCTAGATTTTTGCAGGATGAGCAATGCAGCAACGGACTGTCCAGAGGAAGAGGCAAGTGCAGAGCCAAGGAGATGGGGGAAGGAGCAACTGAGCAAGTGGAAAATACTGCAACTGCAAAATTCATGAGTTTTCCTACTGTTACTACTATTCGCTGTTATTTCTTCAATTCCTTAAATAATGTCTGGCACATAGTAGGTGTTTAATAGTGTTTCCTGACTGAATTATGTTTTCTCATAGTCTTCATGTCTGAAGTATTTCCAAGGTTAAAGGGATAGAAGGATATAAAAGATGATTTTCTTTTTTACCTTTAGTTGTACACAATGAGTGCTTTTTTTTTTTTTTTTTGCTTTGGGAAATATTTCAATAGGTTTGAATTTTAAGTTGTTATTTATGCATATCTTTCATTATCATTTCATAACATTGTCAAGTGGCTGGAGAAGGAATTTACTTTGCTTGAGGTCTGGCTTAGTTCTGTCTGTGTATTCTGCTGCTGGGTAGTCAAGCATATTTTTTTTAAGCTATTTCATAGTGTTCTTCTGAATTGAGCAATACCCTAGGGAGCTGTCAAAGCATTGCCTGAGGTGATTTCATATGTTTGTGCTTATAATTGTGAAAATGTAACTGCAGTCGCACAGCATGAATTTGTACCGGGACAGGTCTGCGTTGTTTTACAGCTGCTGCAACAGTACTCTGCCGTCCGGGAGCAAGAGGAGAGGGGATGTGGGTGTGAGTCATTGCAGATGGGTGATTATTGCTGTGGGCAAAATAGAAAGTCACTGGGGAGAAAGACGGTGCTAAGGACAGCATCGAAATAGCAAATTAGGTAAACACAAAGGAGTAGGAAGATGAAAATAAAAAGTTTGAGGGAGTTTAATAGACTGAGTATTACATCTCCCACTTACCCCATGTTGAGTGGTTGAGAGCCCTCAGCTGAGTACCTCTACAGTAGTAACTGTCAGGTGGAGAAACCCAGTGATCCAGGCCATGAGTCCTCCTCCAACGGATCCCACATCCAAAGACTGGTTATAGGAATCCAGTATGGTTCTTGGAAGTAGAGACAGAGGTGGGAGAACAGTATTAACTTTGCCTTAAGGTAAGTCAATCTAAATGGACCTCCCAACTCCCCATGGGATTGGCTAAGTCCCTCATGACCATATCACAGTTCAATTCCTCCCTTTGCCCATCCTACCTCTTTACTCATCCACTAAGTGTTGAGGCTAAGGGCAATCCCAAATCCTCCTCCTCGATGTGATAGTCCTGCATGCATCTCTCCATCTGAAAGTCTGTTTTCCAAGGAATCTGAGCTAACATATTTGATGCCAAGAATTATCTAATGAATTGGTCTCTAAGAATATTTTAGAGACTGGCTGGCAATAAGAACCTCATCATTTGTAGTAGGTGAGGCCATAATAACCCCTGGCATGCTGTAGCAGTACAATTGTTAAAACACTTATTGGTGGAAAATTGATATAGAACACCAGCAACATGTATTGTATTAGTGGTCACAATATCTCAGGCCTTTGAGAGATTTAAGACATACTAATTATAAGGACAATGGAATTAGACAGCTATGTTGAGTGCCATCAATGCTTTGGAGGAGAAAAATAAAATGCTGAGGGTGATTAATTATCAATTATAGTTGCTTTAGCAATACTGGCTAAGAGTCAAAGTGACTCCTTGGCAGCAAAGAGATACTTATCTTCTGCAGAGGAAGTTTTATAGGAGTAGCAGAGCTCCAAAGAAAGATGAATTCCTAACTGGACAGCCTGTTCTACCAATGTCAGGGCTTTGGTTGAGAAAAGCTGAGACTGGATGTGAACATATGACTTAGTAGTGTTCTTGGAAATGAAATTTTGTATCTCCCTGAACCTACTAGCTATGTAGAAGTAGCTCTCTCTTTCCTCTTAGTGGCTAGCATTTCTCACTTCCTTGAAAATAGCAAAGATATAATATCTAAGTGACCTCCCTCCTGATCACTAGGCTGTCAACTATGGCCACTATATAATGCAATGCAGCTAGTGAAGTGCTGGGCCTGCTAAGGGAAAAAAAAGGCTTTATGTTCCAAAGGAACTGCAAGACCTAGTCCACACATATTAGAAAAAGCTCTGAAAGTTTATATAATTCTAGATTCCAAAGGAGGTATAATAAGGCAGGTGGAAAATAAGAATGGAAAAGGAAAAGCTTATTGATTTGAGAATATTCTCCCCATATACAGTATTTAATACCCTGGGAATGGATATTTAATAGTCAGGATTTAATACCTTGGGATGCTAACACTGCTAACATGCCTGTTGGAATCCTAGAGAATGCAATGCTCCATATTAAGTGTAGCAGATACATCACTGACTACCTTGACAAACAGTGGAAAAGGAGTCAGAGTGCTTAGAGAAATAAGCATGCTTGAGTAGCTAGGCTTCTTGACATTAGAAACCCCATCAACTGATTATGCTCCACAGAGAAGCCCAGAAGACATTCTGTTTTGTAATGTGATAAAGCATATGACGGGGAGAGTTGCATTGTGCGTACCTTTGTGAAGCTCAATGATTGTATTCTCATAAGTGAGGCTAGTTGTAGGGGACACTGCAATACAAATGAGTTTGCTGAGAGGAATGGTGGTGAAAGGATCCTGATATAAGAGAAGCCAAACATCAGAGCCAGAGTGTCAGAGAAAAGGTAAAAACTCATATCATAATGGACAGCAGATGGCTTGGCAGCGGGGAGAGTTTGATACACATATGGTTATGAGGGTAATAAGGAGACTATTCCTCTATAGTAGTAAGTGAGCTGACCAGAAAATGAGAATATTAGTCATTCTATAAAATCTAAATAAATAAAGCTTGGATGATCAGAAAACTGACAACTAACACTAAAGTCACTCTCCAGCTCAATTTTTCGACTTGAGCCAATTTTTAGACCTACAACCTACTGAAGAAAAAGCAGGCTTGGTCCTCAGAGGGCAGATCCTGTAAGTTTACAGCAAGTGTAGACTGTCTAACCCATTGTCAATAGTATCATGTGACACTATCCCTTTATATCAATAAGCTACTTGGTGGCAAGTAGATTCAGTTGGACACCTTCCAACCTGGAAAAGACCATAATTACTTGTAAGTAGATTATATATATAATTGATTATGCTATTACAGCTGTCCCATTTCCCCCCTTTATTCCTCTCTGCCCTGCACCACCCCCCCACACCCCTCCTCCCTTAGTTCATGTCCATGGATCATACATATAAGTTCTTTGGCTTCTACGTTTCCTACACTATTCTTAACCTCCCCTGTCTATTTTCTACCTACCACTTATGCTACTTACTCCCTTTACCTTTTTCCCCACTCTCTCCTTCCCCTCCCCACTGATAATCTTCAGTGTGATCTGCATTTCTGTGATTCTGTTCCTGTTCTAGTTGTTTGTTTAGCTTGCTTTTTTTTTAGGTTCAGTTGTTGATGGTTGTGAGTTTGTTCTCATTTTACTGTTCATATTTCTGATCTTCTTTTTATTTTTTCTTAGATAAGTCCCTTTAACATTTCATCTAATAAGGGCTTGGTGACGATGAATTCCTTTAACTTGACCCTATCTAGGAAGCATTTTATCTGCCCTTCCATTCTAAATGATAGCTTTGCTGGATAGAGTAATCTTGGATGTAGGTCCTTGCCTTCCATGATTTCAAATGCTTCTTTCCAGCCCCTTGTTGCCTGTAAGGTTTCTTTTGAAAAAATCAGCTGATAGTCCTATGGGAACTCCTTTGTAGATAACTGTCTCCTTTTCTCTTGCTGCTTTTAAGATTCTCTCCTTATCTTTCATCTTGGGTGATGTAATTATGATGTGCCTTGGTGTGTGCTTCTTTGGGTCCAACTTCTTTGGGACTCTCTGAGCTTCCTGGACTTCCTGGAAGTCTATTTCCTTTGCCAGATTGGGGAAGTTCTCCTTCATTATGTTTTCAAATAAGTTTTCAATTTCTTGATCTTCCACTTCTCCTTCAGTCACCCCTATGATTCAGATGTTGGAACGTTTAAAGATGTCCTGGAGGTTCCTCAGCCTCTCCTCATTTTTTTTAAATTCTTGTTTCTTCATTCTGTTCTGGTTGAGTGTTTATTTCTTCCTTCTGATCCAAACCATTGATTTGAGTCCTGTTTTTTTTTTTTTTCCTTTACTGTTGGTTTCCTGTACATTTTCCTTTATTTCACTTTTCATAGCCTTCACTTTTTCCTTTATTTTGTGACCATACTCAACCATTTTTGTGAGCATCCTGATTACCAGTGTTTTGAACTGTGTATCTGATAGGTTGGCTATCTCTTCATCACTTGGTTGTATTTTTTCTGGAGCTTTGATCTATTCTTTCATTTGGGCAATATTTTTTGTCTGTGTACCTGTAATGTAACAAGGGTGGAGCCTTAGGTATTCACCAGTTACTGCATTGTGGCATCTATCTGGGGGATGAGTCTGAGAGGGAATGGTGCTGCTTGCTCATCTCTCAGTTTTCAATCACTTCCCCCACTACCCACAAGCAAACTGGGCCCTTCTGATGCTGATTCCAGGTGGGCGGGCTAGTGTACTTCATAGGATCCTGCGGGTCTCTCCAGAGAACTCTCCTGTAAGGCTGGGAGTTTTTCCCACCACTGCAACCATGACAGGTTTTTCAGTCAGAGGCTTTGAGGCTTTATTTCCCCACACTGGAACCCTGGGTTGCATGGTCTGTCTTGCTCCCCAGTTGTTCCTCTGGGTTTATCTGCGCACAAATGAGGGACCACCCACTATGCCAGCCACCACCTCTCCAGGTCCTCCAGCCACTGCCTTGCCATGAGTCCTCTCTGCCTGGCTGCCCATCTCCACCCCTCCTACTGGTCTGGATGAGTGTTTCTTCTTTAACTCCTTGGTTATTGGAATTCCATACAGTTCGATTTTCTGGCCTTTCAGGTTGTTTTTTTGTTTTTAAATTTGTTGTCCTTCTTTTGGTTGTGTGAGGAGGCAAAGTGTGTCTACCTACACCTCTATCTTGGCTGGAAGTCAGTATATCAGAATTGACATATATTTTGAAAGTGGATATGTAATCATTGCGTCTCAGCCAACACCACTATCCATGTCAGTGTTTGATGCACCAACATAGGATCTTGCACAACATCTGATAAAACAAACAAACCCACTTAAAATACAAAGAGGAATGGCATGGATCCAGTGATCCTACTGTATAACTCACCACTAAGAAGCCTAGACCTTGTAGTATGACTGGATGCAGGATGGCCTCAGTAAGGTGCAGCCAAGGCTCCAAGTTAGATCATACTCTGCAAAGATGAGATACCATCCTACAAAGGGAGGGAGAAATATACCGAGTATGTTTTATAAATATTGTATTTATAAATTAGAATTATATTTATAAAGTATATATGTATTTATAAATTACATAATTCTAATGTATTATATTACATATAAATACATGTACATACACACACAAAATCTCCTAAATTCTCCTAAGTGATAATTCTATCATGTTGCCAATGGATAGAATAAATGGTCCAGGAGTCAAGGAGTGGAAGCAGTGGTAATGATGATGTTCACAATCACTCCCAGAGGTCCATTGTGGAGGGTTTCATCTTGTCTTTTCTGGGCTATTCTGACTTAGAGAGTTGTTGTAGGAGAGGAGATGCTTTCCTAAGGACATTGAGCAAGAGTCCTAATGGAGTAAAATCCAGCCACTTTTGGATCCTTATACCGTGAGTCCTACCAGTTAGAAGAAAAACACCACCTTCTAGGAATACTTGACCCTGACCATCAGGAGGAGAGGGGTCTGCTGTTCCATAATGTGGGCAATAAAGAATGTTTGAGACCCCTGTGATCTATTAGAGTGTTTTTTGGTCTGCTCTGGCCCAATTTTGGATAACAAAGGGACAAGTGCAGCATTCATGGCCTAGGAATGTTATGTTGACCAGCAGCTCAGAGCTCACAGGGATGAGGGTCTGAGTCATCCATCAGGCAGAGGTGCTAGCCCAGCAGAGGTGCTACCTGGGTGCAGGGGGTAGACATAAAGGATACCAGAGCGAGATGGTCATGAGAATCTGTCGTGACCCTTCAAACAAACTGCAGCAGCAGGTTGTAGTTTCCCCTGAGGTCTTTTCTGTTTTGACTTTCCACAGAAAAATGAGCAGAAACTTAGAGGAAGTTTTCCCAGAACTTTTCCATGAAACAATTGAATCCAAGTTGTGCAAAAGGTATATCATTGTAGTGGATTTAAAGTGTGCCACCTGGGAGTTCCCTGAAGGACTGAGAAAGTCCCAGGGGCTAAGGTTAAAGGCAATAATGGATCTCAGGTGAGTCCTTCTCTGGGAATTGTTCTCAGCCAAAGACAGTGCACAGTCCAGCTGTTTCCCTCTGGGCAGCTTACATCTAATGACGTTATGTGAGTATATACGTCAAGTCCTCCTTGCTTAGGGCACAACATATTCTGAAGTGCTGTCCAGTGTTCTGGAAAGATCCCCCATTTGATTGGGTGATGACTATGTTATTAATTCATTTCAGTTTAACTTCCTTACACAATCCTACATTTTTCCCTCTTCCTCATTGACCCCGAAGTACACTTCCATTAACTTCCTACATACATCACCAACTCAGAGTCTTTTCTTGGGAATTCAGACTAAGATAGATGGTTCAAAAATAGGTTAATTCATCAGGCATTACATATTTACCTTACTTCATTGAATCTAAGTTCTATCAATATTAAAATGTACCATAATTTCATATAACATTTAAAAAGTTTCCAATTAAACAATGACAAATGATCCTGGTTATAATTTTTATTGTATTTTTGAACTCTTTTATACTTATTTAGGCCTAGATTTTTAAAATCAAATATCATTGCTGAATATTCATAAAAAGAATATAAATGTATAATTGATTAAGCTATCATTGATTAATCTATACTTAAAAGGTTTTCATTCAGACTTTGACACTTCTGATTGAATGCTTGACACACTCATCATTACTCATGGTCTTTTGCATAATATTCTCTTCCATACTATTAATAGCCTAGCAGAAGAGCATTTCTCAAAGGAGTGTCCTATTACTCTCTCTGGGATTCCCTTATAAGCCACTAATGCTCATGATGCAAGTTTGATGCTGGTGCTTTTTATCTACAAGCCATTTATGTCTTAGAAAAGACATGTTAGTCAATGTAGGTAATATTTAAAATCCCCAAAACCAAAAAAAAAATGATGTAAGTAAAAAATAATATAAAAGATTTTTATTGTAGGTTATTAAAAGAAACATTTGTACTTATTTTTATGTTATAAATATTTATAGGTAATCCCTTCACTATTGAGTAGATAATAGGAATGGCAAGAGAAAATAAAAATGAGAAGGTTTGCATTTTCCTGGTCTTAAAATGATTGTAGAAGACTGGGTGATTGCCTGCTAACCCCTCGTATTTATTAGAGAGAACTCCTCAAATGTGAATTCTTGTGACCTATAATTTCTCAGGAAATGTTCTCTACAAAGGACACCTAGGATCCTACATAAAAATTAAGTTAGAAGGTGTTTTGGGGTTGGGTTTTTTTTTGTAGTTTCTTTCCCCTTACACTTACATACCCGTTGCTATGATTATGGGAAGTTTTAGCCCAGCTAAGGACTTTCTGGAGGTATGTTTGGATCCAAAGATACATACTGAAGAGGCAGCCCAGACTAAAAATCATTCATATGAAGTCAATTAGCAACACAATCAATTATTAAGGTTAGGGAGAAATAATCATAAATCATAAATGATTTAATACATGGCATCAAGCAGGGGACAAGAGAGAGGATTCCAAAGGTAAGATTCCAGGACCTGGACAAGATTCAAATAGCCAGAGTGAGCCTAGGCACTGGTCCAAAAATGAAAACAAGCTAAACAGGAGGCAAAGTAGATGGTGAGGTGTTTTAGGAAAGATAAAGCAGAAGCACATTCCCTGGAAGACAAACAGAAACATTATGAGTCAGTTGGGCAGAACATCCCTATGGGACTGGTTCTGTGGGAAGCACTCACAATGCCCACTCTTCTGGTGAGATGCTGGAGGCTCCTGACAGAGAGATTGATTATGACTATAGAACAAACACGATTACTACTAATGCCGAAAGTGTTAACAATATTGCAGCCTAAGTAATAAGCAACCATGGCAACTAAGAAACATGACTCCGTTGCTTGCAGAACTAGGAGAGCAATGATGGATGGGACAATGCCTGCTCAGTTCGGAGTGACTTACACTGCCTTATTTCCTCATTGAATAAGTATTGATTGAAAACCTATAATTTTCCACAACCTTTCTAGGTGCTGACATTCAATTTAAAAATAATTAAATAAAATGTAAATAGACTTTTGTCTAGAGACATCCCTGTGTACCTTCAACCACTCACAGAAAACAGCAAGTCTGCACACACACTTTATTAAATGTTGTGTATGAATAATCAGTTAGTGCTGTAAATTATATAGGGCATTAATCAGTACCAAATTCCGGAAACCAGTTTTGGAATTGTTTTGTAGTGTTCGGTGGTGTTCCACATGCAGCTATTTTCTTCCCCAGGAGGTTTACAAGCTATTTGAGAACAAAGTCTCTAACTTACTCTCTTATTCTTTTCTCTTTGTCTCACACTGAGTGAAGAGTAGAAATTAAAAATGCATTAACAAGTGCTTGATCATTAAAATAAAATCAAACAGTAATTCTGAAACAAGTTTATGTGTATGGAAAAATTGAACAAAGGAGTAAATAGATTGATTTGGGGGCGGGGAGCCAGTCTTCTCATGGTGACAGAAAGGAGCTACAAACATAAAATGGTGAAAGGTAAAGATGATATGAAACGACTGTTTTCCTCATTCTGTGCACTGAAAGGACATGAGCAATGACACCTCAGTGAGTACACCTAGCTTCCAGATCTCGGGTTCTAATATCACTCCCCACTAATAAAAACTATGGGTCCTTGGCAAAATGGCTGAATCTAGGGCTAGGACTGGGGCTAGGAGTGTAAACTGGGACCATTTTGTGCTGGAAGTAAGATTGTCCTCAAAGAATGACAGCACAGAAGCCAGCTCAAAGGAGTCTCCATTGGCCAAATCTCAGACAATCTGCACATCAAAATAAGTAATGATAATAATGCATTATAACCCATTGAGTAAAATCAGAATCTATGGATCCATATTGACAGAAGTAAATAAATGAGGGAAAACAAAAGACCCTTACAGGTAAATCCTAACTAATAAATGCATAGAGTTTAAAAATCACTATCTGGCAAACATAATTTGATTCGGGTAAAAGACATCAATGAATGCACTATAAGGTATAGGATATTCATATAACATCAAACGACCTCCCCACTGGTTAATTATTACAAAGGAGGAAATAGTAACTTTACAGTACAGGGACTTGGAGGACAGGTCTAGGACTTGTGATCAAAGTTAACATCACCAACATGGGAACAGGTCATAATCACCTGCTCCTAATAGGATCAATAAGAAGAATACAGCGTTACTTCTGGGGTATTCCTGTCACCTATGTATAACCTGAATCTGATAAAGTATCAGACAAACCCAGATCAAGAGACATTCTAAAAATAACTGATCCCATCTCTTCCAAGAATTACTAAGCCTGGTCCAGATGAAAGAAAGCTAAAAAGACACGACAACTGAAATGCAGTAAGTGATCTTGGATTGGGCCCTAGACCTGAAAAATCCTTAATACAGAGAACAAGTAGGACAATGCATGAAATCTGAATAAAGTGTGTCGTTGGATTAAAAAAAAAAAAGCAAACAGATTTCTACAAATGTTGAGTGATACGAGTATTACTATAGGCAATTTGCATTGAAGAATCCAGGGAATAGATATCTGATTATCTGTATGTTTTCTAATGGTTCAGTACATAAAGACCTTATTTTAGACCCTGGCTAGATAGCTCAGTTGGTTAGAGAATCATCCCAATACCACAAGGCTGTGAGTCCGATCCCTGGTCATGGCACGTACAAGAATCAACCAATGAATTCATCAATAAGTGGAACAACATATTGGTCTCTCTCTCACTCACTCTAAAAATCAATCAATAAATAAAAAGATCTTATTTTAAATATGTAGATAATTATTATACATGATTCATTTATATTTAACAGTTGTGTAAGTTTCACAGCTGATTCATTCATACTGATTAAACTCTAATTTAATCAAAATTGGAAAACCAGATGGTTTGACATTTACTTCATTAATAATCCATTTCAAACTCTTGACTCATATGTACATAATATTTTCCTATCTTATATTTGTTCTAGTTATTTTTATAATTAGACACATGGTTTATTCAATGAATTCTGGGGAGGACAGAGAAAAAAATCTGTCACCAATATTTTTAAACTGAGTTTCATAAAAAAGCCATATTAATGGCCTTTGATATTTTGTTGCCCAACAGGGAAAAAGCTTGGGATAAAAAAATCATTTCTTTAAGCCCCTGAGTTTCTTTTCAGTAGGGTTTTTCCTAGGACCTTATTATCAAGGGCTCCAGGTTGAAACCAGATTCCTCGAGGGGCTAAAAACATACCAGGATTTCTTGCTTATTTTCTCAGGATTATAGAGCAATTGTCCACTCAGGAAATACTAGTTTGTTCACCATTTAATCCAATTTACTTATGTAAATCTAGAGATGGTGACATTTAAGGGAGTGGCATGAATGCCTCCACTTGTTATCATCACAAGTTTCCTAAGGTGGACAGAACAAATTTAGGAAAGCAAGAAGACAAACCAATTGAATGCATGTATACATTATTGGAAGACCTTTGTGTAAAAGGTATTGGATTGGCCAAAAAAATCTGTTCAGCTTTTTCCATAAAATCAAAGGCATTTTACATTTTCACCAATAACTTTATTGATTTGACTATTTTGAGTATGTTGTGTATCTCCTACAATTGGATACTAGTGGGCAGAGTCCAGGGGTCCTGCTAAACATCTTCCCATGCATAAGACAGCCCCACAGCCAATAATTATTTGGCCAAAATGTCTATAGTACCAAGAAACTTTGCAAACCACTTTTGACCCATTCAGTCAGTCACAGCACCTTCTCCACATACTGCAAAAACATTTTTTTCTGCATTTCAGTTGTGTTTTTACCTTTCTTGAAATAATAGAGCACAATATGCCAAAAATGTTGCATATTTTCTTATATCTTCAATGTTAAAATTATTGCACAAAAAATCACCAACACTCACAAGTTTTTTTTTAATGCAGACTGATATGACAGCTGTTACAATACAATCCAACAAAATTGTGTTGAATGAAGTTAAAGACAACTAAGCACTAGTAGAGCCATTGTACAGAAAAAAAAAATCAAACTTTTTGGCCAACGTATTATATTATTCACCTATATTTCAAAATGCATATCTTTTCCTACAAATGCTCCCTCAAGAGAATTTACTTGATTGAAAAATTTTTTTAAAAAGGAAAACCACCAGTAGCTCTCAAAAAAAAATCCTGATGCATTTAGCTATTTCATTTTTGAGACTTTTTTACTGTGTGACTGTGCATTCATCTGTGTGGGGCTACAACATTTAAAAACAGCAACAGGCTGTGATTACCATGGTTTAGAAATGCAACTTGATTTGATATTTCAGGAGAGTAGTGTCACTGCCATATACCAGTTGACTAATTCAGCATCCTTTTTTTTTTTAAACCTGCTCTTTGAATTAAGTTGTTTTGTAAATGATTTTCTTTATTAAAATGGCAGAAGGGCTCTGGAATGAATTCTAATATTGCATAGTCTGGGAGATCATCTCTTTAAGTATTTGGCACCCTTAAGTAGAAATGTATCGATCAGACAACATCCCGTACGTAATTGTAATGCTCTCAGGAAGAGGCCTTTCTTTGCCATCTATGGAGGTGGATGAGAAAATATCCCCTCTTGGAGTTCTTTTTTAAATGCATATCCATGAGGAGCACTTCAATAACAAATGGGCCAATAAGACTGTGTGAGCATGGTAAAAGCTACCTTTATTTAAAATGCAATTGATCTAAACAAAATAGTCAAGGATTTTCCCTTACCAACCTGCCCCTAAATTCGTTGCATTTGCTAAAACAAAAAATATCGTAGTTTTAGTACCCACTGAGTGATTATATGCTGTTAGATGGACCTTAGTACTGCAGGTTGTGTATGTCTGGGATTCTAGATAAAATAGATGGTGCACTGAAATTAGAATAATCCTAGTAGTGTTTAAAAATGACCTATTTAGAAGGGCGTGGTGGGATTTAAGGGAACCACAAGAAATAATATGGTAATCTGGGGCAGGGAACACCAGAGTGGTGTCTCCTAGAAACTGGAAGGAAAGTGTCCTGTAAAGAAGAGACTCTTGAGGAGGAGTGACCATTAGGGAAAGACACAACAGGCATCCTCCTAGTGCTGAAGCTGGGGTGACAATTACTAACTCCAGTCTCACTGTTCTCCCTCTGCCTGGACTCACCATTGGCCCACCCTCATCTGAAGCCAGAAGGCCGGGACGTGTTCACATAATCTGTGCAGATCATTGTCCCAGTGGAGAGAACAGAGTGAAGAAAACAGAAGAGTGGGTATGGAAACACATGGGGAGGGCAGAGTGAGGGCAAATGAGGGCAAAGTAGAACACTTTAACAACTTTAAATTTAATCCCTACATCATTAGCCCTTGGCTTCTTTTTGTGGCATCAGATACCAACAATGGATTACCCTGGTGAGCTTAGTAGAGTGTAGTCTTAGGAAATTATGGAGGTGAAAGAGGAATACTCTTAAGTACTTAGGAGAGCATTTTTCTATTTCCTTAATAGAGAAAGCAGGAATATGAGAGCGTAACTGTGTGAATTGTGCCATAGTGGACATTACACTGTACTTGAAGACTTCACTGTTCAAAATTAAATGGAATATTAGGAAACGCTGTGATTTATAATCTAAAATATAAAGTAAATTTTAGCAGCAAATTAAAAGTAATCATTTTTTTAAATTGTGAAAATAAAAAAATAAATACTATTAACTTGAATTTGAAATACTTGAGTGCAGCCTTAAATTTCTAATACTTCACAAACAGAATGACTGGTTTAATTTTATTCTTAATTTTCTTGTGTGTACATTAAAATACTTAAATTTTATTTTAAAATTTTGTTTCTTAATTATTCTTTGGGTAAGTTCTTATAGAGAAAGGTCTTTGGCTTTCTTCAAAACATTCAACCCTAAATCTTTCCCTTAGATGAGCTAAAGTTATATCTAATAAGGTATATTACCTTGCCCTAAGAATGCCCCTTTCCACTATAAGAACCCCTCTTCTCCCTGTCTTCAGTAACCTGTATGAGTACAGTTTACAATGTATAGATAGATTTCTCCATTTGTGTGTGGGGGGGGGCTCCATCACACAGAGTTCCCTCGGTGGCCAAGGATGAAAATGTCTACCAAGACAAGAACTGCTTGGGGAGGACAGGCTGACCAGTCTTTCAGAGGGAAAGGCCCTGAGCCTCTTTCTCAATGGGCTCTTATTGGGTTTAGTTTGGGTAGGAATACAGGGCGTATATATAAAGCTCATCAATCATTGTCAGGCAGTAATGATCAAGAAATATAAAACATTCAAAGAACTATAAGGGCTTATTCTGAGTCAGGATCAAATAGATTGAGTGACGCCAAAGGGCCATAAAACTTTGGGAAACAAACTCATTTTATGCTGGGACACAACATTTAAATTGAGGGCATTCTTAGCAAAGCAGGTTTCACAGGACTTTATGCATTCTTTCTTAGGCCTGATCACCCCCCAGGAACCACCTGTTCCTGCACAAGGCTATACCACCCTCCGGCAATGTTTTAGGCTTCAGTCAGCTGGGGGAAGTAAGGCAGCCAAGAGATTAGGAGACTTCTTACAGACAGAATGAGGGCTCAGGCTATAACAAAGCCAAGGGGTGAACGTCCATCGCCCCTTTTCTATAGTCCCCTAAGTCCTTCCCTGATGGTCCCTTTGCAACAGTGCCTGTCTTAGGTTGTTCCTCCCTTGAGGAATCTTACCCATCATTGATTATTCAGCCACCCTCCAGGGGCAAAGCAAGGGGATATGAGAGAGGGGATAAGTTTTTGTCTCCTTAACAGTTTATAGTCCGAAGGTCTTTTTACTCAGCGTTAGCCACGAAGCTGGTTACAGCTTCTGAAACCAGTCGGGGTGGTTCCTAACATTCATTAACTTCTTCCTCAATGGAAGAGGGGTAAATTATCTGATTGGTACATTTGGGAGAAGTTCTGGGACATGTGCAACTCTGCTTTTTCTCTTTTCTCTACACTTGGCAAGAGGGTCAGCTTCTGACAAGAAGCACTCATTCCTAACTTCTATTAGTCATGTACTAGGCTTAGTGGGGCAAGACCTATGGAGTAGCCTGTAGCTTGGTAAGATAATTTCAGCTGGAAAATGACAGAGGACCCTGGCCGGCCTTGACAAAGATACACAGGCTGCTATGCTAGACAGGTTGTTAGGCCAACTAAGGTGCAATTTTGAACAGAGGAAAACCATTGTATGCACTAGGCAGAGAAGAACATGCTTTATTTTCTATCGTTCACCTTTGCTATGTTTATTTACTTAGATTATGGACTAGGAGTTGAAACTAGAGAGATAGCTTTGTCCCCATAGTAAAGAAAGCAGGAAGACATGGGTACACCATATTCAAATCCCTGTCTCTTATCACCTACACTCAATGATATCAGGACACAATTTCATTAATCAGATAAATTCTGGTTATTACCTTAGATTTCAGAGGCACAAAATGCTGCTTTACTCAAAGAGGAATAATATATTTCATTTAGAAAAAAATGATTAAAAAATGGGGGGTCATCATTTTGAAGAATATAGGTCATAATCTAAGGTGGATTTAGAGGAATAAGCCATTAAAATGAGCATGTCTAAAATCAAAGAATATGATTTTTAAGGCCTGTTGACAGAACATTTCTTCTATATGCTTTATTTTTAAAAATGCTTTAGAAACATATATGCCTCAAACTTATTACAAGCAAACGAGTAGCAGAAAAATTAAAACAAAATGAAGACATGTAGGCTGATAAAACAGGAGGGAGAGGGTAATATTTTTAATAATTTAAAATGAAGTAAATGAGTAAAGTCTATGTTGGTGACCTTAAATTATTAGAAAATGACAGGTTCTATTATTGTTACTAGAACAGAAAGGGAAATTGGACCAACCCTGAAGTAGCATAATTAATAAATAAATAAAATGTCAGAGAACTGACTTAAAACTAACACCAAAGGGAATGAATATCTTGAGGGGAAAAGAAGTGTTCTTTTAATGTCGACCAGGTGTTCACAGTACTATCAGCCTGGAACCAATCCTTAACAATCAAGACCAATGGAAAAAATAGTTCCAAAGTTGGACATATTTGGGAGGAAAACTTCAGAAAGACTGACATAAAATAATCAGAGTGAGTGTTAAGACAGAATAGTTATCAAAGAGTAGTATGAAAGTACTTATTTTTATCCTGAGGAAATAGCATATAAAATCTGTGGAATTAAGACTAAGGGAAGACTAAATGAAAAAATACATCAGCAGGAAGCCAATAAGCACTTTTCTGAAAATTTATAATTTTCCATGCTTATGGTCTTAAGGCTGACTTGAAATCCCTAATCAAAAATGTTATAATATACAGATATTAACACTTTAACCCCTACCAAGGGAAGCTAACAGATGAATTTCACTGAGTTTCTTTATATTTATCTCTTTTTTTTGTCTACAAAGGTGATTTTGATTGAGTGAATAAATTAAATACATAATAGTTGATGGATGTCAGATTACTTGGGATGTCGGATCTGTATTAATTATGGAGAGGGATAGGAAAAATAAAACATTGGTAATTTCATTTAAGGGCATTTAGTTCAACTCTTCATCAAAGTACAGACAAAATTACAAATAAAGAGACTTTGGTAAGTAAAATGCAGACTCCATTTCATAAACTTCTTATTAGTGAAGCACTCACTCTGGCAATGCTGAGCATAATAAACTCATTTGTTATTCATTGCACTTTTTAAGTGTTGCAGTACAGTTTGTAACAGTTAATGGGTATTCACAATAACAGGGCTCCTCTATTTGTTTTCCAATTATGTAGAAGTGATGATGACCGTCCTGCCTGTATCTTGCCCTTTGTCTTACCACTGGGGATGGATGCTTCTAAGCTGCTCTCAGATAATGCATTCTATCCCTTATTTGTGTTGTAATTGGTCTTCTGAAGACTTTCTATTCCTCTGACTGTAATTCTTTTCATGCAAAGATATTACATGTTGTTTAGGATATTCCTTTGTGTCATCATATTTCCAACTTTATTTAATGACCCTAATACTTATCAGTACAGGTATTTTTTTAATTTAATAATAAGAAGAAATTCTTGTTCATTCACTATTGTATTACTAAATGAAAAGAAATGGAAATAAAGCTGCTTTTGTTTCTTCCATTCTTCCCTTAGAAAAGTGTCTGAATTTCCTAAGTACTATTGCAAAGCTAAAAAATGCTTATGGAAGAATACATCATTTCACAATGACTCCTGCTACATCTCCCTTTGCAACTGTGTGTCTTGAAAAAGCATCCCTTTTTATTTTGTAAGCCACTTTTCACATCTGCCTTAAAACCCAGTCAATTTGGAAAATATTCCTCCCATTAGAAGTTAAACTCTCATTGGTTATACTGTAAATCTCTTTTATTTTTCAATGTATTACAATAATCCTCTTTCTTAACCAGTCTCTCTTCAGAATAGAATCTTTTAAATTCCAGGATATAGCTTTAAAAAAATTTAGCTGGGAACAAGTATGTTTGAAATTTACCTATGGTGGCCACACTTAAAAAGTTTCTGCTAATGAGTTTTTGCAAATGTCAGGAGAGAAAACAATTCTTGATATTATGGAAGATGCTTTTTTAAAAACAAATAATGCTGGTTGGTTAAACTAAAATCCATGGTAAGGGTATTATTACATATGCCAACTATGCATGAACACTATCAAATGCAAGGCCTAGTGATGTACGTACTAAGTCGCTTTTCCATTGCTTTTCAAATTTCCACAAACTTAACAGCTTGAAAGAGCATACATTTGTCATCTCACAGTTACCGTGGACCAGGAGTCAAAGCACAGCTTAGTTGTGTTTTCAGCTCAGGATCTGACATGGCTGCAATGATCAGCCTGGGCTGTGCTCTCTGTGAGGCTCAGAGTTCTCTTAGCTCACACCCTTGTAAGCAGAATTCGTTTCCTTGACACTGCCTACCTCCCAACAGCTTGCTCCTTCCAGGCTTTTCAGTTTTCATAAAGGGCTCAGCAGATTAGATCACACCCACCCAGAATCAGTTCCCTTTGACTGAAGTAAAGTCACTGACTAGCTTTATGTTTACAAAATGCCTTCATACCCGCCATATAATGTAACATATAATAGTACTGGTGTCTACACATTTACAGTTCACCTCCACATTCAAGGGGAGGGGATTATATAAAGCATACCTACCAGAGAGTGGAGACCTTGGGGCCCATCTCTTTCCTATAATGGTCAAAGTAGCTGCAAAAAACGATTTTGGAGTTGTAAAAGACTACACACACACACACACACACACATAGGAGATTGTGCACACCCCAATTTGAGAAATTTGGAAAAAATATATAAGCATATATTTCTCTTAGGCATATATGACCCCCCAAAGCACTGAATTTTTGCTTATATATCTACTGCAAAGATGTTTTTATTCTAAAGAGGAGGGATGAATTATGTTAGCATCTGGATCCCCTTTTCCCACCTTAGATGGTTACAAATGAGATGTTCTCTTAAATTAACTCCTTCTTAATCTAATCAAACCCCAACACCTGTATTTCAAAGACTTCCACATTTTAATAAAGGAAAATACTAAAATTATAAATTAAGCTAAGCAATTTAAATATTTATTTTTAATTTTATCTTCAATAGGGTGTATAGGATATATTAGCATAAAAATAAATTAGTAATAATAATTTTGAAGATAGTCAATGAAACAAACATGAACAATTTTTTTACCTTGTGCTAAGAAACTAGAAAATTTGATTCACCTTGTAATTATTTAACACCTGGTATGTTAATGATAGTATCTCTTTTCATTCATATGTATTTTATGGCTTATGAAGATTTTTTAAAGAAACTATTTGTTTATTTAATTTTCACAGAATAAATTAGATATTAATTTTTTGAGGCAGAAAAAATAAAATGACCATATTCTTTACTTTTTAATTTTCTTACAAAAATTAAATTAGAACATTTTCATAGTCTTATCTGGTTTGGGCAAGGTTATTTGTCCACCATTAGCATGTTTCTTAATTTGAAATAAATATTTCTTGATAACTATCATCTTTAGAATCAGCAAGAGTTCACATAGTTCCAGAAAAGCATCTGGTCATTTTTTATTCAGGATAAAACAGGCAAAATAATGATTGTGCGTTCTGGAAGTCAAAGTGCTACATAAATATGTATACCTTAATCATCTGATCAAAAGTTTCTCTCATCTCTCCCAATTTTTATGTTATTGAAAAATACTTTTCAATGACTCAAATTTGTTTTAACATGTAGGAGATAAGAGATTAATTCTAATAATTTGGAGGTCTGTCTGGAAAAAATCCAGCCATTGTTAATACAATGAGAACAGTTTGCATGACATCAATGTAACCTGGCAGCCAAGGAGAGTGGACTGGAATGTGTGTGTGGGAGCAATGATGACTTCACTGTACTAGTCAGTGGGGGCAGTAGACGCTGTTGAGTGAGCATGTGTACTGTGTGGCTGTCACATTCAAAATGACTGAGTGAGTAGGGCAATGAATCTGCATCAGATTTTTCATTAAGCTTTAATATTGCTCTACAGAAACTATTCAGATGATTCAGAAGGCCAAAACTATGGGCAACTGGTCATTGGCAGCTTCATCACGACAACATGCCTGCTCATGCGTCACGTCTCCAGCAGAGTTTTTTGGTGAAACATCTGATCACCCAGGTGACTCAGCCCCCCTACAGCCCAGATTTGGCACCCTGTGACTTCTGGCTTTTCTCTAAACTGAAATCACCTTTGAAAGGGAAGAGATTTCTGACCATCAATAAGATTCAGGAAAATACAACAGGGCAGCTGTTGGTGATTGGGACAACAGTGTGAGGTCCCAATGTGCCTACTTTGAAGGGGACTGAGGCATCATTTTCCTATGTACAATGTTTACTGTACCTTGTATCGTCTTCAATAAATGTCTTTGTTCCTCATATTACCTGGCTGGAAACCTTCTCGGCAGAACTTGTCTGTCTATCATGCCAAAGTCAGATAGTCACGGATACTTTTTCTTCATGATTTGACATCAAGAATCCCTAACCTTCCAAACGTGTTCTTTTTCAAAAACTTTTGTCTATCCAAAATAGGTCTTTACATTTTCATGTTCATTTCAGGATCCAAATGCCAGTTTCTGCAACAAAAGTAGTGGGGATTTTGTCAGAGACTTCACTGAACCTGTAGATTAATGATATTTTTAGTATAGGAGTCTTGGACTTCTTTGTTTTGTTTTGTTTTGTTTTGTTTTGTTTTGCTGCCAGTTGCTTTTTAAATTTTTGCTTTTAAAAAAATAGACTATATTTTAGAACAATTTTAGGTTCACAGCAAAATTAAACATAGAGATTTCTCATATACTCCTGCACCTCACACATGCAGAACCTCTCCTATTATTGATTTAGTTAATGCTCCCCGACAGAGTGACACATTTGTTACAATTGTACCTACGCTGACACATCATTATCACCCACAGCCACACTTTATATTTGGACTCACTCTTGGTGTTGTACATTCTATGGGTTTGGACAAATTTGTAATGCCATGTACCCGGCAGTGTCATGTGAGGTGGTTTAACTGCCCTAAAAAATCCCCCCTCCCCTCCAGCACTTGGCAACCTTTGATCCTTTTATTGTCTCCATAGTTTTTTCCCAGAATGTCATATAGTTTGAGTCATAGAGTAAGTAACCTTTTCACATTGGCTTTTTTCACTTAGTAATATGCATTTAAGTTACCAAGGGAGGAGGATTCCTATGACTTCATGAATAATCACATATTTATCACTGTGTAATGTCCATTTTATCCCTGATAATTTTCCTTGGTCTGAGGTCTGTTTTGCCTGAAATTAATATAGCTATTTTCCCTTTCTTTCATAAGTGTTAGCCCTTTATAATTTCCCTTCTCTTTAAAAAACTTTTTGTTTTATTTTTTTCACATTTTTTTGTTGTTGTTCAAGTACAGTTGTCTCCATTTTCCTCCCACAACTCCCTTCCACCCCAGCTATCCCTACTTCCCACCCTTGATCCTACCCCCTCTTTGGTTTTGTCCGTGTTAAATTTATTTCTTAGTATTTTGTCCTTTTTGATGTTATAAGAGAAAATAGTTTCTAATTTCAGCCATTTTCACATTATTACTTGTAGTATATAGAAATGCCATTAATTTTATATGTTTAACTCATGTACTACAATTACTTAGGAATTCTTATAATTTCTTTTCTATTGCTTTTGGCAAATTCCTTGGGATTTTCTACATAGAAGATTATAACCTGCAAATAAATAGTTTAACTTCTTTTTCAATCTGGATTCTCTTCATTCATTTATGTATTTCTTGCCTAAGTTCCCTGGCTAAGATTTCTTTCTTTTTGCCATCATCTAACAAATCTTAAGTGTTTCTTATATGTTAAAAACTGAGATAATTTCTAAGGATATGAAAAACAAATCATTTTGGTTACCTTTATGACTTTCTTGGGATGAGTGTGAAAGGGATACACTCCTGTGGATGATACTCTCAGGCAAATCTCAATTTCTTTGGGACTTTTTAACCTCCAGGAACTCTAAGTTTTCATGGCTAAGATCCAGTAGAAATTCCTTCCTGGCTGAGGCTCCAGGTTAGGAAGAGAGAAAAGTTATCAGACCATTCTCAATAACAAAGGCTTATTCTCCAGGGCACAGGTGACAAACACAAGGCCCATGGGCGGAATCCGGCCCTCCACCTTGTTTTACCTGGCCCGGCACCTTGTTTCTACCTGGCGGCAGCGCCAAGCTCCTTGTCCCTAGTTAAGGAGTAGTTACATTTATACAGTCCTAAAATTATATCCGGCCCTTTGAAGGCAACCTTGAAGCTGATGTGGCCCTCAGTGAAAATGAGTTTGACACCCCTGCTCCAGGGGCAAAGAATTGGCCAGAGCCTTTTCCCACTAAAGAAAGGGCATTTCCTCACCACCTCTGTTTCCCTAAATCAATCAAGTATTTTTAAGGATAGTATAGTTACCAATGAGAACCATTACATCTGTCTAATTATACCCATAGTTATATTCAAGTGTAACAATGATATATGTTTGCTTTTTTCTCTTGTCTCTGTCTCACTCTGTCTCTTTCTCCTCGTATTTATCAAGTAAAGGACATGGAGGAAGCTCATCTCTTAACTCTATTTACAATTTAGTCATCATTCAGGAAATTATATATCTAAGAGTTGACCAGATTGTAATAACAAAATCAATTTTAAACTACAAAATTGAATGTTTTACTTGTTTTCTATTGCTCCATAATAAATTAACACAAACTTAGTGGTGTAAAACCACTCACATTTCTTTTTCTCATAGTTTTCCTGGGTCAGGAGTATGAGGTCACCTTAGCTAGATCTTCCTTTTAGATCTCACAAGTGTTCAGTCAGATTGGTGACAAGGGCCATGGTTGTCACCTGGGGCCCAGCTTCCTCAAGCTAATTCAGGTTGTTGAACCTTTGTGAATGAGAATTTCCCTAACGTGGCAGCCAGTGCTTGGCCAGGAAGTACTCCAATCAACTAAAAGAGACTTGCAGTGTTTGTCCATCTAGCTCCTATAGGCATTTTTCCTCAAGGCTCTTTGCTCACTTCACAGGCCGTGGGAGTCGGTCTCTCCTTCTGAATTCTCTGGAGGCTGATAAGATGAAATCTTATATAAACAATCTTGAGAGTGCCTTATAATGAAACTTAAGTGATCTACTATCTCATATTCACAGGTTTCATCTATAATCAAGGAGAAGAAATTATACAAGAAGTGTGCACTAGGGAACAGAAAAATCATAGACTTTCTTAGAATTCTGTCTATCACAGATGTTAGAACCACCACCACCAAAACACCGAACATAATCTCTGTGTTCTTCAGGTGTCTACACATATTGTATTCATTCCATCAATTCTTGATATTAAATGCCACATTATTTAAGCAGATCAGAAGTATAGAATTCACAAAATGGAGAAATAGACTATGAAAATATTATGAGGTAACTAATGCATCGAGAGAAAATGAAAGAAAATTATTTTCAGCAATCCAAAAGGGTTGCTACTCTGAGAATTCAGCAGTGTGGGCAAACAGCCTCAGGGATCAAATCTGCTCACTATGGCAGGTTAAAAATTTCTGTTAAGCAGGGACTTAGAAACGGGCTTCAGTGATACAGTGTGACAGGTTAGGGGACTCTGGGACTTGCTCTCAAGCATGACTATTATTTATTATGTGTGTTTAATTGTGGTAACTGGAAAATGGTGGAAAAGAAATGTATAAGATAAAGGCTAAATTCTTTCCATTAAAACCTCCCAAAATGTAACCACCCTTGACATTTTTCTCTACATTACGGCACATTAATGCATACGAATCTAACAAATGCCTTTCATTAACTAATATTCCAGGTTCAGTCTATGTTTACTAAACTCTTGTTATATGCTAACAGGATTAATGTTAATCTTGTTAATATTAATAGTGAAATAATGTTATGTTGAAATAATATTTCAATCAAAATATTAATCTGCATACAAGAACATTATGCAGTAGATTTTCTTATTCACACTTTAGACATGAGCTTCCTGAGTTTCAGAAAATGTACTCATTCAAGCCTACAAGGTTAGTCACATGGGGAACGGTGCTTCCTGCGAGGGCCCTTCTTTCCCTCCAACACAGCCACCTTTCTTATAATGACACGTCTGTGCCCAAAAGCATCTCGAGAACCTTCTGTAGGCACACAAGCTAGGCAATGTCAACAGCACAGGCAGACCGATTATAACTAATTATGAAGCTAACACACTGTTCTTTTGAACGCCTTGACTCACTGCTCCTAGCTTTCTAACTGAAGTGCGTTCATTCTTGAGGTGACACGAGCTAATTTTCACCTCCTTCTAATGACACAGCTTAAACATTTTGGCTCTTTGGGAGGTTATTTTTTGTTTTATTTTTAAACTAACTTCATTTCTGAATTTCTGCAGTAAGAATAGGTGACGATATTTTAAGATGGCAAAAGTGTAAAATATTGATGGCTAACATAAAATAAACTAATCCCAAATACAACGGAGGCCTTACACATTTTAATTCCTAAAAATCTAACATTTATTAGGGTAGAATCCTAAGAGAATTTATTTGATGAAGAATATATTTGGAAGACACAGAGATTCAAAATTTACTACAATGAGTACAATGTATTTATTACAATGATACTGAACATATTATTTGTATTTATTACAATGAACCTGTGCATGTGCCCTGGTGTAAAAATATGTGATTGGGGGAATGAAAACCCACCCCTGTGTTTTTGTGTTAATGTGCATAGGGAGAAACATCTAGGCAATTTTGTTTCCTTCAGTACCACGCCCCCCTCCATGGGCACTTAAGTGCATGGTCTTCAGTTTCAGAGCGGCAGCCCAGTTCCAGCTCCATCATCAGTGGCTACATCACTGAGGTCACCTTGATAACATTTTTACCTTATGGAGTTTGTTTCCTTATCTATGAAATGTGAATAATAGTAATAATTCCTAGATTTGTGACAAAGGCTTACAAGACAAAGTGCATATGAATTCCACATTACAGATCTAGCTAGAAGGGGTTTTTGGTCATTGTTTATTTGTTTGTTGTTTTTCTTTTTCTTTCAAAAATTGGAGAAGAAAAAAAACAGAGCTTAGGAGAAAGAAGAAACTGGTCTTGACTTAGAGTTCAAAATTCTAAGGCAAATTTGCGGGCACCAGTACCAAACATTTTCGTTTATATGTACAGATAGAGCACCTATACCTTATTCTTTTTAAGTATGATACTCTGTATTTAGAATGAATTTATAGGCCTATCCAAAAATCACTTGTTCATGTGGAAACTCCCCAGTACCTAATGCCTATTCAAAATTATTTGACAATTCAGATCCTATCTCTCTAGTGAGCTTTGTTTCTGTCCTTTCACAGTTGAAGGCTTTTAAATTTATCTTCTCAAGGCTTTTAGGAGTGAGGTGATTTGATTACTTTAGCTTAATGGAGCTGAAACCACCAAGTAAGTAAGAGGGTTAATTAATTTGTCGGAATCCAAGTTTTATTTTTGAATTGAGTATAAGGGAAATAAAAAGCAAAGGCAAAGGTGCTTGATCAGCATGAGACAATTTTAAGAGCACTAACGAATTACATTGTAAACCTGTTGTGGCTTTATTAGTTTGTAGAGATCTCTAAAGCTGGTTGTATAGTAATGAGCCTTAATTGTATGCCTAAAACCTTAGTGTGTACTCAGTGATTGACTGGAAATATGTTATCAGAGATGTGTGAGTCTCATATTTTTTATAGGAGATTTGGCCATTTACTTGTTCAATTTACATTTCATATATCACAGATTTTAAAATTTCTCCCTCAGCCTTAATAAGTATTATCTAAGTCTCCCAAAGTTTCCTATAAGAGCTAATCTCAGTAAGTTAGATGCTTAAACTAGAAATACTTGAGATGGAAAATAAAAAAAAAACTAAGAAAAATTTATTCAGTGAATACTTTAAACATCTATTGAATTATTTTAATTGAGCTGTATTTTTATCCTAATGTTCTAAGTCTCCTCGATGACAGAGTATGAAAATTGGAAGCACACACCGATATATCTTAATACAAATAATAGTAGCACAATTACACAGGAAGTACCTCCTGATATACTGCAGTATGAAACATACAATACCCGTGCAGTATTCTTGACAAAAATGTTTAAGTTGAATCTAACCAACCTGTCAGAGTAACTTCCAGTGACATTAAATATAAGGGAATGATACTCTGTAAAAGATTTATGAGAAATCAATCAAATTTAGAAGGTGGAATTTTCTACAGAACAATTGATTGCTCTCTACAATAAGCTCATGTCATGAAAAAAAATGACACCATTTGTATCAAAGGGATTGAAGGAACATAATAGTCAAATGCAATGTGTAGGTTTGATGAAACTGAAAAAGGTATTTTGGGACAATCTGGAGAAATACGAATATACGCTGGGAGTTAGATGATATTAATGAATGACTTGTTTTTGTTTTTGTTTTTTGATGTGAAATATTGTGATTAGGTCATGTAAAAGAATGTCTTTGTTTTTAGATATTCATACTGAAGTATTTTGGAGTAGATACTATAAAGTTATTTTTTAAATATAAGAAAAATAGAAGAAGTAAATATAGGATGCGGTTGTTACAGAATTTCCTCTTGACATTCAGGCCCATGAACCCGACGGGCTAGAAGGCCAAAATATTGAAACACAGGTGCTTGGAGATAGAGAAAGATTTACTCAATTGGCCAAAGTGAGAGAATGGGAGGGGAAAATCTCTGAAGTTCGTCTCTCTAAAAAGCACAAGTAGGGAGTTTTTATTTGGCTAGAGAGTCACAGAGGGTAAGTTTTAGGGAAATGAAAGAGAAGTCCCTGCTTCTTCAGTAACAGATAACACATTTTTGTATCAGACTCCTTGCAACCTTGGGGCTATCTCCTCCCGCTTGACAAAGAAACAGTCCACCTGTAACACAAAATTATATTGTGAGAACAAAGGGAGCTGGGGTGAAGAACCAAGATTCTTCAAAATATCTCATAATTGTGCACCAGCAATGTTATCTTTAAAGCAAAAGGCAGAAACTGGACATCTTATAACTGTTGCCATCATTTAAGCTATCATTGTCTGTTGTTTAACTATGTGTATTTTCCTACTGTCTCAAACCAAGTGTACTTTTGAACAGTTCTTCTGGAATGTGCTTTACAGTCCTTCAGAATATGACTAACATCCTTTCTTAATCTTTGACTATAAGCCAAGTTAAAGCCTATACCTATATTCTAGTTAAGAATTAAACTATTGAGAAAAGGTGGAACATCTGTAATAGAGTAAACAATACAAATAAACAAATTTTAAAAAAGGAATTAAATTCTTTAATTCTAGCTGCCAAAAATGCTAGGGGCATTAAAATCCCAAGGGGATCACCTATATGGTGACAATTGTTAGTACTCAGGGGTGGGAATTCAGCATTCATAAATTCCTTCTCTATTTCTGTATGTTTGAAGTATTTTTAACATTAAAAAGTAATATAAAGGTAGAGACTACTTGATAATAAATTGAATAGGAAAAGTAGTTTTCTTTCATCTATTTAGCCAACAACTATCCATTAACAATCAACCTACCGTGTGCTAGGTTGCCTGTTGTTTACGAGGGTGGTGTAGTGAGCAGGTCTGGTTCAGTCCTCATTCTCATGGAACGTATAGTACAAAGAAGAGGATAGACACTGACTAAATAATTATAAGAGGTGCGAATAAACTATGAGATGCTACAGTGTGTGTAACAGTTGAACAAAACATAGCCTAAGAGGGGGAAAAAAATACCTCTAGAAAGAAGTGTCTGTAAGAAGAGATCTCAAGGGCAACCAAAGGCAAAGCAGTAGGTTGTGGTGGACTTCACCACTTCTAGAAAGGCCCCCAGTGGGAAAAATATCAAAGCGTGATTTATTTAAGAATATTAAAAAAGTTTAGTATGGAGTATGATGGAAAAATAAAGAGGGAGAGGAAAAGGAAGAAAGATAATTATTAAGACTGGAATTTTAGACAATAGCTGAGGTTCTTATAGGTCACTTTAAAGATTTGGGTTTTTATCCTTAGAAAAGTAAAAAGTTGAATGATCTTAAGTAGAATTAAATGAGTGTTTATTTCAGAGAGCTCACTCTTGTTGAAATGAAAATAAAATAGAATAAGAATTGGCAGTTGTGACTTTGAGAGAAGAGTTAGAAGGAGCACACTGGAGATATCAAGAGACGAGGCTGTTGCAGGACGTGAAAAGGAGACGTGGTGCCAGAGTGCACACTTCTGGGGACCTGAACTTGAAGTGCTTTCTTTAAAATATTCTAAGTCTCCCTCTGGTGCCTGCATTGGCCAGGACGGCAGTTCCATTTAGGCAGGGACCCTAAGTTTTGGGTCATGACCCACCTGTACTCAGGGACCTGTTTTTTCCCTTCAGTACCCCATTCAATTTTCAACCCTCTACATCAGCTATTTTCAACTGGTGTGCCACAAGAATTTTTAAAACATTCAATACCTGACTATTTAGTCAGAGGCACTGACCTCTTTTCCTCTTAGACTGTCAAAAAAAAAAGAGACACCAGCTAATATAACAACAGCTGTTTGGTGTGAATGGATCAAAATTATACCTATTTTCTGTCAGATTGGCAAAATATATATTTTTGTGTGTGTCACAGAACTTTGTTTATTAGTTTATGCATGCCTTGAGATAAAAAAACAAGGCTTAAAATCGCTGCTCTACATTAATGGGGTTGTCAAGATTTTTCAAGAAGCTGTAGATTGTGAGCTGTAAGGCTGTCCAGGGCCCTGAGTCCAAAGGCCCCAGGGCCAGGATGGCACTCTTGTGAGTGGACAGCTACCACTGATCACTATTTCATTTCAGGATCTCGTTGGGTGGGCGCTAGTATGATGTTAACATACCTATTTGGGATGGTATGCACATTGGACACAGGGTAAGTTAAGGAGTCTAGAACACTAAAGTCCTCTGCTGACTTTTAGGTTTAATCACCCTCAGTTTTTGCCCATCTGAATTTCCATCTCAGTGTGGCCCAGGGTCTACTGCAGTCTCCCTACTTTAGAACTATTGACATTTTAACTTGAATAATTCCTTGTTTTGGGAGTGGGGCAGGGGGATAGAGTGTGAATGCCAGGACATTTAATGGCACCCTTAACATGATGAATCTTTTTACTGGCACTAGTAAAAAGTTGTGAGCACTTCAAATGATGTGATCTTCAGAAATTACAAATGTCCCCTGGGTGGCAAAATCAGGCCTGGATGGGGACGACTGTCTTACAGCACCTCAGTTGAGGTGGTGACAGCATCTTTTACCCTGTGTGCCAACGTACCCATGGCATCCAGGAAAGTTGCCCTGTCATTCCGTTGGCTTCATGCACCAGGCCAGTTAGTCCTTGGTTACAGCCACATCTGTTCTGTCTGAGGGCTTTCTGCACTATTGCTCTGCAGCGCCAATGGACTCTTCCCATCAGGGCAGCGGCACTGTCAGTCTCATGCGTGTCAGATTAGGGGGAGACGTTCCGTGTGCAAATGCTGTTCCAATGCTGCCTAGAGACGTCTTGCCTACTGACCTCAGTGAAGGGGAAGGGTAGTGGTGCAATAAATATTGAAAGATATCACATTACAGGAATACAATGATCACAGTCCAATATTGTACATTGAAGAATAGATGAGGTTGGAAATTTTTGATCTATATTTATCTTAAAAATTTTAAATGGTAAATTAACTTGTCCAGAAAATGAATAACAGCTCCTGCATAGGCAAGGCTTATTATGTTCAAGGTCATCATCAATGAAGTACAGTAAAAAGCTTTGAGAAAAACATTGGAAGCCAGGATTTTGGAAATGGTGAGGGGAGGCAATGGACGATACAGCATCCTGAGTCATAATGTAACCCCAGCATTAAGTAACTGGTATGAGGAAACTGCAAAGGCAGGAAGGTCCCTATCATTTCAAAACAAACATGAGAGCAGTTCCTCACAGTGAGAGACAAGACATTAGCCAGGAATGACACATTTGCCAATAAAGAAGGTACAAAGATGGTTCGTGGACCTGAATAGGAAAATAAGATGCCTCACTGTGAATAATTTTCACATGAACTGATGAGAACATTAATAAATATGTTAATATATCTAGTGCATTCTCTCTACCAATTATTCTAAATCTTCATTTATAAATCTCTATATTTGTCATCAGCTGATTCATAATTTTTAAATCACATTTCTTATATGAATAAGGACCCCACAATAAATATTTCCTTCGACCCTGCACATTCCAGAGTCAACTTGGTAGAAAAGAGTGAACTGAGAAGATATTTAGAAGTAGAATCTAGAACTTCATGATTTATCAATAAAGGAAAAATAAGAGAAGAGTTAATGTCTTCCATAATTTCTGACTTTAAAAATTAGTGACATGAAAGGCTTTAATGTTTCCCATGATATTATCATTATCTTTTCAGTATTATATAATTTATATATTTTTAAACCTCAGCTTTATTGAGGTATATTTCACATCTAATTCATAATTCTTTTTGAATAAGCATTTTCTAAATTTTCAAAAGTTTAATGCCATTGTAACAGTAATGTTTTTAAACTAATGTTCTGAATCTTTATCCAAATTGCTATCCACATTAAAATGAACAACAAGTCAGATGTAATTTTTTCTTTTATTCCCTTGACTTAAACCTTTAAATCTAGCTATTTTTTTGCATGAATACAAGTATATTTTATAAATCATCTAAATGCACCAATCATAGATCCTTCATCAGTTTTCCAAATACAGAGCAATGCAGACACCTGACTATAGAAACAGGGAGTTGTGCAGCCTTGACTTACTTTTATTTGGGTGGTATGTTACATTTATTGGCTTTTGACGTAGGTACATGCAATATGTATCCTCCAGAGAGGATAAGAGATAGACTTAAGTTCAATAATACCCACTTCACTGGTAAGTGCTGGTATTACCCAGCACTTAACTGGGCTATTGCCATGAATTTCATCAAAAGTTTGCATTTTGATATTAGGTTGATTTGATTATGAGAAGAACCCTACATTTTAATAAATTATAATGTTATTTCAATTTTAGTTGTCCACAGAATTTCCCAAAACACAAATAGATCATTAGTTTTTAGCTTACAGGAACATCGAAAGTATCCTACGTTACCACCTCATGTTTTTTTTTAAAGCCTCTCTATGTGTACCTGAGAAAAGGGAAGAGACACTACAACTTACCTTCTTTTTTTTAATTTTCCTACCACCTGCTTGTGACTGGAGCAGCATTCAAAATTCTTCTTTATCATTTAGAATGGAAGGGCAGATAAAGTGCTTCCCAGACAAGGTCAAGCTAAAGAAGTACTTCATCACCAAGCCATTATTAACTGAAATGTTCAAGGACTTATTTAAGAAAAAGGAGATCAAAACTATGAACATTAAATTGACAACAAATTCACTACTATCAACAACTGAATCTAAAAAAAAATAAACTAAACAAATAACCAGAACAGGAATAGAATCCTAGATATGGAGATTATTTGGAGGGTTATCAGCTGGGAGGTAGAAAGGGGAAAATGGGGAAAAGGTACAGGGATTAAGAAGCATAATTGGTAGATACAAAGTAGACAGGGGGAGGTTAAGAATAATATAGGAAATAGAGAGCCAAAGAACTTATGTGCCCAACCCATGGACATGAACTAAGAGGGTGGGGAACAGGGATCAGCTGGAGGAACAGGGCATACTCAGCAGAGGGGGACAATGGAGGAAAAATTGGGACAATTGTAATAATACAGTCAATAAAATATATTTAAAAATATAATATTCCCTTGTTTATGTGATTCGCAGCAGGTGATGCCGGTCTTTGGAAAGAAAGCATTTCATCGCTCCCAACTCCCCACTACCTCCCTGGATCTCCTTCCATTCTTTAATTATACAGGCAACAAAACAACAGTTTAATGAGTGATTATGTGCCAGGTTCTATGTGAAGAATATGGCAAACATTAGATCCTTTAATTTTATGAATAACCTGTAAGGCAGAATATTTATTAATAGATTAAATTAGCTTGTAGATGAGAAAACAGATGTTCATCAGGATCATATAACATGGCCCAGGTCACACAGCCAGTACGAGAATGTTCCAAACTTCACATTCAGGTTCCTCTGACCCTAGAAAAACACGTTTATAATTATTATTTCCAGATTTCTTATGTGAGATCTAGGTTATTCAGGAATTGAGGGAGAATAATACTTGGAAGGATTTTAGGTTCTTCTTGGCCTTGTGAAGATTATGAATGTCAATATCATTAATTCTCAAAGATTGATTTGGTATACCCTGAAGGATTCATTTAATTTATGTATTTTATCTAGACAGTATAATTTATGAGTAACTAATGGGGAGATACAATTCAACAATGAAAGAGACTGTAATAAGAGGGAGAATGAGAGAAAGGAATGACACAGAATTTAATATTTTTGCATGTCATTTTTGTACTGAATTCTATAAAAAATTATGATCAGTTATAGCATAAGAAAACATTAATTCATCTAAACACTTTAAGTTGTTAAAGAAAAGGAATTAAGTGTTCTATATATAGTCAATTTATAGCCAATGTTTTAACTCATTATTAATACAGTAATTTCCCAAGTGCTATAAATGATAGCATTATTTGACAATATATAATCTTTTTCATAAACAAATATATTCTCTTGACAATTCTTTTTAAAAGCATATAAGTTTCAAAGATGTATTTTCTACTCTAGAGCTACTTTCTAAATTTATTCAAACTTTATAATTTGAGGAAAATAATTGTAAAATATGGTGACTATGAAATGATATTTTGTAGGAAGAGAGACACATTACACTTAAAATTATTGTCTAACAGATGTAAAATAAGATGTATTTTGAAACATTGATAGAAACCTGACATCTAGAAAAATAGAAATGTGCAATCAGAGTTTGTTATGATAAATGACCAAAGTTCTATACACCAAAGCCAGTCACTGAAGTAAAGTAAATCGTTTCTAAATAGATATTGATTAAAGCAGGAAGCATAAAACTGACACTTCAATAAAGGGCAGAAAGAAACTATTATAGAAAACAGTAGACATGACATGAAAATATGATAGACAGATGGAGAACATAATGAAATATAAATGGAACACAATGGAGCAGAAAAATGAAATGTTGAAAACATAAGTAATGATGAAAAATAGGAAAGCATATAAAAAAGTATACAAATCCTAAAAAGGAGGGTTTTAAAAGGAGGTGCTCGTAGCTTTTAACCAGATGGGATGGAGATAAATCTATCAGGGAGCATAAGGGATTGAATGAACCTGTTCAGAGTTTAGAAGGAGTTCAATCATTGGTGTGGATCACAAGAGTCAGCAGTACCAGCCTCCTCTGAAGTGGTGTGTTGTGGTCATCTGCAAGCAGCGTCCACGGCATTGTGGCTGAGATGAGACAAATTCACACGGACTACCGAGTCCTGTGGAAGAAAAGGGTGGCTCAACCACTCTCTCCAGGGGAGAGCACCCTGACCCTTGTCTTGACAGGCTTTTATTGGTTTATTTTGCATAGGAATACAGGGCATATATGGAAAGCTCATCAATCATTGTCAGGCAGAAATGATCAAATAATAGGTAACATTCAAAGAACTATGAGGGCTTATTTAGAGTCAGGGTCAGATGGCGAAAGGTCCATAAAACTTTGGGAAAACCAGCTCATTTCAGGTTTGGACCCTTATCATTTAAATTGAGGGTATTAACAAAGCATTTTTTCTCAGGACTGCTCACCCTGGGGAACCTGCCCTTTCCAGCACAGGGCTGCACCCACCTCTGGCATTGTTTCAGGCTTAAGGCATTGTTTCAAGCTTAAATCAGGGAGGGGAAGTAAGGCAGCCAAGAGATTAGGAGACTTCTTGCAGACAGAATAAGGACTCAGGCTATGTCAAAGCTGAGGGGTGAGGGTCCATCACCCCCTTTTTCTATAGCCCCCCAAGTCCTTCCAAGGGCCCCTTTGCAACCATGCCTGTCTTAGGCCGTCCCTCCTTTGAGGAATCTTACCCGTCATTGGCTAACCAGCCATCTGCCCAGGGCCAAGCAGGGTGAAGTGAAAGGGGGCAGAGGCAGCACCCCTACCAGGAAGATAAGCTTTGTCTCCTAAATGGTTTATGGTCCCAAGGTCTTTTTACTCAGCCTTAGCCACGGGGGATTACAGTCTCTGAAACCATGCAGGGCAGTTCCCAACAGTGGTACCTAACAGAGTGCATGTTGACTGCCAAAGAGAATGCCTGAGAGAATCCCATAGAAGAATCAAATGCAACGGGGTTTGTTTTATTTATTTATTTATTTCGGTCTATGATTCTTAATTGTTAAAGTATATTTCCAGCTAAAATAAGCACAATTTAAAATGCCTGTTGTTATTGTTATGGTTTTCTTAATGTTGGTCACTAAAAACTAATAATATTATATTGTCTTCCATAGAAGCTTTTATTACATTTGTTTTCTCTCAACTCTAAAATATTCCTCAATCCATAAAAAATAAAAAGAAGCAAAGAATTTACAAGAGCTGCCCCCCACCTCCTTTCTTAATAGCAAACCAATACCCTTGCAGTGGTGAACCCAGTTTTTCACGGCCTTTTCTGCAGGGTCTCTGCTGTTCAGGGGCCTTCACTTGCCGATAGTTGGTTTGTCCACTGGGTTTTCAGGATCTGGGCCTGTAGTTAAGAACTATTGATGCATTTTGAGTCCTCCCTTTGCTCCTTAGATATGAGACATTCCAAAGAAGCAGAAAACCCCCTCAGATTCCATGAATAACAAGTTTATTGAAATTACTTTGACCAAGAAAATGTTATAATAAGATTTTTTTAAACTGTAAGTTGTTATAGAAATAAAATAAAATATTTTTATTATTAAATATTTCTTCTGGAAAACAACTATGATTCCATTTAAGCCAGGATGACATAAGGAAAAAAGCTTCTATTATGAAGTCTGAATAACTTAAATACAATTTTATATGGACTCAGAGAAATCACTGAGATTTTCTTGTCTTTAATTTTCTCTTCTGTGAAGTGAAGAAAATGGTGAAGATTTTAAACAAAGATGATAAGCTCTCAGCACATGAGAAACTAAAATATTGTCACGTGAAAACTAAATTCAAAAATCCCAACACTTAGACACTTAGTCATCACTTTTTATTAAACCAACTCACCCAGAGAAGAACCATTTCCAGATTACAAATTCATTTTAATTCACATTTTTATTATTATAAATGACAGTATAGTAGTTAAAATAGTAATTATGGACTACTTTTTATAGATAGAAAAATAGTGATCTCACAATGTTGAGGCATAATGAAGGCCACATAAATTGTAATTAAGAATAATATTTATAATTCCCAAATGTTAGTCCAAATCACTTTCTTAAGATGGTGTTTTCAAAAAATTAGGTTAAGAAAATTCGTATTGCTAAGTAAACATTGAATTATGTACAAATTATTCTTTAATAATTTGTTGAAAGAATTCAATTATTTAATAATTATACATCACTGTTTACATTGTAATTGTTCACATATATTTTTTAATTTCCAAAAAATAATGAATTTCTGAGGAGACAGTTGTACCATTTTCCCAGACCCATTTTAGGGTTAATTTTAGAGAGTGTTTTAATAAAGTAAATCTACTTAAACAAAGTAGAAAAATAAGTGAATAAGTTAGATGCTGATCAGGGAACTTTAGTAGAAATATAAAGAGTACCTCACCGGAAACAATGGCAGAAATTTGATTTGGTGCACTGAGGCCCCCAGAGGAACTAGACACTGAAATTGAAATATTTTAAGAACCCAACAGCTATCCCTGCCATTTATCTCTTTTTCCCTGGACCAATTGGGGTTCTTATCTCTTCATTGTCTACATACTTACAGTGCTGACTGGTGAACAGTCAGCACAACGTGCTCACTGAAGTGAAAATAAATACTCCTTAAATGTCTCTTTTTCTTTTGGCATAAGGATTCACAGAATCTAAGTTTCACTTTAAGACATTAAAATACAGTAGCCTGACCCATGTGTCTGAATCCAAATTCCCAGGGGAAAGAATCTGACAGGCTTAGTCTGAGTCAGATATCCACTCCTGGTTCAGTAAACTGAGCTCAGCGGGGCAGGGTCAAGACATACATATACAGCAATGAGAAATGGGTTGGTGCTTCAAGACATATCCGCTACAGAACGATGCAAGACCTGTTTATGTCAGTAACTGGGAGCCATGCACACATAGAAAATATGGGAAGAAAAATGCAGTGGGTATTGTTTTCTGCTCCCCCCTCCCCTAGTTTTAGAAATCAAATGATTTTCTTCTTAGGTAAATTGAAAGCAAAGAGTTACCAGTAACTGTAATAGCAGTAAACAATAAATTGAACCCCTGAAAAATGTCGCTCACTTTAGTTACACCAACTTCTGTTCAGTGTGCAGAGTTACATTGTTTAGCTTGTATGTTCATAAAAATAATACATAAGTGGTATCTGTCTTTACATTTGTGTTTTGGTGATATTCTTCCTTTTCTTTGAAGTCTTAGTACTTTTTAATAAGCCAATAAAAAAAAAACACACTTCAATAACCACTTTCTGTCTCCACATAATTTCTCACAGCTGGATGTAAATTAGACTTCAGGGTCTGCCATAGAAGTCATTCTGTTTTTGTGCGAGAGACCTTTTTCGGTTCCTTGTCTATCTGGGAGTCTTAGCATTTGCTGCATTGAATGGAAATTTTGTTTAATTGTTTCACTCTTCATTTTATCTTTTACATTGTTGTGCCTGTAGTACCTGTCTCAGAGCCTGGCACATTGCACAGACTCTGAAAATATCTGTTGGTTACATGAATGAATGAAGTGGGAGAGAATATTTCAATCTCAATTCATTACAATGAAATCCAGGAAAAACAGCAGTTCATATCACTTAAATTTGGAATTATATAAAATAACTACATAAAAACAACATCTATCAGCATTCATGACAATCACTGTGTCATTGAGCTATTTACATGTGCCAGACACAGTATGCTAAATTTTCAATGCATTCTTCTATACTTGCTGCTTTAAAAAAAAAAATAGTTTTAGTCCTCTCTCTCACTTCATCTCAGAGGTAAGGCCAAGTAGGGTTAAGAATGGATTTTAATAGTGGCCACTTACCTGTATTCAAAATCTCTACTTCTCATCAATAATTATGCTTTGTCAGGCTCATTATGGCTCTTAGAATGAGTCATTTCTCAGGAGAGCCTTTATTCCCCTCAGAAAATAGACCTCTGCCCATGTATTCCAACAGTTCTCTGGATTGTGAGAAATGCCTGAACTCCAGCAGTGAAAACACACTGAATGTCTTCTTCCTTTCTTTCTTCTTTCTTTCTTTTTATTTTCCTCCCTCCCTCCCTCCCTCCCTCCCTCCTTCCCTCCCTCCCTCTCTCTCTCTCTCTCTCCTTCCTTCCTTCCTTTCTTCCTTCCTTCCTTCCTTCTTTCTTTCTATGTTTTGTTCATTTGAGGTTTCTTCTTTTTTCCTAGGGTCCTGAATCTTCAAACAAATAACAAATGGTTGGCAATAGGCTAAAAATGTCCAGGCATGCAAATACCCCAGAAAAAAATAGAAGTTCTGAAGCATTATTTAGTTATAATCTCTTACTAGGCTATGACACTTCAATTAATTATGGGATCAGGGTTGCAAATGTGTAATAGGAAGGACAATTTATAAATTAAAAGAGAAAAAACAAAAAGAACAAAGCAAATGAAAAAAAAGGAAGGAAGGAAGGAAGGAAGGAAAGGCAAAATTTAAGAAGGATCTTTAAAATACAAAAATAAAGCAAATAAACAAATAAAAAACTGTCCATGTCATCTTTTAACTTGTTCAAAACAAGTATAATATTATATTCTCCTTGTGGCCTACAATGTAAAAACTATTACACAATGTTTGGCACATTAGTTATAACTCAGTTTTCAATCATTAACTGTGGAAAATTAATAGATTTAGATTTAGGTATTTGTTCACTTAATAAACATTTATAGGAATTTGTTTATGTTTAGGGTCCCCCAACATATTCTTTGAGGAGCTAGGAGCTTCCGGATAGGAGCCATTATTAGTACTAATAAATGTAGGCAACAAACAACTTAAATTCTCTTAGATATTAATTTTAATAAAATGATTCATTGGGTAAGGTGTCTTTAATACAGAAATCATTAGGTAAGATATCTTTAAATGTCCCCCATTCCTGGTGATGTATACCCTATAGATTTTAAACCCTAAAGATAATGAAAGAGAATATTCAAAAAAAAAAAAAAAACACCTAAGCTAATAAAGGATAAAATTGATTGATTAAAGCAGAATTATTTAAAAATAAGAATTATACACCTTAAATCTTATGTTACACATTCTTAGAAATCAATGGGCAGAATGATAAAGTCTTTTTTTAGACCAGTGGCTTCCTAACCGGACTGTTAATTAGAATCCCCTTTGGAGCGTTGTTAAAAGAGACGTCTGGAGATCCAGATACAGAAGGCCAGGGGTGGGTTTGGTAAATATGCTAAAAAAGCTCCCTAGGCAATTCTGATAATCAGTCAGATTTAGGACCCATTGAGCAAATTACCTTCTGCAACATATTCTCAGTAAAAGATAGGTTCTAAATCTCTAAGCTTTTTATCAGTTCTTTTGTCCTGTCACCAATTTGCAAGATCCCTATAATATCATCATTTTTAATTCAGATTTTCTAACCCAAATATACCCATCACTCAAAATTTGAACATTCCCTAGTCCTCATAGAAAAAATAAACTGAGTCTAGGGTAGGAAATACTTGTATATAATAAGTGCATCATTGAAAGCCTTTTGCCTTCCTCTTCTCTCAAAACTCAGTATTACAGTATCCATCAAGCCACTCATACCTATAAGTAGGCTTGGCCTCCCGAGTTCTAGCATTGCATGAACTGGAGTGACCGATGTCTAGAAAACCGAGGTGCTCTCTATTCTGACCCACTGATGGATATACATGGTGACAGTTGAGTAGCAGGCATGAAGACATTGTAGCCCTACAAAAAATTTTGAATTGCAAATAAATACACTTCTTATAATGACCTCATGACTAAAGATGCAATCAATCCTTCTAGATGTGAGGTTTTTTTTGTTTTTTTTTTTTGGTGAGGAGGCTGGTGTGATTAAAAGACTATCCTAAAAATTCCTATTTTATTATTACTGCTTTGTCCCTTGGAAAACTCCCAAATGATGTACATATGACACTATTCTATTTTTATTGTAATAGAAAGATAAAAGTCATGTACAAGGCAGAAACACATAAAGAGCTTGAGGTTTAGTCCTTAAGCATGTACTCAAATAAACTGTTGGACCTCACAATTTATCTGGCTTTCACGAATATTGAATACAATTATAAAACACATTAAAATAAAATTATTTAAATAAAATATGCAAATTTTAATGACAGAATAAATCATGGAAAAATCCTAAGGGTCACAAGAGTATACTTTTTGTGTTGATTTTGTACCAATGTTTAATCTGAAGATTACAAATTATTCATACATATATTTGTTTATTGAACTTTTTATTTTTCTTATACCATTAGCATATGAAATACTTTAAAACAGAAGAAAACAGCATAGTACGTTTCCCTGCACAACTTAATTATAAAGCCAATATATGAAAAGCAAATATATATCAATATTTCTGTATAAATGTCATTCTTTTACACTCTATGTAGGTGTCTGATATTAGAAGTAATTGACTAGTAGATTAAGTAACTGAAGTTCCAATTCATAAATATTAACTGAATTTCTGTCCAACTTATTGTATAATACTTTAGATCATATTTTATTCGTGGTATAATAAAATTCTATTAACTTTTTTGTAAGTTATGTACATCTAATTAATAATAATAGTTATTGCTTACTGAGTATGTAGTATGTGCCAAATATACTGTGAAGCATTTGAATATTTTATCATTTAATATCTAAAATATATTTCAGCAGTCTGTCATGTGATCTCTATTCTGTGATGACACAGCTGAGCACAGAGAGGCTAAGATCGTCCAAAAACTCACAATCAAGAAATGGAAGAATCAGGATGAAGGCATGTGGCTGACAATTTTTTTGCAATTAAAAATAAGATCATTCTGATTTCTATTTCAGCTATGTCAGCATATCACATTTAAACATTTATAAACCTTAGACATGGGACATCATGGTTACTGCTTTGTGATATTTCACTGTTCGTTTCTGGAATGCTCCAAATTTTATCTGTACATCAAAAGCAAAGAGAAAAATATTATGTTCAAATCTATTGTAAATGTGACTGTATAAGTGTGTGTGCATTTGTGTGTGTTTCTTTTATTCAAACACAATGTATATTTTAGATCATGCAACTATTGAAAATATTAAAAAGAGATAACTTTATTCACTGATGAATCAACAGATAGTAAGAAAGTAAAGTCTTACTTAAAGACTTGCTCTGCACAAGATGGAAAATAAAGTAGATTTGTAAATATCACCTGTGAGTCCATTGTAAATGTAGTGGTATAGTGATGCGGATCCCAGGCAGGATCCTGTGTTGTGGCGGCAATAGACAAATACACACGGACTAGCAAGTCCTGTGGAGGAAAAGGGAGGGCCTGGCCGCTCTCTCAAGAAGAAGGCACCCTGACCCTTTCTGTGACAGGCTTTTATTGCTTTTCTGGGCACATTACATTGAGGATGATCCTCATTTACTATATACACAGGTTCACTTTAGGTGTTACAGAAAACAAAGGAGAGGGTGTTGCTAATGACTTAAAAGAGGAAGGATATTTGCAAATGTAAAGGGAAAAGTGGTTAAGCTGGTTACACTGGTCCTTGGAAGGTTTAGCATAGATTTTAGGAAGTTACTTTAAAAATATGCTGTAAACATTTGCTGCCTCAAATCAGGGTGAGGGAGTTTTAGCAAAAAGCAAATCTCAAAGCAGTTTAGGTACAATGAGGACCTGATTCCCCACGGGAGAACCTATCCATGGGCGTGGGTCCTGCCCACCGAACCTCGCTCCCCACTGGCTTTTCTGAGTGGGGGCTGGGCCACATTTCTCACTCTTGGAATGGTTCCCCACAGTATAGATTTTGTGTTTCTTTTTTAAACATACATATACATATCATTTTTCAAAACTGTGAATTCCATTTCATTAAAAATTTTCTTTTAAAATGCAATTTTAATGTCTAAATATCTAATATTCTTTATGGAATACCCGCCATAAAATTTAGCAGAAAGGAATTCTGTCTACCTTGTTCTTTGTTGTGCAAATCAAAAGTGGCTGGAACATACATAAATAATTGTGGTTTGAATAAATGAATTCAACCGAGATTTCATATTTGGAAATTTGGGTTGTTTTAAATTTTATAATATTAAACACTCACATGCAATGACTGAAGTTACTCGTTGAACACAGGCGTGACTACCTTGTTCAGACCAATTCCCAGCTGAGGATTATTGGCTCAAAGGGTATATGTATAACTATATGGCTTTTGAGTTTTTCCAGAGTTTCTGTCTTTCTTTCTCTTTTTTAAGCAGTTTAAAATCACAAAGGGAGTTATGTATTTATTTTCTTGTCTCTGCAGCCTGGCATTGGAATTGCTGATCCTGAGATAGTTGGGTTGGTCTTTTCATAATATATTTTTGGTTCTTAGCAGAAATATCTCAGCAATTTTACAATAAAATTTGACTCCTGAAGCTATCTGACAGCTACTGGGCTATACGTCTCTCCCATTTAAAAAAAAAAATCTGGCTCTTAAGTCCCCTCTACATCTTATTATAAACACCTCATATTTTTCCCCCGTAAGTTTTTTTTTCTCATATTAATGTGATACATGGTGAATAAATGGTTTTGGTTCTTTCTATATACCTGTCTAATTGCCTATCCACGATCTGAGACTTTATGATGCATCTGAGAACAAGAATGAGGCTAGGTAACAGATGACTGCCACCTCCACTGCTGCCATCTAAGGCAAATGGGACAACAGAAGAAAGAGCTCAAGGATAGGGTTTTTATATTAGCAAACTGACTCCAGAAAAACCCACGCCTATTTCTAATCCCACTGGCTATGAATAAGGACAACTCTTTTCCAAATTCTTGGCCTACAATGGATATGTTCTGTATTAAAATATGTCACTTTTATTAGGAAACTGGCATCTCATTTTATTTTCATGTTGTAATTACTATTCTAATGGAATATATCTCAGAAATTTATCTGATCTGTGAATTGCCTTTTTTGTGTGTTTTTCTTGGATATTTTTTGTGTCTTGAAATATCTGACTTGGTTCTTATTAGTTTTAATAATTACATTTGAACTCGAGTCACCATTGAGATATAAAAAAGGGAATCGACACAAAAATACCACTTTGAGTGAAGCTGGCTTCAAATTGAGAGCTGAGACTACTCTGCATCTTTTGTATTTCTAATGTGATTTACTGGTTTCTCTGAATCCCTGTGCCTTTCAGATTAGGGCATGCAGAGATGAAGAAGTGGAAAGGTCCCAGCAGTGCATCTTTAGGCCCTGACTCGAGCCTGGCACTGAGTAACTTGGCTAATTAACACCTGGGCCAGCAGTTCAGAGGAGACACAGGATGATATTGAACTTTTCAGGCATCTTGTGTTTGGAAAGTTAAAAAGATTAAATATTTTATTTCAAAATTACATTGAGCTTGAAATAAATTGAAGGCACTGCAAGGGGTATAATATTTATGTATCCACAGTCTAGTGTTTATTTTTGATACCCATGAGATGAATGTTTTGATGTATTATATTACAGCTATAAATTTGGAGTTAAGGTGGAGTTCAAGTTACACTATTTGATCTATCAACAGGGTCTCACCTGAAGTGGTGAAAACATTCATTATGCAGCAGTTACCTGGAGAAGAGGCAGGACTTTTAGAGGGACAGTTTAGTTGCGCTGCACTCAAGTAAGTTCTATCTTTGTATCTTTATCATAAAAGCTTCAAGGAAGAGGAGTGTGAAGAGATGGATTAATAGGAGAAAGGAAATCTTAAACAACACCTCCAAAACTGGATCAGCTCTTGAGGCATCAGCAAATCTGTCACATCCCAGTTAGAAGTGGCGCGAGACCTTCCAGCCCTAACAACAAGCTGTCTATGCTAGTACAGCACACTTGTTCTTTTTAAGTCATTTTGTATTTATATTCTTATAATTTTTATTCCCTTTCTACTTTCTTAATATCTATTAAATTATATATTTGTTTGTTTGTATTTATTTATTTATATTTACAGACTGCCTGTGCTGAGCTAAAATTGAACTAAGAGTAGAATTGAGTTATAAATTTATATCAAAACTCTAAAGTTAAAATGATGTATTTCTGGGGTGCCTTCAAGTGAGAGTACCAGGAATCAAAGTGTACAAACTCTAAAGAGACATGATTCACTCTGGGAAGTACTGGATTGATTAATGGTATGGCCCTTCCCATCTAGAGATTTATCTTGTAGGGTTAAAGCACAAAAAAGTGAAGTATTGTTATAAAAACTGTGGCAAATATTCTTACATGCATAGACATGTGTAAAGACAGTACAAGAAAAATCTGTAGTAATTGCTATAATCTGTATTACATTTCAGTGAAATGTACTTACAACTTCTTAACTGACTGACATTTGTGGATTTGGTACGTGTTTTATTCCATTTCTCTACAAAAATGATCCAGATAAATTTTATTCATTCTCTAATAATGATCCAACTAGGCCGAGTTATCCATTTATTATGAGTTTGATGTTTTCAAGACGTATACCTAAGGGCAATGTTGGGGCAGTCCAATTTAGCTCTTGAGAAACAGACCATGAATTCTATAAATTGGCCCTTTCATACACTTTACACTTTAGTTATTGATTCCAGGGCTTTATTGGCAAGATACTGCAGGTGAGGGAAGTGAGGCAGGAAAATATAGGTAAGGCTAAAACTAAGATGCATATATGTTAGCAGTCCAAGACGAGTTGATGGCAAAGGGCTAGGTCTTCTAAAGATATTGATGTAAAGTCTGGGTTCTTTAAGAATCAGACCCTGAGATGAGAATAGAGCTGTAAAGATTTTAATAGGATAATCTTCTATGTAAAGGACTATGGGGAATCTGAGAGAGAAACCAGAGCATTGTGCAATCTGTCCATGAGGGGAGAAAGCGAGGAGAGGCTGGTAGAAGTGTGCTACTCTGCCATGCAGTCTAAGGAATGTTTGCTAAGGTCTTCAGAAGCCTTCGAAGCAGAGTCAGCTTTAAAGAGTACTGTGTCTCTTAGGAATATCTTGCCTTGGCAAGAATATCACCCATGCTCAGTGCTTGGCTGAGAGTAGCCTTTGGGAAGCATGCTCTCAGTGCCAACATGGCTTTGGATTTCAGAACACAGCAGCTGGGGCCCTTGATCCATAGTTCTCCCTATAGTTGGAGGTCTGTAAGGTATATTTTTAAGGTCATCGCAACAAAAAAAAAAAGAGAGAGAGGACACCTTATATAAGTTTTCATTGACTATTCACCAAATGCTATGATAAGGACTTCATGTGAATTATTATGTTTAATGCACACAATAATCAGTTAAGATAAGTACTACAATGCCAGAGTTTTAAAAATGAGGAATCAGAGATAAGAAGAGTTAAAATAATTGGCTCAAGACCACAAGTTAGTTGTAAGTAGGATTCTAGGAAGGTCTGTCTAAATCCTAAACCCTTGCTTTGAACTTCTGGAGTTAAAAGATTGAAAGACAATGAGAAAAACAAGAAATGAACAAGAAGTTTTAGGGAGAAAAAAATATTTTAAAAAACCCATGTCCATTTGTTTATTCTTTCCTTTATGTCCCTTGCTCTACGGGACATATCTGTGAAAATATTGTTGCAATGAATGTCTGAGATTTTGCCTATGTTCTCCTCCAGGACTTTTATTGTGTCACAACTTATGTTTAAGTCTAGTATCCACCTTGAGTTTACTTTTGTGTATGGTGTAAGTTGGTGCTGAGTTTCATTTTTTTACATGTAGCTATCCAGATCTCCCAACACTATTTTTAAAGAGGCTATTTTTACTCCATTTTATGCTTTTTCTCCCTTTGTCGAATATTAATTGACCATAGAGACTTGGGTTTATTTCTGGGCTCTCCATTCTGTTCCATTGGTCTATGTGCCTGTTCTTATGTCAATACCAGATTGTTTTGATTTCTGTGGCCTTGTAATATAGTTTGATATCAGGTATTGTGATCCCTCCTACTTTGTTCTTCTTTCTCAAAATTGCTGCAGCTATTTGGGGTTGTTTATGGTTCCATATAAATTTTTGAAATGTTTGTTCTATTTCAGTGAAATATGTCACTGGTATTTTAATAGGGATTGTGTTGAATCTATAAATTGCTTTGGGTAATATGGACATTTTGATGTTAATTCTTCCAAACCATGAACACAGTATACACTTCCTTTTATTTGTGTCTTCCTTAATTCCTTTCTTCAGTGTTGTGTAGTTTTCTGAGTAAAGGTTTTTACCTCATTGGTAAGGTTTATTCTAGGTATTTTATTTTTCTTGTTGCTATAGCAAATGGGATTTCCCCCTAATTTCTGTTTCTGATAGTTCATTGTTGGATTACAAAAATGCCTTTGATTTCTGAATATTGACTTTGTATCTAGCTGTTTTGCCAAATTCATTTATTAGGTGAAGTAGTTTTTTGGTGGAGTCTGTAGAGTTTTCTATGTATACTATCATGTCATCTGCAAACACAGACAGTTTTACTTCCTCCTTTCCAATTTGGATGCCTTTTATTTATATTTCTTGCCTGATTGCTGTGGCTAGGACTTCCAGTACTATGTTGAATAGAAGTGGTAAACTCGGACATCCTTGTCTTGTTCTTGATCTTAGTAGGAGAGCTTGTAGTTTTTGCCCATTGAGTATGATATTTCCTGTAGATTTCTCATACATGTCCTTTATTATGTTGAGGAATGCTCCCTCTATTCCCAATATGCTGAATGTTTTTATTATAAATTGGTGCTGTACCTTATCAAATACTTTTTCTTCATCTATTGATATGATCATGTGATTTTGGTCTTTGTTTTTGTGATGTATTATGTTTATTGATTTGTGAATATTGTACCATCCTTGCGTCCCTGGGATGAATCCCACTTGGTAGTGTTGTATGATCTCTTTAATGTATTACTGAATGTGGTTTGCCAATATTTTGTTGAGGATTTTAGTGTCTATGTTCATCAGTGATATTGGCCCATAGTTTTTTGTTGTTGTTGTTGTTATTGTTGTGTCTTTATCTTGTTTTGGGATTAGGATAATGCTGTTTTCATAAAACAAGTTTGGGAGTCTTCCCATTTTTGGATTTTTTGGAATAGTCTGAGAAGGATAGGGGTTACTCTTTCTTAAATGTTTTGTAAAATTCTTCTGTGAAAAGCTTCTGCATGGCTAAAGAAAACATCAGCAAAATGAAAAGGAAACCAAGCATATGGGAAAATATATTTGCAAATGATACCTCAGACAAGGGTTTGATCTCCAAAATATATAAAGAACTCACACTACTCCACTTGAGGAAGACAAACAACCAATTAAAAAATGGGCAAAGGACCTGAACACACACTTCTCCAAGGAGGACATACAGAAGTCCCAGAGACATATGAAAAGATGCTCAGCATCACTAGCCGTCAGAGAGATGCAAATTAGACCACAGTGAGATACTACTTCACACCAGTCAAAATGGTCATCATAAACAAATCAACAAACAATAAGTGCTGGTGAGGTCATAGAGAAAAAGGAACCCTAGTACATTGTTGGTGGGAATGCAGACTGTTGCAGCCACTCTGGAAAACAATATGGAATTTCCTCAGAGAACTAAAAATGGAACTGCCTTTTGACCCAGCAATTCCACTGCTGGGATTATAATCTAAGAATCCTGAAACACCAATTCAAAAGAACCTATGCACCCCAATGTTCATAGCAGCACAATTTACAATAGCCAAGTGCTGGAAGCAACCTAAGTGCCCTTCAGCAAATGAATGGATCAAAAAACTGTGGTACATTTACACAATGGAATACTATGCAGTAGAAAGAAAGAAGGAGCTCCTACCCTTCATGATAGCATGGATGGATCTGCAGAGCATTATGCTAAGTGAAATAAGCCAGGCAGTGAAAGGCAAATACCATATGATCTCACCTACAAGTGAAGCTAATCAACAACAACAAAAAAATAAGAAAAATATAACCAGAGACATTGAAAAAATGAACACACTGACAGTAACCAGTCAGGAGGGCCGAGAGGAATAATGGGGGAAAATAGGGGAAAAATCATCAAGAAACATGTATAAAGCACTCATGCACAAAGCCAAAGGGGGTTTTTGAGGGTGGGGGGAGGTTTTGGTGGGGTGAGGTGGAGTGGTGGGGGAAGTGGAGAAAACAGGAATTAAACAACAATAAAAAAAATCCATGTCCATTTTTAAAAATGCTAAAACCTTTAGCTAGCTAGCTTAGGTTCTTGGCTAAGAAAGGTAAGCAGAATGAGTAAAAGGAAGAAAGCTTTCAATTTTGTTTTTTTCCACAAAAGTAGTGATTTGTTACTGTATTGTATGGAGCACTCTGGAAATACTTTGGTAATGAGGGGTGAACTCTCCACCTCTCCTACTTCCAACTTAAATTGTAACTAATATAGAACAACTGTGTTGAATGTACTATGACATTTTGCAGCCATGTGTGAAATTTTCAAAGAATTTAAATATTTCTGAATGATGCTACCAACAGTTTTCTGAGGTCTTTCCTTATTCTCAGTGTTAGTATCTCATAGAAAATAAATGAATAAATATTTAAAAACTCCAAATATTTTAAAAAAATAATATTTTGACAATTACTAAAATATAAGCCTATGGAAGCTACTAATAAGTTGCTACTATGTCTCCAGCAGATCTTCCATGGAAGGAGTGATAATTAAAAAATAAATAAATAAATAAATATATATATATATATATATATATATATATATATATATAGTCCCAAAAGATATTTTTGTAGATATATATATACACTCTCTAATTGATAGAGTAAATGAGTAACTTGAACAGATTATAAAAAAGAAAAAGAACTTTGCATATTCTTTTTCTAAAAGTAGTATCCATATAAGACAATCTCAACTTCCACAAACATTTATTTCATTCTACTTGAAGAATTAAAAAAAGTTGTAAATAAATGATGAATTATTTTTTTATGATAGAAATTTATAAATTTTTCCAATCCTTTACTAGACTTTGTCTGATGGAGTTATAAATATTTGTAGACTGATAAAAGCATATTAGATGTAACCTTTTAAAAATACTTTAGAGTTATCTGAGCTAGAAAAGAGAATAGATACACAAACAATTAACATTACACATCAGAGAAACGCTGGTTAATTTTTAGAACACTTAGGAGCCAAGGCGAAGCTCTGCAGGACGTAAGGACTAGAGTGCACGCTCTGACACTGGCTTGCCAGAGGATTTGCTTCCAGAATGACTCTGACTCATAGCTATTGACAGATTGCTTCAGGTCACCATGTGGGTTTGTCCATAGGGCTGCTTGAGTGTCCTCATACCATGGCAGTTTGCTTGTTGCAGAAACAGTGATCCCGAAGAACAAGAGAAAAGCTGCAGCATATGTTATGACCTACCATCAGAAGTCACACCAATAATCTCTTCTGTATCTTACTGGTTATTGCCGTGGACTGAATGTTTATGTCTCTCCAAAACTCATGTTAAATACCAGTCCCACATGTGATAGCATTTGGAGGTGTGGCCTTTGGGAAGTACTATTGTTTAGACTAGGTCATGAGGTGGAGTCCCCATAATGAGATTATGGCCCTTAGAAAAACGGAAAAAGAACAGAGCCCCTTCTCTTTGTCATGTGAGGATACAGCAAGAAGATAGCAAACTAGGAAGAAAGTACTTGTCATCTGTTGGCACCTTGATCTTAGGCTTATCAACATTCAGAACTCTCAGAAATAAACATTTAAGCTCCAAGGCTATAATATTTTTTAAAGCATCCTGAATCAATTAAGACAATTATCCAAGGCAGCCCGATTCATTGTGAGAGTGAAATACACAAGCATGTAAATACCGAGAGGCAAGCTCATTGACCGGCCATGTGAGCGGTTGATCCCTACACACATTCCAGAGTGAATAGTACAGGAAGTTTGTACTATATGGTGTATGGATACAGCAATAGATTAATAGCATTTTTTCTTAACAAAATTACTGAAAAGATATAACAAATCAAGTGGCATCTAGCAATGCACAGAAACATTTGAACAAACAACACCAAAAGAATATACCTTTAGCAACACAAGGCCCCTATGTTTTAAGAATCCTTGAGGACTCAGATGTACAGAATGATATTTTTCATGTGCTAAAATAATAACTGGATAAACAATAAAAGAGACTATCTGGGGACACTGCCTTTAGCATTGAATTTATGTCAATAATGAGCAAACCAAAACAACTTACTCTATATGAAAAATAAAATGCTTCTGGTGAACTTATCCTGGCAACTTAAAGAAATACAGTCTTCTGATGGCGTTAACTATTCTGTCAATAGTGCCAAAGGCTTATGTGAATAGTAGCAATAGAATATTTCACATTAAATTTCGGCCAAGGAAATCTGGAGAGCCCACACTGATATGTTTTCTCCCTGCTACTTCCACAAAATGAAGTTGTTGTATGAATATTGCAATTTAGTTGCCCAGAAGCAAAGAAATATTTTAATGGAGAATATAGTTGAAGAGAGAGCTTATCTTAAATGACAATGAAAAATCTTATTATTTAGTAAAATAGAGAAAGTTATAACATATTTACTTCCCCAGTAAATATATTAATGCCATAACACAATACAGGGTGGGGTAAAAATAGGTTTAAAATTGTATGTGAAACACAGAGTTGATTCTTGAATTATTAATTAATTATTTTCCACATAAACAACTGTAAACATACTTTTGCACCACCCTTTACTGTTCAAGCTTGAGTAATAGAAAACCTCATTTGAATGGGTAAAATTATTTTCATGAATTTTTGAGTGCTCATTTAGTTTATTATTAATATGCTATTTAAATATGTAAAAATAACAACTTAGGTATAAATTCATAGCTCATGTAAAAAGATCAAAATAAGGTGAATTTTTATAATGAAACATGAAGAAGTTCTTAATAATAACTATAGAGCAGGTGATGTTTGCAAATGGAATTATTTATGAAATAGGTATTTATGGTATGCCATAGCACTGATTTCATTAAATCCACAGCATCTCTAGAACTATGTGTCTTGGGATAACTCAAAACTTCTATCACTTCCTACACACCCAGATGACAGGACACCCTTGCTGTTGAAGGTTTGTCATCATTTGGCCTTTAGTTAATACAAATGTATCAAAATAAGTAGCCTGTTTCTTCTTTTGACAATAACTTTTGGAGTTAAACTATTATTGTCAAAGTAATTGTACACAAATATGCAAAAAAGATACTACAATGGCATGGTTTTAATTGAATAGAAAATGCTGATGTAGATAATACCCCCCCCCACCTACACGTACAGAGAGTAATGGACGTGTGTGTGTGTATTTAGACAACACTGAAATTTAAATTAGAAAAATGAACAAAAAATAAACCTTGATGATTTCTTAGTATGTCTTTTGGGGACAAATATGGGAAATGGTAGGTAAAAACAACATCTAATTAAGGAAATGTTATTGGAAAAATGCTATGGTGTAAGTTACAGTGAAATATATTTTAAAAGGAGGTATTACACACAAAAAATGCTGTGGCATGCTCTAGCATCTGTGCCAAATAAATATTAATAACTGGAGCTCCAGGACTAGAGGCTAGTTTTTGTGTGTGTGTGTTTTTTAACCCTTATTTTGTGGGAAGTATACTAATTGGGTAAATATATTCTGAAAAATCCATATACATTTTGATCTCTTAAGAAATTTCTACTGAGAGTAAATGTAGAATCTGTAAACAGGAATTGCTTAAAAACTCATTAGGTTTATGTTTGAGAGAAAACCAATTCCTTTTAACAGTGCCAGATACTGTATATACAACACAACACATCTGTTGTTTGAGAAGCTGTTAAATTGTAGAATGTATTTGGTGCTGTTTCCATTTTAAATTTAAACAAAAATATTTGACAATCTCCTTACTTTGTTTTTATCCATACCGTTCTGCTACCAAAACATTTTCCCACCAGTCCAAATAACAGACTAGTTACAAGAACTGAGAAGAGGTCACAGGCTAGAGCACCTGTCAGAAGTCCATCAATCCAGCATCCAGCTCATTTACAATGTACAAAGGACAGAAAAATCAAGGGCAAGCCTTTTCCCATTACTTTCTGTAGGTTATGTCTCTTGAACCACAGGAACTGTACATTTTTTAATCTTTCCTGGCAATCATAACATCCAGCTTTATATATGAGATATTCTAATATGTGTAACTTGAGGAAATGGAAAGAACTGTTCCTCACGTAGCAGAGCAGCTCTAGGTGTGCCCTCTCCTTAGTTACAACTATTTATTCCACCCCTACTGTGAAAGATGTGGAAACAGTTTAAATTCATGATTAAAATGCTGCTTGCTTATGGGAGGGAGTTGGAGAGGGCTGGGGGGTTGGGGAAAAGGCAGAAAACTGCACTTGAACAACAATAAAATAAAATAAAAATGCTGCTTACTTCTAAGTTCTCTGACTCTGAAAACCTAATTTACATTCATCCAAATAGCTGGGTCAACTGAAAGGATGAACTTAAAAGACAGCACATCTGAGTACAGTACTCCCCGCCCCTAGCCACGGGTTTGCTTTCTGAAGTTTCAGTTAACTGTGGTCAACTGAAATCCAAAAATATTAAGTGGAATATTTCAGAAATAAACAATTCAGAAGTTTTAAATTAAGGGCCATTCTGATTAACCCAATGACATCTTATGCCATCCCACTCTGTCCCCACCAAGATATGAATTGACATGAATCAATCCCACATTAGTCATTTAGTAGGCATCTCAGTTAACTGATCAAATGTTGAGGTTAATAGTGCTGGTGTTCCAGTACACAAATTGAGTTACGTAAATGATAAAAGCATGAAAAGAGATGTGTGTACAAGGTAGAAGATCTTTCTGTTCCTGTCCTAGTACTTATTAGCCAAGCAACTTTAGGGTATTAACCTACTGTTTCTTTGCCCTCTAATTGCTCAACATAAATACATGCCCTTTTATTTTTACAAATATGTTCTTTTTAAGATTAAAAAAATAATGTACTTTGTAGGGTAAAATGTAAATGTAAGTTATATTACTACTAATAACAGTTATTTACTATTAATTAATATAATTACACAGACAGATTTAGTGTAGCATATGACTAAACAGGAAAGCTCTGATATACTTCAAATCAAGATGGCTATCTATTTCTATAGACCTTAAAGTGAACTAATTTGAATTCTCTGAGACTTAAATTTTATTTACATATTAACAACAATTAAACTCATCAATTTACCAAGTGTTTTGTGATTCCTGGATGAAACTGACTATGAAAACTTAACATTATTTTAACAGTTTCAGGTTTTTCCAAAAACATATATACATACATACTAATTTCCTATCATTTAGGCCATGGCTTTTCCCCAGGGAAACCAAGGATTTTCATAAAATTGAAATTAATTCCATAGGTGTTAATTTTCACAACTGAAGAATTGCAGAAACACTTACAAGGTTTTTTGCTTTTGTTTTGTTTTGTTTTGGTATAATTCTACTGCAGCATAAGTACCAGGTAACCTGCAAATTCATGAAGATCATTTTAAAGTAAACTGAAAAAATGCCCCCTGCAAATGTTACACTCCCAGGCAGTGGAAGCCAATTGTCTTGTACTCTCTAAATTTTGCCTTTTCCATGCAAACTGATCATTGCCCATTTTGTCAATGTTCAATCAATGTATCCTAGATTTCAGACCATTATCTACTGGTCGCTTTCCTAATGACAAGCTCTGATATCCAGAATTTCCACCTCCTTCTTTTTAATATAGGCTATAGAAACCTTGGCCTATGTATAATTTCCCTTTCTCACCATGTCCTTCACCTTTTCATGTTATAGAGATGCAGAAAGGTTTGCAATGCCAACAGTTACCATAGAAACAAAGACACTGGTTAAAATAGATACACAGAACAGATTTGGTTTCACTCAAAGAAAATGGTTGGCTCCCACTTCAGTGAAAACAAAGTAAGTCATTATATACATTTTTATACATATCTACCCACAGTGTAGAGAATTGATGTGATCCTAGTCAATGAGAGACTTTGCCACAGATTATCAACGCTGGCCCATGGAAAAATAACTGTACTAAATCTAGGGGCTAGCCATTTGCATAAAAATCCTGCACAAAGGTGAAGGTACTTTGTAAGCCAAAGTTAAAATTCCTTGCTCAGATATCAGGAAGATTTTAGGTCTAGAATTAGTTGATTGAAGGAGTGCCTATGTCATGATAAGGAAAAATCCTTTGACACCATAAAAAAGTACACACTGTGATGATTCTCCCAGATGTGGAGAACGGGAACTACCCAATTATTTCAAGGACATTTACACTCAAGGTCTGAATTGACATTGGAACCATGAGACCAAAAAAGCTATGATGTCTCCTATTTTATAAATGAGAACTCACAAGGACCAAGTAATAAATGGGGCACTGGCTGAGATCCTAGCTTATTTTGGGCCCACAAGGTCCATGAACACACCTAGCAAATCATACTTTCCCAATCCGCAAGTATGTAATTGGAATGGATATACCTCAGTATATACTTCACAGAGCTATTCGCACATTGAGTTCTTAGACTGTGAGATATGGTAAAAATAGATTAGTGTCATTAATAGACATGTAAATGATGTATGACTGACTGGTTGTCTCTATCATATCTCCATGTTATTTTCCAAGCTGGTTCCCGCAGAAACCAGATAATTACTGAAGATGGCTGTGGAATGCTGCAGAGTTAACCATGTAGAGGTCCCGATCATAGCTACTTTGCTGGTCATTGTATTTCTGAGAGAGCCCGTTAGTAAAGTCTATGTATATGCAATGTGATCATTACCTTGGTAAATACTATGTTTTCCATTCAAACTAAATAAGAAGATGAGAAAAAGTTTTACATTCATACAAGATGAATAATATCATTTACATTTTTGCTTCACATTTATAGTAACTCTTCCACTATCTATCAAAATATAGTCCAAAGAAGTCTGGACCACGATGAGTTGTGTTCTGCTGGAAACGCTAAATGTAAAAATTCATATGAGTCTAGCAGCAGGCCATGTAAATTGAAAATATTTTACCCTACATTGAGCCCAAGTGGGGTGAAAATATATGAGTAAGCTGCATGATCAAGTACCCACACTGTGCTTGGTCACATTGTGGAGATGACCAGTTGAAGGAGGAGAAAAAAAATGATCAAACTCTGAGTTACAGGTACAATGATTAGGATAGAAACCAAAAATAAATGGCAGCTGCATTATGGCCATGTGCAGGGGTGGTCTTGAACAATGGTGGGGATTAAATATAACCTCCCCCATGGATATAACTACAGTAGTTTAGCCAGTCATGCACAAAGGGTAGAGAAATGGTGGCTTAAGGTGAGGATTTATGCAGATCCCTAGACAGAGACCAGTGGCCTACCCATGTGTTCAGGAGTCTGGAATAACAATAACTAGAAAACCACTCTGATAGGAAGAATAATACCACCATCTTCCAAAGATATCCATGTCCTAATTCTTAAAACCTGAGAATATGTTACCTTACATGTTAAAATGGACTTTGCAGATGTGATTAAGGTCAAGGGATTTGAGTTGGGGAGCTTAACCTATATGATTTGGGTGGGCTGTATCTAAGTACGCACATTCTTAAAAGAGAAGAACCTTTTCTGTCTATGTTGAGAGGGAATTTTGATCATGAAAGAACAGTAAGAGGGATACCACCTTGCTGGGTTTGACTATGGGGAAAGAGGGCCAATTGTCAAGGAATGTGGAAACTGTTAGAAAGTAGACAAGGTGAGAAAACGGACATTCCCCTAGAGCTTCCAACTGGAAATGTAGCCTTAATAAGACCTTGATTTATCCCAGTGAGATCAGTGTTGGAGTTCTAACCTACCAAACTACAGAACAATGCATTTGTGTTGTTTTATACCATTGAATTTGTGATACTTAGTTGTAGTAGTAATAGAAAGTTAATACAACCACAGACATAAAGATTTGTGGTTATAAGCATGTGGATATGCATATATATGTGTGTATATATATATATGTATATATGTATGTGTGGGTATGTAGTAGGGAGATTTTTGTAGCCCATGTTAAAGCCTGTTGGAAAACATACACCACAATGAAGCACAGAACTACACAGACAAAACACATGACTTGGCCAGTTGATCTTAGCCAAGCTTCTTCATCGACCATTCCAGAACATACCTCTAAGTACAAAAAGGGTCAAGGAGACATATATAGAGACTGTCTGGGAACCAAACAGCATGAACTTTTATTAGCTATTGCTGTGTCTTAAATTCCAAGAGTCCAAAAAAAAAAAAAAGAGACCAATATTGAATCTGCAATATGGCAATATTCCTCAAGGGAATCAACCAGTGACTTGATAGCAATCTGACTATATTTGATTCGGTCCACTTTGGAGTCAGAAGTCAATCATCTCAGAGAGAGACACATTTTTCTGATTATATATTTGCCTTTTCTTCTTTTAGAGAGCAAGCCAATACCATTATACAAGATGTAGGGGAATTGATCTACAGGCGTGGGATCTGACACTGCATAGCACATGAACATATGACTCACTTCCCAATAATGGATCATGTCACATAAAGCACCATCTGGAAATAATTGGTCCCATCAAAATCTGGAACATCTTTTTAAATGCACAGCTGAATTACTACCTCAAAAACTAGAATGGATACCATCCTTCAAAGTAAAGTATATTTATTAAAAATTTACATGGTGTTGTGTCCCCAGTAGTAAGATTATGTAGGTCCCAGACAAATATGCAGAAAGAAGTAT